>NC_089269.1:29619906-30969906 GCF_963930625.1 Muntiacus reevesi
TTGATTCTTGGGTCAGGAAGATCCCCTGGGGGAGGGTATGGCATCCCACTTCGGTATTCTTGCCTGGGAAGTCCCATGGACAGAGAAGCCTGGAGAGCTACAGTCCATGGGGTCGCAAAGAGCTGGCCATGACTGAAGAGACTCAGCATGCAGCATGCATACATACACACACATATATTTATTACAGAAGAATAACCAAGAGGGTTGCAGATGCTACTCTGAAAGAAAACACCTTGAACATGTAAAGAAAAATGGAAAGTCCAGCTGATAAAGGACAACAGTCTCATCTTCCTCCATATTACCACAGTCCGAGCTGACTTCAGTCATTTCTTCTCTAACATTTTACCAATAACCTCGCAGTGCCAAGTCCCTCCCCAGCGATCACTCACCGAAATGGAATCCATAATTGACCAGGCTCGCCAGCAACTTGCATACAAGAGTACAAGACGTACTTTACCAATTGTTAATCTATCATTTTAGTTATTTATAAAAATCTTATTTCTGCTCAAGGTTTTAACTTAGTATTTTTGGAGCCTAGCACAGTACCCTAGTGTATGTACATTTGTAACAATCATTAACTCATTCTCAATAATTCTAATATACAATAACAAAAAATTATCAATATAGCTGCACCTTGTGAAATTTTTGCAGGAGATGCTTTACAAAGACTATTTTATTTCATTCTCAGTACAACTTTTGTATAATTATACCTGTTTTATTGGTAAGAAATCCAAGAATTTAAATACTTTCTGTAGATTCCTACCCACAGAACTCAAGATTATGAAAACATAATAGAAAATTTTTGTCTTACTTTTCACAAGATAAGAATATGTATGTCAAATGCGCTGCATCATTGCGCATTTTTGCCCAAGACTTTAGCAGACAGTACATTTCTCAGGAAAGAGGCAAGGTTTGTTTAAGTCAGCTGTTTCAGTACCATGTTTGAAGCACCTAATCATCAGATCCTTTCCGTAAAAACTTCAGCATCATCAGTTTCAAATTTTTAATAGGGTTTAAACATGCCAAAGAGGACACCCTGGAAAACCGAATTTTTCAATCTAAAAAATTTTGAGGAATGGTAGGTACAAGAGGGCTTTCTGAGATTTCCCTGAAGGTCCTAAGACCTTCATCTGACAGGTGCCTCCCCCCGCCCCATATCTGGACGAAAGGAGCGATTTTAGCTCTGAAGATTAAGGGACACAGGAATGAATGTGAAGGAGCAGTCCTTCACACTCCTAGGTTTCCTCCAGTTTACTACACTTCCCTCATACCTTTGTCCTATCACATTTTCCCAAGACTCTCCATTCTTCATCAAACCAAGTATAAAACCACTTAGGTCTAACTGCTTTTTAGGTTTTTTAGGACTTATGAAGTCCCCTGTGTCATGTATAACTCATGTTAAATAAATGTATATCCTTTTCTCTTGTTAATCTGTGTTTTATTACAGGAACTTTAGGCAAAAAAAAAAAAAATAGGGGGAATAGATATTTGTCCTACCCTACACAGTTCATTACAAAATTTATACTGATCAGTGTCAGTTTGCTGAACTCTTTAAGGCAAAACTGAAAGCTCAGAATTTTGAGTTCTTTTTTGGAGAGTAAGCACATTCAAAATTCAAAATTTTCCATAAATGCCAATCCTATAGTTTTCATTGAGGCAAACTGTTAATGCCTCATTAGATTTATCTGCACATGATAGCAAGTTGCTATAATATGATGCAAATTGCTATATTATTCATATTAGAAAATATAATTAATATGTATTTGAAAATCTTTACTTAGTTTTAAGGAAATCATTCTTAAAGATTTCATACAGTTTCACCTTGAAATTATTTATAGGTGGTTAGTGAAATATAGTTTAATAAGCGAAGACAGACCATCTGTCTTCTCCCCAGTTTGACTTGTTTTCTTTACATTTTTAAAATCTCTATCACTTAAAAAAAGCAAACTTTAAGCAAAAAGATTCAGAAACAGAAACTGTTGTCAGACATTTTTGTGCCATATATGTTAAAACATATCCCTTCTGCCAAGTAAGTTTTAAACATTTAAATTAGGTGCTGTTTTAAGAACCAGTTCACTTTAATCCCTAAAAAGTTAAAATGTGTTAATAAGACAAAGCAGTAAGCAAAAGAAAGCACAATAAAATCAGTACCACAATGTAAGAGAAAAAAAAATGCAGAATTTATCCATTACATTTTATTATGCAGTCAAAAAAAGGAAAATTATGGGAAAAAATAATTCCTTCTAAATAAAACTGCAAGATAGCAAAGTATGCTTGAGCTTTTCAAACTGTTTTCAAGCTATTACTATTTCCTGACCTCAGCAAAGAACAGTCATTTTTAAGTCCCATTAGTGTGCCAGAAGCAATAACAGTACATAATTAAAGCATCCCTCCTACAGGAAACATATCCATCATAGTTTGGTATAAATGCTAACATAAAAATGCAAAAAAAGTTACTTTTTTCTGTTAGCTATTTTTATGAGTAATTTACTGATTAAAGGAGAGTTAGGCCCATCCCAGACACAGCAACTATCTTCGGGTACTCCTTCCCTACTGACCTCTAAGTTTTTAACAAATATAAGGACAGGTTTATCCCAAATCATCTCAAAATCCTACCCAGTTTGTTAAGAGAGGGAAGTCTTACTTTAAAATTTTACTGGTTTTCCCAATTTCTTTTATTAGTAAAATTTATCAGGATGTTCACCAGAGGTATTGCTGTATCTATAGAGGCATCCACGTTCCAGCTGTGGGGCAATCCATGGCTGATTGAATCCATGGATCCAGAACCTGTGGATAGAGATGGTCACCTGCGCTATGCCGTTTTCTAAATCTGAGCACCCCCAGATTTTGGTATCCACAGGGATCCTGGACCAATCTCCCATGGATACTGAAGGGCAACCGCATGGCATTCCACATACTGTACCGTCAGATACAGCTAAGACCCCCAAACTCTCAGTTGAAATTAGGAAGAAAAGATATAGTGTGAAAGGTCACACAGTCATATCAGACTCTTTGTGACCCCATGGACTGAAGCTCACCAGGCTCCTCTGTCCATGGAGTTCTCCAGGCAAGAATACTGGAGTGGGTTGCCATTCCCTTTTCCCAGGGGATCTTTCCAACCCAGGGATAGAACCCAGGTCTCCCAGGAGTAAAGGAAAGATATGACTGCTAATAAAACCGGCTGGTCATTCTAAAATGCTAATAAAGAATGCTAACATATAAGTATAATGTTCACATATAAAGAGACGCCTTTATGTGTACTTATTTGTGTGTTTCTATACTGACCACAAGCAAAGTGACTTCTCCCTTTCTACATATGGTCCATTTTTCATAAGTCAGGTTTTAATGTACTCAATTTTCCACTATGAAAGTTTAAGTAATGTGACATGAACATAACAGAAACCTTTATTTGAAAACAGTGAAAATACAAAGTTGGATCTTTCCGGAACGGGTAAAGAAAAATACAGCACTTTAAATACTCATGAAAGACTTCTTCCCTTGGTGGAAAAGACTGCTACCACACTGTCATCTCACCCTGCCCTGAGGGACATTTAAGCTGTGCTGTAATAACATTATTTCTTCAAAGGATTGAATTCATTCACCCA
This sequence comes from Muntiacus reevesi, assembly GCF_963930625.1. Lineage (NCBI taxonomy): Eukaryota > Metazoa > Chordata > Mammalia > Artiodactyla > Cervidae > Muntiacus > Muntiacus reevesi. The sequence continues at coordinate 29,623,512 of NC_089269.1, forward strand.
TTCATCATTTATGTATTTATAGATAAAGTTCCAGTGACTAATACACTTCACAGCAGGAACAAAAAACAATAAAGGAGATGCTTTCTCTAGGAAGATCTACTCTCAAAACTGGATAGAAACACAAAGTCATGAACTCACCTTGGGCGTGACTTTTTTAACTGAACTAGCTGTATTAGTTCTTTTTCTAACCTAAAGGAACCATCTGTCAGCATAACAGCTGAACTAATAAACACCCTAATGTGTTAAAAAAGAGTATGACTTGATTTGTTTAAAATATAATAAATACAAAGACTGTCTCAGGCATGGAACTAACTGCCTTAGTAAATATTTGCAAGGAAACAGGACACATAAAAAATCATCTGTTCCTAACTACTTATGTCCTAGAATTACTGTACAGGTCGAAGGGGGTATATTTTAAAACTGAATCTTAGAGAAAAGAAAGATTAAAGAATGTAAGTTAAAATGATACTGTGACACATTAGAGGTAGTCTTCAATGGAGAACAGAAAATGCAATCACAGCACATATTAATATTTATTTTTAAAAAAAGGAGAGAGCAAAAGTGAATATTTATTCCACATCTAAATTTGAATCTGCATTTACAATTCCTCAATGTTAATAGTGACAGTGATAAAAAGTAATATTAACATTACCTGTTTCATGAGAATGCATTCATTTGCACTACACAGGGTTTTAATTTGTAATGTAAATGTCACACACTTGCATATTTAGCAACATATATATCAAAAGTGGCCATCAAGAAAGTCATTTTTTAAGATGAAATGTAAGATCTAGTTAACAAACTTCATTTACTCCTTTTCTTTGTGTATATTTGCAGGGCATGATCTCCGACTAGGCATAAAACCACATGAATCTGCATAATTTCACTTTTAAGGAGAACACCAGGCCTATAGAACAATTCTATCTGTTCACCCTCAGTGTGAGGGTCAAGCTGTGTAGTCCTCAGAAAGTAGCATTAAATAAGACAACTTAATAATGCACCAGGGAGGAAATCACTTAATATTCATGTTGACAGAAGAGAAGATTAATCACGGGGACTTTGCGCTCTCAAAGAAGACTCAAGAAGGCCGTAGGTTCCAGTTCCAGGAAAGTTGATTGCTTTAAAGTAGTTCACAAGCAACCCTTTGATGAAATGCTAAGGTTTACTGCAAATTGGCACTGGGTGACAAATGAGAGACCTTCCTTACTTTAACTCCAAATTAATCATATTGTCCCACTGATCTGTGTTTTCTGTAATGTGCTTCTTACAACCTTTTCTCCTCTTTTGTATAGAAAAGCAATCCTTTCAGTGAATTTCAAACAATTATAAGGCATATTCCCTCTCATATTACTTCACCCTACATACAGGTGATTTCAGAAACAGCATGCCTTTTTTTCTCTTAGCAAATATAAATGTATTCCTCTCCCTCTGCTCACATCTTATGGTAAAGTAAACATTAGAAAAATAATGCTTGATGTTTACCTGGTATTCAGAACGTCGAGTTAAAAGCATTCAACCTGTTAAAGACTATTTTTAATGACAGTGATTAAATATAATTACAACTCTTTTCCCTTGAGCAATTTATTAACCCCTTTGGATTAAATACTCGTTTGCTGTAATTTTTAAAGGGCAATTGTTTTCAAATCTATTAAGCATTTTCCTCAAAACCTACCTACAAAAATAGCTCAAAAGCTGCAATACTGCAAAATAATAAAGGCTTAGCTGATTCATTTCCTATTTGTGTGTTTTAAGTGATTTCCCTTTTGACTTCTAGTAATCATTGCTCTGAATTAAATCATGATGGCCTTAAAGTCCTTCCGTGAAAAAAAGTAAACTTCATGGTTAAATTTATAGTAAATAATATAACTGCAATCCTGGATTTAAACAAAAACAAATTAATATGGGACACAGACTCAAAGAACAGAAACTTCAGGGATGATGAATGTTTATAACCTCTACTATATGTTAAACGTAAAATATGTTCATTCACAAATACATATTTGAGTACTTACTACCAGCCAACACTGGCTACATACTAATGAACAAAGCAGACACATGCAGAGATTGATATCTGGAATATAACTATATACTATATAAATATATTTTTTAAACTGTGGATAATGCTGTAAAAAAGGATATAGCAAAAAGAACTAGTTTGGATTATTGAGCAAGAAAGTCTTCTCTAAGTGACTCAAGCAGTCTTGAAAGATAAATTGAGTTACCCAAAGAAGGAACTGGAAAAGAACATACCTGGCAGAATATCCAACATAGGTAGTCTCTTAAATGGGAATGACCCTGGAATGTTCTAGAAACTGAAATGACATCAATGTAGCTAGAATATATGGGAAAGAAGAGAGTAATAGAATAAGTTTAAAAAGTAGGTAGTGAGACTAAGATTATGTAGGAAATTATAAGGTCATATCAAAGATTACAATCCTATCATAAGTGCAACAGAAACCACAGAGATATTTGAAACATCTCAGAAGCTATCATCTGATTCACATTTTCAAAAACTATCCTGCCTTCTCTAAGAAGAGTCCAGGAAGCTCTTGGAATAAACTAGATAAGAAATGAGAGTGATATGTGAAGATGGAGAGAAGTGAGCAGATTCATTATTTATATAGGAGACAAAATCAGCAGGACGTGGCTCAGCTTCAGGCAGCAAGGAAACTCTCGTGTTTGATGCTTTTGTTTCAGGAACCTGACGATTCCCTAATCACTTTTTTAAAGGGCTAGAAACACCCTGGAACAAGCAGGAAGACAGCAGTCCACACAGAAGGGAACACCTAAACACACCACCGACTTCAGGCTTCACTTCAGATGGACTTGGCAGGGACACCCCGGTCCCTTGAGCAAGTTGCTTAATGATCATGGTTTCTAACACTTTGGTCACTCATTTCAAAGGAGTGAGAGGAGAAAGAATGGAAGAGAGAAGCCATCCCACTCCTCATTTATGATTTTTCTAAGTGGGGATGGTGGTGCTGTTCTTATTTCCAGGCAAAAGCTTAGGCTATGAAGCCTTAGGTAACTTCATAATACATTCATCATACAAAAATCAAAACGGACATTTATACTAAAACTACTGCTTTCATTTTAATTTAATCTTATTTTAGAATTCACTGACATACTTTTTTTTTTTTTTTTTTTTTTTTTTTTTACTGAAAGAACAGCTGTTTTTAAAATGTAAGTTTTCTGGTCTGGAAACTTGCTCATTAACTGGATTTTACAGGAAAAGAATAACTAATTGAGAAGGAGATATATTTCATCTTAGAAAGAGGAGATTCTACATAGACTATCTCCTCAGAAGAATGTAGAGGCAGATAGGGTGTGGAGGGAGATGGGAGGACACATGTATACCCATGGCTCATTCATGTTGCTGTATAGGAAAAACCATCACAATATCGTAAAGAAATTATCTTCAATTAAAGTAAATAATTTTTTAAAAATTTGCATTTGCCCTATGAGTAGAGACTGGGAGAAACAACTAGGTGGGAGACTTTCTTTTCACAACCTTCTGGGACTTTCAAAAGATTTATAGTCTGCTAGTATTATTAATATACGTATACAAATAGCTGATTCACTTTGCTATACGTCAGAAACCAATACAACATTGTTAAGCATCTATATAGTGAAAGTCACCCAGTCATGTCTGAGTCTCTGTGACCCACTGGAATGATTTATGGAATTCTCCAGGCCAGAATACTGTAGTGGGTAGTTGTTCCCTTCTCCAGGGGATTTTCCCAACCCAGGGATCGAATCAAGGTCTCCTGCATTGCAGGCGGATTCTTTCCCTGATAGCTCAGCTGGTAAAGCATCCACCTGCAATGCAGGAGACAGGGTTCGACTTCTGGTTAAGGAAGATCTGCTGGTGAGGGGAGAGGCTACCCACTCCAGTATTCTTGCCTCCCTTGTGGTTCAGCTGGTAAAGAATCTGTCTGCAATGCTGGAGACTTGGGTTCGATCACTGGGTTGGGAAGATCCCCTGGAGAAGGGAAAGGTTACCCTCTCCAGTATTCTGGCCTGGAGAATTCCATGGACTGTATAGTCCACGGGGTCGCAAAGAGTCATACATGACTGAGCGACTTTTACTTTCACTCTCAGTATTATTAAAAAAAAAAAAAAAAAAGCCATGGGAAGCTACTGTATAGCACAGGGAGCTCAGCTCGAAGCTCTGTAATTACCTAGAGGGGTGGGATGGTGCGGAGGGAGGGAGGCTCTACAGGGAGGGGATATGTGTATACATAGTGACTTTATTTTGGGGGGCTCCAAAATCACCGCAGATGGTGATTGCAGCCATGAAGTTAAAAGATGCTTACTCCTTGGAAGGAAAGTTATGACCAACCTAGATAGCATATTAAAAAGCAGACTCATTACTTTGCCAACAAAGGTCCATCTAGTCAAGGCTATGGTTTTTCCAGTAGCCATGTATGGATGTGAGAGTTGGACTATAAAGAAAGCTGAGCGCTGAAGAACTGATGCTTTTGAACTGTGGTGTTGGAGAAAACTCTTCAAAGTCCCTTGGACTGCAAGGAGATCCAACCAGTCCATCCTAAAGGAGATCAGTCCTGGGTGTTCACTGGTAGGACTGATGCTGAAGCTGAAACTCCAATACTTTGGCCACCTCATGCAAAGAGCTGACTCATTGGGAAAGACCCTGATGCTGGGAAAGATCGAGGGCAGGAGGAGAAGGGGACGACAGAGGACGAGATGGCTGGATGGCATCACCGCCTTGATGGACATGAGTTTGAGTAAACTCTGGGAGTTGGTGATGGACAGGGAGGGCTGGCGTGCTGCGATTCATGGGGTCGCAGAATTGGACACGACTGAGCCAATGAACTGAACTGCGTGCTGATCCACTCTGTTGTACAGCAGAAATTAACACAGCATTGTAAAACAATTATACTCTAATCAATAAATAAAGTTAAATAAGCAAGCAAACAATAAGAAAACCATCCATGATTCCTCCCCACTCTGTATCATATCACTCACGGACATTTTGGTTTATATCCATTCCACCAACAAGTCTTTCAAACTCAGCCCCACCTCCTTCCATTTGCGCTCTGCACCTGGGACCCCTCTCCACAAGGGCCAAACACGATTCTCCTGGTTTTCACTCCTGTCCCATTACAGCCCTTCCTCTACACAACAATCAAAGATACCTCTCTACAAACACAAATATATGGTTCTACCTCTGTGCTTAAAACTATCCAAGAGACTTTCTTTATGTTTAGAATAAAATCCAGACTCCTCACTGGAATGTACAATATCCTGCACATCACGTCCCTTGTCTTCTCTACCATCTTTTTGGATCAACCCTTCCTCTTTGCTGACAACTCTCTAGGCATGTCAGCTGTGAGTTGACTCGTGTTCTCCCAAATTCAGGGCACCCAGAATCTCAAGATGGGACTATATTTGGAAATAGGGTCTCTGCAGAAGTAATTAAGGTAAGGGTGAAGATATGCTCTTTAAACCCAATGAGAATGTCCTTAGACGACAGAAAAAGATACAGAGAGATGCAAAGAAGAAGTCTATGCAAAGATGGAGACAAGAGTTTGGAGTTGTGCCACTATAAACCAAGAAATACGTGGGGCCACCAGAAGCTGGAAGAGGCAAGAAATGTGTACTAGCTTCCTTGGGCAGTCATAACGAAATATGGGGTGGCTTAATTAATGGAAATATATTATCTCATAATTCCAGAGGCTAAAAGTCCAAATCCAAGATGTCGGAAGGATTGATTCCTTCTGCTATAAAAAGAAGATTCTGTTCCTGCCCTCTCTCCTAGTTACTGGTGGTTTGCTGGCAATCTTTGGCTTTCCTTGGCTTCTAAATGACTCCAATTTCAGCCTTCATCCTTATGTGGACTCTCCCTGTATCTCTCTGTCCAAACCACGCCCCCCTTTTATAAAGACATTACTCATATTGTCCTTGGACCAAAGCCACCTTAGTGACCTCATTTTAATTTAACTATCTCTGTAAAGACACTATTTTCAAAAAAAAGATCACATTCTGAGGTACTGAGACTTAGAATTTTGATCAATCTTTTATAGAGGTCACAATTCAATCCATATCAGGAGCCTTCCTAAATCTTGATTCTAGACTTCTGGCCTTCAGAACTATGAGGCAATAAATTTCATTTACTTGATTGTTTCCCAGACATTGTATGCATGCTACTATCAAAGGCCAAAATTTCTATAATTTGCAGAGCCAGGAAGTTTGTGTTATTTGTCAGTCAGAAAGCTAACACACCAGCTTCCTCTCCGGTTCCTTAACACAAGTTCTTTTCCATTTCAGGGGTTTTGCACAGGCCCTGACCTCTCCTGGAATGATTTTCCTACAGATCTTTGCAAGGCTGGCCTTTATACAGGCCTTGGCTCAAACATTTCCTCCTAATAAGACTTCTCCTGATGACTCTACCTAAGAATGCCTGGCCTGCCTGGTACAGCCAAAATACTATACTATATCCTCAAAACACCAATTTGTCCTTAAAAATTATCTAACAACTGATTTGATTCCTTGCATATTATCTCTGTCTGCCTCAAGGACTCCAGTCTGTCAGGTCTAGAAGAGCAGGCCTTGTCTGTGCCGCTTACACTCTAATCTCAGTGCCTGAAACAGTGAAACAAATGAGGTTTCAATGCATATTTGCTGTATTAATTAATGAGAAAATAAGAAAGTCATTCAATCTAACCTCTTCCAGACATTTTGACCAAGGGATTAACCTATGGTCAAGGGATTGACCTATGGTTGAATAATCAGAAGTACTAAAAGTCACTGATGCATAAGAAAAACAAAATCCCATTAAAACAATATAATTTTATTAGTACATTCTTTTTTTCCCAACATTGAATCAACATACCTTTCAGTAAAATTCCCACCTACTGCCTCTAACATTAGCTTTACCCCCTTGTGTTAAATATAATGAGACTAATCATTTTCCCATGTGATAGCAGATATTTAAAGATGACTGTGATCCCAATCAACCGCTTTTTCTGGCAAAGCATCATCATTCTTTCAACTGTTTCTCATGTCATGTTTCAAAATCCATCTTAGCCCTCCTCCTGTCTTCTAAGTGATCGCCTTACATGAATTCCAGTTTGTTTATTTCTGCCTTAAAATTCAGCAATTTTGTATACGGTCTCAGAACACACTTCGGAGCACAAGGATCATCCCTTTTAAGTCAAAAATCAGTCACCTTCTTAAAAAGAGAAATACACTGCATATTTTAGGGTTTGTGTATCACACTGTGTCTGTCACAGGGACTTAACTCTCTCTGCCTCGGTAGCGGGAACACAGCCCCGTGAATAAATGAGCAAGGGCAGGTCCCAGCGCAACTTTATTTGTGGACAAGAAAATCAGATGGAGTCAAATGTTCACCTATCATGAAACACTATTCTACTCCTGATTTCTTATTCAACTATTTCAAATGTCACAGAGTCAGACACGACTGAGCGACTAAGCACAGCACATTTCAAAATGTAAAAAAAAATAAAAATAAATGATTACAACAGTTGAGGGTTAGACAAAAACAGGTGGCAGACTGAATCAGCCCACGGATTGCATAGTGTCCAGCCCTATCTCAGACCATGTGTTCTGTAAGGAAGCCCAGGAAAACAACAGGATGTGGAAGTAGGCTGCCGTACTGTGGAACTGCATTAAATTCAATGTTCACAAAATCACTGCAGTCTTTATTCACATGGTCTCCTTTCAATTCCACTTTCTCTTGTGCCATTATGATGCCATCAATCCTCTCCTACAAATGAAAAATGTTTTTGAATTCTATTTTTAAGATACGTTTTTTTCTTTAGAATGAAAAGTAAATGGGACTGCTAAATGACAGGTGGGTAGGAGGTATAGGATATCAGCAATGGGAAAAAATGATTATGCTTTATTCTATACAATGTTCATCTAAACAATGATTATTATCAATAGGGTGATTTGTTTATTCTCATTTTAAAAGGTCAAAACAAAATGGCCTTTATTGGTCCCCTTGGGAAATGATGCCATAGCCGAAGGAAACATCTTTGCAAATGCAGTCTTAATTTTATTCTTTGTTTCCAACACATAAAACTGACAGCTTTCTCTCATCACAAAAATATGTTTTCTCCTATCAAATTAAGGTTCACACCCTTAGCATAAATATCAACCAAGAAGCCCACGCATTCCCAGTGGTGAGAAGGAAATGGAACTAAAAAAATAAGACAGCCCTTTCCCTCCAATTATTACTTTAAAATAACAACAAAGACTAATGGTGTCTTTTTGGACACTTCTGCAAATATACGCTTGTAGTTGTTTTGAGAACATCTAAAAAGATCACGGCATCCAGTCCCATCACTTCATGGCAAATAGATGGGGAAACAGTGGAAACAGTGGCTGACTTTATTTTGGGGGGCTCCAAAATCACTGCAGATGGTGATTACACCCATGAATTTAAAAGACACTTACTCCTTGGAAGGAAAGTTATGACCAACCTAGACAGCATATTAAAAACCAGAGACATTATTTATTAACAAAGGTCCGTCTAGCCAAGGCTATGGTTTCTCCAATGGTCATGCATGGATGTGAGAGTTGGACTATAAAGAAAGCTGAGCGCTGAAGAATTGATGGTTTTGAACTGTGGTGTTGAAGAAAACCCTTTAGAGTCCCTTGGACTGCACGGAGGTCCAACCAGTCCATGCTAAAGGAGACCAGTCCTGGGTGTTCATTGGAAGAACGGATGTTGAAGCTGAAACTTTGGCCACCTGATGCGAAGAGGTGACTCATTGGGAAAGACCCTGATGCTGGGAGGGATTGGGGGCAGGAGGAGAAGGGGACGACAGAGGATGAGATGGCTGGATGGCATCACCGACTCAATGGACATGGGTTTGGATGGACTCCGGGAGCTGGTGATGGGCAGAGAGGCCTGGCCAGCTGCGATTCACGGGGTCGCAAAGAGTCGGACACGACTGAGCGACTGAACTGACTGAAAATAGTGCCAAGAACAAAAAACAAAGGAAAAGAAAAAAAAACCACAAAGAAAAACAGAACAAAGATTTAGACATGGGTGTTTAGAGTTGAAGAAAAGATCTTAAAGTAGTCTACCGTGTAAGAATATTGACAATTTTAAAAATCAATATATGTGGGAGAGGGGATCGGGATGGGGAATACATGTAAATCCATGGCTGATTCATGTCAATGTATGACAAAAACCACTACAATATTGTAAAGTAATTAGCCTCCAACTAATAAAATTAAATGGAAAAAAAATTTTTTAAATCAGTGTATGAAGTCGTCATTGGTAAAATGAAAAATAATAAAAGTTTTGAAGCATCCTCTACATCCTCTTTAAAAACTGAGCTACTAGAGGGAGGTGGGATGGGAGACCGGGATGGGGAATTCGTGTAACTCTATGGCTGATTCATATCAATGTATGACAAAACCCACTGTAAAATTAAAAAAAAAATAAATAAATAATATACAGAAAAAATAAAAATAAAAAAATAAAATAAAAACTGAGCTACTGAAGAAAAAAAAAAAAAAACTGAGCTACTCTGGTAACTGCGAATGGAAACATGACATGTAGGATTAATTTCCAGGAATTTCATACTAACAGCAGTCTTGATTTTCTCACCTACTTTCTACTAAAGGTCTGTATCTTCTAAGGCTATTGATAATATGTCAGTAAGGAACAGATGCCCTTCATCAAATAATTTATGAAAAAAAGGAACAAATACTTGGGTCTATGACAAGCACCACACTAGTTGTTTTCATGTGTTATCTTAGTTAATATTCTCATACAAATTCCATGACATCTTCCCCAGTCTTTTGAGTCTGCTGTTCATATTCAACTCAAAAGCTGTTTATGCCAATTCTTTTTTATTTTTGTTCCTTCTTTCTTTTTCCAATTCTTTTTAATTTGGTACGTATGGATAAAATTCCTCCTTTTTTTACTCACAGCTGGCCTCTGGATTAACTTTTGTCAAAGATAATAATGAAAACACTGAGAACAATTAGCCAAAAAAAGTTTGAGAGAGTAGAACTGAGACTTATTCAGTATAACATTCAACTCACAGGAGCTGGTTACTAGTGATCACCACACTGGGAAAGACCCTATGAGTTATGCACATTTGAAGGCACTATAGTCAGTAGGATTTGCAAAGGGAATGATAACTTTGGTGGTCATTAATAATGAAGTACAGCAATTCTTGAAATCATTCGAAAAATTGCTAAGGCCTACCAACAACTCCAAGCTGTTTTGTGGTTTTGTTTGGGAGTATGTATGTATGGGTGTGTATGTGTTGCAAGAGTCGGGGAGGAAGGAAAAGTTTGCTTTTCTCAAAACGATACTGAATCCAAAAGCAAATGAAGAGATTAAAATTTGCCGACCCAAACATGAGTGTTAATTTTAAAATTTACTTCAAGGATTTATTTTGACTAAATAATCAAAATATTTACTGTTTTGGGGGGTAGCTGTTCTATGTTGTAATATAATCTTCCAATTCTCAGCACTAAGTAACCATTCCTTAAAAATTCTTTAGATTTCTTGATTGTACTATCAAAAACTATTAAAAAATAAAAACAACCACCCTCCCTCAGAAATCTAGATCAATTATATAATTGAGTATGGATATGTTTAACATTAACGTATTCATGTCTACGTGCATGCAAGCGAAGTTGCTTCAGTTGTGTCCGACTCTTTGGGACCCTATGGACTATCGCCCATCAGGCTCCTCTGTCCATGGGATTCTCCAGGCAAGAATAATGTGGTGGGTAGCCATTCCCTTCTCCAGGGGATCTTCCCCAGCCAGAGATCAAACCAGTGTCTCTTTATGTCTCCTTAATTGGCAGGTGGATTCTTTACTACTAGAGTCACCTGGGAAGCACATTCATCTCTATACATAAACTTATTTTCCCCATTCTTAGCCCTTTATTTTATTGTATGCACATTACTGTATAATTTACAGGGTGAAAGTATATACAAACAGCTTTCTGACATAGTTTTTCCAGCTAAGGCTATTTTTCAAATTGACCTAAATTTTTGAGAAATTATATAGATTATTAACAGAGGAACCTATGGAACAAGGAGCTGATTTTGAAAACATTTTTTTTTGGTCTGCAGTTAATACTGTCAGAAATACTATTGCCAAATATTTTGACATCTAATATCATAGCTATGCATTTAAATTTTAAAGTTTATATTAAATAGAAATAAATTTCTACCTATTTCTATTATAATTCTATATAATATATATAATATATATATAATTTCTATAATTATATGTATAACATATACCACTAAAATATAAAAAACAATATTTTTCTCAATATGAGTGAAGGTAGTTATAAAACTACTAGTAAGATCAAGAAGATGACCTCTTCAAAATTATTTCAATTTTTTATCATGCCATTTCCCTTAGGAGTTCCCATCTTAGTAAATGTATTAAACTGCTATTGTGCTATTATCAATTATCAAATTGATGATGATGGCACATAATTATCCTTTCTCACTAAAAGAACAGACCTATTCTAGGCCATTTTTACAAACACTATAAATAAATCCATGATCTATACAAGAATCTTCCTTTGTAGTAAGAAATAGCTTCAGCTTCATTGCCAACAAAATCCTAGGAGAATGCCAATTATGCCAATTTTGCAAAAACAGATGTATGGTGATTTTGTGATATGGACTATTTTACACAGGGGACACATGCCAAGCCATTCATCTCAATTTACTTAGGACCCAAGGCTTAATTTGAACTCTGACCTCAGAGTGGAAAGATCATCTGTATATCCAATAGTGTGCAAGGCACTACTTCTAAAGAGAAACATATATATTTACCTTCACATTCCATTAATTTTTCAATTAATTATGCAAACAATGACATTATTTTATTATTTTAATTGTTTCTTAAAATTAATCAATTCTAAGAAATGTTTAAAATTTGGGTCATTACTAAGGTAATAAAGTGTTTAATCAATAGTATGGATGATGGCCATTGATTTAAACTCCCCATTTAATGTGCTCTCAATCTTGATCACCGATAGTCAAATGACACCTGGCTAAAGATTGCTGAGAATCTTGTTACTCACTGACTTTAATGGAATTTCAAAAATAGGTCATAGGAATGACAGGTAATTGGGTTTAAATGAAAATACAAAGGGAAACAATGAGCTGTTTTTCACAATTAATCTTAAAGAAAGTTTTTGTTTTGTCATTCATGTCTTCTAGTTATAAAAAGGAAGTGTGTTTCCATAAAAAGAAGTTGCAACTTTTGTTGATCAATCTGTATGTACTAAGAATCCAACTAAATTCAACTATTTCTAAGTATCCAATTTAAATCATTTTCTCTTCAACATATGATTTATTGCCATGCTCTTTCCCAGAGAGTTCCTGAAAATTAAAGAGATAATATCCAAGTGCTTGAAGCTCCTTAGGGAAAGACTAGGATAATATTCTGAAACTTTATTGTTATTATTTAATATGCAGTTCTTGCAAATGTTCTTTTTTTCCTAAATTAATATAGTGTACTTGACTAAGCTGGACTCACCTTCACCATTTAAATCACCGAATAAAAACACTTTGTGAGTACCCCTGCCTCCCAAATCTGGGAAATACATAATTCTGCTCACTTTCCAGGAAACTCTTTCTTGCCTGAAACATTAATGCTATCCTCGTGGTGGTCATCAATCGTAAGGAAAATGGGAAATGAGAACATCAAACAATCATTACTAAAAATATTTTATCATAGAAGATAATTCACCCTTACTTTTTCCTCAGGAAGCAAAACCAAAATATTTGACTGAAAAAGCACAAATCATTAGTATATAAATTGTGGTATTATGATTCAAGTATTTAAAATACCACAAATTTTTAAACTGTACAAACTTCTGCACATTTTACTCAGGAATAAAATAAGCTTTTATCATATTTTGAAATATCATTAGTATTCAACTACTAACTTTATTAAAGTATGTATAACATAAAATTACAATTTATACAAAAGGTTTTTACTAAAAATTTTTCATATTCTTAAATTTTGTCTTACAAACATTATGAGAATAAACTAGTCTTTATTATACTTTAATCTTCTTTCTTTGAAAGGGATAAGCTGATGTAATTTAACATATTCTCCTTTAAAGGAATTTTTTTTTTCTTTTGGCATGCTACAGGGCACACAGTAGTTTAGTTTCCCTAAAAGATTGAACCCTGGGCCCTCAGCAGTGAAAGCACAGAGTCCTAACCACAGGACTGCCAGGGAATTCCCTTAAGGTAATTTTCAGAGTAAAATCAACTTCTTATAGCAAAAACCATAAAAATTAATGAAAAAATGAAACATAATTCATGAAAATTTCATGACACAGAAAAACTAACAAAAGTAATATAAGCACATTAATTTTTTAGCAGGCTTTCAAATTAATGTAAAGAACAACAGGTTTTCCCTTCCATCCAGGTAAGTAAACTAACAACTACAATATAAAGTGTATATTATGAATATCCTTAAATGAGAAATTGGATTTAATCACACAAATATAGATACGGGATATCCCAATCAAATTCAGAATACATAAATAAGAGTATATTCAGTAAGTGATGAATAGATCATTTTTAATTTACACATACAATTGATGAATTCTGCAAAACCAAGGGTAAAGTGTAGCTTTTGCTGTTTCTACAAGTGAGGACAAAGAAGACTTGAATGAAGTGGGCCATTTTAACTCAGCAAACATTTATTGAACGTTTTTTAAATGTACACTTCTCTCCTACTCACAAGAAGCATAGCAAGTCACGAAGAAACAGCTCCAGACAGGAAGTTGCCTAACGTATGTGTGATTCGTAAAGTTTATACATAAATTATCACAATTCAAGTAAAATAAGATGTAATCTAGGGAGATGAAGAATTATGGGAGTTGATGGAATAGTAAATCCTGTCAATCATTATTTGCTTCCCTCATTGCAGGATATGTCTGAAATTCATTTATATATTTATTTAGTTATTTTGACCAAAATCCTAGATATATTTCTAACTTAGCCCTTCATCATCTACTTTGCTCCAGTCTTAGCAACTGATTTCCAGTTCCTTGGCAACATCTCCCTGTATTATTCCTTACCAAGTTCTCACTGTCCACCCTGAATGGTCCAGAATCATAAGAGAGCTTTTAGAAGACAGACACCCAGGCTTCTGTCCTAGCCTTTTAAATGTAACTGGTCTGGAGTGAGGACTGGGCAATGCTTCTAGCTAGCTCTTCTTAAAGGCTTCCCAGGTGGCGCTAGTAGTAATGAACCCATGTGCTAATGCAGGAGACAAAAGAGACATAGATTCCACCCCTGGGTCAGGATGAACTCCTGGAAGAGGGCATGGCAACCCACTCCAATATTTTTGCCTGGATAGTCTGATGGACAGAGGAGCTTGGTGGGATACAGACCATAGTCCACAGGGTCACAAAGAGTCAGACACAACTGAAGATACTTAGTACACACTCTGGACTCAGCCCAAGGTATTCCCTTCAGAATTCTTTGCTCGCCACCCCTCTCTCCGCCAAGAATGGTTTTAGTCCAATATGCTTTCATAGCCTCCTGAGGCCATCTCCGCTAACAGCAAACCACAGCTAACAACTACCTACATTCTGTAGTATTCAGATTTACCACTGGATCTCTTCTGCTGCTGCTAAGTCACTTCAGTCATGACTGACTCTGTGAGACCCCACAGACGGCAGCCCACCAGGCTCCCCCGTCCCTGGGATTCTCCAGGCAAGAACACTGGAGTGGGTTGCCATTTCCTTCTCCATTTATGAAAGTGAAACGGGAAAGTGAAGTCGCTCAGTCGTGTCCGACTCATAGCGACCCCATGAACTGCAGCCTACCAGGCTCCTCCATCCATGGGATTTTCCAGGCAAGAGTACCGGAGTGGGTTGCCATTGCCTTCTCCAGGATCTCTTCTCCTAGCCTGGAAATCTCCCTAGGAGAAAAACAAACCTCCAAAGTCTTCTCATTGTCCAGGGATAAAGTTTAGAATGCTCACCTATATAATCTGCACCATCCAGCCTAGCCTTCTTCTACCTCACCTTGGCTCACAAATTCCCCCTCTTCTATTCTTCTAGATTTCCAAGATGACAAGTTTCCCCACCCCCGCCTACCCCAACTCTCTTCAGGACCTTCTCTTAGTCTGAAATGCTCTTCCCAAACACTACTTCTCGCATGACTATCTCCAATCCACAGGCCTCAGCATAAATATTATTTGTAGATTTTTTTAGTCTATGTAAGACATTCTACACTTTTTTCTTTATAACACTTAAAGTCAATTTTAAGTACAAACATGCAATGTGATGATTATCTATCTTTCCCACTAAACCGAAAGCTCCGCACTCTATTACATGTACCCAGCATAATGCAGATGCATAGTAAATATTTTTTTGAAAGAACTAATAATTAATGTGCATCTGTGCTACCATCTAATAATAACAGTCATAGTAATAATCCATAGCTGTAATCTTGGAACTAGCTAAGATGAATTTTTTTTTTAAAAATAACAACTCATCCCTTGGTGTCAAGGGACTTCCCTGTAGCTCAGATGATAAAGAATCTGCCTGCAAAGCAGGAGACCGGGGTTTGATGCCTGGGTCAGGAAGATGCCCTGCAGAAGGAAATGGCAACCCACTCCAGTATTCTTGTCTGGAGAGTTCCATGAACAGAAGAGCCTGGCAGGCTGCAGTCCATGGAGTTGCAAAGACTCAGACAGGAGTAAGTGACTAACACACACACCTTGGTGCCATATTTTTCAGATCTGTTTTCTCCTTTACTTTTTCAAAAATTCTAAAAATAGATATTCACTGGCCCTAAGAGGAGTCACAAAGTCATTCTTAGAGATTGTGGAACAGAGAACAGGATGTTCCAGGTAGCATACAATCATCTTTGTCTTTTAAATTACAATAACAAGGTTATTGTGGATATTACTTACATTTGGTTGGAACTTTCAAGTCACTGAATATTAAAGTATTAAAGTTTTAATTTTCATGAATTTTGCCTTGAGGCAACTGAATAAAGTTAGTTTGCTATTAAGCATCTATGCCCAAAGGTTTTTATTCACTTATTCTATTCACGTGATATTTGAAAGCTAAATAAACGACATTAAAGACATTTTTTACTCCCAATATTGTAATGGAATTTTCTTAATACTGGAGCAAATTCACAAGACATGGAAGTATTCCTTTTTCTGACGGTAGAAACAACACAGACACACTCACATACACATATACAAATATACATAATGAAAAAGTTCAACTGTAATCCCAATCCGAGTTCTATTAAACAGAAAAACTGTAAGAAAGGATGGTATGCATGCTAGTGACTAACTCACATGACTGTTAATAAAAAAAGATAAAAGTGCTAAAGCCTCTCAACCTGATTGTATAAATTTCTAACTACACTGTAAGTATGAGTGTATATGTACATGTGCATGCATTTTTGTGTATATGTGTGCACATATATGCACATTTATACATACATATATGACATATATACACATATATTCCTTGATCTACAAAACACACCGCATGGGTTATGGACTATGATTATGGCTATGGCTTCAATTCAACCACTTTATATTTCATGTTAGAAATATTAAGCAATAAATTTGAAAAAAATTGTTTTTATGTTATTGAATCTACAGTCCTTAATGCAACTGCCAAAAAATTGTATGTCTTTTACCTAAGCCTTGAGTTACCTATATATTTACAGCTGTGAAAATTACACTAAGTACCACATAGTTTTTTTCCTAAATGCTCAGTTCCCAGTATTTTCCAGTCTTTAATGTTTCAATTGCCTATATAATTTCAAGAAATGAGAGGTTGCTAGTTTCTCACAACCGCAAATAAAATGTTACACAGTTCTCAAGTCTTCTGATAAATAAAAGCACATCTTGAATTAAGATACTAATAATAAACTAGAAAATTTTTCACTTACAAATTTACATCTTTATTTTTATTGCTTAAGCCAAGTGATTCTCAAACAAAATTAGGTCTTTATAAGCCCTACCAAATTTATTAAACACCACCTCCTTTGAAAAAAGGAAGGGGGAGAATAGGTTTTACACAGATGAATAGAGAAAGGATGACTTCATCAAAGAGAGTCTTAGCTACATTACAGGAATGATCTGGGAAACAGTAATAGACCTTTGTGGCCATTATCTTTATTATTCTGAGGACTTTATCTTGCTAGAACTTGTTTAGACCTAGTGTAGCTTCACAAAGTTGTGACTCAAATATTTCTGGCCTTCCTGTGATCTAATGTTTTCTCATGGAAGGAAACTTTCCTCTTATTGTGAGGTAAATACCTACCAAATATGTCCTAAATCCTCTCCCTAAAGATATTATTAGCACTGTGCGTTCATTTATAAGTAAAGAACAGTTCAACGATTCTATTTACCTTTTTAATTTAATGCATTCATGCTACATAAAATGGCTGTGTTATAACAATCACCATTTTGCCAAACCAAATTCACCTCATAAACATTCTTTTGGTTAACTTGACCCTACTTTTAAAACTTGAAATTAGCGGGGGAAAGGTAAAACATGATCTGGCAGTTATATAAATTTACAGAAATAAATTGATTGGGATTGGGTGTAATAAAGTTATCCCACTGGTTTTGATTAGTTCCTCGGGGTATAAAAATGTAGTTTGGTTAAATTTATATTACACAAGTCGCAGTCCAAACCAATTTATATTAGTTTTTATGTAAAAATGCTGTACTTAAATGAGTTCTCCAAATACACATGTATATTTCTCAAACTCTCTATAACCCTTACATGGATAGAAATTGAAGGTACAGAGCAATATCATGATAGGATGTCAGGAGATGATAACAAAGAGGAGATAAAGGAGAATGAGCATAGTGTATTTTCTTTTGCAGCATCTGTATTTCTATTCCAGATGCATTATGAGAACTTCTATAGCTCTAGTCATTTATATATGCCCCAAATGAGTCTACTGAATTTTCTTTACAGCATCTATATTTCTATTCTAGATTCATTATGAGACTTTCTATAGTTCCAGTCATTTATATATGCCTTGTCAGCAAACTAGTCCCTCCTGAGTTCACAGGCTATTATAAGAATGAAAGTCCCTTCATCAATACAATATGCAATTTACTGGCTTAATAACAAAGCCAGGAGAATGAATTTTATGCAGAGACCTCTAAAACCAGGAGCATCCTTTTCAATATTATATGCTCTGTGTTACAGCATAATGAATACTACATGCAAAAGTGTTTGATGTTAATGGAAAGAGGCTGTGGAATTGGACCAAAGAGAAAAAATCTTTAAAATAAAAAATCATACTCTAAAAGTAGCATACAATCATCCAAGGGTAAGAACCAAGAAAATACTTTTTTGTATCTGTTATTCCTAAACATAAATGAATGCCACTCTATCCTGTACCATAACTCCAAGTTTAACATGCAGACATTCAATTATAGGAACTCATATTTTATGGCTGGCATATTACACTTTAAGCAATAATAGATATAGATATAAAATAGATATAGATATATAGATATAAACTGATGAAGCTGTATAAAGTTAGCCTCTTCTCAATCACTGGTTGCAGATGTTATAGCACAAGGCCCATTTGCTTTGAAACGTTAGCTATGATATGGTCCCACAGCATGCCAGTAATATAAAATTGACAAAATTAAGTTAATGATTAAACTCTAGGAATTGCCCTCCATCACCTCGCTGTCCATCTTATTTTTCACTTTCAAATTACTAAGACATGGGATCCATTCTATTTCTATCACTCTCTTACATCAGGAACAACAAATACAGAGAATTCTATGGACAGGGGGAAAGAAACCAGCATACAATTGTATGGAAAGCAGAGAATCTCCCTTGTAAAATCTCCTAGCCTTTATCACCCAGCCGAGTAGTTTACTATCAAACTGGTACGGGACTATATCTAGTGGGAAGAGCCTCTGTTCAGGCTTGCTCCACTCCACACTACACTTTCCTTTTAACTAGATGAAAGCTAGATCCTTGGTATCAAGAGGAAGTTTGATTCCTGAAAATATTTACGATCGGGTGGCATAAACTCTATCAGCTTCTCCATAAAAAACTGTCCATAAAGGACACATTTAATTTGTCTAACATTGAGCCCTACTTTGCACAATTCAGCAAATGTAAAATGGACTAAGATGTAAACATGTGTGTGTGTGCTCAGCCATGTCCAACTCTGCGACCCTATGGACTTGCAGACCACCAGTCTCCTCTGTCCATGGGATTTCCCAAGCAAGAATACTGGAGTGGGTTCCCGTTTCCTTCTCCAGGGGATCTTCCCAGCCCAGGGACTGAGCCCACATCTCTTGGATCTCCAGCATTGGCAGATGGGTTCTTTACCACTAGCGCAATCTGAGAAGCCCCTCTCTTGTATATTTATGGCTCATTCATGCTGCTGTATGTCAGAAACCAACACAACATTGTAAAGCAGTGATCCTCCAATTAAAAATAAATTTTAAAAAAAGAATGAAGTTTCCCATTGCTTCTGAGCTGAGCTACTGGCACAAGGAACAGGAGCACTCTTGGTGGGGAAGGATTTGGGAGAATCAGCAAGGAAGCCTTCTCTGAAGGCTCCAGGCAGCTTTGCAGGTTCTCAGCACACTGCACAAACACCTCCACTGCAGCAGGAGCTGAGGGCAGTGACAGGGCTTAAGACGGTGCGGGATCTAAAGAGCTCAACTCACGGCCCATAGAAGGCACACCTCAAACATTTGCTGAAAGAACGGATGAAGAGTGATGAAGTTGGAGAAATAATATAGGCAGGGTGTTCATCTTCTAGCTCCATCTGCCTCCTGCCCCAAAACATCACCTTTTTCTTCTCCTCCTCTAATGAATAAAGGAATACTTCATATTCTGCACCAAGTCACACACTCAGGGAAACACTGGCCACCCCTTGTTTTGCTATGATAATGTGGGAGATGTTTTTTTTTTTCATTTCTAAGTCATAGGAAAAAAAAAAAGTCAAAAGAATATGGTATATAGTGAAATGGAAAAAATATTTTAAAATGTAATAATATGTGTCCATCAATAAAATTTTATTGGAACAAAACTCTGCCATTCAAAAAAAAAAAAAAAAACTCTGCCATTCACTTACATACTTTCTCCCTACAGAGGCAGAGGAAGACTTATGGCCAGCAAAGTGAGAAATAGTTATCACCTAGCTCTTGAAGTTCTCAAGTACCCCATTCACACAGTTATGTTCCTTTTCCTAACATAGGTACCAGGAGACTATAAGAATAGGATGGTGCTGGTCAGCATTAACATTCAGCTCTGCATTCTTTCTGTTCTCTTGGGTTTATCATTAATGATATAAAATAACAACCAAAGGCAAGGTATTAGCTTGTATGTGATGGCTATCAAACAACTAAAAATGTCTGAAACTAAGAAAGATGATTTTTAAATCCAATAACAGAATGTTGTTCTGCCCCCTCATAATAACTTATTCAAAATAATGGGACCAGAAGAAAAACACCAAAAAAGAATGACAACTCATGAGGCCAATCTTACATAATATTTTCCACTCCTGTTATCATTTTGCAGCTCTTTATAGAAGAGAAGGGCTTCCCAGGTGGCACTAGTGATAAAGAACCTGCCTGCCAATGCAGAAGACATAAGAGATGCAGGTTCGACTCCTTCGTTGGGAAGATTCCCCTGGAGAAGGGCATGGCAACCCACTCCAGTATTCTTGCCTGGAGAATCCCATGGACAGAGGAGTCTGGTGGGTTACAGTCCATGGGGTTGTGCAGAGTCGGACATGACTGAAGAGACTTAGAATGCACACACACACATTACAGAGACTATCAAATGTTCACATTTCCCTTAAACAGCATAACCCCAAAGGGTGCACGTCTAATACCTCACTAATTTTGAAAGTAGTTAAAGAATGTTCTGGATCCTGTTCAGTCATGAGTCTGATTACAATTCTTGTCTACTTACATAGTGGACTCATTGATTATTACCTTTCCTTTAGAAAACTGCAACCTTGCTTTAACCATCTCCTAACATTTAAATCAACACAATTTTAAAATATGAGTATTTCGCCCCTGAGCATAACTCATAGCTTTCAAGTTTTTCTGATTTAGCTCTGAAAAGTGACTGGTGAAATATTTTAAACATGGTTACATACTGCCAATCGTTTCCCTCAATATTTGAAAAAGTCTAATAGGATCCATCACAACGTTGCTTCTCTTCTGTATAGGTCAGGATATACAGAGACAACAAGAACATCCTTCTCTGCTTTTGAGTGGACGACGCCTTCCTAAACAATCTGTCTGTGCTCACTCTTACTTCTATTCTGCCAAAATCTCTCTCCCATTCTCACATTCTGGCAATGAAGTACAAAATGAAAGAAGTATTTCAACTGCACTTAAGCCACTGTCATTGAAAGAGAATCTCCACTGTCAGTGATGCAATGCTCCCTAAATGGGCACTATAATCTCCTGACCTTTAAAACTGGGACATTACACTCCTAATGTGAATCGCATTTTCTCCTTGCCACTACTCCATCTTTATCCCCTGGGCCCTTTCATTTTTATTACTTTGCTGGCTTCTCTCTCTAGCTAGATACCCAGATTTCTGATTATTTCCCTGAAGAATTACTTTACATGTATATACCAAACAAGGCAGTTCATAATAAAGCAGCTCATAATCTGCTAACTTGCCATCTAAAGTTTTCGAAGTCACTTCTATGTTCATTAGTGGCTATGGATAGTTAGTTGGGGAAAAAGTTCCTGATGGCGCTCTAATGTTGAAATATGTAAATTTCTTCATCGTTTTGTTGTCTTCTTTATATCACTAATAAAGATGTTAAATGAGACCTCACTCGAAGCTGATCTCTAGACATCACCCACCAAATCGTTACAATTCCATCTCTGATTGCCCTTGGGTATTACCACCTCTTAACAAGATATTTCACTTCCACAGGGTGAAAAACAGTTTACAGAAAGCATCATGTAGAGTTCTTCAAATGTTTCTTCTCATATTCAAACCACAGTAAAGTTTTTTTTGTTTTGTTTTCTTTTTTTTTTTTTAATTGAACGTTGAGTAGATAGTGAAGAGCCAGACTAGGTTGCTACATCCAAAATAAACTTAAAATGTAAAATGAGTAGAAGAATGAGAATCATTTTAAAGGATCACTGAGGCTTGGCTTAAACTTCCACCTAAATAACAGCCTGGATGACATTAGAATCATGCTGAAAAATAGTATGAATAAGCATCACTTTACATTTTCTAGGCCACCAAACCAGAAGCTTTTCTATCTACACACCTCAGATGATCGGCAAGCTTTCTGAACACTGAGCAATTTTATTTGAGCCATCCCATATACCCAATACAATCAAAAGATTTAAAGAGAGGTAAGAGGAACGGATTATAGTGGCAACATCCCAAATCCCTTATGCTAATCTAGCCTATAGATATAAACATACATACATATAATAACTTCTTTGTAAATCACAAACTATCCCCTCATATCACTCACAGGATACAAACACCTGCCAGCCTTCACACCTTCTCATTAGATGTTCCTCTGAAATCTCTGGAGCATTGTAATTAGTTTCTTTATCAAACAAACAAAAATGTGATCTGGATGCTGTGAAATAGGATCAGCATAGACAACATTTTGAATATAATCACTTAACATCATGTTTTTAGTTTGATGGTCATCACAAAACATTGCCAAAATGTAAGAATGGCTACCTGCTTTTTTTATTTATTTTAATATATACAATTGTTCATTTGGGACATTTTACCATTTCAGTTGTATCTGACAGTAGCCACAATTAACAGTTCATGAAACACTATTTCTGGTAAAGACTACTACAGGTATTGAAAATTTAGCAACTTCTTTTTCAAAAGCATGACAATGTGTAAGATCTAATTTGCAAAAGAGCCAAAGTAGTATGAAGACCTTTCTTGTCTGCCTTTTCCCCCCATTAAAAACAGAAGGTATTAATCACTCGATTTCAAAAGCAGCTGACTGATGCTATTCACTGGGCAGGGCATTCTCACTAATGTGGCCCCATGAATAACTCTCAAGGCTTTTATTATGCCTCTGAGTGGACTCTTAGCAGACAGCCTCCCTTTAGCAGCCCTCTTTCCCTCAGGCTCCAAAAGGATTATAGATAGCAGCTGAAAGAAAGCATCACTGGTAAAGACAAAAGTTTTTAAAGGGGAAAAAAATGGGAGCAAAGTGGACATATTGGAGACAAGTCATGATTCATGGCCTGTACCGTGTTCCGCCTCTCTTTCTCTTATTCAATACACTCTTTAGTTTTACTGCTGGATAAGAGGGGACCAGACCAGTGCACTTCTCCTAGCAACCAATATCAGTCAGCAAAGAAGGCATGTCATCTGCTCAAAGGGAAAACGGAAGAATCTGGGGTCATACAAAGCCAGACACATGTTCTTTTGCATTTGATCCCAAATTGATTATCAAAAAGGATTCAGTAAATGTTAAATGATTCTGTTTTATGTGAATGTTAACAACCCACAGAACTAAATATCAGCTTGTCCACTTGCTATATAGTAGAGTTATCAAGGCTGGTCCAATTCATTTCATTCAAATGTTCTGTTTCTCACTTTTCCAACACCCCCTCATCCCTTACTGTTCATAGAGACCACCTCTCCCAGGTATATCTGTACCTCCTGGACTATTTCAAATGCAAAAGTCACTCCTATAGCACGCTAACTTCAGAAACCTTAGAATTTCATCTTGAGAAAGACTATAAAAGCCATTGCCTAGTCTTATTCACAAGCCATGGTTAGCTGCTGTGTAAAAAGATAAAAACCACTTTCTGAAAAGTTAAACAAACTTGGAATTTGAATTTAATGTGATGAGACGCTTTTATGGAGCAACTCAAAAATCTGGATAAGTTTCATAAGATCCAACTGATGCACACTACAGGTGTTGCAGCTTAACAGAAAAAATACAATAATAATTCATAGCCCAGGAAATGTTCTTCATAAAATAAAAAGTTGTCTGTTGGACTGTGAGTAGAGGACAGGCAACAAACGAACAGCCATGAAGTTTATTCATATCTTATAGCCATGTGTGTATGGGGCAGGGGAATAAGAGTTATCTTTGCCCAAAATCTGTACCCACATGTTATACATATTTTTCCTATTTTTTTTCCTTTCATTTTGTGTTTCAACTTGGTATTATCCAGGCTTTCAAATCACAAAAGCAGATTGAAACACTTAAAAACACACTTAGCTATAAAATCATCTATGTGTTTTCAGGATAGCCAGTGAGGAACTCTTCAGTTGAATTTAGCACTTTTTCTCTGGTAAGGTTATTAAATAGCATCTGTGAGAAGGAAAAAGGGCTGCAAACCTCAACTGAATGACAGCTTGAAGATTTTTTAGTACAGGGCTCAGGTACCATGGACATACTTTTTCACTGTTAGTTTTTAACTATTGTGATTATCACTGCATCCAGGCAGAATTATTCTTAAACCATCAAATTCAATGTTCCAGTTCTTCACAGTCCATTTTGAATGTAAGAAATGAGACGGAATGTCAAGTTATGGGGCACTTTTTTTTGAAAGGTTATATTCTTCTTATTCAGTATCTCCTCTCATCAATGATCCCTTTAGGGAAGTGTCCCCATAACTGGCATTTGGGTGATGGCTTGATTGCTTTAGTTGCTGACAGGCAGAAGTTTTTTAGAATGGACAAGTTATTGCATACTTAGGGTTGGGGAAGCTGAAATGCTGACTATAGTTTTAACAGAAGTTAACTCAGTTTTCAATAACTGTAACTATTATCTGACAATACATTAAAGCTCACTTTAAAATAAAAGGGGCTTCCCAGGTGATGCTAGTGGTAAAGAATCTGCCTGCCAATGCAGCAGATGGTAAAGGCACAAAATACAATTTAGAATGCTTATTGCTAGGTTCATCCTGACTTCCCTTAATTTACTGTAACCCTGGAAACTAGGTTTTATAATTATCAGATGTACCTTAACAAATTAATGTACCATATTCCAGCGTTCCCTAGTATTTGGAACTATATACTGTCAAAGCATGGCTATAACATTGCTTTTGAAAATTATAACCTTTTCTTTATAAAATAAAGAACCTCGACTTAATTTCTTGAAAGTCAAAAGTTCTTGCTTTTTCGATCATGCTTAGGAACACTGTAATTGGTTATAACTGTTGTACAAGTTTCAGACAAATTCTTTAAATTCCAAATGGCTTCCTGGTCCTTCAAGTTCAAACTTGCAAAGCAGTGTAATGAAAGTGTTGAGTTATATTCCATGTTCTCCAGCTCATTTCTGAAAAGGCTTGGGACCAAAAACTTGGGGAAGAGACCCCACATCAGTCCTACCACAGAAATTAAAAAGTGCTGAGCTAAATAAGCTCTCTCCACCTGAGCTAAAACTGCCCAGCCACAGATGGTTCTAGTTACAGTACCTATAAAGTAATAAGTTCACTGCTTTAAGACTATTTTATTTTTTAGTATTAAATTTTTTAATCCCATTATCCATAAAGTACCACTGGTCATTAATGAATGAAAGTAGACATGAATTCTAAGACTAGTGTATTTGGACCATCATGAACTATCATCTACATTACAATCATTAAGCCCATATCAAAATACAGCCCCCATGCAGACTGAACAATAAGCCGTGATTATTTTCAAAGATGGATATTTATGACTCAGTATAACTTTTTTCCAGGCTAAATTTCCCCCTTTAATCGTACTCAAGCATAATGCAAGTGATAGAGCACTTTATTAAATGATTTGCAATAACAGAATTTAAGTCTAAGTGAGACACTGGAGACTACCCAAATACTATTTTTATAGAATCTAAAGTCATACAAATAATTAGTAGTAACGTTTACACTGGAGTACACAGCTTCCAGACACCCCTGGTGTATCCCTTCCACAACAGCAATGATACTGCTTTGTTCAGGTTATCCTTAATTTACAGGACCGCTCATATGCAAATCTGATTAATGAATAATTATAAAAAATATCAAGATCAATGATGGCTATACTGGATGAAAAAGGATAACTGGGCTACTTAGGAAATCAAATGTTGAGTGAAGACTTAAGGTTAATTTAAAAAAACAAAATTCTGCACTAGGAACGTTTCCTTCAAACCCAGTAAGCTTTGTCTCCTACAATATTTACTCTCATGGTACTTTATATTAAAAGCACCAAGGGGATATTATTCTGAATAAAACATAAATCCGTCAACATGAACCAAAATGCAGGGTTTTATAAGCTTGTTCTGCTTGTTACAAATTGCTATTTGTAGCATGCCTCTCTTGTTTATTCCTTTCATTCATAATACCACTCACTGGGGAATCCTGTTTGCCCTATGATCAGCATATGATGCAATGGAACACACATGTCACAGGACATTTGTCACAGATGCACAGGTGTGGCCTCAGATGAGCACCCGTAAGAGGCAACTAGAGCTTTTATTCAGTCACCTAAAGACTAATGCTTGAAAAGCTATATGAAAATCATTGAGAAACACATCTCAAATATAGTTCATAATTAGCCTGATAGAAACGGTCCTTGCAAATTTACTTCTGTTCCATACTAGGAAGAAAATAGCAACAGAATAAAAATACGACTACTAATAAAAATAACAAGTAACATTTAATTGGGATTTATTAATAACAGGCACTATTCAAAAAAACTTAATATAATTTTTATATATATGTAACATACAGATATATACATATGTATACATCCAATTTCATATATAACATGTATATACATATATATGTTCTATATACAAATGTGTGTGTATGTGTGTGTGTGTGTGTATATATATATATATATATTCATCTATTCCTCATAGCAACTGTTTGAGAAGACAATTTTACCATGTCAGTTGTAAAGATAAGGACACTGAGAATGGTCCAATTATTTGCTCTAAGTCAGTAGTGTTTGTCGATTGTCTTTCAGTAATCATGTTACACTTCTTCCCTTCTGGACAAACTTTGTTCAGCTGCTAAGTCATGCCCGACCCTTTGTAACCCCATGGACCGCAGCACGGCAGGCTCCTCTGTCCCTCACTAACTCACAGAGTTTGCTCAAACTCATGTCCATTGAGTCAGCGATGCTATCTAACCTCTCATCCTCTACAAATCATGTTATACTTAAACCAGACTCCATGCCTTTGCCCTAGAACACTTTGTCATCTCCATGCCATTCCTTCTGTTATTCCTTTTGTTGGAATGCAATTTTCAATCTTTCCATCTATTAAAATTTCACTATTCCTCTAAAACCCATGTTAAGGGACCCATTTGGTGTGGACCCTTCCCACAGCTGGAAAACATCTATTCTTTCCCTGGATTCCCAGACTATGCTGTGTGTTTCTTCAACTGTCCCCTGCCCACAATTACCAGATACCAGATACTTTTAACAACTTGAATGTTACCCTCTCTACTAGAGAGTTATCTCCTTGAAGGCGGGAACTACTTCACTTCATTATGCTCCTCACAATGTCCTGAGTAAAGCGCTTTGTTTATAAACAGGTGCTAAGCAAGCACATGCTGAATCAAATGAAAAACCTCAAGATATCTTAAGCTAACTCCCTTGTTGACATGTTTAGGAAACAGCTGGTCACTTTCACTTAGAAGACCCTGGAACTCTTGTTAAGGAATTCTAGGGTTGAGAAGCCAGAAAGAATCTTTCAAGAAAAGTATGGTATAGTGATAAAAAGACGTCCCTGGACTCTAACTTCAGCTTTACCACTAAGCATCAATAGCCTCGTGACAAGGTACATAAAACTCTGAGCTTTAGTTCTCCATCCAATGAAAGAGTTGTACCGCACAACTGCAAAAACTTCATCCAGTTTTGAGATGTCATCATACTGTGATTTACATATAGTATTGCTGAAGTCACTGCTAAAAGTGACAAGTTCAATTTGGGTTAATTTCACTTGTAAAACTTTACAGGGCAACAGAAGAAGGCAATCACTGGAGGGATTAGAAATGAGGACTGTTGGGAATTTAAAGCATATTATCATATAAAATTGTTTCACTACAAACCTCACATCTAAGTTGTAAAGGCCATTCAACATTTTCTTTCTGTGAGTGAATTAAAAGAATATATGTACCTCATACATGGCCAGTGGCAACATAAAATAGTATAGCTGCTGTAGAAAACAGTCCTGCAGTTCCTCAAAAGGTCAAACAGAATTTTCATGTGACCCAGCAATTCCACTCCAGGTATACACCCAGGTATACACCCAAGTGAAATGAAAGCATGTGTGCACACAAAGATTAATACACAATTGTTCACAGCAACAATCTTTGTAACAAATCTTCATTCCCAAAGTGGAAATGACCAATGTCCATGAACTGATAATTCAAAAGATAAATGATGTGGAATACTATTCAGCAATAAAAAAGAATGAAGTCCTAATATACAACATAGATGACCCCTGAAAACATGAGATGAAGGGAAAGAAATCAGTTACAAAAGATCCTATATTATATAATTCTATTTACATGTAATTCCCCAATAGATAAATCTATAGAGAGAGAAAGTAGACTAACTTCTTCCTAGAGCTGGGGGAGGGGTGGTAGAGAGGAAGCAGGATACAGAGTTTCTTTTCTTGGATAACAAAAAAGTTCCAAAATTAGATTGTAGACGCTTGGGTCAGGAAGATCCCCTGAAGGAGGAAATGGCAACCCAGTTTATCTCAGTTTAGTATTAGTGATGGTAAACAGGGCTCTAGCACGATGATTACAACAGTAGGCAGGGTAGGATAATACTCATTGCTGCAGATATTTTTTTCTGCCTCTTCTTTTCCAGTTTGAGATCTATATAATTGGAGTCTTCTTTTGAATTCTATCCCTGAACTAATCTTTTTTGTTGTTGTTGCTAATGCTTAAATAAAAAGTTGACCTAAATATGAAGAAAAGTCTCAATTTCTGGGCCAGATATCATCAAAATCAGTCAACATTCCTTGGTCAAATAAGAGCGTGTGTGGTCCTAATAGGAACATTAGAATCATTTGAAGGAGTGCCTTGTCAAAATATACACATGACTCAACAGTGTGCTAAAACCCACAGCAGTGTGAGTATGGGGATTCGGAGTAACCATGTAAGCCACCATGGTAGAAAATCAAAGAAAACTGTAAATTCTATGTATCTGGTCAGGTGAAAGGTGGAATATTAAATTTCATCCGAAATCATGATGCCACTAATGTCAAAATATGCATGTTTGATAACTCTGTCTCTAGAGAGACAGAATGAGAGAGATACATAGAAATACACACCCCCAAATAAATAAATAAACCTAGTTGAAATGGTAAATATTTCACGTGTTGGCTAGGGCATGAAAATAAACACTTCAAAAGCACTCCATAAGCACCTTTTCATTGAGTCAACAAGTAACTGGATCTACTATGTGTCATCTTGTGCTCCAGGTAAAGCAGGAACATAGGTACACATAGGAGACGAAGCTAAGTCCCCGCCCTAGAAGCTCAGTAAAGCAGCAGACACTAACACACTAACATATGCACAGCAAAAGTCTTCTTTAAAATGTAGGTGATCTCCCCTGAGAACAGAAAGCAGCTTTGTTTACTATCTAATATAGTCATGACAAAGCTTCCCTGCAGGCCAAAAGTTAGGCAGATTTCCTTATGGCCCATTCTAAAATATTCTGGTTTCCATGCTCAGGGCTCCTCAGCTGTGGGGCTAATACATTTTGTGTGCATCATCTACCTGGGCCCCACGGCATTGTCCTAAGAATTTTCAAGGGAAAGGTAAATCTATACAAACATGAAGTCATGCCGCTGGTGTGGTGTGACTAACGAAAGCCACCATCTGGGTCTCAGGATATTCATGTGCTTCGCCAGCATTCATTAAGTTGTAGCAGTCTAACTTCTTAGCTTGCAAGTATGGTAAAATGTAGGTCCCTTCAAGGTTGTTTATACAAATCCATGTGCAAGCATGCACACAGACATACATACACACACACACACACACACACACACACTTTAAGGATGTGATCAGAGCTAAGAATGAAATTAAGATAGATAAGAGGGTAGCCAAATAGTGTTTTAAGGAAAGCAATTTTAGATAAGGTAGTCCATGTACATACATGGAGAGGTGATATTAGATAAAGTGTAAAGTGAAACTGTTAGTCGCTCAGTCGTGTCAGACCCTTTGCAATCCCATGGATTGTAGCTAATCGGGCTCCTCTGTTCACGAATTTCTTCAGGCAAAAATATTGGGGTGGGTACCATACCTTCTATAAGGGATATTCCTGACCCAGGGATGGAACCCAGGTCTCCTGCACTGCAGGCGGATTCTTTACCATCTGAGCCACCAGGGAAGCCTGATATAGGATAGTTCAGTTCAGTTCAGTGGCTCAGTCGTGTCCGACTCTTTGCGACCCCATGAACCACAGCATGCCAGGCCTCCCTGTCCATCACCAACTTCCGAGTCTACCCAAACCCATGTCCATCAAGTCAGTGATGCCATCCAACTATCTCATCCTCTATCATCCCCTTCTCCTCCTGCCCTCAATCTTTCCCAGCATTAGGGTCTTTTCCAACGAGTCAGCTCATCGCATGAGGTGGCCATGAGGAGTTTCAGCTTCAACATCAGTCCTTCCAATGAACACCCAGGACCAACCCCCTTTAGGATGGATCTGTTGGATCTCCTTGCAGTCCGAGGGACTCTCAAGAGTCTTCTCCAACACCACAGTTCCAAAACATTAATTCTTCAGCACTCAGGTTTCTTTGTAGTCCAACTCTCACCTCCATGCATGACCATTGGAGAAACCATAGCCTTGACTAGAGGGACCTATGTTGACAAAGTAATGTCTCTGCTTTTTAATATGCTGTCTAGGTTGGTCATAACTTTCCTTCCAAGGAGTGTCTTTTAATTTCATCGCTGCAATCACCATCTGCAGTGATTCTGGAGCCCAGAAAAATAAAGTCAGCCACTGTTTTCACTGTTTCCCCATCTATTTGCCATGAAGTGATGGGACTGGATGCCATTAGTTTTCTGAATGTTGAGCTTTAAGCCAACTTTTTCACTCTCCTCTTTCACTTTTATCAAGAGGCTCTTTAGTTCTTCTTCACTTTCTGCCATATAGGGATTCATTAAATCAACTGAAAGACTCAATCATGCAATGACCTAAGGAAGCATATTTCAGGCAGAAGAAAGAATAAATGCAAAAGCCCTGAGTCGGGAATAAAACACCAAAAACACAAATCTAAACCCAGGTTCCAGCAGGGAGTGTGAAAAGAGAAGGTCAGAGAGGCAGGGAGGGACCTGAGTTTGAACAGTCCTGCATACTATTGTAAAAAGTTCTCAGTGGAAACCATTAAAAGTTTCTGAGCAATGAGCTGCCATCAGCTTATTTACATGCTTTTAAAAGGTCTCTGTGGCTACCAGGTGAAGAACTAACAGCATAGGGGAAAGATGTGGGGATAAGAAGAACAGGCATGGAGGCAGGACGACCATTTATCAGGCTACCCCAATAGTCCAGGTTTTGACCAGGATGGTGGTAGTTGAATTAGTAACAAACATTTGGAATCTAATCATTTGAAAATGCAATCAAAACAGTATGAATTAATGGATGCATACAGGAATGGAGAAATAGGTGGTAACCAAGTACAGCAAAATAGTGGTAGACTCTAGGTGGGAATGTAGTGTTCACTGTACAATCTTTCAGTTGTGTTATATATTTGAAAATGCTTATATCAAAATGTTGGAGAAAAATCACAAATACACACATAAAATCATAGGTATCAGGGTATATATTCCAAAGAGTTTACTAATAAGTTGGATATGGGCTATAGGAAGTCAAAAATGATTTCTAATTTTGGATCACAAAAAGCTCTGTGAATGGTGATGCCATTTACTGAGCTGCAGATGACTGGAAAGAGGAGTAAATTCTATCCTGGGCTTGAGTTTGCTATATTCATTTTTTAAATAATTTTATTGAGGTATAATCACTATATGCCATTATATTAGTTTCAAGTGTACATTACAATGATTCGCTATTTGTATACACTGGGAAGTGATCAGCCCAACAAATTAGTTACCATTCGAGTTTGATATATTCTTATTAGATACCAAGCAAAGATGTCATGTAGTCAGCTGGATACGTCAAGTAATGTATTGACACTGGAGATACAAAGGTATATAGAAGAGCCAATATGGAACTAATATTCTCCCCACACATGATAAGGGCAATTGGAGAAGTATCAGCATAAAGGATTTAAAACCTATGTGACCAAATGAAAGATATTAAGTATTAGGTGCAAAGAGAGTAAAAGAAGAAAATACTAGGGATTGAATTCTAGATTATGCCGATATTGTTTTG
Source organism: Muntiacus reevesi (assembly GCF_963930625.1). NCBI lineage: Eukaryota > Metazoa > Chordata > Mammalia > Artiodactyla > Cervidae > Muntiacus > Muntiacus reevesi. The sequence continues at coordinate 29,655,849 of NC_089269.1, forward strand.
AGTTTAAGACAGGTTTTGGGGGCTGAACATGCTACACTTCTGGCTTCCAGGATGGTGCAGTGGTTAAGAATCCACCTACAAATAAAGGAGATGCAGGTTCAATCCCTGCATAAGGAAGATCCCCTGCAGTGGGAAATGACAACCCACTCCAGTGTTCTTGCCTGGAAAATTCCATGGGGAGATGATCCTGCTGGGCTCCAGTCCATGGGGTCACAAAGAGTCAGACATGACTCAGCAAAACACACATAAGCATACACACAACACGCTTTAGATACTATATTAAATTTCTACTATGCTGAAACTTTGTAAGAGTTTATGGAAATTTCCCCTTAAAATACTTTGTCATCATCCATTCATGCTTTATTTAATAATTTAAAAGAAGAAAATCATCATCAGTATCAATGTATTTGATTTAGGTTGATAGGTCTATACCTGGAAACACTGTAAGAAACGTTTAACAAAACTCCTCTTTGAAGACAAATACATAAAATAGCACTCTATAACTTTCTGGTTGAACTCATATCTGTAGACGTCTGTCTGCCAAAACTGGGAAAAGAACTACATAAGTTTGCATAAAGCTATACAGGACAGTAAAAGAAAAATGATGTCAGGGTCCCAACTGGGTATGTCCAAAGTTAAAATATTATTAACATAATCTCTTTTAAATGCAGATTTTCTAAATTGTTATCCAAGAAACATCATTACCTATTTTCCTCACTTTTCAAATGTTTCTATGATTCCTTCCACTGGCTCCAAACAAGGAGGAGGAGGGGAAGGAAGAAATGAAGGAGGAGGAAATGATGGAGGGAAACAGGAGGAGCCAGAGAAAGAACTAGGAGAAGTAAGTGAGTAAAAGAAAATGTTTTCTTCTAACTCTTCATAAACTAAATTGCACAAAGGAAGAAAATAAATATCTCTTATAGACTGCAGGAACTGCTGAAGCAGATGTTAACTGGACACAAAGAGTCAGACATGAAGAAGCTACAAACAGAAGCTTCTTTCATTACTATACATGTACCCAAATGGAAGCAATGTCCTTGGACACCCATATTTTTATTAGCAAGGATGCTATTTTATACAGATTGCTCAAGAATGTCATGGCTAGAATTGTTCTTTTTGTATAATCACGACCTTTTTTTCCTTTGAGATACTCTTTTTTTCTATGTTTTAAGAAACCCTTTTGGTTTATGGTCCACATGTTGTCTAGAATCAAAGGTTATTCAAACAAAGCCAATTCAAACGTGATATTAGTGCATAGTTGCACGAAGAAATTTCAGGTTACTTATAGGCAATTTAAGTACTGAAATGGACTACATATGGCTAGGATAATGAGCCCATTACTGAAAGAAGCACTTTAGCAAAATGCATAAACCTATATGAGATTATACATCTGCACGACACACACAGATCATCTTTATCTCCCCAAATATCACACGTGCCATTTTCATTTTAGAATAGTTAAGGACAAGAAACTATTTTTATTTTAAAAGCATAATTTTCACCAGTACTCAAAAATTATCAAATTGACACAATGTATGGAATATGGATGAAATCAAACAGTCTTGTGATGGTTCCTATTAGTTCCCTGTAAACAATTACAAAACCATATTTCTGTATTTAGAAATACAGAAAATCTGGAGAACAAAGGCTAAACTCAATACATATTCACATACATAACCGTAAAAGAAAAATCTGCATCTGGCTAATTAATCTGTATTGGATAATATAGTCTTTATTTACATCCCAATATAAAAGTTTGTCTGTAGTTCTCAACTAACTTAATTTTTATTCTCTATGGGTTCCTAAGGACACAAGATACAGAAAAATCATAATATTTGCACATAACTTCCATGAGGATGCAAAAGTCTAACATTTTTCATATACCATAAAAATGCACATATAAATAACCCACCAAGCAAATTTCAATGCAAATCTATGTATCATTTGTCACTGAATAAAATTAATTTCTGTGTCTACCACAAGGAAAGTCAGTATATCTTTGAAATGGTACAAGCTTCTCTAAATTTGAAATTCATGGGGAGAATAAGCTCATGCTTCTAAGGATAATAAGTAAACAGAAATCATAGAGCCCTGGAAAAGTCAGAAAGCTTAGAGATCCTACAAACCAACCCCCTCATTATACATGTGAACATGCAGTCCCAGTGTGCTGAAAACAGCCTAGAGGGCAGTGTTGTCTATATCCCAAATTTTCAACAATCCCTATGGAGGGGCTGTCATCATTCGAGAGTAAATCAAAGGCAATCCAATGTCAAATGTATGACTTACATACTAATTCAATAAGTGTCCACAGTTTCCACTGCTTTGGACATAGTAGATGCTAAATAGAAAAACTAGTTTCACACACACAACAATTTACTATGACCTTTTCAACTCCTCCACCCTGGGCATTTTTCACTACATAACCATGAATTTTGCTGCACAATTTTGACCCAAACCCAAACTACCCCCTGTACTCTATATTATTAAGTCAGAACAAAGGTCTTAGGTGTATGTATGGGGCTGGAGGGACAAGTTGGGGGAAGAAGGAAGGAAATAAGGGAGAGAGGAATAGGGTGGGGGCTAGGACAGTAGGGAGGGCGGGGAGGGGAGAAATGATGTCTTGCTACTGCTGTTCCAGCAAACTGCTTAATTGCATTTGTTTCATATATCTCCAAACACCCCGGTACATTAATTACATTCTGTAACACCAAGCTCTTCTGATTCCCTCTGTCACTTCCACTGAGCAATTTAATTGTATTCCTCCTAGCTACACAATGACTCCAAAAAAAAAAAAAAAAACTTGGTGATAATTCTGTAGTCTAATATATAGTTTATACATGTATTTCTGGTATTGAAATATACAAATTCAGGCTTTTGAGGATATATTATCCAAAAAGTTATATCAAAGTCTATCTTATGATGATAATCAAGACACCTGGAACAAATCTGTAAACCTTTTTGTTCTGGTCATGTAAATGTACTACAAAGGTAAATGTATTGAAGAAAATGTCTGGTGAATGAGTACATATGATTATAGATATTATCATGGTATAATCCAAAGTGATTAATTCCGATGCATCTACAACTTAGAAGGGAAAAAAGAAAAGAAAAAAAAACAGCAGTGTGTCCACATGAATGCCTTGCCTCTTATCGCTGGGGGGCATAGGTACTCCTGTAGTCCAGGATTGAAAACAGCCACTTGACAGGAGGCAAACTCATCTGTGTTGCCTCATGTTTATAGAAAAGCTTCCTTTTTGAGTCTGCTACATCGCGCTCTGGACAGCAGCAGCAGCTGCCAGGAACAAAGTTAGCTTCTACAGGCAAGCAAAAATAGGCAGTGTCCCAAATAATGACTTCGTCCACCATGCAAATTCTGGAAGAAAGTTGATGCAGCAACAAGCTACTGTGATAGCTCAAGTATCTGGGCCAATACACCTCAGATTCTTTACACGCACAGTCCCTAAAAATCTAAAGTATGACCATCCACACAGGCAGGCAAAAAATATCACGCTCTAATCCCTTTTAGACCAATTCTGTCCAGCCATGTGAAAATTAGTCACTGGAAGGTGAACACCAAATGTTCTTTTGACATTCTTCTTTGTAACAAACAGAAAAAGCGCCTTAATGATTACTTCCACTCTCATTCAAAAAAGAGCTACAAAAAAGGATTTTGCAATCCTCCCACAGGAAACTGACATCCTGTGAAACTATCCCAGGAAACCAAATCCGAACAAAAGACAGTAGAAGCAGAGAGAGAATGCTGTCTGCTTGACAGACTGACTCAACCTAGAGGCAGACACCTAGAGCACCTGTTTCAGATTCCCATTGTGTTTGCCGCCAGGGACTGATTTCAGTGTTCTGAGCCCCAGGGCCAGCCCACACCTTCTGCTTCCCCCTTCCTGGAGCCTCGCCCAGTCTTACTTTTGACAGTTTTCTCCCTATGATCTAAATCTTCATTCTGCTATTCCCCTAGGAGAATACTCATCAACACACAGGTGATACACATTGATTCGAGGTACCTGTGTCTCAAATTCCTAACCCACTAAACCTTCATGGGGTGTCCATGACTTAGTAAGAATCTCTCAGCCAAAGTTCAGATAGAAGAACAAACCAACCCCAAAGGGAGAGCAAGCCCAAGACTATTAGACTGGTTAAAGAGACTTACTTTCATATTTCTTTTTTCTAACAAAACTGAGAGCCCATCATTTATTACCCAACTCCTTAATTAATTAATTGCAACAATAGGTGAGTCCTAACACGTTCCACTTGCAGCAGTTTAGAAACAAAAGACTTAAAACCTCTGCTCCCCCAAAGCTCCCATGCCTGGCCAAAAGGGACCGACAGATATAATGTCATTTTTATTTACAGCCCACATCCGACTCAGAGAGAAATGTTTCTGGGGGATGAGGAACAAGATAAAAGCATTTTAACTTACCATCAACCCGAACGTATAAAAATCCACAGAGCAGTATTTGTGTAAACATCAGCCGACTCATTTTGACATATTAAAAAGGATCCAGATTGCTTAAGAAACCAATCCCAGAGAGCAAAAAGTACAAAAATAAGTATCAAAAAAAGAGGTAGGTCCAAAGTTTAGACTCTTCCTAGCTGCTAATTAAAGTCGAGAAGAGCAAATGGCAAGATCAGAAGGGGAGAGTGGCGAGCTGTTGAAGGGCGCACATTTGGATCCATCCAAATTAACCGAGGGCGCGCTGTATTTCCACACTCTGGCTTCCTAAATTCCCACGAATTCAGCCCAGCCGGAGGGGTTACTCAAGTGTGTCTAACCCTCTCTCCTCAGGCTCCATGGCAATCCAAAGCCAAGTTCTTTCTTCAGAAGTCAAGAAGATGAAGGGAGGTCGGGGGGAGGAAAAAGACCTAATTCCTAGAAAGTGTTCCACAAACTTGCCAGCGCGCTGCCGAAAAAAAACATTGGCCTGCCCACTGGTTTCCTTTCCCCCGGCGTCCGTCTCGGTAGCCGCTCCACGTCCCGAGTTTTTTCACTTAACTTCCATAATAAGGATGTGTCAGAGCACCACTTTGCAGGCGGGCCGACTTGGCCAGCCTCTCGTCCGCCACCTCGCTGCCTCCTCCACCTCTCGCGTTTCCAAAAGAGAGGCGAAGGGAAATCGGCGCGAGGCGGGTGGAGAATCCGAACTCCTACGTGGTGGGGCGGCGGGGAGCGAGGGGAGGAAGCGGCGAGGGAGGGGAGGGGCAGGGCTGGGGCTGCGGCCGCCCCCCGCGGTGCCGCCTCCGAGCGCCCGCGAGCCCGGGCGGCGGCGGCGGCGGGCGGGAGCCGAGCGGGGCGGGTGAGCCCGGGAGCCCCGGCGCGGGAGAGCGAGGGAGCGTGCGCGCGGTCCAGCCGCCCGCCGGGGTCCAGCCGCCAGTCCCCCTGGTCCGGCCTCCGCGGCTCCCCCGGCCCCGCAGCCGAGCGTCCGCCTCCTCCTGCAGCTGCCGCGGGTGGAAGGACTTAGAGGGAAGGCGAGGAGGCGGGAGGGGAGGGGAGGAATGAAAGCTGCCTGGAGTCTGCCCGGGGGAGGGGATGGGGCGCGGGTGATGAGGGGGTGCTCCGAGCCTGCACCTCCACACTCCGCCACCCGCCCGCACAGGGGACGGCCGCCCGCTGCGCAAAGGGGCCAGGGGGAGCTGGAAAGCCCAGAGTCCTAGCGGGACGGAAATTAACAAATTCGGAGCCCAGGCCACCGGTCCACTCCTTCCCCTTCCCTGCGCCGCCCCGTCCCCCCCTCCTTCCCGCCTCGGGAGGGGATAGGTGGGCTCTAGCCTCCCGCTCCTCGCCGCGTCCGGTTTAATGGGCAGGTAATTTTCTCGGTGAGTGATTTCATGGAAGCGCTTCCTAATTATTCATCCCTCCAGTCTGCCGGAGATGCACGCGCTTTCTGGAAAAAGATCATCCTCCCGGACCTAGGGCGCAGCCTCATTACCCGTTAAAATCACACAAACATTCACTGTTCACCTTTTAGCAGAATGAGAAGCTGAGCGGGAGGGAGGAAAGGAAAGGTAACAATATAACCACCTTTTGGAGCGGAAAGGTTGTGTGGGGGTGCTCTTTCCGTCATTAAAAAGGCGCAAGAAAGAAACCGGGTGTGGGGCGGGTGGGGGTCGTACAGAAATCTCTATCCTCTCCTGACCTGTTTTACCCAAGATCTACGACCCCCTGAGGAATCCCCCGGGGAGGGGGAAGGGTGATATCCCCTCTTCTGTTTGTTACTCAGTTGCTTTATGACCCCTCAAAGATGAGTTTGACGTGGGATGCTGGGATGCTAGGGAGTTCAGCAGAAAATGCCTGGGATGGAGAGAAGAGAGGGGATTAGGGGGACGGGGGGCGGTACCCGAAGTCCTCACCCTCCAGAGACTAGAACCTCTGAAAGGAAATTCGGGAAATACAGTATCAGGGAAAGCTGTAAACCCAACCGAGCTAACGAAGCTCAAAAACAGCCGAATTCCAACTCAGACATGAGAAAATCCTGAAAATTAAGGTAGAACCCACCAAGCGAATGCCATTCAGGACCGGAATGATTAAGGCAGGCCACGTTAGATCAAAGAGGCCCTAGTATCTGCGGAGCCGCCGGTGTGGCCGAGTGGGCTGGCCCACGTGTGATCAGAGGCTCGCTGGTAAGCTGTTTGATGCTTGTTCGGATGATTACAAGGCGGGCTATACGAACTCACGCAGGTTCCCGAGTGGAGTTAAAAGCTGGATGGTGAATCTTTAGTTCCCTCTACTGGAAAACGTTAGCAAAGATTCTTTCTGTCTGTGGCCTTGTGAAGCAGTTTGAAGAAGAGCCTTTGTTTGGGGGTACATTTTGGTTTTGACACTCAGTTTAGCTCTCTCTTGCCTATTATGGATGTGAAAGTATGGGTTTCCAAAAAAAAAAAAAAAAAAAATGACCAGTGACACTCAAGTAATTTGGAGAGTTTTTATGGCATCTCTGCATGCTTGAAAATTATGGTAATGAAATAGCCTAGCAAAAGAATAAAACAAGCCACTTTTCTTGTGAAGCATTAAGAGTAATTTCAGCACACTTTTGATATACATTATTTAGTTGCTTTTTTTTAAAAGTGCATTAGTGTGCTGAAGTTAAATCACTTGAATTCTCACAGTAATGATTCTGAATGTATTATTCTTTCACCTCTCTATAAAAAAGGGGGGGGAGGGGAATGGGAGAGGAAACCTAGACAAGTTAGCATGCTTTATTTTTTCCCAAAGGGCCAAATCTAACTTAAATGATATGGTCATGAGAATCCTCAAAATTCATTGGATTAATATTTCTCTTATATATCGTTAATATTTGCAAATAGTTGATAACTTTAAATTTTTCATTTTAAACATTCCGACTAGATTTAAAGTCAGGAATTAAAAAGTCTATTTCATTTCTCCAAATAATGTACTATCACCATCACCACCACCCATCCCCAATCTCTATGAGAAAGGAGTCAGATTTCCTTTCTGTTATTGTTCAGTTGCCACATCCAACTCTTGCGACTCCATGTACAGTAGCCTGCTAGGCCCCCGTGTCCATGGGATTCTCCAGGCAAGAATACTGGAGTGAACTGCCATTTCCTTCTCCAGGGGATCTTCCCAACGTAGAGGTCAAATCCTTTTCTCCTGCACACCTCTCTTGCATTGCATGTATTACCACAGAGCCAACAGGGAAGCCCAAGTCAAATTTTCTTACATGGACTCAATAAAAAAAAAATTCTGAAAGTAAAGTATCCTTAATAATAAGGCAGAAATTAACAAATCATATAGACTTTAAAGCTCTTTAATTTTAACATAGATCTCAGAAAGGAAAATATTGGGCATTTCCTCTGAAACAGTTTTCTCCTGGCTATTCATTAGGAGGGCCAAAATAGATTTAACTTCATATTGGTTAGACTCATCATCTACAAATGCCTTTCCTTAGGTGATCTATAAAATCATTCTGAGGCAGAAAGGTGTGTGGGGGAAGCTGCAGGAGAGTAGGTTGAAAGAGAATGTTCTCTGGGACAGAAAAGTGTTAACCTCATATCTCACAGAAAGTTGTCCTTGTGTAGGGTATGACAAATGACCTCATACAAATAAAAGGTTTATTTAAGAGACGTTCCTTTGGTTATATTTATTTGGTATTCTGGACTAAGCATCATCATTTTTAAAGTAATTTAATGATTTGGGGAGGGGGCGTGCCTTATGGCATGCAGGATCTTGGTAAGCTGACCAGAAATGGAACCCCAGCTCTCTAAGAAGTTCAGGTCTTAACCACTGAACTGCCAGGGGAGTTCCCCAAGTATCATCATTTTGCATTCATACTTTTCCTAATAAAGTGACAAGGCACAACACCGATTTCAATCCAGTGGCATCTTTTTGTCTTTTTGCAATACACTACCTTCATTACGTAATAGTGTCTGTTGTTCGGCTGCTAAGTCATGTCCAGCTCTTTGCGACCCCATGGACTGCAGCAGGCCAGGCTTCCCTGTCCTTCAGCGTCTCCCGGACCTTGCTCAAACTCATGTCCATTGAGTCAGTGATGCCATCTAACCATCTCATCCTCTATTGCCCCTTCTCCTCTTGCCCTAAATCTTATATCTGTAGCAAAGGAGTTTGGGGGAAAGGGGTCTATGTATTGTGATTTTTCTTGAAGGTAAGTTCATAAATGATGCTTAAAAGAATACTTTGTCAGTATCTCATTTGATAGAAAATGTGACCAAGGAAAACTGATGAATTGGTCGCTTTTATATGAGATACAAAAATCTCATTACCAAGTGATGGTTCAAGATTATGACCAAAACTCGGACACTCTACAAACAAAAATGTCATATGGACAAAAATAAGTCCAAAAGGAGCAGAGTCATCACCTTCTGGAAAGTTTGATAAGATCTGTATTAGACAAAGTTTACATCCCTATTAGGGCTTCCCTGATAGCTCATTTGGTAAAGAATCCACCTGGAGAAGGGATAGGCTACCCACTCCAGTTTTCTTGGGCTTCCCTTGTGGCTCAGCTGGTAAAGAATCTGCCTGCAATGCAGGAGACCTGGGTTCAGTCCCTGGTTGGGAAGGTCCCCTGGAGAAGGGAAAGGCTACTCACTCCAGTATTCCAGCCTGGAGAATTCCATGGATTGTATAGTCCATGGGGTCACAAAGAGTCGGACACGACTGAGCAACTTTCACTTTTACATTTCTATTAAATTTAACACATTTTTTGTGAGCATTCTCTATGGAAGAAATGGGTTTCTCACTGTTTTTCTGAAAGGAAAATTTTTAAAACCTAATCTTTATAGTAGATGTTGGAAATTCAATGTTAGCAGTGTTTTAGATTAAAAAAAAAATTAGGCTTTCATTAAGACAAAGTCTTAGAAATAGCTTAGAACAGTGAAGCACCCCACCACCAAACTGGAAGGTTTACAGAATTTTAAATGGGTACTTGGCTTCGATATATTTCCAGATATCAATTGTTTTTTTCTGTTTTTTATTCTCTAGACAAGCAGCTGAATAGAGAAATGTATGTGGAAATCTAGGCTCCTTTTATGTAAAACTTGGAATCATATTAGGTGCTCAAAATGCGCCTGCCAGATAAAGATATATTTTAATACATCTAAAGAAATCTATGTGTAAGAGGCTGCAATTAACCCTAATTGGAGTAAAGTGATCAAATGGACTTCTTTGTGATTGCATTTTTGAGTTGGCATTCCTGGAGAACCATAAAATACTCATCTGAAGGAAATCTGCACAATATAAGATATAAAATATTAAATATTTGTTTTCCATATCAGAGTCCCAAAGGCTGTGATATAATTTGAAAAACCCCAAACTAATTTTTTTTATTCTTTCCAGCATGACCTCATTATAGTTGAAAGTTTGTATACATAGGCAAATTGATCCATGCTAATAATTTTAATATCTACTACAATGTGGTAAGCACTTGCTATAACTTGCCAGGAATTGTTCTAGTTTCTAAACATTCATTAAATCACTTAAGGCCTATGAGAACCTTATGTGGTCATTACTCCCATTATACAGATGAGCAAACTGTACATTGAAATTTAGATATCTAACCAGAATTAATAAAAAGGGCAATCTTCCTTTGAATCCTGATCTCTATAAAATCTATGCTCCTAAGTATTTTTAAAACATCTTCCACATTGCAAAAACATTGTAGCACTTTAAAAAATTGCTTTGATTGATTAATTTAAGATTGGGTACACTAAACAAACAGAAATGCATAATCAATATTTTTTTCCAAAATTGAAGAATCCTTTTACAGCCAAAAAACCATTCTTTACCAGTTCAGTTTGAAATTTTTCTTTGTAAGATAAGATTGTCTTAGCATACTATGCAGAAACACCACATTTACATGAAATGTATGGGTTACTATCTACAAAAGGACATAGGACAATTAAAATAAGTGAAGCATTAAAAATCCAGATCAGAGAAAAATGATTCATTTGCTCTTATGTTTTTTATTTTTTTTATTACCTTCCAACTCATTTCAAAATGATTTGAAGGAGCCAAGATAAATTGCATATTGTTCTTCTGAAATATGTTCTAAGTATCCTGTAACAATCAATTCATTTTCAATATTCACTCATACTTCACTGTATGTAATCAGTCTGCCTCTCTGTGTATCTATCCATGATTAGTACTTTTACTACATGACGTGGAGTTTTTAAAAATATTCCATTTTTAGAGCTATGAGATTTAAATGACTGAAATGTAGCAATATTTCATAAAAGCAAAGTAGTATCTACCAAATACCATAATTTGTCATCAGGAAGAATTTATCTTGTTTTAGAATTAAAATCAATTTGGAAAATCATTTTCTATCTTGATTGAAAACTTTAGTGATGCTTTCAAACACTACCTAGCTCTTGATTAAATAAAATACTATAGAAAGTAATAAATAATATCGAAGCATAATTTCTCTAAGTATGTATACCTTAAAATTTAGAGTTTTGAAAACACACAATGGCACAATGGTAAAGAATTCACCTGGCCGTGGGTGAGACGCAGGAGACACAGGTTCAGTCCCTGGGTCAGGAAGACCCCCTGGAGGAGAAAATGGCAACTCACTCCAGTATTCTTGCCTGGGAAATCTCACGGACAGAGGAGCCTGGTGCGCTACACTGCGTGGGGTTGCAAAGAGCTGGACGCAACTGAGCACCTGAGCACAGAGGTATCTCAGGGACCCCTGATCAAGTTTCCTCTCCTTAGTGTCAGTAGACCTCATTCTGAGGTTGTTCATTTCCCCCTCCCTCTGTATAAGTCATCTATGAAATCACAACCTTGGCCATACATTTTAAAGTAGCTCTCTGGTGGGGGAGATAACCTCTCATCTAGATTAGGAAAGTGTTATTAAAATAAGCAAAATTGTCAATCTCACAAAGTTGTAAATTATTTACAGGTGACCTCTGACCGTGACAGGCTAGGCTTCTTATCCCTACATACTCTTTATCTGCTCCTTATTTTATTATCTCTATTTAAAGCTCTCAAGTGCTAATTTTAGTATACAGTCTAATTTCAGTGATGCTAAATAATACACTTTTTGCTATTTTTGCACCACAACATCATGAACCCAAGAAAATCCCTTTGATTTTTTGCCAAACTATTTCAAGTCCATCTGTTCCAATCTGGGCTTTTTGTATAATTGAATTTTAGCATCACATAACTGTAATCCTAATAAGGGTGTGGTTTGTTTTTTTTTTTTAAATCCAAAACAGTATTTTTGTTGTTCTTAAGAATAAAGAATTGTCAAAGATTTGGGAAAAGATTCATCATACCTACAGTTCCCAAATTTTTAGTTTTATTGGCTCACTGAGTTGTCTTTTAGACTATTTACTAATGAATTGTTCCAATTCAAAAGAAGTTGCTTATTGTCTCTTACAATAATATCATGGAATTAATCCAAGGGCACATGTAATCCAATTGAACTGCCTAAGGTTCTGTCATACAGAAGAACTAATCTGTTTGAGAGCAGATTCTGATTTTCTTCCAATATCCAAATTATCTTATTTCTGCCTGGTAAAATAACTTCTGACCACCTATAGAGTTCTTGAAGTCCTCTTACTACAAACACTGTGTTTTTAGTTATTCAATACCATCAGGGAGTGTAGGTAATATAATTTTACTTAAAAAAATGAGAGATGTAGGACACATTGTTTTACTAAATTGAAATATCTGGAAAAATCGTCATGGTCCAAATTTAGAAACAAACCTACAAATGAAAGAATAATATGACATATAAAGTACTTCATATCAAAATATTTCAATTTAGATGAAAATTCTCTAAAGCAGTTTCTACTGATTACTCATTTACTAAAAAGCAAAAGAGATGTAAGTGATTTTTGTTTTCTGAGTAATTTTGGCTTTTCTGTTACATACTAATACTAATGTAAAGGGATCCAAAAATCAAATCATTAAGGTTGAAAAACGCTACTGTAGCTTTTGATAATTTCATACAAATGGTATGGTCCTCATATCACATTGGCTTGTTTCAACTTTTAATATATCTTATTTTCAATGACTAGTTCTTTATACTTAGTAGGAGCATACAATTTTAATAAGTTTACTTTGTATCTAGGATATATTGAGTAACTAAGAATTAACTGGAAATAATTTTTAGCAATAAGAGAAATGTTACACCAAATTTCTGTTCTTTAATTTTTCATTTTTCAAAGACCACTTATCTACAATCCTTCCCTTCAGCAATCTGGCAAACCTGACAGTTTGAGGCACTGATGGGTATAGGTAGGGTCAATGAAATTTATATAGTATGATGAGCACTGAGAGAGACAAGCTACTTTTTAGCTTGTCTCTACATCAGCCTTACATTCAAGTTTTTACTTAGCTATTAGTTTGTTCCTCACTTCTCTACTTCCCACCAAAAACACACATTAAAAATACATTCTGTCGCAAAGCTGGAACAACATTTATAGGGATATTGGTAGTCTATTTTCCAGCTTTGGTTCTGAATCATGTTTAATTATCAAAAAAGATACAAAAAATATTTTAATATTTCCAGAGATTTTTACAGTATTTTTAAGTAAACCTTTCACTCATCATTGGGGAAATTTTGGTCTTCTCCAATCTGACTGTGGAGTATGAATGAGCACCGGATTGGGGAAGTTTTAGAGCATGCTGTCTTAGAGTTAGAGCTCTGCAACAAGTAGATCCAGATTCTGATCTTAGTTACCCTACCTACAGTGTGATCTTAACAATCATCTCAGCCTTAAAACAGAGATTAAAGTACTGCCTACTTGGAAGGGTATGTGAATGATGGTTTTAAAGAACTTGGTACACTGTACATCTTAACTGGTTTCCAACACTTATGGTGCTGGAATGTACTGTTAAATCTCCATCATGGTGGCAGAGAGGATGCTGTATGTTAACCTAGAATCATCTTCTTTTCTTCTTCCACAAGGAGTTTGGTTAAACTTTCTAGCTCTCTTGTAAGTAGATATCGTGTAACTGAGATATAGCCAATGAAATGCACACATATCTGGGACTGGCCTCTAATGTAGCTCCTGTACCACCCCAGACTCATTTTTCAGTCATTCATTGGATGGCCAAACCCTGTGAAAAACACCAACCCACCTGTTGGGATAAATGGATCCCAGAATATGCATGTAGAATGAATGATCATACTCTCTCCAAAATGCTTTGCACACTGAGTTGAACAATAAATAACTTATAATTATTATTAAAGTTACTAAAGTATTGAAGTATTTATATTCTTTGTTTTAGCACTAAAACTATTCTGAAAAATAAAACCAGCTACTTTGAATATCGCCTAAAGTTTAAATGGAAATGTATTTATTTTCTAACTTTTAGAAACTGTGGCAAGCACTGCAAGAAGTCTTTTATATTGACTCCATTTAATTATCAAAAAGAATATAAGGGTGATATTATTTTTAGCTCCTCAGTTCAGATTAATGAAAACTCAAATTGATGAAAAGTGTGAAAACATCGTTCTTTGAAGCTGAGACTCATATTCCAGTTTAACAAAGCCTGTGGTATCACTCAAGATAGACTAGGTTTCCCTATGGTAGAGTTTCTCAATCTTTTTTTGCTGTTGACTTCCTAAGATGCATTTTCAGGTATTTTTTTGGTCCTAATCAGCTCCCCATGGAATTTAATAAAAGATACTATGCTTGTGTTTATGCACTATATGCATGTGTATGTATGTGAAAGTGGAAGTATTAATCGCTCTGCTGCTGATGCTAAATTGCTTCAGTCATGTCTGACTCTGTGCAACCCCGTAGACGACAGCCCACCAGGCTCCCCCGTCCCTGGGATTCTCCAGGCAAGAACACTGGAGTGGGTTGCCATTTCCTTCTCCAATGCATGAAAGTGAAAAATGAAAGTGAAGTCACTCAGTTGTGTCCAACTGTTAATGACCCCATGGACTGCAGCCTACCAGGCTCCTCCGTCCATGGGATTTTTCAGGCAAGAGTACTGGAGTGGGGTGCCATTGCCTTCTCCATTAATCGCTCAGTCATGCCCAACTCTTTGTGACTCCATGGACTGTGGCCCAGCAAGCTCCTCTGTCCATGAGATTCTTCAGGCAAGAATACTGGTGTGGGTAGCCATTCTCTTCTCCAGGGGATCTTCCAGATCCACGGATCAAACCCAAGTCTCCTGCATTGCAGGCATATTCTTTACCTTCTGAGCCTTCAGGGAAGCTCTCTGTATGTATGTACTTTATGCATGAAAAGAATAAGGTTTTGTTTGCACCCCTCCAACCAAAACCAGTTTCACTCACTGCCATTGAGGATGCATATTCTACAGATACAAACAATTCCCAAGTCTTAAGCAACAAGGATTATTTCCTGATATATTATGAGTCTATTGGAGACTTTGCTCTCCATCATCCTCATTCTAGGATCTAGCTTGCCGGAGCACTCACTTTCTGAACAAATGGAAAGGCAGAATATGGCTGTTAAATTCCTGGGCTGAAAATTACCCTATTACTTATATCTAGTTGCCAAAGCAAGATACCACATCCACCCCACTCCCTCTTCATGGATCAGAAGAAGCTGGAAATACTTGTTGATCAGCTCTGTTTACCATCCCACATATCTACCACCTGCAGACTTCCTTGCTTTCAGGAGGAATTAAATTCATTATGACAATATAGGTTATTGCAAGTATTATTTTATGTTTGGGTACTGGGTTGAGTTGTGTCTGCCCAGAACCTCAGAATGTGTCCTTGTTTGGAAATAGGGTCTTTGCAAATTTAATCAAGCTAATATGAATTCATACAGCATTAGAATGGGCCCTAATCCAAACACTAGTATCCTTAAGAGAAGAGGGAAATTTGAAGACAGACATGGGAGAAGATATAGCTTTGTGAAGACAAAGGTAGAGATTGGACTTACACTGCTCTACACCAAGGGATGCCTGGCGTCACCAGACTTGGAAAGAAGTCACAAAAGTGTTTTTCCCTAGAGCCTTCAGAGCATGGATCTGATTTTCTAGCCTCAAGAAAATAAATTTCTGTTGTATAAGCCATCAAGTTTGTGGTACTTGTTATGGTAGCCCTAAGAAATTAATATAGTCATTACAATTTTAATAAATCCAAAATCAGAAAATAACTTTTTATGTATTAAAAACCAAGTAGATGAATGACAGATTAGTAGAAACCTTGGGAAATAATAATAATAATACACATTCTAAATCTACTTAAATCAATAGTTTGTCATATATGTGTGTGTGTGTGTGTGTATATATATATATATATATATATTTACTCAAATAGACACATGTGTATCTAACACAGAGAAGACTAAAGAGAGAAATATTTTAATTTAAAAGTTTACTTTAAATGATTCATTTCAGAATTTCAGATTTGAATGGTAACTTTAAGATCATCTATCATAATCTCATTATATATCTCAAGGATAGGAAACCTCTTTAAATTAATAATAGATACCTTATCTTACTACTCATAAAGTATTTTTTTAATATATTAACTTAAGTAAGAATTTTAGAATTTAGGTATTGTCTTTTATTAGTTGTTATTACAGCTGCCAGGGATTTATTACTTAAAATTAATTATATACATATTAGCCCATTTAAAAATTTTTAAATAGTTGAAATCATATCAAAATTTAAAATAACCATAAAAATGTTAGAAGAAATAGTAAATTGCTATAGTCTCTATGTAGAAACATTAGATACAAATATTCGGTCCTGGTTTTATTGATGGTTATTACAGAATGCCTCTTGCAAAATGTAGCAAAGGTTATCCTAGAACCAGATTTATACAACTGCCCATGGCAGTAAATAGAAGACTTAAGTTGTTTCCTCTGCTGATTTATTTGATGTATTCTTACAGGGAATGCTCAACTCTCATCTTTTTACAGCTTTTCTGTTTTAAAATAAAGAAAAGAATAAATCAAATCTCATTTTTTGTGTCACTAGTCCATTTCCCACATTAGTTTTCTTCTATATCCAATTTTTGTTTGTTTGTTTTTTATATCCAAGAAACAAAATACTCTCTAAAACTTAGAAACTCTCCAGATTATGAAAGAAAATTTTTGGCAATTTTTTCATTTGTACTTGAGCCCCAGCAGAAGCCAGACAATCACCATAATCACTAATAAGTAGCTACACACACACACACACATGCATACACACACACAAACATGCATACACACACACACACGCATACACACACACACACATACACACACACACACACACACACATGCATGCACACACAGATGCTGGGCCTCTTACATCAGGTTGAAGGAGCACAATAACATTGAAAGTGTACCAACTTTCAATAAAACAAGATCCATCACAAGATTGAAACATCACATGCTATATTCATACAGAGAAACACCCATGATATCAAGACCAGTATCTGAACCAAATTCACATACAGACCTGTTATTAATCAGTGATACTTTGCACTATGCTCACTCCTATGTATTGCACCAAAACCTCAGTGTGAAAGGGGGTGCTAGGAAGAAAAAGTGAAAGTGAAAGTCACTCAGTAATATCCGCAACTGAGTTGCGGCCCCATGGCCTATACAGTCCATGGAATTCTCCAGGCCAGAATGCTGGAGTGGGTAGCTTCTCACGTCTCTATGGGATCTTCCCAACACAGGGATCAAACCTAGGTCTCCCACGTTGCAAGCAGATTATTTACCAGCTAAGACACCAGGAAAGCCCAAGAATACTGGAGTAGGTACTCCTTTCCCTTCTCCAGGGGATCCTCCTGACCCAGCAATTTAATTGGGGTCTCCTGCATTGCAGGTGAATTCTTTACCACCTGAGCTATGAGGGAAGCCCAGAAAGAAAAATGAAATTATCAAATATAGACACCCAAATAAGAAAACAGAGCAGTTAAATATTAGAAGCTTTTGAAAGGGAAGAAATCACTCTACAAATATCAAATCCCATGGATGCCATGTTACATGTTACATGTTACATGTTACATGTTACATGGAGCCAGTTACAGGTAAGTGAGAAGCCTCAGATGTATAGAATCTCAATAAAGTAGACAAGAAATGTCAGATGGTTTTGTAAAGTTCTTGGAGAACTTAGAGACAAAGAAAAGACTGTTCATTATGAACAACAAAACATTAAGACTCTGAGACATTAAGTAACTTGGCTAAAAGAGTACAAAATTAAATAAAAGTGCTGAAACCTGATTGACATCAGAGTCCACTTCATTTCTACTGAACTGTGTTAACGAATTTAATGTCACTCATTGCTTTCTGGCTATAGAGAGGGTGTGTGAAACATTTGTCTCTTGAGAAAGCATTGGCAATTAGTGAAGTAGGGGATTTCAAGAGTAGTTCCTTGTTTATTTGCCTCAGACAGTTATGAAAAGCAGTAGGGAAATGAAAGAAAAGCCAAGGAAAACAAAGATGGGAGGACAGAAAAGCAGGAGGGTGAGAAAGGACAGAAGAGCTTTTGATAAGCTGTAAAACAACAGCTAGAGAAAGCCATGCGATTTGATATTCTCTGGGCTTCTAATTTTGCTTTGCAGCTCTTATCAAATATTCTTTCTGATTTCTTTCTACCCACTTGACATTTGTCTTCAAAGAAAACTGGGATGCAGCCTCAGTTCACACCGTAGAACTTCGGTGCCAGCTTAGCTGTAATCTTTCCCTCCACTTAATTAAATAGGCAAAGTGGGTTAGAGAGTCCTGGTCGACTAACACTCTTCCTAGAGGTCTGAATTTGATCCTGCTTGGTCCTTAAGCTAGCACTCAAGGCTATACTCACTGCTGTAGGTTAATAAAGTACCATGCTGTCATAAACATGACAAAACATGCTAAAAACATGATTGTTTTTAGCAATCTTTCATATGACCTTGAAAGAGCTAAAGTAACAGCTAGTGCATGTAGCAATTTCCTGCTCACAATTTGGTTTTACATTTCTGTCCAATTTATTTTAAATTGAGGTATCATTATTTTACAATGGGTTAGTTTCTGCTATATAGCAAAGTGAATAAGCTATATGTATACACAAGCTATATGTATACATAAGCTGTGTGTATGCATATATTGTCTCCTTCTTGAGCCTCCCTCCCACTCCCAGCCCCTCATCCCACCCACCTAGGGAATCACAGAGCAACGAGCTGAGCTGCCGGTGCGATACAGAAGGTTCCCACTCGCTATTTTGCACAAAATAGTGTTTAAATGTCGATACCAATCTCCCAGTACATCCCGTCCCCCTCCACACCCCATGAATGTAAGTTGATAGAGCTACTACAGAGAAGAGTATGGAGTTTCCTTAAAAAAATAGAATTGCCATATGACCTAGATTCCCCTAGAGAAAGAAACGCAACCCATTCCAGTATTCTTACCTGGAAAATCTCATAGACAGAGGAGCCTGGTGGGCTGCAGTCCATGGGGTCACGCAGAGTCAGACACGAAGGAGCAACTGAGCATGACCCAGCAACCCCGCTACTGGGCACATACCCTGAGAAAATCATAATCCAAAAAGATACATGTACCCCAGTGTTCATTGCAGCACTATTTACAATAACCAGGACATGGAAGCAACCCAACTGTCCATCTATAGATGAATGGATAAAAATGTGGTACATATATACAATGGAATAGTATTCAGCCATAAAAAGGAATGAAATCGCTTTTGCTGCTATATATGCTCTCATGGTATATAGCAGCAAAAGTGATTTTATTCCTTTTTTATAGCTGAATAATATTCCATTGTATATATGCTCTCTAGGATGTCCAACATGAGTTTGAGTAAACTCTGGGAGTTGGTGATGGACAGGGAGGCCTGGCGTGCTGCAGTTCACGGGGTTGCAAAGAATCAGACATGACTGAGCAACTGAACTGAACTGAACTGAGGATGTCCAAACAGGAAATGTCTGTGTATGCTTTTACGTGAGCTTTGGAAGCGGTGTTGAGCAATTTAGTATCAGCCCTTCTAACAGACACAGTGCCAGCCTCCTGGAGATGTCCCTTTCTGAGTGCTTGGCCCATCAGCCTGACAAGAGACCTAACTGCATTAGGACTTTGGGGGGATTCTTCCTACCTGTTTCTCTTAGACTGAGATTTCTTTTTGAAATATGATGTTTTCATCACTATTGTCATTAAAAGACATAAAGGGATTTGTTAACATTGTTGTTTGTCAGACTTCTATATTAATTTTCCTTAAAATAGTATTGCCTCAACTGAGAAATACAATTAGATTTTGCCTTGTCTCCAGAAGTGCTTTTAAATTAGAATTGATGTTTGAGCTACATGACTTTTCACTGCTGATATAATTTGCTTTTTTATTTAAATGTTTGATAAGTAGAGTATGACTCTATTCTTCTAGTTATAAATCCATTAACTTCTCCCTTTAAAAACTGTTGCTTTATAGTAGTAACTTTTGCATCAAGACAGACCCCAAAATATATCATCTTAGTCAAAATGCCCATACCTATTTCTTGATAGTTCTCTTAGATGTCACAAGATATACTAATTGAAACAAAGACAATTGGAGGAAAAAAGGATTGATTTATTCTATTCACTCAACAAAATTTTTTGAGTGCTGTTATATGCCAGCCTAAAACAGGAATGTCTGTCTCACAAACACACATTGCCTTTCTGAATTTTAGTTCCTTCATCTGTAAAATGAAAGAGTTGGATGAGTGACTTCTAAAGACTAGCCCTGCTAGGGGCAGACATTCTATTACTTACTTTGCTCATGTAGAAAGCTTGGGTTTCAGCTCTTGTAACAATAATCAGACCTGAGTCCTTTGTAAAAGATAAAGAATCATTGCCTCAAGTTTCAGCTTCTGTGACACAAAGTCACTTTGAAAGCTGTGATATGAAGTGGTGTTTATTTCAATAGTCTTTCTTTGGCACACCTGGTCTAATCCATCAGGCTTGTATTTATGTGAAGGTGTTAGGATGTTAGCCGTTGTTCTTCAGGGTCAAGTGTAGCCTGGAAAATTATGGCCACTCCTGGTAGCTGGTTTATTTCTGTTACATTACATATGTATAAAGTACCTGCCTTATGCTAATATCACCACCTATTGAAATAAAAAAAGGAGACTAGACTATCTGATATAACACAGCTTATAATGATACAGATATGGATATCATAAAGATCAAAGTTTATTCCTGGATGTGAAGTGGTCTGAAGGGATTTCATGAAGTTTTATTATTAAAAATATATTGGACTAAAGGAAACTACAGTAGGCTCTCATGATTAAAACAAAAGGCAGAGATTTAATCAAGCACATAAGACTCACACATTTGCAGAATGAACTTACGGTTGCTGGCGGGAAGGCATAGTTAGGAAGTTTGGGATGGACATGTACACACTGCTCTATTTAAAACGGGTGAGCAACAAGGACCTACCGTATAGCACAGGTAACTCTGCCCAATGTTATGTGGCAGCCTGGATGGGAGGGAAGTTTGGGGGAGAATGGATACATGTATATGCATGGCTGAGTTCCTTTGCTGCTCACCTGAATCTATCACATCATTGTTAATTGGCCATACCCCAATACAAAATAAAAACTTTAAACTACCCCTACACACAAAGAAATGAAAGTAAATAGGGAAAAAAAAAAAAAAAACACAGGCATATGAGCATAGAGACTTTTCAAAGTCCTATGGCTGCTGCTGCTCAGGCCCTTGTCATGTCCAACTCTTTGCGGCCCTACAGACCATAGCCTGCCAGGCTCCTTTGTCCATGGGATTCTCCAGGCAAGAATAGTGGAGTGGGTTGCCATGCCCTCCTCCAGGGGATCATTCCGTGGATCAGACTCTCATCTCTTAGGTCTCTTCTTTACCACTGCGCCACCAGGGAAGCCCAAAAGTCATTTGGATAGTTTCCTATGATGAACATTAATTTTGACTGCTGGTTTGATGGCGGTTGAGGCAACCCAGTGAAGGCAATTTTTTTCCCCATTTTATCATTATTATTTTTTTTAATCTTCTGCCCCATTCACTCTTGTCTATTATTAAACAAGAACGTAATTTTTTATGGGTTTTTTTTTTTTGCTTTTTAAAAAATTATTTATTTTTTAAATGACGGATAATTGCTTTACAGAATTTTGTTGTTTTCTGTCAAACCTCAACATGAAAATAAATAAATGGAAACCTTGAGGCACTCTTGGTAGAATTGTGTCTGCCTGTAGATAGTGTTGAGGCTCTTTCCTCATCAGATACCTCTTAAACAATAATACTGTGTAAAGCTTTGAGCTAAAAGCAGCAACAAGGAAAAGGCCTCTCAAGGAGTAAGGCAGAGATTTATGTGGGCATCTTCAGTAAGTGCTGCAGGGATTTCCACATGTCAATCTCCAAACACCAAGACTGCAATACTTTCCATTAGCACCCCACCAGCCCAAGCTAAGACCCCCTCAACACAAATGATACCACCCAGGAGATTTTTCCCTAAGAGAGCTCTAAAGACTTTTGAGGTTGTTTGCATTTCAAAAGAAATTCACTTAAATCATGAATCTTTTGTCTAACCTTATGTCATCCCCTTTTATGTTCAGTTGGGAGTAATTTGTGTGTTCTTTCAGAAACTTTTGTTAGTTATCATGTTAACTAAATTTCCAAGTCAGTGCAGGACATTACTTTGATTTTGCCCTCAGCAACAAATTTATATTTGAATTTGTTACACCAGGCAAACTGGAAAGCTTCCACAAATTTAATGATTGAAGTCACTTGGGACATGTTTGATTATCTTTTGTTTTCAAGACACAACATGCTAACAGAATCCTAAAAAGAAAGAAAACAATTTTGGAGGGGTCTCATGAGCTGATGGTAGTTTTAAATAGTCATTTGCAAAGTTCAAAATAACAACTAACAGTTGGAATGCAAGTAACATTAATTGACCTAAAATATCTGACATTAAAAATTGAAAAATATTTTTTATTGTAGTTAAATATTTTGTGTTAGGCATTTGTGATCACTTCCTTTCCACATCACCATCACACATTCTAAAGGGAGGAGTTAGCCACCCAGTCTCCTGCTTTTTAAGGAAGGCACACTAAATTAATTTATTGTCCAAGGACAGACCTTCTGTCTTTTCAAGAAAGTCCAAGAAAAAAAAAGACAAAATAAAGTAGGAAAAGGTCAAACTAGTGGTCAGTTCACTAATGCTTCAATGTCCTCACTTCATGGTATTCAGATATCTCAAATCATCCATTTTCCTCTTCTGATATGGTATAAACTCACAAATTCAAAAGAAATACATGCATTTCAAACCCATAGTTAACATAAGAAAATGCTCCTGGTGATAACCAAAATGACTTTATTTTATGGTATATTTTATAGTACACCATGATTAAATGGTGATACCAAGATTCATCTTATAAAAGCCAGTTTCAAGTTTCTTTTCCCTCTTTTGCTTTATTATTATTCAAAATAAAATCTATAACAACTCGTATGCACAGAGACTCAGCAGCTCCAACCTTTAGTTATTTCTGTCAAGGCAGAGTTCAGCATTTCTATCTCTTAGTTTCTCTCTGTACACTCCAGATTCGACTACAGCTTTAAAGTATATCGCTCTTCTAAACACTGGATCAGAGTGTTGTGTTTCTGTTAACGGTCTACACAGACAGTTTCTTTTTGCAGCTGATATCACTCTGTTTTACTGATCCTTCTTCCTCTCCATCAATTCCTCAAGCTGCCCATTTTACAATCTCACTTTCCACACAGTTTCACTTATGGCCACACCAGTTTCTGCTCTGAAACTAATATCCAGAGCAACAAACTCTCAAGGATGTCCCTGCGACTCAAATTTACTTTATCCTGTATTCGTTTCCATCGGATCTCCTCTTAAAGATTTCTGAGGTGATAATTCATCTGCGCTGCAATAGTCACACCATTTTTAGCCTCACCTAAATTGAAGAAGTTTAACACATTGAGCTAACCAACAGAACTGTACTTTGGAGCAGTGTTGAGAACTTAGGACAGACCTGTAGATACTACAGGCCATCGACACCTTAAAATAAAAAATCATCTTTGTCTGGTTTTGGAATTAGGGTGATGGTGGCCTCATAGAATGAGTTTGGAAGCTTACCTTCTTCTGCAATTTTCTGGAAGAGTTTGAGTAAGATAGGTGTTAGCTCTTCTCTAAATTTTTGGTAGAATTCAGCTGTGAAGCCATCTGGTCCTGGGCTTTTGTTTCCTGGAAGATTTTTGATTACAGTTTCGATTTCCTTGCTTGTAATGGTTCTGTTAAGATCTTCTATTTCTTCCTGGTTCAGTTTTGGAAAGTTATACTTTTCTAAGAATTTGTCCATTTCATCCAAGTTGTCCATTTTATTGGCATAGAGCTGCTGGTAGTAGTCTCTTATGATCCTTTGTATTTCAGTGTTGTCTGTTGTGATCTCACCCTTTTCATTTCTTATTTTGTTAATTTGGTTCTTCTCTCTTTGTTTCTTAATGAGTCTTGCTAATGGTTTGTCAATTTTGTTTATTTTTTCAAAAAACCAGCTTTTAGCTTTGTTGATTTTTGCTATGGTCTCTTTAGTTTCTTTTGCATTTATTTCTGCCCTAATTTTTAAGATTTCTTTCCTTCTGCTGACCCTGGGGTTCTTCATTTCTTCCTTCTCTAACTGCTTTAGGTGTAGAGTTAGGTTATTTATTTGGCTTTTTTCTTGTTTCTTGATGTAAGCCTGTAATGCTATGAACCTTCCCCTTAGCACTGCTTTTACAGTGTCCCATAGGTTTTGGGTTGTTGTGTTTTCATTTTCATTCATTTCTATACATATTTTGATTTCTTTTTTGATTTCTTCTGTGATTTGTTGGTTATTCAGAAGCGTGTTATTTAGCCTCCATATGTTTGAATTTTTAACAATTTTTTTCCTGGAATTGAGATCTAATCTTACTGCACTGTGATCAGAAAAGATGACTGGAATGATTTCAATTTTTCTGAATTTTCCAAGACCAGATTTATGGCCCAGGATGTGCTGGAGAGGGTGTGTGGAGAAAAGGGAACCCTCTTACACTGTTGGTGGGAATGCAAACTAGTACAGCCACTATGGAAAACAGTGTGGAGATTTCTTAAAAAACTGGAAATAGAACTGCCATATGACCCAGCAATACCACTACTGGGCATACACACCGAGGAAACCAGATCTGAAAGAGACACGTGCACCCCAATGTTCATCGCAGCACTGTTTATAATAGCCAGGACATGGAAGCAGCCTAGATGCCCATCCGCAGATGAATGGATAAGGAAGCTGTGGTACATATACACCATGGAATATTACTCAGCCGTTAAAAAGAATTCATTTGAATCAGTTCTAATGAGATGGACGAAACTGGAGCCCATTATACAGAGTGAAGTAAGCCAGAAAGATAAAGAACATTACAGCATACTAACACATATATACGGAATTTAGAAAGATGGTAACGATAACCCTATATGCAAAACAGAAAAAGAAACACAGAAGTACAGAACAGACTTTTGAACTCCGTGGGAGAAGGTGAGGGTGGGATGTTTCAAAAGAACAGCATGTATATTATCTATGGTGAATCAGATCACTAGCCCAGGTGGGATGCATGAGACGAGTGCTCGGGCCTGGTGCACTGGGAGGACCCAGAGGAGTCGGGTGGAGAGGGAGGTGGGAGGGGGGATCGGGATGGGGAATACGTGTAACTCAATGGCTGATTCATGTCAATGTATGACAAAACCCACTGAAATGTTGTGAAGTAATTGGCCTCCAACTAATAAAATAAAATTAAAAAAAAAAAAAGAATAATATTAAAAATAAATAAATAAAATAAAATAAAATAAAATTTAAATTAAAAAAAATAAAATAAAAAATAAAAAAATAAAAAATCAGTACTTTGCTTGAGCATTTCATGAGTAAGAGCAGTTTTTCATTTTTTTTTTCTGTCTAGTTTGTTTGAAAGAAGTATTTTAAAATAATTCTATGTTGATAAGTGGGTCATTAGTTTTCTTTTCATTCCTGTCCCCTAAGATATGGTATCTTTTGAACAGTGTCTAAATTCTTTGAACTCTAAAAATACTAAAACCTTTGACATGCAAATGATTATTTAAATTATTGTACATCACTGCATTTTTTTTCTTATCCATTCATAATATATCTCAACCATTTTACAGTCTTTTGGAGCCTGTTGGAACTTTTTATGATTTTATTTCTTTATCCACTATTTGATTTGCTTTCTAGTATATTCCTGGAGAGGAAAAAAAATGGTTTTCAAAAATATTAATTATCAGGCTAGACAGAAAAGGAAAAACACTATTAGATTCTATTATATAAGGTTCCTAGAGTAGTCAGAATCATGAAGACAGAAAGTTGAATGGTGGTTGCCATGGCCTAAGGAAAAGGGAGATTGGGTTATTATTTAATGGGTATAATGTTTCAGTTTTGGAAATGAAAAAAAGTTGTGGAGATGGGTGGTAATTTCTGATAGTTGCACAACATAAATGTACTTACTTCACTGAAGGGTACATTTTAAAATGGCTAAAGTAGTACATTTTAAAATGGTAAAACCAAAATGACTTTATTTTATGGTATATTTTATAGTTCACCATGACTGAAAATATTAATTTGCATGTTGTGTTTTTAAAAGTAGTTCATACACTGGTTATTGTAGAGAACATTCAAATACTCAGCTGGTAAAGAATCCACCTGCAATATGGGAGGCCCAGGTTCGATCCCTGGGTTAGAAAGATCTCCTGGAGAAGGGGAAGGCTACTCCATTATTCTGGCCTAGAGAATTCCATGAAGTCTATAGTCCATGGGGTCACAAAGAGTTGGACAGGACTAAGCAACTTTCACTTCCCCTTTCCCTTTACCAGGGTCTAGTGGTAAAGAATCTGCCTGGTAATGCAGGAGATATAAGAGACATGGGTTTGATCCCTGAGCTGGAAAGACCCCCTGGAGAAGGACACTGTCACTCGCTCCAATATTCTTGCCTAGAGAATCCCCATGGACAGAGGAGCCTGTTGGGCTAATGGGGTTGCAGAGTCAGACACACTCTTCACCAAATTAACAACCTAGAAGTGGTGGAGTTGTGGTTCAAATTCAAATGTGTCTGAATCTAGGACCCAAAGTCTTAAACCTCAAGAGGTAATGTAAAACCATCATTCTGAAGAAACCAACCAGTCTCTTTAGCCTTGTTTTTCAGTTTTCTACAGAATGTTGAAGCAAAAGTCTTCTCAGCAAAGTTACAGATACTCACAGATGAAAGGGTCACTCAAAAATAATTTTCAGTGAAAGAGAGAAACTCCTCAAAATGCAGGGTCTGTTTGGGCCTTTCTGTCTCTATTTTACCCCATGTGACATTTCCTTTTCTGCAGTTTCCTTGCTTTTCTATTTACCTTCTCCTTTCCATTCCCTTCAAGGCACATTTGTTCACGAAGAACTTCCTCCAGTCTTCAGCCAGAGAAAACTCTTTCTGCTTTTTAATACTTACTTTTTGGGGGGTGGGGTTCGTTCGAAACTTATCCTAAGCTCTTTGAGGTGCTAACAAATAGCCACTGGTATGTGATCACTGATAGAAGGAAGATGCTCTGTTTTGGAAGAATGTCCTATTGGCCCATCACCCACATGGGGAGGGATGCCTCTGCATCAGAGACAGGTGGGGCTGCTTTTTCTTGATACTCCAGAATGATGGAATCAATTGTGACAACTGTTTGGCAACAGGAGATGCAGTCAGATTACCCTTGAAGTGAAGTGAAGTTCCTCAGTTGTGTCCGACTCTTTCGACCCCATGGACTGTAGCCGACAACATCCTATTAATTTTTTAAACATCTTTATATTGAGTTTATACATGTTGGTAATAGCATATATTTAGGATGTTGTTCTAAATTGCTCTCATTTCACATGCAAGCAAGGTAATGCTCAAAATCCTTCAAGATAGTCTTCAGCAATATGTGACCTAAGAATTTCCAGATATTCAAGCTGGATTTAGAAAAGTCAGAGGAACCAGGGATCTAATTGCCACCATTCTTTGGATCATTGCAAAGGCAAGGAAATTGCAAAAAAAAAATCTACTTCTGCTTCATTGATTATGCTAAAGCCTTTGACTGTGTAGATCATAACAAACTGTGGAAAATCCTTAAAAAGACAAGAATACCAAACCACCTCACCTACCTCCTGAGAAATGTGTACGCTAGTCAAGAAGCAACAGTTAGAACAGAACATGGAACAACGACTCTTTCAAAATTGTGTAAGGAGTACGACAAGACTGTATATTGTCACCCTACTTACTTAACTTATATGCAGAGTATATCATGTGAAATGTCAGACTGGATGAAGCTCAAGCTGGAATCAAGATTGCTGAGAGAAATATCAATAACCTCAGATATGCAGATGACACCACCCTAATGTCAGAAAGTGAAGAGGAACTAAAGAGCCTCTTGATGATGCTGAAAGAGAGAGTGAAAAAGCTGGCTTAAAACTCAACATTCAAAAAATGAAGATCATGGCATCCAATCCCATCACCTCATGGTAAATAGATGGTGAAACAATGGAAAGAATGACAGACTTTATTTTCTTGGGCTCCGAAATCACCACGGATGGTGACTGCAGCCATGAAATTAAGACACTTGCTCCTTGGAAGAAAACCTATAAAAAACTTAAGACAGTATATTAAAGAGCAGAGACATCACTTTGCTCACAAAGGTGCATATAGTCAAAGATATGGTTTTTCCAGTAGTCATATACAGGTGAGAGTTGGACCATAAGGAAGGCTGAGCACTGAGGAATTGATGCTTTCAAACTGTGGTGTTGAAGAAGACTCTTGAGAGTGCCTTGGACAGCAAGGAGATACAACCAGTCAGTTCTAAAGGAAATCAACCCTGAATATTCATTGGAAGGACTGATGCTAAAGCTGAAGCTCCAGTAGTTTGGCCACCTGATGGGAAAAGCTGACTCATTGGAAAAGACCCTGATGCTGGGAAAGATTGAAAACAGGAGGAGAAGGGGGTGACAGAGGATGAAATGGGTGGATGGCATGATCAACTCAATGGATATGAAATTGAGCAAACTCCAGGAGATAGTGAAGGACAGGGGAACCTGGCATGCTGCATTCCATGGGGTTGCAAAAACTTGGACATGACTTAGCAACTGAATAACAACAATAAAACTGAAAAGGGGTTTCCCTTACCACATACATCTTGTTCAAAATATTTTCCATAGGAAGGCAACATAAAAGTTGGATCTATATTATCCATGTTCTATTAATAAAAATTTAAAATAAAAGCCAACTGTTAGAAATGTGTTATGTCTATAGTATCATAGTTTTGATTATCAATAAGAGTGCAAATTGAGAAGAAACTGAAAAAAATTATTTTTCAAAAAAATGAGTAAATCACAGCATCTATTTAAAATAATGCTGGGCTCTTCAAATATATGTCCAACAAAAGTAATTATATAAAAGCATGACATGAATGCAACAAATAATGTGAGAAACTTCAAGCATTTATGTTTTTTTCCTGATGTGTCTCATATTCAATGTTGCCTTTTCTTTTTAAGTAAATAATTTTACCAGAGCCTAAAAGCCTTTTTCGCTGGAGACATCAAAATGTTATAAATGTTAAAAATTTCTCAATTTTTTTTCAGTTTATTCAGCATGAGTACTTTGATTGAACTAATATTCTAGAATGATTGTGAGAGAGAACCATACCCCAGTCATTCCAGTACTTCATATATACTTTGATTTCTTGGATCGGTCTTAGTAGCCATTGGATGCTGTTTCTGATATGTCAAATAATCTTTCCATAAATCAGCATCACTCCCATCATCTATTTACTTTATCATCCTTTTACAGTAGACCATTTTCCATTGTGGTTTTTTTGTTTTTAACTCATTTCCTTCGAATTTAAGAGATGAAAGTTCTTAGACACAAAGTCTGATTATTTTTCCACCTAACAGTTTCTGAAATTATATACAAATTCTAAGGCAACATTTTCTCATTTTAATAGCCTTGCTTTGTTGTTTTTTGATCTAATATGTTATTATTTTAGTTCTGCTTCCTAGACTAAAGATCTCCTGGTCTGGTAATAAGATGAAGAAATATTGTTCATAAGAGCTAGAGTAAATTAAATGAGATTGACAGCTGATTGATGTAGCTATGAGCTTAAGAGGTAGCCAAAAAGATAATCTGTACTACTGATAGTTGATCACAATTTTAGTAAATATTATTATAATATATGAAGCTTAGCTTAGTTGGTAAAGAAATATATTCTACATGATTAATGTTTCCCACTTTCAGAAACCCACTGAACTAAGTTCTGCTTTGAACAAACTTGCTCTCTTTATACATCCGTATGGCCTGAGCATATAGAGCAGCTTCCTGCAAGAGGGCTTGACATGTGGAGAGCCGTGGATGCCCAGCCTCCGCTCTAATCCTTCTGCCAGCGTGGCCTTGGGTAAAGTTCTCTGTGAACTTCAGCTTCCTCAATGAGGATGGGGATAAAGGTTACATTACCAGGCTATTGGAAGTGTTACAGGTTGTATTAGGTTAAGTCACGGGAACGTGTTTTTGTAGATTAAGACACTTGAATGTTGGTGATTTCATGTGATTCAACTGAATGTTTGTGTGCTGTGCTGTGTTCGGTCGCTTGTCATGTTGGACTCTTTGTGACCCCATGGACTGTAGCCCGCCAGGCTCCTCTGTCCGTGGGATTCTCCAGGCAAGAATACTGGATGGGTTGCCATCTCCTTCTCCAGGGGATCTTCCCGACCCAGGGGTTGGGCCCCCGAGTCTCCAGCATCTCCTGCATTGCAGGCGGCGGAGTCTGTATTCAATGAGCCGCCTGGGAAGCCCAACCTAATGCATATGAGGATACTATCTCAGTTCCTTGGTGACTGTTGGCATTAATACTGCTACTACCAGGAACTGAACTTACAAAGATAAATATGTAGTTTTTGGTGCCTGGGAGTCTTACATGATGGTGAAAAGTGTGCTACTGACAAATAACAGTGGAACATTTTCAGTTTGTTTTATTTAAAGAAGAAACACAGATTTATGTGTGGATCCAATTTGTAGTAACACCATGATCTGACAAAGCAACTTAATATCAAGTGTAAAACTCTCTAGGTAAAAACAACATATTGACACATGGACAGTGAGAGGTAACATAAATAAATTTAAAAATCATAGAATTAATGTAAGATATGGATCAGGCTATATTTCAACTGTGTTAATGCACAAGGCTGACATAGACAAGGCATTTAACACATTCAGTTTTAGTGTCTTGTTATGTTAAGATATCACTGTATGGTTTTCAAACCATGGTCTTTGGGCTGTGGGTTGAGAGCTGTGATGTTGGAAAAACCCAGTAGGCTCAGTTTAGATAATATATCCCTTCAGCCACAGCAAGGTATAATTCTAAGAATTTGTGTATTTTGGGGCTCTTATAAGAAATACGTTGTTAAAAACCATTTGAAAATTATTGGCCTATATTGTTTAGCTCCTTCTTACTCTAAAATCCATTGCTTTTTTATGATTCTCCCTAATATCAACATTGTTAAATGTCAACCTAGAATATAATTTGCATAGAGTTGTTTTAATCCTGGTTGGTTATAGGTTAAGTATTTCTTGATCCTTCAGTGACCTTTTGGGAGACATTCCAAGGAGACAGAGTAAAAGTGGAGTGTTCTCTTAAAATATCAAAGGCAAGGAAAAGATGTAATCACTAATACCACATTAAATTTCTCTGCTTCCCATAAATCCCATACATGTATACAAAGGCTCTTTCATTACAAATTGGTCACACTTTTTAGAAGTGACACCACTAATAACAACTCCTAAATGATATTAATCATGTTTAAAGAAAAGAGAGTTCGCTTTAGTATAACATTAGCTAACTCTTGTTAAATTGATTTTGGCCTTCTTGGTTAATTGATTTTAAACACTATTTCCTTAGAGCTTTTATGATGAGCTGAACTGGAGGGGAATGACAAGATTTCTCCTGAAATACTGTCTAGAAATATGTTTCCTTTTTATTTTTTCTTAAATGAATACTTTTTAAAGTATTTTAAAGTATTTAAAGTTTTTCAAAGTTGAACTTTTAATATGTAGGAATGATACAATTCAGAAAGCAAATATTTCTCTTTCAAGGTAAGTTTGCTAGAATTCAATAGATATTTATGATTAAGATTTTTGATAACATAAACATGAAATATTTAATAATAGAAATATAAGGAATAAGGTGAAAGATTAATTATTCATTAAAAGTCTAAGAAAGCAGGAATGCAAATGCTGCATAAGGCTTACTTGTTCATTTAGTCTTCCCCCACCCATCTCCCCTTTTTAATGGCCACCATGAACCCACAGCTCCTTTGCCTCTCTGTGACAATAGAATAAAACTTAGGTGGTCTTTGACCACCCCCAGTCTCCAGCTGCTCCTCATTGTTCACTCTCAACAAAATCAGGTCTTGCCTAATGCAGCACCTCACATGTCAATTGCGCTGGCTACTCCACAGTTTAAATAGAGCTGGAGGAGACCGACGTTGAAAATTTCTTACCCGCTGTCACGTTCTCAGGGGTCTCACATCTCAGAAAGTGAGTGTGAAAACTGCTGGAATCGCGATCACAGTATTGCATCCCCAATTCGGGTCCGCGCTTCCTAGGCCGTTCACCTTGTGAGTATCTCTGTCAGCTCCCCATTCAGGCACAGCTGGCGAGGGGCTGAGTTCCATTGTCTGCTAACTGTGAGCTGAACCAGAGTTTTAGCAGGGTCTTCCCCTGGACAAATTACCTAAGTTGCTTGGGAAGGAAGAACGTCAAATGAAAAAGTAATCCATTAGGTGTTTGTATGGGGAATGTTGAATAAGAGACAGGGTCAATTTACCAGCCTTTAGAAAACTTTAGAAGTTCAGAGTCTGTCAGACCAAATGTTCATCCCCTCTAAAACTGAGGCTCAAAAATAAAGAAAATGAGATTTCACACAACTATAATTACACAGCAAGTATTTGGGCAGACCTCACTGAAAGGAAATTAAACATAAAGAAATTCATGTTTTTACTAAACTTGGATAAATTATATTACAAAATGATCTAGGTTACTGGAAATGCATAAAAAATTCAGCTTTCCAGATTGAGGAGATATAGTCTCTAACCATATCTCATAGAATATGAGCAAATATTATCATAACTATAACCCATAGTCTTGCATCTCACAGTCCAAGAATATGCTTGAAGCATCAGTGTTATTTACAATTTAAGTTTGGGGGTCTTTAAAAAGTTCATACTTCATACAGAGATAATAGATTTACTCTACAGTAAGGAAGTGACAAAATTCCTGATCTAGTCTGCTTCTCCTGATAGGTTTCCTATTCTTCTAGAGCTTTAATTGCATGGGGTTGAGGTGCAGTATTACTTACTTGATCAATGTAAGTATTATTTTGTCAACAGCTATAATTTATGTTTAAATATATAATTTCAAAAATAATTTTACCTTAAAATGATGTTTTTTTCCCTTTCAGCCTCAAGACCACATTCCTCTTTGCACCCCACTCTAAGAATCATGCCTTTGCAATTATAAGCCCAAGTCAATGAGAAAATATAATTTAGTTAGTAGAAATTACCTTGACAGCCAATCTTTCAGAAACACATCTATCTTATAAATTAAGGTGCACCTATAATTTAATTTATTTTATCATTATTTTTCTACTTTCCTTTAGAAATATTTCAATTCTTATTAGATTAGTGATGTGAAGCCTAGTGATTGCAAATTGTATTAAGATACTAATATTGGCTAATGCTTAAAGATAAAAGGATATTTGCAGAAATGTGTATTTCTTTTCCTTAAATGAATATAGCCTCAGTCAACTGTATTTTCTAATTCTTACTTTAACATGTGAAATCAAACCAGAAACACTTCTTTTAAAAAGTGGTAGTGCTATTGAAGAAATTGAAACAGGTAGTAATAGAAATCTGCAGATGCAAAAAGTGGAATTAATAGAAATGTGCCCATGCAAAGAGCTGAACTAGATTTAGGAAGATACCAAAAAAGTAATCCACAGGAGAACCTGGATTGACTAAAATAAAGATTACCAAGCAAACTCTTGGGCATTTGTTGTTGTTGTTCAGTTGATAAATCATGTCTGACTCTTCGTGACCCCATGAACTGCAGCATGCCAGACTTCCCTGTCCTTCACTGTCTCCTGGCGTTTGCTCAAATTCATGTCCATTGAGTCAGTGATGCCATCCAACCATCGCATCCTCTGTCACCCTCCTCTCCTCCTGCCTTCAATCTTTCCCAGCATCAAGATATTAGAACTCCCTGGGTTCATTAGTATTAGTATTCCTGGGCTCATAGTGAGAACCTATATTTTTAAGTTTATCAGGTAATTCTGATAATCAGCAAAATTGGGCAATCATTGATTCATAAGCTTCCCTAAGACTAATTTTGACAATAAAAGCTTCTTGCCTAATTGTCATCTTTCAATCCACCCATATACCTGAAATTCCTGTTATGAGGTGACTCTCAAAGTTACAATAAAGGAGATATATTATTTCCAGGGGACTAAATTCATATGCTTTTCAACTTTGCTTGATAGTGTCTTAGAATCATTTAAAATTTGTTCTTTGTTTACATGAACTTGATATCAGAGGAGACAATTTTCATACAGGAACCTTAACAAGACCTTAGAAAGTCAACAAAGGAAGTAAAAGTCTCAAAAATGAACTTGCAAATTTCCATTTCCTATAATCTTTTTGCTCTGATATCATATATCTCAAAAGGACCATGAATAATTATAAGATATGCAGTAGTAGACACTGGGGTACAGAATATCACAATGTAAATTGTGCATATTCCTGCAGTATCCAATTTATTTATATTGTGATAAACATAAATATAAAGTAAAATATTTCACACATTCATGTATCCTTTACATTATCCTGTGATAAGAATATTCTTATATAAGAATGTTTAATATATATATATTTATATACATATATGTTCATTCTTACACATTGGAAATGGTCAAACAAGAGATGGCAAGAGTGAAGATCGACATATTAGGAATCAGTAAATTAAAATGGATTAGAATGGGTGAATTTAACACAAATGACCATTAAATCTACTACTATGGGTAAGAATCCTTTAGAAGAAATGAGTAGCCATCATAATCAACAAAAGAGTCCAAAATGCAGTACTTGGATGCAATCTCAAAAATGACAGAATGATCTCTGTTCATTTCCAAGGAAAACCATTCAGTATCACAGTAACCCATGCCTATGTCCCAACCAGTAATGCTGAAGAAGCTAAAGTCAAACAGTTCTATGAAAATCCACAAGACTTTCTAAAACTAACACCCCAAAAAGATGTCCTTTTCATTATAGGGGACTGGAATGCAAAAGTAGGAAATCAAGAAACACCTGAAGTAACAGGAAAATTTGGCCTTGGAGTACAGAATGAAGCAGGGCAAAGCTAATAGAGTTTTGCCAAGAGAATGCACTGGTCATAGCAAACACCTTCTTCCAACAACACAAGAGAAGACTCTACACATGGACATCACCAGATGGTCAACACCAAAATCAGATTGATTATATACTTTGTAGGCAATGATGGAGAGGCTCTATACAGTCAGCCAGCAAAAACAAGACCAGGAGCTGATTGTGTCTCAGATCATGAATTTTTTATTGCCAAATTCAGACTTAAATTGAAGAAAGTGGGGGAAACCACTAGATCATTCAAGTATGAACTAAATCAAATCCCTAATGATCATACAGTGGAAATGAGAAATAGATTTAAGGGACTAGATCTGATAGACAGGGCGCCTGATGAACTATGGATGGAGGTTCATGACATTGTACAGGAGACAGGGAACAAGACCATTCCCAAGAAAAAGAAATGCAGAAAAGCAAATTGGCTGTCCGAGAGTGCCTTACAAATAGCTGTGAAAAGAAGAGAAGCAAAAAGCAAAGGAGAAAAGGGAAGATATACCAATTTGAATGCAGAGTTCCAAAGAACAGCAAAGAGAGATAAGAAAGCCTTCCTCAGTGATCAATGCAAAGATGCAGAGGAAAGAACTATTTCTTTGGGAAAGACCAGAGATCTCCTCAAGAAAATTAGAGATACCAAGGGATCATTTCATGCAAATGTGGAGTCAATAAAGGACAGAAATGGTATGAAACTAATAGAAGCAGAAGATATTAAGAAGAGGTGCCAAGAATACAAAGAACTATACAAAAAAAAGATCTTCATGACCCAGATAACCACAATGGCATGATCATTCATCTAGAGTCAGACATCCTGGAATGAAAAGTCAAGTGGGCCTTAGGAAGCATCACTACAAACAAAGTTAGTGGAGGTGGTGAAATTCCAGTTGAGCTTTCAAATTCTAAAAGATTATACTGTAAAAGTGCTGAACTCAATATGTCTGCAAACTTGGAAAACTCAGCAGTGGCCACAGAACTGGAAAAGGTCAGTTTTCATTCCCATCCCAAAGAAAGGCAATGCCAAAGAATGCCCAAACTACCACAAATTGCACTCATCTCACACACTAGTAAAGTAATGCTCAAAATTCTCCAAGCCAGGCTTCAACAGAACATGAACTGTAAACTTTCATATGTTTAAGCTGGATTTAGAAAAGGCAGAGGAACCAGATATCAAATTGCCAATATCTGCTGGATCATTGAAAAAGCAAGAGAGTTCTAGAAAAACATCTATTTCTGCTTTATTGACTACGCCAAAGCCTTTGACTGTGTGGATCACAATAAACTGTGGAAAATTCTGAAAGAGATAGGAATACCAGACCACCTGACCTGCCTCTTGAGAAATCTGTATGCAGGTTAGGAAACAAGAGTTAGAACTGGACATGGAACAACAGACTGGTTCCAAATAAGAAAAGGAGTACGTCAAGGCTGTATATTGTCACCCTGTTTATTTAACTTATATGCAGAATACATCATGAGAAATGAATGGGCTGGATGAAGCACAAGCTGGAATCAAGATTGCCAGGAGAAATATAAATAACCTCAGATATACAGATGATGCCACCCTTATGGCAGAAAGTGAAGAAGAACTAAAGAGCCTCTTGATGAAAGTGAAAGAAGAGAGTGAAAAAGTTGGCTTAAAGCTCAACATTCAGAAAACAAAGATCATGGCATCCAGTCCAATCACTTCATGGCAAAGAGATGGAGAAACATTGGAAATAGTGGTAGACTATTTTGGGGAGCTCCAAAATCACTGCATATGGTGACTGTAGACATGAAATTAAGAGATACTAGATTGGAAAAGAAGAAGTAACTCTCACTGTTTGCAGATGACATGATCCTCTATTAGAAAACTGTAAAGAGTCCACCAGAAAATTACTAGAGCTAATCAATGAATATAGTTAAGTTGCAGTTGAATATAGTTAAATTAACACACAGAAATCCCTTGCATTCCTATACACTAACAAGGAGAACACAGAAAGAGAAATTAAGGAAACATTCCATTCACCATTGCAATGAAAAGAATAAAATACTTAGGAATAAATCTACCTAAAGAACCAAAAGACATATATACAGAACACTATAAAACCCTGGTGAAAGAAATCAAAGACGACACAGATAGATGGAGAAATATACCATGTTCATGGATCAGAATAATCAATATAGTGAATACCGCCCAAAACAATCTATAGATTCAATGCAATCCCTATCAAGCTACCAATGGTATTTTTCACAGAACTAGAACAAATAATTTCACCATTTGTATTGGAACTGCAAAAAACCTCAAATAGCCAAAGCAATCTTGAGAACGAAAAATGGAACTGGAGGAATCAACCTGCCTGACTTCAGGCTATACTACAAAAATACAGTCATCAAGACAGTATGGTACTGGCACAAAGACAGAAATATAGATCAATGGAACAAAATAGAAAACCCAGAGATAAATCCATGCACCTATGGACACCCTATCTTTGACAAAGGAGGCAAGAATATACAATGGAGAAAAGACAATCTCTTTAACAAGTGGTGCTGGTCAACCACTTGTAAAAGAATGAAACTAGAACTCTTTCTAACACCATACACAAAAATAAACTCAAAATGGATTAAAGATCTAAATGTAAGACCAGAAACTATAAAACTCCTAGAGAAAAACATAGGCAAAGCACTCTCTGACATAAATCATAGCAGGATCCTCTATGATCCACCTCCCAGAGTAATGGAAATAAAAGCAAAAATAAACAAATGGGACCTAATGAAACTTAAAAGCTTTTTCACAAAAAAGGAAACTATAAACAAGGTGAAAAGACAGCCTTTAGGATGGGAGAATATAATAGCAAATGAAGCAACTGACAAAGAATTAATCTCAAAAATATGCAAGCAACTCCTGCAGCTCAATTCCAGAGAAAAAAGCAACCCAATCAAAAATGGGCCAAAGAACTAAACAGACATTTCTCCAGAGAAGACATACAGATGGCTAACAAACACATAAAAAGATGCTCAATTTCACTCATTATCAGAGAAATGCAAACCGAAACCACAATGAGGCACCATCTCACCCCAGTCAGAATGGCTGCTAGCAAAAAGTCTACAAACAATACATGATGGAGAGGGTGTGGAGAAAAGGGAACCCTCTTACACTGTTGGTGGGAATGCAAACTAGTCCAGCCACTATGGAGACCAGTGTGGAGATTCATTAAAAAACTGGAAATAGAACTGCCATACGACCCAGGAATCCCACTGCTAGGCATACACAGCAAGGAAACCAGAATTGAAAGAGACACAGGCACCCCAATGTTCATTGCAGCACTGTTTATAATAACCAGGACATGGAAGCAACCTAGATGTGCATCAACAGACAAATGGTAAAGAAATCTATGGTACATATACACAATGGAATATTACTCAGTCATTAAAAAGAATGTATTTGAATCAATTCTAATGAGATGGATGAAACTGAAGCCTATTATACAGAGCGAAGTAAGTCAGAGAGAAAAACACCAATACAGTATATTAATGTATATATATGGAATTTAGAAAGATGGTAATGATGACCCTATATGTGAGACAGCAAAAGAGACACAGATGTAAAGAACACACTTTTGGACTCTGTGGGAGAAGTCAAGTGTGGGATGATTTGAGAAAATAACATTGAAACATATATATTACCATAGGTGAAATAAATCACCAGTCCAGGTTTGATGCATGAGACGTGATGCTCAGGGCTGGTGCACTGGGATGACCCTGAGGGTTGGGATGGGGAAGGAGGTGGAAGGAAGGTTCAGGATGGGGAACACGTGGCTGATTCTCGTCAATGTATGGCAAGAACCACCATGATATTATAAAGTAATTAGCCTCCTATTAAAATAAATTAATAAAAAAAAAAAAAAAAACTAAAAGACACTCCTTGGGAGAAAAGTTATGATCAACCTAGACAACATATTAAAAAGCAGAGACGTTACTTTGCCAACAAAGGTCGGTCTAGTCAAGGCTATGGTTTTTCCAATAGTCATATATGGATGTGAGAGTTGGACTATAAAGAAAGCTGAGCACTAAAGAATTGATGCTTTTGAACTGTGGTGTTGGAGAAGACTCTTGAGAGTCCCTTGGACTCTAGGAAATCCAACCAGTAAATCCTATGGAAATCAGTCCTGAATATTCATAGGAAGGACTGATGTTGAAGCTGAAACTCTTATACTTTGGCCACCTGCTGCGAAGAGCTGACTCATTTGAAAAGACCCTGATGCTGGAAAAGATTGAAGGCAGAAGGAGAAGGGGACGATAGAGGATGAGATGGCTGAATGGCATCACTGACTCAACAGACATGAGTTTGAGTAAACTCTGGGAATTGGTGAAGGACAGGGAGGCCTGGTGTGCCACAGTCTATGGGTCGCAAAGAGTCAGACACAACTGAGTGACTGAACTTGACTGAATTGATATTCAATCTTATGGAGAAGAATATATTGAAAAGGAAATTTCAAGGCTACCTTAGGTTTCTTTAAATTGGGTGCTCATATTTCTTGTTTTTATACCATGCCAACAAGTGATGATGAATCTATTATTTTTGAAATTTGGGTACAGAACCTTTTAATTGAAATTTGAAAAGCAAGTTTTTAGCAAGAAACACAGATAGCACACTCTGATATTTTGAATCCAATAAAGGTATTATTTATAGAAATTAATGCAAAGTTTAAGGAAAATTGCCCTAGGTCTAATCACAAAGAGGAGCTATTACAACTACTAAGTCTGAAAAAAAGAAGCTGTATAAAGGTATCCATTTGATAGGACTGTGGCCTTTTGTAGAGGGCTAGAGGGATGCACCAACTCAGGTTAATATGGTGGGAAAGGAGTCTGGTAAAAAAAATTCCCAAGTACACCTCTTTCTGCTTTAAAATCACTTGCAACTACCCATGTTGGCCAAACTCAAGTATAAGTTAAGCTGCTGACTTGTCCAAATGGCCAGTCTCCCAAGGCACAGAGCAGGGTGTAGGGTGGTGGATTTTGAAGAGCAAGTAAGGGAACAAATCCTTTTGATGCTACTTATATGATACCTGTTTTGGTTTGCATGTAATAATAGCCATTCATTCATTTCACAAATATTTATTGAGTACCTGCTATGGGTAACATTCTGTGGGAGGCACTGGAGATACAACAGTGAACAAAACAGACCATATTCTTACATTCATAGGGATTTAATTCTGTATGTAAACAAGTGCAGAGAGAATGAAAGAGATGTACGTGCTAGAGTTTGTAAAGAAAATAGTGCAGTTTGAAAGATGAAGAGTAATAGGGGCATGGGTGTAAGTAGTGTTGTTCTAGTTAGGAGTTCAAGGAAAGTAAAAAACACAAAAACTGAGAGAAGCCAATCATGGGATAGTGTGAAGAAGAACATCTCAGGGAAAAGAGACAGCAAGTGTAAAGGTCCTGAAAGTGGAACAGGTTTGGTATATTCAAGGAAGAAAACAAAGGACCAAGAAGGAGCCAGTAAGTTAGGAGAGCTGAGATGGGATTGGCAAGATGCGGTCTGCTCAGACAAGGATTTACGATTTAATGTGAAGGGTGTTTCTTTCATTATAGAAGTAGAGATATCTTTGGAAGTTTTAATCAGGGAGTTGTGATATAATTTGAGTAATTTAAAGGATTGCTCTGGCTAATCTTACTTTGTGAGGAAAAGCATAAATCAAGTTATAAAACCTATGTAGTAGTCTAGGCTAAAAAACATACTGGTGTGCATCACTGGTAGGAGCAATAATAAGAACTATTCAACTTCAGCTTCTTGGCACTAGTGGTTGGGACATAGACTTGAACTACTGTGATGCTGAGTGGTTTGCCTTGGAAATGAATGGAGATCATCTGTCATACAAAATTGGGGGGGGGAGTACTTCAAGGTTGTATATTGTCACCCTGCTTATTTAACTTATATGCAGAGTACATTATGAGAAATGCCCGACTGGGATGAAGCACAAGCTGGAATCAGGATTGCAGGGGAAAATATCAATAACTTCATATAAGCAGATGACACCACCCTTGCGGCAGAAAGAGAAAAGGAACTAAAGAGCCTCTTGACAAAGGTTGAAAGAGGAGAGTGAAAAAGCTGGCTTAAAGCTCAACATTCAAAAAAACTGAAAACATGGCATCTGGTCCCATCACTTCATGACAAATAGATGGGGAAAGTGGAAACAATGACAGACTTTATTTTCTTGGACTTCAAATATCACTGTAGATGGTGACTGTAGCCATGAAATTAAAAGACGTTCATTCCTTCGAAGAAAAACTATAACAAAACTAGACAGCATATTAAAAAGCAGAGACATAACTTTACTGACAAAGGTCTGTCTAGTTAAAGCTATGGTTTTTCCAGTAGTCATGTACAGATGTGACAGTTGGATCATAAAGAAGGCTGAGGGCTGAAGAATCAATGCTATCAATCAACTATGGTGTTGGAGAAGACTCTTTAGAGTCTCTTGGATGGCAAGGAGATCGGACAAGTCAGTTTTAAAGGAAATCATCCCTGAATATTCATTGCAAGGACTGATGCTGAATCTGAAGCTCCAATACTTCGGCCATCTGATGTGAAAAGCTGACTCATTGGAAAAGACCCTGATGTTGGGAAGATTGAGGGCAAGAGGAGTTTGAGCAAACTTCAGGAAAAGGAAGGAGAAGGAAGCACGCCTTGCTGCAGTACATAGGTTCACAAAAAGTGGGACATGACTGAGTGACTCAACAACTGTGATAACAAGAACAGATTCTGCTCATTTGCTGAAGCTCATTCCTCTGTGTGTTTCAATTTTTTAAAATCACTACAATTTATATGACTTGTGAATGATCAAACTTCCTCACTTCCTGTGTCTGAAATCAACCAAGTTTAACGAAAACAGCATAGAATCAAGTCTAAAAACTCATCCCTCAGTAAGCTTTCTGATTATGCTTGCATAAACAGTTTATAGCAATCAAATTAATTGGGTTCTGAATTAATACCAATTAAATTTAAAAGCTGATTGAATGTATCTATAAACCAAGACCTGACTTTGTTATAAGATTGCTTTTTAAAAAAAATCAGTAATTGTTTGGTTATGGTGTGTAATTTTAATACATCTTTTCATATGGATTTTATCATTTTGGTTTGTTAGTGAAACAGCACCCAAATTGTGAAGACCGTTTGAGACCAAATGTCATTACCATCATGTTACATTTAAACATTGTTTCTTCAGACTCACAGATACAGTGAACAGACTTGTGGCTGCTGGGAGAAAGGGAAGGATTGCGAGTTTGCAATTAGCAGATACAAACTGTTATATAGGATGGGTAAACCACAAGGTCCCACTGTGTAGCACAGGGAACTATACAGTATTCAATATCCTGTCATGGATCGTAATGAAAAATAATATGAAAAAGTAGATATATACTTATGTATAACTGAATCACTTTGCTGTACTGCAGAAGTTAACATTGTAAATGAAATATACTTTAATTAAAATTTTTAAAAAGTCATCATTTCTGAAATAGTTTAGTATTGCAAACACAATTCGTATGCATAAAAGTAATGAGAATTATCAAGATACAAAAAGCATTGCATTAGCATCATCGAAAAAGCAAGAGAGTTCCAGAAAAACATCTATTTCTGCTTTATTGACTACGCCAAAGCCTTCGATTGTGTGGATCACCACAAACGGTGGAAAATTCTGAAAGAGATGGGACTACCAGACCACCTGACCTGCCTCTTGAGAAACTTGTATGCAGGTCAGAAAGCAACAGTTAGAACTGGACATGGAACAACAGATTGGTTCCAAATCGGGAAAGGAGTATGTCAAGGCTGTATATTTTCATCCTGCTTATTTAACTATATGGAGAGTACATCATGAGAAATGCTGGGCTGGAAGAAACACAAGCTGGAATCAAGATTGCTGAGAGAAATATCAATAACCTCAGATGTGCAGACGACACCACCCTTATGGCAGAAAGTGAAGAGGAAATAAAAGGCCTCTTGATGAAAGTGAAAGAGGAGAGTGGAAAAGTTGGCTTAAAGCTTAACATTCAGAAAACTAAGATCATGGCATCCGGTCACATCACTTCATGGGAGATAGATGGGGAGACAGTGGAAACAGTGGCTGACTTTATTTTGGGGGGCTCCAAAATCACTGCAGATGGTGATTGCAGCCATGAAATTAAAAGACGCTTACTCCTTCGAAGGAAAGTGATGACCAACCTAGACAGCACCTTTAAAAGCAGAGACATTACTTTGTCAACAAAGGTCCATCTGGTCAAGGCTATGGTTTTTCCAGTAGTCATGTATGGATGTGAGAGGTGGACTGTGAAGAAGGCTGAGTGCCGAAAAATTGATGCTTTTGAACTGTGGTGCTGGAGAAGACTCTTGAGAGTCCCTTGGACTGCAAGGAGATCCATCCAGTCCATCCTAAAGGAGATCAGTCCTGGGTGTTCATTGGAAGGACTGATGCTGAAACTGAAGCTCCAGTACTTTGGCCACCTCATACGAGGAGCTGACTCATTGGAAAAGATCCTGATGCTGGGAGGGATTGGGGGCAGGAGGAGAAGGGGACGACAGAGGATGAGATGGTTGGATGGCATCACCAACTTGGTGGACATGGGTTTGAGTAAACTCCGGGAGCTGGTGATGGACAGGGTGGCCTGGCGTGCTGCAATTCATGGGGTCACAAAGAGTCGGACAGGACTGAATGACTGAACTGACTGACTGAGAGTTTTTATTTTTATTTTTTTGAAAATTAGGTCTGATTTATTGTTAACATTTTTTATTTTAAATTTATATAAGTTAGTTTTATTAATAGTGATTTACTCAAAGGGAAAAATCAATTTAAACCCTAAATGAATTTTTTCAGTATTTGAGTAAAATTATTGGCAGAATAAGGACAAAATTTCACAAACTCTGAATTCTCAGTTCACAGCTTAACATTAATAATAATAGCAATAGATATCACTGTGCTTATTATGAATCAATTTCTAGGCTAGTTACTTTAAACAGATTATCTGGCTTAATCCTACTTTATTTAAGTAAGTGTTAATTTATCATCTCTGGAAGGAGAGAACTGACCACATAGCAACATGCTTCTCTGTCCCTACTGCTGATTTTATTATAATGGTTTATCATAACTTTTTA
The DNA here is from genome assembly GCF_963930625.1 of Muntiacus reevesi. Lineage (NCBI taxonomy): Eukaryota > Metazoa > Chordata > Mammalia > Artiodactyla > Cervidae > Muntiacus > Muntiacus reevesi. The sequence continues at coordinate 29,699,832 of NC_089269.1, forward strand.
TAACATCCAAAGTAAAGAATAAAAGTAAATGAACACCAGTCTACACATTTACTTGAAACGTATTTATTGAATTTCTACACTGTGTTACATACACATAATTCCAGGTGCTAGGGATAAAGTAGTGAATAAAACAAGGAAAAAAAAAAAAACTTTTTTGAAACTTCCCCATTCAGGACCTTTAAATTTCCTGTTTTTATTCTATTTTCTTCTGGGTAATTTCTCACAAATCTGAAATAAGACTCATATTTATAACTCTATCTTGATGACTCTTTTCCAATTCTATATCTCTAGCCTAGATCTAGACTGAAAAACGAAAAGCAACAAAGTGCTTTTTTAAAACCATGAGCAACTTTCTACGGTTTATGTTGCTTAAGCTATTCTGTTGTCATTGTTTTCCAGATATGCTTTCCTACAGCTTATATTCTTAGAGATCATGGGCAGAGATTGTATCTGTTTTATTAATTACTATAACTTCAGTGTTTAGACATGTTCTTGGCTCATCTTTGGTAATAACCATTAATAACTGTTTCTAAACACGCACTGAGTTATCTGTTTAAATGATGCATCATCTTATCAGATATAAAGGGTTAAAGTCTCAATCATATATATTCTCCTTTTTTGTGCGTCTCAATCAATAGACTCATGATTCTCCCAATTACAAAAGAAAGAAATTTTGCTTCTGAGAGAACACATAAAATGAGAAAAAACAAAGAAAGAAATTTGGAGTTAGCATTGACATATAATTCTCCCTCACCCTGCCTAATCACAAATCATGTACATTTTACTACTTTTATTTATAATCCCTTTGCAATATACATCAGTTACACACATACGCGCAACCATTAGAGTAGTCATCCATGGATGCTACAAATGATTTTACTTAGAAAATCAAATTTTACATAGAACACTCATTTCAAATAAAAAGATAAAGTTCTCTCTTTCCTATACTTATACTTTCATTTGATTGTTTGTAACACTAATTGTGTGAAGGCCGTATTTAACTTAATTTGGATTTTTAGTTGTTTTAGATTTCAAGTTCAAGAAACTAAACTTTCCTACTACTTTTATTTTGTGGGAAAAAAATTCATTCTAATGTTCTTAAAATGATGCTCTAATTTTGATAAAGTGTGCCAAAAGTGCCAAGGACTTGGTTGAACTGGGTCTTTCTGATAGGTCCTGATGGGGGAAAAAAAAGTAAGATATGACATGAAAAATTTAAAAGTATGAGTATATAATTTTAGTATTAAACCATATAATCTGATAATAATATATATCAGATTAGATTAAAGCGTGCAATGTTTGAAGTGAAAGTGAAGTCGCTCAGTCTTGTCCGACTCTTTGCGACCCATGGACTATAGCCTACCAGGCTCTTCCATCCATGGGATTCTCCAGGCAAGAAAACTGGAGTGGGTTGCCATTTCCTTCGCCAGGGGATCTTCCCAACCCAGGGATCCAACCCGGGTCTCCCGCATTGTGGACAGACGCTTTAACCTCTGAGCCACCAGGGAAGCCCCATGCAATGTTTAAATCCACTTAAAATAATAATGTTTGCAGGGCTTCCCTGGTGACTCAGCAATAAAGAATATTTAGATACAGTTTCGATTCCTGATCAGGGAAGATCCCACATGTCACAGAACAGCTGAATCCGTACACCACAACAGTTGAGCCTCTGCTGTAGAAACTGGAAATTATAACTACTGAGCCCACAACTACTGGAGCCAGAGTGCCCTAGAGCCTGTGCACCATGACCGGAGAAGCCACTGCAGTGAGAAGCGCTTGCACTGCTACTGTAGAGTAGCCTCTGCTCGCTGCAACTAGAGAAAAGCCCACGCAGAAATGAAGAGCCAGCACAGCTAAAAACAAATGAATATGTAAATAAACAAAATTATTTAAAAATAATAATTAAGCTTTGGATAATCCTTTAGCTAGTAGATATAAACATTCTAATGTAAGTTAGCAAAACCCATTTAGAATTAGCTAGTAGATATAAACATTTTAATGTAAGTTAGCAAAACCCATTTAGAATTGACTAAAATTGTAAAGAAAAACATGTTTATGTTCAGACCCAGTGATTTCCCTTCTAGGAATGTATCTTACAGAGAAGTATCTCACAAACATACTTAAAGATATTACAAAGATGTTAAGGGAATTTTTTTTTTTGTTTTTTGCAATTCAGAAAATTGGATAAAACTTAAAATACAGAGGTAAAGAAAAGGTAAATGATGATATATACCCAGCATGGAATACTATATCTGCTCCATGGCTTTAGTCGTGTCCGACTCTTTGCCACCCCAGGGACTATGGCCCACCAGGCTTTTCAGTCCATGGGATTCTCCAGGCATTGCAGCTGGATTCTTTACCACTGAGCCACCAGGAAAGCCCATGGAATACTATGTACCTACTTTAAAAAAAATGTAGTCACTTTACACAACCGACATGAAAATATTTTGAAGACACTTTTTAAAAAGGTAAGTTGCAGAAACATCTTTAGGAACATCTCAATTTTGAAAGTTTGGTGGGAAAAATAGAAGAAAATGCATTTAATAAAAGTTTAAAAAACATGAAAATAGATTCAATTTTTTGTGAACTCATAATTACTATCACCTCAATTTAATAAATTACTATCACTTAAATGTAATAAATATTTATTTTATATAACATGATTATATAAAATATCAACAGTCGTAAAATTACTTTTTCTTTTTGGTCATGCTCTGTGGCATGTGGGATCTTAATTCCCTGAGTGACCAAATCCTTGCCATCTGTGTTGGAAGGTGAGGTCTAAACCATTGGACTGCCAGGGAAGTTCCTGAAATCACTTTTTTTTTAACAAAAGATTTGAGTTGGAGTACGTATATTTCCATATCTCAGGTTTTCAAGTATGATTTGGAAGGACTCCACTTTCATCAACATGGGACTTCCCTGGTGGCTCAGCTGGTAAAGAATCTGCCTGCAATGTGGGAGACCTGGGTTGATCTCTGGGTTGGGAAGATCCCATGGAGAAGGGAATGGCTACCTACTCCAGTATTCTGGCCTGGAGAATTCCATGGACTGTATAGCTCATGGGGTTACAACTCTTCTAGCCAATGGCTATATATTTTGTTCTCTTATAAGGGCTTTCCATGTTGATTAAAGAAATTATAGTTTCTATTTTTGGATTTTGACTTCATTTATGTCTATTTTTCTTATGATAATTGTGTTAAAGCTTTAAGAGATTAAGGTATAAAATTCCTTTGACCTTTTACTTAACCTTCAAGTATTTTATTCATTGTTCGTAAGCAAGTTATATTATCTTTTTGAATGCTTTTTAAAGTAATAAATGTGAACAATTATTAGCTACAATTTATAACATATTTATTAATACTTTTGATATTTATAATTTTATCACATATTTTTACCACTTATGCCTTTGTTCATTTTTAAGATGTTCATAGAAACTTTTATTCCTCCTCTATGGTTTTTACTCTCTTATGCCTAGGATTTAGACTTCCAAAGTCATTGCTCTAAATTTCATTTTTTCTGTCAGTAAAGAGCAATGATTATACATATTTTAAGAGTGTTTATTATTTATAAGTTACATTTTTAAACATTACTCTGTGGAATATTTTTACCAGTCCTATTAAAAAGTTATATTTATGTACATTTTACAGAAAAGAAACTGAGACTCTGAGAAATCAGATACTTGTACTTAATTACAGTCAATAAGTAGAAAACTCATATTATTTGAACCTAAATTACTTTATCTGTAGTCTTTTTCTCCTCTGTCACATTGCATGTCCTTCTTCCCAGTTTCCTCTTGTCAATTTCACAGGTATTTTTCTAATATAACTTTAAAAGTTTTAGGTTGCTATAGCATCTCTCCTATTTTCCTTACTTTTCTTTTAGTTTTCTTCAAACTTCAGTACACATCAGAACTATTCAGGGAGATTTTTAAATTATATATCTCTCTCAGACCTCTCCCCCCACTGTATTATTACTATTATTTTTTCAAAGAATTTTTTTTAATGTGGACTATTTTTAAAGTCTTTATTGAATTTGATATTATGTTGGTTCTGTTGTTTATGTTCTGATATTTTGGTCGTGAGGCATGTGGGATCTTAGAGCTCTCCAACCAGGAATTGAACCCTTCGCCCCTGCATTGGAAATCAAAGTCTTAATTACTAGACCACCCGCAAAGTCCCTACACTTTATTATTAAACTTCCATCACCAACATTTGGCCACTATATATTTATATATATATATATATTTATATACATTTGTCTAACTTAGAATTCTGTATCCTTATTAATTCCATACATAGTTCTGTTTGGATAATGGTTTTTTATCTTAAAGTATAGTAAATCTTAAGTAGCATAAGAGTCAGGACAGGAGACTGTCCCCATTAATAGTGGACTCTCCATGGGACACCTGAACTCTTCTAGAGATCACTTTCCTATGAACCATAGTTTCCGGTAAGTTATTTTCATCAAAAACAGAAAACATCTGAACTAATTCTTTTATAATCATACTCTAATTCTCATAGCAGTCTCACACTATATTTGCATCTAAAAGGAGCTTCCTAGCAATATTTAAGGGAGGGCCAGAATGATTATGTTAAATTAACCTTCTTGGTTTACAGTCTTTAGGGTGGGCAGTAGTTATTTTTGGTGATCTTTTTCCTCTTAAACTGATGCACTCCCTTACCACTGCTGAACCCAACTATCGATGCCCATCTTTTGAAACTGGGACAAGATATATTGCCTGAGGTGCAACAAACACTTCTCTAAAACCATGGGGAAATTTCTATAGTTTATGTTGTTCTGTCATCATTATTTTCCAGAATAGGCTTTCCTACAGTTTATATACTTAGAGATCATGGGCCTGATTTTGTCTGTTTTGTTAATTACTCTAACATCGATGCCTAGCAATGTTCTTGGCTGATCTTTAGTGGTAGCTGCTAACAGCCTGCTTAAACTGTTCACATCAGTGTTACTGGCGAGTAATTGTCTTCATTTGTCTGGTAAAGATTAACTGATAGTTTATAGAACCTGAGGAAGGTTTGCAAGCAAATATATTTACAGACCAATTGAAACTATTCCTCTTTTCTTACATACAGTATAGTAGAAGGTGCCAATGTAAAATTGGCACTTGCTGTCTGCTCTACAAGGATTAAGTCATTAGCTACTGCAGCTGCTGACCTTCAACTCATCCTGAAAAATGTTAAGGATGGAGATCAGGTGTGAGGCACTCTGTGTTCTGGGAAAACCTGGCAGAATGGGGTTTAGATAGATATTTTCAGATTTTATGAGCCCAATTCTTGCATCTCCTTATATCCAGAAAAGCACTGAAATCATTAACTGTGACATCGACTTCTCATAACTAGTAGCAGTGATAGTCGCTTAGTCATGTCTGACTTCTTTGCAACTCCATGGACTGTAGCCCACCAGGCTCCTCTGTCAGTGGAATTCTCCAGGCAAGAATACTGGAGTGGGTAGCCATTCCCTTCTCCAGGGGATCTTCCCAACCCAGGGATCGAATCCAGGTCTCCTGCATTGTAGGTAGCTTCTTTACCATCTGAGCCACTGGGGAAGCCCAACTAACAGCAAGCTTCTGCCAAAATATGTGTTTGACTGCAGATACCCCTTCACTGAAATCACATATATACTGACTTTCCTCTCTGGCTCTTTGGAGCGGTTTCTGAGAGCTATCTGAAATACTGTCTCCTGGGCCAAAGTTCTCATTTTGACCCAAATAAAACAACTCACAACTCTCAGGTGTGCATTTTGTTTTTTTTTAACTGGACACTCCATGTGTCCTGTGGAATCTCAGTGCCCAGCCTGGACCCTGAGCAGTGAACACACAGAGTCCTAACCACTGGACCACCAGGGAATTCCCAATATAGTGTATTTTTTTTAATCAACAAAGGTTATCACTAAATCAAGTTCTCTAAGTTCTCTAATAAATTTATTAAAAATTAAAATTGAGAAAACCAATGAATTCTTTGACAAAGAAACAGAATCATTGTGGAGAGTGTCAAGTTCTGATGCCAACAACGTCCCAATTAGAAGACTAATCTTCTTAAAAATCCAAGGATAGGACAGCAACAAAAACCAAATCCCCTTTTTTGGTCAAGTTTCCTAAACTATAAATAATCTGCTATACTGATAAAAATCAACAACATCATCCTCAAAATATACTCATTACTAGGCTTGACTCCTTTTAGCCTGCTGTTTTTTTATGTCATTCTTATTTAGTCTCCTTTACTCTATAAAGTGTACTTTTATTAGTTCTCACAAAGCATATGTATATGCATACCAATATTTTCAACAACTCTTTTCCTTTCCACCTGCTCATCAACATTATCAAAATATAAAGTTCTTTTTGGACTGGAAATGATATTAGTTTGTCTCGTACTGAATAACACCTGCCTTTTCAGCATATGCCTATTTTACTCATGAAATACATTGAATAATAAATATAAGAAATTATATGCCACTCAAATAATACACTACTGTCATTTAGAATAATTGGTGCTGTTTAGTCGCTAAGTTGCATCTGACTCTTTTGTGACCCCATAGACTATAGATAGCCAGGCTCCTCTATCCATAGGATTTTACAGGCAAGGATACTAGAGTGGGTTGTCATTTCCTTCCCCAGGGGATCTTCCCGGCCCAGGGATTGAACCCATGTTTCCTGCATTGGCAGGTGCATTCTCCACCACTGAGCCACCTGGGAAGCCCATTTAAGATAATGGGGAGTGTTTAATCTGTTCTAGAAACTATGTTTGGTGTTGTCACTATAAATGTAACAAAGACATGGGCTGTGCCTTCAAGAAGCTCCTGAAGAGTTTGGAAGGGTACTACGTCATCAGATACCTAAAATGCAGCATCAGGCACCAAAGGGCACCCGGCCATGAGAATTAGGAAACCCTTCCTAGTGATGGTGTCATTTGAATGGATAGAGGTGTGACAACATCTGAGTAGTGGGAAGAAGTTGTCGTCAGTGGGAAAGGTCTACGGAAAAGACATAGGGGGAATGTTGCCTCTGAAATGTACAAGATAGGAATTGCATGGGGAGAAGGCTGGTGTATCTGCTGAGAGAAATGAAGTCTGTAAAAAGAAAAGTTGATGTCATCACTATCATATCACTTGAGATAAGCATTTGCAAAATACCTGAAGAAACAAATATCAGTACCAAAAATTTTTACTGAAGGCAAAAACCTATAAATGGCGCTTTCTTCCAGCTCTACCATAATTCTCTCAATAATCAGTCTGGCCCCAAAAGCATGAATGAGAACCTTGATGATAAACAGCTTTCAACTGAATTCAGACATTTGGTTTAGATTCTCTCTAGATAAGTTAGAAACACCATGGATGCCGTGTTGGTCCTGGCCAGCGATTGACCTAACAGGGGTTCCTAGTCTCTAAGGTGTAACTTCAATTACAATGTCTCCTTCTACTGTCAATTCTAAACTATTACTCCACCAGTTCCCAGCAAGGAACAAAGAAATAAAAGCTGAAAGTATTGTTGCCTATGGATTTTCTTTATATCTTTTTCCTCTTTTTTTATACCATTGGCAGAATTACAAACCACAAAGTTTGTTCCTATAGTTGAGAAGCCAACTGAAAGAGCCATGAAGATTTTATTAATGCCAATAGCCATTAAATCCTGAGGTTTCTAAAACACTTAGGATGACAACAAAATAACTGTTATTGATGTGCATTTTCAAAATGCCCAGAGTTCATTACAGAAGAACTTATTATAAATATCTCAAAGTTAAGTATCTTTGACATGGATAAGAGTTTAAAATTTTCAAGGCTTTTTAAAATACTGGTTTATCAACAGAAACACAATTAAAGAAGTGAGCCTTAACGTCTATATAAGAACACATCTTTAGGTTTGGCTGTGTATTCTGAGGTGGCCAAGTTCACAATGAGTGGCTAGTAGACCAGCCAACTGGATAAATTCTAGGCTGAGAAAAGATGTATTTTCCAGGCAAGCTCCGCTAGATCTGATTAAAGAATCTCCATCTCCAGAAAGCCTGCCCTATATTCAGACTCACTGGGTAGAGAGGTAGATTGAAAAGGAACAATGACTGATGGTGATTATAATTGTTCCTTTTGTTGAACATTTAGTATGTACAATGTACTTTTTTCCTAACTGTTTGACAAATATTGTCTTATTTATCCTCACAGCACTATGAGTTATACGACATCATTACAGTTTTCCCCTGAAAGAAATTTCTCATTATATTACCCTTCTGAATTACTCCTGAATATGAACATCTCTTGGTTCTATCTTTTCTCCAGCGGTAGATACAGTAAGTTATCATGGGATTGATGTGCTTCTGGAACTCTAAAAGTGATGTGCTACTTCTTATTTTATGGAGGTTATTACTTCCAAGCAAGATAAGGAGGTATAAAGATGCTACAGAGCAAAGAACATTTATGAAGCATCTACCATAGTCACAGATTTGTTGATAAAAATATTAGACACTCTGAAGAAGATAAAAAGTAGAGAATAACATAGTCAATACACTCAAAATGATAGCTTGTTTTTCCTTTTATTTTTCCTTGTGATTATACAAATAAAAGATTCATATGAGGTTTTATTCTTATAGTTTAATTACAGTGTATGACTGGACACATGGTCTATCATCAAAATGTTTTGATCTTGTCATTATACATGAATGTTTGAGCAGGTATTTCCCTCCTCCTTTCATATGTGTCCTGGACCTGTACTAAGTAAATATTATTATACTCTTTCTCTGGCTTTCGAGGGTGTGCCAGATCAAAAAGAAAAACATAAAAAGGTAACATAAACCGCAACTAAATTAATAATTATCTGCAGCCTGGACTTAGAGTCTGAGACAAAAAGATATCATTGAAAACTAAAACACAAATTGAAATCCTTTGCCAGTGATTAGACAAAACTAGAAACTTCAAAGCTGAAATGAATCCTTATATTTGTCTGTGGGGTCTTCTCAGTAAATAAAAATGTTATTACTATGTTCCAGGAAGATTCATGACTGTCTTAAAATTCTAGTATTTTTCTAGTATTAATTGGACTTCTGACTACTCTGAGATACTTTAGTATAGACCAGAATTTTAGAATTTCAAATAACAATCATTTTAATATGAATAATATATCAACCTTGGATATTCATTGGAAGGACCAGTGTTGAAGTTGAAGCTCCAATACTTTGGCCACTTTACACAAAGAATCAACTCATTGGAAAAGACCCTGATGCTGGGAAAGATTGAGGGTAAGAGAAGAAGGGGACAACAGAGGATGAGATGGTTGGATGGCATCATGACTCAATGGACACGAGTTTCAGCAAACTCCAGGAGAGAGTGAAGCCTGGCATGCTGTAGTTCATGGGGCCCTAAAGAGTCAGGTATTATTGAGCAACAGAACAATAGCAACAACAATGCATTATTGATATAATTTATATATTTAATAAGAGAGTCACTAGGATTTATATTTTGAGGATGTGAAGTTTTAAGAAAATATTGAGGCAAAGAAACATTTTATATGATGTGTGAATTAATGTAAATAATAATTACATTAACAATTTAGAAGTAATTTCTTAAGTCCCAACATGGAATATAATGGTCTTTCTAAGAGCTTGAAAGTGGTAATCTAAGGACAAATAAAACATTAACTTCAACATTAAGAAATTTAAGAACCATACTTTAGAGTGGTTGAAAGGTAAAATTCATGTTAACAGATATACTCATGCACAATAATTAGTAAAATAGGATGTCTATTTCTACAAATATATTTACCATACTCTCTCTAATGATATAGTAGATTTGAAAATGCTTTCATTTGTTTAAGCAGTACGCACTGATGTTCAGTTTGGAACTAGGCATGGTGTTAGATGCTTCCCTAGAAACTCAGTGGTAAAAAATCCTCCTGCAACGCAGGGGACCTGGGTTTTATTCCTGAATGTGGAAGATCCCCTGGAGAAGGAAATGGCTATCCACTCCAGTATTCTTGCTTGGAAATTTCCATGGACAGAGGAACCTGGAGGGCTACAGTCCATGGGGTTGCAAAGAGTTTCACACGGCTGAGCACATTGTGTTAGATGCCTTGTGAGGATCACTAACGTAAGTATAGGACACAGAGAAGACAGGATTCCCTACTGAGTAGATCACGCTCTAAACAGAAAGATGGTCAACCATGTGTGTGCCACAAAATATTAGAACAGATATTTTGGGTGTAAAAAGACAAAAGCAACTTTATAGTTCTAAAACTGTTAGCTCATTTAGGATTAGAAAGATGTTCACAGTGACATTATTGCTTGAGTTTGCTTTTAAGAGAACAACTTTGTCCACATATGAAGAATCTTGGAACTCTAGCCAGTTTAGAATTCTGGTCTAGAACAATCACATATTTGGAACAGGATGGTATTTAACATATCCCTATGAGATGGAGAAGTTATCATTTTTGTTCTTTAGAAAACTTGGAAAATCCCCATTCAAAAGTCCCCTTCCAACACCCCGCCCCCCACGTGTGTTGGCAGTGTAATCCATCATTGGTCATATCTGAAAAGGTTCGCACCTCTTTGAATAAGACTCATGTTTCCACTGTGGTTTGAGATATTTACATTGTGATGCTCACAACTATTTTTAATATTTACGGGATGGTGCTTCAGCCTGTTGCAAATTCAGAGCATATGTTCACCAGTGACAAGAACCAGAAGAATGCCATACATTTTATGAACTGTTAATAAGTCCATAAACTGATTGTTTTGTAGCCAAAACTCTGTTACTACTGGCATTAGCCGACATTCCAATTTGGATTTCTTCTTGAAAATGAGTCTGTTCTAAAGTAATAGCTCAGTTCTTGCCCTACTTTTGCTCAAAGCAGTATCAGATTTCACTTATGGAAAGTAACTTTTGGAGGAAAAAGAAGTGGGACTGCCTTGTTGGTTGTTTCTTTGTTTTAGGTAAAGTCAACATTCTCTGTTTTAGACTTTGTGTGTATTTCTAGAAAGTTAACAAGCACACAAACACTGCCTGTTGAGTAAACTTATCAAACTTAGGTTTTCATTTTAAACATGTGATGCTAACGTGGATGTATTAATACCCAAGGCATATCATGTTGAATTAGAACAACCTCTGTTTTAAAAGCAATTTATTATTCAGATATTACTAATGTTTTAACAAATGTGAGAGAGTCTGGAAATGTTTGTTTAAACTAAAAAGCATTTTAGATATGAAAGTTATTTTTTTACTTTATTTTCATATTATTTTGTATATGTTGTTTTGATCTCCCATTCTGCTTCCGTACATTGAAGATACCTTTCCCCAAAAGATCAATATTATCATTAACAAATGTTTATCAATTGCCTGCTATTTTCAAAGTTCTGGTTTAGGTACTGTGCATATAAAAACATACAAGATGTGTGCATATTAAACATGAACTCTTCTTTAAAAAGGGTTTATTTATTTTTCATCCCAAGTCCATAGCTTATATTAGGGTTTACTCTTGGTGTTGAACATTCTATTTATTTGACAAATGTGTCATGATAAGTATTCTCTATGATCCATTTTCATTACCATGACGTATATTCTCTATAATTCTAATGAATATAGAATATTTAAGCTCTCCTAAAATTCCTTTGCACACAGACTATTTATCCCTCCCTTTCCCCAAACTTCTGGTTCAAGAGTTCTCAGGTATTTGAAGAGGGCACACCTAAGGAAAAAGTAGCCCCAAAATATCAGCTACACATAAAAATATTTCCAATGATTGCTTGCAAACATAAATAATGAAAGTGTTCAGAAGATGAAGTTTATGGCCTGAAATTACCAGCAAAGGCTTAGCTTACATGAAACTGAACTGGAGAAGCGCGACCTCGACTAAGTAGAGAAATAGGGGAAAAGCTGTTCAAATTGGGAAGTTGACAAAGGAAAATTCTGGAGGTAGGTGTGTTTTTGGTAGGTCCTTGACATTTCATATTTGATGTTTTAATAAATTCTTAGGATGAAAAGACCTTCAGTGACCTCCAGGAACACATTTGAATCATGCATATGCAGTGTATATGGAGGGGAGTCATCCACTCCCACTGACTTTGAGAGAGTCATCTCCATCTGACCATGGTCCACATGAGAAATCACCCTTCCTCGGTGCTCTCTTTCTAATGGGAGAGTTCTTAAAGGTCTGGGGTAATGGTTTTAGTTACAATCATGTCCCTCTCTCTAAGTGGACATAAATTAGGCCATGTCATCCCAGGTAGAAGTATAGCATAGGGCAGGAATACAATATGTCTGGAAATGTTGGGGGTTATAGAGTATGAATTGCCAGAACTTCACCAGGAAGTTTATGTTGAGTACCTACTGTGCGTCATGTATTTGTTAGTTGCAGTGGAGGACACAAAAGCCGTGAAATGCATCTGTATCTTCAAGTTTACCAAGTCAGAAAGAAGATACATGACATAGAGAACACCCAGGTAAATATGTTTCCATAGTGAATTGGAAACACGTACTTAAAATGCTGCAGCTCAAGACTGTGGTTGTAAATCCTACATTAGGAGCCTTAACCCTGGCAGAAAGCACACAACTCTTGAAAAATGTATTTTATACAAATCCTAGGGGCTTCTCGTGTATGTTATCAATCTTGACAACATTTCTTGCCCAAATGTGGGTCTTTTCTGTTTTTAGTCAAGAACTGGAATTCCCATAATTATTACTAGAGGGAATACCAAGTACTAGAGTGCAGTTTCTCCAGGGGGTAAAACAGGAGTGACATTTCTAAATGACCTAATGTTTTTTTAACAAGGGATCATTCAATAAGAACATTGGGTCTGCTGAGTTGTAAAGACACAGGCTAGAAAGGACACGTCAATAACAGTGGACACATTGGACATTTTTTGCTTTAAGTTAAAGGGCGCCATTTTCTGGGATAAGAATCTTAGTGTACCCTCAGTTATCTACAAGAGGATTATGGCCTTTATTTGTGATAATGTGGAATATACCTGCTACTCACATAGCTTGGGCTTCCCAGGTGGCTCAGTGATAAAGAATCCCCCACTGATGCAGGAGATGCAGGAGATGTGGATTTGATTCCTGTGTCTAGAAGATCCCCTGGAGAAGGAAATGGCAACCCACTCCATTATTCCTGCCTAGAGAAGTCCATGGACAGAGGAAACTGGCAGGTTACAGTCCGTGGGTTGCAAAGAATCGGACACGACTAAAGACTAAATAAGAACAACTCAGACAGCTCAGATGGAGAGCTGCCCAGGCTGCAGGTGACGGTGCTGATCCCAGGTCTGCGTGGAGAAAACAATAGTACCTTTCACAACAAATAAATGGGCATTTGGGATCATTACCTATTTTACAGCAAAAAATCTTCTCCCTCCCATCAGCAGACGATTTAAAATATACCCTAGATGCAACATCATGACTCTAAGCAATAAGTCTAAACACAGAAAACCTGGTGGATTGGGACTCATTTGGAGGAAGGCCAGTATTAACTTTACTACGGTTTTATTGATTTTTGAATATAAATATTAATTTGAGCTAAAAGTTAATGAAATACGCACAAGTTGAAGTCTTGCTGGGACCGCTTCAATAAATAGATGTTTATTAAGTTCCTTTGAAAACTGTTTTATTAAACGAATAAAAATGTTCTGTACCATCAGACTTACACCCTCAGTGTACTTGGCAAATCGTCCTACGGTGTGTGTGAGAAGGTGCATTCAATTCAGTCCTTCCAGAAAACTGGCAACATTTTGGCTTCATTAATCACCAGTGTCTCCCGGGTGGGAAAATTAGTCATATGCTAGTTGTGAACTCCCTTGAGAGTACCAAGATGTGAAGAGTTTTTATACTCAATTAGCTGTATAACTTTTTCTTGAAAAGTAAATGCCACTATATTAAAAAAAAAAAAAACTACTCTGCACAGTATGTATGATCCTATACCTATAAATTGTGTGTAATACTCTTTGTCCCACTGATTATCATGAGAATTACATATATATTACTTTTGTTATATGAGGATTGAATAGGATTTGGAAGTTTCTTGTAAAATTCTATAAAGTACTATACATATTTAAGCATTATTGTTAGTATTATCTGAGACTATGGCCTTTGTCTTCACATTGTCAGTAGAGATTTCTTGAGTATCATCAATATCTCTTGCTCTCTGGGTTAATGTTTTATAGAATCAAGCTGAATCTTTCAGTCTTTTCTTTTCTTTCCCTTCCTTCCTCCCCCGCTTCTTCCTTCTCCTCCTCCTCCTTCCTTTCTTTCCCTCCCTCCTTTCCTTCTTTCCTTCCTTCCTTCTTTCTGTCCTTTCTTCCCCTATGTCCTTATCTTCATTACTTACAATACATGAATACAAGTATTAATCAACTTGTCCTCTCAAAGTAAGCAGCTCTCAAACTCCCTAATACATAGGTCAGAATAATACATGCTTCTGTGCCAGACTGTAAAACCGACCACAATTCCTTGTAGAATCTTCCACGAAAAGGTGGAAACTCTTTACTCCTTGCATCTGAGCTGGTCCTGTGACTTGCTTTGACCAACAGCATTGTGTACTGTCAGAGAAATGATGCCGAAACCATTCTGCTCTTAGGACTCAAGATGCCTTGCATTATTTTGTGCTCGCTGTTAGAAACCTGAAGTATACATAAGCCCTGATTAGCCTCCTTAATGAACAGTGTATGTGCATCCATTTTGGGCCGCTTCTCAGCCTACAATGCAGCTGCCTGCTGTGCATGAGTTAGCCCTGCCAAGATCAGAAAAACCACCAGTTGACGTTGTTTCAAATTGCTGATCTATGGAGTCATGAACAAAATAAAATTATTTTCTGAGCCATTAAATTTAGTTATCAATAGTTAGGCAGCAAAAATTAACCAATAACCCCTACCAATGATAGATTATACAGCACTGAGACATCAAAAGCCCAAATCATAAATTTTCACTTGTTCTATTACAATTATGTTGTTATCAGAAAACATTTCTCTAATCTTGGAAGATCATTGGGACTGTCTTCATGTGCTCTAAGATATTAGAAAACCCTTAACCCTTAGATTTAGTGATATATAGAGTGAGCATGTTCTCAATTAGTAAACACATTAAAGATCGTTAGACCTCCATGATTGCTTTGATCAATGAATGTCATGGAAGTGACGTTGAACCCCTTCTAAGCCCAGGATTCAACAGGCCTTACATTCTTCTATGCTCCCTCTTGAAACCCTGCACCAAAATGTGACTAAGCCCTGACTAATTCTTGGAGTAAGCTCCGGAAGTTGGTGATGGACAGGGAGGCCTGGTGTGCTGCGATTCATGGGGTCGCAAAGAGTTGGACATGACTGAGTGACTGAACTGAACTGAATTGAATTCTTGGACAATGAGAAACTGCAGAGGGGCACACCATATTCAAGAAGCAAAATCCTTTTAGCAGGAAAAGACAAGAATAAAAGACATAAAAATTTATAGTGAAGTATAAAATTATTGACTTTACAGTCACATCAAATGTTTGTGGTCCCTCAATATATGCATTCACATACATTAAAAGTATTCACATTTTTAAAGTGAAAGATAGATATGAAAAATACGTTTTTCATGTATACTTAAAAATAGTATTAATTAGAAAAATTTTATACTACTAAACAAAAAGTTCTCCAAAAACATGAGTAGATGTAATTATGAAATTTAGAAATGCATAAGTATTTATGTCTAAATAAGCAGAATGGCACAAGCCGGAATCAAGATTGCTGGGAGAAATATCAATAACCTCAGATATGTAGATATCTTAAGGGAAATCAACCCTGAATACTCTTTGGAAGGACTAATGCTGAAGCTCCAGTATTTTGGTTATCTGATGGGAACAGCTGACTCATTGGAAAAATCCCTGATGCTAGGAAAGATAGAGGGCAGAAGGAGAAGAGGGTGTCAGAGGATGAGATGGTTGGATATAAAACTAAACAAGTTTTAGTTTAAAGATTGAGGGCAGAAGGAGAAGAGGGTGTCAGAGATGAGGTGGCTGGATATAAAACTAAAGAAGTTTTAGTGTAAAACTAAACAAATTGTACACACCTATTTTATCTTCATATTTATTTTTACTCATCTTATTGACTTATTCACAAAAAGACAGTAAAAATGGGAAAGGCTATGCGTGTGTGTGGCAGGGAACATATGGGAAATCTCTTTACTTTCACCTTAATTTTTTCATGATCCTAAAGCTACTCTAAGGGGCTTCCTAGGTGGGTCAGTGATAAAGAACTGCTTGCCAATGCAAGGAGATGCAGGAGACACGGGTTTTATCCCTGGATGGAGAAGAGCCTCTGGAGGAGGAAAGGGCAACCCACTCCTGTGTTCTTGCCTGGAGGATCCCTGGTTGACTGACGTTCATGGGGTCACAAAGACTTGAGCATGGCCGAGTGACTGAGCACACACACAAAGTTGGTTTAAAAAGACAATCTTAATTTAAGATGACCAAAAAAGGCAATAAGAAGATCTGTAGGCACGCACATTTGGTACTCCAATATTAGACTGTGTATCTGATAATAATGATGGTAGAAGTTGTTGGTGGGGCTTATTTCAACCATAGAGTAACATCAGGCCAAGACATCGCCAAGAGAGAATGGCTATGCAAGATTAGTAAAATAAAATTAGGAAGGTCTAGATTACTTTGTTAAAATCTCTTTCGTGATCCATCAGTTTAATGTGAAAATACTCAACAAAAATCTACTGTCAATCTGAATTAACAATGACTGATAGCAAATTGTTTTCAAATGCACACGGAAATTCAGAACGTGGCCAAATGTATCTTATGGGACCTCCTTCAAAGATTGTAAACAATCATTTTGACTACTAATTTGGCTCAAATTATTTATATCTACCATAAAAGTAAACTTCGACCTTATGCTCAGAGTATTACTAATTCTGATTTAATTAAAGCTTTACCAATATTAACATCTGGGATAGATTTGCCAGCAACATTTTCAAGTTTTTTTTTTTTCTAATGAGAGTCATTGATTAGCATAAGTTTGTGTGGACTTATGTGTGGTTTTATTATACTGCTCTCTGTAACACTTTACTTCGGTATTGATGAAATATAGAAATTACTCGCCCATTTCTGTGGTTTGTTGGAGCATGAGGGCAAACTATTGGCATGAGTTTCTCTGGGAAAACTGAGGATACAATTTCGTAAGAGTATATCTCTAAGGGTAGGCCCAGAGTTACCTATTTCTTAGTGTTATATCTTACAGAACCTTGCACAGTGCCTAAAATATAAGGCACCTTTGATAAGGATTTGCTAAAAGATATACTAAACAATTTCTTACTGGCTATTTTGATTTAGTTACTAACTAGGCTTCACATCAGAGTTTCAGGGAAAGTTATGACAGTTTTTCATTATTGCATTGTTATTATCCTCTTTACAATCATTTTAGAGTCAATCACAATTATGAAAGAAAAGACCGACCAATAAAAGCAATTTCCAAATGTCACAATGCATTCATATTTAGTTTTGTTTGGGAACTCCAAATGTGCTTTTCCATAGAAATGACAATAGAAATAATTAGGTTCCCAGGCCAGAACACAAAATTATTTGATCATCAACATAGATAAATTATACTCAAATGGAACTAGTCTAAGTTGCAAGCTCTGATAGTTGGTGGGTGTACAGAACAGCAAGAAAATATTTTTTTTTTTTCTTTTCTTCTACAGGTTTGCCCAGTGTTAACACTTCAAGATATACATAGATTGTATTTGAAGTGCATTTATCAGCTTTTTTTATTTAAAGTTTTCCCCTTACTTTGGGGCCCCAGAAGTCTCAGAAGCCCCACTCATCAAACTGTGGCATATAACTTACCTCTCTTTTCTCTTCCTGTTTAAACAGCAATTAGGATGGGAACTTGCTAATTAAACCAATTCACACTGAGGTATAAATGATTTAAGTCTTTTAACTAGAATCAAGAGAAAGATTTGCATTTTTTTTTAAGAGGTCATTAACCAAACTAAACTTCAGTTGAAAGAATTCAAGCACTGTTTCAAAATAATGTTAAAAAAGAAACAGCTAATGTGAGTGAAGACACTTTCAGGCTGTTAACTAGAATAAATAAAAGTTTACTTTGTATATGACTTTTAGGTTCATTTCCTTGAATTTGAATTTCACAATCTGTATTCTTTCATTTTTAAGACAGAGTTGTCTTTAAAAAAAAAGTTTATTTATAGTGATTTTTTCCTTGAAGATAACCTTTAATTTCACAATATTTTGGAGAAGGAAATGCAACCCACTCCAGTACTCGCCTGGAGAATTCCATGGACAGAGGAGCCTGGCAGGCTACAGTCTATGGGATCCCAGAGTCGGACACGACGGGGCAAATAATTGTCTTTTCTTTTCACACTCTTTATTCCTTCATTTTTAAGACAGAGTTTTGAAGAGTTTACATTGTTAATTTTATCTAATTGTATTATTTAAAAATAATAGTACTTAACATTGAAAATATAATAGTAGCTCTTTTTAGAAGGAGGTAGAATGAAAATGATGAACAGGAGATCTTAAGCCAGAAGTTTTGAAACCAAGGGAATACTCTGATTTTTCTCAAAAAAAAATTTTTTTTCGAGCCAAAATAAGATTTGAGTTCTTATATTTTAGAATAATCACAGCAGAAAATTGTTCTCTTTAAAAGCTGAACACCAGACCTGCACACTATATTATTTCTAAAGTTTAAGATTTATTCAGCAACAGGGATATTGAGCATTGTGTATGGAAAAAAAACTTTTCTCCATATTTTTAGAAAAAAATTTGATGCTTTTGCCAAGATTTCATACTATTCTCTCTCATGAAAATTTGGTCCAAGCACATTGTATTTTCTCTCCATGTGTCTCAGAATGTGTGATATTTAATAATCCACTGCTATTTTTACCAGAATGGTGTCATGTCTTCTTCACTGATGTGACTTAGCAATGGTGATGTGTAATCTGTCATTTAAGAGCGCAGAACTTTAAATCTGGAGAAGGAAATGATGACTCACTCCAGTATTCTTGCCTGGGAAATCCGGTGGGCTAGTCTTCGGGGTCGCAAAAGAGTCAGATAGGACTTAGTGACTAAATAACAGCGACAACAAAAGCTTTACACAAGTTCACAGTTTTTAAGGTTAAAAAATACATGTGTTTGCTTATATGTGGATATAGAATGGTTGATAGGATATGCAAGCGTTTTGGAGAGAAGGATCTTGAGAGTGAAAATATATTCATACCACTGGTTCCCTGCATTCTCTCGCCTATATGATCCTTACCTGACTTACTTTTGCCGGAGAATGCATAATTCTATGGGAGGGTGAAACTATTTCTAACAGTGTGTTTTGCTTACATTGTTGGATACTAAGTAATTTTTCCTGGGGCAGGAAGGTTTATGGTCTCAGTGGCATAAATTTCACACTCATAATAAAAATAAGTATCGGTATAGAAGAGCTGGAAGTTCTGATTGGTCACGGAAATTTATAAGGGGCAACCCCTTTAAATTGATAAATTTTCCATGCATACAGCAGAGTGAGTATCTGATTAAAAGCTTTCAAATAACCCTGCTTTTGAGGATATATGTCCTCCAGGCTGGGGTCATTAGTCTTACTGGAATGAAAAACACAAATTCAGAGCTTTTTGAACTCTGCCATATTCTATTTTCACTGATGGTTAAAGCCTTTTTACTCCTGCTAACGATCTATTCACTTGGTTTCTTATTGCAATCAATAAATGTCAGGATATTCATGCTCTGCATATTAATACACAAAAAGCATTGTATGTTAATCCAATATTCGGCCTTTATATTTTCTGTGGTAAAGACAATTATTTTTCTTTACCTTGGATTGCCAATTTATTATCTCTTCAAAATCCTCAAAACAATAAATCCCATGATAAAACAAAAAACAACATTGTGGAACCATGATTTATACAGCTTTCTTGAACAAATACAGAGACTCTAGCTCACGGTGGTTGTAAAAATATGAGCTACATTTCATTGTAATTGCTATTGATGACTGCAAACTGCACACAGAAAGTGAAAACTAGAAAACAATGCATACTGTGGGATGATATTGCATATAGATTAATTACTTATATGATTTAGAATGTTGCAATACAGCATATTACACAATGGTTTGAATTAACTGGCAGCCATCATCTCCCATAGGACTAAATAACCATAAGTTTCAATTGCTGTTCTTTGGCAATGTTAATAGTATTGAGTTATATGCTGAATATCATGTTTTAAAAATTGTCAGTGTTGGGTGGAGTATTTATTCATTTTAATATGCTGATTTCCTAAATTGTTACATTCATAACAAATTTTAAACATAGATAAAACTGTTTGTTCAACTTTGTTGAAGAAAGAAAACCTTCTGACTAAGACTTTGAGAATGGTAATTTTAAGAGAGGTGAAGACCAAACTAACTCAAGATGAAGCCAATAGAGTTGGTAATAGGTATCCTAAGTCGGATACAACTTAGCAACTGAACAACAGCAACAAGCTTCCTTATTATATTTTTACATTTTATTTTATTTTTTAACTAAGTAGGGGGAGAGAAGGGAAATTAAAACTAATTTTTTTCACATTAAGTCTTGTAAAACAAATTACTGGGGTTGGGAAGGAAAAAAATAGTGTTACCGTTTCGAGATCTGTTAGATCTCAAAAGAAAAAAGTACGCATTCAAACCATTCATTGATTTAAATCCACAGGTTTAATGCTAATAATAGGATTCAGGTGGAAGAAAGATGAATAACAAATCTGTTAGGTGTAAAAGAAACACAGGTCTGTCCTTGTTCATGCATGGCCCCATGCCTATGTGTATATGTCCACAAACACACACACACACACTATGTAAGAAAATGTTATCTCCTCTAGTGTTATAACTCCCTGAAATGCTTTGTCCCAAATATCCTGCCAGATTTTTCTCCACAATCTTGCTTCTGCCACTGTTTCAGCACCAAATGCCAAGTCTTATTAAAATATTCGGATGTCCTCTATGACCCACCTCCCAGAATATTGGCAATAAAAGCAAAAATAAACAAATGGGACCTAATGAAACCTAAAAGCTTTTGCACAACAAAGGAAACTATAAGCAAGGTGAAAAGACAGCCCTCAGATTGGGAGAAAATAATAGCAAATGAAGCAACAGACAAAGGATTAATCTCAAAAATATACAAGCAACTCCTGAAGCTCAATTCCAGAAAAATAAATGACCCAATCAAAAAATGGGCCAAAGAACTAAACAGACATTTCTCCAGAGAAGACATACAGATGGCTAACAAACACATGAAAAGATGCTCAGCATCACTCATTATCAGAGAAATGCAAATCAAAACCACAACGAGGTACCATTACACGCCAGTCAGGATGGCTGCTATCCAAAAGTCTACAAGCAATAAATGCTGGAGAGGGTGTGGAGAAAAGGGAACCCTCTTACACTGTTGGTGGGAATGCAAACTAGTACAGCCACTATGGAAAACAGTGTGGAGATTTCTTAAAAAACTGGAAATAGAACTGCCATATGACCCAGCAATCCCACTTCTGGGCATACACACCAAGGAAACCAGGTCTGAAAGAGACACGTGCACCCCAATGTTCATCGCAGCACTGTTTATAATAGCCAGGGCATGGAAGCAACCTAGATGACCATCAGCAGACGAATGGATAAGGAAGCTGTGGTACATATACACCATGGAATATTACTCAGCCGTTAAAAAGAATTCATTTGAATCAGTTCTAATGAGATGGATGAAACTGGAGCCCATTATACAGAGTGAAGTAAGCCAGAAAGATAAAGACCAATACAGTATACTAGCACATATATATGAAATTTAGAAAGATAACCCTATATGCAAAAAAGAAAAAGAGACACGTGCACCCCAATGTTCATCGCAGCACTGTTTATAATAGCCAGGACATGGAAGCAACCTAGATGCCCATCAGCAGATGAATGGATAAGGAAGCTGTGGTACATATACACCATGGGATATTACTCAGCCATTAAAAAGAATTCATTTGAATCAATTCTAATGAGATGGATGAAACTGGAGCCCATTATACAGAGTGAAGTAAGCCAGAAAGATAAAGAACATTACAGCATACTAACACATATATATGGAATTTAGAAAGATGGTACTGATAACCCCATATGCAAAACAGAAAAAGAGACACAGATGCACAGAACAGACTTTTGGACTCTATGGGAGAAGGGGAGGGTGGGATGTTTCGAAAGAACAGCATGTATATTATCTATGGTGAAACAGACCACCAGCCCAGGTGGGATGCATGAGACAAGTGCTCCGGCCTGGTGCACTGGGAGGACCCTGAGGAGTCAGGTGGAGAGGGAGGTGGGAGCGGGGATCGGGATGGGGAATATGTGTAACTCTATGGCTGATTCATGTCAATATATGACAAAACCCACTGCAATGTTGTGAAGTAATTAGCCTCCTGCTAATAAAAATAAATGAAAAATAAATAAATAAATAAAATATTGGGATGGTGGTAAGGTGGAAAATCAGAGTGCATAAGAGGAAACATTCTCCCATCAAGGAATAATTTAAAAATTTAAATTGTTTTGTTTTAGTGGGGTAATACAATTTTTCTGGTTTTCTTTTCAAATGTTATTTTTTTTAAATGTCATTTTAATAGCAAACATTTCAGCCCAAATATTTCTTAAAATATGGGTCAACTCTAAAAGAAAATCACTATTTTATAAAAATAATAATGGGAAATGGAAATTGGTTTATACGTTGTTTGTATTTACTGGGCTTCCATGGTAACTCAGAAGGTAAAGAATCTGCCTGCAATGTAGGAGACCTGGATTCAATTCCTGGGACAGGAAGGTCTCCTGGAGCAGGGAATGGCAATCCACTCCAGAGTTCTTGCCCAGAGAATCCCATGGACAGAGGAGACTAGCGGGTTATAGTCCACGGGTCGCAAAGAGACAGACACAATTAAGTGACTAACACATACTATATTTACTAGATCATAAAAGAGTGATTAAGAGTGGATTCAACCTGTACAGATTCAAAAGCTACTTTGTTTCATTGATCAGTTTACATAACGTTTCTGTGCCTCAGTTTCTTAATCCATAAAATGAACATAATATCTCATGTAAAGTGCTTAAAAGATGACAAGTTTCTATAGATTCCCCCCAAAACCCACTTATTATTCACTCTATGCAACTTATTTTCTTAGTATTTTAGCAGTTTCACATTAAATGACTTTTTTGTTGTTAAAGTATCTTTTCTTTGTTGGTCAGTGAAAGTAAGAATGGAAAAGTATTGGTTTTCAGTAAGTGCTTAATTATCATGTTACTCATAAAGACTTTAGGGAACTAATAAATGGGAAAAGACAGCATTAATACCTCTTCTAGGAATCCTGACTTATGGTATAATATTTTAAGCTAGATACATTCATTTTCTCAACGCAGTGGGGAAAGCTTCTTATTGGAATGGGTCTTTAAATGAGTAGCATCCTGACACGACTGGAAATAACCATTTTTTTTTCTAGACTAAATCTGTTCAAATGTGTGTGAGGCTCAGTTTCACTCTCTGTTCTCTTCTTGATCACAGAGCACAAACTGTAGCTCAGAAAGGAAGTTGTTTTAGGCTTTGTTGTCAGTTAGAACAAGGAATTAGAAGCTTACATGTCTCAGGTCTAATGCAACAAAGAAAATTATTCCACTGGGAGTAAAAGGGTATTGGAAGGCCCACACCAGCAGAATGAAGTAGAAAATAAAGACGCTTATCAAGATAACTTAAAGGAAAAGAAAGAAGGAAGAAAAAGAGGAAAAAATGGAGGGAAAGAAGGAAGGAAGGAGGAGAGGGAGGGAGTGAGGAAGGAGAGAAGGAGGGAGGGAGGGAGGGAAGGAGAAGGAGGGAAGGAAAAGAGGGGAAGGAAGAAGGGGAAAGAGAGCAAGAATATTCTATTATTTTCTAGGTTTCTGACCTTGATCATGACCCAAACTCCCACAACACAATTTAGGTAAATTATTGATAGAGTTCTTTGGAAAGTGCTTTTTAGTCTGACTTATTCGCATAATTGACTCAATTCTCAATTTACTACTTCACTTTGGTGGTGGGGACGTGGCCAAAGAGGATTTTTGGCAACCATCCATTCCCCTGCTGACCTCTTCCTAATCAGGTTAACCACAGATGGAAAGAGTTGATTTAAACTATATTTTTATTTGGTCCTTGGTGAAACTGGAAAAAAACAGGTTTAATAGCCGTACCTTTGGATTTGGTACAAATGAGTGCGTCATATGATTGTTTCAAAAGTCTGCTTTTCTAACAGGAATTAAGATGAGCAATGCTATAATGATCATATCAATAAATACATTTCATAAAATTTTAGCTTTTCTTGTAATTACCTTTCAGACAAATAAAGTATAGCCTATATACATGAATTTTTAAGTAAGATATGTATAATTTTTAAAAATAAAAGCATGTATTCTGACAAATGATCTTTAGAGATTAGTAATTCTATGTTTTTGATTCTGCATTTTCAATATGTGGCAGAATTAAAACTTGCAAATATTAATAAACACACTTTTAATTCATTAGATGTTGGCCATGGGGAAATTTTTTTGTATACTAAATACATATGTGGGGGAACTTTAACTTAAACTATTCTCAGGGAGATACCTATTTATGCACGTATTAACTTGGTGTCACAAAGAATCTGTAAGAACTGGTTTATCATTTTAGGAGTGGGGTATAGAAGAGATGAATTTAGAATTACCAATTTGAACACCAAGTAAAACTGACTTTTTAAGAAAGTAAAAGATCAAGCTAATTTTTTAAGTGTATGAAATCTTTATGGCATAACATCCCTTGCACTATCCCAGTGTGATACATTAATATGTAGGTTTTGCCTCATCTTTAGTGACTTTTGCCAAAAGAGAAATAGGGCCGAGTAAATACTGCTAGAAGGCAATGAATTCAGCTATAAACCCTGATGAGCATCTCAATCAAAGGGAAGTCACATATAGACTATAGCGCTGAGAAGGAAAAAAATCTTGTGGCCTAAGAGACCCCCTTCTCTGCCCATCCTCCATTGTCTCAGCAGGGTGGAACTTAAACAAAAGGAATAGAACCAATAGATCTGTAAAAGCATGTTCTTTGTACATAGTCAAGCTCTCTAGAGGGCAGTGTATTAAATTGCAGATATTATCTAGCTAAACTCCAAATCATAAAAGCATGAAATTAGTAATTGACTCAATTTGCCTCATTTATTAGTGGCTCAGACCTCTGCTTGAATTAATATTGCCCAATGGAATTTCAAGTAGTGGTGACATTGCGTATCATGACAGAGATTAGGGCCTGCTTCTATTACTGCATTTCAAACACCCTGCATCCTCCAATTAGGTTAGCTCTAATCTAACATGCATGCTGTTGGCACTTTTATTGTCAATAAGATGCGGCATCAGTTGTTTATAACATCGTGTTCATTTTAGCCAGTGAGGGATTCATTCTACCTTAATTTGGCATGATCTCTAAGTTACTTTTGCATCTTCCCTCAGCTAGGGGTTTACATATTATATTCTCTGTTGGTTTCAATAATATGCATCAATTAAAGATGGAAGTTAGTTATCTATACATATGTAATATAAAAATTACTAATAACATACTGAGATTCATTTTAAATACACATAGCATAACCCAGTATAATTACATACTTTTTAATATTATATTTTTCTATTAATGATGAGTGGTATGTTCATAGACATGTGCATTAAATTTACAGCATTATTTAAATAACATCTCTTTTGTAAAGAATTGTAATATTTTGTTATATTAGTAATGACTAAAAATGATTTTCTTATCTCTGAGAATTAAGAAATTTAATTTATAGCAGAACATTAGTACTTTCATGAGCATTATGGAAATGAGTCACAGGAAATTAGGTACTGTTTTCTGTTATTAAATAACTGAAAAAATATTTTTGGTCAAAATCATGCCTGACAAAATCCAAGTAAAGCAAGGTAACAGAACCTACCATGAATTTGACCTGAGTCTTGGAAGAAATAACATGAATTTTTAAAGCAGTGGCAATTCCTCAGAAGTTTAATCTATAGGAAACAGCCCTGAAGATAAATTCTCTACATTCTGTAACTTGGATTTTTATAAATTTCATCACTGACCAGTGCATACTATACAGAAAACCATTTAAATAGGTGCTTTGGCTTTAAATTACTTGGATCCATTTGATTCATGAAGATACAATACATCTTTGCCATTGTGGAATTAAAGAAAAGAAAACAATGCCAAAATACAAAGGCACATGAAATATCACAATCTGAATCTGCTTCAAATGCTTATCATAAAGTCACTGATATTTTTTCATGGTCAGTGTGTAGCAGAAGTGCATCTTCAAAAAATGAAAAGGTTTAAAAGGTTCTGCCCAAAAATTGTATTAAGAGAAGGGAAGTAATTGTTACAAATGTCCTTGTTGGTAAGATATTTCAGACAGAATTAATGACCACACGGAGTTAATGGCTCTAGGACCACAAGCTCTCCCAGTTGATCATTAATCCTCAGGAAATACTGGCATCGTATATGTTATTGTTGAAACTATATATAACCAAGAGTTCCACTTTGTTCTTTCATTTCTAGTTGAGTTATATCCCACCTGTTGAGTTCAAGTTGAATATCCAATGGAAAAAGTTCTGAAGGACATTAGCTTTACTAGCAATAATTACTAAATTGATTACATTCCCCCTAGAGAGAAATGAACTGCTCTAATTTCTATGTAAATATAAATCACCTTCATTTTACAATTTTCCTAGTCAACATTTTCCTCAGATATTTTAAAGTCATTTGATATAACAAATGACTAAAAGCATGTTTTTTGTACATAGTCAAGCTCTCTAGAAGACTTGACTATGTATTTTAGATGATATATATTTTTAGATGATATTCAATGTTTAATAAAATTCTGATTAATTGTTACTGTTGACTGGAAGTTTAAAATGGAAAATGCTGAGCCAAATAAATTCAGTGTACTAGGTTTTCTTCAACTTTGTGAACTTAAAAAGATCATAGAAAGATATGTTCCAATATAAACAAAACTTACATATTTCTATATTGATTATTAATTATATTATTATTTAATTTAAATTAATTCTATATTTGTTAGTAATTCAGAATGTCTTATTTTGGAGTTAAATTATATTATTATTAATATATAAATATAATATTGCAGTAAACTGTTTCCAGCATATACATAAGTATTTTTGTGTGAAATTGAAAAATCAGAAATGAAAGAATGCATGTCATTGTGTTAAATAAATTTCATTTTAAATTATAGTAATATAAGATAGTTTACTTATTGCTCCTTTATTTTGTCCCTTTATTCTCTTACTCTGTTAGTCCACCTCATCAATTTTAGTTTTCTCATTCTTCTGGTATCATCCCGATCCCAATATAATCTATTCATTTTGAGTTAGAATTCTACCTTCTTTTCACATATTCTTTTCTTTGTGTCATTCTTGCTGTTATGTCCTTTCCTTCTCACAATTCCATGCATTTTCAAACTTTTTTTTTTTTTCCCTAGCAGAATGATTAACAAAGCAAAAGGGTCCACACCATCTTTGGATTATAGTAAAAGTGTCTCCTCTGGAACCAAACTACACTTTTGAGTCTTGACAGAATACAGATATTCCTGTGGTTGGATACTTGAAGAACTGTAAGCTAAGTACAGGTAATGAATCTGACTTTGCTTCTTTTGTATTCTAACCTGTCTTAAACTCTTGTTTTTAACTGGTTGATCTCCTCTTATATTGGGTCATTGAAGGAGGCTGAACTCCAATAAGTAGAGAGTAGGGAGTAGAGAATATCTAGTAGGGAGTCAGAATATCTGGTGTAAGTTTAGCTTGGTAGTTTAAGTTAATAGAGAGGAATTAGAGAAAAGAGAAGATGATAAATATAAAGAAAACCAGACTTAGAGTCTTACAAGCTGAGTATGAATCCCTACTCTGCCACTGGCTGATCTTAGCCAAGTCATTTAAACTTATAGGAACTCAGTTTCCTTATTTAAGAAAAAAGGGGGATATATTTTTAGTTAGATAGATTGAATTAAATGAAAGTGATCATGAGTTGGAAGTCACATTCTTTGCTGTGTACTACATAATAAATACTCAATAAATACTAAAAAGTCTTTAAATTTAATCTGTTCAGATCTATTTAATCAGTATTCTTGGCCAAGTAGCTCTTTTGGGCATTTCTTCACCCATAAAGTCAGACTTGAGAAACACTCGGCTGGAGGAAGCACAAGCTGGAATCAAGATTGCCGGGAGAAATATCAATAACCTCAGATATGCAGATGACATCACCCTTATGTCAGAAAATGAAGAAAACTAAAGAGCCTCTTTTTGAAAGTGAAAGAGGAGAGTGAAAAAGTTGGCTTAAAGCTCAACATTCAGAAAACTAAGATCATGGTGTCTGGTCCCATCACTTCATGGCAAATAGATGGGGAAACAGTGGAAACAGTGGCTGACTTTATTTTTCTGAGCTTCAAAATCACTGCAGATGGTGATTGCAGCCATGAAATTAAAAGACGCTTTCTCCTTGGAAGGAAAGTTATGACCAACCTAGACAGCATATTAAAAAGCAGAGACATTACTTTGTCAACAAAGGCCTGTCTAGTCAAGGCTAAGTTTTTCCAGTGGTCATATATGGATGTGAGAGTTGGACTATAAAGAAAGCTGAGCGCTGGAGAATTGATGTTTTTGAACTGTGGTGTTGGAGAAGACTGTTGAGAGTCCCTTGGACTGCAAGGAGATCCAACCAGTCCGTCCTAAAGCAGATCAGTCCTGGGTGTTTGTTGGAAGAAATGATGTTGAAGCTGAAACTCCAACACTTGGACCACCTGATGCGAAGAGCTGACTCATTTGAAAAGACCCTGATGCTGGGAGGGATTGGGGGCAGGAGGAGAAGGGGACAACAGAGGATGAGATGGTTGGATGGCATCACCGACTCGATGGGCGTGGGTTTGGGTGGACTCCGGGAGTTTGTGATGAACAGGGAGGCCTGGTGTGCTGCAGTTCATGGGGTTGCAGAGTCAGACACGACTGAGCGACTGAACTGAACTGAAAGTCAGACTGTAATATTTGGTGAAAAAAAGCATCAGAGAAATCAATATGGATATTATCAATTAAAATTCATGCATGCATTTTCAATAGGCATAATATGCTTTTGAGTCTATATCTATGTTTTGTGTTGTTGTCTAAAAATTGTAGCATGTATCTTTCAAATTCTTGAGAAATTTGTAAATTGTTGATTGTTGACCTACTGATTCTTATTCTCTTTTGTAAATGTTAAATATCTACATTTCATAAGTAATAAATTGAGATAAATAGCAATGCTAAGTTTTCTTAAATTAAGAAATATTAAATCTGGATAGTTTGCTGCTTAGATATGATTTTATTAAATGAACAAAAAAGAATTCTAATGAGCATTAATGTTTAGAGATCCTTCTAATGCAGCATTATGAAATGGAAGAAAATATAGATTCACTTGTTGGTATTCCTAGTAAAAATACCATTATGAATACAATTTCTGTTATATTTTAACACAGCACAGAAAAGTCATATCTAAAAATAATGCATGTGCACTAAGTCACTTTAGTCATGTCTGACAATGTGACCCCATGGACTGCAGCACGCCAGGCTCCCCTGTCCATGGGATTCTCCAGGCAAGTATACTGGAGTGGGTTGCCATGCCCTCCTCCAGGGGATCTTCCCAACCCAGGGATTGAACTTGTGTCTCGTTATGTTTCCTGCATTGGCAGGCAGGTTCTTTACCACTAGTGCCACCTGGGAAGCCCTCTACAAATTATATTTGATATTACCTATGTACAATCACTGGAGAAGGCAATGACACCCCACTCCAGTACTCTTACCTGGAAAATCCCATGGATGGAGGAGCCTGGTAGGCTGCGGTCCATGGGGTCGATGAACGTCGGACACGACTGTGTGACTTCACTTTCAGTTTCATGCATTGGAGAAGGAAATGGCTACCCACTCCAGTGTTCTTGCCTGGAGAATCCCAGGGACGGGGGAGCCTGGTGGACTGCTTTCTGTGGGGTTGCACAGAGTCGGACACGACCGATGTGACTTAGCAGCAGCATGTACAATCACAAAATAAATGTGTGTAAATTAACAAGCTTCCTCACAGTTTGTTTCATTTTGTTTTATTTCATAGTATGTCTTTATGTAGAAAGAAAAATGTAACTGAGTAAAATTTGACAAGCATATCTTAAAAGTCATATGGAGAATCAAGGCACCCAGGATAGCCAAACATTTCTGAAAAAGAAAAAGTTGTAGGACATACTTGCCAATGACAAAACTTACTACAAATTTACACTAATCAAGACAGTGTACTTTTGTATCACAGAAGATATAATAGACATTTTCCAGAAGAAGCCATACAAGGTCCAAGTAAATGAAAATGTAGTCAACATCACCTAATCGTCAGGGATTTAAAACTACAATGAGATATTATTTCATACAGGCTAAAGTGGCTGTTATCAAAAAGATAAATGAGGGTGTGGAGGAAAGGGAACCCATGTGCCCTGTTGAAGGGAATGTGCTGGGTGATTAGTTGCTCAGTTGTGTCCAGCTCTTTTGAGACTCCATGGACTGTAGTCCACCAGGCACCTCTGTCCATGGGGATTCTATAGGCAAGAATATTGGAGAGGGTTGTATGCCCGCCTCCGGGGATCTTTCCAACCCAGGGAACGAACCCAGGTCTTCCGCATTGCAGGCAGATTCTTTACTGTCTGAGCCAACAGAATGTAAGTTGATGCAACTTCTGCCATTTGCAAAAACATGAGTAGGCCTTGAGCCCATTATGTTAAGAGAAATAAGTCCGACAAAGAGGACAAGTATTGTCTACCCTATGTTATCATGTACATATGGGCAATCTAAAAGAGTCAAACTCATAAAAACAGAGTGGAAGGGTGGTTTCCAAGGGTAGGAGTGGAGGAAACGTGGAGATGTTGGTCAAAGGGTACAAATTTCCAGTTAGGAGCTGAATCAGTTCTGGGAATCTAATATATTAATACAACATGAAGATTACATTTAACAATATTGTATCGTGTGCTTGAAAGTTGCTGAGAGAGTAGCACAATATTTTTTGTGTTCATATCACACACAAAAATGTAATTATGTGAGGTGATGAATGTGTTCATTAAGCTTATTGTGGCAATCATATAGCAATATTTATACATGTATATCAAATCATCATGTTATATATCTTAAACTTATACAAAGTTAGAAGCAAATTATATCTCAATAAATCAGGAAAATGATGGAATCATAGCAAAAAAGAATATATTACTAGCATTAAAATAAACATATAGATAAATGGAAAATATCTGAGAGTACAGAGAACATTTACATCTGCAATAAATTGATTTTCAATAATAGTGTAAGACTACTTAATTGGAAAAGAGTTTTAACAAATGATGCCAGAACAACTTGTAGTCAATATGCAAAGAAACAAAACTGAATATTTACTTCACTTACTTCATACCATATACAAAAACTAACTTGAAATGGATCAAAGACCTAAACATAAAAGATAAAACAGTGAGAGAAAACAGAAGGGTAAATTTTAGTGATCTTGGGTTTGGTAGTTTCTTAGATATGATCCCAAACCAAAAGCAATAATAAAAATATATATATAAACTGATCTTTATCAAAATTAATATCTTTGTACCTTAAAGGACATCTTCAAAAAAATGAAGAGACAACCCACAGGATGGGGGAAAATTTTTTGTAAATCATAAATCTATGAGACATATCTCAAATGTAAGAGGATATTATATTATTAATAAAAATCAGAACACCCAGTTATGAAATGTGCAGAGGACCAGAATAGATACATCTTCAAGGAATATAAACAAATGACCAATAAGCACATGGAAAGATATTCAGCATCCTAACTATCAGGGATGGTTATGAATACAAATAAAAACCCTAAGGAGACACCACTTCATGCTGACTGGGATGGCTATAATAAAACTGTGGTTGAAGATCTGAAGAAATTGGAACCCTCATACACAGAGGGTAGAAATGTAAAGTGGTGTAGCCACTTTGGAAAAGAGTTTGATCTTTTCTCAAAAGATTAAACACAGAGTCATCATTTGACCTAGCAATTCTAACTTACCATAATGTCCATAGAAGTAATTTTTGTAATAGCTAAAATGTGGAAATAGCCCATGAACATGTATATGTTCAGTCGCTCAGTTGTGTCTGACTCTTTACCATTCTGTGGACTGTAGCCCACCAGGTTCTTTTGTCCATGGGATTTTCCAGGCAAGAATACTGGAGTGGGTTGCCATTTCCTACTCCAGAGGATCTTCCCAGCCCAGGGATGCAACCTGCTTCTCTCCTGCATCTTCGGCATTGGCAGGCAGAATCTTTACCACTGACCTGCCTGGGAAGCCCTGAAAACCACCCAGATGCCCATAAATTGGTAACTAGATTCACAAAATGTGGTATATCTGTACAATAGGATATTATTGTATTATGCCAAAAAAAAAAAAAATGAATGAAATGTTGATTGTGTTACAGCATGGATGACTCCTGAAAATTTACTCCAAATGAAAGAATCCAGTCATAAAGGATGGCATATTATGTGAATCTTGAAATACCTTAGACTAGGCAAATGTATATATGTTGAGAAAGTAGATTAATGGTCACTCAGGGCTGGTGAGAGAGTGGATTGGGGCGGGGGATGTTGTAATGAAAATAATCTAAAATTGTTTGGGGTGACATTTGCCCTGCGCTGTGGAGCAAATACTAAAAAGAAACTGAATTGTACCCTTTAAATGGGTGGATTTTATGGTATGTGAATTATATCTCAAAGTTGTTGTATAGAAAAAAGAAGGACTTTAATGACATTGTTAAATCCACTTCTAAAAGTGCCTGGTTCAAGTTATTTATTGATGTTAATTTTAAAAATTTTAAATAGATTTATTTTTTTAACTTTTATGTAATTGTTAAAGGTCATGTTCCACTTATAATATTACAAAATATTGGCTATACTCCTCGTGTTGTACAATACATCCTTGTAGCCTATCTTATATCCAAGAGTTTATATCTCTCTGTCTCTCACCCCTATATTCCCTACTCCCCATGATGGATAACCATGGATAACTAGCTTTTTCTCTGTATCTATGAGTTTCTTTCTTTTTTGTTGTCTTCATTAGTTTGTTGTATTCTTTAGATTCCACATATGCTTGAAATCTTATGGTATTTGTCTTTTTCTAACTTATTTCACTTTAGCATAATGTCCTCCTCCAAGCCCATCCATGTTGCTGCATATGTCAAAATTTTGTTCTTTTTATGACTGAGTAGTATTTCATTGTATAAATATATTCCACGTCTTCTTTATTCATTCATTCGTTGATTGACACTTAGGTTGCTTCCATGCCTTGACCATTGTAAATAACACTGCTATGGACGCTGAGGTGCATGTATCTTTACAAATTCATTTTTTGATTTTTGGATATATAGCCAGGGGTGGAGCTGCTGGGTCATGTGGTAGTTCTATTAGTTTTTTGAGAAACCTCCATACTGTTTTTCAGTTTGGCTGTTGGGAAAAGAAGTATTTCATTTTCCACTTTGATTGAACAAAATGCTTTCTGTTATTTATGGTATCACATTAACATGAGCAGTAGTATTCTGGGAAGACCCAGATGGATGGGATGGAGAGGGAGGTGGGAGGGGGGATCGGGATGGGGAACACATGTAAATCCATGGCTGATTCATGTCAATGTATAGCAAAAACCACTACAATACTGTAAAGTAATTAGCCTCCAACTAATAAAAATAAATGGGGGAAAAATAAAAAAAGAATCTCCTGGCATAAATGAGGATAAAAAAGTTCATTTTCCAATTTCCTTCTATTCAGCACACACTTTCATAAAGTAGTTGATGGTTTCTAAGTTATAATCTTGAACTATTAATATTTTTTTATAGACTTAGAAAGCCAGCATGGATCAGTAGGTTGAGGAGAGATAGGCAGTGCTATTTCTACCTCTTGATTGCAGAAGCTAATGTGGTTTAACCACCCATGGCCAAACTCATGCTATATCACATAGAGCAACTTTGAAAACCAAAAGGCAGCAAAGAACTAGCAATGGGGAAAAAAAGTCCTTTCATGTGCAAAGCTTTATATGTGACCTTTCTTGAGCTTTATCACCTCCTCATGAAACAAAGTAAGTTATTTCTAAGAGTATGGGGCCAGATGTATGTCCTTCAGCATCATCTCTAAATATCGTATTTTACTTCCTAACAAATTTTCTACTCTATCTCTATGACAGGTTTTGGAATAGGAGATCTTGTGTTTGTCCATGACTGTGATCTATTCCTATTTACTCCTCGACCTTAGTTTCCAAACCTTGTTTTCAGGAATCTCCTCAAACTAGAAAGCAGTGAGTTTTCATTCAAAAAAAAAAAAAAAAGGTAAATAAATAAACAAAATACATGAGAGGATGAAGACCTTAAAACACGTGTGTGTGTTTATGTAAAAAAAAAACTTAACTGGAAGAAGTTGTTCACTTTTCCAGTATAGTGAAAAAAATCAAAATAAAACAGAAACCTAAGAGAGACCTCAGAACTCCAAAATGCCATTCAAAGCTTTTACTTGGGTAATTTCCTTTGAAAATCGTGAGGGCATATTTGGCTTATTTGTGGGGGGAAACTCAGTAGGGTGAAAACATATTTTTTCCCACTGTTGATTATAAGCCAACAGTTCCTCTTCTCAAAGTTAGTCAAGCATCTAGTTATCTTTTTTTTTTTTAAGACATGGACAACTCCTTTTTTTCAGAACCTTGATAATATTCTCTATAATGTTATTTTCATTTTTAAAGTCTGAAAAATATTGATTTCTCGGGCTATTCATTTTGATTTTGTGAGCAATGTCATTTCCACCTGGCAACAGAGAGCTAAATTGAGCTACTTAGAAGAATCCATAGCATTTATTTATTTTAAAAAGACACTCAAGTACATTCCTATAAACCTCAGGTCATTAAGAGCACTCTTGATATTCTTTCTTCCAAATAAAATAGATGTCAATATGTATTTTGACAGGAAAATATAGGGGGGGAAAAGTGCTTTGTTTCATGTAAAATAAGTTATTCATTCTGAGACTGACCATAAATCTGAAGCTTAAAGTAACTTTTATTACATTTCAATTACTCATTACCCATCTCCACCCCCAAAATAGGCTTATAATGTAAACTGAAAACCTAAACAAAGGTCTTGAAGGTGTACTCTTGCTATCTGGAGCTAAGTCATCTGCTTTATTTAGGTTTGGATTTTAATCACTTTCCCAATGTCTTTAATTTTTTAACGTAGCTTGAAAATTAACTGTAGGAATCACCAAGAATATTTTCAGGGCCATGCACAGGTCAAACTTGCAAGTTCATATTCAAATGGAAGAATGCAGGGACTTGGCACCTTGGGCTTTGAGTGGATACAAGAAATACATTTGAGAGTTCACTGAAGAATTTACTAGGATAACTTAGAAATATAATCTGGTCTTTGTTCAACATATTCATTATTGTACATATATTATTCTCTGATGAGGATATATTATTATTATCTGAAATTTACAGTTTATTTTCCAATCCTTATGAAGTACGATCTTTAGAAAGATACTAAGTTTGGTCCTGGTTCTATGTGATAAACACTTGACATTAAACAAGGTATGCTATGTATATGAATCAGTTTAACTGCAGTATTTGGCAATGTAGAAGATTCTTCAAGTGCCTGGCAAAAATCTAATCATGTTATAGCTTTCCCCTTATTAGAAATTTAATAATAAACTTTAAAGAAATATGATGTTGGTTGTCTTGCCTTTTAAGTGAAGCAAAGTTTGCTGCTTGTTGAGTATTATCTTCAATTCTAAATAGTCTTAAAGAATACTTTACAGTCCCTTACGAATTTATTTTTGCTTCAGCACCAAGTTTATACAGCTTTCTATAAAATCATTTTATTATTCACACCAATAAATACAGAAAAATACTCTAATTTTCTACAGTTGATTGGTAACCTTTTATAGACATTATAAAAAAAAAATTAACCATCTACCCTCCCACAAGATCAATTAGAATTTTCAGAAATCATATGTTCACTCTGACTCCTCACTAAATTACTTTCCCCCCGTAAAGTTTTCGTTTAAAATGTTTGTTATAAAGCAATCCATAATGGACAGTGCACTTAAAACTGATGAGGAAACTAACTATCTATATGGTTACTTGCCAAAATGGTTGCTTTACATAGGGCTTCTTTGTGTGAGACTGATGAGGACAATTAACCCTTATTTATTTCTGCACTGTTTACTCCCCCTTCTGGTATTTGGCTTCACTTTCAAGCCTGCATAGAAGCATTTGCCTAGGAATGTCATTTCCAAAATGAATAGCAAGTGAAGCTATCCGTTGTTATTCAGTAGCAAGGGTGAACGCTAACTTGTATTCTGATTAAATTATTTGGTATAATTTGGTTTTCAACAATATCATAAGGTAAAGCCACTAATGACTTTTCATTCAGGTTCAACGTGATGTCCACATATTTTGCATAGTCTGGTGTGAAATTCCTCTTGGCAACAGGATTTATTAAACTAAACATATTTTGGTTTGCTTTCATGTATTAACTTTTCTAAGCATTCCCCCATATTTTTAGATGAATCACTCATTAAACAGCTTACAAGGTGGGAAAGGATATGTGATTCAATGAAAGTTAATATAAAGACCCTATATGATTCCTGCTCGGGGCCAGGGGCAGGGGGCCAGGGGTATTCTGTTGTTCTGTTGTATACATAAGCTTACTAATTGTTACAAAATGTCACCATTCACGTTACATGTGAACTTGCTTACCAGCCATTCTGGGTAATATTCTCAGTGGACATACTAAAAAAGATTAAATGGAAAACACTAGACATTGCCATGTCATTTACATGATTTAGAGAAATTTCCACACTTCACATTATATGATTAAAACGAGCAAACTAACAAATAAAAATTAAGTTAGTGGGTGAAGTGTACATGTATATGCTTATGTGAAAATGTTATTTAATCCTTAAAGTGTTTTTTATATTTTCATAAAATAATAATGATGCAACATTATGGGATATTGGTAGATAACCTTTCAAATATCATGTAGGTAGTCCTCAGTTCAGTATAGTTCCATGTTTTCATCTACATACATAATGTCTGTTCTGCATGTTATCTGTCAAACTGACTAACTGAATTTTAAAATTTCTGCTCTTTCAAATTTTATGAAGTGATTCTTTAGTTATCTAACACATTGCCAGTTAAATTCTATGTGAATTTCTAATCAAAACACCATAGAAATAGAAAATACCAAAAGTATAGAAAATACTGTACTTTGACCCTGATAAAAGTCTAAGAGCTTAAATTCAGTGGCAGACAAGACACTCTGGGCCCACTTCTTACTTGTCCAATTTAAGATAGTTACTAATCTATCACATTTGAGTTCAACTTGCTTCTATATCATAGTCAAATCATGCCTTCATTTGCATCATCAATGTAAGTATGTAATTTAAAACATGTCTGTAAAGAGAGGTTTGGAGGCATGCGGTTTGGAAACACTAATGTTTTAAATGCTAAGAGAACAAATTTAATTTAAAATATGATTGAATTTAAAGACTATTGATGTTTTGACAATTACAGTGATAAAATGTGATTAAACTAAAGGACAAAATTTTAAACTAAATCAGAATACTCTTGTGAGGCCAAGTAATAATTCTCTCCAAGAGTAAATTAGGAAAGAAAACTTGCGGAAAATACAGGAAACAACTCTTACATGGAATGTCAAAGACAACAGGATAAAAAGACATGGAGTAACAGTGGTCTGTATCAGTCATTCATGACACGTCGTCTGAGGAGGAGTGCTGAGAATTGTTGCATAGACCCAAGAACATATGCACAGCACTGACTCTCAACCAATGAACCATGTATTTTCCACATATATATTACTGTTTTGCATCTATATGTTACATAATTAAGATATCAATTCATATTAAGGTATGCTTGGGGAATTCCTTGGTGATCCATGGTTAGGACTTGGCATTTCCATTGTCAGGGCCCAGGTTCAATTCCTAACCAGAGAAATAAAGATCCTGCAAGTTACATCATGATGTGGCCAAACAAAAATGTGAACTTAAAAATGTTCCTGCCTTTGAAGCATCCTGTTGTTTGTTTCCTGTAAAGTACTGTTGTTATAAGAAATTAAAAAGGATTCCTCCTAATAGAGTGAAGATGGACAATTATGGAAGATGAGAAAATGAAAACACATCTTAGCTGCCTTTAAGCTATGCATTATTTTTGCTTTTTGAATGTTATTATTTAGCCAGCTGAAACAGACTATTACCATCCCACAAAACACTTGAAGGGCCACCAATAGGTGAGGAAGAGACGCCAAAAATATGTCTAAGAATAGATGGCTCCAAAGACTAAGTAAAATAAGCACATTTCCATCAATAGATTTTGTAGGGATGTAGAAACTAAAATTTACAATGAACCTCATAAAAGGCAAATGCAATATTGAGGTGTCTCCTGGGACACTACAAGAGGACCTGTCAGGGAAGAATAAGCAAAAATAAATTACAAAGCCTTTGAGAAACAGGAGCTCAGTAACAAGATCACTGGCATTACAATTCTTCCGGTTCCTCCACTTACTAGGTAATAGACCCTGGACAAGATCCTTTCTTCATCTGCAAGCCCAAGTTTAAAATAACACTTATTTCATGAAGATTAACTTAGTGAATCCATGCGACTTTACAAGATTATGACAGTTTCTGGCCAACTGTCCACCAAACCATTTTCCTTTCCCCAGTAATAGAATACTAAAAGAATTAAAAAAAAAAAAAAAAGAGGGAAGGGATTGAAAGGTTTAAAAAGTAGTTAAAAAATGTTTGCCTCCAGTTTTAATGATGTTAAAAGAGACAATTTATTACAGTTTATTTTCTTCTTCAATATTGCTGTGAATTATTGTCTTTCAAATAATTAAAATTAGATAAAATTATACTTTTGCTCTATGATTCTAAAAAGGTTAATCTATACAGGTAAGACTCTTCTAGAAATAAAAATTGTGCAATTTGTTAATAGAAACATCAAAATTAAAAAATGAAAAATGTTACTGAATGTTATTAATATTTGTCTTTTATCTGATCAAGAGAACCTTAACAGTTTTTGTACTGGCATAATTTCTTCTAAATTCATATACTCCAATACTTTGGCCACCTGATGCAAAGAGACGACTCATTGGAAAAGACCTTGATGCTGGGAAAGACTGAAGGCAAAAAGAGAAGGAGGTGACAGACGATGAGATAATTAAATAGCATGACCAACTCAATGGACATGATTTTGAGCAAACTCTGGGAGACAGTGAAGGACAGGGAAGTCTAAAGCACTGCAGTCCATGGGGTCGCAAAGAGTCAGACATGACCTAATTACTGAATAAAAACAGTACTCTACATTCATAGGGCATTTTTGGCATATCCTTACTCCTTGAGTGTATCATACCCTCCTCCCTGCAATCTACTCAAAGCCACAGCTTAACAGATGCCATGAAAGTTCTTTACAAAATGATATTGTCTCTTGCATTTTGAGCTAGACTGGGAGCCCGCTGGGATAGAGTTGAGGTGAGGATAACGTCTAATTCATCTTTTATTATCTTACTCTTTTTATTCCTAGCGCAAGATTTCACTCATGGTTCAAACATTATTACATTGAAATTTGAAGTCTGGAGTTCAGAAAAAGTCATACCATGCCTACTGTTTTATGTATAGTTAATAGATGAGATGTTGATTATTTGTGACATGTTGGAGTGTGGTGTCCATGAAATATGAAGGCAATATTATTGATAAGGTATAAGATATGATGACTTTTTCCTTTAGAGTAGAGGATATGGCTTTGGGCTATACATTAATCTTTACATTGAATAATATTCTGAATATAATTATTACTTTTGTGGTATTCCTATTAATATAAGGTTATATATACTGACTTCTTATTTTAATGACTTTTTATTTTTCAAAGCAATTTTAATGCTTTTCCTCTCTCAGAGCAATTTGCTCTGCTAACAAAACATTTATAGATAATCACCTAAAGCAGGTAACAGATTAAGCAGTGATTTTCAATGGAGTATTGACCCATGCTGCCCAGTAAGTTGCTAGGACTTGGCTCAAGATTTTTCCACTAGGACTAGGCAGAGGTTAAGTATAACTGGAAAAATAAAGGGAGAAAGGAAGTCCAAGCTTGAGAAATACCAACTTTAGGTTTCAACACAGCTGAACTTGGGTCTCAGCTTATCTTCTGAATATGAAACAAATAAGCTCTATTTACAAAGGCCTCTTAAGTCTATAGGCCAAGGTTATGGGAATTGAGTATGTGTTACGTAACTTGTGAAATACAAACACAGTTTCTATTTTAAATAATTCAATAGATGTTAATAAAACTTAGGATAAGAAAAAGTAAAAAACATAGAACAATTAGTTTCTTTACCAGTTGATGATTTTTTGCTCTTAGTCATCATTAATATAAAACATCACTTACATATATGCCCTTAATATATACACATGTATACACATGCATTCATAAATGTGTAGAAAGAGTCATGCTCTATATTACTAATAAAATATAATTAAAATAACACTTATCTATATATTATAATAAAAATCAGCAACAACTGAGAAACCAAAGTAGTTTTCCAGTTATTGAGGAGATCTTTAGAAAAATGTGCTTTCAACAACAACCAATTTCCACAAAGGAAATCAATCCAGATAAAGATTTTTCTTGAATGGCAGGTAGTGAAATGTGGTCCGTTTTCAAACACAGGAGACTTTGTAGAAATGGGATCCAATGAAGCAAGTAAGAGTTCTGTGAAGACTCCGGAAACTTATTAAGTTTTTGTTTTACAGCTCATTGAGTAAGAAATACAGTTCCTCCAACAATTTCCCTTATAGCATTTGTTAATGTGTTAGCCATGACTCTTCTGGGGCTCTTGAGCAAAAGAGAAAAAGGATAGAAATATAGTCTCTGGTAAGGTTATTTGGAAACGTTAAGTATCAGATGCTTAACAGTGAAATTGTCACAGCTTGCATTTAGATATGATAAAAAGTTCAGTAAATACATTATTAGAACCAGTTAATCAGCCTCATGATTGAATCATTGCCAGGTTAGATCCTGTTCATCTCTGCACTTTCTGCCACATGACTTTCCTTTATTTTTGAGGGTCTAGTGTACAACCATGTGTTAAGTTGAAAGAAGAAAATAAGCTCTCAGAATCTCGTATCTCTTAATTTCACTAAATAATGTCTCCAAAAGCATAAGTGGTTTGAACTATAAATCACATGCAAAAACATAAACGTAATGATTTTCATTTATCCTCTCTATCATGTGTCTATCAATATAAAGCAAATATAACATATATGAAGAAACACTCTTTTGACAATTAAAGAAAAAGTGATATACTCAGTGTGTGATCTTTTAATGTCTTCATTGTTAATAGGAAAAATGGATATACTCATTCCTGCCAAATATATGTGTTTACCCTTCACATTTTAATGCCTTACTCTGCATATAAAATCTAACTGATATTAATTTAACTATGCCCAAACTGTTCAAAAGCCTGGGTATATAAGTTCAATTTACATAGATTTTAAGTAATTGACTCTTTCATGTATTTAATATATTTGGATTTAAAAATTCTGGAATATTCAGTATATTTTTCTTTTATAGAAGGATTCTTATTTTTAATAGGAGGATTTTAATCCTATCACAGTCATCACCATATTAATGGAAGCAACACATTCATGCTTGTCATAATTTGAGAGGAAATATTCAAGAGAAAATAGTGGGCAATTAATCATAAAAGATTGAATTTGAAATATAAAAGGTCCTTTGTCATTATTTAAATGCATAGAAAATATTTTCTTCACAGTCCAACTCTCACATCCCTGCCTCTTGAGAAACCTGTATGCAGGTCAGGAAGCAACAGTTATAACTGGACGTGAAACAACAGACTGGTTCCAAATAGGAAAAGGAGTATGTCAAGGTTATATATTGTCACCCTACTTATTTAACTTATATACCAAGTACATCATAAGAAATGCTGGGCTGGAGGAAGCACAATCTGGAATCAAGACTGTCAGGAGAAATATCAATAACCTCAGATATGCAGATGACACCACCCTTATGGAAGAAAGTGAAGAACTAAAGAGCCTCTTGATGAAAGTGAAAGAGGAGAGTGAAAAAGTTGGCTTAAAGCTCAACATTCAGAAAACTAAGATCATGGCATCTGGTCCCATCTCTTCAACACAAATAGATGGGGAAACAGTGGAAACAGTGGCCGATTTTATTTTTCTGGGCTCCAAAATCACTGCAGATGGTGTTGCGGCCATGAAATTAAAAGATGCTTACTCCTTGGAAGGAAATTTATGACCAACATACATGGTGTATTAAAAAGCAGAGACTTTACTTTGCCAACAAAGGGCCATCTGGTCAAGGCTATGGTTTTTCCAGTGATCATGTATGGAGGTGAGAGTTGGACTATAAAGAAAGTTGAGTGCCAAAGAATTGATGGTTTTGAACTGTGGTGTTGGAGAAGACTCCTGAGAGTCCCTTGGACTGCAGGGAGATTCAACCAGTCCATCCTAAAGAAGATCAGTCCTGGGTGTTCGTTGGAAGGACTGATGTTGAAGCCGAAACTCCAATACTTTGGCCACCTGATGTGAAGAGCTGACTCATTTGAAAAGACCTTGATGTTTGGATGGATTGGGGGAAGGAGGAGAAGGGGAAGAGAGAGGATGAGATGGCTGGATGGCATCATCAACTCGATGGACATGGGTTTGGGTGGACTCTGGGAATTGGTGATGAACAGAGAGGCCCGGTGTGCTGCAGTTCATGGGAATCACAAAGAGTCGAACATACTGAGTGACTGAACTGATGTGGTTAATGGAACAGACTCAATGAAAATAATATACTAAATCTAAGGATAGCAACACATGTGGGTATTAATAGTCTTTACATGAAATCCTTTTTTAGAAATTGTTGTTTTACTTGCTCAGTCATATCCAACTCTTTTGCAACCTCATGGAGTATAGCCCTTCAGGATCCTCTGTCCATGGGTTTTTTTTCTGGTCAAGATTACTGAAGTGGGTTGGCATGTCCTCCTCTAGGGAATCTTCCTGACCTAGGTATGGAATCCACATCTCTGCATCTCCTGCATTGTAAGTGGATTCTTTACCACTGAAACACCAAGGAAGCTCTTTATAGTCTTAAATATTCTTAGATATTTGCTTATTTTAGTAAAATCTTATTGGTTTATTAAACATTCTAACTGATCCTTTTAAAACATGAATACTAAATTTACTACATTGATTCACGACCTGAACCAGGCACAGTCCTTATGCATCTAACCAGCTTTGCTTCCTGGAAAGAATCTTCTGCCACTTTCCATTCAGCCCTCTTCTAGCTTATAGATTTAAGCTGGTGAAAAATGGAAGCCGACCAAATGCTTGTCACCCAGCCAGGCCACAGGGCTCACGCTTATGAAGACTTTAGTTTTTCATCATGCTTAGAAGAGTACTTTTTAGTTCTGATCTGACGATAAAGTGAGGTCACTTCTCAAGTATGAATTAAATAACTGAATTCTGGCTAAAATTATCTCCTGGTAATTTTCTTTCTTTAAATGATATATTACATTTCTTTTTAAAGAATAAGTTGTGGTCATACAGTGGCATTTTCTGAAAATCTCCTTTCCCAAAAGTAAAGGAAATGGTAGACTTAGGCCCTTGAGAAAGCAATTAATCCCCTGGCCACAGAGAAGCAAAATGACAATGTGGATAAATACCTTGTCTTTTAAAGCAAGTTTTAAGTGACTGTGGCCAGTCACAGCAAAAATCGTAATGAGGGGTCTGTGGAGAATGGTTCTTTAGAACAAACCAGCAAAGCATTGGTGGGAATGTAAGAAAATGATAGTGGTCCCAGAGGAATTTCCTTTTTTTCCAGGCTTACACTTTGAAGCATTGAATCCTGAACTTTTGAACTATGTTGGCTTTATCTTGTCCCTTTGGCGAGATTTGCAAGGTACTCTTGTAACACTTGCTATAATTACACTCTTAAAAATTAATGATACAGTGATTGTCAAAGAAAAAATTTGTCTGCTTCAGAATATTCTAAAACTACCAAATGCACACACAGACACATACACACAGACACACATAGGCACACAAAGCCCTTCTGATATGATTCGCTCTATCACAGCTTAAGAAATAACAGTCCTCTTTGTTACATATCTCCAAAGCCCACAATAATTTATAATAAAGCTTGCAAGTCATTATCAGAGGCTGAAATGCTCTCTTTATAACTAGGAAGAAGGCACAGAGGGAAAGCTAAAAGGGTAGAAATCAAGAGAGAAACCCAGCATGTGGCCAACCGAGGATATACAATTGAGGCTGAATACATTCTTCAAAAGAATTATTTTTAACAAATCTCCTCTCAGTTTGATATATGATTCAGCAAATGTACTGTCTTGGGTTTTGTGACTCTTTAGTACTTAAAGACAGTACATCAGATTCTCTACAATAATAAAATTAGGTTATTGGAACAATTTACTGGAGCTTAGAGTGTCTCTTACAAGGAAGATCAGTCTCTCAAAGACCCTCTATGTGTCTTGCTGTCCAGTTCAATTTCTGGTTTATGATAATGAGAGAAGCCACAGTTACACAAAAGGGGCCTGGTATTTCAATTAGTCATTAAATATTAAAGCTTCATTA
Source organism: Muntiacus reevesi (assembly GCF_963930625.1). Taxonomy (NCBI): domain Eukaryota; kingdom Metazoa; phylum Chordata; class Mammalia; order Artiodactyla; family Cervidae; genus Muntiacus; species Muntiacus reevesi. The sequence continues at coordinate 29,744,613 of NC_089269.1, forward strand.
TTTTCCATAAGGAATACTTTAACATTTTTCTATATTAACATGTTTATGTATTGATTCTAAAATCTGCAATAGGTAAGTTCAAATTTCTTAGCCACATTATTGAATTCTGCTATTTTCACTTATTTTCAAAGTTCGTTGAACCAGTTGATAGTCCCAACTTACAAACAATTAACAGAAATGGCTTTCACTCACTTCAAGTCTTTATTTAATAAATGTTAAGTCGCCAAGTGCTGTAGTATCAAGACACATATTACCTAGATTAAAACATAAATTAATGAAAAGCTATCCATGCTGAAGAGAATAAAACTGAGACTGATTACACAGTTACACAGCTGTCACTAAATTAACTTTTAAAAAGGACTGAATGGGAAATATCAACTCTTGAAAAATGTAAGCCACTGAAACAACATTCTGAAATATAAACCATATTGTAAAAAGAATAACCTGCATAGCAACAGAGAATATCACATATTTAGCTGGCAGTATCCATCAATCATTGATGAAATTATAATATTTATGATGGTTTTCTGGCAAACAATGCAAACCTGATGAAAACTTGCATATAATAGTATCCTGTCCTCAATTTTAAAAATTGAAATATTCAAGATTTAACCTTCACTAGATGCTAGTAGAACAAGTACACCTTAGAAGACACTCCAAGGAAACACATTAAAAACTTTGCATCAATGCCACACTCACTGACATTTAACTAGAACATCAGCTATTTTGTTACTTGAATTTCATATATATTTATGTGTGTGTGTGTGTGTGTGTGTGTGTGTGTGTGTAACTCAGCGATGAGAAACAATAACTTAGCTATTGGTTTTATGTATGTTATATTTGTGTAAATTCCCTAAAAGATCATGCTGATTAGACCATTATGAGAGCTCTATAATGTGTTAATATATGTTAACAATATATGTTATTCATATACATTCAAATTAAAAACTTGAAGTTGGTTATTGGAATACATAGTTACACTTGATGGTAGTGATTTCATAAATATAAGACATATCTACAAAAATTGATCTACAATCTATCAATTTCTGATAGATGCTTAACAAATAGTATATTTAATGTAACATGCTCACTCTACTTGCTATGTGAATGTGTTGGCTGAACACTGCACTTAAGGCAAAGCCTTAATAACAAGATGTCACAAGCAAAATGCATAGATGAAAATTTTCCTCTACACATTAACCCTCCTCTTTTTTGGACTCATGATAAATGTACTCAATATTGTTCGAATGTTTACTGTATCCAGGATATCTTATCTCATTGAATCCTCATAGGAGGCTCGATGTGGAGGCACAGATTGATGAAGGGTGGGGGTGCGGTTCAAGGACTAGCTTGAAATCATGTAGGGCTTCCCTGGTGGCTCAGATGGTAAAGAATTCGCCTGCAATGCCGGAGACCTGGGTTCAATTCCTGGGTCAGGAAGATCCCCCGAATGGGGAAATGGCAACCCATTCCAGTATTCTTGTCGGGAGAACCGCATGGACAGAGGAGCTGGCAGGTTACAGTCCATGGGGTCACAGAGACTTGCACACGACCAAGCGACCAAGCCCAGCAGAGAAGGACTAGCTTGAAGTCACGCAGACAGAAAGTGAAAACTTGGGATTTGAACCCAGTCTCATAGCAATGATTAAGCTCTTACCTATTAAACCATAACCTCTTTCATTTTTTTGCTTCCATTCATCAGTTCTGCATTTGCTATTTTTTTATGACTTTAACATCAGACACAAAGAGGCATTTTGGTAGACAGATTTAAATCATACTTGGTCTCAAACTTTGGCTCTGACACTTACAGTCTTGTGACCTAGAAAATCATACTTAACTATTCTATGACACAGTTTCTCACTGTAAATAGGAAAAAAAAATGAAATAACACAGGTAAAACTCTAAGCACAGTGCCTGGAACATGTTAGCAGCTCAATAAATATTATCTATGTATCATTTATAGCTTTGTGTGAATAAACCATGAGTGTCTGCATTTTAAGTCATCTTAATGAGTCAAATAAAAAATACGCTTAGTTAAATAAATGTAAAAAAAGGGCAAGTTAGAAAAATTTATAAATATGGATAGTTCTTCATCAATGGCCACAAAGGAATAATGGTGATGATAGTTTAGTCACTAAGTCACGCCCAACTCTTTTGAGGCCCCATGGACCATAGCCCACCAAGCTCCTTTTCTCGTGGGATTCTCGAGGCAAGAATACTGTGGTGGGTTGCCATTTCCTTAACCAGGGGATCTTCCCAACCCAGGAATTGAACCTGGGTCTCCTGCACTGCAGGCAGATTCTTTACTGACTGAGGTAAGAGGGAAGCCTAAAAGAATAATAAATATTAAAATAATAATGGTATAGTAACTATCATTTGAATAACGACATCATGGAAGTTTCTTTGCAGACATGTCTAATTCTTATAACAGTAAAGTATTAGTTTTCATCTTTTATAGATATGAAAGAGCAAATGCTGAGAATTTGCCTAAGATTACACAGCTATTAAGTAGTAAATCAATGATCTGGCTTCTAAAGCTGCTCCAAATTTTTTCTCCCTGTAGAAGTAAAGGAATTGCATAGCTATGAAATGACTGAGGAATAAGAGCTGGAATATTTGCGGGTGTCCATGGAACCTAAGGGAGATCAGTCCTGGGTGTTCATTGGAAGGGCTGATGCTGAAGCTGAAACTCCAATACTTTGGCCACCTCATGAGAAGAGCTGACTCATTGGAAAAGACCCTGATGCTGGGAGGGATAGGGGGCAGGAGGAGAAGGGGGACGACAGAGGATGCGATGGCTGGAGGGCATCACCGACTCAATGGACATGAGTTGGAGTAAACTCTGGGAGCTGGTGACGGACAGGGAGGCCTGATGTGCTACGATTCATGGGGTCGCAAAGAGTCGGACACGACTGAGCGACTGAACTGAACTGAACTGAACTAATGGAACCAATGCAAACACTAAGGCAAGGTCAGGAAGACTGAGGCAACTGATCTCCAAGGTGTAGCTTAGAAGCACACCTTGCCCTATTTGTATACTTGAGGTCAGCTTGTGAGAGCATGGATCATTTCTACCTATGGCAGTGATATTCAAATTGTCTGGATTGGTCTGGCAGAGGGTCTGAGGGACACCTCCACTATAATTCAGAAGATGGGTGAGCAGCCTAATAAGCAATCAATTCACCTTTCCATTCCTGGTCCACCCGTTCAAGCTCACTGTCAGCTTGTGTCTTTTGCTGACACAGTGATTGTGTTTACTCCTTGCAACCACTTGCTCATGTGACTCTTGTGCTATGCATAACAGTAGAAGTTATTTTGGAAATACCAAAATAAAGGAGCCTAAAGTCCATTTGGAACATCAAAGACATTTAGATGTAATATCATAATAATTATTATTTACAAAGTGGCCCATGGAAATATTTCTGATCATTAAAGAGGAAAACTAGTTGACTTCTAGGTTATTACAACTTAGAAATTATGAACAATAGGCTAATGATAATAAGTCTGAACAACCTGCTGCCCATGAATTTAGGTCATATTCACTGTTGTGTCAATTCCTAGAGCACCACACACACACACAAAAAAAAAACAGAAACAAAATGGAAATACTAGAACCTGTGCTATTATACTGGTTTTCCCAGGTGGCTCAATGGTAAAGAAACTGCCTGCCAAACAGGTGACATGGGTTCAGTCCTGGGTCAGAAAGATCCCCTGGAGGAGGAAATGGCAAAACCCACACCAGTATTCTTGCCTGGAGAACCCAATGGCCAGATAGCCTGGGGGCTACAGTTAATGGGGTCACAAAGAGTCGGACAGGACTGAGCAAAGCAGCTGAGCACCTATGCACGTGCAGGGAATAAAGACTCTGAGAGAACAAATGGCTTATATCAGACATTCAATCAAACCTTACAATTTTACTTAGATGATAACTAGGGCAATGCAAATGATATATTTTGAGGGTATTATGAGGTGGATGATGAAATTTGAAAGAGGAGAATGAAAATGTTAGTTTAAAACTCAACATTCAAAAAACTAACATCATGGCATCCAGTCCCATTACTTCATAGCAAATAGATGGGGAAACAACAGAAACACAGAAACTTTATTTTCTTGGGCTCCAAAATCACTGCAGATGGTGACTGCAGCCATGAAATTAAAAGACGCCTGCTCTTTGGAAGAAAAGCTAAGACCAACCTAGACAGTATAGTAAAAAGCAGAGACACTACTTTACCAACAAAGGTCCATCTATCGAAGCTATGTTTTTTTCTAGTAGTCATATATGGATATGAGAGTTGGGCCATAAAGAAAGCTGAGCACTGAAGAATTGATGCTTTTGAACTGTGGTGTTAGAGAAGACTCTTGAGACTCCCTTGGACTGCAAGGAGATCCAACCAGTCTATCCTAAAGGAAATCAGTCCTGAATATGCATTGGAAGGGCTGACTGATTTTGAAGCTGAAACTTTAATACTCTGGCCACCTGATGCAAAGAACTGACTCATTTGAAAAGACCCTGATTCTGGGAAAGATTGAAGGCAAGAGGCAAAGGAGACAGCAGGAGACAAGATGGTTGGATGGCATCACCAACGTGATAGACATGAATTTGAGCAAGTTGTGGGAGTTGGTGATGGACGGGGAAGCCTGGCGTGCTGCAGTCTATGGGGTTGCAAAAAGTTGGACATGACTGAGCGACTGAACTGATCTGAATGAGGTGGGTGAAATTGAAAAGGTCATCAAATAACTTGATCCATTATTTAAACCTTAATGGGAATTAAAACCAATGTGATGCCAATCCCAGTACTACCCATTTTTTCATTAATGACCACACATACGAAAAAAATTCCTGGATTCTCAAAATTTTTCCAAAGAATATTCACAATCTTCTGCAATGGTATTCTTCACTATTTAAACTTTTCTTTTATGGGGTAAATTCTCTAATCTGATATTCACCCTTCAAGTTGAAAGCGAACTCATATTTTCATTGTATATGCTTCTTGCTGTGAGTGAAGGAACTAGTCCTTTGTCTCTGTATTGAGTTCATTTGGTTCTGGAGGCAGGGAGAGAATAAAATAAATATGAGAGAATTCAAAACCCATGCTGACTTTTTCTTCCTTTTGGCTGTTTTTAAAAATAATTTCTTTGCTTAAAATTTTAATTTTCCAGTTTTTAAGCCCATCTATTTATAACTTTGGTGTTGGAGAAGACACTTGAGAGTCCCTTGGACTGCAAGGAAATCCAACCAGTCCATCCTAAAGGAGATCAGTCCTGGGTGTTCATTGGAAGGACTGATGCTGAAGCTGAAACTCCAGTACTTTGGCCACCTGATGTGAAGAGTTGACTCATTGGAAAAGACCCTGATGCTGGGACGGATTGGGGGACAGGAGGAGAAGGGGACGACAGAGGTTGAGATGGCCGGATGGCATCACCGACTCGACGGGCATGAGTTTGAGTAAACTCTGGGAGTTGGTGATGGACAGGGAGGCCTGGCGTGCTGTGATTCATGGGGTCGCAAAGTGTCAGACACGACTGAGCAAATGAACTGAACTTCACTGAGTTTATAACTTTTTGTAGCACTTTGATAAATCAGTGGAGGATTTTTGTTTTGTTTTGTTTTTTTATTTACAGGGTTTTATCTCTAGGAACTACTTAGAAAAGCAAATATGAATAGAATAAAAATTATTGGGGCAGTTTTATTGAAGCCTGTTACTATACAATCTGCTGCTATATTGTTTGTAAACATTTAAGAATTACTAATATGGGAATCTCCTTCATGGATCAAAATCTTGTTGCAAAGGGGCTTGTGTGACTCAGTGAAACTATGAGCCATGCCATGCAGGGCCACCTAAGACAGATGGATCAGAGTGAAGAGTTCTGGCACTATATGAAATGTCTGGTTGGGTGAATCACAAGGAGAAATCAAAATTGCTGGTAGAAATATCAACAACCTCAGATGATATGATACCACTCTAATGGCTGATAGTGAAGAGGAACTAAAGAGCTTCTTGTTAAATGTAAAAGAGGAGAGTGAAAAAGCTGGTTTAAAACTCAACATTTAACTAAGTTTATGGCATCTGGTCCCATACTTTGTGGCGAATAGAAGTGGAATAAGAGGAAATGGTGAGTTTTTATTTTCTTGGGCTCTAAAATCACTGTGGCAAGCCAAGAAATGAAAAGATGCCTGCTCCTTGGGAAGAAAGTTACGACAAACCTAGACAGTGCAATAAAAAGCAGAGACATCACTTTGCCAACAAATATCCATGTAGTGAAAGCTGTGGAGTTTCCAGAGTCATGCACGAATGTATAATGTGTATGGTTTTCCAGAGTCATGTACAAAGACTGAGCACAGAAGAACTGATGCTTTAGAATTGTGGCACTGAAGACTCTTGAGAATCGCTTGGACTGCAAGGAGATCAAACCAATCAAACAAACCTAAAGGAAATGAACCCTGAATATTCATAGGAAGTACTGATGTTGAAGCTGAAGCACCAATACTTTGATCACGTGATGCAAAGAGCCCATTATTAGAAGAGACCCTGATGCTGGGAAAGATTGAAGGCAAGAGAAGAAGGGTATGGCAGAGGATGAGATGGTTAGATAGCATCACTGACTCCATGGACATGAATTTGAGCAAACTCCAGGAGACAGTGGAGGTCAGAGGAGCCTGGCATGCTGCAGTCCACGGAGTCAGAGTCTTACACAACTTAGTGACTGAACAACAACAAAATATAGGAGTAGAGATTAAAATTTCAATGATCAAATTTTCCAAATTCTCTATGAGTTATCTAAATACAAAAGGGTCTAGAGAAGAAGTTTGTATTCCATAGAACTTTCTTCTTTAGAATTACTCTATATGGTCACAGAGCTTCATAAATTCTGAGTTCCTTTGGGGGTAAAAGATAAGCTTTTAATCACATGCACAATTGTGCTTCTATGAGTCTTGAAATTTTTGTTTAAAACTATTTCTGCATTTATTGTATATAAGAACTCTCTAAAATGGTTAGTTAAAAGTATAAAACTGATTAAACCAAATGTTTTGAAGATGAAATATATAAACTAAGACAACTGCTCTAAATAACCATGCTCATAAAACCACGCTCTTACACATTTTATGATCCTATTAGTGCAAATAGAAGTTTCAGGGCTAGTTCTAAATAATCTGTGTTAAAGGAGCCAGAACACTTTGTTTTGACCCCAATATACAAATGTTAATGTTTAAAACAATGTTCTTCTTCTATCCTTTCTAAATTAATGTGAAGAAAAACACAGCAACTTGCTTTGTTAACTTGTAAATTGACATCTGGCAGATTAAACAGTGATATCTGAATCTAGGCACCAAAAAGTTTCTGTGAAGCATGCCCGAAAAAAATAAATGAAAAATTGTGATATGGGTTCCTTAGCCATCATATATATGTATGTGTGCATATATATATATATATATATTTTACAGTTCCCATCAAGGAACTAAGAAAATCTGAACTGGTTGTTTTTCTCTGTAGTCCATTAGCCTATAAAATATAAATGTTTAGAACTATCCATGACAATTCTGACTCAGCATCTTTTAACAAGGTACAGAGCACGTTTTGATGATTCTCCAGGGTTAAAACGCAGTGCGTGGGTGCATGCTGTCGCTTCAGTCCTGTCTGACTCTTTGTGACCCCATGGACTGTAGCCCACCAGGCTTCTCTGTTCATGGGATTCTCCAGGTAAGAATACTGAAGTGGGTTACCATGCCCTTTTCCCGGGGATCTTCCTGACCCACAGATCGAACATGCATCTCTTATGTCTCCTGCACTGGCAGGCAGTTTCTTTACCCCTAGTGCTACCTGGGAAGGCACGGAGTTCTAAAGAAATTATCTACCTAAAAAGTTGCTGAGCAGCAGAGGGAGCCCAGCCTGGTTCTCTGTGATATCCTGGAGGATACCAGGGGGAGGGAGGCAGGCTGGGGAGGGAGGGGATGTGCGCTCAATTATGGCTGATTTGTGTTGTATGGCAGCATCCAACACAGCATTGTAAACAAATTGTTTTTTAAATTAAAAAAAAATGGACCCCAACATTAGTCCAACTTAAAATTTCACTCAATTGTTCTTAGATCTGTTAACTGGGCCCAGTGCCAACAATACATAAAAGTGTTCAGATGCAATATGCCATTGGATGTTCAAATTGCTATCTTAGAGAAACTACAGATTGTTTGACATGTGATATGTGTTTCATCATGTAGAAGGAGCTTAGATTTTAATAGCATGAAGGTCTGAAAAAGCTTATCAGTTACCACATTGTTTTCTTAGTTACCTTCTCTTGCCTCTAGTATTATATTATTATTATTTTTTTTTACAATGTAAACAGTGTTAGTTTTTTTAGGTGTTAAAAGGTCATTATAATAAAAAGACTGTAAGTGGATTTCTTAAATTATGGAATTCTGTGGCAACATAAAAACCACAGAGTTTGTATCACCTTAACACCTTAGAGAGCTGTTCACACCTTCATCATTCACAGGAACTTTATTTAAGGTTGATTTCAGTAAGGTGTGAGGTTTCACCTCCAGTATATATTTAAACAATTTTTTTTTCTTTTTCTCACTTAGAATAATCTAAACTCTTGAAACTAGAGACCTCAGAAATGACTTTAAATGTGGACATTTAAAATATATTTTAAATTAAAACAATTATTGAAAATTGTATTTTATTTATTTATTTTTATTAGTTGGAGGTTAATTACTTTACAATATTGTAGTGGGTTTTGTCATACATTGACATGAACCAGCCATGGATTTACACGTATTCCCCATCCCGATTCCCCGTCCCACCTCCCTCTCTACCCGATCCCTCTGGGTCTTCCCAGTGCACCAGGCCCGAGCACTTGTCTCATGCATCCAACCTGGGCTTGTGATCTGTTTCACCCTAGATAATATGCATGTTTTGATGCTGTTCTCTCGAAACATCCCACCCTCGCCTTCTCCCACAGAGTCCAAAAGTCTGTTCTGTACATCTGTGTCTCTTTTTCTGTTTTGCATATAGGGTTATCATTACCATCTTTCTAAATTCCATATGTATGTGTTAGTATACTGTATTGGTGTTTATCTTTCTGGCTTACTTCACTCTATATAATGGGCTCCAGTTTCATCCATCTCATTAGAACTGATTCAAATGAATTCTTTTTAATGGCCGAGTAATATTCCATGGTGTATATGTACCACAGCTTCCTTATCCATTCGTCTGTTGATGGGCATCTAGGCTGCTTCCATGTCCTGGCTATTATAAACAGTGCTGCAATGAACATTGGGGTGCATGTGTCTCTTTCAGATCTGGTTTCCTAAGTGTGTATGCCCAGTAGTGGGATTGCTGGGTCATATGGCAGTTCTATTTGTGAAAATTGCATTTTAAATTCACATGTTATACATACAAGTAGACACAGATACATCTATAAGGGGACTGAGAAAAGTCAAGAGTTTAAAAAATGTTTACCAACCCCCATCAATAAGAAATATAAAAATATTTTCTACTGTAACCACTTCCATGGTCATTGTGTGAGTATTTATATAGAATCAGTTTTTTACAATAATTATCGCTAAAAATAAGTGAATCTCATTTGGGGTATTGTATGTCAATTTTGCATCAAAGATTAACCTCAAAGATTAATCTCTCCTTAGGAATGTCAAACTGATGAGAAAACTTAGAACGATTTTGAAAGATTTTTCTTGTATGTAGGCAACCGAGTTACTTAGTTCATAATTCTGCTTCTCTGAGATATTCAGAAAACTGTCTTATCTCAGTTCTCCAAGACTTGTCTCTAAAACTGTCATATCTCAGTTCTCTAAGACTTTGTCTCTAAGACAAACTATAGAAAGCAAATCATTAAGAAGTTACGTTAAAGAAATATATAAAAAGTTAATGAGGCAAAAAGAATCATTAAATTATGAGTAATATGAAGTGTAATTTAGGCACTGAAGTATTTTGAACTCATTATTTCTGGTTTACTCTTTCTAGCATTTTTCATCATAAGCTTATTAGCAAAGAGTCACATTATACTAATTAGTAAATACTCCCTTTATTCACCTTTACATAAATTCAGGTAAAATTAATTTTGAAGGATCAGAAGGAAATATTTTAAGTAGGAATGCTTTTAATGATTTATCATCCAACTTATTTAAAGTCAGGATATTGATGGCAAATGTATATCTGAAAATCATACAGTCATATGATTGGAGGTGCCTATCATTAATATCTAGTGAGAGAAACGTAGCATCCTTGAATATTCATATTATCAATTCCCTGAAACAGAAAACTACCTTTAAGCACTCTCTTTAGACACTATATTTGCTGTGACTTCTCTGCTACTCGCACAAATGCTGTCACTTCAGTACTCAATGAACCAGCCACTAAATTGGTCCACCACAATGGGTCTGAGATCAATAACTAATTTTGAAAACTGATTAGTTTGCACCAGAGTAGTAGACAGTTCCGAATTTTGCCAGAGGACATAATCAGCCAGTAAATGGAGGTATTAGTGTACTAGTAATAGGTTGATAATACAGCCCAAATCTGCCATAAACTCTTTTCCACAAACAGTGATTGGAGTCTTTATAAGCAACTTTACTTGTGAAGCAAAACTTTTTTTTTTTTTTGATGTTGAAATTAAGCTTAGTTTTATTATACTACATTGCTGGTTAATAAGAGTTGTTTGTAAATGAATTCTAATAAAGCAAGCAAGCTCAACCTTGGGTGACTGTGAAAGAGCCAAAGACATTTTATACTTCTTGACTGGTTGTGAATTCCAGATGTTTTCAACATGAAAAATGTTATGTTCTAACAGTTAATGTTGTATTGCTAGCCATTCAGAAGATGTATCTTTCCATTAGATAGAAATGTTGCTATGGAGATAACTGTGAAAATCTGACCTGAGAGAAGAGTTGGGAGGGAATTTTATTAAAGGAAAGGAGACTATCATTTGTGCCAGTAATTGAAAAGGTAGTGAAAAGGTAAACATCTTATCCCTAACTACTTCCAGACGACAAATGCTAATGTATAATACACATGTTGTAACCTCTTGCATTGCCCTCGTGTTTAGCTTCATCACGTGACCATGTGGATAAACCTGACCACTCAGTTATAACATGAACCAGCACTAAACTGAACAGACATACTTTAACAGTCCTTCTATTTGCATAAGCTATCTACTGACAATGGTTGAAGGGTTCATGGCAAGGCTGTGATAAAATGTAACTTCAAAGTTGTGTTAAAATATTCCCTTCTTAAAATTCTGAGGCAGTTGGGATTCCACAAGCAAGACAAGTCTAGAAATTGTGAAGTGAAGCTGATATAATTCCAGGTTGAATTGCTACAGCGGAGGTGCAGCGTTGAATTGGGATTGTAAGTGTGCATCCTCAGTGCAGTTGGACGCCTAATCCTGAGCTGAGGGAGGAAGAATAGACAGAGAAAAATCACAAACTAGGTTCTGAAGAGAGATCTTTTGTTTTAATATGAGGTGGGAAGTAAATACGTAGAAAACTGATTGTAATTCAGACCTCAGGCCACCAGTGTTCATTGAGTAGATAAGGCAAATTGAGATGATGGTTTTAAGATCTTAGCACACAATGATAGCAGGATAGCAAGGACGCTCTTCTTTTGGAATATTTAATTCCTTGCAATAAAGAAATTAATGTTTATTATCTTGGGTCTTATTTTGTATTCTAAAGGACTTCATTCCATCCATAATCCTACTTTTGAAGGAAAGGTCTTAGGCAGAAAGAAGGAAAGGAGAGAGAGAGGAGAAATGGAAAGGGGAGAGGCTCCTTCATGTGCCTTTTGACACTTCACAGAGGACTTCCACGTAAATAAACGTTTTTTCTTCTAATCTGTGTTCACGAACACAGTGTCTGTAGGCTCATTTGAGTTCATCCAGAATTAAATTTTATTACTTTCTTAATCAAAATAGTTGACTCTTTCAAAGGCAATAGATACCTGTCTACATTAGCTACTATTGATACTTTATGAATTAGTTGGAAAAGTTGACAATGTTATATAAATATAATAGAAACAGTTTACATTCTCGTAAAAGACTTTAAGAGGTACTCTAATGTTAAATCATCTTTAATGTTGGAAACATAATGTTTATAAATGACAAGCAGGGAATGCGAGTCATAACAAAAAATTTTTGTAACAGAACTATATCAGGTTTTCTTTCATGAACAAGAGAATACTGAAAGCAAAATGGACATAATAAGCAAATAAAAATTAAAATTCTGAAATACTATTCTACTATTTATCTGGTAGAAATATATTTTTGTTTCTAGTACTTGAAACAAACAAACAAACAAAAATAGTAATAGACTAAAATGTTTCAATAGTTTCATCACAAAAATATCATTTTGCAAGGAGATGCGGTGTTTAAATTCAAAGTGAAGTCACTCAGTTGTGTCTGACTCTTTATGACCCCATGGACTATAGCCCACCAGACTCCTCCATTCATGGACTTTTCTAGGCAAGAGTACTGGAGTGGGTTGCCATTTTCTTCTCCAGGGGATCTTCCTAACCCGGGAATCGAACCCTGGTCTCCTGCCTTGCAGGCAGATGCTTTACCATCTGAGCCACAAGGGAATCCCATTTAAATTCAGATGCTAACCATATCTATGCTTAAACACAGGATTTCAAACAAAGGCTTAGATTCTCTATTTTCAGGACACAATAGTTAAATATTTTGAAATCTTGGGTTTTAAATCTGTAACATGGGAATTATAAAACCCTAATTGTTAAGACTAGCTTGGATCAGCACCTCACAACCCTTCCTGTTTCCCAAATTTCGTCAATCATAAGACTTTGGTGGTATTAAGAATGCAAATCCTTTTGCATTCCCCTGGAGCACAGTGGTTCTAGGGTTGAAGATTTCAGTGGTTCTAGGGTTGAAGAATGAGGAGTTATTGCTTAAAGTGTATACAGTTTTGTTTGGGGTGCAGAAAACCTCTGGAAACAGATAGTGATGATGCGTGCACAACATCATGAATGTAGTTAATGCCACTGAGTTGTACATGTACAAATGATTAAAATGATAAGTTTTAAGTTGAACATATATAATTTTTTTTCCTTGAGTGTATCCATGGAAATTGCAGTTATGTGCTTTCTGATTTCAATGGAAAAGCCTAGGCTTGTAATTATTTTGTCTATCATGAACATGTAACATCATTATATTAGATTTTAAAGGTCATTTGCATAATGTTATTGCCTTTATTGCTTTAATGACAGTCAAGTCATTTTGAGAACCAGTGGAAACTTTGGACAATATTCTTTGGTTAGCTTAGACATACAACATTGTTATAGATAGAGACCTAAAGCCTTTGTTTATTTTCATCACGATTTTTGTGCTGAGACATGTTTTGTAAGATTCTGTTTTCTGGTTAGGTCATGGCGTTTTTTAGCTCATCTAGTTTTTCATCTCTCTAGTGGGTAGACACAGCCATGGTGTTACATGTAATGAGAGAATTGTATGAACATACCCTTCAGGTGTGGCAATTAACAACACTAGATATTTGGACTGAAATAAAATGAGGAAATATATGCAGAGGACTTCTTGCATTGTAAAATTACACAAATGGTTAATAAAATGTAGCTGCATATAAATTACAGTTTATTATGTGATGTTTCACATAGCACTGTCCTAAAAAATGACAAGTTTTCAAAACAAACTTGTAGCCAATGAAAACCCATTGGGACATTTAAATGTGCCCTTCTCTGTAGGGCACATTTGTAGGCAAATTTCCCTAGACCTAGGCCCCTGGGTTTATGTTTTATATATTGAAAGAAAGGTGGTTTCAAACTTGATAAACATTTTCCAATTTAATTCTACTGCCTAAATATTTACTCTGTTGAATAAATAAACGAATCAGTTGGGACTTGTAAATGTCAAGTCACTGAATTTTCTCTCACTTCGTTGTAAGCACATATAACCGAATAGATATTTGAGAATGAAAGACAGTCAAGGTTAAGACTATAGCTATATGGCTTTTAAAAATTCCTTCCAGCACAGGAGCATTGAGTGTGGACTTACCCCGGTGAGATAGAAGTTGCCAGCCTTTAAATGTAAGTGGTAACTCACATACACACGCACAGATTAAGAAAGGAGAATACGGCCTTTGATGTTGATCTACTGAGATGACAGTGTGAGAGGTGGAGGGGTGTTTATGCCTGTATGTGTCTTTGTGTGTGCTTCTTGGCCTGTCTCCTCACTTCTAACCTTACTCCCTACCAAACATAATAATACAAAATGATGTTTGATATGTCTTATACTTGCTCAATCAGAAATACAGATCGAAAGGACCATTTTGCTGTAAGCATTCATCTCCAAAGTGAAATTCAACATTCCATCAGTGGAGAGTGCTTGTTGAATTGGAAGCACTTATTGAATTATATGAATATCAGCAAGACATTGGTGTCCTTGAGTATATAGAATAGATTTGCAGTTTTTTAGGCTGATCGCTGTCATTCAGGATACAATTAAGTTTCAGTTACATGTCTGCAAGTCCTGTTTGCTCCCTAAAATAACTGAGGTACACGATGATACTTATGGCGTCTCTGCCCTTTTCTTCTCATGTTAAATGCTTACCCCTTGATTAAACTGTTACATCTAAATGCTTGCATCCACTTTCCTTGATGGTAATAATCATATCTGCTTGTTTCAAACTAAAATGCACACTTACCAAAAGTTTTTCTGTGACTTTCAAGCTGACTGGCATTTCTAAGCAGCAGACAGCTGAAGTTAACAGCATCAATCTTCCACTAACTTGTCTGTTATAGAAAAATGTATTTTTTTCAAAGATGAAGAGATACTAATTCGGAAGCAATTTTTAAAAGCCTGGATACCATTTCTAGTTGATTTTTCTGTCTAGAAATTGTTAAAAATTTCAGCATTAGTACATTGTCATGATTTTTGTCAGAACGGTACAGAGTGGCAAAATTTTCTCCAGGTTTTGTGATGAATACTGTCAAAAATCCCTGGCGTTTGATTGCATTAAAATGCCAGAATTACTAACTACTGATTGGCAGAGGTTTACATAATGTGTGCAAATTTTAGTCAATAAATAAAAAACCTGACATCTGTATATTTTAAAATAGAATCTGAAAGTTTAATTAAATTCTCCCTGTTAAACATACTAGGAGAGAAACAAATGTAGCTTATATGCTGTGTTAAATTATTATTATAAACATAATTACTGAACAGTTTATACATAAATATATATGTAAACATACACTAAGTGTATGGATAAGAAAATTATGTCATGTGATAATAATAATTGACTCTACAAAAGTTTATTTCACAGGTGAGATATAAAAGTAACTTACAATTGGATAGTTGTTTTGCTATGTCTTGATGCAGAAATTATTTCTGTCCATTGATAATTAACTATTGTTTGAGATGATTTATAAACACTAATAGACCTGGTCAATCATAACATAGCTTTACAATATGGCTACTATCTGATTGGAGGCCCGCTGAAATTCATTAATCTCACCTACTATTGACTCATCCTGATTCAGAGGAATACATTACTTGACAAAATAATCTACAGATATAATCTACTAAGGTTATATAATTATGGATCAAGTGTACTAAAGAATGCATTTTGTATCTTGCAGAACAAAGTTGGTAAAAAGCTGCCAGTGAAAACTTGAGAGATAATTGGAGAACTTGAGAGAGTTTCATGGTAAAAATGGCTAATTATATGTACTATTTGGGCCTTTGGAAATGAGAAAAAAAGATTTGTGGGTATACTGATTGGCCATGTGAAAAATGAAAATGGGGACAGTTTTCAATATACTTAATATTCGCTTAGGAATGGCTCAAATCTCATGGAGAAGGAGAAGAATATGTTGTTTTAAAATGTTACTGATTTTAGTAAACTTTTAATTAACGAAGAAGAAAAAAGAAAACACGCTTATGTAGTACATTCTTTCTGTTCCATGGGGAGTAGCAAGCATTTTGTTGTTGTTGCTCAGTCATTGTGTTGTGTCCGTAGCAAGCATCATGATAAGGAAATATAAATAATGTGTCACTTAAAAAGGTCCAGAAAGGAGTTAAAAATGGTGTTTTTGCCTCTCCTTTCCCCATCTTCATATACATGCATGCTTGAATACATACATGGTCTTCCCTGTTGGCTCAGACAATAAAGAATCTACCTGCAATGCAGAAGACCTCGGTTCAACCCTTGGGGTGTGAAAATCTGCTAGAGAAGAGAATGGCTACCCACTCAAGGATTCTTGTCTGGAGAATTCCATAGATAGTGCTCAATGACTGGAATGGGATAATTGAAGTTTAAAATGAATAAATAAAATCAGATAGGATGAAAGATGATATAACCAGATGTTAGTTCCCAAAAAAGAGTTGAGATGCATTAGAAAGAGAACATAAGTTGTAGGAATAAACTGTAGTGCTTAATATAGGAGAAGAATTGGGTTATGGAATTCAGGTTCAGATCACAGCACAGAACTGAGGACAAGTATACTATTGATAGTGGTTTTAACTTTCTAGATAACTATAAAAGCTGACAAGTTCTTGACTTTCATTGCCTTGATGATAATAATATTGTGATTCAGCAGATTTATGTTTAACTCACACACTCAAGCAAGTGACAAAGAAACAAAGACTATCTCAGAGTTGATTTAACATGAGATGATTAGTTGGGTAAAGTGAAATGCATACCATAGACTGTTGTTTTCCAAAATGTGGTCCATAAACCACTGCCAAAGTGGGATCAGTATAGGAATTCAAAGTACATGTTTCAGAAAACTTCAGGGCAACTGAAAAGAATATGACTTCCCAGGATATAACCATTTTTCTAATAATTCACTTTTAATATATCTTACAAAATCCATGATGGATAGGAAATAAATGATGATAATAAAAATTTTGAAGTCTTTCCACCAAGCATAGTTTTAGAATGAGATTCACCATTTTAGAAAATGAAGATTTCATGTATGCTAGTCACGAAAGAATTAATGCTAACAAAGACTAAGCAATGGAAATATTAATTTGATTCTGTTAGAGAAAAAAGAAAACCAGGAAAATTTTCTCTTTGAGTAGGAACTATGTGAATGGGGAATTCCTCAACTGCTGCTAATTTTTTTAAACTCTGTCAAAGGTCACAATTTTCAAACTTAACACCATAGAACAAATATGGAGGCTTGTGACATTGTATAGGAGACAGGGATGAAGACCATTCTCAAGAAAAATAAAGGCAAAAAAGCAAAATTGTTGTTTGAGGAGGCCTTACAAATAACTGTGAAAAGAAGAGAAGTGAAAGGCAAAGGAGAAAAGGAAAGATATACCCATTTGAATGCAGAGTTCCAAAGAATAGCAGAGAGAGGTAAGAAAGGCTTCCTCAGTGATACATGCAAAGAAACAGAGGAAAACAATAGAATGGGGAAGACTAGAGATCTTTTCAAGAAAATTAGAGATACCAAGGGAACATTTCATGCAAAGATGGGCACAACAAAAGACAGAAATGGTATAGACCTAAAAGAAGCAGAAGATATTAAGAATAGGTGGCAAGAATACACAGAAGAACTGTACAAGAAAGATATTCATGACCCAAATAATCATGATGGTGTGATCACTGACTTAGAGCCAGACATCCTGGAGTGTGAAGTCAAGTGGGGCTTAGGAAGCATCACTATGAACAAAGCTAGTGGAGTGATGGAATTCCAGTTGAGTATTTCAAATCTTAAAGATGATGCTGTGAAAGTGCTGCACTCAATATGTCGGCAAATTTGGAAAACTCAGCAGTGGCCACAGGACTGGAAAAGGTCCGTTTTCATTCCAATCCCCAAAAAATGCAATGCCAAAGAATGTTCAAACTACCACACAGTTGCACACATATCACATGCTAGTAAAGTAATGCTCAAAATTCTCCAAGCCAGGCTTCAACAGTACGTGAACCGTGAACTTCCAGATGTTCAAACTGGGTTTAGAAAAGGCAGAGGAACCAGAGATCAAATTGCCAACATACACTGGATCATAGAAAAAGCAAGAGAGTTCCAGAAAAACATCTATTTCTGCTTTATTGACTATGGGAAACCATTTGGCTGTGTGAACCACAACAAAGTGTGGAAAATTATAAAGATATGAGAATACCTGACCACCTGACCTAACTCTTGAGAAATCTGTGTGCAGGTTAAGAAGTAAGAGATAGAACTGGACATGGAACAACAGAGTGGTTGGGAAAGGAGTACTTCAAGGCTGTATATTGTCACCCTGCTTATTTAACTTATATGCAGAGTACATCATGAGAAACGCTGTGCTGGATGGAGCACAAACTGGAGTCAAGATTTCTGGGAGAAATATCAATAACCTCAGATATGCATATGACACCACCCTTATGGCAGGAAGAGAAGAAGAACTAAAGAGCCTCTTGATGAAAGTGAAAGAGGAGCGTGAAAAAGTTGGTTTAAAACTCAACATTCAGAAAACTAAGATCGTGGCATCTGTCCCCATCACTTCATGGCAAATAGACGGGGAAACAGTGGAACAGTGAGAGACTTTATTTTTGGGGCTCCAAAATCACTGCAGATTGTGAGTGCAGCCATGAAATTAAAAGATGCTTGTTCCCTGGAAGAAAAGTTATGACCAACCTAGACAGCATATTAAAAAGCAGAGACATTACTTTGCCAACAAGATCCATCTAGTGAAGGTTATGATTCTTTGAGTAGTCATGTATGGATGTGACAGTTGGACTATAAGGAAAGTTGAGTGCTGAAGAATCGATGCTTTTGAATTGTGGTGTTGGAGAAGACTCCTGAGAGTCCCTTGAACTGCAGGGAGATCCAACCAGTCCATCCTAAAGGAGATCAGTCCTGGGTGTTGGTTGGAAGGACTGATGTTGAAGCTGAAACTCCAATACTTTGGCCACCTGATGTGAAGAGCTGACTCATTTGAAAAGACCCTGATGCTGGGAAACATTGAAGGCAGGAGGAGAAGGGGACGACAGAGGATAAGATGGTTGGATGGCATCACCAACTCAATGGACATGAGTTTGAGTAAACTCTCAGAGTTGGTGATGGACAGGGAGGCCTGGTGTGCTGCAGTCCATGGGGTTGCAAAGAGTTGGACACGACCGAGCGACTTAACTGAAAGGAATTGATTTTTAAATATTGATATTTTAATATTGATTTCATTGAATTAATATTGATATTTCAATTGATTATTAATATTTTAATTGATTATTGATATTTTAATGAATAAGAGATTTTAATCCCCCCAAATTTAGGAAATTATAAAGAAGACCTCCACAAGTGTAAATTCATTAAAATCACCAAACTTTATGAATTGCAAGGGTATTGAAAAGACTACCACTAAACCAATTTGAGGGATTTTAGAGAGTTCATGACAAAAAGGATATAAAAAATGTCACTCTAGTTTTATAAAGCCAAAGAATATAAATTCAGCTAATGATACTGACATGGTTTATGAATTTATTGAGAAAGCACAGATTCACAAGAAAAAGTATTTTTTTGAAAAATCTTTTTCTTTGCAATGTTTTCAGACAGTTGGGACTTAAAAAGATGGCATGCAGTGCAGTGGAAAGTGTTGATTTTGCTACCACAGTATTCCTTATTGTAGTAACAGATTCAGCTCTTATTTTGGAAGTCTTCTCTGCCTTCTCTTTTAATTCATGTTATTTTGATAGGGCCAATCCTGTCTCTGGATTCAGGAATTCACATTTTACCCAAACAAAACACAGTACTACATGGGATTTTTTTTTCTTTTCCTGGAATTATTAGAAAATATCTACATCTACTACAGCAAAGTTTTGAGAGTTAGCTGGTTATCATTCTATCAAATTTGGGGGGAAAAAAGTGAAACCAATATGAGAAAAGGAGATCTGAGAGATGAAGAAAATTTTGATGGCATCTTTAGGGCACCTGAAATTTGCTCTTTTAACTATCAGACTTTAAAAACAAACAAACAAAAAGTCTTGTTTCTGGCTAAAGATATTAGTACTTTGACTTGGAGTTATACCATTAAAACTAAAACAATCCTGACTTTACACTCAGTCTATCTGAACATTAAACCTATTTGTTTATACCTGAGGACAGTATGAAGAAATATGAACTTATTGTAAAGACAAATGATTTGGAAATTGGTAAAATGGCTGCAATTGAGATTTGTAATTATTGTTAAACAACACAGAGTTCTCAGTTAAATACCATATGGAATTTCATCTTTGTCACAGAGAGCATGTTTTCAAATGACTTGGAAGTATTTTTGGAAGATAGGGTCATACTTTGCAACTGCATGTCTGTGTGCATGCTAAGTCACTTCAGTCCTGTCTGAGTCTTTGTAACTCTATAGACTGTAACTCACCAGACTCCTCTGTCCATGGGATTCTCCAGGCAAGATTACTGGAGTGGGTCGCCATGCCCACCTCTAGGGAATCTTCCCAACCCAGGAATCGAACGCATGTCTCTTATGTCTCTTGCATTAGCAGGCAGGTTTTTTACAACTACTCCCACCTGTGAAGCCCATTTTGGACCTAACAGGCATGAAAAACTTCCCCATTATAAAACTTTGGAAATATCCACTAAAATAATATAATCATGATTTTAAAATGCTTATAAGATAGAAAAGGAAGTCTCCAAAAACCAAAAAAAAAAAAAAAAAAAAAAAATAGCAGCAAGAGAGGAGACTACAAATCTCTTCATGGGAGTTAAAGCTGCCTGGTGAATGTTTAACAACCTCAGAGCCGTAAAGGGTCATATTTTATCAACCATCTTGGGGACAAGATGCAAAGTACTGCGCCCCACAGGTAAACAAATTGATTCCATTAAAGTCAGGACCTTTGAAGGACTATATCTTCAATGAAAAATACATTAGAAGCAAAGTCCACTTGCTAACAAATGAAAACAAGTGGGAAGCTTGTTCGACTCAGCCTCACCTTAAAACTGAGGCTCTCTGAGAAATCATAATTATATTCCTGCCTTTCATCTAGTTTGGAGTCCAAATATACTCTTCCTGCTTCATCCAGAGAACTTCAAATCAATAAATTAATTCAAAGTGTTCTTCATTTTAGCAGTGGTTTGGAGAAGATACTGTAGAGCGGTAGGGAAAAAATGAAACTGAATTCTCTGGAAGAACACCCCTTCAACATAGACCTTGAAGAGTTCTGATAAAGCACAGCACACGAACCCCCAAATTGAATAGCACATGAAGAAACATAAACCAACATGAGAAGTGCTGAGTGTTGACCACCACTAGACTGTCAGGGAAAGAAATCCTAGAAATGTTCCTAAAAAATAAAGAAAAATTATCCCATAAGGAAGTTCTAAGATGCAGTAAATAATAATGAGCACAGACACTGAAAAACACATGGGAAAATAAAAACCAACATTGACTATAAGGTTAAAAATTCCAGCAAAAGAAAGAAAAAATGATAGGATTTGTACTAAAAAGTGTTGCTTTCAGATGAGAATGATGGCAGAGGTCAAAACTATATCATATGCAATTGATCAGAGTAATTTAAAGCTATTGAAACTGTTAGCTACGAGAATATACATCTTTGGGAAAATAAAACTTATCTTAAATAGTTATAAATGCTATCATGTACTGGAACATTTATGTTTTATTCTGAATCTTAACAGACGGTAGTTCAAGGAAAAATGAACTATAGATTTTACTGAAATATAAGGAAAATATTTTGTTCTGTCAAGGCTATTCCATAAAAGAATGAACTTTCTCAGAAATAAGTAATTTTCTATCTCTAGAGGCATAAGGCTGCTTAAATATGTTCGTGTAGAAAGAATTCAAGTGTTATACAAATGGACTAAATAAACTGTAATATTTCTTCTGAACAGATTATTCCTGCACTATGATCCTAATGGGCTTCCCAGGTGGTGCTAGTGGTAAAGAACTTGCCTACCAATGCAGGAGACATAAGAGACACAGGTTCAATCCCTGAGCTGGGAAGATCCCCTGGGGGAAGGCATGGCAACCCACACTCACTCCAGTATTCTTGCCTGGAGAATCCCGTGGACAGAGGAACTTGGCAGGCTACAGTCGTAGAGTCAGACATGACTGAAGTGACTTACTATGTACACACATAATACTAATATAAATGCTACTTTTTCTAGATTTGTGAAAAAGGAATGATGTACATCAGTTAACCTACGAAAGATATAGAAATTTTTATCATATGGTGATTTTTGACTGATAAGAATAATAGCTTTCAAATTCTGCCTCTATTTAAAATGGAGTAAAAAAGAAAAAAAAAACAAACAAAAAGATAAAATGGAGTAAGAGGAACTGGGTGGGGTGGGCGTGGTGGCGGCTTCCAGGTGGCTCAGTGGTAAGGTTTCTGCCTGCCAATGCTGAGACACAGGTCAGATCCCTGCGACAGGAAGATCCCCTGGAGAAGGAAATGGCAATCTGCTCCAGTATTTTTGCCTGGGAAATTTAATGGACAGAGGAGCCTGGCGAGCTATAGTCCCTGGGGTCAATAAAAAAGAGCTGAACATGACTGAGTGACTAAACAACAAATAGAAACTGGATACAAGCTTGAACCTGAAACAATTAAAACATTATACTGAATATATAAAATGATGATTTTTAATACATTGGTCATCAGGCAAAGAAAGACATTAATTCTTGAGAGATAAGAAATAATAATAATCCTTATGTTTGCCTTCAGCATACAGCTGCAGAGGATTTACAGACTACACATAGGGAGGGTGACCCAGGTGGAACCAAGCAGTCTCCATAAATTGAGGAGAAGGAACAGGGAATTTGGGAAGGCTAATGGCTAAATATCATAGGCAAAAGTCCCAGCAAGAAACAAGCTATGCATAGAGATAACTTAGGAGATCTGCAGAAGGTTCTTTTCAAGTATTCAACTGAGCGGTAATCAGTCTGTGTGTGAGAGTAATTACCTATCACTGGGTAAAAGAATCATCTAAAAGAATTCAAGGAAAAACTCCTTGAGTATCACAAAGGGCTAGGAACAGTTGTTACTCTGGCCAGCCTTAGTGGAAAACTTCCTATTTCAAGGGGCATTTGGTAGAGAACTAAACAGACTTTTGCTTCACTAAGACAATGATTAACCATTGACCAAACACTGCTCTAGTCCTACTTAACAAAGTTTACAAACAGGACCAGAAAGGACTGAATTATTTTCAAGTAATTCAGCCACATTTCAGAACATAGCCCAAGAATATATTTAGGAATACAAACATGCCAACCACAAAAAAAGTACAATTCTCAATGTCTAGCATCCAATAACATATTAGCAGGCATAGCAAAGAGCAGGAAAATAAAATCCACAATGTATGAAACAAAAAGTAAGAACAGTAAAAGCAACCTGGAAATGACATAATAGATGGTAGATTTAGTAGCTGAAGACATTAAAGAGGTTATAATAATGATATTCCATATATTCAAAGCCAGTGGAAAAGTTGACCATGTTAAGTGTAGAAATGGTATGGACCTAAAAGAAGCAGAAGATATTAAGAAGAGGTGGCAAGAATACACAGAAGAACTATACAAAATAGATCTTCATGACCCAGATAACCACGATGGTGTGACCACTCAGCTTGAGCCAGACATCCTGGAATGTGAAGTCAAGTGGGCCTTAGGAAGCATGCCTGCAAACAAAGCTAGTGGAGGTGATGGAATTCCAGTTGAGCTAATTGAAACCCTAAAAGATGATGCTGTGAAAGCACTGCACTCAATATGCCAGCAAATTTGGAAAACTCAGCAGTGGTCACAGGACAGGAAAAGGTCAGTTTTCATTCCAATCTCAAAGAAAGGCAATGCCAAAGAATGTTCAAGCTATTATACAATTGCACTCATCTCACACGCTAGTAAAGTAATGCTCAAAATTCTCCAATCCAGGCTTCAATAGTACCTGAGCCGTGATATTCCAGATGTTCAAGCTGGATTTAGAAAAGGTAAGAGGAACCATAGATCAAAATGCCAGTATCCCTTGGATCATTGAAAAAGCAAGAAGGTTCCAGAAAAAACATCCTATTCTGATTTATTGACTATGCCAAAGCCTTTAACTGTGTGGATCACCACAAACTGTAGAAAATTCTTTAAGAGATGGGAATAACAGACCACCTGACCTGCCCCCTGAGAATTCTGTACACAGGTCAAGAAGCAACAGTTAGAACTGATTACAAATAGGGAAAGGAGTATGTCAAGGCTGTATATTGTCACCCTGCTTATTTAACTTATATGCAGACAGCATCATGCAAAATGCTGGGCTGAATGAAGCACAAGCTGGAATCAAGTTTGCCAGGAGAAATATCAATAACCTCAGATATGCAGATGACATCACACTTATGGCAGAAAGTGAAGAAGAACTGAAGATCCTCCTGATGAAAGTGAAAGAGGAGAGTGAAAATGATGGCTTAAAACTCAACATTTAAAAAACTAAGATCATGGCATCTGGCAGCATCAATTCATGGAAAATAGATGAGGAAAAAATGGAAACAGCGAGAGACTTTATTTTTTTGGGCTCCAAAATCACTGTAGATGGTGACTGCAGCATGAAATTAAAATACGCTTGCTCTTTGGAAGAAAAGTTATGACCAACCTAGACAGCATATTAGAAAGCAGAGACATTATTTTGCCAACAAAGATTCATCTAGTCAAAGTTATGGTTTTTTCCAGGAGCCATGTATGGATGTGTGAGTTGGACTATAAAGAAAGCTGAGGGCAGAAGAATTGATGCTTTTGAACTGAGATGTTGCAGAAGACTTGAGAGTCCCTTGGACTGCAAGGAGATTCAACCAGTCAATCCTAAAGGAAATCAGTCCTGAATATTCATTGAAAGGACTAATACTGAAGTTGAAGTTCCAATACTTTGGCCACCTGATGCAAAGAACTGACTCACTGGAAAAGACCCTGATGCTGAAAAACTCTGAAGGCAGGAGAGAAGGGGATGACAGAGGATGAGAAGGTTGATTGGCATCACCAACTCAATGACATGTTTTGAGTAAGCTCCAGGAGTTGGTGTTGGACAGGGATGCCTGGTGTGCTGCAGTCCATGGGGTCGCAAAGAGTCAGACATGACTGAGCGACTGAACTGAAGTGAACTGTAGTTAGAGAACATACAAACAAGTATATCAACTTGAACTTGTAGAGGTGAAACTGCAATGTATGAGTTAAGAATAATAGCCCATAAGATATTGTAGAAAAAAAAATTAATGACCTTAAAGACATAAAAATACTCAAAATAAAATATAGAGGGGGAAAGAAGACTAAAAAAGCCAAGCACACAACTTAAAGACCACCATCTTTGGAGCATCTTCAAATGGCCTGATATACACGGCATTGTAGTTTATATACACACAAAAAAAGGAATTGTGTTTTGGGTGCAGCAAAATAGATGTTTAGAGGAAAAACGGGCAACAATTTTTCATCTTGGATGAAAACTATAAATTTATATCCAAGGAAGCTTAATGAACTCCAAGCATATATTCACAGCCTAACAAATGCCCAGATTTGTAATAGGATACTCCAAATTCCCATTTATATTTCATAAGCTGAAATTAGAGAAGAAAGCAAGAAAATTAGAGATACCAAGGGAACATTTCATGCAAATAGGGGCTCAATAAAGGACAGAAATTATATGTACCTAACAGAAGCAGAAGATATTAAGAAGAGGTGGCAAGAATACACAGAAGAACTATATACACAAAAGAATACACAGAAGATCTTCATGACCCATATAACCACGATAGTGTGATCACTCACCTAGAGCCAAACATCCTGGAATGCTAAGTCAAGTGGGCCTTAGGAAGCATCACTACGAACAAAGCTAGTGGAGTGATGGAATTCCAGTTGAGTATTTCAAATGCTAAAAGATGATGCTGTGAAAGTGCTGCAGTCAATATGCCAGCCAATTTGGAAAACTCAGCAGTGGCCACAGAACTGGAAAAGGTCAGTTTTCATTCCAATCCCAAAGAAGGGCAATGCCAAACAGTGCTTAAACTACCACACAGTTGCAGTCATCTCACATGCTAGTAAAGTAATGCTCAAACTTCTCCAAGCCAGGCTTCAACAGTAAACGAACCATGAACTTCCAGAAGTTCAAGCTGGATTTATAAAAGGCAGAGGAACCAGAGGTCAAATTGCCAACATCTGCTGGTTCATTAAAAAAGCAAGAGAGTTCCAGAAAAACATCTATTTCTGCTTTATTGACTATGCCAAAGCCTTTGACTGTGTGGATCACCACAAAATGTGGAAAATTCTGAAATAGATGGGAATACCAGACCACCTGACCTGCCTCCTGAGAAATCTGTATACAGGTCAAGAAGCAACAGTTAGAACTGGACGTGGAACAACAGACTGGTTCCAAAAGGAAAAGGAGCACATCAAGGCTGTATATTGTCACCCTGCTTGTTTAACTTTTATGCAGAGTACATCATGAGAAACGCTGGGCTGGTGAAGCACAAACTAGAATCAAGATTGCAGGGAGAAATATCAATAATCTCAGGTATGCAGATGACACCACACTTAATGGCAGAGTGAAGAAGAACTAAAGAGCCTCTTGATGAAAGTGAAAGAAGAGAATGGAAAAGTTGGCTTAACAACTTTTTAAAGCTCAACAATCAGAAAATTAAGATCACAGCATCTGGTCCCATCACTTCATGGCAATGGGGAAACAGTAGCAGACTTTATTTTTGGAGACTCCAAAATCACTGCAGATGGTGACTTCATCCATGAAATTAAAAGATGCTTACTCCTTGGAAGAAAATTTATGACCAACATGGACAGCATATTGAAAAGCATGGACAGTACTTTGCCAACAAAGTTCCATCTAGTCAAGGCTATGATTTTTCCAGTAGTCAAGTATGGATGTGAAAGTTGGAGTATAAAGAAAGCTGAGTGCCAAAGAACTGCTGCTTTTGGACTGTGGTGTTGGACACGACCAAGAGTCCCTTGGTCTGCAAGGAGATCCAATCAGTCCATCCTAGAGGAAATCAGTCCTGTATATTCATTTGAAGGACTGATGTTGAAGCTGAAACTCCAATACTTTGGCTACCTGATGTGATGAACTGACTCATTTGAAAAGACCCTGATGCTGGGAAAGATTGAAGGCAGGAGGAGAAGGGGAACGACAGGGTATGAGATGGTTGGATGTTATTACCGAGTCAATGGACATGAGTTTGAGTAAACTCCAGGAGGTGGTAATGGACAGGGAGGCATGGCGTGCTGCAGTCCATGGGGTTGCAAAGAGTCGGACACAACTGATCAACTGGAATGAACTGAACTGAACTCAAGCATTAAAAAGATAATAAGCTCATTCTTCAGTTTTTTTTTTTAATTATTATTTTTTCTTATGTATAGTGCTTCTCTGGTGTCTCAGTAAGGTAAATAACCTGCCTGTAATGCAGGAGAAAGGGGTTGGATCCCTGAGTAAGGAAGATCCCCTGGAGAAGGGAATGGCAACCTACTCCATCATTCTTGTCTGGAGAATCCCCATGGACAGAGGATCCTGGTGGGCTACATTCCATGGGGATGCAAAGAATCAGACACGACTGAGCAACTAACACTCACTCACTCATAATGATAACAAATTCAATAATAAAATTAATAACATTCACTGAATGTTTATTATATGTTAGTTCTCATTTCTTTGAACCTGGGTCCCTTAACTGGCACTTCAGCCCTGCCACCATATTCTGTTGTCAATAATCATCACAGCATCTACACAGGTTTAAGAGGAGACATTGAACTTTATCTCCTGATGCAAAAAGTGTTAAAGAATATATAGCCATATTTAATCTGTCCATCAGTTCACATCTCATTGCAATATTCATATCAACTTTTTTGATTGGATAATTTTAAGCTCAGGAATTTGTTAGATGTAGTCAACCCTCAGAATATAATTTCTATTATAAAAATGTGTAAACTTTATCCATTCATTGAAAACATTTGCATCATAGCTCTGATTTTTTGCTGTCATGAGAATATCCTATTCACTGGATTTTGGAAATAATGTAAGAAAGGGGACAACAAACCAACACAACATGAAATTGGCACCTTCTTTTTTCAGCTTCCTAAAACACAACATGCTTTAAAAATTAATGGCCAAAATCTTTCAAGATTTAATTTAGAACTATAATATCTATGGATTTATTAAAATATCAGTTGCTTATTTTTGCATAACCATAAAAATTGTATGTCGTTTGTTCTGTGAGTGAGATCAGTGTTGTTTGAGAAAAATTTTATTTAAAAGTATCAAGTATTTCCCTGTGTTAATTAAAGAAATGCAATTTATTTTATTTGTTTCTAGTGTAATTAACCTTGCTTATTTATACTTTTTAAATTTGTGATAATTTACTCAGGGCAGGGCTAAATTTGTCTTTCCACTACCTGTAAAAATATACTTGCTAAATAAAGTAAAATAGGACTCTACATTGTGTATACAGGGTACTTAGAAAATAATTATTTTTTTTAATGACTCACTGACTGTAAAAATATTTATAGTAAGACTACTGGGAGTTTAACATAAACATACCTTTTATTGAAAAATGTCTTTAATTCCGAGGTTAACTCCAGTTACATGCATTGTAAAATTTAAAACTATGCATTTAAAAATAATCATTGTGCCTTTCTATAAATTTACCAAAGTGCTTCTGCAATTAGTCTATATTATTGTTTAAACAAAAAATAAAAATCTTTGAATGGATGACTAAGCGCAGCTTGAATTATTGTCTCTCAATTTATTAGCTGTGTTACCATAGCTTCAGCTTACTCCTCATTTGTAAAGTAGGAATTATACTAACCGTCCTATATGTGCTTTTAAGGAAATAATACCACCACATAATATCAACTAACAGTGTTCAACACACTCTGGCACAATGCATATTGTAAGGATTTAAGAAAACAAACAAAAAAACTAAACTAAATCTTAGTAAACGATTCTAACTTCTTAAGGAACCAGGTAGAAACAAGTACTGATATAAAAGGTAGTTTCTCTCTTTTTGCTTCTTAGAGTAACTATGATTTAAATGTGAGTATGTGTTTTAGTTATCAAAATGTATTGTGCAAAACCTAGTTATAAAATATGGTCATGATTTTCTAGTTTGGAAATTGATTCAGCTCTAAAGAAGCAGTAGTTTTAAGTGCTACTTTCCTATGCTTTTTACAGACTTAGCATGTATTTTTCTGATTTCCTTAACGATCTTTTTAACATTCCAAACTCTGGGATGTTTGGGATCACAAACAGCAGGTTGGAAATTCAAGAAGAACAATTATAGTCAAATGACAACCTTAATAAACAAGAAAGGTTTATAAATGTTCCTGTCAGGTCTGCAGACACAGCTACTAACATAGATAGCAATGAGTGGTATGCAACCTCAAGATAAAGTAGGTCAGAGGACCATGGAAGGGAATTTCTCAAACAAATACCAGTCCTCTGAGGTAGCTCTCTCCATAGACCATGATACAGATTTCCTAGAAAGGACCAACTCAAAGTCAATCTACTGAGAAAAATGCCAAAATAAATTTGAAAGCACATTTAATTGCCAGCATGATAAAATACATCCCCTCAGGAGACATGGGTTCTGTTCTTGGGTCAGGAAGATTCCCCTGGAGTAGGAAATGGCAACCCACTCTAGTATTCTTGCCTGGAGAATTCCATGGACAGAGGAGGCTGGGGGGCTCTAGTCCATGGGGTCGCAAAGAGTCAGACATGCCTGAGGGCCTGGACACACACACATAGACACACACACACCTTTCTACACAGAGCTGAAGAACCCACATGAGGTTAGGCATACATTGAAGAGGGAGCATTGCTTTAAGGTCTATGTGCCTACAAGATAGCTTTGATTTGTAAGAATAAAATAAGTCACAAAAGTATGTATGATTACCAAGGTATATATATCTTAGCAGTCTAAATGTAAAGGAGTTTGACCTTCTAGTCACAGTTTGGCTAATGAAATGAGATGTAACATTTCAATATTGTTATTGCTTTTTTCAGTTAGAAGATGGAAAACTAGAGTAACAGAGAGTTGAAAGAGTTATCCAGTCAACTTCATATTGTATAGATGAGGGGGTTGAAATGGAGAATTAACAGAACTGTTTGATGTCAAAGAGGGAATTGGAACTGGATCCAGCACTGAATTTGGATTTCTGGACTCCCAGAGACCAGTGTTTACCCTGAGCTACATTGATATGCTTCTATTTTGTACATCTCCTGGAGTTGAGAAGATGGGTGTATGTAGCCAACAGAATTGCACGTAGAGGTACACAAGAGTCTCTGCACTTCCACAAACAGCGGTCATGAGCAGTCAGGAACATGTTGATAAGTGAGGCCAACACCCTTTAAACATCAGTGGTGCTTCCCATGCAAAGAAACAGAAGCTAATTCAGTGGAAAGCCTTTGGCTTCTAAACTGAAACAAATTTCATTTATGTAACACTTTCATCTTATGAGAATTCCCAGTCTGTGGGAAAGGGGAGTCAGAACAATAACACCAAGCTGGTCATTAGGTTTGTATATGCTGCTCAACCCACGGGTGTTTCACTTGTAAAAGTGAGATGGGCTTTTACTTGTAAAAGTGAGGTGTGCTTTGCAAATGAAAACCAGGCATTCCACTGGGGTGATAAAAATGTCAAACTTAGACCTGCTAGGGTGAAAGATGAAAAGAAAAACAAATCATTGAGTCTCAACAAGGAAATGTTTAAAGTAAAAACCTCTAAAAAGCTTACCTTTCCAATTTCTAAATAATTATAATTTTCTACATAATTATCTGAGTAACTTGCATGTGCATGAATTTCTTTCATATTATAATGATGGTACAATTTTCAGAAATAAAATAGGTACGAGGATCTTTCTAGATAATTGAACTATAATTTTATTATAAATAAGTCAAGTAAACATGTTTTCTTTTAGGTATTTTTTAATAATAATATCATTAACTTAATGCATTTTTACTAATTACCTATAGTTTATATATGAATCATCCCAGGTGGTGCTAGGGGTAAAGAATCTGCCTGCCACTGCAGTAGACACAGGAGATATAGGTTTGATCCCTGTGTTGGGAGGATTCCCTGGAGGAGAAAATGGCAACTCACTCCAGAATTCTTGCCTGGAAAGTCCCTTGGACAGAGGGGCCTGGTGGGCTACAGTCCATGGGGTCACAGAATCGGACACTCATGAGAATGAGCATGAGGTGCCAATCTAAGTAGAAAAATAACTTCCCCTTGCAAGATAAGGACCCTAGACCTGGGTAAGACCCTGGCGATGGTCCAGGAGAGCAACTCGGTTACAGAAGATTACCTGTCTAAGAGATTATTAATTCTGTCACTGCAGAATAAAAAACACTTTGAGACTTGGCTAGGTGAGGAAGAAGGAGCCTTTCAAGTAGTAGGAACATCATGTATGACAACTTAGCTTTAAAAGAGCTTGACTTAATTAAGGTTTTAAAAGGTGGCCAGTGGAGCTGAAACCTTGAGAATTTGGGAGAAAGGGGCATACTATTGTCCTGGAGAGAAAGGAGGAAATTCAATCATGAAGGACCCTGTGAGTCTGGCTGAAGTATGTATATTATGGCTGTGTACATTCTAAATATTTAATATAAATTAGTAAAAAAACATTTAAGATTACTTAAAACGTTGGACTAACCTAATAAGTTATTTGAAAAATTCTCCCTTTTTTTGTTTGGAAGAGAAAGTAGTAAAAAGGGGGCAAGAATGGAAGCAAAGAGGCCAAATAAACTGTGATGTGATACTGACTTGAAGAAAGTGTTATTCACTCAGTCATGTCTGACTCTCTGCAATCTCATGGGGTAGGGCCTGCCTAGCACCTCTATCCATGGAATTCTCCAGGCAAGAGTAATGGAATGGGTAGCTATTCCCTTCTCCAGGGGATTCTCCCAACCCTGGGATAGAATCTGCAGCCAAATTCTTTACCATCTGAGCCACCAGGAGAGGCGTGACTTGAAGAAGGGTGGTGGTAAAATATATCAAGAAAAATATGTTCAGTTGAAACATAGTTTGGAGGACGAATCCACAGCATTTACTGATTGGAGTAAGAGACATTTTGAAGATGACTCCTATGCTTTAGACTTTGGAGAAAGCATGGTTGAAGATATGATGAAATCAAATCTATATTTTAAGGCAGGACAAGAAAAAAGTTAAACAAAATTCTGTGTTTGTGTGTTTGGGCCTCCTCCATCTCAAATGTACAGTGTGTTTTTGCATTACACAGTAATCAGAGGGCCTCAAAGATGGGAGTGCCGGCTCAAACATAAAGATCAATTTTTTCTTTCTTCTAACACTAATAATGTGCCTTCTTAAAAGAATGCTCATGGTGACTTGCTGATGGCTTTGGATGTGCTTACTATGTATTCTAGGTGAACTTTATGCAAAATATCAGTATGTCATTCTATATGAGCTTTTGTTTTAAAAAAAAAAATGTATATGACTGTACCTTCAACTTCTAACAAGTGGAACAGTTCTCAGACCTTTCTGAGAATCTACTTCTGGGGTTATAATCCTCACTTTGGCTCAAATAAAATTCGCTTTTATTTTTTCTTTGTTGATTAGTTGCCCAGTCACATCCAACTCTTTTGTGACCCCATGGATTGGGAATATCCAGGCAAGAATACTGGAGTGGGTTTGCCATTTCCTATCTCCACGTGATTTTCCCAACCCAGACATTGAACCCACATCAACTGCCTGTATCTCCTGCATTGCAGGTGGATTATTTACAGCTGAGCCACTTGGGAATTTGATCATTAATGGAATTTTTGTTGACAAGTATCATCTACTTCGAAATAAGAGTTAAGGATGAAAATATTTCAGAGAAAAATCAGATGAATATGTTACATTGAAGGTCTCTTGGAAAAATTCAAGTGCAAAAGTCAAGCAGGGAGTTGTTTATAGAAAAGTAGTTAGGATGAAAATTGAAAATTTGGGCATCATCAGCCTACACATGGATTTAAATCCATTGGAATGATTGGGGTCACCTGGGTGAAGAGTGGAAAAAGGAAATAAGATCCTAGTGAGATCAACTGAATATAAACCTATGCCCATTTTGTGTGAATGTTATTGAAGGTATTCAAGCCCCTTTCAAATCTGAATAGAACTCTGCAGATTGTTGGGCATTATAGTAATCTTGGGATGAGTGAAAGTTTTTCTTTGAATAACAAAGAAAGGTTTATCCAACTAAATTGTATGCAATGAAAGAAAAAAAATCTTTTGATAAAATGCATCCAGTAATTTCAGTGAAACAGGCAGACAAATGGAATTCTTGTTGCACTGAGAACTATAATAGTGCCCTAACTTGACCAAATCATTGTCGGCCCTGTATTGAGAAAATGTTTGAGAATGACAATTACATTAAAATCCACTTAATTCTCCATTTTGCTAAGTAGAAAGCCTTTTAAAGCCTACAGTTCTGGTGTTTGGCAGTTTCATAACTTCTTATTGCTCCATCCCTCATGCCAGCCCCCTGATCAATTTAAACGCTGATAAACAAACCAGTCTAGAAACTTACACAGTGTTCAAATTAGTGCCAGTAACAGATTCAGTCAACTGCAGAAATGGTTGGGGTGCAACTTGTTCTGTATAAAGGTTAGAAAGTGGGGATACTGAGCACTCTGCTCTGTATTCATGAGTCTTTAGATTTTTGGAGGATAAAAAGACAATTTCACAAGAAATAAATCATATGGCACATCACTGGTATTCATTATCTTATTAGAATTTTTCACCCATTACAAGTTTTACCAATGTTAAAAGCTAAGATTCTGACAATTCATTGCAGCAAATCACAGAAAAAACATGTTTGCTTTCACATATGTTACTATGTAGATTTATCAGGAAATATCTAAATAACTTCAAGAAAAGTTTGTGGAAAAATAAGCATATTTTGAAAACCTAATTAGTACACTAAGGGCATTTCTTTTCCTTCTTCATTTTTATTATCATAAATATCTAAAGCAGAACCATGCACAGTTAACTTGCTATCCTAAATCAATAACATATCATCTTTCAGTTTTCTGCCGTACCCACCTCCCCTTCTGGCTGAAACTATTCTGTACAATGCCTTCCACTCAGAGAAAGAGTAAAACACTGGACTTTTTGTCTGCCTGTTTTGTGCAGAGAGGTGACTGTTGATTGAGCTGCATGTGGCCAACACTTGTTAGAAAAAGAACTTGAGGGTCAGCTCGCCAGCCACCTGTGGTACATATGGTGTCACTTCTATGAACTGACCATCTACCAACGTCTAGAACTCTGAAAATTCAAAGATGAGAAGATCGCCTGAGAGGAGCAAAGTGCAGATTGGTGGTCGTTGTAGGGCTCTATCTTTAAGAGATCAACCAGAGTAAATCAACTGAGCAGGGAAGCATAGCAATAAGAGTAGACAGATCCTGAGATAAGAAAGAGTATGTGGCCTCAAGAAAAGAGAGGTTGCCTAGGTGTCTTCCTTGACTATTAAGTTCCAGGTGCCTGTTTTATGAAGTCTGTCAGTGCTTTTCTCCTGTGGGTTCTGTATTTCCATGCTGACAACAGGACATATACCACCCTAACATTTAACTTGAGGTAAAATTACCTGAGGTAATTTTAGTTTGTTTACTTGAGGTAATTTGAGTTTGTTTTTTCCAAACAGAAAATAAGATAAATCAAAGAACAGAATATAGGATTATAATAGACTATGATTGTACGTATGATTTAAAAACTCATGGATAAATAACTACAAGGATATACTTTGATATGACTCAAATAAATTTTTAGAGTGGCAGATTAGGGAATATGCTTTATTTATGTTTTGGTCTTTTTACTGTTCCATATAGTTTTTCTCATAATATTTAAATTAACAGGTAGGGATTGCTGGATTGGGATGGGGAATACATGTAACTCTATGGCTGATTCATATCAATGTATGACAAAACCCACTGAAATGTTGTGAAGTAATTAGCCTCCAACTAAAAAAAAATGCTCAGGCAATACAAACTATTGTGCCTGATATTAAACAAAAAAATAAGTTAACAGGTAATATTATCTGCCACAGATCTGATATGGGCATGGAAGACATTTGAATCAGGTAGATACGATTATGTAATGGAAAAATTGTCTAGTTCTTACATGGACAGCTGTATGTTTTAACTGTCACTAACTTGTATTATAAAGATTAGCTGGTGAGGTAAGAGAGGAGTTACTCACGTATACTTTTGAAGATCCATCAGTGTGGGTGGGTTGAGGATGAGGAGGGATTATTGATGTGTAGTTGCTAAGCTGTGTCCCACTCTTGCAACCCCGTGGACTGTACGGGAGTACAGATACCATGGAGCTGCCAGGCTCCTCTGGCAATGGGATTCTCTAGGCAAGAACACTGGAGGGGGTTGCCATTTCCTACTCCAGGAGATCTTCCTGACCCAGGACTCAAACCCACGTCTCTTGCGTCTCCTGCATTGGCAGGCAGATTCTTCACCACTAGTGGAGCTTGGGAAGCCCTCATGTCTTCTTAGTTTCCAACAGTTGCACAATCTTTCGCTTTGATTTTTTTTTTTCCAGTCTTTATCTTTTATAACCTTGTCATTTTTGAGAGTACTGGCCAATTTTTTTTTTTTTTTAATATTCTTCACTTATCCACATCTGGGCTTCTCTGAAATTTCCTCATAATTGAACTGAGGTTCTGCATTTACCAAGAATATCACATAAGTGATTTTGTGTCCCTCTCATCACGTGATATTACAAGGCACATGATATCCATCTGGATATCGAGGTCGAACTTGCATCTTCTGCACTGGCAGGAGGATTCTTTATCACTGAGCCACCAGGGAAGCCCATAAGGAGGGATAAATCAACATGAATACCAGTTTATGGTGTCAGTGAACACTTCATGAGGCTATCTAGTCAATCTAGATGCTAATCATGATTTTAACACTCTTTAGCAAACTCCCTAGCAACCTCAGTGATTGTCTTGGAATAAATGTTTCAGACAACCAGGTCAGGATCAAATACACTCCTATAGAGTGAGAGATATATATAAACAAGAAGCAACATTAAGAGGAAAAGGACTGAGTTTAAAGTAAGAGAGTAAAATTGAGTTAAATACCAAAATGTAATTGCTATATAGTCTAAAAAAAACACAGCTGTTGTGAATTAAAATGAATTCTTTAAAACTATTTTGTCAACCAGTATTGTAAGAATAATCCCATTTTCATAACTGGTATCATTTATGTTTAATAGACATGTGCATTTATAAACAAAAGGTCAGTGTGATGGAGCTAATTGTCACATGTTGGCTTCAGCAAAAAGTTAGCTTAACTGTCCTTACGTTCAATATCTCTTAAACTCTCCAGGTCACACCTTCTCTGACTTGAAGGAACAACACCAACCCCAGTACTACTTTAATTTTCTGCCTTAAAGTTGAGACACATGAAATCCTTAGACATTTAAAATGATTTTCAATTTCAAATATAATTTATATTTAACCCTGCAGCTTTAAGAGTTACATGCAATGAGAGGCTACATGGATATTTTAGATAAAATAATCAATGCACAAATCAAGGTCAGAGGAGGACATATAAAAAATGACCCTTCTATAATATAGATGCTCACATTAAATTGGAAAGTTGTGACACATCCATGACTTACTGAACTCACGTGCACCCCAATGTTCATCGCAGCACTGTTTATAATAGACAGGACATGGAAGCAACCTAGATGCCTATCAGCAGACGAATGGATAAGGAAGCTGTGGTACATATACACCATGGAATATTACTCAGCCATTAAAAAGAATTCATTTGAATCAGTTGTAATGAGATGGATGAAACTGGAGCCCATTATACAGAGTGAAGGAAGCCAGAAAGATAAAGACCAATATAGTATACTAATGCATATATATGGAATTTAGAAAGATGGTAATGATAACCCTATATGCAAAACAGAAAAAGAGACACAGATGTACAGAACAGAATTTTAGACTCTGTAGGAGAAGGTGAGGGTGGGATGTTCAGAGAGAACAGCCTTGAAACAAGTATACTCTCAAGGATGAAACAG
Organism: Muntiacus reevesi; assembly: GCF_963930625.1. Lineage (NCBI taxonomy): Eukaryota > Metazoa > Chordata > Mammalia > Artiodactyla > Cervidae > Muntiacus > Muntiacus reevesi. Next base: position 29,781,608 of record NC_089269.1, read on the forward strand.
ATCACCAGCCCAGGTTGGATGCATGAGACAAGTGCTCAGGGCTGGTGCACTGGGAAGACCCAGAGGGATGGGATGGAGAGAGAGGTGGGAGGGGGGATCGGGATGGGGAACACATGTAAATCCATGGCTGATTCATGTCAATGTATGGCAAAAACCACTGCAATATTGTAAAGTTATTAGCCTACAACCAATAAAAATAAATGGGGGAAAAAAAAAGAAAAAAATAAATAAAATGAGAGTATGAAGTCATCTATGTGCTTTGTATCTAGTTTCTACCTCCACCTCCCTTCTTTTTCCAGGTGGATATCATATGCCTTGTAATATCATGTGATGAGAGGGACACAAAATCACTTCTGTGATATTCTTGCTAAATGCAGTACCTCAGTTCAATCATGAGGACATTTCAGAGGAGCCCAGATGTGGATAAGTGAAGAATATTAAAAAAAAAAAAAAATGGCCAGTACGCTCAACAATGACAAGGTTATAAAAGATAGAGACCGAAAAAGAAAATCAAAGAGAAAGATTGTGCAACTGTTGGAAACTAAGAAGACATGAGGGCTTCCCAAGCTCCACTAGTGGTGAAGAATCTGCCTGCCAAAGCAGGAGACGCAAGAGACATGGGTTTGAGTCCTGGGTCAGGAAGATCTGGAGTAGGAAATGGCAACCCACTCCAGGAATGCCTGGGAAATCCCATGGACAGAGGAGCCCGGCAGGCTAGGGCCACAGAGAGTGGGACATGATTGAGTGACAGCATGTACACACATGAAGACATGAGACGTAATTGCAATGTAATGACCTAGATTGGATACTGGGTCAGAAAATGAACATTAGGAGGAGAATTGGCAAGATTTAGATGAGATCTCTAAGTTTGCTAATAGTATTGGATTATTGTTAATTGTAGGTAATTAGAGAAATAGAAGAAAGTAGATGGGGGAGTAAAAGAACAGTGGGTACTATATTTTGCCAAATTTTTGTAAGTATAAAATTATTTTAAAATAAGATAAAAAAATTACATGTTGTGATTTCAAAGGGTCCAGATCTTCATTTTATGTGAAAAATAAAACTATGCTGATAATTCCTATAATCTTGGCACTGGAGAAAATTTCATTAGTGAAACAATATTTTGTAATCCTTCTGTAACTTCCAAATTGAAGTTAAAATATTTTCATTAGGACATTATTTAACATTTTATTTATGCTTTTATTTTTTAAATCAAATAAGTCATAAATATCACAAAAATCTGATATTCTAAAATTTATAAACAGCAAAATATAATCATTACATTTTAAAACAAACATTTTCTGATTTGGGAGCTTAAAATCTATAAAATTGTTATTCCATACTTGTTTTAAAGATGGCTTAATGTGTGAGGTTTTTTTTACTTACTTTTATCTCATGCCATACACAGGTCAGTTTCTAGGAGTATGACAATATGGCAATGAGGCAGCAATTTATGTTGGCTGTGAATCAAATTGTCATTGTACTCAATAATCTTTCTCAAATCTTTCTAGGACACATAAGCTTTTCAATGGCTGGATTGTAATCCTAGATATGTGCTAGAGAAAGTTTTAATGACTGAATATTAAACTCCTGAAAATAGCAATTGACATGGAATACTGGCAGCATTTGATATATTTTTATATAGACAATACTTCTGTAATAAAATATTTTTAGGAGAGATGAGATTGTGTTTTTATGATAGAGACATATGTAATGATAGCTGATGTCTGGGAGGTATTAGATTGTGGTTCTTATAATCACTATAATTGTAACAATTCACGGTCGCTCAACTGCACAACTATTCTTCATTTGTCCCTAAACTAATTTGTTCTACATATGAATATATAACCCTCATCAATTTAAAGTGCCATTTCTTGGCTACGTGGCTCATTAAAGGATATACATAATGTATGAGTTCAACAATCCAAACTTAGAGGGGGGGAAAGGCTTTTTAGCCAAGTTTTAAATCATTGCTACAAAACTGACTTCTGAAATTTAATCAGTCAAAGCACGACCCCAGTGACAATCAGTCAATTGCAGTGTTATTCATATATTCTGTTTTGATCAAAGGTGTTTTGTTCATAGTTCTGACTCCAGTGCTCATCATTAAAACAATCGACATTAGCAAGTCATATACATAACACTATGAAGTTTACCGTAGGGCATTGCTTTTCCAAAAGACAAACAATCAAACACTAAAAAGTGCTGAAGTTATTGGATCTAGTTTATTTAAGGAAAACGCCTCAGTATCTGAGATGACAAGAGGAGTAGCAAATTTGCTGTGATAGAAAGTCACAAACAGTAAGTGGAACAATTTCCTGTTTTAAATTGCTACTTTGGGGGGCTATAATAAATATGGAATATGAAGAAATCAATGAGAATTGAGGAAGAATTATAACATACTTCATGGTTAGGTTAATACTATGACATTCTTGACTACTTAACATTTTCCATTTTAATTACTATCATTTTACATTTCACTTCCTATTCACTTTCTCAAACATTGTTTCAGTGTATAGGCTTAAAAAGAATATCCTTATTCTAACAAATATATCCTGAAACACTTAAAAAATGTATTTGTCCAGGATCACTCTTGATGTAGCCTAGAATAGAAAGGATAATCGATTTTTCAGGGAGGTGAGTTCATTATCTTTATCTAAGTATCCTCTTTCTGTGAACATCTGAGAGTAGATGGAATTCAGTGTTTGGGGAACTTGGAAGATTGTTTTAGAAATATGTGTAAGTTACAATTTATGTTGAAAATGAAATATTAATCTTTCCAAGTCTTCTTCGAAGTATGACATCTAAGTACTGACTTAATTGAAAGCTTGGCAAGTTTTGTTTAGGTAGTTCTCTTAAATAAGAAATCTTAATGTGAACGTTTTCTTTTGAACTGACATCTTTCGTGTGTATACTTTTGTGCAACAATCAGAAATAAGTTGCTTTTTTTTGGCCAGAAGATTCTTTGTAGTTCAAGTGAAGAGGGAAAAAAAAAATAGTGACAGCTTGGGAAGATTGGAGGCATTACATAATACATCAGGGATTACAGTTGCAACATAGACTTTATGCTTTCAGGGATGTGTGTGTATCCTAAATATATGTGTAGAAATATAGGAGATAGCATCTTTTCCTTTTGTGCTAATACAATATTTTTTCATCTTAGGCATCTCATTGTCTCATTGTATAGAACTTAATGTTCATTTTAAATTACTACGAAGATGATGAGCTATGTATTAGACATATTAAATGTATAAAATATTTTTATGTCTTTTATTTATGATAAAATTTTATAATCCTTTTTATGTCTTCTGGCAGCATACAGATTCCAAAGCAAGATTACTACTATACTTCATATTTTTAACATGCTTTACATTTTTTATTTGTAGTCTGTGTTTAGAAGTCCTGAGAAATGGTTGAAAAACCAATTTGGTGTTGAGAGTCATTACAACCCTATAAACCACTTAAAAACTTTTGCATGATGATTCTCAGTGGGGATCTCAGCATTTATATGTAGCTTAAAATATGTGTTTGACATCCTTGTAAATAGAGTATTAGGCTAATAAAATTTTTGAAAATATTGCTGATGACACTGACAAAGTAATCAGTTCAAATGTTCTAGTATATGTGCATGTGTGTGCATATGTGGGTGCTTTGTAAAGCATATAAATATATGGTGGTATAATATTTAAAAGTGTAATAGAAATATTTAACTAAATTATGTAAGTTAATAAAATAATTTTAAAAATTTATGTGTTTTCTTGGGTGGGAAAAAGGCACATGTTTGACCTGCAGCAAATGTGTGTTGAACTGAAATCAAATGAAAACTAGTAGCTTTCACTATTTTACTTTCTAAGTAAAGTACAAATTAAACTGAGAACATGGTATAGATTTTTAAATATAAAAATGCAAATTGGTTTTAGTTCATTTTGGTATTCTAAAATGTTACCTTAATGGGTTTAAAATTAAAGTTTTCTTTTTAAAAAAATAACACCTTTGAACTATGGAAAAATCAGTGAAATTTAATTTTAAATGTCATGCAAACTTCAACTAAAAAATAAAGTGGCAGGAAAACTAGAAATCCCTGAGCTCTGTAAGACAGTAACATGAAGGTTTCCTCCTCTCAGTTCATTTATACAGTCCTTGCCCTTGGTTTTATTCATTCACCCGTGAAGCTCCTACCTTTTTTTTGCCAGGTCCTATTCTCAGTACTGTGAATACAGCAGGGAAAAAGATAGATTAAAGTCCCAACACTCATAGAGCTTACATTCTAATGTTTGTGTGGTGGGGAGACTATAAGCTTGATAATTAAGCAAAATATAAGGTGTTAGTAATTTTAAAAAAGCAAGCAGTTGAGGCAGATAGGAAGTTTTTGGGAGCAAAGGTGATGATTTTGCAAATGGCGGTCAGTTAAAGATTTCAAAGATACATTTGAGAAAAGGTTTGAGGGAAGAGAGGGTGAGTGATGCACACAGAAAAGTGAGAAGTATTTCATGCAGGAAAACTCTCTGAGATGGGAGCAAGTCTGACACATTTAAAGAACAGCAAATAGGCTGAGGGAAAGAAAGTGAGAGGAAGATGAATAAGAGATGATGTCAGAAAGCCAAGGAGAATGGAAAGGACAGCCCTTACTAAGGGTTTTGGCTTTTACTCTGAGTGAAATCTGAAGTCCCTGCAGTGTTTGGAAGAGTGCCTCATCTCTTTAGTTATGTTTTTTGGAGTTATCTATTTTAAAGGACCCTGGGGACAATGGTGGAAGTGTGGAGAATCATTGGGAAGCTACAGTAAGAACTGAGGAGAGAGATGACTGTGGCTTAGACTGCATTAATAGTGGTGGATGTTATGAGAAGCGGTTGCATTCTGGATATATGCTGAAGGGAGTGTCAAGAGCATCTGCTGACAGAACAGGTTATTGTTCATAAAAGGAACAGAGAAGGACTCCGAGGTTTCTGGCCTGAGGACTTGGAAGAATGGAGCTCCTCCTTACTAAGGTGGGGAAAAGGCAGAAATCAGTAGCTCGGTTTTGAATATTTTAGGCTTGAGATGACCACGGGACATCCATGTGAGATACTGAACCACTGGTAACAATTCAGAGGTGTAACCCAGGAAGAAATCTGGCCTCGTTAGGCGTAAATCATCAGAATATTGAATGGATATAAAGCAAGGAGGCCAATGAGTTCTCTAAGGAGGTGAGGGAAGATTGAAAGATAGGAGGCCCAAGGACTCCCCTGGGACCCTGTGAGGAGTTGGAGGAGAGATAGCAAAAGAGATTGAGAGGGAGTGGCTGATCGAGAGGAAGAAAACCAGAAGAGGTGCCCGGGAAGCCTAGTGAAGAAAGTCTGATTTGGTAGAGTAGTTGAGACCCCTGAGAAAATTAAAAGGATAGATTCAGATATCAGGTTGCTGTTCAGTTGCTAATTCAGGTCCAACTAGGCTTCCCTGTCCTCCACTATTTCCCAGAGTTTGCTCAAATTCATGTCCATCTGAGTAATTGGGGGCAGATAAGTTTCCTTTAGACATTTGCTGAGGATTTTGGACAAGATTGTCTAATATGTCAAAATGCTTTGGACAGGAATTGGAAGGATGTTATATATTAGTTTTTTATTGAGGCTATAAAAATTTATCACAAACCTAGTAAATTTAAAAACTTCACCAACTTTATATATTATAGTTCTATTGGTCAGAAGTCTGACACAAGGCTCATGGGCTAAATTCAAGGTGTGAACAGGGCAGCATTTCTTTTTAGAGGTTCCAGAGGAAGATGTGTTCTTTTGCCTTTTGTAGTTTTCAGAGGCCACTCACATTCCTTGGCTTACGGTCCTCTTTGTCTTTGATGCAATCAGCGTTGCCTCTCTCTGACCATTCTACCACTGCTGCATCTCCCACTCACTTCTGCTTTTCTTCCTCTTATAAATACCGTTGAGAATGCATTGGGCCCACCTGGATTATCTAGGATAATGTTTTTATTGAAAACTCAGTGGACTGGCAACCTCATATTTCTTCTGCAACCTTAATTCTCCTTTGCCATGTAAACTCACACATTCACAAGTTCTGGGCATTTGGGCACGGACATCTTCAGGGGGCAGTTATTCTGCCTACTGCAGGGAAAATATGCCTTGCTATTGGATAAGAAATTATTTTTTCTTATTATTAGTATCTGCAGATTTACTTTTCCAGTAAGCCCAGTATCTTCTGCTAAGTAAACAAACCAGCGCATCATATATAATTTTTTTTAAAAGCATACGTAAACACACATTGCTACTTGATCACTTATTTTTACATTCTTGAAATAGAAGAGCAAGGTGCACACAGCAAATGAAGTCTAACTTTCTAAAATTGACGTGCGAAAAGAGATTGGGTTGTAAATGGATAATGTACAAAAGTGTGACTTTAGAAACATAGATGATGGGGAAATTGATACATTTTATACAAATGCTCAGTTTTTGTTATGTGTTGAGAAAGTAAAGAAAAAGCCCAAAGACAGCAGTGTGACTTAAAGGAGGGGATAGCACTAGAGGTATTGGTTGGAAAGTAGCAGCAAAGTAAAGAAATATGATTAGGAACTGGTATTAAGAAAATCTTACAAGAGGTCAACAAAATTTAATGAGATAAATTTGAGTGACAAAATATCTATGTCAATCCTGGGTCAAATTCAGTAAGAACTGATGCATAGAAGCAAAAATGTGGAACTTAACTTTTAGAGCTGAGTTTTTGAAGTAGACAGATTCCTTTGCATGGCACTATAACTTCTCATGTTCTTAACAATTGTCTAATACTTCCAGTTTCTGGAAATGTAACACAATGCAAAATCTCTTATATCTTAAAAATTCTTATCACAAGAAAAATAAATTGTAACTATATGAGGTGATTGTGTTAACTAAACTTATTATGGTAATCACTTCTTTATATATATATACATACATATGTATGTATATATGAAACATTGTATTGTGCACCTTGGACTAATGTCATATGTTAACTTTAACACAATTAAAAAAAAAACATTTTTAACTTCTGTAACAAAATTATGTCTTCAAATAAAATGAAAATTTACTAAACTAATGATTATTTGCATTATGTTTAAGATAAAGACTTAGGTTCTATGGAAAAATAAAAATGCTGCTTTTTAGCATTTTATTTTATATGGGTAGATAGAACATAAATATGCAAAAATCTTAAGTAAATAGGCAAATATTTAATAGTTATACATTAACTACTGATTATGTGATTTCATAGGACCACAAAGTAGGCTTCTATTAGGAAAAATAACTGAAAAAAAGCAAGTTTTTTTTTTTTGGTCTGTCTAGGTAAAAAGCCAGTTTAAGCTTGAGTGGAAATTCAGTAATAGTGACTTATTATGGGTTCTTAAGAGTTAATGAGGTGATCAAAACATTGTTTGGAAAACTAGTCCAAAATAGTAATAGATTATGCAAGAAAAAGATCAGAGTCATAAAGACTAGTTAAGATTTTTATTTTAATAGTCCAAAATTAAAGAGAATCACTATGTTAGAAATGGACTCAAGGCTTAGATGGGAGAGAATCTTTGAAAGGAAACCAGACAGTGTGAAGTGAAAAATAAGAGAATTTGATGATAATGAACATACAAATGATAGAAGACAAAATTCTAGGATAAACAAACTACCTCAAGGTAGTGAGTGTATGGTCATTCAATAACATAAGTAGCAAAATTAAGTTGGAAAACCATATGGGGGTGGTGGTGGGAGAGATGGAGTGGTTGTGTAAGGAGAAGCTGAGGTATATAATGAGTTTGTTTCCTCAGAAGATTCAAAACAGGAGGAAAATAAAAATTTATGCAATTTCATAAGCCAGAGAGGATCACTGTAATTTTTAACACATCTGTTTTCATAGTTCTATATACTCTTGGAGAAATGTTTATTTAAAAAAAAATAAGCTATACTCTTTTTTTATTGGCAAAGTTAAAGAGGCTTTGATGAATAAAAGCATTCTTACGCACTGTTTATATAAAATGGTATTTCCCTCCCTCACAGCAACTTGGCAATATACAAAGAAACTTAAAAAAATTATTTAAGATTGTGTTTATAACTCTAATTCTAGGAATTACTAATAGAAAATAATCAGAGATGTCAATGATTTATGTCCAAATGTGTTCATTGTTATGTTGTTGGGAAAATCGGAAGGAAACTACATATAGTTTAACATACTTTGTATTGTATAGGGATTATCTTAAAATGTTCTTAGAAATTTGGAAGAACTTATTTGAAAACTCTTTTGGGCTAAAGATTGTTTCTTTGGGGGAGCAGGGATAATCTATCAACATTATGGAGATGTATTTGATAGTGCTATTCCTTTGAATACATTAAAGTTGTATTCACTTGAATGAAATGACAATTACTTGACTTATCTATTAAGTGCTGTTCTGCATGATGTCATGATGTTAGAAAAATTCTTCAAAAATTAGAAACACCAACCCAGAGTCCAGAAATGCTCCCATCAGTACTGCTGCATCCTCAGGAATTTCTTAAATTCAGCAAAGGTCTAATCTAATTGGAAGCTGGGTAACAACAAATTTTATTAGAATAAATTTTTTTTTAGTATAAAAATAACTACTTTTTCCTTTATATGCTGCCAGCCTTTAAGTATTTGAAAAATGATTCATGTCCTTTGGTTTTTAAGTGAAATGAGCTAGGGAAGAGATTGCAAGAGTGTTTCTTTGAGTTGAGTTGTCCTCAACGACTATTTGAGGTAGTTATTCCTGATGAGTTATTCAATTGGCCTTCTGTGGATCTTCAGCTCAATTCACACTGTTGGTAATTTCAAACAAAAAAAATCCTGTATTATCAATTGTAGGTTTTAGTCCTATCTCTAAAGAAACTATCCAGATTCTCTCTTTACTTACCACCATGTGTTGACAATCAATCCATCATTAAGACTAGGATGTACACATCCACTTCAGTGAAGTGAATTATAAAACAAAACAGTGAAACTATACTTCCATAAATACAGTATACTTCCATAAACACTTCAAATGCATTATCCTCATGATGCATTATCCTTTGCTGATGGAAAATCGAGCAGATTTATAAATCTCCAAAGACCCAGAGAGATGTGTAGATGACTAGGGTGCCTAGTTTTCAGTGGAAAGTTTCTAAGAAGACATTTCCATAATTAGCTTCTGGAATCAGTTATCTCTGATTCTTCATACACTGCCAAAATGTTATTATCTTTTTATGCTAATGTCTCTGTTTAAGCATCTCCATGCTGAACAAGAAACTAAAATTTTAATGTAACTAGAGGAAATTCAAAACTGGAGTCCAAGAAATATAGATGCATTGGACTATGAATTTCATATCATTTAGATAGTCATAATTCTCTGAGACAGCAACTTTAGGACTCTGGAAAGAGAAAAATAATTTGAATCAAACTGGAAATGCATCAAATTCTCAGATATGAGTTAAAATTAATTTCACCAGATTTAATTGGGATGGAAATCAAAGGATACTGTCCCATAGCTGATTGGTAGCATGACAATTTTTATAACAATCACAACAGAAGAAGCAGTGCACAGCTGTTTAAGATAGACCTGTTGCTGTCTGTCTTATGGGCCTCCATTGGCCCATCTCTGAAGGAAAGTTTGATCTTTTCTTTATCCAGAGGAATATATGCTTTCTGTAATCTGTTTTATCGCCATGAGTCTAGTGAACATAGTTGCTGTTGTTTAGTTGCTAACTCGTGTCTGATTCTTCTGCAATCCCATGGACTGTAGCCCACCAAGATCCTCTGTCCATGGGATTTCCGAGATCATCAATAATACTACAGTGAGTTGCCATTTCCTTATCCAGGGGATCTTCTTGACCCAGGGATCAAACACTGGTCTCCTGCATTGCAGATGGATTCTTTACTGCTGAGTCACAGGAAAGCCCAAACATATTTGTGACTCATTCAATATTTTTTGGATAAATGAACAAATTTACAGATAGTTCTCAACATGTGATGGTTTAACTTACAATTTTTTGACTTTGCCATGGTGCAAAAGTAATATGCATACAGTGAAATCTGTACTTTAAGTTTTAGTCTTTTCCTTGGCTGGTGATTTGCGGAACGATTCTTGTGATGCTGGCCAGTGATAGCGAGGTGCAATTACCAGTTTACCCTTGATCAACAGGTTAAACAATTCACACACCCACACAACCATTCTGTTTTTCACTTTCAGTATGATAGTCAATAAATTACATGGAATATTGAACACTTTATTGAAGTATAGACTTTGTGTTAGATGCTTTTGCTCAACTTAGGCTAATGTAGGTATTCTGAACATATTTAAGGTAGGCTAGAGTAACATGGAGAAGGCAATGGCACCCCACTCCAGTACTCTAGCCTGGGAAATCCCATGGATGGAGGAGCCTGGTAAGCTACAGTCCGTGGGGTCGCTAAGAGTCGGACACAACTGAGCAACTTCACTTTCACTCTTCATTTTCATTCACTGGAGAAGAAAATGGCAACCCACTCCAGTGTTCTTGCCTGGAGAATCCCAGGGACGGGAGCCTGGTAGACTGCCCTCTATGGGGTCGCACAGAGTCGGACACGACTGACGTGACTTAGCAGCAGCAGCAGCAGCAGGCTAACATACATTGCTCGGTAGTTTAGGTGTATTAAATCCACTTTCCACTTAAGTTATTTTCAACAAAAGTGGTTTACTAGATGAAACTCCATCATAAATCAACGAGGATCCATACTACAATCTGGTGATACAGATTTCAGTCAAGAGAACTTTGAAATTTCAGTTAGTTCTCTTTCCTAGGTGGCTCTATTTCATAGGATTTGACATGTTCTTGGTCATGGAGCACTCAAGCATCCCTTCCTAATCTGCCTTCCCTCTCCTGCATCACAGGCTTAAGAGAACATCTGAATGTGAGGAGTGCATTGTGAATATGAAAACCATATTCTACTGTTTTCAGTGAATATAGTTACTTTTGGGCATCCCTTGGTGGTTCAGTGGTAAAAAAAATATCCACCTGCAGTGCAGGGGCCACAAGAGAGGTGCTTTTGATTCTTAGGTCGAGAAGATCCCCTGCAGGAGGGCATGGCAACCCACTCCAGTATCCTTGCCTGGAGAATCCATGGACAGAGGAGCCTGGTGGGCTACAGTCCAGGGGGTCGCAAAGAGTGGGACACGACTGAGTCACTGAGCATGCATGCTTGATATTGAAGAAATTTAATGTTCTGAAATTTTAGCAGGATTGGATTTAATAAATATTTATATTTTTACTCAAATTCAAATGTAAAATTTGCAGAAATCTTTCCCAAAGCTACAACATCCATGATAGGCTCTTGTTAGGCAAATGTATATATATAAAGTAATCCAAGGACAAATCAGAACCTGTAAGGCCTTCATAGTCATTTTTATATTTATCCACTAAGTGTTTACTGAAGTTTGGAAGAGGAAAAGTGAACCAGACTTTTTTTTAAAAAGTGTGACTCACTACATTTTGCATTTCGCATGTATAAACTCATTTCATCAATTTAATGCTTCATGTTCTTGTTCAGTCGCTAAGTCGTGTCTGACTCTTTGCAACCCCATGGACTGCAGCACGCCAGGGTTCCTTGTCCTTCACTATCTCCCAGAGTTTGTTCAAACTCATGTCCATTGAGAAGATGATGCCATCCAATGCTTCTAGGTATGATTTATTTCCGGGTTTCCCAGATGGTGCAGTGGTAAATAATCCACCTGCCAATGCAGGAGGTGTAGGAGATGCGGGTTCAATCCCTGAGCCAGGAAGACCCCTTGGAGGAGGAAATGGCAGCCCTCTCCAGTATTCTTGCCTGGAAAATTCCAAGGACAGAGGAGTTTGGAAGGTTACAGTCTATGGGGTAACAAAGAGCCGGACACAACTGAGCACACACAATGAATATGAGTTACTCACTTTGCAGGTGAAGAAATGAGAGAGTAAGTGTCAGAGGAGACCAAGCTGTCAGGTGGTTGAATCAGCATCTCCATTTATGGCACTTTAAATCCAAAGTCTCTGAGTATAAGTACAGTGATGCCTCAATGATTCACTGAGTTTGTACAAAGGGTAGGTCCATATGCACTGAGAAAATACTTAAATGAATGAAATGTGGATTCTGTATTAGGTAGATTTAGTTTGTAAAAATGAAAATATAGGTACATTAACACTAAAATACATACAAGCTGAAACTCCAATACTTTGGCCACCTGATGTGAAGAACTGACTCATTGGAAAAGACCCTGGGAAAGATTGAAAGCGGGAGGAGAAGGATATGACAGAGGATGAGATGGTTGGATGGCATCACCAACTCAATGGACATGAGTTTGAGCAAGCTTTGGGAGTTGATGATGGACAGGGAAACCTGGAGAGCTGCAGTCCATGGGGTAGCAAAGAGTCAGACATGCCTGAACAACTGAACTGAACTGAAACAACTATAATACATAATAGAATGTGAAGGAATAGAAATAGATACATCAATTATAGTTTATATGATAAAATCTTGTTTAGGTGAAATTATAACTTGAAAGTCTGCATACCTTTGTTCAAATTCTTAAATGTTTTATGCATTAGATATAGAAAAAGAAGATTGAATCTAAGTGACAGTAATAAATGGCTTTCCAAAGTCAAATACAATCATGACCTATAATATTCTAATTACCTCATTTTTGGTTTCTGAACAGTGTGTTAAGGTCATACAAACTCCTGTTCACATTTTTTTTTTTTCCTGGGGTTGTGTTTCTTTACTCATCTTTTACACTTGAACTTGGAGAAGCACAGGAGGAAGGGTGAGGCTGCCAGAAGTCCTTTCAATGTGCCTTAGAAGCACAACTGCTTAGCCTCAGGCTGTTGGCACAGTCGTAGACAGGCCACAGTGCTTCTGCAATTAATCTTTCTGATACACCAATGATACTTTGCAGAACAGAAAGATTTCCACAAGTTACTTGCTCTTTTCACTCATTCCTGGCCAATCAGCTGGGCAAAAGAGCCAGAAGAACTCTTACTGAAAGCCAAAAAAGGGGGCTAAAGCTATCAGCATTTACCTCTTCTCAGTATGGTCATTTCCTCTAGGTCACTGAGTTTGGATGGATCCTATTCGGTGGAATAAGGTCTATATATTATTACTTATGATAGTATATGTGTATTATTCACGCTGTACCCATATGCCATTTTGGATATACTATATTTCTAGTTATTCTATGTGCCTGTTTACATGCATGTATTCCTTTCTAAAGCAAACCATAGCACAATTTAAAACAGAGATTGACTTTCCAAGTAGACCATTAGGAGGGAACATTATCATCTATTTTTAGAAAGGACAATAATGGTGTTCAGAAGCTAAATGGCAGGGAGCCATTCCCTCTGGGCCTCCAGTGATTATTCATATTTTTGCTAGCTCTGAGGGAGTTAAGCTTTGTCTTTTCTGTCATAGCAGCCTCTTTACACCTCGATGAAGATATAAATTCTGGGGGCACCAGCAAGAATGGAGCCAGTATACTCTGACCTTTATGCCAGAAGAAAGTGTGCAACAGCCAGAAAAAGAAATGAATGTAAACATCCCCACTATTACTGTATTCTTCAGGAAGCAAAGCTTTATTTTATTAAGTTATCTTTACAGGGGATGAAAATGTATTCCTGATCATGAGAAGATTGAGAACATGTTACTTTTGCACTCTGTCAGGAAAGTTGGAAATCCTAGTCTCAGTGACTAAATGAAACAGTACTATCTCAATGTTTAGCCTTGCACAAAAGTTCTGTGTAGAGCAGGGAGGACTTTACAATGAGTCTTGGGTCTCTGGAAGGATCCTGGCTTGAAAGCCTGTCCATTGAGAACAGGGGCGAGGAAAAAGTAGTGAGAAATGAACCCCAGCTTCTGCCCCTCAAGCTTACTTTGATGTTGAGACAAATGGTACCTCCTGTTCCAATAGGCTGGGGTGGATAAGGCAGGTCTTCCCTTCTCATTCCAAGGGAGGTGGGAGGTCTTCCTGACCCACTATTTTCCTTCCTGAAATATAGCAATTCCCTTCTCAAAATCATACGTCCTTCTCACCCGTCTCATGCTTCAAGAACAAAGGTGGGAGTTTCTTTCTGTTGAATGCTTTGGACTGGGTCTCAGTTTTACTACTTTTGCCAAGATAGTACCTAAAGCTATGACTAGTATTTCCTCTTTGTGTTTAAAGCATTGAGTTAGAAGAGTGGATTTTGAACTAAGTGCAGGACTATGTCTCATTCTACGTTATACTTCCCAGTTTCCATCATAGTACCTTGCACATTTAACTTTTGTAATAAATAATTTTTTTTTCTGATTCCATTTTACATGTGTTTATATCTATTCATAGAAAAGTATTTTGGACTTTAATTCTGCTTTGTAGGAAACCATGATATTTTATGATTCTTCTAGTGTGTACATACTCAACGTCTCAACACATTTTAAGACAAAAACTTTGGATAATTACCCCAGCTCGTATAGTTCCAGAAAGTCAGATGTGATTCTGGCTTTCAGAACCATAGAAGCAACATGAGAGTCTCGTGATTGAGTTGTTATTGTTCACTGAAGTATCTCGAGTGCCAAGAATAGTTCTTGGAATATAAAAAGTATTCAATGCTTTTAAAATGATCATTATGTCTCATGCATCCAACCTGGGCTGGTGATCTGTTTCGCCCTTGATGATATACATGTTTTGATGCTGTCCTCTCTAAACATCCCACCCTCACCTTCTCCCACAGAGTCCAAAAGTCTGTTCTGTACATCGGGCTGGTGCACTGGGAAGACCAGAGGGATCGGGTGGAGAGGGAGGTGGGAGGGGGGATTCGGATGGGGAATACATGTAAATCCATGGCTGATTCATGTCAATGTATGGCAAAAACCACTACAATATTGTAAAGTAATTAGCCTCCAACTAATAAAACTAAATGGAAAAAAAATGAAAAAAATAATAAAATGATCATTATGAATATTTGAAGTTGTACATAGCAAAACTTGGGTACAATGGATATTTCCCATTTACTTTTTTCCCATTTACTTTTTATAATTAAACAATTCACAAGAGAAATTCTTGATAGGTCAAATACATATCCAACTGTACTACATCCTAAATCATAGACCATAGAAGGCATATAGTCAAGTGATGACATCAATCAATTTATTATGGATCAATTTTCAGCCAACCATTCCCCTAAACCTGTCTAATGTTTTGGCAAGATACTTGAAAGGACTCACTAAAAATTTATTAGTGTAGCTTGAAATAGTTTTTTTTTTTTTTTTTTTTTTTTAATTCTCTGGTTTAACAAAGAGAATACTGTTTGCCCCGTGAATATACAGATTTTATAGTTTAACGTAGTAATGGTTACGCGTGCCAAGAATCACAGTTTTAAATGAGCCTTTATTAAAACCATTGCTCTGTTTAAGCTTTCATTTTATGTACTGCATTTTTATTTAAAACTTATTCTATTTAAATTTGTCTAACTTTTATAATCAAAGCTTAACTTGAGTACTGGTTTGGAAATATATTTTGTATCACTTCACACCTTCTTTGCAACGAATCTAGTAGTTTCAGTTAATTGATACTGATTTTGAACACAGAAATATGCAAACGTTACAAACAGAATTCACGTTAGTATTAAAGATCATAATTCTTTCATATGTAATGTGTATAAGTCAAGATATAGCTTTGAAAGACCAAGCATCTCAGACTGCTTCAAACTTCAAAATTACTAGCTCAGTGCAGTAGCCACAGAACCAAATGGACAATTATGTAACTTACTATATGTTATGAATTTAAGGATTACTTAAAGTTTATAGAAAGAACCAAGCAGTAAAATTTTAAACTGAGAACAGGAAAGGTGAACTTTAAATTCCAATTCTGTGCACAAGAGAAGCTAGTTATTTACATGGGCCAAAAATATAGAAAGGGCTAACTCTATATTTCCTTCCTAGATGAAATCTGTTATATATGATGACAGCATATTTATTTGTAATATTTTAAACTAGCTTCTCTTGAGAATGTCAAAAGTGATGACATCATTCTGCTTATGAATAAGTTAGAAGAAGTGCATTTTGGTTCCTTCAAGTGTCATTTTCTAATAAACATGTTATTTCTTTCCTTTTAAACTTTGTTGAAGTATAACTGATATACAAAACATCACACACATTTGATGTTTACACCATGAAATGTTTTGGCATCCCCATATACCTGCGATATCATCATTACAATCAAGCTACTAAACATACCCAAAAATTATCTCCAAAAATTTCCTTATGTTTTTGGGTGAGTGTGTATGTGTGTGTGTATGTGTTTATGTCTTTTGGTAAGGACACAATATGAGATCTAGCTTCTTAATATATTTTAAAGCACACAATACCATATTGTTAACTACAGGTACCATGTTTTATAGCCAAGATATGGAAATAACCCTTATGTGCATCAACATATGAGTGGATAAAGAAAATGTGGTACAGATATAGATATTATACCCTTGAAAATTCTTCCACTTGCAACAACCTGGATGAAATAAGGATATTATGCTAAGTGATGTAGGTCAGTCACGGAAGGATGAAAACTGCATGTGTGTGTGTGTGCTTAGTCACTCGGTCGTGTCTGACTCTGCATCCTCATGGACTGTAGCCCACGGGGCTTCTCTGTCCAAGGGATTATCCCTGCAACAATACTGGTGTGGGTTGCCATTTCCTACTATAGGGGATCTTCTTGATCCAGGGATAGAACCTGCATCTCCTGCGTCTCTTGAATTGGCAGGTGGATTCTTTACCACTGGCACCACCTGGGAAGTTCATGGGATAATTCCACCCCTAGACAGCATATTAAAAAGCAGAGACATTACTTTGCCAACAAAGGTCCATCTAGTCAAGGCTATGGTTTTTCCAGTAGCCATGTATGGATATGAGAGTTGGACTTTAAAGAAAGCTGAGCACAGAAGAATTGATGCTTTGAATTGAGGTGTTGGAGAAGACTCTTGAAAGTCCCTTGGACTGCAAGGAGATCCAACCAGTCCATCCTAAAGGAGATCAGTGCTGGGTGTTCATTGGAAGGGCTGATACTGAAGCTGAAACTCCAATACTTTGGCCACCTGATGCGAAGAACTGACTCATTTGAAAAGACCCTGATGCTGGGAAAGATTGAAGGTGAGAGGAGAAGGGGACGACAGAGGATGAGATGGTTGGGTGGCATCACTGACTCAATGGACATGAGTTTGAGTAAACACTGGGAGTTGGTGATGGACAGAGAGGCCTGGCGTGCTGCAGTCCATGGGGTTGCAAAGAGTTGGACACGACTGAGTGACTGAACAACTTTGTCAGTACATTATAACAAAATATATGCATAACCTTGACGTTGCAGTAAGGCATATCATGGAGTTAATGGAACTTTTTAGAGCTCAGGTTCTACTTTTGAAAGCTGCTGCAACATTGCAAAGTAAGTAGCCATAGGCTAAAAATATAAATTAAATGTAAAGATAGTTGATCTGTGCAAACTGGATTACAATATGCATTTTTTAGTGAATCAATTATTAAGGATAAAGACAATTAAAATTTTTCCTTGTAGTTAAAGATATAATGATAGAATGCATAAGCAAGTGCTTTAAATTATTTACAAATCATAGTCATTTTTGGTTTCTTGCCATGTAAGCTAAAGGAAATTTCAGAGAAAACATAAAAAGGCTATTATATAAATTTACTTTTAAAATTAAATTCAGGCTTATATGAAATTGATTTTTATAAAAAGATAGATCTTTTAGGAAAAGTTTTCCTTGAGAATCAACAGCTCTGTATGAACTAAAACATTTAAATAATTTATAAAAAATGTGTTCCAATATTGTCCATCTATAATATATTCTTAATAGCTTCAGTTGTGTCATCATAATGACACTTCTAATTTTAAAAGTATCTAAATTGTTTGCCGTCAAACATCTGCCTAGCATAACTGACAGCATTTGTAATTATGTTGATTGAAAATGAAATTGTTAAAAATATAAATTTTGATGACTTAGTAAACAAATTTATAGAAAATGAGCCAGGAATATCTTATGATCAATTGCTATCATATTAATTAATGGTTACTGTATTTTATAAAATTGTGGTACCAAAGTAATATTTTTTACTATTTGTAAGTTAATACTCACGTGTTGTTCCATTGTGTTTTATATGCAATAAAATATTTTAAAAGAAATAGCTTCATATCTTAGTACATTTAACTGTACTTTTCCCCCCTGCTTTTTGAACAAGGGTCTCCACATTCTCATTTTTCAATGGGATCTACATATTATGTAAACATCCTTAATTACAGTCTTGTATGGCCAATTTTGTTAAAATGAACAGTTGAGAAGTTTTCATTTCTGTTTATCTTAATATTTAGAAAAGATAACATAGTAATATCTTCTTACTGTGATCCTTTTTTTTTCTCTCCTTTTACAGTGCTTTGGTTTTCACTGATAATACCACTTTCTTTGTACCTGGTTAGGTTTTCTAAAGCAATAAGAAACTATATTTTTTCTTAGAGTAACACTCTGGGTTTAAGATCTAAATCATGGTTTTCTAGCTTATAAGTTATTTTCCACTTACATGACGATCAAGAACCAGATTTTAAAAGAAAATGTTTTCTTTAGTGAGAAAATCCCACCAGCTATCATGCACCATATTTGATACAGCTGGTGAATGAGCAAAAGACACAAATTGTTACAGAATCCCAAAACAAACTGCACTCTTGTTTCAGCACCACCTGGGGCTTCTTAATGTATAAAGAAGGAAAAGGAAATATGCAAATGTTGGTATTCATTTACATAGAGCTGATTCCACTGAATAGTTTTCTTGGGTTTACTAATGTTTTCACAATTTCTTCAGCGTATACTTATCAATCATTTTTCTTGTCAGTAAGAACCTCATTTCTTTTTACATCCATGTTAAGTGTTGCCTGAAGGTACTACAACTTCTGAATCCTCTCAAGGTAAGAATTTCCTTGGAAAAGTCTATAATTCTTGACAGAAATGGAATCGCCATTACTGAAAAAGCAAATAGCAATGATGCAAGTGCATAATAAGCAACAGACTACCAGACTTCATTCTTTACTTTAACGGGGCTCTTGATTACCATACGTAGAGCATAAAAATGAAGCAGAAGCATCATGGCACTAATGCAAAGCTGCACTTTTCTTCCCTCTGAGTATGGATAGCATTCTGTCCATGGATCCCAGTGTCGCTTTGTTGACCATAACCAATGAGTGCCTAAAAGAGACACTAAAATTAAAGGTCCCTTGTCAAGTTAAATCACATCTGTCTTTCTAGTCAATACGCTGTCTTCAGGAGAGGGTGACCCAACAAATAACTAGAAAATTGAGCTGATATCTATCTGTTCCTCAAATGGATCAAAACTTTCATTATTACAAACCTCTACTAACTGAAAAAAAAAGTAGATAGTGGATCACAATAACAGTGTGGGAGGCATGACCTCTTGGTCTCACTATCCTGTGTTAATTCAAAGAATTCCTTAGGATTGTTTACGCATTTTGCTGTTGAACTGTCTTCAGAAAAAGATGTTATGCTGTTAGATTGTTTGTTCTTTTATATTTCAAATGTCTGTATATAGGACTTCCCAGGGGGCACAGTGGTGAAGAATCCACCTGCCAACGCAGTAGACACAGGAGATGCAGCTTCGATCCCTGGGTCAGGAAGATCCCCTGGATATGTATTCTTGCCTGGAAAAGCCCATGAACGGAGGAGCCTGGTGGGTGATAGTCCATGGGGTTTCAGAGTCAGATGTGACTGACCATGCATGCATGTCCATATGCAAATCTCTTTCACATGTATTTTTAAGTTATAATCAGTTCACAAAACAATATTTAATATACAAAAAATGCATCTGACCATAAAGTCCTTTATTTCCACTTTCTAACAATTTAATTTTCTTTTTTCAGGCTTCATTATGCACAGTTAAGATTGCTGCAAGACCATGTCTCATTAAATTTTTTGCATTTATTTGTGTAATTCACATCAACAGGTCAAGTGAAAGAAGAGCGTATTAAAACTGCCTTGTCTTTATTCAAAAGAACTACCAGCAACTGTAACAATCTACAACTTATTCTAAACCTGTTATGGAGTGAAAATTTATGTTCCCCTAAAAGTCATATTCTGAAATCTTAACCCTCATTGAATCTGAAGTCTTAACCCTGATGGTATCAGGAGGTACTGGCATGTAGTTAGGTCATGAGGGTGGAGCTCTCATGAAAGAGATTAGTGCCCTTATAAAAAGAGACATGATAGAGTATGCTTCCTCTCTCTGTTCCCCACCGTTTGTGGACACAATGGAGAAGACAGCTGTATGCAAAGTAGGAAGACAATGGATTGGCTGGTGCTTCGATCTTGGACACCCAACCTCCATAACAGTGAGAAATACATGCTTGTTTTCTATTCAATCTATGACATTTTTATTATAGCAGCCCAAATGGACTAAGACAATAGTCTTAGTTTAAGTAGGAAAGGACAAGGACGTTATGAGCTGTCTCAGTAAAGTGATTTTCTTCATTCTTTAAGCCCTTACCCATAACAGTACCAAGACTGGAATAATTTCACGTTCTGTCCTTAAATTTTCTTAATGGATTTCTCAGTGCATAGAAGACACATCATTCACATCTTTAAAACATGTATTTAAGATTATTTGCTAGACAAGACTAAGCCCTGGGGATAAAGTGGTGCATCCTTGCTGTCCTGGAAAGCTTAGTCTGGTGTGTGAGACCAGATAGATAGATAGATAAAAATAAAGTTACAAACTGATGATGACTACTATGAAAGAATAAGAGAATTACATACGAGAATTTCAAATAGGTATCTTAAAAGAGGCGAGGGAAATATTGTCTGAAAAATTATATTGAATTTTAGAGAAACTATCTTTCTGTCCCTATTTATAGCTACCTCAAGTTTGGGGCTTTCCCAGTGGCTCAGCAGTGAAGAATCCACCTGCGATGCAGGAGACACAGGAGACATGGATTTGATCCCCAGGTTGGGAAGATCTCCTAGAGGAGGAAATGGCTACCCGCTCCAGTGTTCTTGCCTGGAGAATCCCATGGACAGAGGAAACTGGCAGGCTACGCTAGTCCATGGGGTCACAAAGAATCAGGCATGACTGAAGCCACTTAGCATGCATGCACACGTTTGGCAGTGGTCAACCCCACTGGACCCAAGAAAGCCCTTCTTCATTGAGAATGTGACACTGTTCCTGCCTCCCTCTTAAGACAGCTTCTCTGATTTTTTGTCTGTTGAAATCCTTACTCTTTGCTTTCTCTTCTTCCAACATGTGCACCTATCTGCTTGCTCTATGATCAAACTGAGAAAACTGACTTTAATAAGAATGCAACATTATCTTCTTGATCTTGATGTAGTCAGTATAAGAGCAGCATATTGAGATGTATACCAAAAAGTCCTGTACATTTGTATAAATTTGTTTCAACACCCCCCTCAGCCTCATCCAACTATAAAAGAGAAAGATACAAGATTGACCTAAAGTTTAGTAAAAAATATACTCTAAGTGATGCAGATTTTCTTGGCACCAAGAACTAAGAATTATTTTCCTTGTGGTTCTTCAGAAAAGTGAGCACTCATGATGTTGTCATAGAATAGGTCACAGTTTTTCTTGATGTTAAGACAAATAAGATAATGTGTTCAGTTCAGTTCAGTTCAGTTGCTCGGTCATGTCCGACTCTTTGTGACCCCATGGACTGCAGCATGCCAGGCTACCGAATGCTAATATACTAAACAGAGGCTAAGTTTTCCTTTTCCTGCTCTCTCTTATGCATATTTGAGCAGGAAATTTTTGAGTTTGTGTTCCATCCTTGCATTTTATTTCTAAAAAGTTAGTCAGTGTGGAAGGATTTTACTCTTGGTGGTAAATTCATGAGGATGTGACGAGACGTGGAAGTCACTTGGTTGTGTCCGACTCTTTGCGACCCCATGGACTATACAGTCCATGGAATTCTCCAGGCCAGAATACTGGAGTGGGTAGCCTTTCCCTTCTCCAGGGGATCTTCCCAACCCAGGGATCGAACCCAGGTCTCCCACATTGCAGGAGGATTCTTTAATACTGATCATCTTGAAATTGGCAGTGAGGTGTTAACCTATGTGTCATATTCCATGCAACTGAGGATACATTTTAGCGATTTCCATGAATATACAAATTTAAGAGGTTCCCATGAATATACATACTCCCAACACAAAATGCTTTGGTAAAAGTTTTCCCTTCCAAACCATTATTTTCATTCACAAATTACATCAGAAACCCTATTGGATTTCAACCCGTTACATATTTACTAATCTTCAGAGCACTATTCATCAGTGAGAAAGTTTAGAACAGTCCAGCAGTGGCCCAAGAAATAAGCTGCTGAACTGATGTAACTACCACAGTATTTCTCAGCAGAATAAAATCAATCTGTTAAAGATACATGGTGTATTGATTTATTTATTCACCAGATTTAATCTGTCCAAAAGAAAATCTTATCAAAGATTCTCTCTTTGTAATAAAAAATGACTATATGGTATTCAATCACAGATACCTTGAATTTATTGGAGTACTGATAATACATAGAAATAATGATTAAAGAAGTATTCATACATAAAATAGACGCACATAGTGCAGGCAGAAACATGACCCTAATTGATGCTAAATACAGACCCAAATAACTTGTTACTCAAATAAACATATGCCCTTAGAATGTCTTGGTACTTTCATGAGGGGGAGAGCCTGACTCCCTCCATAATTATGATGTTTCCCACAGGTAAAACAACCAGAGAAATGTCTCTTTAAGGCCTCTCCCACCGCATGAAATACTCATTCATCCATCAACTCAGGCAGTTTCATGGGGAGAGGCCCACTCTGAAAGAGGGTCAAGGTTTCAGATTATAAAGTTGGAAGGTTCATCATGCTCTGCTTTTTCCTTTGTCCTCCCATCCTATTAATTCAAAATTTTTCACAAAGAGTGGCAGTAATTAGAACTGCTTTGGACTACCACCAAGATTTTCTATCAGATTTCTTTCCTGTTTATGTTTGAGTTACTCAAAAGTTATCTGTGTGCCCTTTGGACATATAGGACCTATTTTTTTAAACTCCCTCTGTACAAAGAATGTAATCTCAGCTCTCTGGGCTCTGGATTATATCATTGTATTTCTCTATTTCAACTGAGAAATCTCAGAGTAAAGACTGAAAAGTAATAATTCATCATAATAATTCCCTCTTCCCAATTAAAAAAAAAATCTTTGTTTAAAAGGCTTCATTGCCTAAGGTTGAATATATACTGCCTAATTAGCTTCAGTTCAGTCAAAATGAAGCTTTATCTATAAATTATCCTCTTATGAAATGATTATGGGGTTGTTTCTGATGTGATAATTTTCACTTCTTTTTGAAGTTGCATTTGGGTCATTAATAGGAGAATCATTAATTGGAAAATAAAGCAATCAGCTGTTATTAATTGAGAATTATAAGAACATCTAGGAAGTTAATTGGCTGCTGATTATTGTGTATGGATACAGTGGAAAGGTTTATAAATTATTTTATCTACCAAATGGAATTTTAGCTTTCTAAACAACTTATGATCCTTTCTAGATATTCTTGGACAATTTATGTTGCCCTGTGATTTTTTGTTATTTCAAGAAAATTATGAGAAGGAGAATCATTACTTCAGAAAAGAAATAAATATAATCTTCTTATCTTTTGTTTCTCATTTCTGAAGATAAGCCTTATTGTATTACTAGAACTGAAAGCTTTCAGTTGTGATTTCGGGATAGGAGCTTTTATATTATGTTGTTGTTGTTCAATCTCTAAACTATTCGACTCTTTGTGACCCCATGGGCTGCTGTACGCCAGGATTCCCTCTCCTTCACTTTCTCCAGGAGTTTGCTCAAACTCATTTCCATGATACTATCCAACCATCTCATCCTTTGTTGCCCCCTTCTTCTCCTACCCTCAATCTTTCCCAGCTTCAGGGTCTTTTCCAATGAGTCAGGAGCTCTCTAATAATTTAAGAAATTTGAGCATCATCTAACAGGTATTTCTCAACACAGAGAAGGCAAATGCAGAGAAGTAATTTGCTCAAGTCACAAAGTTCATGACTCAATTAGCATAAGAAATTTGTCTTATGTCTGATGTTTAATATATATTTAATATACTCACAGAATTGGTTTTTGGCTTTATAATCTTGACATTTCATGGCAAATTTTACCTGTGCTTGAGGTCTTTTTAGATTAATTAGAGTTTTTAAGTTTTTTTTTTTTTTTTTTTACCTTTTTTTGAAGACTTACAGGACATTTTCATATGTACATTGTATACATTGTTGGTCAAGATAGTTCCTATTTAAATAATTCATAAATGACTTTGCACACATGCTGTCGTTTCAGTCACATCCAACTCTGTGCGACCCCATGGACTGTAGCCCATTTCAGGCTCCTCTGTCCATGGGATTCTCCAGGCAAGAATACTGGAGTGGGTTGCCATTTCCTCCTCCAGGGGATCTTCCCAACCTCCGGATCGAATCCACTTCTCTTGTCTCCTGCACGGGCAGGCAGACTGTTTACCACTAGCGCCACCTGGAAAGCCCAAAGCACCTGGTATTTCCAGGCAGTCTCCCATCCGAGTACTAACCAGGCCCAAACCTGCTTATCTTCCGAGGTCAGACAAGATTGGGTGCATTCAGGGTGGTATGGCCATAGACATACGACTTTGGAGAATTAAAAAAATAAACAAAAAAATTCTTTCAAATTTGGAGACAGTCATAGCACATATTTTGAGGACGCAGGAGAACTGTAATTTTTTTTTTGAAGTGTTTCTTTTCTTTTCTTTTTTTAAAAATTTTTCAGTGGGTTTTGTCATACACTGATATGAATCAGCCATAGAGTTACACGTATTCCCCATCCCAATCCCCCCTCCCTCTCCACCCGATTCCTCTGGGTCTTCCCAGTGCATTTATAGTTATAGGAACTGCTGACAAACTTCACTAAGTTTTAATTTTGTGGATTTACTTTACAAACTGGGAAATTTGAAAGTAACCCTTTCTATTAAACAGTAGATTTCCTGATATATTCTATTATTTGTAAGCGTCATTCCCCACCCCACCCCCACTTAATCATTATTAGATTCCCCTGCCTCAATTCTAAACTATTTCTTGTTCCTTGAATAAGTTAAAGTCAATTTTATTGTTTTTTTTTTTTTTTTTGGTTTAAATCCACTGCCGCACTTTCTTCATGATTTTAAGAGAGTAAAATAGTTATTCAGGAAAAGTTTTTCAGTTGCCTTGCAGACACAAAGTGGCAATATGTTTTACAGAGACTAAAATACATCTTTAGAGGATAGAAAGAAAAGGTTACATCAGATCAATAAGATGTGTCAGGGAAAAATATCACATTTCTTGTTGACAGTCATTTCCGTTTCTTCAGAAAGGATCTTATTGTACGCCACAACTCCGTTTTTGATCTTGAAAATGAAATCAGCAGCAAGTCCTGTATTTTTTTTTAACATTTCTTAAAATAAGTTTATGCTTATTACTTCTAAACTAATCTCTACCTATTGTGTATCTCAGAAGATACATTATATAGCCTTTCCAAATGATCACCACATATACATTATTAAAATCATGTAGTTTTCTCAGAATCATTTAGAGGACAATTTTATGGAGAGTATTTAAGAAGAATACTTAAAGCACTATGAAACAATGAAAATATAACTGTTCCCCCAACAACCTTTTGTGAAGTAAATACATGATACTGTCCCTTCTTAAGAGGAAATACCATGAAAAAACTTAATGCTCAATGTTCTGTGATGTATATCCATTCACTATAAACATTAAATAATGTGTATGGTCACAATGTGTATGATTTCTAAAAGCTCCCATTTTCATAGCCATTCAAGCCAAATTTCCCCTGTTTTCTCATTTCAGAACTGCATAAAGAAAAAATTACTTACATAACTTCATGTTTATCAAAATTCAAAGGACTCATCTGCAAGGTGCTGAGATTGTAACAGTTTCTTTATATTTAACAGTTTTTGCAGCAGCTAATGAGTTAATAAATGCCACAGATTTTTAGAGCAGTGTCCCAACTAGACTAGATGATCCAAACGCTTTAAATAGGGTCACGAAATAACACACCTTTTAGAAAACTGATGGGCATACAAGATGAGAAAAGTTTATAACAACCACTCTGAAATACCCTTATGTACATATTACTACTAATGATAGTCATTTTGTACCATTGTTCAATAAACAATTTCATATTGATTTTATGACTTCAGAAACAGCAGGAAGAAAAGAAGCTTGGAGAAGTTAAGAAACTGGCTTAACTTAGCACAACCTTTGAGAGGAAAACTGGGACCACTGCCCATTTCCTGATTTCAAGTCCAAGGCTCCTTTCCTCACAGCATTCTGCTTCCCAAGTAAATTGCATGACCAAGAGAAGAATATGCGAAAACCAGACATTTTTCCTTTACTTTTTCCTTCTACAATCTTGGAAAGACAAAATGAGTTTTTATGTGAGATGCAATTTGCCTTAAATTTTGAGTTTAATCATCTAGAATTAGAGAACAATCATTTTGAATAATAAAACTCAAATATTGAAAGGATTCCAAAAGATGCTAGGTTAAAATGTCAATGTAAAAAAGAATCCATTAAAGATCACTGGATAGAGAAGGATGTTTCAGTGAGGCCAAATTTAGCTGAAGTCAGATCCCAGTGATCTTTATAACTTTATTTTCATTGTCCCAGAATATTACTGTCACTCTGCATGTGAATTAATAAATGAAAATCTTGTTGGATTCATTTCCATCTGTTTAGATAAGACTATATCCAAGAACAATATTGCAGAAGTTTGGGAGTAAAGTAGCCCATTATGTTTCCAAATTGAAAATTTTAAAAATCAAACTAGAAAAAAATGTTGAAGATGAATAAGACTGCACAGAATTTTAGCTTTATCAAACTGAAAGAATAAAGCAATTATCTTGATAGTATGTCCCAAGTCATTCATTGAAACGTTGGTTGATTTGGAAGATATGCCCTCAGGCGTGCTAAATTGCTTCAGTCACGTCCTACTCTCTGTGACCCTATGGATTGTAGACTACCAGGCTCCTCTGTCCATGGATTCTCTATCAAGAATACTGGAGTGGGTTGCCATGCCCTCCTCCAGGGGGTCATCCTGACCCAGGGATCGAACCGACTTCTCCTGCAGCTCCTGCATTGCAGGCAGATTCTTTACCCCTGAGCCACCAGGGAAGCCCCTTTGGAAGGTATAATTCCCCTCAATTTTTCAAGGAAAACATTTTCTCCTAGCACTTATATATGAAACAGGAAGATTAGAATAATTAACTCTCCTAAGGAGAAACTTTAATTATACTTTTCACTTGTGTTTATGATTTATGTAGTCTTTTTTTTTCCCCAAAGTAACCTTTCACCTCTACTAGTGATTTCTCTGTGCCTCTTGAGTAGCAGCTGCTCGTAAAAGGCTAAGTAAATTGCTTAATGCAGTTTTAGGTGTAAGTACCACAAGAAGAAAGACAGGGTGAAGGATGTTGACAAATCTGACATGCCTGTGGGTGTGAGAATCATTCTACTCTGACATTTAATCAAACCAATCATCTGCCTTTTTCCTAAAGAGTGGTGTCAGACCAGTGACTGATATATTTGTACCTATGCTGAAAATATTTCTTTGTAGGTGAACTACATTTGGTTTAAGAATTAACACTAGAATACCAGAATTGGTTAGGATATCAGAATTCTGCAGCCAAGTTGGAGTTGCAGGTTAAAATTTCAATGCTGACTTTTCACTTGAATATTCAACTATGTCTAAAGGACAGAAAGGAATTAACGTTACAAAGATATGCATATATATATACACATACATATATATATATAATATTTATATTGTTGTTGTTCAGTCACTAAGGCATATCTGACTCTTTGTGAGCCCATGACTTCAGTATGCCAGGCTTCCCTGTCCTTCACACTCCCCCAGAGTTTGCTCCAACACACATCCATCGAGTCAGTGAGGCCATCCAACCATTTCATTCTGTTGCCCCCTTCTCCTGTTGCCCTCAATAAGTGAAAAAAATGAAGTGAAAGTCATTCAATCATGTCCGACTCCTCACGACCCCATGGACTCTGAGGTCCATGGAATTCTCCAGGCCAGAATTCTGGAGTGGGTAGCCTTTCTCTTCTCCAGGGTATCATCCCAATCCAGGAATCAAACCCAGGTCTCCCACATGGCAGGTGGATTCTTTACCAGCTGAACCACAAGGAAAGTTCAGGAATACTGGAGTTTGTAGCCTATCCCTTCTGCAGTGGACTTTCCTGACCTAGGAATCAAACCAGGGTCTCCTGCATTGCAAGTGGATTGTTAACCAACTGAATTATCAGGAAAACCCCCTCCTGCCCTCAATCTATATCTATATCTATATTTAAAGATTTCAAGGTTGACAATTTATCTGTGGCTTTTGACTTATTTGAAATACAGTATTAAAATAGAAAGTCCATGTACCAACATCTGTGAGTGTCATTTCCTTTAACCATTCAATTGTTGACTATATTCCCTATTATGCTGCAAAATTTTGCCCCTTACTCTGCATTCAGTACCTAATAGACTCCTTGACACATAGAAGGCCCTTGGAATATTATTACATTGTTAAATTAATCTTTGAGAAGTCAACAATTTTTATTTTATCCCTATCATTTATCAGTGGTGGAAGACTGCATCTCTTATCCTTGTTAACTTGGTTAAACATTCTTTCTGTTGGTTACAAACTGAGAGATTGATAAGAGAGAGTAGGAACAAAGGTTGAGTAAAGTTTAAAAGTACAGAAATTCAAATTCACTTTATAGTAACAGTCAAAAATGTTTGCTCTACTGAGGGAAACTATCATCTTCATGTAGGAAATGCATAAAATTAACTTAAACGCTATCATTCCTATAAAAACTAAATTACTCTGAAGTCAAAGGGATCTTAAGCAAATAGACTTACAAATTTAAAATGAATCATTTAATAAACTTGTAGTCAAACTGGGAGATATCAATATAGAGATGAAAGGATATAATTAAGTCTACTGGTGCTTCCCTGTACCTCAGATGGCAAAGAATCTGCCTGCAATGCAGGAGACTCGGGTTTGATCCCTGGGTTGGGAAGATCCTCTGGAAAAGGGCATGGCAATCCACTCCAGTATTCTTGTCTGGAGAGCCCCGTGGACAGAGGAGCCTGGTGGGCTACAGTTCATGGGGTCACAAAGAGTTGGGCGTGACTGAGCAACTGACACCATTATTATTGCATAGTAATCCCTTCCCTGGGTCAGGAAGATCCGCTGGAGAAGGGTAGGAAAAGGGATGAACATTTAAATAATTATATTAACAGAGAATGTGTAATAACATGGATGAGAATACAGACTCTGGTGCTCAGACTGCCAAGGTTCTAACTCCAACAAGGCTGTTTACTCTCTGCGCCCTGAGGCAATAACTCACTTAACTTCTCTGTGACACAGCTTCATCCCCTGTAAACTGGGTAACAATGACAGTATTTATCACATAGGGTTATTATGAGGAAGACATAAATGAGTAATTTATGTATATATTTAAATATATGCATTGCACATCAAGTTTTAAAAAAATATAATAATCAACATCATGATCAAATCAATTCAATGGATTGTCAGCAGTGTGTGTGCAGCTAAATAACCTAATGAATTAAGAAGTTCTTTTGAAATCTCTATTGCCTTCACAGTATCTTTTGTTATAATTATATTGAGTGAAATACATACAGATATGCCCAACACCTATGCATTTTGCATTGAGTTATGTATAGGTAATACAGTCTATCTCATACATGATTATAAAACATGCATAAATATTTAAATCAAATTTTATAATTTTATGCAAATATGTTATCAAAGGTAAAAAATGTTTATTTCCAGTGTTAAAATTTTATTCCCCATAAGAAAAATCTTCCAAGGCAAAAATGAGTTACTTATGTTAGTTTTTGACATTACTAAACAACTCTTTATAATTATCTGTGAATTACAATAATAAACAAGCCACCATTATGCATGTTTTAAAATCTCATACAATCTCATCACAAACTCACTTTGAATTTAAAGAAGCAGTTCATTTTCTGCCTGACTGCTGTAACAAATGCCAGCCATGGAGAGGAAAAAAAATTGCTAGCTTTTATCGGTAGCTATCAATCTTTCTTCATACTTGTCTTCAAAACTATGACTTGATGAGAAAAATAAAGCTATTAAGAGTTGAAAAATTGAGTTAACTCCAGGATCTAAATTTGGGAGATGTAGGATCAGGTTTTTACTGTATTGATATTGACAGATATTTCTGTGAGCGCCTAAGGACAACATTCTGGTTTTTCTGAGCACATAAATGATGGCTGAATAAAAACTCTAAACAGAAAGCATGTAGAGCATCCATAGCAACTTGTGTGTAGAATAGAAAAAAAGATTCTCAAGTTACATCTTGGGTTTTTACATATAAATCATTAGTTTTTTCAGCAATGGTAGTATGCTGGTGAAAAGGACGACAGATACAGTTTTTAATTAGGAAATCAACCACAGGAGCCAGTAACAAAAAGACACTGAAGTAGGAATCTGGAAATATGGATTTGGGTCACAGATCTTCTTCTAGGTTGGTTGTGATCCTTCTGTGCTTTTGGTATAAAGTTGAATTTTATTTTTTGGAGTAGTGAGAATTGACTACTGTTTTCAAGATAATCTGAGACTTGAAAATGGAAATGTTAAAAATGCATATTGCATATTTAAGTGTCAGCTTATGAAAATCTAACTCTACACTAGTTTTACCTGGCATCCTTCTACTTCTCGTCTTTCACGGGCCACCAATACACAGCTGTCTCACCCTTTCCCTTCTCATTACTCTTACTTTATCATAACCTAAAACACCTTCCTTTTCCAGGAGGTAGGGCCTGAGATAGAGCAACAGAAGAAGAGCACAGAGGAAAATCATGGCTCCCATCTCTGTTGTCCTTTGCAGCAGCTGGGGTGCAACATTGGTCTCCTTAGTGCATTCCCCTCCATTTATCTCACCCAAATCTTTGCAAGTATTCTTTAGGATAACCTAGAGTTAAGTGACACTATGGAATTTAATCTTTCCTTCAGTGGTGTTTATGTTATTTAAAAAAGAGAAAGATTTGGAAGTAGCTTGCATGTTTCTAGAAAACATATTTTTCATTCCTTACAGAGGCAATGTTTCAAAACTCTCAAAGAATGCAGTTGGGAGATAAGGTAAAGAGATATAAAGGATACTACTACCAGAGTTAGCCGCGGGCAAGAGAAACACAAGGCAAAAATAACAGTTGGGGGCAGAAGAAATTCAGTCACAAACTCAAACTGAGCAAAGATGGTGTTCTTGGGGATACAAAGCATATTCTTCTCTGTCCTTGAAGGCTCACACTCACAGGGAAAATGCAGGGAGAAGAACAGGCTTATCGTAGATTCGGGAAGAAACTAAGATATAGCCTTAGACTAAAAGGCCTACAGGAGCCCATTCTTAACTGCAGACCTTCTGAGATAAGGGAAGGAGAACTGGCAAGCTCACTTCACAGCACGTGGAGGCGGAGAGAAAGGTGTGGAATTGCGCAGACCTATGACTCAAGAGATACGAGGTTGGTAACACCAAGTGGGAAGAAGCAACTGTAAAACAGAATCTTTTACAGAATCATTCCTTTTGATAGATTTTAAATAAGATCTAAAATCTTATTAAGAGAGTAAGATATCTCAATAAAATTTGGCTTCAGTAGGTTCTGTCAGCTTACCTATAAATACAATTGCTATATTTATTAATAGCAATATTATTATGAGAAAATGCATTGAAGCAAATGTGAAGAATTGCTTTTTCCATAACTCACAAAACCCACAACCTCTGGTTGTAGTCTCTATCTGATGAGTAATTCCTTTAAACTCTATACTTCCAGTTTTGAATGATAAGTTTTTCCTAGCACAAAATATGGGCTTCCTAGGTGATGCTAGTGGTAAAGAACCTGACTGCCAATACAGAAGACATAAGAGATGTGGGTTTACTCCCTGAGTTGGGAAGATTCCCTGGAAGAGGGCATGGCAACCCACTCTAGGATTCTTGCCTGGAGAATCCCATGGATAGAGGAGCCTGGTGGGCTACAGTCCATGGGGTTCCAAACAGTTGGACACAACTGAAGGACTTAGCAAGAAGAGGCATATATCAAATGCATTTAAAAGTTAATCCTTAAAAAAAACTTGAGATATAATAAAAAAAGTACGTGATTCTTCTCCATATAAATTATCCTGTGTTTTGGGAAGAATTTTATGATTATTCTTAGGTGCCTGTGGTAGGAGGGAGGAGGGGAGAGTAAGAAAAAGTTTTCTATTGCACCAACCTAAGTAGAAAAGAAGAAAAACATTACTAAAAGCTTACATGTGATCAAATGTTGTATGCATGTATGTAAAATACATATGTGAACATATTTCTTAAAATATTAAATCATATTAAAATATCTTAAACCAGTTATATTTCTCAAGCATCTGGGTAAAAGAAGAGTAAATTAATTAACAAATCTCCTTTTAGGACTCAGAACAGTCTTTGTTTTTCGGAATGTGTCTGGAAAAAATATTTGTTGCGTAAGCTATCATATCCCCTGTATCATAATTAAATTTACAAGATTAATAAATTATTTCTTTCAAAGATATATATTGGGTGCCTACTATGAGCGAGGGATTTAAAATGAAACAAAAAATTTCAAAATCCATGCCCTTGTGAAGCTTATATTCCACTGCCAGAGAAATAACATAAACAAAAATAAAAAGTTAAATATATAATGTGTTATTTGGTAACACATTCATAGATAAAAATAAATTAGGGGGAGTGATAGAGAATACTGAGATTGTTGCAATTTAATACAGGGTAGAAATGGCAAAATACATATTAACCCTCATCCCTGGGACTGGTAGCACTAGCTTCTTGCTTCCAGGCAAGTAGAATTAACTTGGGCTATTGTTGGAGTGAGACATTTCCCTCGAGTGTATCTAATTTGGGTTTGGACTCTGTGTTATTCAATATTTAATTTATTCCTAGGTAATAATTTGGCTTGGAGTATTCAGTCTACACAACATGACACTGTGAAGGTGGTTTTTTCTTTAATTCTCTTTTCCTTTAAGAGTAACTTAGCTGCTGTAAAACACCAGATGGGAAGGAAACCGCTCGACACCATCTTGTCTTCATCTGCGATGCTGTGGCTCTCAGCTTCTCCTTGCACACAGGAACTTGAAAATTCCAACCCTCAGATGTGGTCACGTGTCTTCTCTGCTGACTACTGCACATTTGCCTTCAAATGAACCGCAGGAATGTTTATTTCTTAATAATCAGCAGCAGCCTCTCTTGGAATGTGTTGTTTTATTTTCACGTATAGGCTAGGAGCATGGGTCCCAAATTTTAGCCTTCGCTGGCATGCTATTCTCCTATGGGAGTTTTAAAATCGTTATATTAATTGCTTCTAACTCTTGTCAAAGGCTAAGGGAAAAAAAAAATCTTCCAGAGTTTTGAGACAATGACAATCCAGAATCTGTTTATACTGATAATGCTTTAATGAGCTGGCCCAACTTTCTTACTGCACACATTATCACGGTGTGACACCACCTTGATTGACACGGTTGTTGTCCAGTTGCTAAGTCATGTCCAACCCTTTTCCAACCCCTGGACTGTAGCCTACCAGGCTCCTCTGTCCATGGGGTTTCCCAGGCAAGAATACTGGAATGGGTTGCCATTTCCTTCTCCAAGGGCTCTTCGCGATGAGGGAATCCCTTGATCTTCCTGATGAGGGATCCCTCCAGGGATCGAACCCATCTCACCTTCTCGGCAGGTGGATTCTTCAAAACTGAGCCACCTGGGAAGCCCATTTAAGAGACATACCTTCTAATCAATTGTGATAGAAAGGTCTTCTCCCAGCAATCTAAGGTTATAGTCAAATTCGAAATAAGTCAGATAAACTTTTGGAAAAGGATCCATTTCCATGACCGAAGGTCATGAAATCTGCCATTAGTATTGTACCATAGGTATAATCCCTGATGCTTCTGATCAAATAAATTTTCACATATCCAGACACAGGGAAGTCAGTTGGGATTACACATGAGTTAACTTAAAATTTGTACTATTTTTAGCCAGTTTGTGGCCTATTAAGCCTACATTGTGCATCTGCTTTAATTATTAAAGCAAAGTACACAATGACCAAAAGTAAAGGATTGTCCATCTTAAAAATAAAGATTAAATACCTCTCCCTATGATACCAATGTTGGTCCTCCTTTGATGACAAGACTCGCTTTGCACGTGTCAAGCACATGCTGACTTGCTGTCTACATGCTGGAATGTTTTGTTTTGTTTTCTGAAACCTCGGAGCCGTGAAGCCCTGACTGGTTTAATGTTTTTGGTTCTCATAAGATATAAAACTGTATGGATTACCCAACTTCTCTGGAGCAGTTCCTGAGAGTAATCTGGGAAGGGGGTTTCTGGTCCAGTCCTTGGTTTGGCTCAAACAAAACTCTTCTCTATTCTAATTATTGATCATTTATTGATTAATTTCATAGACACCTCAAAAATATTATAACAGATATAATGTATATGGTATGTAATTATAATAACTAATATTCATTTAATTTTAAAGAACTTTATGTGACTAAACACTAATAAGATGTGAAATTATCCCCACCCCAAAAAGAGAGAAGAGAATGCAAGCTGTATAACAGTGAGGGTTTTGTTTAAGAAATTCACCATGAACAATGTCTCATACTCAACAGGTGCTCAAAAAATGCTTGATGAATAAAAGAAGAAATGGTACCCATGTCAAATAAATCTATGTAGATGTCAAGGTCATACCCTTGAAAATGAAAGGATCACCATTTCTATAGAAAGAAAATGGTTGTCAAAGAAACTAACTTTAAAAGTATAATTTCAAAATGCTAGCTTACAGAAAGAGCTTCATCAAATGTTTGTGAAGTAAAATATAGTTCAGTTAAGTCACTCAATTGTGTCCTACTGATTGTGACCCCATGGACTGCCGAACAGCACATCAGGAGTCCCTGTCCATAACCAAATCCGGAAGCTTACTCAAACTTATGTCCATCGAGTCAGTGATGCCATCCAACCATCTCATCCTGTATTGTCCCCTTCTCCTCCCACCTTCAATCTTTCCCAGCATCAGGATCTTTTCCAGCAAATCAGCTCTTTGCATCAGATGGCCAGAGTATTGGAGTTTCAGTTTCAGCAACAGTCCTTCCAAAGAATATTCAGGACTGATTTCCTTTAGAATGACTGGTTGGATCTCCTTGCTGTCCAAGGGACTCTCAAGAGTTTTCTCCAACACCACAATTCAAAAGCATCAGTTCTTTAGCATTCACCTTGCTTTATAATCCAATTATCACATCCATACATGACCACTGGAAAAACCAAAGCTTTAACTAGTTGGACCTTTGTGGGCAGAGTAATGTCTTTGCTTTTTAATATGCAGTCTAGGTTGGTCATAACTTTTCTTCCAAGGAGCAAGTGTCTTTTAATTTCATGACTGCAATCACCATTTGCAGTGATTTTGGAGCATAAAAAAATAAAGTCTCTTACTGTTTCCATTGTTTCCACATCTATTTGCCATGAAGTGATGGGACCAGATGCCATGATCTTAGTTTTTTGAATGTTGAATTTTAAGCCAACTTTTTCACTCTCCTCTTTCACTTTCATCAAGAGGCTCTTCTTCTTCACTTTCTTCTTCACTTTCTGCCACAAGGGTGGTGTCATCTACATATCCAAGGTTATTGATATCTCTCCCAGCAGTCTTGATTCCAGTTTGTGCTTCATCCAGCTCAGCATTTCTCATAATGCATATATGCATACTCTGCATATAAGTTAAATAAGCAGGGTGACAATATACAGCCTTGACATACTCCTTTCCCTATTTGGAACCAGGCTGTTGTTACATGTTCAGTTCTAACTGTTGCTTTGTGACTTGCATGCAGAGTTCTCAGGAGGCAGGTAAGGTGGTCTGGTATTCCCATCTCTTTCAGAATTCTCCGCAGTTTGTGGTGATCCACACAGTCAAAGGCTTTGACAAGTCGATAAAGCAGATAGATATTTTACTGGAATTCTCTTGCTCTTTCAATGATCCAACAGATATTGGCAACTTGATCTCTGGTTCCTCTGCCTTTTCTAAATCCACTCTGAACATCTGGAATTTCATGGTTCACATACTGTTGAAGCCTGGCTTGGAGAATTTTGAGCATTACTTTACTAGCGTGTGAGATGAGTGCAATTGAGTGATAGTTTGAGCATTCTTTGGGATTGCCTTTCTTTAGGATTGGAATGAAAACTGACCTTTTCCAGTCCTGTGGCCAATGCTGAGTTTTCCAAATTTGCTGGCATATTTAGTACAGCACTTTCACATATCATCTTTTAGCATTTGAAATACTCAACTGGAATTCCATCATCTCCACTAGCTTTTTTCTAGTGATGCTTCCTAAAGCCCACTTGACTTTGCATTCCAGGATGTCTGGCTCCAGGTGAATGATCACACCATTGTGGTTATCTGGGTCATTAAGATCTTTTTTGTAAAGTTTTTCTGTGTATTCTTGCCAGCTTTTCTTAATATGTTCTGCTTCTGTTGGGTCCATACCATTTCTGTCCTTTGTTGTGCCCATCTTTGCCTGAAATCTTCCCTTGGTATCTCTAATCTTCTTGAAGAGATCTTTAGTCTTTCCTATTCTATTGTTTTCCTCTATTTCTTTGCATGGATCACTGAGGAAGGCTTGCTAATCTCTCGTTGCTCTTCTTTGGAACTATGCATTCAAATGGGTATATCTTTTCTTTTCTCCTTTGCCTTTTGCATCTTTTCTTTTCTCATCTCTTTATAAGTCCTCATCAGATGACCATTTTGCCTTTTTGCATTCCTTTTTCTTGGGGATGGTGTTGATCACTGCCTCTTGTCGAGTAACTCTGTCCATAGTTCTTCGGGCACTGTCTCTCAGATCTAATCCCTTGAATCTATTTGTCACTTCCACTGTATAATCATAAGGGATTTGATTTAGGTCATACCTGAATGGTCTAGTGGTCTAATAGTCAATATGTTCACATGTACCACAGCCTTGTCTAACTCAATGAAACTATGATCCATACCGTGTAGGGCCATCCAAGATGGATGGGTCATGGTGAAGATTTCTGACAAAATGTGGTCCACTGGAGAAGGAAATGGCAAACAACTTAGGTATTTTTGCCTTGAGAACCCCATTGAAGAGTATGAAAAGGCAAAAAGATAGGACACTGAAAGATGAACTCCCCAGGTCAGTAGGTGCCCAATATCCTACTGGAGATCACTGGAGAAACAACTCCAGAATGAAAGAAGAGATGGAGACAAAGCAAAAACAACACCCAGTTGCTGATGTGACTGGTAATGGAATTAAAGTCCGATGCTCTAAAGAGCAATATTGCATGGGAACCTGGAATGTTAGGTCCATGAATCAAGGCAAATTGGAAGTGGTCAAACAGGAGACGGCAAGATTAAGCATTGACATTTTAGGAATCAGTGAATTAAAATGGACTGCAATGGGTGAATTTAACTCAGATGACCATTATGTCTACTAGCTGGGCAAGAATCCCTTAGAAGAAATGGAATAGCCATCATAGTCAACAAAAGAGTCCAAAATGCAGTACTTGGATGCAATCTCAAAAATGACAGAATGATCTCTGTTTGTTTCCAAGGTAACCCATTCACTAACACAGCAATCCAAGTCTATGCCCCAACCAGTAATGCTGAAGAAGCTGAAGTTGAATGGTTCTATGAAGACCTGTAAGACCTTCTAGAACTAACACCCCAAAATGATATCCTTTTCATTATATGTGACTGGAATGCAAAAGTAGGAAGTCAAGAGACACCTGGAGTAACAGGCAAATTTGGCCTTGGAGTACAAAACGAAACAGGGCAAAGGCTAATAGAGTTTTGCCAAGAGAACGCACTGGTCATAGCAAACACCCTCTTTCAAGAACAGAAGTGGTGACTCTACACATGGACATCACCAGATGGTCAATACAAAAATCAGATTGATTATATTCTTTGCAGCCGATGACGAAGAAGCTCTATACAGTCAGCAAAAAGTAAGACAAGGAGCTGACTGTGGCTCAGGTCATGAAATAAAACATAAATCTAAGAGAATTTAATTTTCAAATTTTAGGTGTGAAGCATTTAAATCCAAATACATTTTTATGGTAGTTATTATACTATGGATTTTCTTCACTTAATATACTTCTCCAAATATAAGAACGTGCATGATTTTGACCTAGGAACTACATTAGGTCTTTGCTTTTTAAAATACCCTATTTTGCTTTTAAAGATAACAGTTGAGAAAAAAAAAATTGGGAACAGACCTTTAAATGCCAGATCAAGAGCTCTATCAAAACTCTTCCCTCCCCCTTTGAAAAAAAATCTGGCTTTAATAATAGTCCTACACTAAACTGGCTATAAAAAAGAGATTTTTCTTTGAGGAAAGCAGAGGAATGGTTGAGTATATCCTGCATCTGTCACTGGCGATCTTGGAAACACATGCAGTCGGTGTCCAATTACCCTTCTTCCACTTCTTAGGGTTATCACATGACCCATTCTTCTCTCCTGATAAACACATGGATAGCAGGCTCTGTTCTTGAATGTCCACGGTTCTTGGCTTGGAATATATGCCTATCCCCGTAATTGGAATGTAATAAATGCCAGCTAGAAGTACTGTAGTTTCCCTTTGTATACTGTATATGGTAGAAAATGTATCTCTAAAATATATTTATATCACTAAAGACCTTGAGATGACCCTAGATACAGACAGACATTTATGATAATGTAACGATTCTCTTCACCATTATACATACTGCTGGAGGAATCTTTGCTGCACTCAAACAAACGTAGGGAGAATAACTGAAGTGATTAAAACTAAGAAAATTTCCCCTAAAACTGAATTTAAGGCAGAGGAGAGGGCCTATTGACATGCATATATATTTTTGTCTAAACCTAAATTGGGAATTGTCAATGTTTATTAATAAAAAATGGCAAAACAAGATTATGAGTACCAAATATAAGACAGCCCATTGTTGTACAATGTGTGTTGATAAAATAGCAATTATATAAATGTATAAAATGAATTTGACATACTGTATTTTAAATTTTGACCAGTATTGCCTATAAATTCAATGTATCTTCATAAGCATATTTGCTTTACAATTATAATTTAATGCTTACTTTAGATGAATTTTTGGAATAAGATCTATAAGTATTGCTATTTGTTTTACATTTCAAGATGATTTATATGGTTTAATTATGTTAAAAATATACTAAAATTATAAAGAGAGTGCAAATTATAAAAGAACACTTTAAAAATATGCCCTTATGTAACAGGATATACGTGTAGTTGCAAGAATATAAACTTACTTTACAGGAGTCTTTTATCCTATGTTCTCTCCATTGTATACAATAATTTAAATTAAATAATAAAATACATCAAAGACTCAGCTATATGTATATGTTGCTGCTAATTCCATGGAAGAAAAGAACCAATCTTCATTTCCTTTTTGAGAGAAAATGACCACATTTCTACTCAGACCCTTTAGTGATAAGGAAGCTCTCACACCATCAAGAGAATGCTGATGTGACATCATAACTCTGAAAACTGGGTACAATAACTACAAAAGTATAAATAACTATGCTGGACATTTTTTATAAATGATGAGCCAGTTACAAGAAAGTTTCCTGTGGTTTATCATCAGTCATTCAATTAACTGTAGATACAACAACATGTTGTCAGTATTGGGCTTCCCAGATGGCTCAGCAGTAAAAGAATCCGCCTGCCAATGCAGGAGATGCAGTAGATGTAGGTTCGATCCCTGGTTTGGGAAGATCCCTTGGAGGAGGAAAAGACAATTCACTCCAGTATTCCAGCCTGGAAAATTCCATAGACAGAGGAATCTGCCAGGCCATAGTACATGGGATTGCAAAGAGTCAGTCACAACTGAAAACTCAAGCACATTGTCAAGATTGGGTTTCTCTATTCGACATCCAACTGAAGAGAGAGCTTCCATGTTAATGCCTATTAATTTATTCAACAACACATAAACTCTATATTTCAAAGCCAACTTGAAAAAATGGAGGCTACTTTGTCCTTGAGCAATTATTTTAATCAGGTCACTAGGACATGCCTTCACAAAGGGAAATCTACACATGGATAGTGTCCATTTGATCTTCAGGACTCTCTAACTAGTGCTGTGATTCTCTTCAGCATCAAGTGATGTAGGTTGGTTTACTGTGTCTGCACTTCATATGGACATCTGCAACTGTAGCAGGGCACGCTTTTTCTATGTGCTTAGTATTGATGTCAGTATCATACCCTCTGTTTGGCTCTTTTGAGAAGATGAGCCTCCTGTGCCTTAGACATTTTTGTGGATAAATTTTCCAGGCCCCATGCAAATCACCCAAAAAATGCACTGGGATGTTCTAAAGTTTTGCAAAATTGCTGAAACTCTCTTTAGTATAAGTTAAAGCCAGCATTTTTGTGAAGGCAGCTGTTTCCTGATGTTGTTATGCAGTTACACAAGAATAAAATTAGCATTTGTAATGTGTATCTAAATTTCAATCCTATTCCAACTACTGATAGATCCATCATAAATATGAAGTGAAAATGAAAATTGCTTTGCATATGGCTCATGTATCATATTCAAACTAGGTTCTTGGATTTTGGACACTTTGTCCATCATGTTTTTAGATCCATCTATAACTAAAAGACCTAGAAGGGCTCTAGGGTAGAATGCTTAGTTTTCACATATTATAGTGACAGCCATCCACACTGTGGATTGAGACTTAAGGGTAATTTAGCACTCCTGCCTCACTCATCAATACTGTAGTGACTTACAGAAAGAGATCAAGATCTGACATCTGCATATCTCAAAATTTAAAGCTTAAGAAATATTTTAGACATATCCAGAATTTACCTAAAAGTTAAAAAAAATCATCCTGATTATTCTCAAATATTTATCATCAAAGTCATTGGGTTCAAGTCATAGAAAAGTTTAAGGCCGAAACTTGTTTTACTATTTTGATTGGAAAGATCATTTTGTTCAGTTTTGTTGTTAGATACAGTAGTTTATTTTTTACATTTAAAGATAGACAATATTAAATGATATAGAAGAATTCTCAAAGAAGAAATATTGATATCTTACTCTCAGAAATTGACAGCATAAATAATGTTTACAGTAGAGACTATAAGTTAGAAGTGGGAGAAAGGTTAGGAATGGACCTTTCTTCTAGAGATAGAGGCAACAGTTCATTCGTTAAATATACTAAACTGGCAGCGACATTGCAATTAAAGCTCTGACCTCCCAGGGGTGAGTCAAGTTATAGGATTCCAACCAGAGGTGAGGTCTCCCTATATGGTTATGATGGGTTAGAAGGCAAGTCAAGAAGTCCCAGGAGGACAAGGATAGATTCTTTTTGTTGCCAAGTGCAAAATGTCAAGCGAGCTAGAAGGGCAGTTTTGCCAAAGTGAGAAATATCTATGCCTGGGGGGAATTTGAGCTACCCAAATGTAGTTACTTAAAAACATCTTATTCCAAATCAGGAAATAAAATACACATAAAACAATGAAACTTGAATAAATGAAATCTCTGCTTGAGCAGAAAAGTAAAACCTAATCTCAAGTGCTCTATGATGTTAACTATCTTCTGAAGCTATTTTAGCTATTCCAAGGTTAGTATTGCAGACTCCCAAGAACTTGAGTTTTTAAGAACCCAAAGGAGAGTGATTTTTTTCCTTTTCGAAGATTCCTACCTTTGTTCTCAAAGTTTTTTTTCTTTTTTAAACATTATCATTATGTATAAACATATGAAAAAAAAGTGAAAGTGTTAGTTGCTCAGTCGTGTCTGATTCTGTGATCCATGGATTGCAGCCTTCCAGGCTCCTCTGTCCATGGAATTCTCTGCCAAGAATACTGGAGTGGGTAGCCTGCCCTTCTCCAGGGCATTGAACTCCAGGGATTGAACCTGGGTCTCCTGCACTGCAGCAGATTCTTTACCACTGAGCCACAAGCAAAAGTCATATACACAAATAGTTGGTCCTATTTAGATACATCTTATAATCACTAAAGAAATTATATAGCACTCTGCCATAAAAATATATGCTCTATAAAAGCTAATGAGTAAGGAAAACATTGTAATTTAATTTGAATAATTGTAAATCCAATAAATATATGCTTTTGGTACCAAACATACACTTCTGTACCCTCTGAACTATCATATATTTCAAATTAGCTGAATATTTATAATGATGTTGGGCTTCCCTGATAGGTCAGTGGGTAAAGAATCCGCCTGCAATGTAGGAGACACTGGTTTGATTCCTGGGTTGGGAAGATCTGTTGGAGAAGGGATAGGCTACCCACTCCAGTATTCTTGGGCTTTCCTTGTGACTCAGCTGGTAAAGAACCCGCCTACAATGTGGGGCACCTTGGTTTGATCCCTGGGTTGGGAAGATCCCCCGGAGAAGGGAAAAGCTACCCATTCCAGTATTCTGGCCTAGAGAATTCTATGGACTGTATAGTCCATGGGGTCACAAAGAGTTGGACATGACTGAGCGACTTTCACTTAATGATGTGGGTACAGTACATTTTGATTAGGGAAAAATATAAGCTGGATATTTTTTATACTACCAATAACACATATTTATTTTACTTGAGAGATTTGCTTAGTGAATTTATTTTTATGTTTAGAAAATTTAAATTTAGTTGCTCATTAAAATACTTCAAGAAAAGAATAGACAGAAGAAACATCAAAATGACAATGATGTATGGGAAATAGAAAAAAAGAACGAATGATAAAAAATAGTTTTCCATGGCAGAAATTCTTCAACATGAAGCTAAAAGTCTATTTTTTTTTTTTTTTTTGCTTTTAGAGTTTTAATTTTTACTAACATGTTCATTATGAGAAGAATGAACATAATGCTTTTTAATATAATTCTAAAAGGACAAAAACCAAAACTAAATTATGTAAAAGAAAACTACCCTGATTTTTCCACACAAATGCAATTCCGCCTTGGTTGAACTGAAAGAATTAGGTTTCTCTGAGTTAATTCAGTTGGATTAAGTCAACTCTGTCAAATGATTCAGGAAAAAAAAAAAAAAATTTAAGTGACTAGAATTAGATGAGCATCTTTTCTCCAGAAGCTTTGACTCTGATGTACTGAGAAAATAAGTTTTCAGTCTGTGAGCAATATTAAAATTGACTCGAATATGTTAGTTAGTTTCCAATTTGGAAGGGCTGAAGCTATTCAAATGTGAACTAGCTATGATAATTTACTATAACTACTTCAGCACAAATCATAAAATATTTCAGTCTAAGAAGTCTCTTTCATAAGACAACATGGCCAATGGCATTCCAAATGTATTAAATAGATCTGTTTTTTAAAGACATGGTGCCATCATTTTTTAATTGAAAGAAAATTATATAATAAATAATTGGAGATGACATTACCTACAAAAAAAATCAGAACAACAACATTCTTGTATATTTTGACATACCCATCCAAGATAGTAAGATGCACTGAATCACAGGCATCTATGATTCAAACAGACAGTTATCAGTTTAAGAAGACAGCAGCCTGGTCTGTAGCAATATCAATTTGCTAAGTAATTCAGTTATCACATTTTTGATCCACAGAGATGAAATTTTGAAATAGCAAAACATGTCAAGACTGTATTTGTATACCAAAATCCTAATGGAATCTGAAATGCATTGAATTAACAAGTTGTCATGCAAGTAATGGTAACAATTTTAGTGAAAGAGGAGAACAGGATTTTTCTCCTGAAAGATAATGGACAGTCTTACCTAAGTATCAAAGTATAGTAACACCTCTAAAAGAAAAACACTGCTCACAGGAATTCTTTACTAATACCTAAATTGAAAACTCAAACTTTTTCATATCAGTTAGAAAGAGCCTTTTATAAACTTGCAAGTTCATATACAGGGATAATTACTTAGTTTTTGCTTATAAAAACAAAATCAACTAGCTAAAATAGTTAGTCTGGTATATTCAGTTAGACATTATTAGGATTTTGAAGGATTTCTTCTTTTCTGTCTTTAAGATTTCTGTCCTTTATTGTGCCCATCTTATCTCTTGAAGAGATCTCTAGGCTTACCCATTCTATAATTTTCCTCTATTTCTGTGCATTGATCACTGAGGAAGGCTTTCTTATCTCTTTTTGCTATTCTTTGGAACTCTGCATTCAAGTGGGTATATCTTTCTTTTATCCTTTGCCTTCCAATTCTCCTCTTTTCACAGCTATTTATAAGGTCTCCTCAGACAACCGTTTTGCCTTTTTGCATTTCATTTTTCTTGGGGATGGTCCTGATCACTGCCTTTTGTACAATGTCATGAACCTTTGTCCATAGTTCTTCAGGCACTCTGTCTATCAGATCTAACCCCTTGAATCTATTTGTCACGTCTACTATATAATCGTAAGGGATTTGATTTAGGTCATACCTGAATGGTCTAGTGGTTTTCCCTACTTTCTTCAAAAAGAGAAGGCAAGAATACACAGAACTATACAAAAAAGATCTTCATGACTTAGATAACCACGATAGTGTGGTCACTCACCTAGAGCCAGGCATCCTGGAATGTGAAGTCAAGTGGGCCTTAGGAAGCATTACTACAAACAAAGCTAGTGGAGATGATGGAATTCCAGTTGAGCTATTTCAAATCCTGAAAGATGATGCTGTGAAAGTGCTGCATTCACTATGCCAGCAAATTTGG
Source organism: Muntiacus reevesi (assembly GCF_963930625.1). Lineage (NCBI taxonomy): Eukaryota > Metazoa > Chordata > Mammalia > Artiodactyla > Cervidae > Muntiacus > Muntiacus reevesi. The sequence goes on from NC_089269.1 coordinate 29,826,400, forward strand.
AAAACTCAGCAATGGCCACAAGACTGTAAAAGATCAATTTTCATTTCAATTCCGAAGAAAGGCCATGCCAAAGAATCTTCAAACTACCGCACAGTTGCACTCATCTCACACACTAGCAAAGTAATGCTCAAAATTCTCCATGTCAGGCTTCAATAGTATGTGAACTGTGAACCTCCAGATGTTCAGGGTGGATTTACAAAAGGCAGAGAAACCAGAGATCAAATTGTCAATATCCACTGGATCATTGAAAAAACAAGAGAGTTCCAGGAAGACATCAATTCTTGCTTTATTGACTACTCTGGGTTCTGCCTAAATCATCTCCTCCAATTGAAACACTAGATGTGGTGTCTTTATTGAACATTGATTGACTAACATCTACTTCATCCCTTTGACTGTGTGGATAACAACAAACTGTGGAAAATTCTCCAAGAGATGGGAATACCGGGCCATCTTACCTGTTTCCTGAGAAATCTGTATTCAGGTCAAGAAGCAACAGTTAGAATTGGACATGGAACAACAGACTGGTCCCAAACCAGGAGAGGAGAACATCAAGGCATATACTGTCACCCTGCTTATTTAATTTATATTCAAAGTACATCATGCAAAATGCTGGGTTGGAGGAAGCACAAGCTGGAGTCAAGATTTCTAGGAGAAATATTAATAACCTGAGATATGCAGATGACACCACCCATATGGCAGAAAGTTAGGAAGAACTAAAGAGTCTCTTGATGAAAGTGAAAGAGGAGAGTGAAAATGCTGGATTAAAATTCAACATTCAGAAAACTAAGATTATGGCATCTTGTCCCATCACTTCATGGCAAATAGATGGGGAAACAATGGAAGCAGTGAGAGACTATTTTTTGGGCTCCAAAATCATTGCACATGGTGACTGCAGCCATTAAATTAAAAGACACTTGCTCCTTGGAAGATATGACCAACTTAGACAATATATTAAAATACTCTGCCAACAAAGGTCCATCTGGTCAAAGGTATGGTTTTTCTAGTAGTCATGTATAGATGTGAGAGTTGGACTATAAAGTTGAGTACCGAAGTATTGATGCTTTTGAACTGTGGTGTTGGAGAAGATTCTTGAGAGTCCCTTGGACTGCAAGGATATCCAACCAGTTCATCCTAAAGGAGATCAGTCTTGGGTGTTCTATGGAAGGACTGATGTTGAAGCTGAAACTCCAATACTTTGGCCACCTGATGCGGGGAGAGCTGACTCATTTGAAAAGACCCTGATGCTGGGAAAGATTGAGGGCAGGAGGAGAAGGGGACGACAGAGGATGAGATGGTTGGATGGCATCACCGACTCGATGGACATGGGTTTGGGTGGATTCTGGGAGTTGGTGATGGACAGGGAGACCTGGTATGCTGCAGTTCATGGGGTGGCAAAGAGTTGGACATGACTGAGCGAGTGAACTGAATTGAACTGAAGGACAGAATTGAAGGCATTTTGGAGTGTCAGACAATGAATTGACAGTCTGAAAGACTTGGAATTTTAGTTGGCATCTGAGCACTAGATGGAGTAAACAGGATAGACAGGAAATGACAGCTAAGAGTAGAATGCTTGATTTGAGATTATGGTGATGACTATAGGGAGAAGGGTCATAAGGTCATAATAACTGGAGTCATATTCCAGAAATCAGAACTCTTCAGAGGTGGATGCATCGATTATGTAGAAAGTCTGGTCACAGAGATTTAGAACAGCCAGAAATGTTCTTGGTGAGGTTGCCCAGGACCCCGGATCCTTGTGCAATGTTGCTACTCCTCCATTTCTGGTCTCCACACAGGGACTGGGGGACTGAACCAGAGACTGATGCAGAATTCTGCAGGTTCTTGCAAAACGTTTCCCAACTCTCCATAAAATGTCAATACTTCTAGCTTCATTATCACACTCAAACTCTTCCTAAAAATCTATCAGATCTGATCCCATCAGTGTCACCAGAAACTCAGCTCTCAGGGCATCTTTCAATACAGAGACTTTCAGTCTTGCACGCAGTCTCTGAATTCATCCAATCCTTCACCTCTCTGGACCCACAGAAACTTCTAAAGCATGCTCTGGAACTCATGTGCCCCCATCACCAATCACCTTCAGGATCATCACCTTCTCTGAATGTTACAGAACTAAAATAGCTATTTCTGGTGAGAATATTGCTTCTGTTGATGCCCTTTTAAGTGGAGGAAACTTCATCTCCCACAAACTTCTTCATTGAGCTCAATATGCTTTAGATGCTTCTTCCTTCCTTCTTCCTCAGTGACATCTGAACAATTATTTCTATCCCCAATTTTGTTTAGGTTTATGAAGCTTATAGCATTAAATCCAGCCATCTACCAACAGTAGTTTTGGTCATTCTGGGTCCTTTCTCTTTTGTGTCTTGAAATTATCAAGAGTTTACTCGAACACTCTCCCACCGCCCCCAACACCACTCCTGTCATTCCCACATTTTGATATCCATATCAACTCAAGATGAGGCAAAAGATACAACAGATCTACAATCATAGAAAGCACTAAGACGTAGTCAGATATTCACTCCTAAAAGATATTAAGTTCTAATGGTTTTATACTGACTTTTATTAAAAATCAAAACTAATGATTCCTAAGTTATTTAAACTGATCCAATACATAGAAAAATACAGAAATATCCTCAACTTACTTCTATAAAGTAATATATTCTTAACAACAAACCCAGAAAATAGTAGCACAAAGGAAATCTAATGTTCAATATTAGGAAGATTACTTGTGTGAATTATGATAGGTATAAAATTCTAAACAAAACAATGCAAAGAAAATTCAGAAATAGTAAATATATATAATGAGAAACACAAAGGTGGCTAAACATTTGGAATTATGTAAATTTCATCAGCCACATTAAGTAAAAAGTGAAAAAATAAAGTTTGAGACTTTGATGGCAAAAAAGGATTTGATAGCATTCAAAACACATTCAGAATGGCTTAGCAAGTATGGAAAAGCGTTGCCTTGACTTGATAAAGAGTATCCACCAGAAACCTTCAACAAACACCATCCTTAATAGTAAAAAACATTGCAAATATACCACTAAAGTGAGTAATGAGATAAGGACGCTATTGTCACTGACTTACCAGTGAACAAGCAAGGAATACACAAAGATGGCATGTGGTAAAAAGAAAGACACAACATTATCATTGTGTCATTGTCATTGCATCTGCTTAGATAACACAAAATAATTAGCAGAAATATTTTATGGAAACTGGACCATCCAGTAAGCAGCAGAGTTATAGAAACAGTATAGAAAAAGTACTGTTGGTGGTTTAGTTGCTAAAGTTGTGTCTGACTATTGTGACCCCCATGGACTGTAGCACGCCGGCTCCTCTATCCATAGGATTTTCCAGGCAAGAATACTGGAGTGGGTTGCCATTTCCTTATCCCAGGGATCTTCCTGACCCAGGGATTGAACCCATGTCTCCTGCACTGCAGGCAGATTCTTTACCAACTGAGCTACTTATTTAAATAAGATAAAATATGATAGAAAAATATTTAGCTCATTATAGCAACAGAAATAAATATGAAATAACTAGGAATATCATCCTAACATATTTTCAAGGCTTATTAAACCTTGGGAAAGGCTACTCTAGAACAAACGATGAATTCTTAAGAGACTTGATGTGGCAGCAGAACACCCATTATTATTCCCACCTTAAAATTACTTAATCCAGTAGTGGTTTTCACCTGATGTTAGGCAGTAAATTGTAGTGATAAATCATGTAGACCCTGGAAACAGAATAAAACTGGCTTCAAATCCTGATTGTACAATATACTAAGCACATTTGTTGATTTCAATCTTCTGAGCCTCAATATACTTAACAAAAAAGGTTGACAATATTATCTATCTTTATTGGACTGTAGTTACAATTAAGCTGGGTATACATTTCTTGGTACAGTAACCCACCTTGGTTTTTCTCATGGATTCTTACATATCTTCCTAACTGGTCTCTCTATTGCGTTCCTTGGTTCACTATAGTCTGTACCCAATGCAGAGTGATCCTGTTAAACAGTAATTCAGATGATGCTATTTTTGGCTCTGAATCCTTAAATGACTTCCTATTATTGGCAGAATAAAAGCAAAGCCCTTACAGTGGCCTAAATGCCACCCTCCCCTCCTTTTTCTGGTCTCTTGTTACTTCTCTTCTCCTATTCCACTTCCACTTCTTTCTCAGGCACCTGGACTTCGTCATTCCCTCTGTTCAGAGCACTCTGCCCTAAGTTTGCTCCCTTGCCTCCTTTGTCTCTTTCTTCAAATGTCATCCTTGGGCAGACAAACTCCCTGACCATCCTATCTAAAACAGAAAAACAGAACAAGACAAAATCCTAAACCTTCACTCTGATCACCCTCTTTCCCATTTCTTTTTAAAATTCTCATCCCATTGTGTGTGTGTGTGTATTTATGTACACTCAGTTGTGTCCAATTCTTTGTGACCCCTTGGACAGCAGCCCTCCAGGCTCCTCTGTCCATGGAATTTTCCAGGAAAGAACACTGAAGTGTGTTTCCATTTCCTTCCCCAAGGGATATTCCCCAGCCAGAGATCGAACCTGAGTCTCTTGAGGCTCCTTCACTGGTAGCTGGGTTCTTTACCAGCTGAACCACCAGGGAAGCAGGCTATATTCAATAAACATTTGTTGCATGACTAGAACTACTATTATTATAACAGCACCACTATTAAAGGGAGTTATTGATTTTATTTCCATGTGTTAATATGCTGACTTTAAAATATTGAGTTTTCATTGCACTTCATTGGCCTATTTTATAGTGATTTTTTTTTTCATTTTGTACCTGCTACTTCCTAGTATATGAAAGTTACCATCCAGTTATCAGTTCAGTTCAGTTTAGTCGCTCAGTCGTGTCCGACTCTTTGCGACCCCATGAATCGCAGCACGCCAGGCCTCCCTGTCCATCACCAACTCCCGGAGTTTACTCACACTCGTGTCCATCGAGTCAGTGATGCCATCCAGCCATTTCATCCTCCGTCATCCCCTTCTCTTCCTGCCCCCAATCCCTCCCAGCATCAGGGCTTTCTCCAATGAGTCAGTTCCTCGCATGAGGTGGCCAAAGTGTTGGAGTTTCAGCTTCAGCGTCAGTCCTTCTAATGAACACCCAGGACTGATCTCCATTAGGATGGACTGCTTGGATCTCCATATAACTATCCATTTATAGGGGTCCTTAATTATCCTGATCTATGATTTTTGTTAATATCCTAGGTAGGTCTTCCCCATATGTTTCTTGATATCCATTTCTTTACAATCCTGTACTGTAACAAGCTACCAAAAAAAAAAAAAGTTACATTTCAAAGCTTACATTTCAAATCTCTTTCCTATGAGTTCCTTTGAGATCAAACACCAAGATTGAAAAAACCAGCCTCAGCACATCACTGAGCAAGTGAATCCGTCCAATCTCCGTCAGCAGTTTGGCTCAGTAAGTAAAGGCTTCTCTTACTATAAATATGAATCAGATTCTCAACACCTATCATCAGTCAAACCTTGGGGGCACAGCTAGGATTTGGAGAAGTTCATAGGAAGTTGTGTAGTCCTGGCTCCAACAGAGGAGTCTCTGTGGTGTATAAACAGTGTGAAGAATGAATAAAAATGATGAAGAACTTTCTCAAAGTTCTGACCAAACAATCTGCCAACTTTTGAGGGGATTACAAGATCCAGGAAAAATTGGCTTTTATGTTAAAGGTTATTAGTCCTCAACAGATAATATTTTCTGGAGGAAGTCTGAACGAAAGAGGCTTCACAGAGATTAGAGGAGTTTAAACATTACACAAATGTGAACAGTCATGGCAGAAAATGAGCCAATAAATCAGTTTTCTTAACTCTTGCTGGCACTGATTAAAACCTGAAGCCAAAGTCCTCCAGTGGCGTGAGATAATCAAAGGCATTTTCTTAGAATGATGTGTAGGTGGTGATTTATAAACTGTAAAACTGCCATGTCATATGGTAAACAAAACCTGGATAACACAATTATTTCCATATATTGCTTCAGTTATAATCCTGATGGAGTATATGCTTTAGTTTGTTTGAAATTGCTATAAAATTTATCTAATTTATATTCATGTTTATTTTAATTGTGTTTTCATACCCATTTTCTGATTAGCATGTTAGAAAATAAGTATTACCTCTGGTTCTGCTGATGTTCACCATAATACTACTTAACTATATTTACCTAAAAAAAGCTTCTGTTTGGGATCTTACTATCTAGTAATAATACTACTTTGATTTGAATGTTGGTAAAGTCACCAAAATATTTTGAATTTCCTAGTGTCAGATGAATATAAACATATAGTTACAGGTTTTAGATGTAGATATACAGGATTTAAATATAGTTGTTTGTTAATTCTTCCAACACTCAGGATTTGATCTAACCCAAAGGTAATATACTTTATCCCTCAAACTACTTACCAGCTGTATCTTATGCAGATGGCAATAGAATGAGAATATGATGAGACTCTCAGTCTGAGATTATATGGCTAATATGGCTTCCTGACTTGACAAATAAATACACCAGATAGAAAGCATGCACTTGAGTTTATCCATAATTTGATTGCCGGGGAATATTGGAGCTGAAATCCAGGTTTTCTTCAACCACAGTATCTCAGAAAGATTTTGGAGAGAACTAGGTTCATTGGTTTTAGTAGCAGAACAGTTTTTAACACAGCAATAATAGAAATCTCAATCTAATAACCCAAACTTCTTTAACTGAAGTGTGGAGATGGGTGGAGAAGACAGAGGGTGAAGATTATTCCACCACCACCATGTGCCACTCTGCTGCTCCTGACACACCCACATTGCACCTTAAGGCTCAGTTGAGGCTGCTTTTAAAAATGTTCTAACCTATTTAAAAATTCAATTTAAGAATTTATTTTAAATTATTACCCAAACATAAGAACAAGAGGGCATAGAAGTTTAATGCCTTTATTTACTATTTATTTTTGTGCTATTAATTTTTATTGCTGTAGAGTTGAATTACAGTGTTATGTTAATTTCATGTGTATAACAAAGTGAATCAGTTATATGTATATGTATACATATATCCTTTGACTATATGATATACATATATGAGATATATATATAATATATATATATATATATCCTTATATGTATGCATATAAGCCTTTGACTGTGTGGATCAAAACAAACTGTGGAAAATTCTTCAAGAGATGGGAATACCAGAGCTTCTTACCTGCTTCCTGAGAAATCTGTATGCAGGTCAAGAAGCAACGTTAGAACCAGACATGGAACAATGGTCTGGTTGCAAATTGGAAAAGGAGTATATATACAAGGCTGTATATTGTCACCCTGCTTATTTAACTTATATGCAGAGTATATCATGAGAAACACTGGGCTGGATGAAGCACAAGCTGGAATCAAGATTGCCAGGAGAAATATCAATAACCTCAGATATGCAGATGACACCACTCTTATGGCAGAAAGTAAAGAGGAACTGAAGAGTCTCCTGATGAAAGTGAAATTGGAGAGTGAAAAGCTGGCTTAAAGCTCAACATTTAAAAAACTAAGATCATGACATCTGGTTTCATCATTTCAAGGCAAATAGATGGGGAAGCAATGGAAACAGTGACAGACTTTATTTTTCTGGGATCCCAAACCACTACAGATGGTGACTACAGCTATGAAATTAAAAGACTTGGAAGAAAAGCTATGACCAACCTAGACAGCATATTAAAAAGCAGAGATGTTACTTTGCTAACGAAAGTCTGTCTACTCAAAGCTATGGTTTTTCTAGCAGTCACGTATGGATGTGAGAGTTGGCTCATAAAGAAATTTGAATGCCGAAGAATTGATGCTTTTGAACTGCGGTATTGGAGAAGACTCTTGAGAGTCCCTTGGACTGCAAGGAGATCCAACCAGTCAATTCTAAAGGAAATCAGTCCTAAGTATTCATTGGAAGGACTGATGCTGAAGCTGAAACTCTAATGCTTTGGCCACCTGATGCGAATAACTAACTCATTGGAAAAGCCGCTGATGCTGGGAAAGATTGAGGGCAGGAGGAGAAGGGGACGACAGAAGATGAATTGGTTTGAGGGCATCACCAACTCGACGGACATGAATTTGAGCAAGCTCTGGGAGTTGGTGATGGACTGGGAAGCCTTGAGTGCTGCAGTCCATGGGGTCACAATGTGTCGGACACAACTGAGTGACTGAACTGACCTGATACATATATCCCTTCTTTTTCAGATTCTATTCCCATGTAGCTTATTACAGAGTACTGAGTAGAGTTCCCTCTGCTACACAGTAGGTTCTTTTTTTTTTCCACAGTAGGTTCTTATTATTTATCTATTTTATATATAGTAGTGTGTGTGCCTGTGTGCTTGCTAAGTCACTTACTCATGTCTGACTCTTTGTGATCACATGGACTGTAGCCTACTGAGTTCCTCTGTCTGTGAGTATCTCCAGGCAAGGATACTGGAGTGGGTTGCATCCAGGGCATCTTCCTGGCCCAGAGATCAATCCTGCATCTCCTGTGACTCCTGCATTCTAGGCGGATTCTTTACCAATGAGCCACCAGGGAAGCCCAGTAATGTGAATATGTCAGTCCTAATCTCCCACTTCATCCCTTCTGCATCCCCTCACTTCCCCTTGGTAACCAGAAGTTTCTTTTCTACATCTGTGACTCTATTTCTAGTTTATATTAAGCTCATTTGTACCATATTTTTTAGATTCCACTTATAAGAAAATTTATATGAGATTCATTTCTCTGTACAGAAATGGAAAAGAAAACAGAGAAGCTATGAAGGCAGGTGATTCCCTAGAATCACATGGTTAATGTTTAGATTGAAACATAGTCCAGTGTTTTTCTTACTACATCAATCTTCAAAAAAAATTGCTCCCTGAAGCAAAGGCAGAACAACCTCACTAGTACTCAAAAAGTGCACATTAAAGAAAATAAAATGGCATAGTTTTCCCTTTAAATAGGTAATTTTAAAAGAAGCTCTACTACTTAAAATCTGTCAGCCATTACAGATAGCTGCTCCTTGAGAAAACCTTAATACACCTTTCCAAGATCCAGTCTAATATTACCCAGTAAAACTTCCTATGATATTTCTAATCTGTTCAATATGGTGGCTACTAGCCACATGTTGAGTGCTTCTCACTTGATCTTAGCCAAAAGGACGAGAAGCGATGTTGTTGAGTGCTTTTCAAGTGTGGCTGACGAATGAAATATTTTAGTTAGTTTACATTTAAGTAGCTACATGTGGTTGGGGGCCATCATGCCAGACAAACCAGGCCCAGGGCTTTACTTCTTCTGTAGTCTCACCTTCCATCATATCCTCACCAATCACTTTATGGTTTGTCCATATTACAGTTCAGTTTTATGAATTCACCTGGTATCTCCTGGCTGCTACACGTTTTGTTAGTATCACTTCCCAGTTCTTCACTTCCCTTGTACTTGCTAATTTCTATTCATTCACCTTTTATATTTGGTGAAATGAAGCTTTCCCTAAGACAGTGTCTTAATTCTCTAACTCCCTTCTGCCTTAACCCTTAAAGAGCAGCCACCTAAGTAAGCCCTGTCTCTGAATTCATGGTCTTATATATGGAGCACGGTCCTCTGGTCACTTGAGAAGTATGGAATGTCAGTGTTGTTTAGAGACTGTTGTTGTTGTTCAGACACTAAGTCATGTCTGACACTTTTGTGATCCCATGGACTGTAGTCTGCTAGTCTCCTCTGTCTACAGGATTTCCCAGGCAAAAATACTGGAGTGGGTTGCCATTTCCTTCTCCAGGGGATCTTCTCAACCCAGAGATAGAACCTGCGTCTCCTGCAATCACAAGCAGATTTTAAACCACTGAGCCACCAGGGAAGCCTTCCACCTAAGGTGGACAGCTTTTAATCTACTCTAGTGCAATTATATTTTTAATATCCCTTTCCACTTGTGAGATTATAAGAGTCTCCATGGGAAAAGAAATGTGCTAGCCACAAACACTTGATTTGTCACATGTATTTTGAACAAACTGATATATGAATATTTAAAAGTTCATTTAAATGCATTAATTATATTTTTGAAAGTTAGGCAGAAAAAAAAAAACGTTGCTACATGGGAAACTATCATCATCTCTCAAACAGAATGACAGACTAACTCCACATTTCGGTCCAACCATAGCATGATGAACTGATTAGATGGCACAGTGTTTAGAAATCTATTCTGACAGTCAGCAATGATGTAATGATGTTCTGGACTAGAGTCATTTACGAGATCATGGAAAAGAAAGTGTACATCTAAGAGACATGTTGAGAATTGGATTGAATAGAGCTGGAAAGAAACCGAGGAACCAGAAATAAGACAGTGTGCCTTTCATAAAAAATACACAGAATAGGAATAACAAAGATACTGCACTTGGGAGCTAACTAAAACTTGGGTTATGTAAAACAAAAATGATAATGGGCTTGTATATTCAGAGGAATATTAAAGTGTGAAATGTCTAAGTTGTACAAGCAGTTGGTAATACATGACTACTGAGAGTGCATTGCAACCTTCAGGCTAAAAGTTGTAGATATTAGAGCCACAGGATTGGCTGGGCTTTTTTTTTTTTTTTTTTTCATTTGTTTTTATTAGTTGGAGGCTAATTACTTTACAATATTGTAGTGGTTTTTGTCATACATTGACATGAATCAGCCATGGATTTACATGTATTCCCCATCCCGATCCCCCTCCCACCTCTCTCCCCATCCCATCCCTCTGGGTCTTCCCAGTGCACCAGCCCCGAGCACTTGTCTCATGCATCCAACCTGGGCTGGTGGTCTGTTTCATCCTTGATAGTATACTAGTTTCAATGCTATTCTTTCAGAACATCCCACCCTTGCCTTCTCCCACAGAGTCCAAAAGTCTGTTCTGTACATCTGTGTCTCTTTTTCTGTTTTGCATATAGGGTTATCGTTACCATCTTTCTAAATTCCATATATATGTGTTAGTATGCTGTAATGTTCTTTATCTTTCTGGCTTACTTCACTCTGTATAATGGGCTCCAGTTTCATCCATCTCACTAGAACTGATTCAAATGAATTCTTTTTAATGGCTGAGTAATATTCCATGGTGTATATGTACCACAGCTTCCTTATCCATTCGTCTGCTGATGGCATCTATGTTGCTTCCATGTCCTGGCTATTATAAACAGTGCTGCGATGAACACTGGGGTGCACGTCTCTCTTTCAGATCTGGTTTCCTCAGTGTGTATGCCCAGGAGTGGGATTGCTGGGTCATATAGCAGCTCTATTTCCAGTTTTTTAAGGAATCTCCACACTGTTCTCCATAGTGGCTGTACTAGTTTGCATTCCCACCAACAGTGTAAGAGGGTTCCCTTTTCTCCACACCCTCTCCAGCATTTATTGCTTGTAGACTTTTGGATAGCAGCCATCCTGACTGGTGTGTAATGGTACCTCATTGTGGTTTTGATTTGCATTTCTCTGATAATGAGTGATGTTGAGCATCTTTTCATGTGTTTGTTAGCCATCTGTATGTCTTCTTTGGAGAAATGTCTGTTTAGTTCTTTGGCCCATTTTTTGATTGGGTCATTTATTTTTCTGGAATTGAGTTGCAAGAGTTGCTTGTATATTTTTGAGATTAATCCTTTGTCTGTTTCTTCATTTGCTATTATTTTCTCCCATTCTGAAGGCTGTCTTTTCACCAAGTTAGGAGACAAAAGGAAATAGAAACGCCAAGCTGACTATTCGTGTATGCATGTTAAGTCACTTCAGTCATGTCTGACTCTTTGCAACCCTGTGGACTGAAGCTCACCAGTCTCCTCTGCCTATTCAGAAGTATACAAAAATCAAGTTGAGAGTTTTAAGGAGATGGGGCACAGTTAAAAGTATTGATTTCCCAAGAGAAACTGAATTGGAAAGGCATGAGAAATATGAAATTTGAATAGAAAAACTCTCAGGGGGTGTTCTTTGAGATAACACTTATCCAAATATGCGTCGTACAGAAGTACAAAGAGAAAGTATTGACATTCTATACCTCTCAAGTGACCAGAGGACTGTGTTCCAGATATAAGACCATGAATTCAGAGACAGGGCTTACTATTCTGCATTGTGATTAGGACCAGGAAGTTTGCTTTTGTATCTGCTTTTTTCCCCCCTTTTTTAAGAGATAGAAGGCCAAGGTCTGATTAAAGTTTACCCCTTAAAACTTAATACAAATAGTTTTGAAGAAGCATTTATTATTGGTTTTCTAAAACCTTGACTATTTAATTAAAAAGGACCCATAACCTACAGGGCCTATATGAGAATTTTTTGTAATTGGTTACTCTCTTAGCCTTTAAGGCATAGAATCACACAAAAACTTATGTGCAATACTTAAATACTATACTTGCATATTAATAATACTTCCAATACTATATTAGGAAGTGCTCTTCCAAAGGAAGGCCCAAGGAGGAAGGGGGGGAAGAGCCAAAACCTGAAGGCACATTGCCAACGTCCTCACACTTTGTATCAAGCACAACTTTGCCATTTTTAAGACGTAGCATGAATCACTGCCTCTTAATCTACCTTGGGGTAAAGAAAGCAGAAAAATGCATCTGTCAATTTCCATTTTTATTCCTATTTCACAGGTTTGCTTCATGGGCTATTAACACACCCTCCTCCAAACCAAACACACATACTTCTAGGTTGCATACAAGCATTACTAATCTGTCCCATGATATCTCAAGTCTCAGAAGCAATAAGAAAGCATCGGGGAGGAAGGATGAATGTGCCATGTGGGTGTAAGCAACACGCGGTCATGTTGGTAAGGCAGAGTCGATAGTCACAGTATCTGGAGGGCAGAGTGGCCAGTGGCTTCAGGGAGATTGTGCTGAGGTTCTGAAATGGCACTAAGAAAGTATCTGGTACAGTTCACATGTACCAGCCACTTTATTCTCTCTTCTCTGGCCTTAGCACTCAAGGATGGCTTACATACCATCCCTGATTTGAGTTGTACTTTTGTGATGGGCTAATTATAGACAGTGAGTGTACAAGTGTGTGAACACTGATATTTTTATTTTTATTTTTATTTATTTTATTTTATTTTTTTGATATTTTTAGATAAATACACATTCTGGGATAGTTTTAGTAGGAATAGTGATCTGATTCACTTAATAACTCTAATATTAATAAATTATGGTGATGTTTATACTAGCTTTATTTTTGTATAGTTTGACCTTTGAAATCCTATACTCGGAAAAATCTTTTTATATTTGTTTGGTAAAAATGTGCTTCATCAACCTGATTTGGCCTTTTGCCTTTTTGACCCAACAAAATTTCATGAATACCCCGGGCTCAATTCAAAAGTCACCTTTTTTTTCTAAAGATGATATTGTATATTGAATTGTACTCAAGTTTAAGATCTTAAGTCCCTTTTTAAGGTAAAAATTGAAGACAGTCAAAATTACCCATGAATATTATTTAAATCACCCACTAGGAATGGTATTAAATACACATACCTATAAGTATGTATATATGTGTACATATATGTATATATGAGTATATGTATGTGTATATATGTGCGCACACATGTATGTATATACATATGTATGTGCATATATGTACACACATATGTACACACACACACGTGTGTGTGTGTGTGTGTGTGTGTGTGTGTGTGTGTGTGTGTGTATGTAGGTATATATGACTTCCCTGGTGGCTCAGATGGTAAAGAATCCACCTGCAATACAGGAGATCTGGGTTTGATCTCTGGGTTGGGAAGATCCCTGGAGAAGGGAATGGCTACTCACTCCAGTATTCTTACCTGGAGAATATCGTTTACAGGGGAGCCTGGTAGTCTCCTGGCAGACAGTCTATGGGGTCGCAAAGAGACAGGCATGACTAAGCAGCTAAGTACACACACATGCAGGCTGGCAGGATGAGATGGCTGAATGCATCTCCGGTGCAATGAACTTGGGAACGTGGGTAAACTCCAGGAGATGGTGAGGGACAGGGAAGCCTGGCGTGCTGCAGTCCATGGACTTGCAAAGAGTTGGACATGACTGGGCGACTCAACAACAACAAATATATATATATATATATATATACACATATATATATATACACACACACATATGTATATAATTTTTCTATACAAACCAAAGGAAATTCAGTAATCTTGTTGTAGGGTAGTCAGTTTCTCTGTGTGGCTCCATGTCTCAAGAAAGCCTTATAATCAGTCATATTTCTTCTATCATCTTTGCTGTTTAGTTTCAGGTTTACTTGTATCCATTATTTCCTTAATAGAATTATATTAGGTGTGTGACTCAACTCCATGGATCCAGATCTTCTCAAAAAGATTGGCCATCTCTTCTCTGTGCTTTTATTTCACCCGCTTTATGCCATCGGCAGGCACTGTATCATATTTATTGTTTCTATTTGAGGACATGCAGCAGTGAGGCATTCCCTACAGCTCCCATTTGGATATAATGTTTTGTCTTCTTAGGTAGTTGCTAAGGTTAGAAGTAAAACTAGGAAAGACTTAAATAGAATATAATAGAAAAGTATTATGAATAATAACATTAAAAAATTGCAACAGCTCTAGGTTTCTTGTAATTTGCTTAGTAAAAATCCATTCCCTTGATTTGATCTTTTAGCTGAAGATGACTTGTTCCTGGATCACAAAGCTGAGAAAGCGAACAGCAGTCACGGTTCTAGGGGAACCCTGCTAGATAACTCCTTACTTGACATACCGGTTTGCCCCCTGGAAAAGCTTCTCTGCTACTTTTCTCTACAGTTGTATAGCACTGTAGTTGGTTTTCTCCAGAGCCATCCCCTCGACTAGAAGGTGAAAGAAAACAGGGATTCTTTTGTCTGTGTATCCCTAATGTCCAACACTGTTTAGATGATAATGGTTCTCAAAAAATGTTTGAAGATAATAACCAAAATTTTTAAAGTTTAGCTTTCTTCCACATAAAGTCTTGTCAACTTTTTCAAAATAGATTTTATTAGATTAAATTTCATTAACTGACAATGAGGATAATTTATACTTACTCTGCATTTGTAATTGTTATGTTATAAAACAGAATAATGATGAATTTAAACTTCATTCCTAATAAGAAGGTTTTTATCTATCATTAAAAACAATGTGCTGCTTAGATGATTCACAATATTGTTTATGTCCATACTAAGCTCGAAGAGATAATTAAACCCCCGAGGGTGCTCACCCAGAGCGTTGATAAATGTTTATTAACTAATATGGATCTATGCTAAAGATAACAAAAGACAATATATAGTGGGCCTTTTAAAATCAGTTGGTGTCTAGCTCTAGAGATGAATTTTTCCCATTGCATTGCTCCATAGCTTGAATATAGCTTCAACTGAATAATGAAATCCAGGACTCTCTTAAGCAAAATTCTCTAATGTGATCTTGAAAGAGAACATTGTTGAACAACAAGTTTCATCACAAACTCCACACTGAATATTTTTTTTTTAACAAACTTAGGAAACCTTTGGCTTGATAATAGCTACTCCTTGGACATCAGAATTTAATTAGGCAATCTAGTATTGGACATGAGATAAAGTAAATGGATAGTTAGTAACCTTAGATCATATGGCATGAAATAAATCATAACACAAGACTTCTTCCATTTGCTGTCTTCTACAGTGTGATACTAAATTGGTTTGAGATAAATGGTTTCTATCATATGCCTCTGTTCAGGATAAAAACCAGAAAATGATACTATTAATATCCTGAAGTCGCCTCATTATTCAGGAAGATTAGAATAAAGAACTGAGATAACAAGTCTATAGATTGTTTTTCTAGCATATTAAAGGCCTTTGCTAATGACTACAAAGTTTAGGATCATTTATATAAATCAAAAAATGTGAATATGTTAGTGGTGTAAAGTGATTAGGAATATATTTCTATGATAATTTAAGGTTTCTTACATACTTCTAAAAGTTTTCCTCTTGCAAGTTCATGAAGTAATGAATTTGGTGTTGTAAACTTATTTAATATATTAAAATATATAAGAAATCTTCACTAATAGTTTTAATTCAGTCATTTATATTTATATAAATTATGAAGTAAATTACACATATGATAAATTATACACATGATCTTTCATGATTCTAGGTAATTATTTTAGAAAGAGTAATTAAATTACTTTTGAAATTGTTACAATGTGTTTGGTAAATGCTTTATAAAATTTAGAGCAACCCTAAGATAAGTAACCGAATGGATGATGATAATAGTTTTGTTTGGGATCATGTAAGCCAAAGAGGTCATTTTCCTTCCCGTAGGCAGAACTCCAGGTTAGTATCCTTTTAGAGATATGAGTTTCCCTAACCTGGACATAACAAATTGATATTGGAAACCAATTAAGACTGTGAATCCCACCCTGTTTGAAGTATCATGTTTAAGAGTTATTCATCTTCCTAATTCTCCTGCCCTGGCAGAGTGACCTAGAATGTCTATGCAAGAGTTGAGTTTCCAATGTAATACAATTTTAGTTTTCTAGCAGAGAAAGAGCAAATTTCTTTTGAGTTCATAGGTGGCAGAAAAATTTAACAATTAATAAATGCAGTAAAAAATTGTGAATAAATTAATACAAATAACTTATTTTACCAGAAAGATTTTGATAAATTTTGAAAATCATATAATCATACTCTATTTTTAAATTTATCAGAACTGTCTATTTTTGCTAATTTTATTCTTTGTTACTTGAAGGTATTTATTTGCTTAGCATGCTACAGGTAACAGATGTTGAAAGTGCTAAAAATACTAATGTTATTTTCAAAGAAAACAAATGCAAAGTGTTTTTAAAAGCTATTTTGGTACTCTGTTTAAAACATAGGGTGGTTGGCTGTGGTCAAAGTGGAGGGCTTTGCTGAGGGAAAAATGAGTTATTTGTGAGAGGGGTGATGATATTGTATTTCCAAATGTACTGAAGATGAACTTTATATCAAAAAGTAAAATCCAGGCAGGTAAATGAAGGTATTAGCTTCACAGATTATGATAATTCTGATTTTCAACGTGGCTGACTACCAACAAACTTATTTCACCTTTACAAGAATTTGTGTTGCTAAAATTATAATTAATTAAAAAAATTATTGCAGTATAGTTGATTTACACTGTTGTGTTCATTTTTGTTGTACATCAAAGTGACTCAGTTATATATGTATGTAGCTATGCATACATATATATTCTCTTTTTTATTGGAATGTAATTTCTTTACAATGTTGTCTTCGCCTCTGCTATACAATGAAGTGAATCAACTGTGTACATAGAGCCCCTCCCTCCTGAATCTCCTTCCTATCCCCCAATATATTCTTTTCCATTACGGTTTATCACAGGATATTGAATATAGTTCCCTGTACTTTAGAGCAGGATCTTGTTGTTTACCCCTCCTGTATGTACTAGCTTTCATCTGCTAATCCCAAACTCCCAATCCTTCGCTTCCCACCCCACCTCCCCCTGGCAACCACAAATCTGTTCGCTATGTCTGTGAGTCTGTTTCCATTTCACAGATATGTTCATCTGTGTTGTATTTTAGGTATCACATATAAGTGATGTCATATGGGATATGTCTATGTATTTCTGACTTTGCTTATAAAACCATGATTCTAACAGCAACAGCAATAAGAAACCCTAACCTACAACCCACAAATCAAAAACAAAATAAAATAAATATCACCCACAAAGAAAGTCAACCTACCGCACAACAAATGACCTGGTAATGCTGCTAACTCAAACCAAACAGTAATTATGAGGGCGGGCATGGAAACCAGCAGACAGAGTTACATCTGATCACAAATCAGGCCTTGCCTTTATGCCTTCTGCCACAGTCAGGGCCATAATCATAGTGCCCCATTTAGCTGCCACGTCTGGGTCAAAAGACATATTCAGAGATCCAAATAAGCACTCTGAGTAGGAGGAAACTATTGACCTATGAACATCTTTATTTGCGTGTTGATTTTTATTCAATATACAATTTCAATTTTAGATAGAACATACATAGTTGTAGTTCTAGAATAATTTTGCACCAGGAGTATGTTCTACCATTGACTTTATTCCAATTGCTCCAATTTGGTATATTCCTTAAACTTTTGAAAATGGCACATGAGAAGCATGTAGTCAAAGAGTGAAAAGTAGCAGGTGAGGTTCAGAAACAGAGAAAAGCCTCCTTTAGGCTGAAGTCTATCACACTTATGGTTTTCTCATAAAGAGCAAGAACTAGAGTATCTCTAAGAACTTGGAACACTTGAAGATTCAGTGACTCTACACATTTTTATATACATATCAGATTTCAGATTTTTAAATATAGCAACAAATTTCCATCTTTGCTTTGAATGTCCTAGAAACTGAGGATCATTGAGCATATCCCAGGGCTTAGTATCTTTAAGTTTTAAGAACTAGCTCTTGTATAATTCTATACACTGATCCAATTTAATAACAGAGAAAGTGATACAGGGCACTGTGGTTAATTGTAGAAAATGACAGTCAATGACTGTTTTCGGAGGTCTGGGAAGCCATCTGAAAGATCAAACGGTACACAAAACTAGGTACAGTGTGTTGTAATTAAGCATAACAGCTAATGGCCCTCAAACAAAACTCTGCTGGAAGACACAGTGATTAGAGGCCCCTGCAGGTTAATAATTAGAAGCATCTGAGCACAGAAGCAATTAATATAGGGAAACTCTCCCAGGAGGAAAGGCTGAGCAATAAACAAAATAAGCTTCTTTCCAAATCCCCGTTAAAAAAAGAAAGTCTATATTAATAAAAAGTCACCAAGCCCAGACTTTTAAGGATGCATGTAAATACTTATATTT
Source organism: Muntiacus reevesi (assembly GCF_963930625.1). NCBI lineage: Eukaryota > Metazoa > Chordata > Mammalia > Artiodactyla > Cervidae > Muntiacus > Muntiacus reevesi. Next base: position 29,845,188 of record NC_089269.1, read on the forward strand.
AGTTTGTTCTGCATCTTTTAAATTCACTGTATTCGTAGACGTTTCACTCAATGTAATCAGGAATGATTGTTTTCCTTCATTTACCAAGTGAGGATCAAACAATTTGAAGCTCTTCAGGATCAGGTATGATAACCAGTAGTGATGATTTACTAGGCAAAACAAAGACCACCAACATTGAATTTATGTCTAAATTTTGAGAATTTTTAAAATGAAAGCCTCCGAAAACCTATGTTTTTTCAAATTACCAGCCACACTAACATGTTGAGTAAACTATAAGTGAAAATGTTCTAATTGTTAAAGTGTGAAACTGCTTCCATTTTCATATAGAAACATTTAATCATTTTGGTACAGCAAGATTTTCTATATCCGATAAGTACTTTTGGTACACATCAAAATATGTTCAGTTGGCATACATTCTTCTATTTAGTGCTGATCATCTTTTAATCATTACTGTGTGTATGTATAGGCATTTCACATTTCCAAATTATGTTCATTTTAGCCATCTTAAATATATAATGTTCAATTAGATCCCACTGTTCATTTTCTGTTTCAAGCTGATTGCAAGAGTAGATGTTTTGAGAGTATGTACCAAAGGCTAATGTATTCCTAAGCAAAATGGAAAAATGATAAACCAGGGAAAAGAGAAACATTAAAGGACATTAAAGGACTGTTCTGGCCATGTGACCTAATCATTAAAAAACACTTCCAGGGAAAAAAATCTCAAACATTACAGATATACAGATTCATGAATTATGTATAATCATAAAGGCCCGTGGAAAACATGTTAAATTCAAGCCTTAAATCATTCCTTTGAGAACTACTTCTATTATTTTTCTTTGTCTTATAATGAATAATTTGCATCAGAATCCCAATACATTTATATCCCACAGCAAAATTTACTTGGTCAAATATGAAAGGTATCATATCCCATTTTCAATTTGTTTTTGCTTTCACTTTTTTACTAATATTATCCTTTGTTCCTGGGGCAGATGTTGAACAGTTTAGAACACGATGGTTCAGATTTCTGTTAATTATAATCTTAGTCAACTATGAACAAACACTGTAGTCAGTAAAGGTGCTATAAAATATTAGCTTCATGCTTCATTATTAGTATCATAGAATCATCTTATTAAGCGACAGCTTCAGAACATCTCCTCTCAAATACAATCCAAGTTTGTTCTATTACCACAGCTCTGGCTTCTTGAATGTGTTCAGTAGCCTTTAACTTCTAGATCTGAAATGACTTTAGAGACCTTTAAAGATGTATTCTGTTCGCTGGGTTTATTCTATTGCTACATCTTTTTATCGTTGTTTAAATTTGATTTTTTTTTTCTCTTCTTCTTTCTTCCAAGGAAGATGTTAAACTTACTGGGATTGTTTAGATTTTTCCCACTGTCATCTATTCTCTAGCACTTTCATAGTCCCAGGCGCTCACTTGGGAACTGGTTAAAATGCAGATTATTAGAGTTCTACCCCAGATCTATTAAATCTGAAGTTTCACTTTAGTTTTAGGTGATCCAAACACACATTAAAGTTTTAGAAGCATTGTCAAAGTCACCACATAGACACAGATATACACGTCAAAAATACTTTGGATTCAGTTTCATACCACATTTATAAAGTGAGTATCAGAATAAATAAAGTGATATGAATTTTTTATTTCCTAGTGCATATAAAAATTGTTTACCCTACATTGTAGTCTATCATGTGCAATAGAATTATGTCTGAAAAAGTATATGCCTTAATTAAAAAGTTCTTTATTGCTAAAATATGCTAACAATCATCTGAGCCTTCAATGAGTCCATCTTTTTGCTTGTGGAAGGTTTTGCCTATTTTGATGGCTGTTGACTGATCAGGTCGGGGTTGCTGAAGATTGAAGTGGCTGTGATAGTTTCTTAAAATGAGACAGTAATGAAGTTTGCTGCATAGAATGGCTTCTTTTCATGAATAATTTTCCTGGGGCATGCATGCTATTTGGTAGCATTTTATCTCTGGTAGATCTTCTTTCAAAATTGGAGTCAATGTTTTCAAACTCTGTTGCTGCTTTATAAATTAAGATGATGTAATGTTCTAAATTCTTCGTTGTCGTTTCAGCAATCTTTACATCATCTTTACCAGGATAGATTCCAGCTCAAGCAACCACTTTCTTTTCTTATACCTAAGAAGCAACTCATTTACTGAAGATTCAAAACAAGATTTCAGTACGTGTCACATCTTCAAAATACTGCTAAATCTATTATTTCCGCCACATCTGCAGTTATTTTCTCCTCTAAAATCTTGTCCCCTCCAAGTCACCTGTGAGTGTGAGAATCAACATCTTGAAAACTCCCGTTGATGTTGACCTTTGGATCACTTCCCACATATCCTGAATGCATTTAATGGTGTCTAGAATGGTGAATCCTTTTCAGAAGGTTTTAATTGTTTCGCCCAGATCCATCAGAGGATGAATATCTATGGTAGCTGTAGTCTTATATATAAGGTTTAGTAAGACTTGAAAAATCAAAATTATTCCTTGATCTACGGGCTGAAGAATGGATGTTGTGTTAATAGGCATGAAAGCAACATTAATTTTGTTGCACATTTCCATCAGAACTCCAGGGCGATCAGGTGCCTTGTCATTGAGCACTCATAATTTGAAAGGTATATTTTTCTTCTGAGCGATACATCCCAACAGTGGGCTTAAAATATTCAGTAAACCATGTTGTAAACAGATGTGCTGTCATCCAGCCTTTGTTGTTCCATTTATAGAGTACTGGCAGAAGAGATTTAGCAAAATTCTTAAGAGCTCTAGAATTTTTGGAATGATAAATAAGTGAGCATGGCTTCAACCTCAGGTCACTAGCTGCATTAGCCCCTAACAAGGGAGTCAGCCTGTCCTTTGAAGCCTGGAGGATAGGCCTTGACTTCTCTTTTTTAGCACTGGAAGTCCTAGATGGCATATACTTCCAGTATAAAACTGTTCCATCTACATTGAAAATCTGTTGTTCAGTACAACTACCTTTCTTAAATATCTTTGCTAGAACTAGGTAAATAGCTGCAGCTTCTACATCCGCACTTGCTGTTTCACCTTGCATGCTTAGGTTATGGTTACACCCCACGAACCTCTGTTATCGTTAAACTTTTCTTCTGCTCCTCACCTCTCTCAGCCTTTGTAGAATTGAAAAGATTTAGGACTTTGCTCTGGATTAGGCTTTGGCTGAAGGAAATCTTTGGCTGGTTTGATCTTTTACCCAACCGCTAAAATTTTCTCTGAATAATCAGTAAATTTGCCATGTGTTCAACAGAAGAGTACTTAACATTTTCAAGAAATTTTCCTTTACATCCACAGCTTAGGGGATAAGCTTTCAGCCTATTCTGGTTTTCAATGCTGAGCTTAACCATTTTTAGCTTTTGATTTAAAGTGTAAGACGGTGACTCTTCCTTTCACTTGAACACTTAGAGGTCATTGTAGGATTATTAATTGGCTTAATTTCAATATTATATCTAAGGAAATAGGGCTGACTGAGAAGAGCTGTAGAAACAGGGGAACAGCTGGTAGGCAGATTGGTCAAAACACAAACATTTATTGCTTAAATTCATCATCTTATACAAGCACGATTTGCAGTGCTCGGAAACAATTATGATAGTAAATTAAAGATTACTGATCACAGATTAACGTAGCAAACATGATAACATGAAAAGCCTGAAATACTGTAAGAATTGCTGAAATGTGATACAGAGACACAAAGTGAGGAAATGATGTATGAAAAATGGTGCTGATAGACTTACCGGACACAGCGTTGCCAAAGATCTTCAATTTATAAGAAATAATATCTGGGAAGCACAGTAAAATGAGGTGTGGCTGTATTGGCTTAAAAATGAACACACGGTTTGTTCCCTCCCTTCTGCACATTTCTCTTGACTGTCCTTTCATTATAAAAGAGTCAGTTCAAACTGGCATGGAAATTCATTAGAAGTTTACATAAAAGTAGAACCAGAGGGATCACCTGATGGATCTTTTGCTGAATAAATCTTGTGGCTTGGTTCAATTTAAAATTAAATTTAAAATAAATCAGCTTTATATTTAAGAATATTTTTCAGTTACCCCCCCCCCTTACATTTTTGTTATTCCAGCTGAATATCTTAATTCTTTAAAAAATCTTTGAAACCATAACCATATTTCTTTTTCAGCCTTATTTCTATTTTTATAATATCTGTGGGTATCTGAATAAGCACAGAATGCTTATGTGCAGGATGAAGTCCTAAACCCCTTCCCCAATTATGAGAAGCTGCTTCTTCCCACTGAATAAGTGATTTAAAAAAAGAGGTAGCTGGCAAAATTTTATTTGGCAATCTTGGTTTTTAATATTTGTCTTAGCTTATATTTTGTTATTTGGTGTTACGTTGCAGCAATGCTTCAAATGTTATTGAATATAAAACAAAGATCAGATCATATTTCTTTTAGTTTACATTTATTTCCATAGGAAATATTCTAAGAGATCCTAAATCCTTTCCATTGTAAGCCAATAATATAATATCAGAATTAATGGATAAATTTTAATGACATTTTGCTATGTCTTTGCTTCTCTTTCAAACAGCCATTGATAAAGTGGTGATAATAAATAAATAAATCTCCTTTGTGTCAATTTTTATCTTATTTTCTTTAGGAGCAGTTGCTTAAGTGGCTCAGTGGTAAAGAATGTGCATACCAATGAAGGAGACACGGATCGCAGGGTCAGGAAGATCCCCTGCATGAGGAAATGGCAACCCATTCCAGTATTCTTGCCTGGGGAAGGAATCCCATGGATAGAAGAGCCTAGCAGTCTACAGGGTGGCAAGGAGTCAGACACAGCTGAAGCGACTGAGCACAGAGTTGAAAAGTTTCTTTCACTTAATTCTGTATCCATCTCCAGAAATCTTCTTGAAGTCTCCCAAAATAAGGGGACTGTATATAGTGTTCCATGAGTCATAATGGTGAAACGCTCTGTACTGAATCGAGTCGGTAAAGAACCTGCCTGCCAATATGGGAGACCATCTGCAATGCAGGAGATGAGGGTTTGATCCTTGGGTGGGAAAGATCCTCTGGAGAAGGAAATGGCAACCCAGTCCAGTATCTTTGCCAGGAGCCTGGTGGGCTACAGTCCATGGGGTCACAGGAATCGGACAGGACTTAATGACTAAACTACCACCACAAACTTCATATGTTAAAACTCTCATCTCCAGTGTGACTGTCTTTGGACATTGAACTTTAGGGAGGTAATAAAGGTGAAGTAACATCATGAGTTCGAGATTCTAAGTTGCCAGGATTGGTGGCCCTCTAAAATGAGAAAGATAAAGACCTTTCTCTGTCCACTGACATACAGGAAGGAAAGGGTATGTGACTACATTAAAAAGATTTTCAAGTAGGAAGGGAGTTCTCACTAGAATCCACCCATGCTGTACTGTGATCTTGGACTTTCAACCTCTAGAAGTGTAAGAAAATAAATTTTTGTTGTTTAAGTTACCCAGTTTATGGTATTTTGATATGTCAGTGATAGGGTTGAGGCCAGGCCACCCCAAAATATACCACTTTGATATATTGATTATTTTGAATTAAAGTTACTTGAGAAATGGCTAGTGCAAGAAGAACACGCTGACCCTTCTTTGTCCTCCTGAAAGCAGGAAATAAATTTCTCATCTGAAGTTGTCCTCCCCATGCCAGGAGGTTGGGAGGCATTTTATTGCCAGAGATAGGGTATTCAAGGCCATATAAACAAACTTTATTACTTTACTATCCCAAGCAAAAAACCCTTTGTTTTGTCGAATCTTCGAAAAAATTGTTTGTCTAAAAAGCATAAGAGCTACCTGCTCTGGTCACTTCTATGAGTCTCATATCTTTGGTGTTCCAGTATGTACAAAATTAAATTGGACAGTTTTCTCCTGTTGATCTGTTTTATGTCAATTTAATTATTAAACCAGAAAAGAAGAGAGGGAAAAAAGACCTAAAAGGCTACAGGAAATTTTCTTCTCCCTATAGGAGTTTTAACAGACTAAGTCAGATTTTGGTATTGGGAAGTGAGCTGCCCCTGTAACAAAAATCTGAAAATGTGGAAGCAGCTTTAGAACTGGGCAAAGGGTACAGAATTGATGGACTTTGAGGTTCACGCTAGAAGTATATGCATATAGGATAATTCTGATAAGATCTCAGACTGAAGTGAGAATGTATGCATGCTCAGTTGCATCCTACTCTTTGTGACTCCATGGTCTGTAGCCTGTCAGACGCCACTGTCCGTGGGATTTTCCAGGCAAGAATACTGGAGTGGGTTACCATTTCCTTCGCCATGGGATCTTCCTGACCCAGGGGTTGAACCCACATCTCTGACTTCTCTAGCATTGGCAGGCAGATTCCTTATCACTCTGCCACCTGGGAAGCCAAGGCATGAGAAACATTGGAAACTGGAGGAAAGGTGACCTATGGTATAAAATGACAAAGAACTTCACTGAACTGTATTGTATTATTGTGAAAGGTAGAATTTCAAGCTATGAAACTGAATATTTAGCTGAGGAAATTTTTCAGCAAAATATTGAAGCAGCAGCTTTGTCCCTGATAGTTGCTTATGGTGAAATATGAAAGAAGAGAAGTGAATTGAGAAATAATTATTAAGCAGAAAGGAACTAGAACTTGAAGATTTGGAAAATACTTAGTTGATCCATATCAGCAAAAAGAACTAGAAATCATGTTGTGAAGAAACCAACAAGGATATGGCTGGACGAGTGCTTGATAAAAGCTTATAAGATTATACTTGATAAAGTTTGAACTAGATAGGACAAAATGAAGGATGATTGTTGGAACGTTTGACAGGACAAAACAACAGACTTTTTTGGCTGTGAAAGTGCTCTATTCTTAAATATGAGGGGGAAATGACCCTGAAGGTGATTCAGAGATCATCAAGGCATCTCTTTGGTTTCAATAGGCCAGACCTACCGGCCTCTGCCTTAGGGCATGAACCCCATCAGAGCAGAGCTGTAGGAATGAGACCCAAACCTAGAATGGTGTGTGTGTGTGTGTGTGTGTGTGTGTGTGAGAGAGAGAGAGAGAGAGAGAGAGAGAGAGAGAGAGAGAGATGCCGCAGCATAGTGGGGCTGGAGTATGTAGCCAAAGAAGATTATTCCCGAGCCTGAAGATCTAAAACGGAAATTGTTTTGCTAGTTCTTGAACCTGCTTGAGACTTGCCATCTCTTTCTCCCTCTGATTTAACCCTTTTGGACTGGAATTATCAAATCTACGACTTTCCCATCATTGTGTTGGGAGGTAATCATTTGTCTGGTTTCACTGGTTTACAACTGGAGAGAAATTTTGTCTCAGAATGAATCCCACCTCTGGTCTCACTCATACTGACTTAGATATTTTGGTGAGAATTCAGATTTTAGAGTTGATGCTTAAATGAGTTAGGATTCATGGGACTGTTAAGTTAGAATGTGTTTTGGGTGTGAGAAGGACATGAATTGGGGGGGTTTGGGGTGGAACACTATGGACTGAATTCACCACATCCAAAATCCATGTTGAAGTCCTAGCCTGCAATGTGACTGACTTTGGACAGAGGGCTTTAAAGAGGTAATTAAGGTGAAATGAGGTCATGAGGGTAAGTTCTTAATCCAATAGGATTAGTGGCCATTTAAGGAGAGGAAGAGAGAGATCATGCTCTCTCCTAAAGTGTACACATCAAGGAAAGGTCATACAAGCACACAGGGAAAGATGGCCATCTGCAAGCCAGCAAGAGAGTTTTCTCCAGAAACTGACTATGCTGGAACCCTGATCTCAGATTCTCAGGCTTCATAACTATGATAAAAAAATTTTTATTCTTTAAGCCACACCATCTATGGAATTTTGTTATGGCAGCTGAAGCTAAGACATCAGATATTTACAGAATATCTATTGTTAACTCCTAGTACTTTTGAAGATACAGAGTGCTTAAAACAAAAACAAAAACAAAAACAAAATCTGTCTCATAAGTTACTTCAGACGAGTCAAAAGGCTCTAGGTTTGTATAGCAATGACTAGGTTTCTATTTATCTTCTTTCCTCCTCCAGCCTCATGTTCTAAAATATTTGTCTTCTTTCCCTTTTGACTGCTCAGTATTCTAGAACTTTTATAGCACCTTGAGAACAGAATGCAAAATGAATTAGGCTTGTTTGCAGGCCTAACATATTATACTGAAGGAAAAATGAATTTACGTGTGTATTGTTTGCATATAATTCATCCTATTGTCCTTTGACCAGAGCCAGAATATTTCTGAGAACAACTTTAAGCTAACAATAATAAGTTAGTCCATGCAGAAGAACTTCAATATTACATTTCCTGGCCTATGCTACTGCTATTAGAAGCTCTGATTTTCAAGTACTATTAAAATAATATTATCTTATGTTACATGTTCTTGTATAAAATAGTTGTGTATTTGTATGTCTTGAAAAACATGAAAATATTCAGGTTTGGGCATTTGACTTTTAATTTATAGAAAATATAACATACCCTCTTAGGGTTTTGAATTTTTTTTTTCCTGCGTCCGAATATTTTCTGAAATAACAATATCTGGGAAAAGGGTTTCCTCGACAGCTCAGCAGGTAAAAGAACTTGCCAGCAATGCAGCAGACAGGGATTTGATCCCTGAGTCAGAAAGATACCCTGAAGGAGGAAATGGCAATCCACTCCAGTATTCTCGCCTGAAGAATCCCATGGACAGAGGAACTTGGCAGGCGATAGTCCAAAGGATTGCAAACAGTTCAACACAACTGAGCACACATGCACAATCTGGTAGAAATCCATTTATTGACATTTTTAGGATTCCAAACAGCAACTATTTATACTATTATTGTGCCAACTTTATCATTCTGGGAGAAACTACTAGCAATTTCTAGATGCAGTGAAATAGCAAGAGTTTGGTGAATTTTACTTCCTGCTCATAATTTTTGTCTTTAGTAGTCTTACTCCATTGAATAAGACTTAGACCTGGACAAGGAACAAAGGACTGGTTCAAAATTGGGAAAGAAGTACATCAAAGCTATATGCTGTCACCCTGCTTATTTAACTTATATGCAGAGTACATCAGGTGAAATGCTGGGCTGGATGAAGCACAAGCTGGAATCAAGATTGCAGGGAGAAATATCAATAACCTCAGAGATGCAGATGACACCACCCTTATGGTAGAAAGTGAAGAGGAACTAAAGAGCCTCCTGATGACAGTGAAAGAGGAGAGTGAAAAAGTTGGTTTAAAACCCAGCTTTCAAAAACTAAGATCATGGCATCCAGTCCCATCCAGGGTTGCCATTTCATGGCAAATAGATGGGCAAACAATGGAAATAGTGACAGACAATTTTTTTTGTGCTCCAAAATCACTGCAGATCGTGACTGCAGCCATGAAATTAAAAGAAGCTTGCTCCTTGGAAGAAAAGCCATCACAAAACTAGACAGCAAACTAAAAAGCAGAGACTTGACTTTGCTGACAAAGGTCCATCTAGTCAAAGCTATAGTTTTTCCAGTAGTCATGTATAGATGTGAGAGTTGGATCATAAAGAAATCTGAGTGCCGAAGAATTGATGTTTTTGAACTGTGGTGTTGGAAAAGACTCTTGAGATTCCCTTGAAAGGCAAGGAGATCAAACCAGTCAATCCTAAAGGAAATGACTCCTGAATATTCACTGGAAGGACTGATGTAGAAGCTGAAACTCCAATACTTTGGTGACCTTATGTGAGGAACTGACTCATTGGAAAAGACCCTGATGCTGGGAAAGATTGATGGCAAGAGGAGAAGGGGACGACAGAGGATGAGATGGTTTGACGGCATCACTGACTAGACTGACTTGAGTTTGATCAAGGTCTGGGAGTTGGTGATGACAGGGAAGCTTGTCCCTGCAGCTTCAGTCCATGGGGTTACACTGAACTAAAACCACTATCTTTGCATCATTGTGTTATACCAGCAATAGGAAATTAATACACTGTGTGTAGGAAGGAAAGGATGTTCAGGTTTAAGTCATTATGCATGTAAATCACAGAAAGAATGACTTCTGTTACATATGTACTATCTCAATCAAGTGTTCCCCCTGGGTCAGATGATCAGTCAGCTTTGTCATTGCCTAACTGGGTTACCAGCAAGTCACTTCACCTGGCTGAACTATGTGCGTTCTTCTATTGACCGTGAAGGAATTAAACAGGATCATTATCTCATCATCTCAAATTTTCTTTACTAATCTCACGTCTCTTTCAAGGCTTTCCCCATTCATTTTCTAATTAAATTTTAACAAACTTTAATTTTGTTAGCTTGGGTTATGGGAAAATAGGTGCATTAAAACTGAATTTTCAAATAATTACCATTTTGTTCTCTCCTGTGTATCTCCCTCCTCCTCACCTCTTGTATATGAACTTTTGTGATGGGCAGTAGAGGAAGTGGAGGAACATGGTCTTTCCACTGGCTTGAGAATTAGAGTATAAAGACCCTCTTGGCTTTAACCATCTGATTTAAAATAAAACCATGCCAACCCAACACCTGGAAGTTTTTATCAAGTAGTTTGAGAAAAAATCAGGAGCACCCTCAGGATTTCTCAGTAAGATTTCTGGACAATAATGAATAATTAACTGAAAAAAAAAAAAAAAGATTCAAGAAGCTTGATGACAGCTTGAGAATGAAATAATGTGTTCCAAGTTTGGTTTTGGAAAGATTCTTAATGGGGGAGATGAAGTATGGGCTGACAAAAACAAAGTTAATTGTTCTTAGAAGTCAAAGGTACTTTTTTCTTTTATTGGTCTGAAAACAAACAACTGACTTTTACATCAAGTCTTTAACCCAAAGCCTTTGTTTAACCTAATGGCACTTAAATTCCTTTACTCAATTTCCCAGAGTGACTTATCTCCTCAGTCAATCAACAGTGGCTGGCCCGCTCTCCTGCTCTCCTCTCTACCTTGGGGGTCTCAGGAAAAGGACCATTTTTTGGGCTTACTTGTGTTATGCTTCTGTTTGGCTCTTTCTCCATTCTATTTATCTTAGCTAGTGCCACTCTCTATTTCAAGGCCACCAGGGTCAGTTATCAAATTAGGAGGTGACCAAAGCCTTTTCTTCCTGGGTGGTAAATTTCAGAATACCCAGTCTGTGTCTGGTAATTGGAAAGATGAGCCAATAGAGACCGTTTCCTCATATTGACAGCTTTTCTGTCAAATGAACAAATCTTGTCAGAAAGCTTTCAGGGCAAAGTATATATTCAAAATGTGTGTTGCTGCTCCTGTTGTTTCGATTATTTCCATTTCTGCAACTGGAAGTACAAGGTGGCCTGTGGAAGTGAGATGTGCCTCGGGTGTTCAGAAAGCAATTGTTCAGTTCATGTCCCAATTTGAAGAATATTTTACAAAAGAAATTGGAAATTCAAATGAAAGTATTTTTTGCTGATTATAGAAGGGGATTTATTGTTTTTAAAACACTGAATGTTCTCAGCAGTCTGTAATGAATCCAGACAATACATAAAAATAAAGTAATTTCTATGATTTACAAGTTATTCAATATACCTTTCCACCAGACCTGAAATAATTAAAATATTTATGATGCTTTTTCCCTTGCCCTAGAGCATGTGAACTTTGCCTTAGAAGAGGCTTAAATATTGACTGATCCATTGTAATGTGACATTTATTAACCTTTGTAACATTTAATGTGTACTGAAAGTAATCTTAGTTTAACATGCTTCTGAACAGTAAGAAGTTTTTGGCTATTTTTTAGTTAAGTAAGAGTTAAACATATAAGATTTGCTTTTCTTGTAAAAGATATTTAAAGTTCAATATTCATACGAAATATTTGAATGGACAGAACAGAACACTACTTTTATATTATACATTCCTGATACTGTCAGCATCTAAGAATATTTAGGAACTACATGTCGCTGTTGTCCACTTTGATATAATGAATGTGATTCTTTTTGCTAGCTGGGAAAACTAATGACTTTGGTCTGTGTGTATATATATATAAATCTTGACAGATATAAAGAAAAGCAATAAAAGAAAGTATGTAGGAAGTCCTTACAGTAAATTATTTATTTTATAAAAATTGAGGTGTATGTAATTCCAAACTTAGATCTACAAGTATGAATATTTTTAATGCAAGCAAACTTGGTGTTAAAAATGCACTTAATTCTAATTTAAATGTTGTAGCAAGCATACAGAAAAATTTCCTGATACCACAGAATTTATATCTCAGCAAAGTTTGCACAGATTGATTTTAAGGTTCATAAACTCAGAAGTTGACTATTAAAATGTCTTTTTGGAATATAATAAATTATTTGAAAATAAATGTTTTCAATAAATAATTTAAAAACTGTGGATCTTGAGTAGTTTATATGTATCTTGCTAATATGTGGAGTTCCTTAACATAAAAATTTAAATGAAAATAAAATGTTTTTAATCCATAAATATAAATTCAAGAAATGAAATTTTTTCTAAGTGTTAGAATAATTTGTAATTTCATTCTATTTTCTATATTTTTGTAGTCATTTCCAAGTCTAATTTGCTTCTGTATTAGATTTTTCAGGTTACTATACAAACCTTATGGTTTAGTCATATTTTAAGTATTTCCAGTAAGAATGTATTGTCTTCTGGTCTAGAAGATATATCAGAAAGAAAAAAAAAATCACAAGAATATTTTAGTTGGGCAGAATTTACTGCTCAATTTATAAATACCATTTTTCAGATTATTCCTAAAATTTCAGAGAGATTTTTTCAGGATACAAGAAAATCAAAAGCTATTATTTTCTGTTGGTGCTTTGATTAATATTTCAGTGATATTTATGACAAATTTCCAGGTGTTAAAATTTTCCAAGTTTAGGGCTTTCATTTAAAAAAGAATGAAAGAAAATATTTTGAAAAACTGGGAAGCCTTACTGCTGAGTTGCAGCCCTGTCATTATTTCCGCCAGGTTTACATCCCTACAGCCATCTGCAGCCACAGCCTTTCAATGCTAATTATATCCATGGTCAGCTCAATTTTGATGTAACCAAAAGCTAGTTCCTTTCAGATCCGCTGTTGTCACAGTTAGCCAGACAGTCTTCCCATGAAACAAGTTGGCTTCCATTCACAATCACAAATCTCCAGATAATGGGCAATGATCACAGGCGTGTTTCTCAGCTCCCAACTAATTTCCTTCATTTCTCTAAAAATGTGCTTTAACTTCATAGACATTACTAATCATTTCCTGAAGTGAGTCAGTGATTGCTTGAATTTTTAGCTAAATAGATATTTTTCAAAGACTGAATCCTGATGTAAGTTAGACAAGACTCTACGGAAGAATTAAAAAGAAAACTAAACTAAAAAAATAAATAAATAAACAAATAACTAAAAGGATAGCTATTCAGAGAATTCAAAATAGTGGCTGATGACCCCTCCGTCACTATTTTAGAGAACGATTTTAGAGAAAACATTCCCAATTCGAGAGGAGAACAGATCGCCACATGCCACAAAACAATAGTCACTAAGTCATATGTCATTTCAAATCTCAAAACTATTGAATAAACTTAATGTCTTCACCATTGTTGCTTGTCTCTATGAAGATAAGGCTGCATAGCTTGATGGTATAAATTAGTTATTTAGAAATGTTTATTATTCTATCTACTCTACAAACATTCCCCTAGATACTGCTGTAATTCCTATGCTTAATCAAATGAAAACTAAATAAATACAGTTTATAACCCAGTTTTATTTCTAGATGTGTTGGACAAGGGAGCAATTGAAAGAGTTCCTTTTTTTTTTTTCATTTTCTCATTTCAATGCCAAAAGAAATGAAATTTTATATTATGTCTTTAAAACAGAAAAGAAAAAGGGGCACTGATTGAAAAGGTAGGCGACTGGACGATGTGACAAGATACAGGAGACAGAAGCTGGATTGTAACTAAGCTAATGATTTTAACTCAGCACATGGGCATTTAGTGCCTTCCTGTTGGCCCAGCAATGAAGAACTTGCCTGCTAAGGCAGGAGACTGCCTGCAGTGCAGAAGACAGATGCAGGTTCTATCCTTGAGTCGGGAAGGTCCCCTTGAGAAGGAAATAGCAACCCACTCCAGTATTCTTGCCTGGGAAATCCCAGGGACAGAGAAGCCTGGTGGGCCATAGTCCATGGGGTCACAAGAAAATCAGACATGACTTAGCAACTCAACAATAGCAACAACAATGGATGTTTAAGGTGTAGTGTTTCTTGCACCATTTTGCCTTATTCGTGAGATAACTGACATTTTGCAAACTAGGCAAGATTCATTTTCTGTTACATAAAGTGTTTTACTTATGTGTTTCTATTTACTTAATGTAAGAACTTGTGTTGATGTGCTGGTACATCTGATTTGTTAAATTAATATTTACTGAATGCCAGATACCTTCCTAGGCCTTGGGTTACAGGAATGAATGTGACATGCTCAGAGTTCAGAGACTAGAGAGAAACTGTAGCCTAGTGTAGAAAACTCCCCTGAATGTAGAGTAGAAACAATTTTTAAAGTTAAGATAATATAACTCATGGAAATCTTGTCTTCTTAAAAAATTGGAAGATCATCTGAATACATGTTTCTAAATATACAGTCTACTGCTTGGCTGTTCAACAGAAGACTCATTTGGAAGACAGAGATTCCTAAGGTCCCTATCATGTCTATTGCACCAGACTCTGGAGGTGGGGTGTGAATTTATCATTTAAAACATACTCCCAGATGATTCTGACGAGAGCCAGGTGTGTGAATAACTGTAAGGTTAAAAATCTACTTGGGGGTGATATATACAAAGAAGTTAATCATTTGCACATTATTGCTGTTGCTATTTAGTTATAGTATTACTGATATGGAGAATAACATTATCCAGTGATGCACCAAAGAAAAAAAATTGATATTAGCAAGTATGACTTATTCTTCTGACAAAATCTTTTGGAATTCTTGCTACTATGTGTTGCTAAAACCAGTGCATGATTTTAGATTTTTTCATAATAGTTTTAAATGATATGATATTTAAGGAATATGTTTGGTCTTTTTGTTTATTTCTCTACTGTGTCTTGTTGGGTATACAGTTTTATCTCCTATTGCATATCATATTTTAGACCTAGAGACATTTCTGTCTAAACAAGAATGGGAAAGTGGTATGTGCTCTTAATTCAGTGACATTATTTCAAATACTACTCACAGCTTAACTTGCACAAACTCCCTGCATTTGCTCAGTTCCAAAGAATTTCAGTAAAATATAACATCATTTAACTTTCCATTTTGTGTCCATTGAAAACTGGTATCTTTCCCCCCATAATTGTATGTATTAGTACCTTGTCACAAGCATCAGTAATACCCTTAAAATCTTTTTTCTTTGCTAAATATTCTCCTGCATATGCATATTAGATAATGTTTTTCAACATATGTCTCTGTAAATGTATGAAAAAGTTTTAAACAAGTAGATTTTTAAAAAATAGATAACTTATAGGTACACTTTGGACTATTTTTGTCCCTAACCTATATAGGAAGGCTAAACTCACCTCTTTGTTTCTGGGAATGTTACAATAAGTCAAATATTTGTTCAACTCACAGGATTGCCAAAGCTGCTGGCACTTGCAAATTTTAGCAGAAATCCATATTGCTTGGGGATGTGTGGGCTATCAGACCACATTTCTCCAGCCTGGGAATCAGAAGACCAAAATCCTAACCAAAGTGGGAGACTGAAATTCTTTTTAGGTTTGCCCTAACTCAACAGGTCGTAGGAGACTAGGTAGGTTGTGTGATATTTGAGGGATTTTTAATGCCTTTGAGAGTTTAATAAGTTGGGAGAAAATCTTAAGTGTATCGTAATTATTGGGTATTGAGCATGAAGACTGAAAGGAAGGAAGAGAATAAAAACTGTTAAAGGACACCTCTAAATTAAAACCTATCAAAGTGAAATCAATTCACTAAAATTTCATTGTCCTTTTCTACTCCCAGTGTATGGTCAATAGATATAAATAGCGAGTGGCAAATTTGATTCCAGAGGGACTCTTTTTCAATATGAATGAAAGCAATGGCATAGATATTTTTATGGATTATTTCAACTCTGATATTCTCAATTTCAATGATAAAGTTCATGATGTTAAGAAAGACCAATATCTACTGGTCACACAAAATATTCTCCAAATGCTATAAAGATTGATTGTCGAAAAAAAACTGTTCAGATCCATGTCTTCATTAACAGAAAGTGTACACAGTGGCTGAGCAGCTGGTTTTGACTCCTTGTTGTATCACTTATGTCACTTTCAATAAGGTATATGAGCCCTCTGTGCCTCAGTTCTTTATCTATAAAAACAGAATTATGCTGTGGTGATGAAGAAAACTCTTGAGAGTCCATTGGACTGCAAGGAGATCAAACCAGTTTATTTTAAAGGAAATAGACCCTGAATATTCATTGGAAGGAAAGATTCTGAAGCTGAAGCTCCAATACTTTGGCCACCTGATGCAAAAAGGAGACTCTTTGGAAAAGACACTGATGCTGGGAAAGACTGAAGGCAAGAGGAGGAGGGGACAACTGAGAATGAGATGGTTGGATGGCATCACTGACTCAGTGGACGAGTTTGAGCAAACTCAGGTAGATAGTGAAGGACAGGGAAGCCTGCATGCTGTAGTTCACGCGGTTGCAAGCAGTCAGACATAACTTAGTGAGTGAACAACAACAACAAGGGGTTGAAGAGGATTAAATGAGTTAAGAAAATAAAGCACCGAGGAAGTAAAAAAAAAAAACAAAAAACACCCTTGCACAGAATAAGTGATTATTAAATATTATGATCTCTTTGACTCCTTTGGAGACGTATCTATCTATCTATCTATTCTGAGTAAAATACTCTGGCTAAAACGGAAACTTTTCACAAAGGCATAATATTACTGAAAGGGATAATTATTCCTAATACTGTTAGTGATACATCTAAGAGAGGAAATACACATTAGCATGATACGTGCTATTCTTCTGAAGTTCTTTTTTAGTTCTTACTTCTCTGTGTTGAGAAAGCAAAGAGTGATTTTAGACACTTCACAATCATAATATGATATCTAAAGGCTTTTTGGATACTTTCCTTTTATTCCTACATTGCACCATTTATTGTTGTAAAGCAGAATCTGGTGCTAGTGATTTCTTATTCAGATTTTTAGCTGAGAATTTTATATTCAATTTATGTAATGATTTAAACAATAGAAGCAACTTTGAACGTCATCTGATAACTGTCTGATATATTTTCATATAATGCTATTAGAAACTTACCAGAGTAATTTGTCCTACCTTAAAGATTGAAAGTTATTATTTATTATCTTAAGAGATAATACAAAGTTTAATGTATTAATTAATATAACAAACATGTACATGAGAAGGAAAACTCCATCTCCAAAGAGAATTTGTGGCTAGCTCTTTTCATTAAGAGGGAGTGAATTAAAACAAACATGCTAAAAAAGAGAACAAACGGAAGAGGAGAGGAAGAGAAAAAAGCATTTCAAGAGCATAGTCATTGCTTACACAGCTAATAAATTTATAATCTGAAACTCAAGAAGAACCACAGATGTTTAAGAGAAGCAAAGATTCAGAAATTAGGGAGGTTGCCGAAAATAATCCTTGTTGAATAAAATACATAATAGTAACTTACAAAACTGATATATGCATGCATTTGTTTTACCATGTCTGTGTATTGGTTGTATCTAGATTTATGTGTGTGTACTCAGTCACTCAGTTGCGTCCAGCTCTTTGCACCATGGACTGTAGCCCACAAGGCTCCTCTGTCCGTGGAATTCTCAAAAACACTGAAGTTGGTAACCATCTCCTTCTCAAGGGAATCCTCCCAAGCCAGGAGTCGAACCTTAGTCTCCTGCAGGTAAATTCTTTATCACTGAGCTACTAGGGAAGCCCATCTGCATTTATCAGTTCAGTTCAGTCGCTCAGTTGTGTCCGACTGTTTGCGACCCCATGAACCGCAGCACGCCAGGTCTCCCTGTCCATCACCAATTCCCAGAGTTTACCCAAACCCATGTCCATTGTGTTGATGATGCCATCCAACCATCTCATCCTCTGTCGTCCTCTTCTCCTCCTGCCCCCAATCCCTCCCAGCATCAGGGTCTTTTCAAATGAGTCAATTCTCTGCATCAGGTGGCCAAAGTATTGGAGTTTCAGCTTCAACCACAGTCCTTCCAGTGAACACCCAGGACTGATCTCCTTTAGGATGGACTGGTTGGATCTCCTTGCAGTCCAAGGGACTCTCAAGAGTCTTCTCCAACACCACAGTTCAAAAGCATCAATTCTTTGGCACTCAGTTTTCTTTATAGTCCAACTCTCACATCCATACATGATTACTGGAAAAACCACAGCCTTGACTAGATGGACCTTTGTTGGCAAAGTAGTGGCTCTGCTTTTTAATATGCTGTCTAGGTTGGTCATAACTTATACCCACTGCCTAAAAACAAAACAAAACAAAACAAAAAACAAATTCTATAGTATTATCTGTGTAGGATAGTCCTAAAATGGAACTGAACATATTATCAAAGGATCATTTAAAATCTCTAGTATGTGGGGGGAGGGGATGACATTGCCAAACTTCTAATATCATGGGAAAGCATAATCCTTTGGGTGGTGACAGGGGCAGAGTGTGTCAAGTAAAGTCCCTGGCATGGAGTATATAGGTGATATTCTGTTCAGTTCAGTTCTATTCAGTCACTCAGTCATGTCTGACTCTTTGTGACTCCATGGACTGCAGTACACCAGGCTTCCCTGTCCATCACCAACTCCCAGAGCTTGCTCAAACTCATCGGTGATGGCATCCAACCATCTCATCCTCTGTCTTTCTTTGGGATTGAAATGAAAACTGACCTTTTCTAGTCCTCTTCTCCTCCTGCCTTCAATCTTTGCCAGCATCAGGGTCTTTTCCAATGAGTCAGCTCTTTGCATCAGGTGGCCAAAGTATTGGAGTTTCAGCTTCAGCATCAGTCCTTCCAGTGAATATTCAGGACTGATTTCTTTTAGGATTGACTGGTTGGATCTCCTTGCAGTCCAAGGAACTCTCAAAAGTCTTTTCCTACACCACAGTTCAAAAGCATCAATTCTTCTGCCCTCAGTCTCTTTATAGTCCAACTCTCACATTCATAAATGACTACTGGAAAAACCATAGCTTTGACTAGATGGGAATTTGTTGGCAAAGTAATGTCTCTGCTTTTTAAAATGCTGTCTTGTTTGGTCATAGTGATATTTTGATCGTTTGTTTCAAATACTACTGACAGCCGTTTTGTGATATCTAAAACTCTATGGAAGAAAACAATGTGCTGGATTCTTGGCAGCACTTTTACTTTTCCCTTTCTCAAGCAATCAGTTAAGATTTCCCAATAAAATGTAAGCATTTTCCAGGACAGAATGAACATGTGGTTTTTCCTGAGTAAGCACTTATTTGTAGAATTCCTTTAAATGGAAGAATGAAACTGATAATGCATTCCATTGGAAACTGATGTTAATATTTTCTATTTAAAAGAAATAAAATAGATACCCAAGTCTCTTTTGGTTGTCTTCCTGTATTATTGAACACCGCAGTACTGAATAAAAATGACCTCAAAATTGAGCTTCAATAATAATGGTCTTTAAAAGTCAATTTCTATGGGATAAATTTTTGTTAAATCCAAGTTAAAACAAATACTAGGAAAGCAAAATAAGCAAAATGAATATACAACAAACTTCCCATAAAATGCTCTCGTCTTGAAGATGATCTGTGCATGTATGCACCAGTTGCATGAGAGTGAGACAAATGCCTGTATTATGTGTAAATGTCTGATTAACATATATTCTTAACTAAAATAAGAAATGAATGCCTTGCTGCTGCTGCTGCTGCTGCTGCTGCTGCTGCTGCTAAGTTGCTTCAGTCGTGTCCGACTCTGTGCAACCCCATAGACGGCAGCCCACCGGGCTCCGCTGTCCCTGGGATTCTCCAGGCAAGAACACTGGAGTGGGTTGCCATTTCCTTCTCCAATGCATGAAAGTGAAAAGTGAAAGTGAAGTCGCGCAGTCGTGTCTGACTCTTCGCAACCCCACTGACTGCAGCCCTCCAGGCTCCTCCATCCATAGGATTTTCCAGGCAATAGTACCAGAGTGGGTTGCCATTGCCTTCTCCAATGGATTCCTTGTGACGGTCCAAATAACAAGTTTTTCACTGAATAAGACTTCCCTGGAGAACAGAGGTCAAGCCGATACTCCATTTTATACCATTTCCTCCTGTCTTACAAAATAACAATAATCCAGGCTAGGTTAATACTCTCCAACATATAAACACTTAATGAATGTCTGTTGAACAAAACAGTGCCCCTCTCCTTTCCTTGTTTAAAAATAAGTGGTGGTCTTGCTTTTCAGTTAGAATGTAGCTCCTATGTGACTGTGAGACAGTACATTATGTATCCCAAGTCACTTAGTGACTTAACCTTGGTAAGTCACTAGAAATGGCTGAACAATTAACATGCAGTTCATTAAATGAGGAAGATCAGGCCCTTGAGAAAATCCTAGCTCACTAGGAAGCAGCAGTTGAGATGTGCAGGTGCATCTACTTACAGCTAGGGTGGATTGTGAAAATTATCTTCCTTTTCTGTTATTTAACCTGATTATGTATAAACAATCATCTTCATTTATCATTTGTTTCTTATTTGCCAAAAATAAAATAAAATACTAAAATTAAATAAAATACCAGATTTATAGTAGAAAAAATTCATAGCACATGCTGTGTTTTAAGATTTAAAAACTTAAAGTACTATCTTAGAATTAAATGGAAAGAAGAGATACAGAAGAGAAACTCGAATGATTAACAAGGAAAAACCACAAGCATTTCTGTAAACTTGGAGTCTTGGATAGCATTAAATCGATCATTCTTTGTCCCCAGATGGATTAGTTTTCTTTTAATGTAAATTAATAAAACCAACCTTTTGGCATATCATTCAAGTTTGGCAACCATCACCATCATGACCATCATCATCTTGGAATACAAAATTAGGTACAAAATAATAATTAAACAGAGTAAGTGTTAAGGAAGAAACTTAATGTAATTGATAATAACAGAATCATGGCACATATAAGCAATGTTCTCCCAAATGTGATGCTTTATCTTCAAAATATAAAATTAAATAACTTTATCACAAAGTTAAACATTATGTACATCCTTTCCTTTTTTTCTTCTTTTCTTCCTTTTTTTAAAAAGCTGTAGAAATTACTTGTCCATATGGGGTAGTAAAAATAGATAGAATATTTTTTGCCACTTCAAATCTGGAAGTTCTTTGAAAAACTCATGGACTTCTCTTTCTTTGATCAAAGTAAATAGAGTGAAACATGCACCCCCAAGGCAGTTTTTAGATAGGAAAAGATCAAATAAAAGCAATTACACTGTAATTTGATGGGTAAGGCTTAAAATAAGGAGCCCATTGAGAAGCTCTTTCATACTTCAACTCCTGCATAAGTAGCCTGATTTTTATGCTTAAATTAATATAATCATGCTGAAGTACCTACTAAAATACAAGGTAGCTATAATTGATCCTAAAATTCTACCTGCAGGAATAAAATGCCTCTTAACTCATGTAATATAGCATTTGAAGAGGAATAAATTAGATCAGCCCCATTTAAGATAATCTTTGTGGGTATAGCAGGATGTTCCTTACAGCTTTTAAAATTCATTCAATACCTGTAATAAAAAAATTTTTTTTCTAGATCTACTATGGGCCAAGTTGACTAATATTAGTGACAAAAACATCAGTGACCTTAATATGGTAATCTGGAATAACAATGAAGTTAGTGTAACAAATTTGGTTATACTCTTGGAGAAATGATTACACTTATAAATAACCTAGACTACAGTAGAACATAGAAGATTGGCCCAAAGTCAATTTGGCACATTGTGATAGTGTAAAGCAGTTCTTAAATGTGGTCCTTGGACCAATGCTGATCCACAAAATGCGTGCTACTAGTCGACAGCATATTAAGTACTTGGGAGTAAGCTTTGATAGAAATTTGACAGATGTGTGGTGCTATTGAATCTAATCATCATTTTAAGAACTGGTGGTTTTAATATGTATGACTTTGCCTTTTTATTTTTCTGGTAATTTATTTTTATTGTATTATACAAAAGTTTTGACTCGAAACATAATGCAAAAGAAAATAAAACTGTAAACAACAATGTAGATGATATGCTTGCCTATAATTTTTTGATATATTTTAAAAAAAAAAGAAAAAGCACAAGGTGGAACTAGAATATTCTGTAAGATGTCCCTAGGGAAAATAAACTTCATACTTCATATTTTTAATGACAGCTCCATTGCTCAATAATTTAAATTCTGACTCTCTGACATTCTAACAGTGCTTTCAATTTAGCTATGCTAAATTCATTAGACAACTTCTATTGTACATTATTAAAATTTTGTTCTGAACTTCAAAAACTGCAAAGACTAGTTCCATGTTGTGTCACTTGTCATTTTTAGTTATTTTAGCATACATCTACTCTTAGGTCATTTTAATAACTCAGATGAAAAGTAGTTCTTCATTATAAGAATTGTTTATATTATTATAAATGAATATTAATCTTTATATTAATCTAACAATATAATTATATTATTATAAAGATTGTTTATCTCCCCAAATATATATCAGCTGATAACCTATTCAACTAATTACTAGGCAACAAACAAACATTATTTTTTGGCTGCAGACTTCAAACCCAGGCACAAATTGCTGTCAAGCTACAGATAAGCTGCTCTTCTTTATTTATGGCAAATTGATCCTTAGCCCTAAAGACCTGCATGTACTTACAGATGTACAGTGACAAAGTTTTTGATGAATGTCAAAATAAAGGCACATGCTGGGAGTAAGACATGCTATGATGTCAACTTGAGTTTCTGACAATTTCACTGTAGAGACATAATGGATGGAAAAAAACTGATCATGAGACATGAAATGCAGAGACTAAGGGATTCTTGTGATTAGTTCTGTGATGTCGGTGGAATAATTTTCCTATTCATTAAGATAAGGTGAAGGAAATTTGGTACCTTAACTGATATTCCAGAACAAAATGATTGAAGGGAAAATTATTCAATCTACTTTCCTTTATATCGAGAGGAATACTATACTGAAAAATATAAACCAAGGGATATATTCAAAATATTATAAAACAACAATCATTTGTAAACTGAAAAAAGCACAAATATATAAAAATCAAATAAAATATATGGTGAATAATAGAGTTCCCGGATATATCTTAAATATTTATAATTTTTAAAATCTATGACCCAGGTACTATTAAGTAAGAAAGACCACTCTGGAAAAAGACTTTGTACAACTCAATAAAATGAAATATAGTGAATTACTGGACCAGAGAACATACTGTCTCCTGGAAAATGCTTGCTCACCTGGAAATATGGCACTTGTCTGTACTAGAAGAATTTACATTTCATTACAGTGTAATTCCCTAAGTCTCATTAGCATTATTTTTATTCATGGGAAAAAAATCTTAATTTAATTCATATTCTTCAAATACAGATTTAGATAAATAACCTATAATGTTTAGTGTTTGTATTGCTTGAATGTTGATTAGTAGAAGTGGTTGTCATTACAGTCCTGACATCAGTTCACTTCAGTCACTCAGTCGTGTCCAACTCTTTGCGACCCCATGAACCACAGCATGCCAGGCCTCCCTGTCCATCACCAACTCCCAGAGTTTACCCAAACTCATGTCCATTGAGTTGGTGATGCCATCTAACCATCTCATCCTCTGTTGTCCTCTTCTCCCACCTTCAATCTTTCCCAGCATCAGGGTCTTTTCAATGAGTCAGCTCTTAGCATCAGGTGGCCAAAATATTGGAGTTTTTGCTTCAGCATCAGTCCTTCCAATGAACACAGAGGACGGATCTCCTTTAGGATGGACTGGTTGGATCTCCTTGCAGTCCAAGGGACTCTCAAGAGTTTTCTCCATCACCACAGTTCAAAAGCATCAATTCTTCTGCACTCAGCTTTCTTTATAGTCCAACTCTCACACCCATACATGACTACTGGAAAAGCCATAGCCTTGACTAGACAGACCTTTGTTGACAAAGTAATGTCTCTGCTTTTTAGTATACTGTCTAGGCTGGTCATAACTTTCCTTCCAAGGAGCAAGAGTATTTTAATTTCATGGCTGCAATTACCATCTGCAGTGAATTTGGAGCCCAAAAAAGGAAAGTCAGCCGCTGTTTCCACATCTATCTCCCATGAAGTGATGGGACTGGATGCCATGATCTTAGTTTTCTGAATGTTGAGCTTTAAGCCAACTTTTTCATTCTCCTCTTTCACTTTCATCAAGAGGCTCTTTACTTCTTCACTTTCTGCCATGAGGGTGGTGTCATCTGCATATCTAAGGTTATTGATATTTCTCCCAGCAATCTTGATTCCAGCTTGTGCTTCTTTGAGCCCAGCATTTCTCATGATGTGCTCTGCCTATAAGTTAAATAAGCAGGGTGACAATATACAGCCTTGACGTACTGTTTTCCTATTTGGAACCAGTCTGTTAATCCATTTCTAGTTCTAACTGTTACTGCCTGCCCTGCATACAGGTTTCTCAAGAGGCAGGTCAGGTGGTCTGGTATTCCCGTCTCTTTCAGACTTTTCCACAGTTTATTGTGATGCTTACAGTCAAAGGCTTTGGCATAGTCAATAAAGCAGAAATAGATGTTTTTCTGGAACTCGCTTGCTTTTTCAATGATCCAGCAGATATTGGCAATTTGATCTCTGGTTACTCTGCCTTTTCTAAAACCAGCTTGAACATCTGGAGGTTCATGGTTCACATATTACTGAAGCCTGACTTGGAGAATTTTGAACATTACTAGCGCGTGACATGAGTGCAATTGTGTAGTAGTTTGAGCATTCTTTGGCATTTACTTTCTTTGGGACTGGAATGAAAACTGACCTTTTCCAGTCCTGTGGCCACTGCTGAGTTTTCCAAATTTGTTGGCATAATGAGTGCAGCACTTTCACAGCATCATCTTTCAGGATTTGAAAGAGCTCAACTGGAATTCTATCACCTCCACTAGCTTTGTTCATTGCGATGCTTCCAATGCCCACTTGACTTCACATTCCAGGATGTCTGGCTCTAGGCGAGGGATCACACCATCATGATTATCTGGGTCATGAAAATCTTTTTTGTACAGTTTTTCTGTGTATTCTTGCCACCTCTTCTTAATATCTTCTGCTTCTGTTAGGTTCATACCATTTCTGTCCTTTGTTGAGCTCATCTCTGCATAAAATGTTCCCTTGGTATCTCTAATTTTCTTGAAGAGATCTCTAGTCTTCCCCATTCTGTTGTTTTCCTCTTTGTCTTTGCATTGATCTCTGAGGAAGGCTTTCTTATCTATCCTTGCTATTCTTAGGAACTCTGCATTCAAATGGGTGTATCTTTCTTTTTCTCCTTTGCTTTTCACTTCTGTTCTTTTCACAGCTATTTGTAAGTCCTTCTCAGATAACCATTTTGATTCTTTGCATTTTTTTTCCTTTGGGGATGGTCTCGATCCCTGTCTCCTGTACAATGTCATGAACCTCCATTCATAGTTCATCAGGCACTCAATGTATCAAATCTAGTCGCTTAAATTTATTTCTCACTTCCCCTGTATAATCATAAGGGATTTGATTTAGGTCATACCTGAATGGTTTTCCCCACTTTCTTCAATTTACATCTGAATTTGCCAATAAGGAGTTCATGATCTGAGCCATAGTCAGCTTCTGGTCTTGCTTTTGCTGACTGTATACAGCTTTTCCATCTTTGACTGTGAAAAATATAATCAATCTGATTTCAGTGTTGGCCATCTAGTGATGTCCATGTGTAGAGTCTTCTCTGTGTTGTTGGAAGAAGGTGTTTGCTGTGACCAGTGCGTTCTCTTGGCAGAACTCTATTAGCCTTTGCCCTGCTTCATTCTGTACTCCAAGGCCAAATTTGCCTGTTACTCCAGGTGTTTCTTTTTTTTCTTTTTTTTTTTTTTTTAAATATTATTTTATTAGTTGGAGGCCAATCACTTTACAACATTTCAGTGGGTTTTGTCATACATTGACATGAATCAGCCATATAGTTACACGTATTCCCCATCCCGATCCCCCCTCCCACCTCCCTCCCCACCCGACTCCTCAGGGTCCTCCCAGTGCACCAGGCAAGAGCACCTGATTCATGCATCCCACCTGGGCTGGTGGTCCGTTTCACCATAGATAGTATACATGCTGTTCTTTCAAAACATCCCACCCTCACGTTCTCCCCCAGAGTTCAAAAGTCTGTTCTGTACTTCTGTGTCTCTTTTTCTGTTTAGCATATAGGGTTATCGCCACCATCTATCTAAATTCCGTATATATGTGCTAGTATACTGTATTGGTCTTTATCTTTCTGGCTTACTTCACTCTGTATAATGGGCTCCAGTTTCATCCATCTCATTAGAACTGATTCAAATGAATTCTTTTTAACGGCTGAGTAATATTCCATGGTGTATATGTACCACAGCTTCCTTATCCATTCATCTGTTGATGGGCATCTGGGTTGCTTCCATGTCCTGGCTATTATAAACAGTGCTGCGATGAACATTGGGGTGCACGTGTCTCTTTCAGATCTGGTTTCCTCAGTGTGTATGCCCAGAAGTGGTATTGCTGGGTCATATGGCAGTTCTATTTCCAGTTTTTTAAGAAATCTCCACACTGTTTTCCATAGTGGCTGTACTAGTTTGCATTCCCACCAACAGTGTAAGAGGGTTCCCTTTTCTCCACACCCTCTCCAGCATTTATTGCTTGTAGACTTTTGGATAGCAGCCATCCTGACTGGCGTGTAATGGTACCTCATTGTGGTTTTGATTTGCATTTCTCTGATGATGAGTGATGTTGAGCATCTTTTCATGTGTTTGTTAGCCATCTGTATGTCTTCTTTGGAGAAATGTCTGTTTAGTTCTTTGGCCCATTTTTTGATTGGGTCGTTTATTTTTCTGGAATTGAGCTTCAGGAGTTGCTTGTATATTTTTGAGATTAATCCTTTGTCTGTTTCCTCATTTGTTATTATTTTCTCCCAATCTGAGGGCTGTCTTTTCACCTTACTTATAGTTTCCTTTGTTGTGCAAAAGCTTTTAATTTTCATTAGGTCCCATTTGTTTATTTTTGCTTTTATTTCCAATATTCTGGGAGGTGGGTCATAGAAGATCTTGCTGTGATTTATGTCGGAGAGTGTTTTGCCTATGTTCTCCTCTAGGAGTTTTATAGTTTCTGGTCTTACATTTAGATCTTTAATCCATTTTGAGTTTATTTTTGTGTATGGTGTTAGGAAGTGTTCTAGTTTCATTCTTTTACAAGTGGTTGACCAGTTTTCCCAGCACCACTTGTTAAAGAGATTGTCTTTTTTCCATTGTATATCCTTGCCTCCTTTGTCAAAGATGAGGTGTCCATAGGTTCGTGGATTTATCTCTGGGCTTTCTATTCTGTTCCATTGATCTATATTTCTGTCTTTGTGCCAGTACCATACTGTCTTGATGACTGTGGCTTTGTAGTAGAGTCTGAAGTCAGGCAGGTTGATTCCTCCAGTTCCTTTCTTCTTTCTCAAGATTACTTTGGCTATTCGAGGTTTTTTGTATTTCCATACAAATTGTGAAATTATTTGTTCTAGTTCTGTGAAAAATACCGTTGGTAGCTTGATAGGGATTGCACTGAATCTATAGATTGCTTTGGGTAGAATAGCCATTTTGACAATATTGATTCTTCCAATCCATGAACACGGTATGTTTCTCCATCTGTTTGTGTCCTCTTTGATTTCTTTCATCAGTGTTTTATAGTTTTCTATGTATAGGTCTTTTGTTTCTTTAGGTAGATATACTCCTAAGTATTTTATTCTTTTTGTTGCAATGGTGAATGGTATTGTTTCCTTAATTTCTCTTTCTGTTTTTTCATTGTTAGTGTATAGGAATGCAAGGGATTTCTCTGTGTTAATTTTATATCCTGCAACTTTACTATATTCATTGATTAGCTCTAGTAATTTTCTGGAAGAGTCTTTAGGGTTTTCTATGTAGAGGATCATGTCATCTGCAAACAGCGAGAGTTTCACTTCTTCTTTTCCTATCTGGATTCCTTTTATGTCTTTTTCTGCTCTGATTGCTGTGGCCAAAACTTCCAACACTATGTTGAATAGTAGTGGTGAGAGTGGGCATCCTTGTCTTGTTCCTGATTTCAGAGGAAATGCTTTCAATTTTTCACCATTGAGGGTGATGCTTGCTGTGGGTTTGTCATATATAGCTTTTATTATGTTGAGGTATGTTCCTTCTATTCCTGCTTTCTGGAGAGTTTTAATCATAAATGAGTGTTGAATTTTGTCAAAGGCTTTCTCTGCATCTATTGAGATAATCATATGGTTTTTATCTTTCAATTTGTTAATGTGGTGTATTACGTTGATTGATTTGCGGATATTAAAGAATCCTTGCATTCCTGGGATAAAGCCCACTTGGTCATGGTGTTCCAGGTGTTTCTTGACTTTCTACTTTTGCATTTCAGTCACCTATAATGAAAAGGACATCTTTTTTGGGTGTTAGTTCTAGAAGATCTTGTAGATCTTCATAGAATCATTCAACTTCAACTTCTTGGGCATTACTGGTCAGGGCACATACTTGGATTACCATGATTTTGAATGATTTGCCTTGGAAACAAACAGATCATTCTGTCATTTTTGAGAGTGTATCCAGGTACTGCATTTTAGATTCTTTTGTTGACTATGATGGCTACTCCATTTCCTCTAATGGATTCCTGCCCACAGTAGTAGATATAATGGTCATCTGACTTAAATTCATCCATTCCAGTCCACTTTAGTTGACTGATTCCTAGAATATTGACATTCACTCTTGCCATCTCCTGTTTGATCACTTCCAATTTGCCTTGATTCATGAACCTAACATTCCAGGTTCCTATGCAATGCTGCTCTTTACAGCATCGAACCTTGCTTCTATCACCAGTCACATCCACAACTGGGTGTTGTTTTTGCTTTGGCTCCATCCCTTCATTCTTTCTGGAGTTATTTTTCCACTGATCTCCAGTAGCATATTGGGCACCTTCGGACCTGGGGAGTCCATCTTTCAGTGTCCTATCCTTTTGCCTTTTCATACTGTTCATGGGTTTCTCAAGGCAAGAATTCTGAAGTGGTTTGCCATTCCCTTCTCCAGTGGACCACATTCTGTCAGACCTCTCCATCATGACCTGTCTGTCTTGGGTGGCCCCACATGGCATGACTTAGTGTCATTGAGTTAGACAAGGCTGTGGTCCTGTGATCAGATTGGCTAGTTTTCTGTGGTTGTGGTTTCAGTCATTCTGCCCTCTGATGCCCTCTCTCAGTACCTACAGTCCTGACATACATTCTCCTAATAATTATTGTATATGCTAATGTGGTTAATTTCACATATTTAGCAATTCATGCAACCTTATTGAGTACCTAAAATATTGTAATAGTATTGCAAATAAACTTATGTTCCATGGCATTCACAGTCTAAGTGGGAAAACAGATATATAAAATGATACTTATAAGACAAAAAATAAGTTCTGCACTAGAATGTGTAATGTGTTCAAGATAAAGATCTAAAGGTATGATGTTTCAAGTAGAAAATTCAATCTGATTTAAAACATTAAGAAAACTGTATCTGAGTTGGACCTTGAAGGACATATAGATATTCAAAAGATTGAAAGAAGAGAGAAAATATTTCATGGAAAAGAACACCATGTACAGAGCCACAAAGACAAGTAAATGAACAACAAATTTAAGAGACTGAAAATAATTTGATGTGACTGGAGGACAAGGTGGGAACTAACATTATATAATTAGGCTGATTTGCTTTACAGAGAGCAATGTTTGCCCATTTTAACAAAAAAAATTGCAAATGTTATAGTTTGGGGGTAGTTAAGGAAAAATTTTGAGGTGAAAAGTTAAATGATCAGGTTTGTGTTCTAGGAAGCTGACTTCATCATCAGTGTGAAGACTAATATTCATAGCATTAGTTTTTTTATAATGATGACATTAAACTAGGGCAGTGGCAATGATGATAACAAAAAAGCAAATGATGGAAACTGTTGGATTCTAATTTATAAAATAATAGATACTAGAGACCAATCATCAAATCACCAAAAAAAATGTGAGGTGATTGACATGTTAATCAACCATTTAGTTGATCAACTCATTTAAGAGGAATCCTTTGATGGTATATAAATATCATTATGATAAGCACTTTAAACTTCTTATTTTATCTCTCAACCATACTTCCTTATAAAGCTTAAAATTAAAAAATGAAAGTATTAATGTCTACTTCTTTATTGAAATTTACAAGAGAACAAGGCCATTCAGAATAAAGACATCATTTCCTAGTCTCTTTGTGTCTCTTTCTTAGCCCTAGACATCATTTCCTAGTCTCATAGTTACAAAGAGAGTAGCTATGTGAATAAGTCCTGGGTTATGGGATGCTACATTGTGTAGCAGCTTTAAGGAAGAATTCCTACCTATAAGTTAGAGGGTATGCTTCTTTTAAAAAAAAATTATTCCTTTTAACTGCTGCCATAACTACAAGCATGATTACTAGAATGCTATATATGAATAGCAGTGAATTACAAGAGCCTGACTGTCTGGGGATGTAAATAAAACAAAATAAATAATCATATTTAAGCCATTCCTACTTGAAGTCTCTATTACATGTAATAAAGGCTTGTTCTAATGATATGGGAAGCAGAGGTGGAGGGAAGGGGAAAAGTAAGTTGAAATTTCTGGTTTGGAAGTTTACTAATTTAATGTCAACAAAAAACTGTGTATTGAGAGAAGATACTGATATATTTAAAAATTTTGATTTTGAAATACCAGAGGGACATCGAAAAAAGTTGTCCAGTAGGTAGTTAACTTTGGAAGATTGTTACATTTGGTAAGTGCCAAATTTGCTTGCACTCAATATGCCAGCAGTGGCCACAGGAATGGAAAAGGTCAGTTTTCATTCAAATCCCAAAGAAGGGCAATGACAAAGAAGGTTCAAACTACCACACAATTGTACGCATCTCACACGCTAGCAAAGTAATGCTCAAACTGCTCAACAGTACGTGAACTGAGATATTCCAGATGCTCAAGCTGGATTTAGAAAAGGCAGAGGAACTAGAGATCAAATTGCCAACAGCCAATGCAGTACAGAAAAAGCAAGAGAATTCCAGAAAAAATTCTGTTTCTTCTTTATTGAGTATGCCAAAGCCTTTGACTGTGTGGATAACAAGCTGTGGAAAATTCTTTAAAAGATGGGAATACCGGACTCCCTTACCTGTTTCCTCAGAAACCTGTATGCAGGTCAAGAAGAAACTGTTAGAACTGGACATGGAACAGTGGACTGGTTCCAAATTGGGAAAGGAGTACCTGAAGGCTATATATTGTCACCCTGCTTATTTAACTTTATGCAGAGTACATCATGAGAAATGCTGGGCTGGATGAAGCACAAGCTGGAATCAAGATTGCCAGGAGAAATATCAGTAATGTCAGATATGCAGATGACATCACCCTTATGGCAGAAAGCGAATAAGAACTAAAGAGCCTCTTGATGAGAGTGAAAGAGGAGAGTGAAAAAGCTGACTTAAAGCTCAACATTCAAAACAACTAAGATCATGGCATCCAGTCCCATCACTTCCTCAAAATCAATGGGGAAACAATGGAAACAGTGACAGACTTTATTTTCTTGGGCTCCAAAATCACTGTAGATGGTGACTGTAGCCGTGAAATTAAAAGACCCTTGTTCCTTGGAAGAAAAGTCATGACCAAGCTAGACAGCATACTAAAAAGCAGAGACATTACTTTGCTGATAGAAGTCGGTATAGTCTAAGCTATGGTTTTTCCAGTAGTCATGTATGGATGTGAGAATTGGACCATAAAGAAAGCTGAGCATCGAAGAACTGATGCTCTTGAACTGTGGTGTTAGATAAGACTCTTGGGAGCCCTTTGGACTGAAAGGAGGTCAAACCAGTCTGTCCTAAAGGAAATCAGCCCTGAATATTTATTGAAAGGACTGATGCTGAAGGTGAAATTCCAATACTTTGGCCACCTGCTGCAAAGAGTTGACTCATTAGAAAACCCTGATGTTGGGAAAGATTAAAGGCAGGAGGAGAAGGGGATGACAGAAGATGAGATGGTTGGATGGCATCACCGACTCGATGGATATGAGTTTGAGCAAGTTGCAGGAGTTGGTGATGGACAGGGAAGCCTGGTGTCTTGTCAGTCCATGGGGTCACAAAGAGTTGGCCAAGACTGAGTGACTGAACTGAACTGAACTGAGGTGGTTAAGTATATTGTCTGTAATTCATGTTAGCATGTTTTGAGAGGCATAAAAATATATGTGATGAAGTGAATACTTGACAGATATGATGGACCATCCAGAGCACTCAGAGGAGATAAGAGATCTGAGAAAAGAACTATATGGAGCATCAGTACCTAGACTGTTAGTGAAAGAAAACAGACGGAGGAAGAGGAGTGGTAGGAGTGGTAATGGTGGTGGTGGATGGTAGCAATTAGCCTTAACATAATAATTCACTAAGCCACTATTATGTGTCAGCCATTGTCATCATATTTTTCATGTATTAACAATTTTAATTCTCGAAACAATCCTCTAAGGTACTATGGAACTCACAAGATAGGTACTATTACTATACCTATTTTAAAGGAAATTGACCCTGTGGACACAATGGGGAAGGAGAGGACAGACTGAAAGAATACATTGACGTATATAAAAATTGCCAGGTGTAGCACAGATAGCTAGTGAGAAGCTGCTACATAGCCAGGGAGCCCAGCTCTGTGCTCTGTGATGATCTAGAGTCAGGGAGACCCAAGAGGGAAGGGATATATATGCCTACTAACAACTGATTCACCCTGTTGTAGAGCAGAAACTAGCACAACATTGTAAAGTAATTATACTCCAATTAAAAATAAATTTAAAAAGACGAGCAAATCAAAAGTCCTCATCACAAGAGAAAAATTTGATTTGTAACTAGGTATGGTGGATGTTAACTAGAGCTATTGCAGTGATCATTTCAAAGTATACTGAATCATTATGTTGTAAGCCTAAACATAATATAATGATATATGTCAAGTGTACCTCAATGAAAATAATTAAAAAATGAAGGAAACTGGCATGAAGAAGTTAAATAAGTTCACACACTATTCTACTCTTGGTGGTTTTGTCCTGTGATCTGGCTCCAGTGCCTCTGCTCTTTATTATTCAATCCTACTTCCTCAAAACAGATGGAAAAATTCAAAGGGTTATAAAAATCTCAGAATGGCATCATGGCAGAGAAAGGCTGAGGGTTTCAAAATGATGGCGTTATTCGCTATTACTGATGTTAAGAGATGTCAGGGAAGAGGGCCCAGTAGAGTCGATGGGTTAGAAATATTGGACATCGCCAGTGACTTAGTGGAATGGTGAGTCACAGTTGGATATGGATGCTGTGGGCTGAAAAGAGAGTCTATACCTTCTTTCAACACACACACATAAAATAAGTGCAGTTTTTAAGAAGTGAAGGGCAGATGAGAAAATGGAGAGAAAGGGCATATTATTCATTTGTGTATTAAACGTGAGAGTCTGAGAAGAAGAAACTAAAGACAAAGGGATTTTTTTTTTTTTTTTTTTGGTCCTTATTAGACAGAAGAGACAACTGTGATTTATCGTGTGTAGTGAAGAGTTCAGCAGGTGGACTGTTCAAAAATGCAGAAGGAAAATGAAAAGCTAATGGGCGAGTTGCAAGAAAATATGGAATGCCATCAGTAGGTCATGGATTAGCCTGGAGCACATGGATGTTAATGTCCTCATGGTTTAGTAGAAGGTAGTATAAAATTCAGAAAACCTGTAGTATAAAATTCAGGAAACTTGAAAGTAATGCCGTATGTATCTTCTAAGAGCAAAGAAAAGAAACAAAACCCAAAAGGACCCAGAGGATAGTGTCCATCATAAACCAGCATGAGGATAATTATTTAAAAGCTAGGGTGCTAATATTAGCTCTGCCACAAAATCATTGGCCGAACTCATCTTCTTTAGAATTATAATATCTCAATTTTCTTGTTTGAAAAATGGTCCTACTGAAACAGTAAGCTTTTTTTTTTAATGAAAAACTTAAAAGGCTTTGAGGAAAAAATATAGTTCATGAATTTATCACTATCAAGAGAAATATGAATAAACTGAAAGTCACCATTTGTAGTAATGGGAATAGTCCCAGCCCCGGTCAGCTCTGCCACATACATGCAGTGTCTTTGAGCAAATCATGCAGGCTCTCTGAATTTTGATCTCTTCATTTGTAAAATAAGGATAATTACCCGTAGAGCCAACACTTGCTCAAGGATCGACCTAGATTTATCTGAAATCACTTTATCATACAAATCACTACACAAAGCAGTTATTTTAAGAATCATGAAATAGCAGCTGTAATCAAAGATAATAACAGCAACAAGAGATGCTGACCAGCATCCTTGCCCAAGTATCTCTGAGGGGGTTAGAGATGGACTTGCTGCAAAAAGTCACATCTGTTTTTTGGGGGGACTTCCAATGAGTCACACTTAATTTTAAACAGGAAAGCAGCACCGTGAACAAAGGAAGTGGTCTAGGGGATCATGACTTTGCTGGACAGAGAAGGGTTAACTGCCATATGTTACCCAGCAGAATTGAGAGATGTGTGGCCACCACCAGCGGAGTGGGAAAAAGATGTTGCCGGAGGTTGTGGCTGGGGAAATTTCTCTTCAGTTATGGGAAATCTTTCTGCTTTTGCCATGTGGTCTCACCACATCCTCACGGACCCCCATGGTGGGGCTCTCTGGAGAGATGTAAAAGAAATAGGCAAGGCAGGAAGACAGTCGCAAGGGTGGAGAGAGATAAGCTAAGAGGCATCGAGGGGAGAAGCAACTGATCTAGGAGGGAGGGAGCAGAGCTGTAGGGGGGCAGGAATCATCAGAAGGTGCAGCTGTAGTTACTCTATTTGGGTTGGAACACCTGTGCTGATGATACTGAAATTTCCTCTCTTGAAAATCACACATTCTTTGGTCAGCATCTCTTTTCTATTCTGTCCGAATTCCTTGCCTTTGGACTTCTCTTTTTGCTCTCTCTCTGACAAAGAGGATGTTCAAGGTTCATAGTGTCGACCCCCCACCTGATGCCCCTTTTCAGAATTTGGGCCTTAGGATCTCATGCACCATGGAATCTTACTTTTAATTGCTTCCAGCTTTTTGTGACTTCCCATTGGAGAAGGAAATGGTAACCCACTCCAGTGTTCTTGCCTGGAGGATCCCAGGGATAGGGGGACCTGGTGGGCTGCCGTCTATGGGGTCACACAGAGTTGGACACGACTGAAGCGACTTAGCAGCAGCAGCAGCAGCATTGACCTCTACATAAACATGATTTCTCCAAAACTCCAACATTCTCCATGAGATAGTAGCTCTCCTTCTTAGCACTCTATTTCCAAAGTATTTCTGTCATACTTTTTATCATCTAGGACAGAAATCCTGGGTTTATCAAGCTCTGCATAAAACATATCTCTCACTGCTTCACCAACATTAACATCACAAAAATGCATCTATCCTCATCCCATATCTCAACTATTGTAACAGCTTAAATACTTTCTCTTAGTTTTCATAAATCACTGTTTGCATTGTATCACTTTCCAATTCAAAATGTGATCCTAGTTCTCTACTAATTATGTTAAAAATAAACTTCTCTGTCTGGCTTAGTATGTCCTCTATGATTTTGCTTTAGATATCAAATCTGACTTCTTGTTACTCATGATATGATTAGTAAAAAAAAAAAATTAAAGCTATTTACTGTTGCTGTTGTTCAGTCATGAAAACATGGATGGCTCTTTGCGATCTCATGGGCTGCTGCAGCATGCCAGGCTCCTCCCTACTTCCCTATCTCCCAGAATCTGCTCAAATTCATGTCTTTTGAGCTCATGATGCTATCGAATCATCTCATCCTCTGCTGCCCTCTGCTCACTTTGCCTTCAATCTTTCCCTCCATCAGGGTCTTTTCCAATGAGGTGGTGGCCACATTGGTGGTGGTCACATTGGTCACATCAGGTGGCCAAAGTATTGGAGCTTCAGCATCAGACCTTATGAGTTGCTGTTATATGTTGGCTCCATGATATAAATATAGATGGCATAGTTCCTATTTTCCAAGAGTTTAAGACTTACAGTCAGGCAAATGCATAGTGTCCCTAGTCTATGTTAGAAGTATCTAAGTGGTATGCTGAAAGTACGGGAATTTTGAAAAGAAGGACCTAACA
This sequence comes from Muntiacus reevesi, assembly GCF_963930625.1. Classification (NCBI taxonomy): domain Eukaryota; kingdom Metazoa; phylum Chordata; class Mammalia; order Artiodactyla; family Cervidae; genus Muntiacus; species Muntiacus reevesi. Next base: position 29,881,437 of record NC_089269.1, read on the forward strand.
GGGACCACAAAGGAACGTTTCAAAAGAAGTGGAAAAATGAGGTGAGTCTTAAAATACAAAGAGAATAAGCTGTAAAAGATGTGGAATGAAGATATTTTAGGCATGGGTTAAGTGACTCGAGAACACATAAGACTCCTAACTGACCTGAATTGAAGTTGTTTTTAATGGCAGGATTAAAAGATTTAGCTATAGAACTAAACAGTTAGGCTGGGGTCAAATTATAAAGGGCCTTGTATGCAAACCTAAGAAATGCTCATTTTATGCTGAAAGCAATGTGAAGCTGTTGAAAGATTTTAATTAAGATAATGAGTTGCATGCTCATATTTGTGTTTTAGAAAGATGCCTGGCAGCAAGGTTGAAAATGCTTGGAAGGGAATAAGAATGAAGTAGGAAAAACAAATTAGGGAGTTTGGGTCTCTCATAAAGTCTTGAGAAAACAGTCACTGCTCAAAAACAGCTACCACCACCACACACTTCCCTTACCATCAGTGCTGAAACCCTATAGTCCAATAAAACTGTTTTTGATGATGAAGATGTTTAAAATAAAATGTATTTCAAGAAAATATGTGCATTCTTTGTAAAATCAGAGATCAGCATTTCATTAACTGCAAATAAAAACAAACCCCTTGAGTTCAATAACAAATTGAGGAAATGTTCTCTAATTTCTAATCTTTTAGATAGTTTTCTCCAGCATTTTATTTATAAATAATTAAGATTAGGGATACATTATTATGCTGTCACATTACAGTTCATTTTTCAATAAAAAGTGGGACTCTGCTTCATAAGGGGATTAAAAAACTAAATTCTTACTTATTTCTAACTCCTTATGTATAAAATACACCATAGGCAAGTATATGATACAGAACAGGAATTAGAAAAAACACTTGCTGTGTTGGACTACTCAAAGTGTATGTTGTTCTGAACCCTCCTCCCTGCATATAATTTCTGCTCTTTGCCCTCCATTACAGGCTTCTGAATGATTTGTTGTTCTATGTTTGTTTGTTTGTTTTTCTGGAAGATCTGTGTATATTTTATAGAAGACCAAAGACAGCCAACACTATAAAGTATTTACATATGGTATGACAGAATAGCATCGTCACTACTTAGGAACTTGTTAGAAATAAAAGTTATTGGGGCATACCACAGATATACCAATTAAGAATAATCTGGACTATGGCCCAGAAATCTATAGTTTGGTAAGCTTTCCAAATTATTCCTATATATCTTTAGAAGGATTGTAATAAAGGGTCAACTTAAAGGCAGAACAATCTAAAGACAGATTTTAGTTAATCAAAAATTTAATTTTGCTGCTATAATGGTTTGACTTTTGGGTTGTGTACGTGCTAAGTCACTTCAGTCATGTCCAACTCTGCACAACCTCATGGACTGTAGCCTGCCAGGCTCCTCTGTCCATGGGATTCTCCAGGCAAGAATACCAGAGTGGGTTGCCATGCCCTCCTCCAGGGGATCTTCCCTGACCCAGGGATTGAACCCACATCTCTTATATCTCCTGCGTTGGCAGGCGGGTTCTTTACCACTAAGGCCACCTTTGTAGATAATGACAAATAGTTACTAAAATTGTACCAATCCTGAGTAGCCTCTGGTTGAACCAAGTCTTCTTGTTCATATAATAATGATCCATAGAATACATATCTCATTAAGCTCATGTTGTCTGTTCACGGGACTCATTTTACCAGAGACTCTATCAACTCATTCAGCAAGGAATATCAACATATAACATAGATAATGGGCTTCCCTGGTAGCTCAACAATAAAGAATCCACCAGCATTGCAGGAGTCACAAGAGACGTGAGTTTGATCCCTGCATTGGGAAGATGGCCTGGAGCAGGGCATGGCATGTCACTCCAGTCTCCTTACCTGGAGAATCCAATGGACAGAGGAGCCTGGCAGGTTACAGTCCACAGTATCACAAAGAACCAGACATGACTAAAGCGACTTAGCACGCACACACCATGGATGATATGTTAGGAGAGAAAATGAAGGTACTCACTGTGGATACCTTTTTAAAATAAATTATCTAATAAAGCAAAAAGATGTATTGTTTTCAGTGAGTTGTGAGATTTCTCTTAGCTACTTTGTTTTTCTAGATCATAACAAATATTCTTATTTTATAAACTAATTGTTTGATATGGACAATTATAATAATTTAACCAGTGGTATAATGTGCCGAAGTCGATTAGAATGTATTTAGAATTAAGCAACAAAGCATTTCTTTTTCTTGATGGAAATTGAATAAAAATGTCAAACTGCTGCAATCAGACATTCCAGATATGAATATTCATTGGCAACTGTTCATGGCAGATTTATGAATTCTTTCACCTGCTGTTAGGAGGAAAAGGAAAACATTAAGTTGCCAAATAAAGCCATTAACATAAGCTAAAAGAAAAAAATATATACACAGATGGATGCTGATCTTGGAATTATGCAATCTTCTCAAAAGAGACCTATTTCTTTTATATTGTGAAGGCATTTGTTTTGTACATGCAGATTGCAAAGGTCTAAGATTTGAACTCAGAATCTACAATCTGCACCATCTCCCATGGTTTATGGAGGACAGTGAAACCAAACATCTATCAACTTGTCATGGAATAGCTATGTGTAAAGACACTCATTAACAGTCTGAGTCGTACTTTAACCGTCTGCCCCATTCCTTCAGCACCATTTACATCAACATCCACACATATTGGACTATTTTGCCCTAAAGAAAAGATTTGATTAAATTTGAGGGTATAATTTAAATGGACGATAGCAAACTACTTCTATGGATTTGTCTGGAAGGTTGAGTGGTGAGAAACAGCATAAAATATTTGCTTAGGCATGTTAGGTTACTTATTTAACCATGTGTGAATTTCCGTTAATTTGTGAAACACAGTTTTCATGAGCATTTTTTGTGCTTCCTGTTTACTACCAGGGTTGAAATGCTCCAAAAACAGAAGATTTCCTGAAGCAGTTCAGTATTTTCATTTATAGACAAGAAAAGAACACACAGAAGCAATAATAACTGCCTTTTGAATATTTTATTATTTTCATACACAATTATGTTCTTATTTGTTTCAGGTATTTTTTAGTTTACCTTTTAGGTATCTTTGATACAATCTTTTAAAAAGGTATGTGGATCTTTTTTATAGTTTAAACAAACACAGAAGTAATACTAATGGACATTTGTATGTTAATTAATTGAACAAAATAGTAATGGAACTATGAGACCAAGAATTTGGGTTGTATTTTACACAAAAATCATAAGATTTCAACTGAATTATTTGGCAAAGCAATCACTGTATTTTTCTATAAGAAGAGGCATTTGGAAAAAAAAAAAAAAGAAGAGGCATTTGAAGAGAATTGTAGAGATCTGAAATAAGAAGCCCCCAGCTGCTGTTCCTGAATTATATCAAGAAGTTAAACAAGAAGACTGTATAGTCAAGTTACTGGGCTTGGTTGACAAAATCAAACTGAATGGTCCTGAGTTATCAAAAGTTTGCATTTATCTCACTCATTAATTGTTGGTGGCAGTGTAAATTAGTGTTGTCTATGGCAGAAAATTTGCTAACATTTTTATGAAGGATAATTCATCTAGTATATGAAAATTAAACATGCACAACTGTTAAGCCAGTATATCCACTTCTAGGCATTGAACCTATAAAAGTTTACCACATTCAAAAGAATTTATTGCATCAGAGTTATAGTAGCAAATGATTGACAGCAATCTAAACGTCTGGTAACAGAGGACAGGCTTAATAAATCCTCGTTCACCCGTACAATGGCTTACTTGTAGATGTTAAAAGAATGAGGTAGTTATATAGTTACTGATGTGGACTAAACTTTAAAGAATATTATTAAATTAAAAGAAACAAGGCATAAAATTCTGCACAGAATATGCTATAGTTTTAATGTGAGAGAGACAGAGAAAAGAGAATTTATTTTTCTGTTTGTTCATTTGTCTATTCATCCATCCAGAAGGATACACAAGAATCTGTAAATAGTGATTCTCCCTCTATAGATGACTAGGGTGGGAATACACCTCATTCTAATTCTCTGTGCATTATCATGTACTGAGTAAATACATTTAAAAATAAATTTTAATTTCAAAAAATTCATTGCCAGCTATGCCATATTATGAAGTATGAGCCAATGTATACATAGAATAAATAATAATATCCTAAATGTTCAAGTGCTATGTACTAGGTATAGTTAGGGACTATTCTTATAGTAGGCTTTTATTATTTGAGTTTTTATCCAATCAGTTACTTTCATATGTTAATACTTTTGTATGTTAATACTTTCATATGTTAATACTTTTATATGTTACAGTAATGCTACACTTTTTAAACTTGGTTAATGTTATGAGTCCTCTCCTCCCAAAATTGCACACATACACACACCCACAAGTATGCAATAAATTCAGGGGATTGATTTATTACATGTAGTCCAAGGTCATTATCTATGGATGCTTAATGTTCCATGAGTCTTGGGATAACAATTCCTTATTTTTTTTTCTTTATTTAAAAATTAAAGAAAAAGAAAAAAATTTTTCATCTTATATTGTGGTATAGCCAATTAACAGTGTCCAGGCCCACATATAACATTGAACAGAGTTCCATGTGCTATAGAGTAGATTCTTGTTGGTTATCCATTTTAAATACAGCAGTGATGGACAGATGTGAGATTTGGATCATAAGGAAGACTGAGAGCCAAAGAATTGTTGCATTTGAACTGTGGTGTTGGAGAAGACTCTTGAGTGTCTCTTGGACAGCAAGGTCAAATCAGTCAATCCTAAAGGAAATCAACTCTGAATAGTCATTGGAAGGACTGATGCTGAAGCTGAAGCTCCAGTACCTTGGCCATCTGATGCGAATAGGAGACTCACTGGAAAAGACCCTGATGCTGGGAAAGATTGAGGGCAAGAGGAGAAGGGGGCAACAGAGGATGAGATGGGTCATCATTGACTCAACGGACATGAGCTTGAGCAAACTCCAGGAGGCAGTGAAGGACAGGGAAGCCTGGCGTGCTGCAGTCCATGAGGTAGCAAAGAGTCTGACATGACTAACGGACCGAACAAGAGCAATCCCTCCCTCTCATCCTCCCCCTCTGTCAGGGGGGATCTTAAGTTCTTTTCTAAGTCTGTGTGTCTGTTTTGTAAGTAACAACTATTTATTTTAATATGAGATAAATGTGGAAGTTATGTATCATTCATCCTTCAATCAGGTGCAGAGAAAGATTCTAGTAATCACTTTGAACAAGACTTTAAGTCAAATACAATGTGTTAGATTGAAATTTGTGATTACAGTCTAAGCCTGAGTAACTCTTGAAAAGCAATACATTTAGAGTCACAAGTGGCCAGCTCACCAATTCCTTTTTTAATCATTTTGTATCCTGGCAGCATTTCCATCATTGTGGAAGTGTTTTTTTTTTTTTTTTTTTAAATATTAGCCAAAGGGAAAAAATAAACTAAATACTAAAAAAGTTTTATTATATTTCAAGAGTGAAATAGTAACAATGTAGAGTTTTTTGCCATTAAAAAATTTACTTGATGCTAGTTCCAAGGATGTGATAAGGCCTGATGTTATTTTAAGATAAAAATTTCTATATCTATCATTTCAAAAATAGGCAGTATTACCTAAAAGAGTAGTCACTAAGAAACTGCCTCTTTGAAAACACAAAATTCCTTAATAATTACTCTCAGTTGTTTATGTATCAACAACTCTGATAGTGTTTCTATTACATGTATATAGATTTTCTTTTAATATTATATTTACAATAATCACCACCCTATTTTAAAATAATAGTGAATACAAGTCTAACTGTTAAGCACACAAAAGCAGAACACATGGAAGATTTATTAACATAAATTTTGAAGTTGCTAAAAAATAATGAAAGACATTTAATCACTCCATGGATGTATTCTTTTTAAACATAATATCAGTGTTCATTCAAATTGGGGTTTTGTATTTGGAGATTTACATTAGTTATTTTCATGGATTTGTTTGAGCTTCTCATTTTCTCTCTCTTAAAATATTTGAAAAGTAGCATAACATCTCTTTCCTTTGACCTCTTCTGACAAATTAAATATTCAACAACCCTCAAGCATCCATTACCCTTGAGATGACATCATGATCTCAGTAACACTCCTTTAGGCTAATCAACATAATTGCCACACATCTAGAACTTGCAGAGATCCTTCTTAGGCAAAGGTAGCAGCAGAGCCTCTGCTATTAAGGGGTCAGAATTTAGGTTTAAACAGCTCAGGGTCTTACATTTAGCACTTTATTTAATATCTGGTCAAGATATGCTTTCTCCTTAATTTGCAGATGAAGAAACACGAAGCAAGAAATTCATATTCATAAGGTATGATGGGAAAGAATATAACATCTATTTTGCATAACAAAGCCTTCAACAAAATACTTTTTTTTCCAATTTTTAAGGGACAGCTGACAGGTGAAGTGTGGAGCTCCCTAGTATGTGTCCCATTAGGGAACAAGGGATTTGCTCTCTCATCAACAACAATTTTACTGGTTCTTCTGTTTATATAATTGTAAATCTTAACACAGGTTTTATAGTTAATGGATCCCAGATGCCCTGAATATTTGAAAACAATAAAAACAACACAAACAATATTCTAAAACACATATTATGTGCCAAGCACTCTTCTAAGTGTTTTCAGACTCTCCAGTTTATTTTCTCCTTATAGCCACCTTAGGATGTGGGCAGTATTATTAACTCATTTACAGATGAGGAATATGAGATGAAGAGGTGTTTACTTATCCTGATCAAAATCATGAAACTGCATGGGGAATTTGAATCCAAACCAAGGAAATTTACACATTTTAACACTACTAAACTACACTGAGGGTTTCTCTGATGGTTCAGCAGTAAAGAAATTAAAGTGAAAGTCGCTCAAGTGTGTCCAGCTCTTTGGGAGCCCATGGACTATACAATCCAAGGAATTCTCCAGGCCAGATCACTGGAGTGGGTAGCCTTTCCCTTCTCCAGTGGATCTTCCAAACCCAGGAATGGAACCAGGGTGTCCAGCATTGCAGAAGGATATTTTAGCAGCTGAGCTATCAGGGAAGCCCAGAAAGAATCCACCTGAAATACAGGAGAATAGAAGATGTAGGTTTGATCCTTGCATTGGGAAGATCCCCTGGAACAGGGCATGGCAACCCACTCCAGTATTCTTGCCTGAAAAGTCCCATGGACAGAGGAGCCTGGTGGGCTACAGTTCATTATATCTCAAAGAGTCAGACATAACTGAAGCGACTGAGTTCAAGCATTGTACATTGAACATTAAAGAGATGTTTTAAATCACCTTATATTTTTTTTCAAAAGAAAGGTCACACAGGAAGAGAAAGTGAAAGTGAAATTCGCTCAGTCCTATACAAACAGTCATGGAATTCTCCAGATCCCTTACTCCAGGGGATCTTCCCAACCCAGGGATCGAACCCAAGTCTCCCACATTGCAGGTGGGTTCTTTACCAGCTGAGCCACAATGGAAGCCCCACAAGAAAAGAAGGCTGATGATTATGTATAGACTCATCCAACAGATATTTATCAGTTAACTGTTAGGCGTTTTTGTAGAATCAACTAACAAAAGATGAGATGAACGAAAAACAAAATGAAGCTGAAGAAACTTAATGCAAAGGTTAGTTTGCTTTTTCTTTTTAACTCTTTACCAGTCTAACTAGTTTCCAACTATTTCAAGTAATAAAATTAAAATATATGAGATGAAAAACTTTCAATTGTTTCTATAATTTTCATATATATTTTCTTAAAACAACTATATTTAAAAGAGCTTTAAGTAAGATAGTTGCCAGGATATATTAAAGAAGTGTTATTTGACTATTCTATGATTTTTCTCTATGTAGCTTTTTTTTTTTTGTCAGTGTAATTCTAATCAACATCACCAAAAATTTTCTCTAACCTATTTCCATTCAACTGTGTATATTGCTATAATGATCTATTTTTCTGATTAACCTTCAGATTCTCTGTCTACGATGAATTCTTCCCTGAAAATACACATGTAAATAACTTTAAAGTGTGCAGTTTAAAACACTCATGTGGTATCAAATATAGCTAATAACTTATTAACATTTTACTGAATTTTTAGTATTATTTCTTGAAAACTAGTTGTCTGGTATAATATTCTTTGTCCTTCAAAGCAGCTCTATCTAATATAATTTCTGCAGTGACAGGCATATCCCATAATTATGTGGTCTGAAATAGTAGTCACTAGACACATATGGCTATTGAGGATATGAAATGTGGTTAGAGAGACAGAATAACTGAAATTTTACTTTTATTTAATTCAGTAAGTCAAATTTAAATTAAGTCACATGTGGCTACTGGCCGCCTGACAATGTAGATCTGCAGTGATATATTTAGAGCTGATATTTAATAAATTTTGTTGAATGAATGAATAAATGCATACATAAAAGCTCTCAGGTTCTCAAGATACATTCATTGCACTTATATTTTGGTTTTGGAAGGTATTAAAAAATATCTATGAAGGCAAACATTCTAGGGATATATAATCATAGAATCATAAAGTTAGCCTCGGGAGAAACTCTTGATCATTTAATCATCCAAACTTATGCTTGACAAACAAGACACAACTGAGTCCAAGGAAACAAATGTCCTTTTACAACTAGTCTGTAAAGAGGCAAGAGCTAGAGCCCAGGGGTCTGTTTCTCAGGGTAATTTTGGCCATAATATCGTGAAATTTTCTGAGTCATTAAACATTTTGCTTTTCCATCATCTATAAAATTGTAACCCATTTTAGTGCTTTGTTTTGGGGTTGCTTGGAAGCAGACGTAAATCCAGGATTGTTCAGCCACTAAGTCATGTCAGACTCTGTGACCCCATGGACTGTAGCTTGCCAGACTCCCCTGTCCTTCACTGTCTTCTGGAGTTTGCTCAAATTCATGTCCACTGAGTCAGTCACGCCATCCTACCATCTCATCCTCTGTTGCCCTCTTCTCCTCCTGCCCTCAATCTTTCCCAGCATCAGGGTCTTTTCCAATGAGTCAGCTCTTTGGAGCAGGCAAAATACTGAAGCTTCAGTGTCAGTTCTTCCAATGAATGTTCAGGGTTGATTTCCTTTAGCATTGACTTGTTTGATCTCCTTGCTGTCTAAGGGACTTGCAAAAGGAGTCTTCTCTAGCACCACAATTTCAAAGCATCATTTCTTAGGCACTCAGTCTTCTTTATGATCCAACTGTCACATACAGGTAGTTAGTTTGGGAGGTGGGGAGCAATGTGGAGGAGCAATGTAGGGAAGGCTAGGTAGCAAGAAAGAGCATTATCAAGCCAGAGCCTGTGGGCCTCAGAGCTGTCTAACGAAGAAAATTCTGGAACACAATTTTTGAATTCTGGAAAATGAATATTTCAGAGTAATCCCCGTTGGGGAGGATGGGATTGTGTCAAGTGAGAGAACTGGAGTTTCCACTGGGCACGTAGAATTCAATAGATCACAGTGATGGGGCAAGGTGGGAGGGATTTGGGGATTTTGAGGCTTTTCCAGCTTCTACCCACTTTGTACTTAGCATAGGACTTAGCTATAGTAGTTGTTAATATTTGTTTTATTGAATATATATAATAGGAAAGATGTTATGCAGCTTGAAGAGATAAGGTTCAACATAGCTGTTTTTAGTCATCAAGTCTTAATAGACTGAGTTTTTTTTTAATTAATTAATTCATTTTAATTGGAGGCTAATTACTTTACAATATTGCAGCAGTTTTTGCCATACACTGACATGAATCAGCCATGGGTGTACATGTTGACACATGGACTAAGAGTTTTTAAAGACAGAGATACTAATATTTGTATCCTAGGAACTAGTACAGTGATTAGTGGTAAATAAATGGTTTCCAAATTATTGCCATAACAATATACAATTGTCAACCTAATATACAAAAGAACAACATAATATTTTAATACTCTACTACTCTTACTAATCTTAACAGTAAATACTAATTGTACCTAATATCTGTTTCTAGCTAGTTTTTGTATAATAACTCATTATTCCTCACCTTAATTCTGAGCTATATATACTACTTATCACCAAAAAAATCATACTACAACAAAGCACATGTAGGAGTTTTTGGAAAAATGATATACAAACTATGGTATTTAAAATTTTAATTTATAATTCAATGCATTTTTATAATTTCTAACATGATGCATCTTTCATTTTGGGATTAGTTTGGTTTTGAAATGGTGATAAAAGGCTAAGGACTATGGTTCTTCTTATGTATCTCTGTATTTAAAGTTAGCTGCAAAACTAGTGGTATTCTGAAGCATGCAATACAGATGTGGCCATGATAGAAAACCAGAGTTTAGGAGAATATATAGATTTGGAAAGGAACATATACTACTTCTCTCCTAAATTTGATTTTTCTGAATAAGAGATTCCAAGACACTTGCTATAACCTCCCACAATAAGCAATGAGTAGACGGTTCCCTGGTGGCTCAGAGGGTAAAGAATCTGCCTGCCGTGCAGGAGACCTGGGTTTGATCCCCAGGTTCGGAAGATCCCCTGGTGGAGGGCATGGCAACCCACTCCAGTATTCCTGCCTGGAGAATCCCCATGGACAGAGAAGCCTGGTGGGCTGCAAGTCCCTGGGGTTGCAGAGTCAGACACAACTGAACGACTAAGCATAGCACAGCACCACTAGGTATCTTAGATGTGATGCCTAAGATAAGCTATTCCCTTCACTTTAGAACAGATTTCTGTTATTTTCCTACTGAGAAATTAACATCTACAGAGCATATCTGATGTCTATATTGTAGAACAGTTTTACTAGCCAGAAAGTTTTAAGACGGTAGATAACTTTGTTAGAATTCTACCACCCTAGGTGTAGAGTCATTTAGGAAGCAGATGGGTTGAAACTTAAGTAAAAATGTTGTTTAGTGGAACAATTAAAATACCTGTGCATAGTTTTACTTCAATTTGTTTACATTGGATTCTTTTCATTGTTTTAAGTCCAGTTTCAGTGCACGTCACCAAATGGAGAATGTTGAAACGCTTCTCATAAAACCACTGGAGTGAGGTATATAGAAGCAAGGATAGTGGGTGGTTAAGTCTGTACCAACTCAGCTTGCTGAGCTGATCATGTGCAGAGATGTGCAGCATCTCTTCTCAATTCCAAGTTCAATGAGGAGACTTCACCTTGGGAGCTTGAAATCCATCAGGTAGGACTACTCACACCATAGAAATTGTACATGTTACAAATCAAGTTGTTTTGTTCCCCATTCTGCTATTAAGTATTTAGCAGCATCATTTACCATATGCCACTGCATAGCAAGGCCCGTGAGGAGTCCCAGAACTCATAAGTAATTTCATTCAACTTAAGATTTATTTGTTGAAGTGCCTTGCCTGTGTGATACATCAGGTGGCCAGATTGCTTCTGGAACAAAAAAATCATGAGTCTAGAGTTGAGGTGTTGCATTATACAATGACTGGCTCTACAGCATGAGAAACTAATGGTAAAGACTGGTAGTTTTCTTACTTAAATTTTTTATTGCAGTTAAAAGTTTACCTTTAATTCTGAGATCATCACAAGGTTTCCAAGTTTTATTTTGTTAATGAAATAAAAAAATACATTGCCATCTCTTCTCATAGCTGAATGAACATTAATATTGAAAAAAGTTTGAAAATTAAAAAGATATAATCTCAGAATACATTATAATTATTCCTAGGAAAGAAAAAAATTTCCTTTTTTCATGCCATCTTACTGTGTATCAGTGACAGCTTTGTCACAAGCAAAAAGGATCTTTAAAACGGGAGCACAGTAGATATAAGAATGATAACCTGAAAATGATTATATTCAATTTGAGCAATGTTGAGAGAGTTGAAGTTGCCAGACAGAATGCCCAATCATACAAAAACCATGGAGTGTCCATGGATCTCTTTTGTTCTTCAATTACTCACTAGTGTCTGATCTCTGCAACCCTATAGGCTGCAGCATGCCAGGCTTCCCTGTTCTTCACTATCTCCCGGAGCTTGCTCACGCATGTCCACTGAGTCAGGGATGCCATCCAATCACCGTGTCCTCTGTCACCCCTTTCTCCTCCTGCCTTCAATCTTTCCCAGCATCAGGGTCTTCTCCAATGAGTTGGCTCTTCGCATCAGGTGGCCAAATTACTGGAGCTTCAGCTTCAGTATCAGTCCTTGAACAATTAAAAATCAGAGACATTACTTTGCCAACAAGGTCCAGCTAGTCAAAGCTCTCAAGAGTCTTCTCCAACACCACAGTTCAAAAGCATCAACTCTTAGGCACTCAGCCTTCTTTATGGTGTCCAGCTCTCACATCTGTACTTGACTACTGGGAGAACCATAGCTTTGATTAGATGGACCTTGTTGGCAAAGTAATGTCTCTGCTTTTTAATTTGTTGTCTAGGTTTGTCATAGTTTTTCTTCCAAGGAGCAAGCGTCTTTTAATTTCATGGCCACAGTCACCATCTGCAGTGATTATGGAGACCAAGAAACTCAAGTCTGTCGCTGTTTCCATTGTTCCCTCGCCTGTTTGCCATAAAGTGATGGGACTGGATGCCATTATCTTCGTTTTTTGAATATTGAGTTTTAAGTGAGCTTTTTCACTCTCCTCTTTCAGTTTCATCAATTTCTCTTCACTTTCTGCCATTAAGGTGGTGTCATCTGCATATCTGAGGTTATTGATATTTCTCCCAGCAATCTTGATTCCAGCTTGTGCTTCATCCAGCTTGGCATTTCACATGATGTACTTTTGCATAAAAGTTAAATAAGCAGGGTGACAATATCCAGCCTTGACATATTGCTTTCCCCACTGGAACCAGTCTGTTCTTCCATGTACGCTGTAACTGTTGTTTCTTGACCTGCATACAGGTTTCTCAGGAGGCAGGTAAGGTGGTCTGGTATTCCCATCTCTTTAGGAATTTTCCACAATTTGTTGTGATCCATACAGTCAAAGGCTTTTGCATAGTCAGTGAAGCAGAAGCAGATGCATTTATGGAATTATCTTGCTTTTTCTATGATCCCACAGATGTTGGCAATTTGATCTCTGGTTGCTCTGCCTTTTCTAAATACAGTTTGAACATCTGGAAGTTCTTGATTCATGTAATGTGGAAGCCTAGCATGGAGGAATTTGAGCATTACTTTGCTGCATGTCAATGAGTGCAATTGTGAGGTAGTTTGAACATTCTTTGGCATTGCTTTTCTTGAACTGCAGGGATAGATATCAAATCTGACTTCTCAGGAAGCTTTCTTTTTTCTGCTTGTTATTCTCTGGAACACTACAGTCAGGTGAAGATATCTTTTTCTTTTCCCTTTGCCTTTAGCCTCTGTTTTTTTTCTCAGCTATTTGTAAGGCTTCCTTAGACAACCATTTTGCCTTTTTGAAACCCATTTTCTCGGGGATGATTTTAATCACTGCCTCCTGTACAATGTTATGAACCTCCATGCATAATTATTCAGGCACTCTGTCTATCAGATCTAATCCCTTGAATCTATTTGTCACTTTCATTGTATAGTCATAAGGGATTTGATTTAGGTCATACCTGAATGGTCTAGTGGTTTTCCCTACTTTCTTCAATTTAAGTCTGAATTTGGCAATAAGGAGTTCATGATTTGATCCGCAGTCAGCTCCCAGTCTGTTTTTGCTGACTATAGAGAGGTTCTCCATCTTTGGTTGCAAAGAATATAATCAATATGATTTCAGTATCGACCGCCTGGTGATGTCTTAGCTGAGGATTTATCAAATTATCTAAATTCCTGGTTTCCTTATCTGTGCTCACTTAAGTAGATTTCTCATATGAAAGTTTTTCAGAGTTACTTTTCTACCGAGAAAATATAGTCACAAATATGTGGTGTCCTTCCCAGTCATCACTCAGTAAAACTAATAAGCTCTGTAATCTCTCTCAATCTTCCATTAGTTTCTAGTACATTGCACTCATCTTGATAATCCTGGTAACACGTGTAGTTTGATAATGAACAAAAATGAGGACTCTTTCTAGAGACAAGATGAATACTAGATTTAATATTGACCTGATTAACTGCTGTTCTAATAGCTGATCTGGACACCCTGGGATTAACACTGTCCCATGTCCCTCAAACAATGCTAAATAATGTTTCAACTTATTTGAAAAATATTAATTTATTTTCAAATGCTATCAGATATCATTATCCTTTATGTAATTATTTCTAGTAAGTTATTGCCAATATCAATATGTTATTAGAAGTGAGAAACAACTAAAATGTGAGAGGAACAGTGTATTTTATGTTACCTCCTCTTCTAATCAGACGACAGAAGATGAGATGGCTGAATGGCATCACCAACTTGATGGACATGAGTTTGAGTAAACTCTGGGAATCAGTGATGGACAGGGAGGCCTGGCATGCTGCGATTCATGGGGTCAGAAAGAGTCAGACACAAATGAGCAACTGAACTGAACTGAACTGCTAATCTGAAGATTGGTACGTGAGAAAAAATTAAACTCTTGGACAGTAGCAAGTCAAGCAAGAAGGTCCAGTTAAGTGCATGTTTGGCATATTTAACAAAGCAGATCAACCAATAGCTGTAAATTAACCATGAATTTGTTTTTGTAAAGGAGAATTATTATTGACATTTTTGACTTGAGGGGCCACTGAGAGTGAATAAGTTGAGTGTTGTTCAATTATTTAATCAAGTTCTAGGAAAGATGTGAATCACAAGGTCAGCTGGTATGTGAACCGAATTACAGAAAGAGAGTGGTGTTGGTCAAAAGGCAGACTGCAGTGATCACTGAGAGTATTATATAGATTGACTCTTTGTCAGTGAGTATATTGACAAGTGAACGTGTGGAAAACTAATCTCGAACTTTTGAATTAAAATGATTTAAAAAAGAATAAGGAACTATGAATAGTTTAGTGACTCTAGGGCTATTTTAGCTTATGTGCTCTCACGAAAGCCAGTAAATAGATACAAACATAGAGAACAGTTTTTCCAAAACCACTTCCAACAAAGACAACTGTAATGAGTATTCAGAATAACAAGGTACCAGCGTTAATAGTCGGAGAAGGCAATGGCACCCCACTCCAGTACTCTTACCTGGAACACCCCACGGAAGGGGGAGCCTGGTGGGCTGCGGTCCATAGGGTCGCTAAGAGTTGGACACAACTGAGCGCCTTTCCTTTCACTTTTCCCTTTCATGCATTGGAGAAGGAAATGGCAACCCACTCCGGTGTTCTTGCCTGGAGAATCCCAGGGACGGGGGAGCCTCGTGGGCTGCCGTCTATGGGGTCGCACAGAGTCGGACACGACTGAAGCGACTTAGCAGCAGCAGCGTTAATAGTAAGTAGAAGTATTGACTCGTTAAGCTATCATTTAGACATACAAAAGTAGAAATACAGAATGTTCACTCATCTTTCAGTTTTTTAGATTTCTAAACATATGAAGGGGCTTCCGCGGTGCCTCAGATGGTAAAGAATCTGCATGCAATGCAGAAGATCTGGGTTCAATCCCTCGGTCGGGAAGATCCCTTGAAGAAGGGGATAGCTACCCACTCCAGTGTTCTTGCCTGGAGAATTCCATGATAGAGGAGCCTGCTAGGCTGCAGTCCATTGAGTCACAAAGAGTAGGGCATGACTGAACGACTCACACACACACACACACACACACACACACACACACACACATACACACGAACATGTTAAGATGCTTGCAATATGTACATTATGAACATAATTTAATTAATATAAATTTACTTAGAAAGTGATTTTTGGCAGAATATGATATTTCTGCCAATAATATATGAGGATCTATGTAAAATATTTCTTTCAGTGACTAGTATATGTGCAAAGAGTAACTATTCTGTTAAATTACCAATGTGGAAGAATAATTACTTGGTTGATTCCCAGTAAGATATACATATCCTTTATGATCAATTGCATCTCTGATAGAATGACAGATATGACTAATTGAGGGAAAGCAGTAGATCCAATACAGTTTTATTTCATAAAGGTTTTGGTTCTGTAGCACATGCCAAAAGTCATCAGTAAATTGAGATCTATTGTCTTGTTTCAATCACCATTAAGTTACAGCACAGAGCTATAGGATTATAGTCAATGAGTTGTATTTGATGGGTCATTGCCAAGTTCAGGTGACATAAGTAATGTTCCATAGTGTTGGTCCCAGACCTATTGTTGAGCATTTTAATCAATGACTTTTATGATTGACTCGTGAATATAATCATTAATTTTGCAGGTAAGTTGCTGAGAGTGACATCTTAAGCACTTCAGAGGGAAAGAATGAGAATATAAATGAACCTTAGGAAATTCCACAAGTTTTCACAGTTAATTATGATGAAATTCAAGAAGAACAAATAAAGGTTATTGTGTTGACTGAAGAAAATTTAAAAGTAGGAGAGTGAGGAAAAGTTGTCTATACATAAAAATGATTAAAGAAAGTCTGAAGCACCGCAGAGAAAGGGATTAAAAAGTCAGATATGGGTACACAATGTACTGCAAGGTTTAAAGGAAACAGGAGACTTGGTTACTTGAATGAAGTAATAACATTACGTCACAGTGGACAAGAGATTGGGGCAGAAAACTTGCTTTGAATCCAAGATCCGAACTTAGTAACTCTGAAATCTTGGGTTGAACCATGCTGTATCTCTGAATCTCATGTGATAGATGGGTTAATTTGTGTAAAAATGCACAGTGAATTTTAAATCACTATACTAGTGTTGGCTTTTGAAAATAATTTCTCTCAAATTATAGATATTTTATCCACACTTTATAGAATTGTCAAAGGGCTTAAAAATTTAAAGGTCTTAGATAACATTTTCTATTAGAAGATACAAAATTGCAGTTGAGTTTTTAATTTTTTAGCCAAAATATAATAATTCCAATCTTTCTAGAACACAAATGGGAACCAAGCATTTCTCAAGTGTTAATTAATCCAGAAGTTGTATTCTGCTAACTATAGTACTGAAGATTTAACTTTTATAAAGCCAAGGTTATTAGATTCTGGCAAGCTGTGGAATATTCAATTTTATATGTTTCAAAAGAAAAAAAAAGATATGACTACATTTTCATCTATCTAAGACTAGATATGACTTTCCTGGTGGCTTAGAACTCTCCTGCCAATGCAGGAGACACAGGTTTAATCCTGGGATGGGAAGATCCTCTAGAGAAGGAAAAGGCAATTCACTCCAGTAATCTTGCCTGGAAAATCCTATAAACAGAGGAGCCTGACAGTCTACAGTTCATGGGATTCTAAGAGCTGGATACAACTTAGCGACTAAACCACCACAAGACTAGTTAAAGTCCAGGCCAAAAGCAGTTTGTATACTGTTTAAAAAATCTTTCAAAGGGCCTTCCTGGCTTAATAGTAGGTCTTTTCTTCCCTTCTCTTTTGTTTTCTATCCCCAATTCATTGCTTTACTAGCATGACTTCACTACTCTGTTGATTTTTCTATTGTGGTAAATAAATCTTTATTTTGCTAGTGCTTAAAACTTTTTTTTTTTAGTTTAAAAAAAAGACTTTTTTTTTTTTAGTCTGCCTTCCTTTAGTCTTAGGCAGAAGGAGATAATAGCAAGGAAGGCAAACTTCTGGTTTGAGAGCTGAGACAGGAATCTAGAATCCTATACACACAGGTGACAACTTGTAAAGTATATGCAAATGAAGTCCCAAATATCTATTTACATAACACTCATCAGATTAAGTTGTGGTGGGGTCCAGGTAAAAATGAGGCTCAGAGGGAAACCACTAAGGAAAAAATAGGGGCTTAAGTATGTTATAATGTTAAAAAAAATGATTGAAGCATTTTTCTTACAAAAATGATTTTCACTTCAGATCAAGTGCTTCTTGATCTGAAACCAGTAACCTTCATGTGAGAAACCATTTCTCCCGATTAAGTAGTTTAATTTGCATATGTGGTTTAGTACATTCATAGATCTTACTATATATTCTAATTTTTTGGCATGAAACTCTCACTAATGTAGGAAATTTTACATTAAGATTGCCTAGTAATGTGAAATCTGTTCAGGAAGATTGGAAAACCGTATCATATTCCCAGTAGATTATACTATCATTTTTAACAGTTGTATCAAAACAAACTCATATTTGCTCAATTGTAAACAATGTTGCATGAAGCATTTTAACCCTAAATAAACATGCTGTTTATTTAGACATGTAAGTGTTGGAGAAATACAAAATCTGATGCCAAAGTCCCTTAGCAACAAAGAACTTGAATGATTATAAAAAGATTAACATCACTAAATCTCTAAAATAACCTAAACTCGTTAACAGTTAGAACCTGCATATTTAATGTGATGCAATTCAACAATTCCACTTCATCTTTTTCACTTGAAAGAATGCCAGCTCTTTCTTCTTTTCTCCTCTTCAATTCTACTCCTCTTGATATAAGATCAATGTAACCTAATTCTTCTACTGTCACCGTGTATGAAAGACATGTCCAGCAAAACCACAACTTTTTATTGCTTGTGCTTTCTAGAACAATGCATCTTAAAACCTTAACATATAGACTTTATGGACATGAATCTGAGAAAACTCTGGGAGATAGTGAAGGAGAGGGAAGCCTGGTGTGCTGCAGTTCATGCAGTCACAAAGGGTCATGCATGACTTAGCGACTGAAACAACAACACAGACGAAGCACTTGGGGACCTTGTAAAAAAGCAGATTTTTAATTCAGCAGGTCTGGAATGGGGCCCCAGATTCTGCATTTCAAATAAACTGCCAGATGTTGTCCATTCTGTTCTAAAATAGCAGCTATGTCCTGAAACACATAGAGAAGAAATACTTCATCAAATCTTTGAACTATGACAAAGTTCTAACTTTTTTTGGAAAATCCTGCAAATATGAACAGTCCAATAAGAATACAAATATTATGTGGTGGGAATTATGATTCCAGCCTCAAGTAGTAGCTAAGGAATCTGAGCTAAGGAAAACGGCACCATCCACAGAGGTCAGTGCTCCTGTCTTCCTATCAAGAGGCAGTAATGCTTTAAATTTCTTGTTAATACTCATAAAATATTTACTATATCAGAAGTGTAATGCACTATAGATGCACTGATACTCTATTTTGAATCATATGGTACCTCTCAAATCTTAACCTAGAAGTAGATTTTGAACAGTACATGATATTAATAAATACTGTATATTTTTAAAACATAGTTAATGAATCATCATTAAGGACAAAATTGTGAGCTAAGGCTGTGTCTGATGGCATATAAAAACAAATGCAACTAATTATATTTCTATATATTTCTATATTTCTAAATATTTCTAGATATTTCTATATGGCACGAATGGAAATGCCGTAACGGTTGACTCATTCTGCTTGTGAGACTCATAGAAAACAATACTATTTATGTTTGTTATCTTTAAATTCATGGAAAGAATGAATTAGTTGAATGAGCATTGGGTTGGAGAAAGAGAAGCTCTGAAGTAGGATTAGTCTTAATGTTAGTTGCTCAGTCATGTCTGACTCTTAGCGACACCATGGTCTGTCCATGGAATTCTCTAGGTAAGAATACTAGAGTGGGTTGCCATTCCCTTCTCCAGGGGATCTTGCAGACCCTGGGACTGAACTGAGGTCTCCTGCATTGCAGGCAGATTTTTTACCATCTGAGCTATCAGGGAAGCCAAAAGTAGGATTAGTACCTATGTTATAAAAACCTCTATGAACCTCTACCCCTTGAGTGATTAAATGTAGCTAATAACTCATACATATAGGGCTGGTATGCAGGTGGTGGGAGTGCTTCCCAGATAGCTCAGTGGTAAAGAATCCACCTGCCAAGCAGGAGAGGTGGGTTCGATCCCTGGGCCAGGAAGTTTCCCTGGATGAGTAAATGGCAACCCAGTCCAACGTTCTTGCCTGGGAAATCCACTGGACAGAGGATTCTGGCAGGCTATAATCCATGGGGTTGCAAAGAGTCAAACACAACTTACAGACTAAGCAACAAAAACAGAGCTGGGCCAAAGCAGTGAGCGAATGCACAGGAGATCTTTAGCAGGGGGTCTGCCTGTGGTAGGTTGCCAATCTACAAATACTAGCATAAAACATTAGTACTCTTAATAATCTGAGTTTTTTGCCAACATTGTATAAATGAGAAAATACTCATAAAACACCTTTCACCATATTACTCCTAATAACAATAACAATATAAATTCCACCACTTGTGGAATACATTTATGCTTGTCAAGTATTGTATGAAAAACAATAATATCACTAAACCCTGGTATATATCTGAGGTTTATATATTATTTAAGACTAATCAAGTCCAGAAAAATTAAGTAGCTTGCTTAAAGTTCTTAGAGTTTATTAACTACAGAACAAGTATTTCAGCTTAGAGTTTCTAAGTTCACAATTCCTGGTCTTTCCACTACAGTGATGTACAAACTTGTGTCCCCTGAGTGTTGTCATCTGTTAGGTGCGATTAATAATGTAGACCACACACACTTTAAAAATTGCACCAAAAATGACTATTGAAAAACCACCATAAGGCTTGGCACAGAGTTAGCAACAAATATACATTCTCTTGAACATTCTTTGGCATTGCCTTTCTTTGAGATTGGAATGAGACCTAACCTTTTCCAGTCCTGTGACCACTGCAGAGTTTTCCAAATTTGCTGGCATATTGAGTGCAGCACTTTCACAGCATCGTCTTTTAGGATTTGAAATAGGTCAACTGGAATTCCATCACCTCCACTAGCTTTGTTTATAGTGATGCTTCCTAAGGCCCACTTGACTTTGCATTCCAGGATGTCCGGCTCTAGGTGAGTGATCACACCACCGTGGTTATCTGGGTCATGAAGATATTTTTTGCATAGCTGTTCTGTGTATTCTTGACACCTCTTCTTAATGTCTTCTGCTTCTGTTAGGTCCGTACTGTTTCCATCCTTTATTGTGCCCATCTTTGTGTGAAATGTTCCCTTGGCATCTCTAATTTTCTTGAAGAGATCTCTAGTCTTTCCCATTCTGTTATTTCCCTCTATTTCTTTGCATTGAGGAAGGCTTTCTAATTTCTCCTTGCTATTCTTTGAAACTCTGCATTCAAATGGGTGTATCTTTTCTTTTCTCCTTTGCCTTTAGCTTCTCTTCTTTTCTCAGCAATTTCTAAGGCCTCCTCAGAAAACCATTCTTTTTTTTCACATTTCTTTTTCTTGGGGATGGTCTTGATCTGTACACTGTCTCCTGTACAGTGTCATGAACCTCAGTCTGTAGTTCATCAGGCACTCTGTCTATCATATCTAACCCCTTGAATCTATTTGTCAGTTCCACTATATAATCACAAGGGATTTGATTTAGGTCATACCTGAATGGTCTAGTGGTTTTCCCTACTTTCTTCAATTTAAGTCTGCATTTGGCAGTAAGGAGTTCATGATCTGAGCTACAGTCAGTTCCCGGTCTTATTTTTGCTAACTATATAGAGCTTCTCCATCTTTGGCTGCAAGGAATATAATCAATCTGATTTCAGTATTGACCACCTGGTGATGTCTATGTGTAGAGTTTTCTCTTGTGTTGTTGGAAGAGGGCGTTTGCTATGACCAATGCATTCTCTTGGCAAAACTCTGTTGGCCTCTGACCTGCTTTATTTTGTACTCCATGGCCAAATTTGCCTGTTACTTTAGGTATCTCTTGACTCCTACTTTTGCATTCCAGTTTCCTATAATGAAAAAGAACATCTTTTTTGGGTGTTAGTTCTAGAAGGTCTTGTAGGTCTTCATAGAATCATTCAACTTCAACTTCTTGGTCATTGCTGGTCGGGGCATAGACTTGGATTGCCATGACATTTAATGGTATTCCTTGGAAATGAACAGAGATCATTCTGTCGTTTTTGAGGTTGCATCCAAGTGCTGCATTTCAGACTCTTTTGTTGACTATGATGGCTACTCCATTTCTTCTAAGGAATTCTTGCCCAAGTAGTAGACATAATGGTCATCTGACTTAAATTCACCCATTCCAGTCCATTATAGTTTGCTGATTCCTAAAATGTTGATATTCACTCTTGCCATCTCCTCTTTGACCACTGCCAATTTGCCTTGATTCATGGACCTAATATTCCAGGTTCCTATGCAATATTGCTTTTTATAGCATCAGACTTTACTTCCATCACCAGTGACATCCACAACTGTGTGTTGTTTTTTCTTAGGCTCTGTCTCTTCATTCTTTCTGGAGTTGTTTCTCCAATGATCTCCTGTAGCATATTGGGCACCTACTGATATGGGGAGTTCATCTTTCAGTGTCCTATCTTTCTGGTTTTTCATGCTGTTAATGGGGTTCTTAAGGCAAGAATATTGAAGTGGTTTGCCATTCCCTTCTCCAGAGGAGCACGTTTTTGTTAGAACTCTCCACCATGACCTGTCTATCTTGGGTGGCCCTACATGGCATGGCTCATAGTTTCATTGAGTTAGACAAGGCTGGGTCCATGTGATCAGGTTGGTTGGTTTTCTGTGATTGTGGTTTTCATTCTATCTGCCCTCTGATGGAGAAGGATAAGAGGTTTATGGAAGCCTCCTGATGGGAGACACTGACTGAGGGGGAAACTGGGTCTTGTTCTGATGGGTGGGGCCATGCTCAGTAAATCTTTAATCCAATTTTCTGTTGATGGGCACAGCTGTGTTCCCTCCCTGTTTGACCTGAGGACAAACTATGGTGGAGGTAATGAAGATAATGGTGACCTCACTGAAAAGGTCCCATGCACCCACTGCATTACTCATTTCCCTCCACCCTGCAGCAGGCCACGGTTGACCCACGTCTCTGCTGGAGACTCCTGGACACTCACAGGAAAGTCTGAGTCAGTCTTTAGTGGGTCACTGCTCCTTTCTCCTGGGTCCTGGTGCACACAAGTTCTTGTTTGTGCCCTCCGAGAGTCTGTTTCCTCAGTCCTGTGTAAGCTCTGGCAGCCCTATGGTGGGGTTAAATGCACAATTGCACTCATCTCACAAGCTAGCAAAGTAATGCTCAAAATTCTTCAAGCCAGGCTTCAACAGTACATGAACCATGAGCCTCCAGATGTTCAAGCTGGATTTAGAAAAGGCAGAGGATATTACCATATGTGAAATAAATCACCAGTCTAAGCCAGTGCACTGGAACAACCCTGAGGGATGGGATGCGGAGGGAGGTGGGAGGGGGGTTCAGGATGGGGTACTCATGTACACCCATGGCTGACTCATGCCAGAGTATGGCGAAAACCACCACAATGTTATAAAGTATTTAGCCTCTGATTAAAATAAATTAATTAATTTTAAAGAAAAGAAAAGGCAGAGGAGCCAGAGATTAAAATGCCCACACCTGGACATGGAAAAACAGACTGGTTCCAAATTGGGAAAGGCCTACATCAAGGCTGTATATTGTACCCTGCTTATTTAACTTATATGTAGAGTACATCATGCAAAATGCCAGGCTGGATGAAGCACAAGCTGGAATCAAGATTACTAGGAGACATATCAATAACCTCAGATATGCAGATGACACCATCCTTATGGCAGAAAGTGAAGAACTAAAGAGCCTCTTGATAAAAGTGAAAGAGGAGAGTGAAAAAGTTGGCTTAAAATTCAACATTCAGAATATTAAGAACATGGCATCTAGTCCCATCACTTCATGGCAAATAGATGGGGAAACAATGGAAACAGTGAGAGACTTGATTTTCTTGGGTGCTAAAATCACTGCAAATGGTGACTGCAGCCATGAAATTAAAAGATGCTTGCTCCTTGGAAGAAAAGCAATGACCAACCTAGACAGCATATTAAAAAGCAGAGACATTACTTTGCCAACAAAGGTCCATCTAGTCAAGGCTATGGTTTTCCCAGTGGTCATGTATGGATGTGAGAGTTGGACTATAAAGAAAGCTGAGCCCCAAAGAATTGATGCTTTTGAACTGTGGAGTTGGAGAAGAGAGAGTCCCTTGGACCACAAGGAGATCCAACCAGTCCATCCTAAAGGAAATCAGTCCTGAATATTCATTGGAAAACTGATTCTGAAGCTGAAACTCCAATACTTTGGCCACCTGATGCTAAGAACTGACTCACTGGAAAAGACCCTGATGCGGGCAAAGTTTGAGGGCAGGAGGAGAAGGGGATGACTGAGGATGAGTTGGTTGGATGGCATCACTGACTCGATGGACATGCATTTGAGTAAGCTCCTCAAGTTGGTGTTGGACAGGGAAGTCTGGTGTGCTGAAGTCCATGGGGTCCAAAAGAGTCAGACACAACTGAGCAACTGAACTGAACTGAACTGATATGTTCTCAGGCTTCTCAGGCTTCTCAGTTGGCTCAGACCGTGAAGAATCTGCCCATAGTCCGGGAGACTCGGGTTCGATCCCTGGGTCGGGAAAATTCCCTGGAGAAGGGAATGGCAACCCATTGCAGTATTCTTGCCTGGAGAATTTCATGGACAGAGGAGCCTTACAGGCTATAGGCCATGCAGTTACAGAGTCAGATGTGCCTGAACGACTAAACAAACACACACATAAACACACACTCAGAGTTTCTGTCCATAGTCATAACTGTAGGTAATACTCATCATTACAGATCAGTGATCGAGTGAATGGTATTTTCAAGGTGGGCTTTGCTTACAGTAGCAACATCATGGTGAGGTTTTCCATCTTATGACTCTGTTATCAGCTTCCACTGTATGCTCTCCTCCTGTCTATGCAGTGTTTTTCATCAAGCCATTAATTCTATTTAGCCAGATATAACATAACACTATTGTGGCAAAATAAGCATTCTGCTTTTTTTTTTTTTTTTTTATTCCTGGCAGAACACTCCAAACACAACTTTCCTTTTGCTGATGCTGTTAATTGCACAAATGCTCATGTCATCTTGTTTAGACTGTGGTTTCATCCTGTTTTGACTATCATGTTGCCCTTATGCTGGTCTCCCTGTTGACAGACTTCAGCTGGTACAACACTGTGCCTTGTAGTCTGATAGACATCAGCTGCAGCAGATAGACAATTTCTGCTTCAGCTAGCTGCCAGACACTCATTTCTATTAAACTGTACTTTTAATTCTCCTTAAGAAAATATTTTTAGATTTATGTATGAAAGATGTCCGTCCTTCTTGAGTATTTTAGAAATGTCTAATAAATCCTCCCTTCTCTCATATATGCTGAATAAAGTGGCATGGAAAAAAAAAAAAAACACCACCAATGGCCCTTTCTATGTTCTTAATAGTCGGGCCTTTTACAAAGCCACCATTTATCTTTTATTAGCACTTTTCGGACTGATGAAGTTGGATTTATTACATGTACAGTAAAAAGAGAAGATGGATGTCAGAAATCGGAATTGTTAATGTTCTCTCCCTCTCTCTCAAAATTACCGACCCTCACCCAAACAAATTCCATGCCAGTTAAGTGCAGAGTTGTCTCTTAAAATATACATTCCATATATGACATCTTGCTTCCTCTTTTATGCTTGCGGTTTTAGCGTGTATAAATTACAAAGATCAAAAATTATGGACACTGAAAAAATGCAGAGGAATCCTGTTGAGGTACAAAGGGGTGTGCTAGAAATTTGTGGGTGAAAATCAGGGGCTCTGTCAGTCACCGGGAACCCCATGTGTCCTAGGATCCAGGGCATTATTACCACATACACCGGGTAGTATCTGTAATTGTTTCCATCTGATGCTTCCTGATCCAGTGGTTCTTGCACATTGCTACAAGACTTTAGTTCCCTACAACATGGTTTTCCTTAGGCTGTGGATATTTTCTTTTCTTTCTTTTTTTTGGACACCTGGTACACATCCCCTCACCTTTGTTCCTGACTGCACTCCTATTTCTGTCTGGAGAATTCACTCTGCCTTACTGTGTAAGGACTTAGTACTGTGGAAATGCAGGCATCTTCTTTTTCCTCTGGTAAGAGACTTCCAGCCACTACTCAGATATTCATGGAGTGGATTTGTGATCTTTATGTTGTCCATCAGATGTTCCCTTCAGAGACTTAGAGTCTTGAGGGAGGGTCGTAAAGTTAGAGAGCTTCCCAGGTGGCACAGTGGTAAAGAAGCCGCCTGCCAATGCAGGAGACGCAAGTGATGTTGGTTCAATCCCTGGGTCAGGAAGATCCCCTGGAGTAGGGAATGGCAACCTGCTCCAGTATTCTAGCCTGGAAAATTCAGTGGACAGAGGAGCCTGGCAGGCTACAGTCCATGGGGTCGCAAAGGTTCTGACATGAATGGGTGACTGACTACATACGCATATAAAATTAGAAGAAATAGTTGTGAGTCTGTTTTCTTAACTAGAAAAGCCCCAAACAAAGGAGGGTCTCAATAAACATATTTATTACAAGCTAACTCCTACAATTCCTAGCCCTCTTTTTTCTGGGGCAATCCAAATTCTGCCACTTTGTTTCCTAAATTCCTTGGAATATTTGGGTTCTGATTATAATTACAATATTTTCTTTTGCTTATTTTTAGCAAGACTTTAATCAAAGAACTCTGGATGTTTGTAACTCAGAAATTGTGCATGATAACACTCTCCTTCTTTACATTTTTTTCCTGAGTATGATTGGTTGAAGAATTGAAATATCAGTCATTGAGACTCTGTCTCAGTTCTACTCTCCAACACTGCTAATTTTAGCTGAATAAATGTCTTACTTGAAATGGACTAAATTATTTACATGTGCTTGCGTGTGAGTGTGCATGTGTGTTTACTTTAGCTTCCCCTCCCTGAAAGGAATACCCAGTATATGTCCCTTCTGAGCATCCTCTTTTTCCCTTTTATTTTAATATCATGCATTTTCAAAGTCCAAATCAATTCTGGAAGTCTTTTATAGGGCTGTTTTTCAACCCTAAATCCATGATGAGATCTCTGATCAGATTTCAGAACAATTTCATTGTTTAGTGCTAACATTCAATAAGATTTGAATTGTACTAATTCAATTCTTACCTGTACTAATTCAGGTACTGTTATTAGTATTCACACAGTTATATTTTTCTTCATGCCTTATTTCACCATCATGAATGGATCCAAAACATAGCTCACTGACTTCCTATAGTGTTTAGCATATTGTTTCATGAGATCATTTTTATTGAATTAGCATTTAGTTCTCAACATTAATTCTGCTTTGCTTTTAGAGAATTCTTATTGTGATCTTTTTCCTTTGTCTATTTTTTCTCTGGTGGCTTAGATGGTAAAGAATCTGCCTGCAATGCCAGAGACCCAGGTTCAATCCCTGGGTCAGGAAGATCC
The DNA here is from genome assembly GCF_963930625.1 of Muntiacus reevesi. Lineage (NCBI taxonomy): Eukaryota > Metazoa > Chordata > Mammalia > Artiodactyla > Cervidae > Muntiacus > Muntiacus reevesi. The sequence goes on from NC_089269.1 coordinate 29,908,617, forward strand.
CCTGGAGAAGGAAATAGAAACCCACTCCAGTATTCTTTTTTTTTTTTTTTTTTTTTGAAACCCACTCCAGTATTCTTGCCTGGAGAATTCCATAGGCACAGGAGACTGGCAGCCTACAGTCCATGGGGTTGCAAACAGTCAGATATGAATGAGTGACTAATAGACATACACATTTTGGAAAGTCACACTTTGAGTGACTACCTTCCTATGCTCTGTAGTGTATGTGTAAACTAAGAGTTAAAAATAATTCTTCCTCCAGAACCCTAACCCTGAAGAGTACTAAAATGGCATTGTTGCAGTTTCTGGATACAGGTCAGCAGAGGAAATTTTAAAATATATGCATGGTAATTTAAAGCTGCTCATGATGATTATAGAATGACTTAGCTTATGTGTTCACCTATACAATTTGATTATGAAAAGAGTTAAAAGGACTGACTGCTTGTAAAACACCAAGGCAGTTTCATTGTCAGATACTCTAGAAGACTCCTGCTAGAACTCTTGCCTTTCAGAACACATTCTAACTATTTAAATGTTAGATTTTTTCCTACCCTACAAAATATGTGGCATCTTCATGCGAAATCTCGAAAAGTGGACTTCAGCTAAGATATTTTTGGAATACTGTATAGACTACTTAGATGCTTCATTAGGTGAAAGAGTATTGCCTCTTTACTTTAAGATCACTACATATATATTTTGGGGATATGCTCCAAATTAAGAAAACAACAGGAGGCAAGCAAAAAAAGCCATAATATATATTATTAGTGAGACCTGGATATGGACTGTATATTAGATACTGTGGCATAAAATTTAAACATTCTGAACTATGAAGAAGTGATTGTACTTATTCTCAGGAAATAAATATTGAATTATTTAGAGTAAGAAGATATGTTGTCTGTGATTTTCTATCAAATGAGCCAACAGGAATAATAATATTAACAATATTAAACACAGAGGATGCTAAATCAATCATGGCCCAAAGTAGAAAGGCAAAGAGACCTATGCTGGAAAATTTTATCAGCATATTTGAGTAAATGTTGATAATAGGAAAATCCCACATTGAATATAGTTCAGAACAAATTAAAACAAATTAATATGTTGAATGCAAAATATACTATCCCAGGAGAAATGTAACTAACAGTCATTTTGGTGCAAATCAAATTAAACATATATATGTGATCATTTTTGCAAAAAAAAAAAAAAAGGATATGTACTTCTGTGAGTGATTATGTGTGTATATCTGTTAGTGAGTGCTATTAATTAATGTATTATATATTATTATATTTGTATAAATATATTTTGTGTCTTATCCTTATTTTAAAAAAGATTCACTTATGCATCATAAAGAATATAATATGAAAAGGTTCTATTTAAGCATTGGCAATACTGCCATATTAATTAAAAAAACAATTTTTCAAAATTATCTTTAGATTTCTCATCTCATCTCATCTCACATAGAAATTCTCAGTTTTCATTGTAATTTAGTTTTAAACATTTAGAAAAAAGGACTCTTTCCGATCAAGGAAATGTAACTTGTACCTTGTTTTTTGTGCTCAACTCAGTCATACGCTTATTGAGTATTCATTTATGCCAAGAAGTTTGCATTGTATATTGACAATCATTGTAAAATTGTTTCTTATTGTTTATAAAATATTTCTTTTGCTTTTGTACAATTGTGAAAGCATAGGCAATTGAAATTTTCTAGTAGATGTTGAAAGTCAATTTTCAAATTTTCAAAGTCATTTTGTTTTATAAGAATTATTTAAACAGCCACAATAAATCTAAAGAAATGTTTATATGGATTTAACAGTTTGAATTGCCTGAAGAATTTGAAAAAGAATGGGCTACTTTGGTCAATGAAGAGATTATATGTGTATGCATGTGTATATACATATATTTACATGTGTGCTGAACTTAGTCCGTCAGTCATATCCAACTCTTTGAGACCCTATGGACTGTAGCCCGCCAGGTTCCTCTGTCCATTGGGATTCTCCAGGCAAGAATACTGGAGTGGGTTGCCATGCCCTCCTCCAGGGGATCTTCCTGACCCAGGGACTGAACCCAGGTCTCCAGCATTGCAGTCGGATTCTTTACCACGGAGCCACCAGAGAAGCCCATATTCATACATACATTCTCATTAAGGAGGGTCATAGTATAAACAATGTAGATTAAATTCAGAGTCAAGATAAGTTCTATTACCACAAAAAAAACAGTGGGTATTTGGACATCTCTACTATCAAGAAGACAGTAGGAACAATGGAACAATGCCATTATCTTTGCGGGCCTAAATCTAGCCAGCCAAGAACAAAGTAGGCACTTTCAATTATATTCAACTAAACGAAAGAAGTAGAATTGAAACTTAGGTTTCCTTGAGAGTAGATGTGTCTGTGTATGCATCTGCAATTGTGCAAGAGAGAGAAGAGGAAGGGAGGGAGGGAGGAGGGGGAAGATGGGGGGAAGAACTGGTAAGAGGTGGGAAGAGAGAGAGTAAATGAGTATTTTGGGGTAAGTGTTTATGTGCAGTTATGGGGTACAGATAAATTTATTTGTGAACTCGCTTTTGGTATTCCCCACCAGCATGTCATGTATAGCGGACATCCCTATTAAATATAATCATACACCAGTCAAAGTTTAATTACAATTATAGGCTTCTCTTACATGCTCATGTTTCCATATAAGACATGCCTTTTATATAGTTCATTTTTCATAATTCTTAGACAAAACACTCTGAAAAATTTTAATTTCTCTCAAAATGTTGCCCTTTGGCTGAAATATCTGATATCTATTGGTAATCATATATTACTACATACTAATATTTTCTTTTTTTTGGATACATGTGTGATCCTGACAACTTTTGTCACCCATTTCAGAGTGAGCAAAAGAGAGGATAAAGGAAATTATTTTGTTGACATACTTGTTATCTGCAGATTGCTTATTCAGATCCAATAAGGCTTTGAAACCCACCCCCTTCCTTAAATAAATTAGGGAAATTAAATGAAGTAAATTTACTTGTTCAAGGCCCACATTTTGTAAGAGCTGAAAGGTCCTAATCTTGTTTTTGTGCTTCCTAACCTGAAACCGATTTTTGCTAAGACACTTGCATTTACCCTTTCCTGTTACATTGTATTTACGATGCTTGTACTTTCTCCCCCCAAACTGAACCTTAACCTCTTTGCTTTCCCTGTGTGAATTTGTATGTCTAAGAGATACATTTTTAAGACTCCTGCCTTGATCATGTTTTCCCTTAGCTGCAGACTTAACAATTTTTCTGAAACCTGTCCTTATGCTAAAATTTTAGGTATAATCTCTTTGCCCCTTAAACTACAAAATGCTGTCTGATGTTAATCTTAAATACCTGTTTCTCATGCAGACAATCTTGTTCTTTGCCACCTACCTTATTCAAGCTCCCCAAACTTCTACACATACTCACATCTTCCAAATGAGTGCTTTACAAAACCTTTTGCACTTACTTGCTTTCTTTATTTTGAATAGGTTTTTCTACCTTTTTCTACTTATCCAAATAATACTATCCTTTCAGATTCATCTCAATTACAAACTACTTCTATGAGTCTACTCCATTACTTCTGGCCAACAAAAATACTTCCCTTTATTGGGGCAGCATTTATCTTATGATGCTATTCTCTATTGCATTTTATGATGCATTAAATGGTGCCATCCCTCAATTATCTTATGTGTTTAGGTGTTGTCTTCACAACCAAAGTTGTTAATTTCTTGAGGGCAAAGACCAAGGCTTATATAAATTCTGTAATCCATGTCATTAATAAGTGTGCTATAGCTTCATATTGATTTTAACAGAGAGCAGGAAATAGTCTGGCATAATATCCAATAGTTCTCAAATTCTATGCTTATTTAGAGACACATTAAATTGAAAATTAGTTCAATAAGTCTTCACTTTCTTTGGATATAACATGGAAGTACTTTAATTAATTCATTGATTTGTGTTAAAATTCTCCACAGTCTTATGTAGAATATTGCGAAGTGAAGACATTAAATGAAGTCAAAGCTATTAATTAATCTTATTTGTGGTCATTGTACTTGTCTACTCAACATTCATCTTATCAATTTCACCCTTCCACCACTTGTAGCAATCTTGTAATTTGGAACAGATTGATTTCTCCCTTCTCCCTCTATTTCATCAACTGCTTTGATTGGTTTAAACAAGTAAGTATTCTTTTCTATTCTGGTAAATTCTAGTAATCCTGGCCTAAAACAGTCAGAATTGGTATTCCCCTGGCCACAAAACTGGTTCCAAGTTGACACATTTAGCACAAATAGTAATTTTGCCAACATGAATACTTTCCTTCTTAGGTATATAATCCAAAAAGTCTTCTAAAATGTTTAAGGCAATTTATGTTAGAATTTCTACTAAATATAACTCAAAACATCCTAACAACTGTTCTTGTCTGTGATGGTTTAAGAGAATAATATGAGAAGACGTTGTTTTAGTCATTCAATCCTGTCTGACTCTTTGCGACCCCATGGACTGTAACCTGCAAGCCTTCTCTGTCCATGGAATTCTCCAGGCAGGAATACTGGAGTGGGTTGGCATCTCCTTCTCCAGAGGATCTTCCCCACCCAGAGATCAAACCCAGGTCTCCTGCATTGCAGGCGGATTCTTTGCCATCTGAGCTACCAGGGAAGCCCCAAACCAATATTCTGGTTTCCTTTACATCTAAGTCCTTCACCTGGGGTTTGCCTCTGACAGGAAGAGGGACACCTTTTGCTGCCATGATGGGCCAGGCAGGCCGAGGAGGATAAAATGGGTGCAGGTTGGGGTCTGTTCTTTTCTCATGTGTTAGGGGAGAAGACATTAATATATTTTATCTCATATAGAAATATGTGCTACTGAGTGAAACAAATGATTAAAAATAGGTAACACAAACTTGTAAATGTGAATAATCACAAGTGGTTGCAATGTTTTCCTATAATAAGTTGAGTCTTGGGGAAAGGTGGATGCATTTAATATTATACTGGAGGGTGCGGCCATGCCCCCCACCCAGGGATTGAACCTGTGTCCCATGTGTCTCCGGCATTGCAGATGGATTCTTTACCCATTGAGCCTCTTGAGAAGCTCATTTAGTATTACAGGTAATTTTAAAGGAACTTAAAAACTAGGCTTCATGTTTTTCACTTTAAAGCAACACTTCATGTAACACTCTGCCTAAAAATATAACCCTATAAAATTTATACCTTTAGATATTCTAGCAGATTTTTCACAATAATCAATACTGTTTATGTTCTAAGTCTGTCTTGTAGATTTATTAAAACCAGCAAGTATTTCAAAGATCTTTAAATAGATAATTGAACATATTGTATTATAAAGCTTCATGTTTTTATTTGAACATATTTATTTTATTACATCCATAAATACATGGAGAGAAAGCTCATGATTGAAAAATAAAGTAAAACAACTCTCTCTCCAACAATTCTTACTAACTTTCCAGTATATTTTTGACCCAGGAAAGGACTATTCTAGATATATACCATAACTCTAGGGGTTATTTTGTCATACCATGTAGTAACTGGGGTCAATATCTATTGGCAAATATCCAAGTGCATTGTAGTGAGTGCTAAGAAGAAGAATGACTATAAGATAATGTAAATAATTTCTAATTAGGGTATATGAGGATATGATTTTGGCCTGTGGTTTTGAAATATGAGTAGAATAAACAGATGGAAAAAGGAAACAATATGAGGAAAGTCATGAAGGAGAGAAAATTCTTGAACTGTCTGGAAGAATTGGAATATGGCAAAGTTCAGATTGTGGGAAATGCTAAAAATATTTCATTTTCTCATATAAGCAGTATGTAGCAAATGAATGTTTATTGACTTGGGGACAATAGTAGATTTTTTTCTAGAGAGGATATCCTATTGGAGTTTTGAAAGCTGGATTAGAAAAGAAATAAATAACTAGAAAAGGGAGACTCTTCCACAAAGTAATTCGAAGAATATCAGCAAAAAAAAAGAGTCCAGGGCACATGTGTGATAGATATTTCTGAGGTAAGACTGATAGAACTGATAAAAGCTAGTCAGTTTTCCCTCATCTGGGAAAAATGAATGTTAGTGACCAAGGTTCACAAATATGCAGATATTTCTTTGAGAAATCAAGAAAGTGAATATAGTAGGCCCTCTGTTTATCCCCTGGTTCTGCATCTTTTGATTCAACCAACTGCTGATTGACAATATTTTAAAAATTTCAAAAAGCTTCAAAAAGGAAAACTTGAAGTTACCATGTCTCAGCAACTATTTGCCTAGCATTTATATTGTATTTATATTGACCTGCATAGCATTTACACTGTATTAGGCATTATAAGTAATCTGTGCATGCTCAGTTGCTAAGTCATGCCCAGCTCTTTGCAAACCTATGGACTGTAGCCCGCCAAGTTCTTCCATCCATGGAATTCTCCAGGCAAGAATACTGGAGTGGGTTGCCATCTCCTTCTCCAGGGGATCTTCCTGACCCAGGGATCGAACCCATATCTCCTGCATTGGCAGCAGATTCTTTACCCCTGGGCCATGTGGGAAGCCTCACTATTAACTTAGACATGACTTAAACTATACAGGGGGATATGTGTAGGTTATATGCAAATACTATTGTATTTTACAAAAGAGACGAGCATCTGTGAATTTTGGTATCCATGGTAGCCTCAGAACCAATAGTCCATGGACGCCCAGGGAAGGCTGTACTGAAGGAACACCACTTGTAAGAAAACAGATTGTGTTGTAGAAAACTGGAAACTATGTTCTGGAAATCACTGAAAATTCTAGGCTGAGACATCAGAAAAGAGGCATCAGAAATGGAGAAATAATATTTATAATGGTCCTCATTATAACAGAGGACAAAACTGACTGAGGATGTTTCCTTAGAAAACATAGTTATCTAAGGGCTGGTGAACTGAAGCATAATGAATCTGAGAGGGAACCAAGATAGGAGAAGATAACCAAGATAAGAGGAGAACGATGAAAAAATGTGGTTTAGCCACTAAGTCATGTCCAACTCTTGCAACCCCATGGACTGTAACCCACCAGGCTCCTTTGTCCATGGGATTCTCCAGGCAAGAATACTTGAGTGGGTTGCCATTTCCTTCTCCAGGGGATCTCCCTGACCCAGGAATTGAACCCAGATCTCCTGCATTGCAGATTGATTCTTTACCGACTCGAGCTATGAGGGAAAAATTATAGGGAGAGTCATGTGAAGGAGAACTTTGAAGACAGAAGGGAGAGGTGCCATCAAACGCTGCAGGAAGAGCAACCAAGATAAAGTCTGAAAAGACATGACTGAGTTTAACAATCAGTAGCATTTTTGAGAGGAAAATTTTGAGCACTGTTCTGAGAGAAAAAGAGAACTCGTTGCCTATTAAAGGTGAAGAAGAAGAAACTGCGAACATAGACTATATGAGTTTTGTAGGATAGAGGAAGAAAACAAAAGGGTGGGTAATTTAGAGATGGTAGAAGTAGACAGGGTCTTGACTGGAATGGAGAGGAATCAGCTTGTTTTTCAGTCTAGGAGGAAACAGTGAGGCTGCTGAAGTATGAAATCATTTTAGGGAAACAAAAATAAGACTGAATATAGACAAGAGAAAAACAGAAGAAAGTGGCTAAAGGATACTGGATTGTGAAGAGGAAAGATGATTTTTTTTTCTCTGTGAGAGGGGGTAAAAAACTTCCTGTTACTTTTGACAGGGATGGCAATGTGAGCTTTATTGGGAAAGCTGTCAGACTACAAAAGGATCATGAGTTACACAAAGAATAAGAGATGATAAGAATATCATGGTGATCAATGTCAGTTATAGGGAAACAGATATCCCTATAATGTGGATTTTTATTGTGAAAGTGAAAATTTTATGATATTTAAAACAGCCTAGAAAATTATTACCTAATAATGGGAGAGTTCTTCCAAGAATCTAATTTATGAATGAATTTTCCAACAAGTCATGCTTTTCACTAATACACATCTTATGTTCCACCCATTTTTGCTGGTTCAGTTCAGTTCAGTTCAGTCACTCAGTTACGTCTGACTCCTTGTGATCTCATGGACTGTAGCATGACAGGCTTCCCTGTCTATCACCAACTTCCGGAGCTTGTTCAAACTCATGTCCATCAAGTTGGTGATGCCATCCAATCATCTCATCCTCTGTCATCCCCTTCTCTTCCTGCCCTCAATCTTTCCTAGCATCAGTATCTTCTCCAGTGAGTCAGTTGTTCCCATCAGGTGGCCAAATTATTGGAGCTTCAACTTCAGCAACAGTCCTTCCAATGAATATTCAGGACTGATTTCCTTTAGGATTGATGATTTTGATCTTCTTGCAGTTCACAGGACTCTCAAGACTCTTCTCCAACACCAAAGTTCAAAAGCATCAATTCTTTGGCGCTCAGCTTTCTTTATGGTCCAACTCTTACATCCATACATGACTACTGGAAAAACCATAGCTTTGACTAGTCAGACCTTTGTCGGCAAAGTAATGTCTCTGCTTTTTAATATGCTGCCTAGGCTACTCATAGCTTTTCTTCCAAGGAGCAAGCATCTTTTCATTTCATGACTGAAGTCACCATCTGCAGTGATTTTAGAGACCAAGAAAATCAAGTTTCTCACTGTTTCCATTGTTTTCCCAACTATTTGCCATGAAGCGATGGGACCAGATGCCATGATCTTTGTTTTTTGAACGTTGAGTTTTAAGGCAGCTTTTTCACTTTACTCTTTCACTTGCATCAAAAGGCTTTTTACTTCCTCTTTCCTTTCTGCCATATCTGAGGTTATTGATATTTCTCTTGGCAATCTTGATTCCAACTTGTGCTTCATCCAGCCCAGCATTTTGGATCAGGTACTCTGCATATAAGTTAAATAAGCAGTGTGACAACATACAGCCTTGATGTACTCCTTTCCCAATTTTGAACCAGTCCATGGTTCCATGTCCAGTTCTAACTGTTGCTTCTTGACTTACGTACAGGTTCTTCAGGAAGCAGGTAAGATGGTCTGCTTTCCCGTCTCTAAGAATTTTCCACAGTTTGTTGTGATCCACACAGCCAAACGCTGTGTATTTTTTCACTAATACATTCCTTATGCTCTACTCACTTTTGCTCATTAATAAGTTTTCTTAAAAGCTTGTTCTCTTCCCATATGAGTATTAAGTTTGGGTTAAGTGCAAATAAAAAAGAATTATATGTACATATACATTTATAATTATATTATAATTTTACATAGACAGTGTCTAGGTGGGAGAATAATACAAATTAAATATTGTTAGATTAGTTAAATGGTACATTAATTTAATACTTATATATTTCATGTTATAATTACATAATATAAATAATACATAAATAAAATAAAAACAGAAATCTTTTTGACTACCTACCAGTGCAAGCCTTGTTCTAGATAGGGACTTTCACATTATTTTATTTCATCTTCACAGCTACACAGTGAAGTGAGAGGCTCACCAGTTTATCAAAGGACACAAAGGAAGGCCAAGACATGAACTCAGGTCTCTCAATGTTGCCTGAAGGTTGTTTCCTTAACTAGAGTCCTTGACCGTGTCTACTGACATAATTTTATTTCTAGATCTGCGGAAGGCATAAAGAACTATTGGTTCTTATCTTCTGTTTACAACTCTTCATGTTAAGACCTTCTACTCACCACTTACTATTATTTTCTCCAATAAACAAGCCTAATTTCTTAATGGTCCTCAATCTTTTACTTCTTTTCTGCTTGTCTGGTATTGTCACTTGTTATTTTTCACTAACCTGTGAGGTCCTCAAATCATGGCAGTTTTAATTACAGAATGCTCACCATAGCAACTTTCCCCTTAAAACTTCCACATCACGAGGTAAGCAATGAGCTTTTGGGTGAGACAAACAGGAAAATAATCTGCAATATTATACAACAGTGCAATAAGGAATCTAGAGGATACTCTTCAGAGTATGCACCCTAGCCAGAAAAAACCAATTGTGAAAATGTATTTGTGATAAAACTACTGGACCATGAGTCTGAACACCAAGACGTTTTTTATGACCATGCCAGTAAATGTGACCTTGTCAAGTTCCTTAAATGTTTGATGTTACTGTTTCCTCAAATATAGAAGAAAGAATTCATTAAACAAGCTTTCAGATCCCACATAGTCAATAAAGCTGTTGGACTGAGCTCTGTTTAAGAATATCTTGGACTAGGGCTTTCCTTAAAGGAACAGGTTATGGAAGGAAAACAAACAAATCACTTTCTTTTGGCCTTTTACATATAGACTAACTTCTCAAATGGCAAGCTATCAGAAGCCAGAAGGGAAAAGCAAAGACTCGATGTATCCGTTCACTCCTGACATACTATAAAAATCCCAAATACCCACCTGAACTCAGTTAAGTCAAAAAAGACTTTTGCTTTTCCTAAGAGGAGTTAAAATTAAAATCACACCAAATGTCCCAGGAGTTAATGCTGCTGTTCAGATATCTTAGCTCAAATCTCTTGTGATTTACTGTTGCAAAACTTTCAGAATGATACCAAAGCAACTCTACCTAACAAACAAAAGAGAAGCCATAACCGTATATTGTCGTGTGTGACAAGGTAATGTGGAGCGTTTTCTAGCGCTGCCCTCTCCAAAGGTTCCAACACACAAACATCAGGCTGAGTGTATTTAAACAAGCGGTGTTTGAATTCATTCCAGCCTCTCCATTTACAGCAATTTAAGACTATTTGTATTCAGGAAACAAAATAACAAGAGACAGCTGTTTCTCCACTTTGCTCTTACTTCTATGCTATTTGGAAACACTTTGACAAGCTAAAGACGTTAAAGAGCATCATCTTTATAATTTAGGGTATAAGTAAGTCAGGTAAAATTATGGAGACTAGCATAAAATCAATAGTTTCCTTTTTAAACCAATTTTACTAACAGAGAACTAGCTTATATTCTGGACTCCAGGCAATATGCTAGGCGCTTAAAGTGTCAAATCTTCAATCTTAAGAGACTCAAGAATGAAACTATACAGGAGCAGAACCTTATTCATGGGTGGTCCTCCACGTCTAGTCTTATGAAGCACGCCCATATTATTTTGGGTCACACCACTCAAGCTGAAGACCACTCAGCTGATATGCATGAGAATTACCTCCACATTCGCCATCAACATTTCGTAGTATAAAAATGTTATGACATGATAATAAATTACCCCATTCTCTGATTACCGGGTGGAAATCTAGTATGGCTACTGAAATCCTGTCACTGAAGCAGTGGACAGCATTTCACTCACACCTTAAACTGTCTTCATTGTTATTCAACCAAATAACAAAAGGATGATGTTTAAGGGCCTAGAGTATGCCTTACACTATTCTATCTTCGTGGTAGATGTTAGTATCATGCTCAAATAACTCAAATTTCCAGCGTTGGCTGGGCTACACACAGCCTGAAATTTTCGAAGATGATCATAGCCTATTGGAAATCTACCTTTCAGTACTCTGCATAGGAAGAAATTAGTTTGGAATCAAACTCTAAATTGCTACTTCAAAATACGACACTATTACAGCTACTTAAAAGAAAAAACACAAACTCGCTGATTGAATGTGCCTAAGAGAACACTTTTGATTTAAAAAAAAATCTCATCAACAGATTTTTTCCTGCTTCCCAGGATGTGTGAGAACTGCTTCTTTTCCTCAGATACCACATATGAATATTAACAAAAGAACAGTATAAATGGGAGAAATGCTTTTTTTTTTTTTTTGTAAACCTAACGGAACGAATATTAACAGTTTTAGGAATACATTACGGTAAGGGAGGGGGCAGGCCATATGCATGTGATTATTTTTAGGTAGTAAATTACCTTGCAAAGGAGCCAGATGGCTCTAGAAACACATCTGCAGCTTTGGTTTTCGTTTTCTCACTACTCACACTGATAATGACAGGGTCATTGAGGAGATGGTCACAAGCAATCCTATGAAACAGACACTGCCTTGTGTGAAAAAAGGAAAATATGAATCCTAAGTTTTTGTTTTTTTTTTTTAGCTAAGACTATACAAAGTTGGACTTCCATCATTATTCACCAATTGAGGAAATTTTCCTTCATGGTTCCTGTACATGATGGTGAGGAATTTGTTACAGGTCATAACAACTCAGGGAGAAATAGGAGGGGAAGTTTGAAGATGGAATATTATCCATGAATTAAAAACAACCTTCATTTTTTGGAGAGTTTTTGTTGTTTATATTGCCTCTGCACAGCAAAAAAACCATTCTCACAATAAAAAGGCAACTTATCAAATGGTAGAAAATGTTTGAAAATCATATATCCAGTTTGGTTATTACCCAAAATGCATGAAGAACTCCTATAAATCAACAACAACAAAAACAAGCAATCTGACTTAAAAAAATGGGCAAAGATCCGAACACACACTTTTCCAAAGAGGACATCCAGGTGGCCAATAGTTACATGAAAAGATGCCCAACATCACTAATTGTTAGGAAATGAAAATCACAACCACAATGAGAAATCACCTCACACATGTTAGAATGGCTATTAATAGAAAAGACAAGAAATATCAAATGTTGGAGATGATGTGGAGAAAGGGGAACCCTGGTATGCCGTTGAGGGACTATGACATTTTCCACCTCATTCAGTTCTTAAATGGAAACTTTATTGTGATAAAACAGTAAGGAAATAATACAACAATTTTATGTCATGGCCTCTGGGCCAGTCATCAGTTAGTTATTTCCCAGCTTCAAATTCTCCTTTCTTTGCCCTCTTTCATGATAGTGGCGGATCCCTGGTGGCTCAGATGGTAAAGAATCTGCCTGCAATGCGGGAGACACAGGTTCAAGCCCTGGGTTGGGAAGATCCCCTGGGGAAAGGAATGACTACCCATTCCAGTATTCTTGCCTGGAAAACCCCATGGACAGAGGAGCCTGGCAGGCTACAGTCCTGGGTTAGCAAAGTGTCAGAAACCACTGAACAAAGTGGGAGAGTAGCTGACTATATTTTCTAATTCTTTATTCATTGGAGTTATCTTTAGCTTAGTGGTTAATATCCTGATAGCAGTTAATAATAATATTAAAATTTCCATGTTCAAACTACTGGTATATATTCTGTCTCCTGATTGGACCCCAAGTGACACAGTTAAAGTATTTAGGAAAGAAGATGAAGAGACGTATTAATTAAAGAAACACAAAAAGCAACTGAAAGTTATTACTTTATTATTTGGAAAATTATGAAAACACAAATTATGGAGGTGTTGGAAAGAAAAGATGAGTATGGCAGAAACCATTAGCTTTTTGCTAAAATCTGCCATCCACCTCTTTGATATTTACAGAATTATAGCCAGACAACATGACTTCCCAGTCTATTGTCGTTTACCTGTCCATCTCACCAAATTCTCACCGGTAGAGTATGAGTGAAAATAACCCATGCCACATTCTTCTTGGGGACTCAAGAGATCATGAATGTCCCTGCTGTATTCTGTCCTTCCTTTCTGGTTGAAACCTAGACGACAGCGTTGACCATGCAGATGGCAACATTGCTCTAAAGGATGGTGCCGCTGGGTGGGGGGTGTGTCCGACTCATTGGAACCCCATGGACTGGAGCTGTACAGGCTTCTCTGTCCATGGGATTTCTCAGGCAAGAATTCTGGAGTGGATTGCCATTTCCTCCTCCAGGATCTTCCTGACCCAGGGATCGAATCCGTGTCTCCTGTGTCTTCTGCATGGCAGGCAGATTCGTTACCCGTTGAGCCATGGGGGCTCCCAAAGGAGGATAGAACAACAGTTTAGAAGGAGTCTGGCTCCTGGTTGACTGTGAGAAGCAGAGATGCCCCACAACACTGGACCACTCATCTCAAATCTGTTTCACAAGATGAAATCGTTTGAGCCACTGTAATTTAGGGTCTCTTTGTTATAACAGTTTTAAGTCATTGTAATTTAGGGTCTCTTTGTCATGGAGCCTTAGTTTTACCCTAACAGAGCTGCCCATGAGGAAATTCACCATTGTTCCTGTGTCTTACGCCTCTATCCAACATAGATGTTTTCTAATTTTACTTGTTCATAAATTTTCAACTATCATTCATGTATTTCCATAGTCAAATATCTTTTCAATTCAAAAAAATTCTTTCCACTCTCTAGAACATCATCTTGTTCTTCTGTCATTCTACAAGCCTGGGATATTTTCACTCTTTCTATTGCTTCAATTTCTAATATGCCCCACCCTCCAAAAAGCATCTTGTCTCACAACACTTTTTTGACCAGATTAATTTGAAGTAAACTCTACTTTTGTAGCAATGAACACAATTATTTTCTGAGAAAGTCACAAGACTCAGCATCAGTTCTGAAATGAAATCCTTGATGTCTAGAATGCTAAAGAGCTTAAGATATGCATTTATTTCTATCATAGGATCTTTTTTGTATTTAATTTTAATGTCATCAGAATATAAATTCCCAAAATTGAGCATCTTTGCAACTTTCAGGTCTAAACCAATGCTCTAAGCAAAGGAAATAATAAAAAGCTAACTGTTTTAACTTTTATTCTGAACTATCAATAAAAGGGAACAGTATCCTGTGATTAATGAATTCATTGTGTAGGTCAAGAAATATAAAAGATGAGCCTGGAACTTGCTGACATCCAGAAAGCAACAATGATATCAACTATTACTAGTGATTTGTGAAAAGAAACCAATTTGAAAAGGCTTCCACTTATCAAAAAAAAGGGACAATTTAAGCCTCAATATATTAAAAAAATTTGCAATGGCTAGATGCATACAAATGTTTATTTTTCTTCCTGGTTTATAGATTAAGATATTTAAGATAGGCACAGAAAAAGCAGGTAACTTGTCCAGGTTCTTGCAGGTTGTAAGTTCTTATTTAACTACTGTTCTCCGATGGCTTAACAGGTAAAAGAATCTGCTACAATGCAATGTAGGAGACACAGGTTTGATCTCTGGATCAGGAAGATCCCCTGGAGGAAGAAATACTCCAGCATTCTTACCTAAAAAATTCCATGGACAGAGGAGTCTGGCAGGATACAGTCCATAGGGTCATAAAGAGACACAATTGAGTGACTGAGCACTTATAACTTAATAGGATCAGTGCAGAGCTAAAAAAAGAAATACTTCTTTTTCTGCCTTTATTTAGTCTAAGAAGGAATACAACTGCTGCCCTGAAGGTGGATGAGAAATAAAGGAAAGACAAAGAAATACAGAAATGAAAAGAGTAAGGAAGAATTGAAGTTAAGAAGATAGGAAATCTACATTGTATCCTTAATCTTTAGGGGCCCATGAATATTTGAAGAGGTTCCTTCTTTTGACTTTCCAATCCACACTCATTTCTCTTTTCTTTAACCCATATTCTACCACACTTTTTACCTATGTGTAACACATTATTCTATTCTTATACTATTTTTATGTTTTATCAATGAAAATTATTATTTATAAAAAGGATTTATTTTCTGTTAATTGGGGATAATAGGTATGAAGACGAAGAAAGTTGAGACATATAAAGTGCATGGAATACAGCCTAGACATAGTAAGTGAAGTGAAGTGAGGTCGCTCAGTCGTGTCCGACTCTCTGTGACTCCATCGACTAAAGCTTAACAGGCTTCTACGTCCATGGGATTTTCCAGGCAAGAGTACCGGAGTGGGTTGCCATTTCCTTCTCCATAAATAGTAAGTGCTCAATAAATGTTACTTATTGTTCTTGTTATTAATTCTTATTTTGCATTCCACATGTCAATAACACATGAACTAAAAAAATGGAACTCAGAAGTTCTCTCAGTGTCACATTAAGAGAATGAAAGTTTACAACTTACAACTAGAGTTTCATCCCTTAAGAAATAAAAAAATATTTGCCCTTTCATTATCAGTTTCTGCAGCTGCATACCAAACAGAAGAGGGCTGTGGGAGCGGTTGACCCTAGCAGAGGGGAATATTTTTTTACTGACATTGTTTAGAATTGCCTCCGCAGAGTTACAGTTAAAAGGCTGACCAACTCTTAGTCAGTTTTATTACAGCTTTAAATCTATATCCTATCCCATCTTTAGGCTTCCCCGGTGGCTCAGTGGTAAAAAATCCTCCTGCCAATGCAGGAGACACAGTTTTGATCCACTGGTTAGGAAGATCCCCTGGAGAAGGAAATGGCAACCTACTCCGGTATTCTGGCCTAGAGAATCCCATGGACAGAGGATCCTGGTGGTCTGTGGTCCATCAGGTAGCAGAGAGTTTGACATGACTGAGCGGCTAAACAGCAAAAACATCCCATCTGCAGGGTACCCAATGCTGAAGGCAGCTGGGACAGAACACTTCTATTGTCCGTATTCCTTGCTACGCCACTGATTTCCTGCAATAATTTGGGAATCGTATAAGCAGTAATACTATAGACCAAGTGTTCCAAACCTCCAGGATCTAATGCCTGATGATCTGAATTGGAGCTGATGTAACAATAATAGAAGTAGGGTGCACAATAAATATAATATAATCATCATGAAACCATCCCCCTTACTCCATTTCTTCCATGAAACTAATCCCTGGCACCAGAAAGGTTGAGGACCACTACTAGACAATAATGATTCATTTGAATTTGGGTATTTTTTGATCTATTCTTATATTTATAGAGCATTTATTATACATCAGGCATAATCCAAAATACTTCACATATATTAACTCAAAGATCCCTCATAACATTTTAAGAAAGACAAAAATATTTTAAAAATAATTTAAAGATTTTAGTTCAAAAACTACACTTCAAAAGAATCAGAACTGCTTTTCAATGAGCAAGGATACTGGTAAGATTTGAAAACTGTTTTGTACTATAGAATTGAGTTTTACTTTGTAGACTAAAATAGCAGCTAGTGTCTCTGAGAGGGAATTAATTTGACCTCTTTGAAATGCTAATTGAATTCTTATCTACAAACCCAATATTTGCATTGTTGAGCCATGTAAAGGAAATATAAAATCCATAAACCTGATGAAATGATAAAAGACATTTATTTAATGAAATCATTAAAAAGAAACAGTCACTTTTATTCTAGCTCTATGTTCTGCCCCATGTGTAAGAGCAAAACAAAATAATACTAAATTACTTAACTATATAGTAGTGTTTGTTACTTAGGTTGTTTGACAATACACTGAGGAATATTTCCTGAGTTTTAAAAATTAGAACAAAAACTTTCAAATAACTAATTGAGTGGTTTCCGTGATTTCTGTGACCTTACGAAAAAATTTTTTATCAGCTTCTAGGTGTTCATTTCTGTAAGTTAAACATCATTTACTCTTTCCATATCAATATGTTCTGCTATAATTTTAATTATAATTTTTTAAATAAAAACATTGTTAGTAGGAAATTTTATGATATTATTGCCAATGGAGGTAACTGGCAGTAATGATTTTTAATGGAACAGATACACAATAATCCACACTACACCACATTTTGTAACAATAGCTGCCTATTTTCAGACTTCCATACCTCAGTCCCCCTCCCCTCAGGAAACTCTACTTTTGAAGTACATTGCGTGCATGTTTGTACTCAGTTGTATCTGATTCTTTGGGACCCCATAAACTGTAGCTCAACCAGGCTCCTCTGTCCATAGGAAATCTCCAGGCAAGAATACTGGAGTGGGTTGCCACGCCCTCCTCCATGGGATCTTCCAGACCCAGGGATCGAACTAGCACCACCCGGGAAGTACATTAACATACATTAGTGGAGGGAATTTTATCTACTTCTCATTGGAGTTTTCTGATATAAACTAGCTTGGACCAAGCAATTATTATCATTTTGTGTAATCCATCCGACCATAACTAAAGCTTTCTGTATTTAGATTTTTAAAGGAAAACTCAATATGTAACAATATTATCCTTCCTCTTTACTATGGTCCTACCATGATGGCCTTAAATTTCATATGATCATAGAATACAAGATTATGTATCATATCTTAACTATTTAATTCCAACTGAAAGAGGAAAAGAGCAGGTTTTCAACACCGAATCTGTAATGGATTTTTGTGTACATAAGGACATTTTTTATACTGAAACTAGTATCATGCCAGAAAAAGTTTTATAAGTAAATTCCTATCTTATGATAAGAAATATACATGCTAATGTGTGTGAAAATGAAAGAGTGAGTGATTGAAAATGCTAGAGGTGGTGATTTAGACAGAATATAATTGTACTTGAAATTCTGATGCTTAAAATCACTGTGAATCAAAATAATGTGTACAAGGAAAAAATTGATCAACAGGGCTTCTCCAATAACTGACAAGTTAGCAGGGTGATATTGAGCCAGGACTGAACTCAAGTCAGGCTGTCAGTTTTGATTTACCTGGTGGAGCATTTTGTTTGAGTGAAAGTGAGTTATGTCTTTGACTAGGACATACAGAAAAACAGTCATCAGACAGATAGGATAGAGACTGACTTGCTTAAAAACTTCTACTGAATGAAAACCAGGTTTCATCCTCATTCTCCTGATGTAGGCTCACATCACACAGGTCCTAGATGAAGTTGCAGGCCAATAATATCAGCAGAATGTTGATTATTGCTCTGAATATACTTTAAACTGCAAAAGCAAAACAATTTGGATCATTTTTTAATATATGAGAGCTTATTCAAAAAAATGATCAGATAAGATATAAATATTGTCTCTACTACAGACCTTGATCTACTAGCCTGGAGGTTTAAACAAACTCCCTTAAATCCCAGCATAAAAGGCTCTCAACCAAAGCCTGCTTTGTTTCTCTATGGTTAGTTTTTTAGAGATCTTGATAATGCTTTCCATTCCTTTCCCGAGGCTGCACATTTTTAGTGATTTTTCAGTGGCTGGGGATGAAGAAATAGGTTTCCAGAGGGTGTGACACCTTGCAGGACATCGCTGAAATCAATAAGTACAACTTCAGAGAAAGCTTAGTAGTGTTAAGGAAGATTCAGTTTAGCAAGGGATCAGGGAGACAATATTTGTCTAGAAGAATGCATTAAAAGGAATAGCAGAATTCTTCATGGCCTATTGTACCTAATCTCTGCTTCCTTCTTTGCTCTGCTAACTCTTGGGTTTCAGATCTCAAGTTAAATATCATTTGGACAAAGATGCCCTCCCTGGCCCTCTGACTAGGTTAAGTACTGTATTATACACTCGCAATACTCTCCACTTCTCCTCTGTCAATTCACTGTGACTTATTTATCTGTGTGACTGTGTTTAGCTAATTTTGATCTAACTCTCTAGTGCCTTGCCTATAGTAGTGTTACTCAGTCATTTCCAACTCTTTGTGACTCCATGGACTGTACGCTGCCAGGCTCCTCTGTCCATGGAATCCTCCAGGCAAGAATACTGCAGTGGATAGCCATTCCCTTTTCCAGGGGATCTTTCCGATCAGGTAGGTTGAACCCGGGTCTGCTGCATTTCACGTGGATTCTTTACCGCTTGAGCCACTAGGGAAGCTTGCCTTGCCTATAATGATCACTTAAACATATATTCAAATAATGCATAAAGATCTAATTCAGTGAAATAATTTATGTATCCATATTATTCTGGGCTTTTAAGGAGAAAATACAAGACAGACAGTTTGAGGTTGATGAGTCAATACTGGACCATTTTTCTCTATCACTTCTTAAATAATTTCTTTCTCTGGTTTGGAGTCACAGCTCCCAGTTTATTTTTGCATCAAGAATGATGCCTTGAGAAACACAAACATCCTTAATGTTATACAGTACACACTCTACAATGAAACAATTTTTTACCAGCTTAGTTAATGGATCATATAGCAGCCATTTGAGTCTTTGATTCATCTCTTGTTTATGTACTTGAAGACTCCAAGTATTGCCAATAGCTTCGTGCTATTTTTAACAGGCTAATGGTTGACATTAGAACAAACCACACACACTTGAGCATGATAAACATCATATCAAAAGCGTTGCTAATGTCATAGCTATCTCACATGTTAGCCTGACCTTGCATGTAAAAACAATGGCAAAGCAATTATGGTCATTGTTATAATCACATGTTTTAGCTCACTCTATGATCAGACTTATTCATGGAGCATTTCCTGATGAGGATTCTGTACTCATTCAACTGAACACTGCAAGACATTAAAATCTGTCATGTAAGCTCACTTTCAACATTAGCTAGAATTGGAAAGAATGTGTTTTAATAAACATATTGCATCATATTACATTCTTCTTTAGAGTTTCACTGATAACAAAATTCTCAGTCTACATTTGGTCTTCACACACCAGTGTCCTGTCACTGCATTAGGGACCTTGTTTTCAATTATTCAGCACTTGCACAAATCTTTTCCTTCTCTCTTCTCACTCCCTATTTGGGTAACCAAGAGGATAACACGTATCAGGCAGTTTAAAATACTCTCTGATGTTATCCAGAGACAATTAGTCAGACAGCTTTCTAAGGAAAAGTCCTCCCCAACAGAAAAGCATGCTTAAGTATTTTGTAAGAGTCTTTGTAGAGATGGAAATAAATGGGAAAGGACAAGCCATTGAATTCACTCCCCTAATATTTCTTTGCTGTCATACAAGCAGAATTTAATTCAAAACTGAACACCACTTTGGAATTTTATTTTCCTTAAGAAAAGTGCAACCTTGGGGAGAAAGTAATTACTAAATATGAGTGACGAAAGGGAACAATAGGCCGAAGCCTAAACAGATCATTATAGTTGTTACCAGAGTTTCAGAGTCAGGAAGAGGGAGAAAATGGTAAGTACATGTTTGACATTTTAATATTACACCCTTATTAGCTGCTTTCTAAACTCTGAAATGTTTGACATGTAATTCAACTTCCAAGAAGACAGGCCGTCTTATCCCTTACAGAACAACTCTGTTTAAAGCAGAAAAAGAACAAGAGGAGAAAAAGAAATAAAAGAAGAAAACAATTCTGTGTGACTACAGTTTTCAAAATGTACAGAAAATGGTGCAAAACACAATGTTTATCATTTGGGATGGTATTGACTCACTTTTAATATTTTTAATAGAAGTTTGTCATTATTGATTTTATTGACATTTTTAATTTATCTAGACATCATTTATTGTTTTTGACTGGGGAGAGGTCACAAACATTTAAATGTTTGTGCAAATTTAAGTTTAAAATAGTTATTCTTGATGAGCTTAATGAATATTTACCATAACTATAAATTCTACAGAGATAAATGTTGATGACTTTACAAAATATCTACTAGAGAAGAGGAGATATTGTTATCTTATTCTTTGTTGACTGTTCACATATTTTAGGTTTAAAAACATTCTGCTGGATCCTTTATAAAAAATTAGATACTAAATATTTTAGACAAAATATCTTCAACATAAATATTTATGTAAGCAATAGGATTAGTAACCTGGCTTCCCCATCAAATGAGAAGAATCCAGTAAGGAGGCTGTTTTTCTGTTCCTTATTTCAATTCATGTTTGAATGGCAAAAACCACCACAATATTGTAAAGTAATTAGCCTCCAATTAGAATAAATAAAAAAAAAAAAAAAGAAAATCAAAACTGAAGAGAAAGCATGACTATCAACTCCTCAAGCATGGGCATCACGTGTTTTCCTCTCTGAATCCTCAACACTAGCAGATTCTCAGCAAATGAAGCTTTTCATCCTTCATTGTTGGTTGGTGGTCTTGTTCAGAAAATAGTAAACTCTTTTATTGCAAAAATTTATATATTTTCCAGAATTTTCTTTCATTTTACTTTCATGTATTATCCCTTTTGGGCTTCTCTCTTGGCTTTGACAGTAAAGAATCTGCCTGAAAATGCAGGAGACCCAGATTCAATCCCTGGATCAGGAAGATCACCTGGAGAAGGGAATGGCTACCCACTCCAATACTCTTACCTGGAGAAGCCCTTGGATAGAGGAGCCTGGTGAGTTACAGTCCAAGGTCCCCAAAGAGTCTGACATGCCTGAGTGACTAACACTTCACTTCAATTATTTCTTTAGGCACATTTTGAAATTGTGAGGACAGTTACCAAGTGAAATATCTAAAGTGCTTCCTTATTTTTTAAATTACATGGTTTTCAAGCTTGTCTCTTAGTTGGAAATTCATTCTAAAATATGTAGACATCCTAAGTGTATGTTTTGCACAATAAATATTTAACTGGTGATGGGAAAGAATTATTATATTTTTTATATATTTTATTTCTCCAACGAGTTAATTAAAGTATTTATTTTGCCCAAACCAAGTTTAGCTGCTTCCTATTATTAAAGAGGTTCATCATAAATCATCATGGAAATGGATGTTTCCAATACAAGGGATAGACTGACATGCATTATATTTACCCTTCATGATGACAGCTAGAAAAGTTTTTATTCTTTCAGGTGGTACAGACGAAAAGTGGAGAGGTGGGAAGGGTTGTTGTTTTTGTTTAGTCACTTAGTCATGTCCGACTCTTTGCAACCCCATGGACTGCAGCACACCAGGCTTCCCTGTCCTTCACTATCTCCCAGAGCTTGCTCAGACTCATGTCCATTGAGCTGGTGATGCCGTCCAACCCATCTCAGCTTCTGTCATCCCCTTTTCTCCTGCCTTCAGTCTTTCCCAGCATCAGGGTCTTTTCAAATAAGTCAGCTGTTCGCATGAGGTGGCCAAAGTATTAGAGCTTCAACTTCAGTATAAGTCCTTATGATGAATATTCAGGACTGATTTCCTTTAGGATGGACTGGTTGAATCTCCTTGCAGTCCAAGGGACTCTCAAGAGTCTTCTCTAACACCACAGTTCAAAAGCATCAGTTCTTTGGCCCTCAGCCTTCTTTATGGTCCAACTCTCACATCCATACATGACTACTGGAAAAACCATAGCCTTGACTACTGTTACATCCTTCAAACTCCTTGTTTCCTTCAGGCCTTTTCTTCTAATCATGTCTATTGCATTTTCTCTGCATCATCTCTGAATACAAACAGAATTCATAACCTAATCCATTTCCACAGTCATATTGCCTTTGTATTAATGTGTGCCTTGCTCAGAGTTGAAGCAGAGAGAAACTTTACTTAAACAAAGTTATATTTTTTATCAGTATTGCTTGAGAATGCTTGTTTTCTCATATGCTAATTAGAACAAGTGTTTGTTTTTTATTTGACAATTTAGCTTGGATATATTTTTATGTTTATTTTCTTATTACTAATGAGTGTGGACATTATTTTATTTACCAAGCATTTGTGATTCTTTTGGGAATGACTTTCTTATATTTTGCCCATGTTGCCATTATGTGATCATTTAAAAATGATTCATTGGGGAGATTAATATAACTTTCTAGTTCTTATTTATCTTTGAAATGTGCATGTTATTCCTCACTATTCTTGGTAGAAGCAGACGTTTCATCAAGAACACAATATATTCCTTACTTTTCATCTTTCATTTTCTCTTATACTGATAATACCAAAAATTGAGACCCTGAGAAATACATTTATATGTATAAAGTTGAATTTCTCTTGAGAGTTAACCAGATCAGCCAAAATGAACATAGATACTGGGCTATTTTAACACTGAGTAAGGACTTATTTAAATATTTACATTCTTTTTAAAATAACATTAACTTCACAAGTTTGGAAATAGCTATGTACAAGAACAGTAAATAACTACAAACTAATTTTAAGTTAAAGCATTATTTGTCCCTCTCCAGTCATTTTAAGTTTTCTTAAAGGAAAAGCCTTTTAACAATGAAGGAAGTTATTGTTGTTCATAAAGAAAATTATTTTTAAATAAACTTTTTAAAATGTTTCAACGAAAAAATGATGGACAAAACAATTGCATAAAAATTATCTGATGATTACATTTAATGGAAACAATACAAACAGTGAAACATGTTCTAAGGTCTATATTATCCTACAGATTAATACATTTTTGTGGTACTTTAACTTTGGTGGGTTTTTTTGGCTAAAGATCAATCAAGGTTAATGTTTCAAAAAAGTAATGCTATTTAAACATCGGAAATATCTTAAAACAAAATAATTTTGGTCTTGCATATGTATATGTACTTGGGGAGAGGAGCTGCAGACACAATTTTCTCAATGAGCTGTAACTATGCTTAAAAGAGCCTGTGTGCTATGCTAATTCAAATTTCCTGATAAATACTGGTTTAATATTTTTCCATGTTTTAAAGTTTGTCCAGTAAGAGTTCCAGTACAAACAATGAGATATATTTATTTATTCATTCTTCTCTTTGAGAAGTCTCCTAAACAAGTGCTTTTGTGTGTGTGTGTGTGTGTGTGTAGTATATGTAATAGTATTTGCAAAAAGAAGTCCTAATATGCTAGGATACTTTTATTGTGGGAAAAATTATATTTAACTGGATTTCTTATCATTATTATGCCACTAGCAATATTTGTGAAAAGCTTTCTCTTTTACTAATTTTGTTCTACATGTTTTACAGATGCATTTCTTATGTTTTAAAAAGTATATATTAAATATCAATCCTTATTGATATTTTATCAATATATTTTAGAAAGCTCTACTGTCTTATTTTAATTACAAATATCTTCATTAGAGAACTTATAGTGTCTATGGGCAATAGAATATTTTTGGAGAGAGAGAAGATAAACAGCTTAAAAATAAACCATGCCAATGCAGGGATTGAACCCGAGTCTCCTGCATTGCAGGCAGATGCTTTACCGTCTGAGACACCAGGGAAGCCCAATAAACAGCTCAATAATAAACAGTTGATTCTCTCATATATAAGGTAGAAAAAAATCATGGGTAATTAATTCTTCTCTGCTAAAATTTATCTATCTATTTATTTATTTTTAATTTCAGGATTTTCTTTTTGGAATTCAGGATAATCCTTCATTCCAATCCCCCACAAGATCCATCTTCTTCAGATCTGGAAATCTTGATAACATAGATTAGAAATGCTCAAACACTCAAGATATTTGGGCATGAAATGACATGCTGTAAAAGTAATTTCTCTAAGAGATCTTTTAACAATGTAATTAATATAATTTTAAAATTTTAGTTTGTAGTGTAACTATTTGTTTCAGTATAATAAGAATGTTATAAACTTGAGACCCTAAGAGCCTTAGAAGAAGACAGACGCTTAAGAGCTCCTTGACATCAGCCTTGGTAATGATTTTTTGGATCTGACACCAAAAACAAAGGTAACAAAAGCAAAAAACAAATAAGTGCAACTATTTGAAACTAAAGAACGCTGTACAGTAAATAAAACTATTAACAAAATGAAAGGGCAATCTACTGAATGGGAGAAAATATTGCAAATCATTTATATGATAGGGAGTTAATATCCCAAATATATGAAAAATTCATAAAGCTCAATAGCAAAAATCAAAAAATCAGATTAACATAGGGACAGAAGGTCTAAATAGACATTTTTCTAAAGAAGAAGTATAGATGGCCAACAGGTACACGACAAGATCCTCAGCAACAGTAATCATCAGTGAAATGCAAATCAAACCTTCAATGAGACATCACTTCATACCTAGTAGAAAGATTATTATCAAGAGATAAGACATAACAAACGGTGAAAATGTGGAGAAAGTGAACCCTCATACACTGTTAGTGTGAGTAAAAAGTGTTGTAGCTACTGCAGAAAGCAGTATGGAGGTTCCCTCCAAATTAAAAGCAGAGCTATAATATAATTCATCAAATTCACTTCTGGGTATTAATCTGAAATAAATAAAGACACTGGCTCAAAAGAATGTATTGTTAATAATGCTGCTATGTTCACTGCAGCATTATTTATAATAGCCATGATGTGAAAACAGCTTAAGTGTACACTGGTGAATGAATGTTTAAAGAAGATGTGGTGTGTGTGTGTATGCGTGTGTATATGTACACACATGGAATGTTATTCAGACATAAAAAGGATAGAAATCTTGCCATTTGTGACAACAGAAATGGAGAGAGGGCATCATGCTAAGTGAAGTAAGCTGACAAGGACAAAAGCCATGTTCTCTCCCTTATATGTTATATCTCAGAAAAAAACAAAAAAACCAGCAACTCAAGCTCATAGATACAGAGAACAGATTGGTGGTTGCCAGAAGCCTAGTATGACGGGGAGTGGGGAAAATGAGCAAAGAGATTGAAAGGTACAAACTTCCAGTGACTACACTTAAAAATACTGCACTGCATATTTGAAAGTTGCTGAGAGAAGAGATCTTAAATGTTCTCATCACAAGAAAACAAAAATTTCCTTTGTATGGTGATGAAAGTTAGCTACTTATTGTGATGATTATTTCGCAATATACACAAGCATCAAATTATTATGTGTATACCTGTAACCAATATAATGTATGTCAATTTTACCTCAATTATAAAAGGTAGAGGTTAAAATCTACAACAAAAATGTTGCAAAATATTTAACATAAGATAAATTGGACAGCTTAGAAAAAAAATCCTTTGAATAATATCTTGATCTCCCAACCAAAAAGCAATGAAGCAAAAGAAACTACAAAATGCCAGGCAAACAATCTGGAGAACAGATATCGTGACAAAGTTTTGATATTGCAGCACAATCTTCCTCTCGCTCCTTTCTTGATGTGACAAACATTGGTATTTGATAGGAAAAATCTGGGTCTTGGAGCTGAAAGTGTCTATAAGGTAACAATTCACCAAAACTTGCAATGAGGGCAAGTCACAAGGAATCTAGATGAGATGTAAACTAAGCACTATTTGTAATAGGATGCTCAAATCCAAATTCAATTTTCCAGACCTGTTCTGACAAGCAAAGAAAATAGCTGAAGGATTACTTTCCTAGAGCTCTTTGATTTTATCTCAACATTCCAGAATCTCATCAGTTTTAAAATCTTACACAAAGCAGTATCACTTCATTGGTAAGAAAATGGAGCAAGAACAAAGACAAAAGAAAAATTTCTCTGTGACTATTCTTTTTACCTAAAATAAACAGTACCACTATTTTCCCCAGGTCCTTATACTTGGAGGAGCTGCATACTTTCCAATGACTAGGTACATCTCAGAAACATCTGCTCACAAATGCTGGGCGCTTGAAACTACTGGACTATGTTAATCCAAGGGTGGTCTTTCCCCCAAACTTTGAATATTATAGAATTCAGGTTAATGAAAAACATTTTGAAAAAAAAAAAATGATGTCTACTTATTAGTCATGCAACACTATGGGTTTGTCCACCTGATCACGAAGTCCTTATTTAGTAATGAAGCGCTGATTAACACTGATTAACTGATAGATCACTGATTAAAATGGTTCATTAGGGAAGTAACTTGCATCTTATTAATAAACAACCAAATTATCTTCATCTCACAAACTGTCATTAAATAGTTTAGTCTTAGAAAGAATTGCTCTGTCTTCTTCAAATAGTAATGCTTTATTTCTTAGTATCTCCTTTAACTTCAGAATGCTAGTCTTTTAACAAACTTACAAAATAAAATTCTAAAAAAGCTAAATTAGGTTATTTTTGTCCTCAGGCAAAGTTTTCACCCTTCTGTACTTAAAAACTCCATGTTAAATGTCCAGGTAATATGCAATAGTCTTTTGTTGTAGTTGTAATGTTAGTGGCTCAGGCATGTCCGATTTTTTTTTTTAAATTTATTTTTTATTAGTTGGAGGCTAATTACTTTACAATATTGTAGTGGTTTTTGTCATACATTGACATGAATCAGCCATGGATTTACAAGTATTCCCCATCCCGATCCCCCCTCCCACCTCCCTCTCTACCCGATCCCTCTGGGTCTTCCCAGTGCACCAGGACCGAGCACTTGTCTCATGCATCCAACTTGGGCTGGTGATCTGTTTCACCCTAGATAATATACATGTTTCGATGCTGTTCTCTTGAAACATCCCACCCTCGCCTTCTCCCACAGAGTCCAAAAGTCTGTTCTGTACATCTGTGTCTCTTTTTCTGTTTTGCATATAGGGTTATCATTACCATCTTTCTAAATTCCATGTATATGTGTTAGTATACTGTAATGGTCAAGGAAGCTGTGGTACACATACACCATGGAATATTACTCAACCATAAAAAAGAATTCATTCTTGAATCA
This sequence comes from Muntiacus reevesi, assembly GCF_963930625.1. Classification (NCBI taxonomy): domain Eukaryota; kingdom Metazoa; phylum Chordata; class Mammalia; order Artiodactyla; family Cervidae; genus Muntiacus; species Muntiacus reevesi. Next base: position 29,936,536 of record NC_089269.1, read on the forward strand.
GTTCTAATGAGATGGATGAAACTGGAGCCCATTATACAGAGTGAAGTAAGTCAGAAAGATAAAGACCATGTCCGACTTTTTGTGACTCCACGAACTGTAGACCACCAGGCTCTTCTGTCCATGGGATTCTCCAAGCAAGAATACTGGAGTGGGTTGCCATTTCCTTCTCCAGAGAATCTTCCTGATCCAAGGATCGAACCCCAGTCTCCTGCCTTGAAGGCAGATTCTTTACCATCTGAGCTACAGGGAAGTCCCTATAAGCAATAGTCTTTAGCCTCTTTAAATTGTGGTTGTGATTGCTATTCTTCCTCCTTCTACCTCTGAAATATGAATATTTCCTCTGGTTCATCTTAAGCTCCTTATTGTTTTCTCTTGGAGATCTCATTTGATACATGCTTAATCTCTACCTAACAATACCCAAATCTTTTCCTCTAGTGCAGTTTCCTTCCCAAATGTCTTCTGTTATCTCTATATATTCGCTATTTATTACATTTATTAGATATTCTTTTTTTCCTATGTATTTTTTTTCTTCTTTCACCCCAAATTCAATATTGGATAGTAACTGTGGCCTCAGCCCAGGTGGGAGGCATGAGTCAAGTGCTCGGGCCTGTTGGGCTGGGAAGATCCAGAGGAATCGGGTGGAGAGGGAGGTGGGATGGGAGACCGGGATGGGGAATTCGTGTAACTCTATGGCTGATTCATATCAATGTATGACAAAACCCACTGAAAAATAAAAATTAAAAAAAAAAAAAAAGTTCATTATAGAAAATATATAATTTAAAATATTGGACTGGGATCTTAAATGTGCCCTGACTGTCTGTGTGACCTTCCTTAGGGTCACTGAATACTTCCCTTATCTCTTGTTCTGTCGTTCAGTCGTGTCTGACTCTTTATGGCCTCATGGACTGCTGGACACCAGGCTTCCCTGTTCTTCACTATCCCCCCGAGTTTGCTCAAACTCAGATCCATTGAGTCAATGATGCCATCCAAGCAATTAATCCTCTGTTGTCCCCTTCTCTTCCTGCCCTCAATTTTCCTCGGTCTTTCTCTTAAGTTTAAAGGATTGATATTTTGATAAAATTTTGTATATTCTTTTACTCTCCAATGTAATGTCACATGATGATTAAAGCTAGACATCTATCCCCCGTCCTTTTGTTTCGATAAATCTTTAATTTAGACCATAAAGAATCTGCCTGCAATGCGGAGACCCAGGTTCAATCCTTGCTTCAGGAAGGTCCTCTGCAAAAGGAAATAGCAGCCCACTACAGTATTCTTGCCTGGAGAATTCCATGGACAGAGCAGCCTGGTGGGCTACAGTCCATGGGGTCACAAAGAATTGAACATGACTTAACAACTGAACAACAATATCCTCATTCTTCCATTCACCCAGGTTTTCGGAGTCATCTTAAAAATGTCCTAATATTTCAAACTCTAAATCCTGCCAGTCAAAATGCATTGGCAATTTGCACTTTATTTTGATTCTTGCACAGTAATATTCCTCAAATACATATCTCCCTATTTTCGTTCTATTCTCCATGATCTAGATATTACTTCCCCAATGACATAATATCAAGAATAAGCCCAAGTGCTACTGATGTCTATTTTCTATCGTCCCATTCCTTTCCTCTTCTTTATTTAATTGAATTTTTTTCTCCTATTTTCTTTATTTTTTCCCTTTATCCTTACTCTGTTCCAAAAAGGAGATAAGGTGATGTAAAAAGAATTTTTTTTCCTCCCCAAATTTTAAGAAACCAGCAAGAATAACAATCAAAAGTAGAGTCCAAAAAACATGGTCTTAAATGAGGTTCAAGATAATAAACGGATACTGCTTTAAGCTATTAAATATGTGGTCCTTTAATAAGCACATGGCAAACAAACAATGCATTCCATTCGTTCATTAACGCATTGGAACAAATGTTTTACTCTCTGTAAACAAATGATTCTTTAAAGGTGTTAGTATGTCTACACTTATAAGGTGATAACTGGGAAAACCAGATTTCCACTTGGGTAATATGACTGAGATGAGTGCTCTTTCTCCAAAACACAGCTGCCTCCCTGTACCAGCACTTTCATATTAACGTCTTCCCAACACACTCTACTATTTTGTTCATTCCCTGATCACTCACAACACAAAGACCATACAAGGCCCCTTTAGCTCTAATGTCTGTAGCCAGCCTCATTCCTCATTCCTTTCTAACACAAACGTCTCCCATCACTGTCACCTGTTTACTGTCCTCTGTATCTGCTAGTCTAATACCCACATGCAAGTCATTTTCCACGGCCCCCCTTAGACATTCTTAATCATTCATATTAGAATTATTCTCTTCATTCTTTAAAATCTTGATTAAATTTTTGTGTTAGTTTAAAGCTTAGTAGTTTTTTTCTACCATGAAATCAGGAACTTGCCACCATCAAACAAATGCATATTTTACATGTTTACCTTTTTCATTGTTTTTCTTCTCCTCATAAGGCTCATAAAGAGAGGGATGTTTACATTTGATTCACTAGGGCATCCTTATCACTTAGAATAGTTCCTGGCACAGAGGAGGAGCTCAAAAAGTATTTGCTGAATAAATACTTACTATCAGTGTCACTAATTTAGTATTAAATTTATAAAGGTATAATTAATCTCATGCTAACTTACATTTATTTAAATTATGAACACGCATATTATGATCTCATCTGGAGAGAAGATTAAGAACCAGGGCTCACTGCAGTGCATTCTCGGATTGAGGCCAGTGTTGACCAAGTAATGCAACAAAAATCCTTGGACTGAATAGAAAGAAAAAATTGGATATTGTTCTTTTGTGTGATAACTGTAGGTAGTGTTTATATATCCAGCATGTCATATCCTAAAAAGTTGTATTCAAATAAATTATATTTCTAATGATTTAGATTATCATTTTGAATGTAATTCTTTGCATTTTATTCATTTTCTATGTGCAGTAGCTTTTAACATTTTGACTTTGGTGGCTTAACCACCTAGTTCTTGTTTTTGGTTAGGTAATTAAACAGTCTGCAAAATAAAAATTAAACCCTTTCAGTGTTAATTGTGGTAAATTTTTGCAAGAGAATAATTTTGTAAAAGCGTGTTTTTAGTGATCAGAAACCCATCATAACTTATCTACTCAGATATTTAGATATTTTTCGTATATTCGTGTGCTTTAAAACAAGCAACACCTCTTTGGAATACATATAATTAGTGCTCTTTCATTATGTCACTTTAAAACATGTCAGATTTTTAAAAAATAATGCATAAAAATACATCTTTACAAGACTGAAAATACACTACTTGCTTGTTATTAACATTCTTCATTGTGATGTTATTTAAGAGGATAAATACACATAGAACTCACTCTAACTTCTTTATAAAAATTATTACCAGGAGCTAAATAAATGGTTGGAGCCAAAGATGACAAAGGAATTTTCAATTTCTAATTAGTTAATAGATTTCAAAGTAGGTGGCAAATAAAATCCATTAGTAGGCGTTCTTGTCAGTGAACATGTCTGTAGGGTATCTTCCACATCATAGTCTGTCAATAAATGAAGAGAGCTGAAAATTTACATTAAATAGAAAATAAGCACTTTAAAAAGGATGCTTATATAAGTTATTTTCAAGGATGAACACAGTAGGAAAGAAAAATACCAAAGCTGAGACTAATTTGTTGCAAGAACCTCAACTATATCTTCTATTACAAGCAAAAATCTGCAAGTTCAGTTTGATATAAAGGATTCCATTCTTGGCATCCCAAGGGGAAAAAATAGTTTACTAAATAATCTCTTGCAAAGAACTCAGATATGTTGTTCTATAATAAATATGAATGACAATATAAATGTAACATATATACAGTGAATACCATATACAAGACTAATATTTTAAAATTCAGTAATTAAATTAGTGCAATTCCTTCGTACCAGAAGTTTAAAAGTCTTCTCCCACAATTTTAATGTAGAGAGATGTAGCTTTATTATATTGATTCAGATTTCTCATAAATTCATCATAAAAGTTCATTCACAAAACATGTCAGTAATTATTCAATTTTAAGTGCGATTACAGAGCTCACAATTTGAATCCAAAGTGTGATACTGAGACAAGAGAGCTAATAATATGTTTTCTCATCATCTGCACAAATCACGACTTTATTACCTGAAAGGTAGTTCAGTTCAGTCATTTGGTTGTGTCTGATTCTTTGTAACCCCATGTTTGCAGCATGCCAGTCTTCCCTGTCCATCACCAACTCCCAGAGCTTGCTCAAACTCATGTCCGTCAAGTCAGTGATGCAATCCAATAACATATATGTATATTATGTAAATGCTATGTTAATATACAGCTATACAAAATATATAATAAATATAGGAGGTATGGCAAATATATAAAATTCACATACATAGCTTTTACATATGTGTGTATATATACACATGCTGTTGCTCAGTTGCTCAGTTATGTCTGACTCTTTGTGACCCTTTGGGCTGTAGTCCACCAGGCTCCTCTGTCCATGGGAGTTTTCAGCAATAAATGCTGGAGTGGGTGGCCTTTTACTCCTCCAGGGGACCTTCCCAACTCAGGAATCAAACTTCACATCTCCTGTGCCACCTGCCTTGCAGGCAGATTCTTTACCCAGAGAGCTATACACAAACATAAAACAAAAGTCTATTATTTAGTACCAGAAGTTTATCTTTCAGGTAGCAAATAGGATATCTTAACCACAACTTTCTTTATGGTAGTCTGAAACTCTTCTTTGATGATGTGAATTTAAATTTTTTAAAATTTTATATTGGAGTATATTTAATTTACAATGTTGCATTAGTTTCAGCATAACATACTAAATCACAGTGAAGTTATTTATACATATTCATGCTATCTATTCTTTTTCAGATTCTTTTCCCACATAGGATATTAGAATATTGAGTATAGCTCCCTATGCTATAAAACTCTTCTAATGAGCACTAAATGCTGTCAGGAAATCTAGCATATGATTTTGTTCATTTACATTTTCCTATTGTGCATCTTTAAAGGGCGAATATGGCAACCATTTTAGCTGGCATCTTTGAGAGGTTGAGGTGCATTCTTTTGGAGGATGTAGCTGCTTTTTAATTAGTTTCTAAAATATTTCATTTTTAATCCATGTTTTCTGATAAAGTCCTATTCTGTTTTAAAGCAAAATCCAAGACATCTTAATTTTCAAAAACTTGAAAGGGATGAGTCGGCTAAAATTTACTTCTCTTATGAATCTCCATGACACAGTATTTACCTCACTGTTTAGAGAATATTTTGTTTCTCATCTAGATATCTTGAATCCTAGTGCAAGAATAGGGACTCATTTCTGTTCTGCCTGGTGTTCAAGAGGAAGAGGAGAATTTTCATAGGGGAAAATATATTTGTGTGCGTTTGTGTATACCTATACACACATGCACACATACACAAGTACCCACATGTGTGGGCACACAGGAAATAAGCAGACCAGTACCCTGATAATTGGAATTAAAATTCCAGAAGAAATAATAATATAGAAGAATTTAACAGAGAATTGAGATAAGGGAAATTATAGACAGTAAATAATCAAAAGGAAAAGAGAAGGATTTCAAAAGAAACTTCAAAGACTAATTAAAATCACCCAGATACAGATAAACCAGACCTTCAAGCAGAACCATGTAATGCATTAAGGATACAGACAGTTAGAGGAAGAAGACTAGATGTAATCTTAGCACAAAAGAAACAAGCCTCAATATACAGAAGGAAATTGATTTCACATCAAGGGAGGGACTAGGGTTCTCTCTTTGGCCTGTAAATGGAAAAAATACACAGAAAGGGGCTTCAATTTAGAACAACAGTGGCTATGTTTGGAGATGTGCAAGACCCAAGTTTGAAGATGTTTGACCAAGAAATGAATTGAGAAAATATTAGACTTTTGGAAGTAAAACATCCCGCCGTCTCTCAAGACATATGAAAGAGAAAAACCATTTAACCTGCTTACACATTCCAGCATACCAAAAGATGTGTCTGTTAGGGCAGATTTTCCACTATGTCTTAGAAAACAAAGACAGAATTGCAGAGAACAGAAAATGACCCCACAGGCCAAATATTTAGCTTCAGTCCGGAAGGCCTGAAGGATGCTTATTTAGATATAACTGCCAACAGCTTGGAACACACTTCCACACACACACAGACTCACACATGAAAGTAGGCCGGTAGAATTGTTTCATGAGCAAGAAATAATAGAGGTTTATACTGTTTTGATCATGTTATAATAGTAACTAAAATCACTATCTCAAAAGCTATGAAACATATATATATATACACACATATCAAGAAGAAATCAAAGTAAAGCAATGGTTGGAAAAAAAGATGCTTAGCTCTCCTTTCAAGATATCTTGGTGTCAGGATATACTTAAAATAATATAAAGAAGTCTGTCAAGGGAAGAAGTAAAACCAGAGGCTTTAAAAAGAAAGGTAGATATTCCCAGCTGTAAAAGTGTTCAGTGAAACATGTAGTTGGAAAAAATAATCAAAGGTGAAGTGAAGCAGAAACAACAAAAATGAAAGTGCAAAGTAAAGATGTTTATGTTGACGGAGAGAAGAAAAGAAGAAAGAAGTCAGTTAAACTAAAGCTTCTAAATTCTAAAGTTTATTTTCTCATTCACCGATCACTTATTACGAGCCTACTGTGTGTTGCATACTATAATATGAAGTTTTGAACATGAATAGACTACTGTTCCAGTTCTCAAAATGTTCACAATATTTTGGGATTATCTTCCCAAAGACTATAACCAGAATGCAGTATTTATCATCATTGATCCTCATTGGAGGGAATCAGGTCTTATAATATTTTAATGTTCTTCCTCTGTAGTACTTTGCTAGTGAGCACATATAAAGAATTCATATAGGCTTTATAGTCTGCTTATTAAAAAGAGCATAGGCTCTGAAAATAGACAAATGATTATTCCTGGCAGAGTTAAATGAATTCTTATTAAAGTGTGAGCTCATAGTAAGTATTCAGAAAATGCTGGCTATTTTTATGTTTCTTTAATTCTCAGAACAACCACAGGAGGTAGGCAGTATTATTATCCCCATCCTAAAGAAAGGATAGAAAATATGAAGAGAGATTAAGAAATCTAATCATCATTACAAAGCAAAGCCAATAATTGGCAGAACCAGTACTCAAATCCAAAGGCTGTCTGCCCTCAAAACCTGAACTTTAACATCATACTGTAGTTGTTTTTCAAAGTAGCTGATACAAAACGTTTGACCTCAAGGCACAAAGTCCTCAACAGATATTAGCTGCTACTATTGTTAATATGAAATCCGGTCAAGTCATTGATGACATCATTTCTCAGTTTGAGTACCTCTAATTGTTAAACAGTGTGGGAGATCTGGGTTCCATCCCTGAGTCAGTAAGATCCCCTGGAAAAGGAAATGTCAACCCACTCCAGTACTCTTGCCTGGAGAATCCCATGGACGGAGGATCCTAGCAGGCTACAGTCCATGGGGTCACAAAGAGTCGGACACGACTGAGCGAATTCCCTTCCCTTCACTTCATTGTTAGACACAGCCTGCTGTCAGGACTGGCCTTCTTTTGATACCATACACACACCACGTCCAGTTCTATCTGAAGCCCTTTGTGCTTACAGTTCCCACTGATGCTTCTTTTAAATACTGATCTGCCATGGGTGAATCTCTCCTGAGATTTAGGTCTAAACTCAAATGGTCCCTTCTGAAATGCTTCTCCTGAGCACCCACCCTGGTTCCACACAAGCCCGCCTCATGTGCAGTCCCTTGACATTAGCCACATAGCTCTGAGTGCTCATCACTCTCTCATTTGTTTATTTTTAATGTTTTCCCAAGAATATGTCACCACCACTCATGTTTACCTCTGCATCCATACAAGATAGGACCTTAGTAAATATTTCCTGAATGAATAAAGTGACTAGGACATTTCCTTATCCCTAGAATGTGTCCCCCATATGTTAGTTCATCACTCTGCTTGACCACCCATATAAATTTAATGTAAAATTCACAGTTCAAATGAATACATAATTTTTCTAGAGCTTCCTATCTAGCTCCCTTAAATTTGTCTTTTGTCAATATTAAGGATGATTCTGTTATATAACTTAGCTGAAATGACGGTATCTTCTCTACTTTTTTTAAAATTTATTTTTATTAATTGGAGGCTAATTACTTTACAATATTGTAGTGGTTTTTGTCATACATTGACGTGAATCAGCCATGGATTTACATGTATTCCCCATCCCGATCCCCCCTCCCACCTCCCTCTCTACCTGGTCCTTCTGGGTTTTCCCAGTGCACCAGGCCCGAGCACTTGTCTCATGCATCCAACCTGGGCTGTCCTTCTAGTCATTAACTTCTGAAAGTTCTTAAAAGCACTTATAAATTTGTTTTAGGTGTTCAGGTTAAAGAAAAATCTATAAAGGTGTATAAATATTGTACTGGGCAAATATGTATTTAATATTTGGGAACACACACACAATATTTAATAATTAAGCAAACCTAGAATACAAAGCAAAACTACAATAATTTATGAAAAGTATAAAAGGATAAGGCTTTTTGTTTGTTTTGTATGTGATTTCTCCTCCCTCCTCCATTCTCTGCTTTCAACCACCCTTCCTTTTCTCCTTCTTCTTTGTCTTGGTTAGGTAGAAAGAAAAAGAAGAGATATTTTCCTAGCTGGTGCAATCTCCTTACTCCAGAAAATGTGCTCAACTTAATCAGATGAAGGCTAATAGCCTCCTATTAGCTTTCCTATTAATAGCTCCTAATATCTCCTATTTACCATTGAGAATTCTTTCAAAATAAACAGAACTCAACTGTTACTACTCAACTGTTATCAAGTAGGTGAAAATTTATACAAATATAACTAATATTTAATATTGTTTAGCTATATCTTTCAAGATATTTTCCCATGCCTGATGGCTCAGTTGGTAAAGAATCTGCCTGCAATAAAGAAGACCCAAGTTTGATCCCTGGGTTGGGAAGCTCCCCTGGAAGAGGAAATGGCAATCCACTCCAGTATTCTTGCCTGGAGAATTCCATGGATGGGCTCCAGTCTGCAGGGTTGCAAAGAGTCGGACACCATTGAGTGACAAACACTTTCACTTTCAAGATATTATAAAATTATATTTAGTAGGATACTCTATGCCCTTATTTGTGAAATGAGATAAAAAAAAAAAAAGACCTCTACATTTGAATATTTTTCCATGGTCTTGAAGCTATTCTCTGTAAAGAGCACAGAAAACCGTTGCCCAGATACATGTCCATAAATCGTAGACACCTGTGTTCTGCTTCTCAACTGGCCTCAGATATAATTTGTCCATGTCCTTCACACATGTGGCACATGCCTAAATATTTACTAAGCTAAGATAAATAGCGTCCAAATCACTATTAAGGGCATTTGTTTTACCATCAGCACTCGTTATCCCCAAGAAAAAATACTATTAAAGTCAAAAGAAACAATTCTGAAGGTAGTATCTGTTGTGGTTTTAACCACACCATTATCAGCCCCAATATTCTGGAAGGTCAGGTATTTTAAGAATGGTAGATTTTAACACAGAGATTTGCAAACAAAGTAGTATATATTCAGAATATTTTTTCCTATCATATATTTGTATTAGACTATTGGAAAAATGCTTGCAAATAATCCTGAGAGTTAGTTTTTTTTTTTTAATTTTACAAATAAGGAATTTGCATCTTGGAAAAATGATTAGCTTTGCCAGAGCTGATTAGTTAGCCAGAATAGAAATCCTAGTGAAAATAAATTCACTAGAAAGTCTGGTAAGTTAGCATAAGGACATTAGTTTTATTTTAAGTAGATTGGCATTGGACTGCCATGAGCGATTTATTCTGGATATATTTTATATTGCTACTCATATTTAATAAAGCTGTAATAAATTTTAATGAAACTCATTTGCTGTAGGGTCAGAAAATGGCTTAAAACACAATCAGAATATGATATATAGAAATGAATAATATAGATCTTTCAGATATAGAAAACCATTTTAATGATAATAACCCATCTATAGTTTTATCCTAAATTTCAAAGTACTGAATATATAATCTTATGATACAGTATATTTATAGGAATTTACCTTATACTTAGAAATCCTAGGAAAGTTCAATAGCCTTTATTGTTGTCATTTACAAAACTAACTGAAGAGTGATTATTACCAAAATACAAGTGTTTTAAATTTAACATAAACTTTAAGTTGAAAAATACGACTTTAAAGTCTACTCTGACTAGTTTGTTTAGACTAAAATCTATTACTGTTAAATTATAAGGCAAAAGTTACTAGAATTTATATAAATAAAATATGTTCCTACAAAATTCTATAGTTGTTTAATATTTTTCTATTTGCCTCAATTGTAAGGGAAGACAGATTGGCAAAAGATAAAAGTTTACTGCTAAAGGGCTGCCAAAATTAAAAATTTTATGTACAATTTTAATTAATAAATATGTCACAGTAGCATCATTTACAATAGTGAAAAACAAGAAGCAATACAGATAACCATCAACAGAAAAAAACTAGATAAGTAAAATATAGTATATTCATACAATGGAAAAAAGACAATATTTTCAACAATGGTTCTTGCAAAACTGAACAGTCACTTGTAAAACAATAAGATTGAAAAGTTCCTCACATCATATACAAATATATATAATACAAATGCAAAATGGGATAAATACCTAAATGTAAGAACTGAAAATATAAAACTTGTGAAAGATAACATAGGCAGAACACCCTTTGACCTAAATTGTAGCAATGTTTTCCTGGATCAGTCTCCTATGGCAAAAGAAATAAAAGCAAAAACAAACAAATGGAACCTAATTAAACTTAAGAGCTTTTGTACAGCAAAGGAAACCATTGATGAAACGAAAATACAACTTGTGGAATGGGAGAAAATATTTGCAAATTTGGACTTCCCTGGCAGGATAGTGATAAAAAATTTGCCTGTTAATTCAGGAGACACAGAAGACGCATGTTCATTCCCTGGGTTGGGAGATCCCCTGGAGCAGGAAACAGCAACTCATTCCAGTATTCTTGCCTGGAAAATTCCATGACTGAGAAGCCTTGAGGGCTACAACCCATGGGGTCACGAAGAGTCAGATATGATTGAGCACACGTGCATGTATCCAAAATATATAAAGAACTCAAACAACTCAGTTTAGAAAAATTCCAATTAAAAAGTGGGAAGAAGACTTGAATAGATATTTTTTCCAAAGAAGACATACAGATTCCTAACAGGCACATGAGATGATGCTCAGCATCACTATTAGAGAAATGCAAATCAACCACAATGAGGTTTCATTCCACACCCATTATAGTTGATATCATCAAATATCTACAAATAACAAATGTTGAGCGGGATGTGGGGAAAAAGGAACCCTGGTACACTGTTGATGGGAATGTAAATTGGTTTAGCCACTTTGAAAAACAGAAGGAAATTCCTTAAAAAATTAAAAACAGAATTATTATATGATCCAAAACTACTGCTCCTGTGCATATGTATATGGATGAAACAAAAACAAAAATATTAATTTGAAAAGATACATATGCACTTTAATACCAGGATTATGTATAATAGCAAAGACATGGAAGCAACCCAAGTGCCCATCAACAGAGGAATAAAGTAGACGATATATACATGTATATACACATATATACAGTGGAATACTACTCAGCCATAAGATAGAATGAAAAAATGCCATTTGTAACAACATGGATTGACCTAGAAGATATTATGCTTAGTGAAATATGTCAGAGAAAGACAAAGATTATATATCACTTATATGTGGAATCTAAAAGGTAATACAAATGAATGTATACACAAAATAGAAACAGTTTCACTGATAGAGAAAGCAAACTGTTACTAAGGGAAAGAGGAGAGGCAGGCGAGACAAGCGTGTGGTGTGGAATTAACAGATACAAACTATTATATATAAAATAGATAAACAACAAAGACATACTATATATCACAGGGAATTACATCCTTGTAATGGCCTATAATAGAACATAATCTGCAAAAATACTGAATCACTAAGGTGTACATCAAAACTGACACAATATTGTAAATCAACTATACTTCAAAAAAACTATAATACATTCATACAATGGAAATTCATATAGCAAGCAGAATAAATGAACTACAACATGCAACAACATGAATGAATCTCACACATACTATAAATTGAGCAAAAGAAGCTAAATATTGAAAACTATATACAGCATGATTTTTCAAATATGAAATACAAAAGAATGTAGAACTAATCTATGGATTAGACGTCATGATAGTGTGAACTTTTAGGGGTTTGCAATGACCGGAGGGTCGATGATTAGTGCTTCAGGGATATAGGTAATACTTCATCTCTATGCTAATGATACAGACATGTTTTATAAAAACTTATCAAATTGCACAGATATGACTTGTGCACATTTCTCTGTAATGTATTTTAGTTAAAAATGCTTTCTTTTTAAACTCTCATCCTGTTTAAACCTCATTACAAGATTTCAAGGTCATTCAAATTATTAGAGACAAAGAGGAGACCTAACCCAGGGGGAGACAGAACCAGAAGAGAGAAGTATCTCTGAAGCAAATAAAGAGAATAAATTAAAGAACAAAGATAATAATAGGTGTATAATGATATAAAACTTTGCAAAGAGATCAGGTAGAATACAAATTAGAAAACAAAAATACGGGCTTCCCAGGTGGTAAAGAATCTGCCTGCCAATGCAGAAGTCTCAAGCAATGTGGGTTCAATCCTTAGATCAGGAAGATGCTCTGTGGTAGGAAATGTCAAGCTGCTCTAGTATTCTTGCCTGGAAAATTTCATGGCAAGAGGAGCCGGGCAGGCTACAGTCCATGGTATGGAAAGAGTCGGCCACAACTCAGCAACTAAAACAACAACAATAACAACATCGTTGGACAGAGTTTGGACGTTGTGTATTCCTTGGACTGTTTCTGTGGCTCCTCAAAAGATAAAGGTAGATTAGAAAGAGATGAAAAAATGGAGGCAAGATTTGGTGGTAAACATGAAGAGTGATCTTGTGGAAGCTGAGGAATTAGTAGAATGGAGGCATTGTCGAGAATGTACTACCATGATATCACTTAAACAGAGCACTCACTATATTAGGCAGCTACTATGTTTTCAAATTTCTAAAACATTTTCCTTTGGAAGCAGTTCCTTCCACACTCCCTTAGTCATTTTAAACATTTTTTCTGGAATGTTCTCTTCTATTTTCTATCTCTTCCCCTCCAAACCCCATACCTAAATGATAGCATGTGACCCAAGCTAATATCATTGATGTTCTTCCTATTGGAAATGTGGATCTCGGGATTGGGTATTCCTTATTGCCATCATCCTATTTATGGGATGCAATGATAAAGAAACTGGAAAGATAAATAACAAAATATTAATAGTGGTTACTGTTGAGTTAGTATTTCTAGAAATTTTATATCTAGTTACATTTTATGTGTTACTTATAATTTAAAAATTAAAATAAATTAGAATAAATATAAATTTATACTTATAGGAATGTACATTTTTACATATGGGCATATTTTGGACATAATTTGATAAACATCAGAAATTTGAGAGATAGTAAAATGAGATTATGTTTTTCTCTCTAATTTTATATTTATCTAGTGTTATGTTGACTTTATATATTTAAATTTTTGTTGGGAAAATGAAAATATTCAAAAGAATGGAGTTTAAGAAAATTTAACTATATAAGTAAACAATATCAAGTTCCTCTTAACATTTTAAAAGATTTTATGACACATGGTGACTGCAGCCATGAAATTGAAAGATGCTTACTCCTTGGAAGAAAAGTTATGACCAACCTAGAAAGCATATTAAAAAGCAGAGACATTACTTTGCCAACAAAGGTCCATCTAGTCAAGGCTATGGTTTTTCCAGTAGTCATGTATGGATGTGAGAGTTGGACTATAGAGAAAGCTGAGTGCTGAAGAATTGATGCTTTTGAACTATGGTGTTGGAGAAGACTCTTGAGATCCCCTTGGACTGTGAGGAGATCCAACCAGTCCATCCTAAAGGAAATCAGTCCTGGGTGTTCATTGGAAGGACTGATGTTGAAGCTGAAGCTCCAACACTTTTGGCCACCTGATGAGAAGAAATGACTCATTTGAAAATATCCTGATTCTGGGAAAGATTGAAAGCAGAAGGAGAAGGGGACGACAGAGGATGAGATAGTTGAATGGCATCACCAACTCAATGGACATGGGTTTGGGTGGACTCCGGGAGTTGGTGATGGACAGGGAGGCCTGGTGTGCTGCAGTCCATGGGGTCGCAAAGACTGGGACGTGACTGAGCGCCTGAATTGAATTGAACTGATGACACATCAGAGTTCTAAACACTATGCTACTTTCATTATTGAGTCTTATTTTAAAAACTAGCTCTAATTCAGTTACTCATCTTGTACAATTTTTGTTTGAAAACCTTATTTTTACCGGGTAGTTTTTTTTTTTTTTTTTTCCTTTAAGGAGAACAATACAATCCCTGATTTCAAATACTTTAATTATATTTTAAACATAAACAGTTACAGTACTAGTTCTTTGGTGTAATCCACATCTCTTATCATTTAAACTACTCTGCAAAGTACATTTCTGGAAAGTTTTTTAATCACACTATGGAAAGGTGGGCTGTTGCCCTTTACTCCTCAAATAAAAACATTGGTAATGAGAGATTATGATGCCAGTTAGAGACCTACCGTTTGATGTGCATTTTTTGTACATTTACATGGTTTATCTCAAGTAATACTATAACAGTTTTTTTAGGTAGGCAATATTGCTATTATTCCCATTTAACTAAAAAAGGAACTATACAAATATGACTTGTCCAAAGTTACTCAAGTAGTAACTGTTAGGAGTAGAAAGAACCTGGTACTATTTTCCATGAGATTACGTACATTTCTTTTCATATGTTATGTATTTTAATCTATTACTTAAAGCTACCATTAAGAAATAGCTTGAATTCAGTAATGAATATTTTGGTTTTGATTTTATTATCTATGTATCTATTTACAAGGTTATTATTTTTAAATAGTGATATATTTAATTTGGGAATAATATATATAATATTATATTATACACATATGTTTTTAGCTTAGTATATAATATATAAATAGTTTTAGCTTGAAAGGCTTAATTGCACTTATAGCCTTATAAACAAAGGATATTTTAAAGAAGTAAAAACAGGACATTTGCAAATTTGATTTGACTTAAATTTGACATATATTTTAAATGAGTGTATTTATTTATCTATTCTTATGTAAATAATTACCAATTTATTCCTTATTTTATCTTCTCACTTTTAACAAAATAATACTGAAAAAGAATAATATTTTCAGCGTATGGCCATGATCAGCAGCTTGATTACAATATCTTTTAGCCAGAATCACCCAACTAAGCTACTCCCATATTCATCACCCTCAAAAAGTATGTAAAATTATGTTCCTACATTTTTAACATTTATCTCTAGTATTTTTCTTGTGTGTATGTCACTGCATAGAACATTCATAATAAACCATAACTCACCATGCAAGTACAGATTTGTTTTAGAACAGTAAATGAAAATCACCTTTCATTTCTGCTAGTTAACTAACCAGTCTGTGACTACATCTGCTGCTGCTGCTAAGTCACTTTATCGTGTCCAACTCTGTGCGACCGCATAGACGGCAGCCCACCAGGCTCCCCCGTCCCTGGGATTCTCCAGGCAAGAACACTGGAGTGGGTTACCATTTCCTTCTCCAATGCATGAAAGTGAAAAGTGAAAGTGAAGTCACTCAGTTGTGTCTGACTCTTAGCGACCCCATGGACTGCAGTCTACCAGGCTCCTCCATCCATGGGATTTTCCAGGCGAGAGTACTGGAGTGGGTTGCCATTGCCTTCTCCATGACTACGTCTACATATTTTCAAATATCACCATGACTTCTACTTAGAAAGTCCTCATCAATGATGAAATTTTACTTACGTATAGAGATAACCAGATTGACTAGAAAAAAGATTGAATAAGGAGCTCTTTCTAAATATACAACACATACAAGTCAGTTTATCAAGATCCAGCTCTCTTAACTATGTTCTATTCAAAAATGATGCCATCAAGATTTGTAAACCAAGTATATTGAGGACCAACAGATTCAGTGTAGGAACAGGAAAGTGAGGAGGAATTTGTTGAGAATTGATGTTTTTACTGCTTTTGGAAACACTTCACTCAAACATTAGAAATAAATGTTGCTAAATTAGCACAGCTGTTCCCTCATAGCTCAGTTGGTAAAAAATCTGCCTGTAATGCAGGAAACCTGCATTGGAATCCTGGCTGGGGAAGATTCCCTGGAGAAGGAAATGACAACCCACTCCAGTATTCTTGCCTGGAGAATTCCATGAACAGAGGAACCTGGCAGGCTGTAGTTCATGGGGTTACAAGAGTTAGAGATGACTTAGCGACTAAACCATACCACCAAAATGTCAATGTCATAGCAGTAGTGTCTGGGACAGCACTGCACATTATTAGGACCTAAAAATGTACATTGTAACCCCCTCATCAATATTTTGGCTTTGTAGTAAATTCCTGTGCTAGTCTTAAGGCTTAATATTGGCCATTTCCCATCTTATTGGAAATCTTAGTTACCAAGAACAGCTGCAGGATAGAGAAGAGATTTAGGGGAAACTATCTCTTAAGGAGCCATCATCATCTTTATACACCAAGCTATATTAATCTTCAGAATGGGTGGATATTTTGATTCTGCAGTATGAGGTCAATTTCTAATTCTAGTTGAATTCGTACATCAATATATTTTTTTAAACCATAAGTTATATAACCAGTTAACAAAATAAAGATTCCATCTTAGTTTAAACTTTTTTATAGCCATAGAAAATACAGAAATATCAATAGTTTATATGCAGCTAGATGAGTTATTTACTATTTAGGCTGTGTTCTGAATTACCTTTTCAATGTATATAGCTAGGAGAGTTGTGTTACATGGGAGCTACAGTGGAATCAAAAGATTCTCCACGGACTTGCTATTTTTTGTGTGTGGGCCCGCCCTTGACTTAATACATGGCATTCCTTTTTCTTGACATTCTATTTCTTAAATCACATTTGCTGTCCTCTAAATTGGATGGAAAAATCAAGTTTCATTCTGTGTTATGCTCTTTGTCCTTTTTCACTTATACACTCTACATTGATTTTAGTAAGGCACTCGCCACAGCTTATGAACTCGGGCAGCTTCTTTGTAAAAAAGAAAATGAGTTCACTTGTAAGTCTGTTTTTTCCCCCAAGCCCTTTGCAAACTAATTACTGCACGTGCAGTACAATAGCAAGGGGAACAGAGCTGAGCAGAAGGTTAGGGAAGGCAATCAGACAGCATGCCACTGTCTGCACAACATCCTGTGAGCCAGAGATGCTGCCTTATCTTGTGTTGATTACCCCTGTAGACAGCATGTAGCCACCAGCCATTAACTCCTTGAAGGACTCCAAGTGTAATTTGGAGTTGCCAGTGCAGTCTGCTCCTTCATATAATGGCATCCTAGATCATTAAACGGTAATTTATATTGTCCTGCTTGCAAAAAAAAAAAAAAAAAAAGTGAATCCATTTCCATGTTCTTTCTAAAGAGAAAAGAGTAATTTATAGACATATATACAATAGAGGACCTGGGCTATTCAAAACTCCCGGCAAGCTGAGTGCATAGAGAAATGAATGTCTTGCATTTAAGGGTCCATGACTCTTTGTGCCTTTTGATGCCAAGCGAACTCTAACCATGCTCTAATGAGGAGCTTTCCTCCTAACCTATGTGAAGCCACTGACATTTGGCATGTTGGGCAGATAGATCAAAAGTGGCCTACAAGCATGTATAAATGTTTAACACCCAGGTGTTCGACTTGACATTTTCTTGCTATCTAGCAGCTGCCTGATTATTTAAGGATTACCAACAGTCATTGAACATGGAGAAAGGTCCACCTGTACTAATCATGTGCTATAAAAGGATCAGTGTTCACCTCAGTTTCTTTTGATTATCGTCGTTAAACTTTCTCTTAGGTCCCCTAGCTTGCTAGAGGAAAAAGATTCACTGAACTCTGCTGTACAAAGCTCCTGCTATGGAGATATTAATGGATGCTTTTGTGTCCCCAATAATAGATGTTTTTCTCCCTAAGAAGCTCAGATAAAGAATACTAAAACATATTTCACTTTAGATTTCACTCTATGATTTCTATTGCTATTATAAAATTATACCTGAAGTGGATTTAATATAAAGAAATAACTGGCAAGTCAAGTCGCTGCTATTTCATATTTTAATTTTTTTGTTATCAAAGTAATACTAAATTAGTATTAGAAGACAAGGGCTCCATTCTAGTCCAAGCCCTATCTCTGACACTATTAAACATATGATATTGGACAAATTAACTTCCCTTAGTCTCAGTTTCCCCACTGGTGGATGCATGCTGTGTCACGCTTTGCCAATCAGTCAAGTCCGACTCTTTGGGACCCGATGGACTGTGGCCCCCAGGCTCCTCTGTCCATGAGGTTCTCCGGTCAAGAATACTGGAGTGGGTTGCTGTGTCCTCCTCCAGGGGATCTTCCCAACTCAGGAACTGAACCTGAATCTCTTACATCTCCTGCATTGGCAGGTGGGTTCTTTACCACTAGCGCCACCTGGGAAGCCCCACTGGTGAACAGTTATGATAGATTTGTTAAGAGAGATAAAAACAACTTTAACTAATACTCTTGTTATAGTCAGGGTAAAGGAGCGCACACCCAGCTCGCACACTATCCAATTTCAGGTGGAATTAGGAGGGGTGGTATTTATGAGTATATGTTGTGTCAAATGGAGTCAGGGTGCTGAAAACATCCTTTCCTTTACTCTCAAGTATTCTGTCCTAATTCTATTTTTATTGCTAGTATTATTACTTGCTTGGCATCCTCTAGGCACTCAATAGACATGAGTTCCTTTTTTGTTTTTCACCAACACTTCCCTTTTTTATTCTTTCCCTTTTGTTTTAATGACAATAGAATGGGAATCTTCTGTAAATAAGGAGGGAAGGTTGGTGAGATGAAAGGAAATCCTTTTCCTTTAATTCTGGCCTCTATTTGGACCAGTTTAAAACAGAAGCCTGATAATCACTTTGTCAAGTTTGTTCTAAGTTGTTGTCAACATTAGGTTTATTTTTATTGCAACTGAGACTTGCTATCTGGGTGCTTACTTACGTTCCTGCTATATATATGCAATACTAATATCAAGATGGCTTTCTGTGGAAAGCAAATGGCATATGGTTTGTGAAAATACTTTGCTGACAACATAAACAACCAAATATATACCAGTTGTTCTTGTTATCTGACACGTGCTGTGGACCTAAATACTTTGGGATTTGGGGACATTTTTGGACTTTTAAAATATATTTGTTTCATACATTAACGAAACCTCTGGCTTAATCCCTGTTGGCTGGTATGTGAGTCACTAGATTTATCATTTCTGAGAGTGAAAATGTGCATCCCATTTACCACTTTTGAACATACAGTTGAGCTTAAACAATGTGGGTGTTGGAAGTACCAAGAAAAATCAGAGTATAAGTTACTGTCCGAGCTCCATATATACAGCTCCTCCATATCTGTGGTTCTCCAGATATGTTGAATCTGAGGATTCAACCAACAGCAGATCAGGTAGTATTATAGAATTTACTATTGAAAAATATCCATGTATTATGAGTGGACACACACAGTTCAAACCCCTGTTGTTCAAGGGCCAACTCTATATTGAATGCAATATATTTAAAATATTTGTGGATATCAAAAGATAAAATTGCAATCAGACTGCAGGAAATGACATTCACTTTATCATTTCAGGTTGTGCAGTCTCTCTGAATGAGGTTTTGGTGGCTGATGAAACAAACTTAAACCTTATACTCTGGAAAAAATAACCAATGATGCTACAGTAGCTTTTGGCCAACTACAGCCCATAGGCCGAACCCAGACAGCTGTCTGTTTTTGTGTTGTCTACAAGCTAAAAAGCTTATTTTAAATTTAAAATGGCTGCAAAAATTCAAACCAGAATGCTGTTTTGTGATGTGTGAAAATTACAGAAAATTCAAATTTTAGCATCCATAAGTAAAATTTTACTAGGACACTGTTACATCCATTTATTTATCTGTTGTCTGTGACTGCTGTCATGCCACAACAGTAGAGTCTAGTAATTGTGACAGAGACCATATGGCCCACAAAACCTAAATAATTACAATCTGGCCCTTTACAGAAAAAGTTTGTCTACTCTTGGTCTAAGGCATCATTAAAACTTTAGGATAATTTAGTATTTTCCTATTCAAATAGGGTAGACTAGATCTCAGTCCTTATGTATACATTGATCAGAGACAAAGTGGAAAAATGTACATTAGATGGGAGACTAAAATCTTGAAAGCTTTGTTTCCTGGAAAACTATGAAAAATAAATGGATAGAGTTAAGTTGTAAAAGAACATAATTAAGATAAAACATATGGGGTTTCCAGCTCTGATATAGATTTAATTACATATATATACATTTGATCTATCTATCTATCCATCTATCTATCTATCTATCTATCTATCTATCTATCTATCTGTCTGTCTATATGTATGCAAGGTTAAAAAGGTAAATGTTAGAGCAGAAACTTGAACAAGACTCATTGATTGTAATTCAACTGGGTGGCTTCCTCATTCTCCATACGTTTTCTAAACCTGACTCTCATGAAAGTAAAATCTTAGTGCAAAAATTATTTATGAAGCTTCTTGTAAGAGATCCATATTTATTTAGACATAAAGACCAACAACCTTATCAGATTAGGCATAATGCTTCCACATATAGCTTTTATCAATATGTAGCACAAGTCTATTTGTGGTCATTTAAAATGAATAATTACACATCATCAAAAGATTCTGCCCAATTAACATTATGTTCTGACACTCATCAAATGCCCAGGTCTTACCATCTTGAAATATCCACTTTGTAGCAGCCATTTTGGCCATCTGTTTCCATTAAAGCCAATTGTTCAGACTAACAGAAAACAACTAGAAACACTGAGATAGTAGTGTCCTATAGATGAGAAGACATACATAGGAGAAGAGCGATAGCAACATCTCAGTAAATAGCAAATATTTATGTTTCCTGAGCACTTCTTTAGTCATAGACTCTGGGCTTTATTTCTATCATGTTCATTAACCCTTGCAACAGTCTTGTGACAGAGGTACAAATATCATTATTGCTATAGAAAGAGGAATTAAGGAACAGTTACGGATTTTGTTGATCTCACAACAGGATCTGAAGTCCAGAAATTTGTGTGTGTGTGTGTAAGTCTTTGTGAGAGGGATTCTACCCTACTCTTAATCAGTAGGCAAGTAGGATTGGTTTACTTGTCACCAGGGGACATTTTTGGTGGTGAGAGGGTATGGTGTTTTTGAGAGAAGATACAATGCTTTGTGCAGATAGACTGCTAAAATACAATTTTTCTTTCTCTCCCATATAGTTGGCTCTGAGTTTAGGTTATTTCAACTACTAGAAAAATATGCAATATGAATTGAGTACTGATTTATGCCAATTTAATTGTATTCGTATTTCTTTTTAAAAACAGTCACCATCAAGCTGTTTATTGCCATGTCAGGAACACCAGACATGTATGATTTAATAGATAAATAAAATATATTTACCTTTGGTATATGCACTATTCAATGAGTTATTAGCATAATACTATGCTTTAGGAGAACATGCCCATGGATATACTTGACCCAAGTTTTCTTAACAGTTTAACAAGACAGTCCTAGTTGAGTGAAGCCTCTAGCTGATAGGTTTACGGATTCTGAGATTTCCCAGTACGTAAACAGTGAAAATACAGACCACTTAGTATACAATGCCATGCCAAATTTGAAGCTGGGTTTTAATTTCCTGTTGAGATTAAAATAGTAATAAAAGACAGGAGCTTTAAAAGGAATTGAAACTAAAGTTAACCAAAAATAAAGAGGATAAAGAAGAGAACATGTGCCGGTGATGAAAACTTCTCTATGGTGCCACAGACTAACACTGCGGGGCCTTTCCTTTAGGACTCGGCGTGGAATGATAGAAAGGGCATGCATTATGGAGCCAGTCAGACCTGGGTTCAAATCTTTCACGAAGGAATTAATAGCCTTATGCTATGCTTTCCTGCATGCTAAGTCACTTCAGTCATGTCTGTCTCTTTGTGACCCTATGGACTATACACCACCAGGCTCCTCTCTCCATGGGATTCTGCCATGCCCTCCTCCAGGGGACCTCTCTAAATCCTATTTGCTAAATTGGGGAAATTACGTATGCAACAGGATAAATGTTAAAAAGATATTTTGTGAAGTTTCAAATGCAGTTCTTGAGAATTAGGAAAAATGACAAATGCTAATTTATTGCATTTTCTATGTGCAGTCTTGTGTGTGTGTGTTCTCTGCATTTTTCAGTCCCCTCTCTTCCCTTACTTGCTAATATTTTCATTTTCACACCCTCAAGTGTCCCTATGTTTAATTACCAAACTCCAGCCACTATAAAGCTTAGTAGAAAAGTCACGCATAGTCAAGCATTCATTAACACTGACCAAATAATAACCATTAGTTGGGTATAAGTAATTCCTAAATGACATGAACATTTGGGCAATGTAACTCATAAGGTTCCTTTCCTAGCTAAAAATACTTGACCCTTAGAATTACTAGTTAGCCAAGATAAGATGGGTGGAGTGGGGTGTGAGGTGGGAGGTTGCTTCAAGAGGGAAGGGGGCGTGTGTATATTTATTACTGATGCATTTGGTGTATGGTAGAAACCAACACAGTATTGCAAAGTAATTATGCTCCAATTGAAAATAAATTTTTAAAAGTATTTTGGAGAGAAGGTAATATTGCCTCCGTGTACATTAACTTTTGAAAATCAACACAATTTACTGAGCACCGACTTTGCATATTAGATATGAAACTTGCCACAAATAAACCTAAGCAGAGTGGCTAAGACAGGCATTCATGAAACGGTTATTTTATTAAATGTTAAATTGTAACTGCATTGTAAAATAACAATTGTAAACGAAAGTGTAAGTAAAAGTTCTAAGCGAGACTATAAAAGAGAAGGGGTTGACATAGACACATCCAGAAATCTTCATTGAGGAAGAGACCCCAGCTGCTATCTGAAAGCGAACAGGGGTGAGCAGGTAGACAGAGAGGGATACAAAGGCATAGGCAGGAACTTGTAGGGAAAAGATGTATGCATTGTGAGGGGATGAAAAGAGATGATGTCTAGAGCAGAGAAATATTACAAGATGTAAGAGGTAAATGGGAGCTATGTTTATTATTTATAGAATGCTAGCCTGAAGTTGGAGTAGATGGTTGACTTCAGGATGATTTAAGACATACTTAAAAATGGTACCAGTGACATTCTCTTCCAGATATTTTGCCATTCATTTACCTATTTAGCTAATAAACTATCATTAATCAGATACAGGCAATCTTCACTTTGTATGTTAGTGCAGGACTGTGCATGCTAAAACCATGCAAACAATTGTAATATTAATGAGAAAAATTATGACATTTCTGTAGCTACCAAATTTCAGTCAACTGTTAAAACTTCTCTTACTCTCAGTTACAAATATATAGGGAAATAAAAGTAAAAGTAAATTTTATTTAAAACTGATTTGAAATTTTGGAAACATCAAGAATGAAAATACATTATTTGTTTGTTAAAAAGTATGTATCACAGGAGCAGTTTGAACAGTAGTTGCCTTTTTCTCATCATATAATATATATATGGAGTATCTCTGCTGTGTCTCAGTGAATTGTCATCCTCCTCTAAGCTAATACAGGCTTGCAACATTTTATCTTTCACAAATTCAGTGTAGTGAAATATCTCTGAGAATTCCTTTAATGTCAAGTCTTTTGTCACAGCACTCCCTCTGGGACACTGTCATCCTTTTCATCACAACCTTTTTCCTAATTTATGTTGATAAGTTCACCTTCTAAGTTCCTCCAGTTGTATATCTTGTATCTCTTGAATGGTGACAGTGTAACCAGTCCCAGGGTGAACTGTTTCTTCTGTAACTTCATTTCCATTTAATTTGTTTCACTTCCAGTGTTATCACCTTTCATTCTTCTGCTGTGGTTTCATCTCTGTCAGTCAATTCCCTCTTTCAATTATCCATTTTTGCAAGTGCCATAGGATATCACTGGGAGATAAGATGTCAGTGCAAATACAGGCTGCTGTTGACTCTCTGCGCATACCGAATCCCAGGTATGCAGTAAACAATCGCTAACAAGCTTTCAAAGAAGTAATTGGTTGGTCACTGATCATGATGTGCATCTGTATTTTATAACAAGTTTTTCAAGTATTTATAATGATCATGCATGACTGAGGCACACTTACAGAAAATCAAATTAATGGGAAAGAACTACTAGGGGGCAAATACACAAAAACCTTTTAGAATTTTTACTTATATTTACATGATCTTTTCCTCTGGATAGCTAAACTACCGCCAATTATCACTAAGTAAGATTGACTTTTTATATAAGAATGAGGGGCATGGGCATTCTCTACACCCTATTAGTATAAATCTAGGATAACACATATGCATGTAATTTCAGGAAGAAATAAAATCAAGAAACATCACTAACAATCTGGGATATATAGCCATTGAACAGGCAAAGGTTTTATTTTATACTTCACTTTCAGTGTCCACTACGTTTTAAACCCAGCTTTGATACTTCTGCTCAATTCAGCAGAAATCTCTTATGCACTAACTAGTATTTTAAAATTAAACTCATTTATTCAGCAGATGAGAAATTAGAGTTGTTACTTATCTCATACATAATTCTACCAGTCATCCTAGTAGCAATCATTTCTCTCCATAATATCTCCTTAAAAAAGTCAATAATCTTTTCACAGTGGATAATAACTTACACAGTGAATGTGAAAAGAGTGTTCAAGTCCTTTGTGAAATCAACCCAATGTCTTTTGTTAAGTATGTATGGCTTCAAATCAGTGTAAAATGGCAGGCTAAAAGTTAAATAGTGTGCATTGCTGGATCTAATTAATTCTACTATTTTATGCCAAAAATTCCATTAGTTTCCATTAAAGGTCTGATGTAGTGCAGGCTCCTTTATGTTTTGGAGTTAAAACAATGAAACTTCATTTCGAATTAAGGACTATATTGCAGAACTAAAGGAATGCTAGTGTGGTTTTCTAGCATTGAGGCAGCTACTCACTTTTAACAGGATATTCAAAACAAGAGTTGCTATGTGATGTATTAACAGAGAACTTAAATCCAAAGGGAAAGGTAGCCAGTAAAAGGCAGTTGAGTTTGCCCTATGGGTTATAATGTTATGATAACATTATAATCTGCCAGTGAAAATGAAAGTTTCACTAGGGTCACTGGAAATGTTAGAAGTAGCAGTATAGACAAATTTAATATTATTGTGCTTGAGATTTATGCCTCTGCTGTACCTGCTCCTTCACAGATCCCATATACTAATAATTCATTGTACACTTTCATAGCCCCTTGTATCATCAGTAAATAATACTTATTATATACCCACTAGATGTAAATCATCACCATCACTATTCGATGACAAATAGACCATTTACTCACATGGAGAATGAACCATGAAAATGGGAAATGGCATATTTTTATCTGCTCCCAAAGAGCATGAAGTATTCTGGACTCTTTCTAGTGGGTATCACTAGATTTACTTAGTTTATTTATTTATTTTCGATGGTTAGAACCAATTTTAGCTTCGCTTGTCAATTAAAAAATAATGCTTGACTTGATAATGAAAAACAATACATATATATTTAAGATAATCACAGTTATAATCTATTACAAGTAAATTTTAGTTTGTGAGAGGTTTTTAAGTAAAAACATAGATAAAGTGATTGCTTCACATGTATATTTTACTGCCACAGGCTTACTTTTTATTAATCAATCCGTCGTCAAGCATCATCTGAAAAAACACTGTTATGTTAGGCTTTAAATTAGTAGTTGAGACTAACATTAGTATACAATTATTATGGCTTCAATCAAGAGAAGTTTCTTCAAGATAATTCATAACTGTAGAGAGTTCAAAATTGTGAATATTTGTGTCAGTGTCCATCCATGCTTTTCTTTGGAGGCGAAGATCCATAGCTTTAGTCATTCTTGAAATGTATGTTTTGTTAAGGCTGAGAGATATTCTTCTGGATAAAGGGATATAAAATGAGCTTACACTAAATATTAAATTGAATTTGGTGAATTATACAACAATGGAAGGTAAACGTTCATGAAAGGCAGAGATAATATGGATTGGGATAGTAGAGAAGAGCTACATTATAAGACAATCTTAAATGCATAAGTAGATAATATATACTATATCCTTGTTTTCTAGGTGTTTAGGAGATAAATACATTTATCTGTTTGATACATCATAGTGATAACTAGAAATTCTATTTCATTCTTATATTTCCTTTAGCTTACATTCTTAAGCTACATAAAATAATTCAAAGATCTAGTTAATATGACTGAACAATTAAATAGCATCAATGAACTCCATGAAATGGATTTTGTCAAAAGATCAATATTTTCATCAATATGTCCTTCTGAAAAGATGTTAATTTTATGGATGGAATTAAGTTCAATTGATTCTAAAAATAGATCTAGGATATGAATGTTTCATATTTAGTATTTTCTGTGCAGCTCTTTAAAAACCAACTTTTCTACCACTAAGTACAGTAAGTCACTCACAATAAACAACAAAAGACTGACATATATAAAAAAATTAATTTTAAATTTCACTTCGCATTTTCTTCTGTATACCAAAGTTTTGTCAGTTACTTAAATTTCTTTTAAGTTTAATATCTAATAGTTACTTCAAAAATTGAAGCTACAAGCTTACCTATAATTTATATGCCATATTCTACAAATTTAGGGGGAAATATTTTGAAGGGCTTAAAAATAAATGTTTCTCAAAGATTTTATGAACAGATAATTATATGTAAGTTTCACAAGAAGCAGAACATTAATAAACCTGGATAAGACAATAAAGACTATTCTGTTTTCATATATGCAAGTCTAGGTAGTAGATATCAAGCAGAATTACATAGTTACTTATGGACAGCTGAAAATTTGTTTCCTAATTTAATAACCATAAGAAGATTGAGATTATTTTTTTCATTTTAGAGAAAGATGTTTTTAAAAAACTTTGGATCTTTTTATATTTTATTTTAGATATTTAATATCAATTCCATTTTTCCATAAATTTAACCTTGATTATGAAGCAAGACCAAAGTGAATCCAATTTGTCCCAGAACTCCTTTGGATGAATTACATCCTATCTTTCATTTTGAATCTACATGTCAGCTTTGTATCAACATCTCTTTCACTTGTTTCATAAAGTTTTTGATTCATGTGAAAAGAGATATTCATTTTTACAATTACTGCTTCTCAGAAAAAAGGATATTCTAATTTCCAAGTTCCTTAATTTCGCATTGAAAGCAAAAAAAAAAAAAGAAGGAGAAGCTTAAGCAGCCACTGAAAATACTGTTTTTTGAGGCTATTTCTTTCCAATCAAAACCAAAAATAAAACCTACTTTCTATTCATCATTGAGCTTGACTGTCTATCTCCTCTTCCTTACTCCTACTCACTGAAGGTATAGGGCACTCTTATGGCCTGGTTGTTAAAGTGGCTACAATCACAAATTAAAGGAATTAATAAGAATCATGATCTATACCATATCTTCTCTCTTAATAATGTTATTTATTCCAAAATAGAAAGATTTAAACTAAGATATACTGTGAATTAAAGCAGGATATAAAATTATTTATGTGTAGAACAATTTGTCTTTCAAACAAATGAGGAGGTTACTAGATGGAATCTTTCTCCCACCTCTTATAATCTATAATTATAAAGTCATTTTTATAGTTAAAAGTGGAAGAAACAATCATTTAGTTGTTATGCCAGGACCCAGGAATCAGATCTTGTAAATTAGAGCATTAGTGTTAGCTTAATATTTTAATTGGTTATTAACAAATGCCTTGAAGATACAACATTGACTCACGAAATCCAGAATAACAAAATAAGTTATTCTGTATATCCGTTGGATGAAGGTTCATTCATTTCAAAGAAAATATAAAAATCTGAATCGTGTTTCTCTTTTAGCATCTGAAAATATTTACAGCTTTCTCGATTATTCCATGCTGCAAAGTCCCATGAAAAGAACAGCTACGCTACATCAGTCACATATTTCTAAAAATGAGCACATTTGTATGAGCCAAGAAAAAGCAATCAATATTTGTTCATACTTTTCATTTAAAGTATCCAATGGAGAAAACCTCACACCTTCAATGCCTCAAATGGTAATTCACTACTCATGTTATTACTATCCCCATCTTTGACTTGTTTTAAGACAAAATAAATCCAGCATCTTTGTATTCTGCCCAAAATTATTTTGTAAGTTTTTTTCACCTATTCTTTATCAATTACTGTTAATATATCTTTGTTTACTTAGACAGTCAAAATCTAATCTCAGTAAGCTAAAAATATCCTACTAAGACTTCATATACAATACATATAAGAACATCATGTTAGACCAATATGGATATATAGGTATGTGTATTTACCTAGCAATGCTTGTTTCAAAGATAAGTTTGATGTGTTACAGGGTTAAAGAAAAACATTGATCTTAAAAAAGACCTTAAATTTTAAGCCCTTCGCATATAATAAGATCAAAATAATGACTCAAGAATGGCTTATGTTAATGAAAAAGCAGTGAAGACCAAAGCAGAAATCTAAGGCATATACATATGGAAATCTCATCATTAAGTTCAGATAAAAGCTAATGCATATTAAGAAAGAATAAAATACATCTGTCTATCTGTCTAATATGGCTGATTGACCTGGTCTTGGAAGTTTCTAAGAACAAAGTAGTTTCTGAAGTCACAATTTCATTTCTAAAAAAAAAAAAAATGACATTTCAATAATCTAATCAGAGGTATAATTTTAAAAGAAAAGAATAAAAGCTTGCTTTACAGTAAAATAAATTTTAAAGACATATATAATCATGGTATGAATAATGTTGCACTGTACTATTGATTAAAAGAGTTTGACCATGACATTTCATTCATCAGATTCCATTTCTCATTACATGAAAACAATGCGGTTATCAGGAATATGTGCGATTTCTCATATGTATGTTGCCTCTGAAATTTTTTGCCTCAATTTTCAATGATTAAAGAATTTATTATGATTTTTATCAGAATTGAAGGCTTTCATCATCACAGTCCTTCCGAATTTCAGCCTATTCTAAAGACTTTAGAACTGTTATGAAACAGACTGTACAAAGAGAAATTTTAGCTTCATCCCATTACTGCATGAATTCAGACTTCTTTAGGTCAGTTGCTTTTTTTAAATAATATAACTCATTTAAATTATTCATTTATTAGTATATGGATATTTGGATTGTTTCCATTTTTAGCTATGATAAATAAAGATATGAATATCTGTGTAAACATTTTTGTGTAGATACAAGTTTTCATTTCCCTCTGGTGATACCTAGGTGTAGAATTGCTGAATAGTGTGGCAACTCTACCTCTTTTCTTGGCACCCCACAACATGTGAGATTTTAATCAGTTGTTGATGTAAATACATATGACTGACTCTTAAGGGCAGTCTCATTAATGAAAATGGAAAACAATTGAATCTTCTGGAACTGGTACTGATCATTGAGATGATTCAGTATGAGTCCACTCTGGCAAATCACCATGATATGATGATTATAGTACCCCTTAAAAGCAGCACTTCAGTTCTCTGCTAGATCACTAGTTCACTAACAACAAAATGAACCTAAGACAAAACTTAACAAAAATTAGAAAAATGCAGATCTACATCCTTAATGTGAATCCTGCAAGAGAATGTAAAAGTGATGGGGTGTGGTATTGGTGGTGGGTGTGCTATACTAATCATGGAAAAATTTACCTGAGAGGTTTTTAAAATGTGTGTGTGCCTGTGTGTGTATATATATATATTTATGTTTGTCTTACTCGTCATGATTGTTTCAGTTCAGTTCAGTTCAGTTGCTCAGTCGTGTCTGACTCTTTCTGACCCCATGGACTGCAGTATGCAAAGCCTCCCTGTCCATCACCCACTCCCAGAGTTTACTCAAACTCAGCCCATTGAGTCAGTGATGCCATCCAACCATCTCATCCTCTGTCGTCCCCTTCTCCTCTCACCTTCAGTCTTTCCCAGCATCAGGGTCTTTTCAAATGAGTCAATTCTTCATATCAGGTGGCCAGAGTATTGGAGTTTCAGCATTAGCCCTTTCAATGAATATTCAGGACAGATTTCCTCTTGGATGAACTGGCTGGATCTCCTTACAGTCCAAAGGACTCTCAAGAGTCTTCTCCAACACCACAGTTCAAAAGCATCAATTCTTTGGTGCTCAGCTTCCTTCGTAGTCCAACACTCATATTCATACATGACTACTGGAAAACCATAGGTTTGACTAGATGGACCTTTGTTGGCAAAGTAATGTCTGCTTTTAATAAGCTGCCTAGGTTGGTCATAGCTTTTTTCCCATGGAGCAAGGGTCTTTTGATTTCATGGCTGCAGTCACCATCTGCAGTGATTTTGTGTTGGTAACTCAGTCCTGTCCAACTCTTTGTGACCCCATGGACTGTAGCCCACCAGGCTCCTCTGTCCATGGGATTCTCCAGGCAAGAAAACTGGAGTGGGTTGCCATTTCCTTCTCCACAGTGATTTTGGAGCCCCCCAATATGTCTCACTGTTTCCTCTGTTTCCTGATCTATTTGCCAAGAAGTGATGGGACCAGATGCCATGATCTTAGTTTTCTGAATGTTGAGTTTTAAGCCAGACTTTTCACTCTCTTCTTTCACATTCATCAAGAGGCTCTTTAGTTCTTCATTTTCTGCCATAAGTGTGGTGTCATCTACATATCTGAGGTTATTGCTATCTCTCCCAGAAATTTATATTCTACCTTGTGCTTCCTCCAGCCCAGTGTTTCTCATGATGTACTCTGCATATAAGTTAAATAAGCAGGGTGACAATATACAGCCTTGATGTACTCCTTTCCCGATTTGGAACCAGTCTGTTGTTCCATGTCCAGTTCTAACTGTTGCTTCCTGACCTGCACACAGATTTCTCAAGAGGCAGGTCAGGTGGTTTGGTCTTTCTGTCTCTTGAAGTATTTTCCACCACTTGCTTTGATCCATACAGTCAAAGGCATCAGTGTAGTCAATAAAGCAGAAGTTCATATTTTTCCTGAACTCTCTTGCTTTTTTGTTGATCCAGTGGATGTTGACAATTTGATCTCTGGTTCCTCTGCCTTTTCTAAATCCAGCTTGAACATCTGGAAGTTCATGGTTTATGTATTGCTGAAGCCTGTCTTGGAGAATTTTGAGCATTACTTTGCTAGCCTGTGAGATCAGTGGAAATGTGCAGTAAATTGTTTAGTGATGAATAAAAAAAAAATAATCTTGAGAAAGCGCCCTGCCCTTGTCAAATTACCTCCTTAGACATGACTCTTATGGATCCTGGAAAGAAACATTTTAATTTCAATACAAAGACATATTAAAATTATGGAATAAGACTACTTTATATAGAAAGTACACTTTATATGAAGCAATTTTGCTGTCTCACTGTATACCCTTGGAGAGGGCCCAGAGCAGATTTGCCTTATGCTGATTTCTGTTGTTTACTAAATCATGTTGGAATAGCTCTTCATTCTGCTCTGATTAGGGCATGTATTACTATGCTGTATTTTCAACATTTCTACTGTAATGTAAAAATCAGGGTTTAAATAGTTGTTCAAAGTAAAAGAGTAAGAACTAGTGTTATACTAAGCATTTTAAAAGTAATGATAAAATACTTAGCTATAAAATAAATTAGAAAATGCCTTGCTTAAAAATAGCAAATTTAGTATTTTTTTCCCATAATACTTTTCCCTCTCAATTGTAAACCTATTTTCAAAATGTATAGTCATTTTACACAATGTTCTTAATTACTGTTTAGGCCTAGAATGAAAATTCACTTTTCTAAATTTGAATTCTTTGTGATAGTTAAATGCTACAAAAAAAAAAAAGTTAACTTTGAGTTTGACTTAAATATATAGTTTGGAGGAAATGATCTTTATTGTGAGTTTTTTATCATGTTGAAGAGTTTTTTTAGGATTCAGATTGATTGGGGATGACATTACCAAAACGAGAAAATAATATTTTGCAGTGCAGAATAAAAGAATAAAACCTTATATCAATACTCTCCAAAAGAAATACCACATGAGACACAAATGTAGTTTTAAAGTTTCTAGTATCATACTAAAAAAAAACAGTAAAAAGAAACAGGTGAAAATAATGTTAACAGTATATCTTACTTAACCCAATATACCCAAAATATCATTTCAACATGCAATCAGTCTGAAAAATTGTTAACATATTTCTCTTTCTTCCATGTGTTCTAAATCATTAAAATCTGGTTGTGTTTTATAAAACAGAACATCTCAATCTGGACATGTGATTAATAGTTATTCTGCTGAACACAAAGACTTGTAGGACTGGGTAGCAATGCTCTTGGACTTTACCTTTTAAAAAAGTTTGCATTTAAGGCAAAAGATTTAAAAATATATAGAATGTATTCAAAGGAAGAAAACATCACAGTATCATAAATTTAACATTTTCCCCCTTGGATGTGAAAACTACAGGTCGAATTTTCTAGAGAAGTATAGTTAAGGGCAAGAAAGAAGGTTTCAAAGAGCAGGTGAAGGAGATATCACAGTAGACTTATTTCACTGATGCCCTGTATCCAACACAGATTGCCACAATTTGTAAGACAAAAGCAGCTGAGGTGGAGGCATTAAGCTGTCTCGTTTCTTACTTGTATCATATCTTTTTCTATTTTCTCTGACTCATACTTATGGTTATTTGAAAAAAAAAATACAGTTTTAGAAAGACGACTTTGTCAAAACTGTTAAAAATAAATTTTTTTTAATCTTATATTGGAATACAGCTGATTAACAATGTTGTGATAATTTCAGATGGACAGCAGAGGGACTCCTCCATACATATCCATGTATCTATTCACCCCCAAACGCCCCTCCCATCCAGGCTGCCAGATAACCCTGAGCAGAGTTCCCTGCGCTGTATAGTAGGCCCTTGTTGGTTATCCATTTTAAATGTAGCAGTGTGTACACTTGTGTTTTAATCCTTCCCCTCTCTCCTTTATTTTCTTTGTTCCTCCGCAGTGATTCCCACATGTGCCTGCTAAATAAATAAATACTTGTGCGTTGCGTGTAAGGGTGCATATTTATGAGAATCAGGCTTGTGGGGAAGTCAAACTGTGAAGACAGCGTTACTCAGAGAGGCTCGTGACCCTTAGAAATACCCTCAGCTGCTCTGAAAACCACAGGAAATCTATTTGTTTATGGAAGTGTGCCAGGTGTTTCTTTTTTCATAAACTCGTAATTGATTAATCATCATCATCATCTAGGGGAAAAAAGGGCAACATTAAGATGAGAGGTTGTATTTTCCATCTGTATAATAAATAGAATATTTCAAGTGACAAGAGAAAAAGAAGGAGCAAGGTAGAGGGGAAATATGAGCACAAAGTTAGGCAAGTAGATATATAGTGTAATCATAGTCTATACTCCCGAGCTATTTGAATTTTACATCTACTTAATCAAACACTATGAATTGGCAATATCAGTTAATATTTTATTCTAGAATTATAACTGTTTTAGTTTCTGGAATAACATTCAGTCAAAAGTAATGAAGTAAAGCACAGTATGCGCATCATTTTAAAAATCTGCTACACTTAGATAATAATATCTTATTAAAATTAGTTGTGAATAAAATAGAAAGCTGACAGTAAGTGAAAAATATATTTTTTAAAAAAGACAATCATCTTCCTTGGAAGCTTCCAGTATTTATTTAAAAAAAAAATGGAAAATGGTCACTTAATAGAGATGGTAGGAATAGAGAGAAGAATGTTAGGTATCTGCTGCTGCTGCTGCTAAGTCGCTTCAGTCGTGTCCGTCTCTGTGCGACCCCATGGACTGCAGCCCACCAGGCTCCACCGTCCCTGGGATTCTCCAGGCAAGAACACTGGACTGGGTTGCCATGTCCTTTCCAATGCATGAAAGTGAAAAGTAAAAGTGAAGTCGCCCAGTCGTGTCCGACTCTCAGCGACCCTGTGGACCGCAGCCCACCAGGCCCCTCCGTCCATGGAATTTTCCAGCCAAGAGTACTGGAGTGGGGTGCCATTACCTTCTCCATGTTAGGTATCTGGACACTAAATTAAACCATGCAAACATGACAAGTAATCAAGCAGATCTTTTCTAAAGCCAGATTACTTTAAATAAAAGAATATGTCCCTGTGTGGGAGAATAATTTACCTACCCAGCTGTACAGTGAAGCATCAGGGGTGAACTTTAGCAGGGCCTGGACTACATAGTAAAAGAATGTACAAAAGATTTACAGATTAAGAGCTCACTGTGAGGACTACAATTGGAAAAATACAACGTGAATATTAAAAATAGATTCCAAGCATAAGAATAAATGATTGCTAATTAATAAGAAATAGCCATTGTCTTTTTGCCTCTCATTGTAGTTTTATTGAGTCTTTGTTCTGAATTATGATTTACAGGTAAACAATAAATGTTCACATACAATAAATGAGAACATGCACTAATTCCCTGATCTGGGATTGAACCTGGGATCCCAGCAATGGGAACACAGAGTCTTAGCCACTAGGGAACTAGACCCCACATGCCATAACTGAGTTTAGATGTTGCAGCTTAAAAAGATCTGGCATGTTG
Organism: Muntiacus reevesi; assembly: GCF_963930625.1. Taxonomy (NCBI): domain Eukaryota; kingdom Metazoa; phylum Chordata; class Mammalia; order Artiodactyla; family Cervidae; genus Muntiacus; species Muntiacus reevesi. The sequence continues at coordinate 29,971,376 of NC_089269.1, forward strand.
CATTGAAGATACAAGATACTACATGCCACAACTAAGATCCAGTGTAGCCAGATAAATAAATAAATATTTAAAATAAACATAAGAAACAAACAGAAAATAATAAATGATAAACCACATTTACAGAATAAGTCAATGTAGGTCATTGATAAAGCCTTGAACTGTACAGCTGACCAACCAGATTGTCATCATCATCATCATCTGCATCATTTGGACTCAAGTTAGAAATCTAGCCTCCCAGGTCCTACTCCAGATCTACTGAATCAGATTTGACCAAATTCCCAAGTGATTTGTACGTGTATGAAATGGGAAAAAAAAATGCTACATATATTGGTTTCTCACTTACATTTCACTGAATATAACTAGATCTAGCTAGACTTTGACCATCACATGTACCAAACCAAGGTGAACAACTGGGCCAGTCAACGTAAGTTTAATTTTTAGCTGTAGTGTTGCTATGAGTTTTGCTGAGTCTCTATGGCAATGGTGGGAAGTCAGTTAGGGGGAAAAATGCTATGATATGCTTTTCAATTAAATATGTTTCTGCTGATACTTTTCTACTGAATCTAAAAAATTTTGAACTGATGAATTTGACATAAATGAACAAATTGTATTATTTTATAATCTTCAAATACATGAAGAGTTACTATGTAGGAAACTTCTTTGATCTATATGTATAGATTTGTTTAGTCATCAAAAACAAATGACTATCTATGGGTGTGTGTGTGTGTGTGTATGTGTGTGTGTGTTGCTAAATATTGAAATAAAAGTCATTTCATAGATGCTTTTAAAAAAGGAAGATAAATCATTATATTTACAACAATTACATAGATTTATGAGACACAATTGTATTAACTGATTTGCTGTTGTTCAGTTGCTAAGTAGCATCCAGCTCTTTGCAATTACAAGGAGTGTAGCATGTCAGGCTCCTCTGTCCTGCACTATTTCCCAGAGTTTGTGCCAATTCATGTCCATTGAGTAGGTGATGCTATCTAACCATCTCAATATCTGGCACCCCCTTCTCTTTTTATCTTCAATCTCTTCCAGCATCAGGGTCTTTTCCAATGAGTTAGCTCTTCACACTAGGTGGCCAAAGTATTGGAGTTGCAGCTTCAGCATCAGTCCTTCCAATGAATATTCAGGACTGATTTCCTTTAGGATGGACTGGTTTGATCTCCTTGCAGCCCAACGGACTCTTAAGGGCCTTGTACAGCACCACAATTCAAAAGCATCAGGTATTTGGTGCTCAGCCATCTTTATGGTCCCACTTCCACATCCATACATTTGGAAAAACCCATAATTTTCACTATACAGGCTTTGTTGGCAAGTGCTAGCTCAGCTTTTTAATACATTGTCTATGTTTGTCATGGCTTCCACCACTTCCACTTTTCCACCTTCTATCTGTCATGAAGTGATGGGACCAGAGGCCAAGGTCTTAGCCTTTTAAATGTTGAATTTTAAGCCAGCTTTTTCACTCTCCTCTTTTAACTTCATCAAGAGGTTCTTTAGTCCTTTTCACTTTCTGCCATAAGGGTGTTTTCATCTGTATATCTGTGATTGTTGATGCTTCTCCCAGCAATCTTGATTCCAGTTTGTGAGTCATCCAGCCTGGCATTTTGCATGATGTACTCTGCATGGAATTAAGTAAGCAGAGTAACAATATTCAGCCTTGACATACTCCTTTCCCAGTTTTGAACCTGTTAGTTGTTCTATGTCCAGTTCTAACTGTTGCTTCTCGACCTGCATACAGGTTTCTTAGGAGACAGGTAAGGTGATCTAGTATTATTATCTCTTTAAGAATTTTCCACAGTTTGTTGTGATCCCCACAGTCAAAGCCTTCTGTATAGTCAATGAAGCAGAAGTCGATATTTTTCTGGAATTCCCTTGCTGTCTCCATGATTCAATGAATGTTACTAACCTGATCATTGGTTCCTCTGCCTTTTCAAAGCCCAGCATATACATCTGGAAGTTCTCAGTTGACCTACTTCAGCTACTGCTGAAGCCTAGCTTGAAGAATTTTGAGCATAACCTTGCTGGCATGTGAAATAAACAAACTAGCCTATACTTTAGCAAGATTATTAATTTCAATTAAAATTTCATTATATAAAATTTTGACGAGTCACTTATTTAGATAACTTTTCACCTCAAATATAAAGTGATTTTTTTTTACAATATACTGCATAGTCTATAGTTTCCTAATATATTTCTCTGTGATTTACCAATGAAACATACTAAAGTTTCAGGTAACTTTATCTAATAAATACTTGTAGAACAAAGAAAAGATTAAAAGTCAACTTCAACTTGATTTAAATCAAGAAAGGAAAACAAGACAGTGAAACTAGAGACACTGAAAAAAAGTGAGATCCATTTGTTAGTGACAGAATGAGAGAATAAGATCGTTTGAGTTAGAAAATGCTTCATAAAGTAGATTTTTCTGAATTGTGCTTTGCAGAACTCTGGCTTCACAAAGGTGAGAGAAAAAGAGTTCACTGAACAAAATAAGTTTGGGGCAGTCTGAAAAACTCACAGTGCAGATTAATATATCACCTTTTGGAGGTCTGCACTTTAAAAGAAATATACACATTACTTTATCTGCATTTGTCAAGCTTACTCAATCTATGTGTTCCTTTCTAACTGTAGAATACTGATAGACTGATAAATGTACTGATACTTATAGACACTTTTTGGGTTGCTATAAGAAGTTATCATTATCTACTGTATCAGTTCTGATGAGATAAAAGCAAATTTAATATTCTATTAGTATACCAGTTTAAATATTTCTTTATTTGCTACCATAAATACTGTCCCTTTTGCCTTTCTTCAGTTAAAAAGATCCAAAAATAGATTCCCCATTCATATATAACTAATGTGCACAAAGTAATAATTGAGGATTAATATTTGATAACTAATATCTGATAATGTGAACACTTCAGTAGCATTCTGTATGTATCAGTGGACATATGTGTATATTGAAGTGGAGGCTAAAATACCTATGAGATGTACTTTTCTTATGCTCATCATACACACATGCCAATATGATACATTCATCAATACTAGATCATTAACAATTTAAATTCAGAAAGAACCACCAACAGAGAAAAATCAGAAATGCCGAACAAAATCCAACAATATAGCCTGAAAAATGTTTTCTAAAAGTCAACTTTACATGCAATTTTTTTGGAGGTTTTTCTGGACTAAACTGGTCTAAAGTAGTACATGGAAAAATAAAATACAGGATAAGTTTATTCTTTGTGTCTTTAAAACAAACTTTCATCTCCATTCTATTTACTTATAATGTTTAATGTTATTAATCTATTCACCCATATGTTATAAATTACAAAGTTCATGATGACTACTTTAAATCATTCTTGGAAGAAGATATATGATTAGATAAATTAATTGCTTACTAATTATTTTATGGATCTTCAGTGGCTAATTCCACTAATCTATAAATTATAATAAATATTATATAGGATTTACATATTTCAGGTTTTTTTAAATAACAAAGGCAATAAAGTATAAAAGTCATCCATTCTTAGAAGATAACAGAAAACATCATTCTTAATGCATGAATATTCTGAACTTCAATCATTTAACTAAAAGGTTTTTGTCATACTTGGTGATTGATAAGAGTTAATATAAATAAAATAAGCTGAAAGCAGACTTCTAATGATGCCAACTATTTTAGGTGTCTTTAGGTCACTTTTCTTTTGAGTTTCAGTTAATTAGATTAATTGTTCTATATCTATCATATAGGTAAATCATCACTTTTCTGTGTATTGATTCATCAATCTCTTTATAAATTTTATAAACAATGTGAATGGTATGTTCCCCTTGTAGACAGTCTTCCATTTCTCAAGTTATGTAAGCTCATTCGCTCTCCTATTGTCATTCAGCAAGTCGATATTAGAGCTGAGATATATTGTCTACAGTTCTGTTGTCATATCTCTGTCCTCACGGTGTTCAATTACCCACCAGAGAGCGATGGCAAATATGAGCAATGATTTATGGTAAATCGTTGGCTATTGTTCCATTATCCATTTATCCCAATGAGAGCTTAGCCTATTTAGAAATTACTGCACCTCCACTCCCACTTTATTTTTAAGGAAGCTATCTATTGGGGATACCGGTAAAATCATGATTGTTCAGGAGTTTTGGCAAGCACATTGTCCAAAGTAGGAGAATATGGGTCATGATTCTCATAATAAAAATAACAACTGGGCAAAATGCCACCCCTTTGCCTTGCTCACTTATCTGCAATGATGTTTTAAATCATTGCTTATATTTTTAGTCCTTAAGAGAGTCATTGCTTTCATTTTCCTCTGGTGGTTTTTCTTCCCCATCTTTACAACAATACTCCATTTTTTAAAAAAGCTATACTCCATGCTCACAATGTTACTTCTTACTTGAAATTCATAGATTAAAATGGAAAGATATTATTATTAAAAGATTACAGAATCTCGGAATCATAGAGCTAGATCAGATTTTGGAGATCATCTATTGAACTAGTAATTCTCAGTTATAGGTGAAATAAATTAGAGACATGGGTATATGAGACTTCCCTGATGGTTCAGTGGTTAAAACGCCATACTTTCAATGCAGGGAATGTGGGTTCTGTCCCTGGTCATGGAACTAAGATCCCACCTGCTGTGCAGTGCAGCCAATAAATAAAATAAAACAAAATAAAATTATTAAAAAAAACAAAAGCAGTGACTGATTCATTAAAAAAAAAAGATGTAGGGTGTATGCAAATATGTAGGTCAGAATTTCCTTTGGCTAAACAGAAACTGAAGTAGGGTTTGTTTCTGTTCAAATTCTTATATGGCAAAACCCTACCCTGGATACTCTTGGCCAAAGTTGAAAAGATAATAATGGTAGCCATTTTATCTGTGAATTTAGAAACATGATAATGTAGGAAAAGGTTTTTGAAAATATGTTATCTGTTGATAACTACCATCTATTGATAATTAACACCTAAAGAGGAAGAGTGACTTTTCTGGAGGCATACAGATAAAGAAGGGTCCAGGGCTCTGGCTGTGAATCTCATTGGTTCAATTTATAGTTGTCATGTAATAAATTACTGAAAATTGAGTGACTTAAAACAATTTTGTTTTGCTCCGTATTCTGTGGGTCAGGAATTGGAGAAGAACTTGGCTGGGTCATTTGCTCTTGGAATCTCTTGGGCTGATGCAATCTGATGTCAGTGGTGGATGGCTGCAGTCATCTGAATTTTACAAAAACTGGACTTCTGAGGAGGCCCATCAACTTGGATGGCAGGTAATGCTGGCTCTTGCCTAGAACTTGAAGCCTGGGAAAATCCCATGGATGGAGGAGCCTGGTGGGCTGCAGTCCATGGAGTCGCTAGGAGTCGGACACAACTGAGCGACTTCACTTTTACTTTTCACTTTCATGCATTGGAGAAGGAAATGGCAACCCAGTCCAGTGTTCTTGCCTGGAGAATCCCAGGGATGGGGGAGCCTGGTGGGCTGCCGTCTATGGGGTTGCACAGAGTCGGACACGACTGAAGTGACTTAGCAGCAGCAGCGGGGGCTTTTGACTGGAGACCTATACCATGAAGGTGTAGGGTAACTGGATTTCTTAATTTCAAAGGTAGGAATGTCAAAGAAGTCACAATCATTCAAAAAAACAAAACAATCATTCACACGCATGCACACACACACACACTATAATCTGCATTCAGTCTGGCTCTGGCATATCCAGAATTACATCCTGTCATTCTTTCTGAGAAACTTTAAACATTTCCCTATGCTTTCAGAGACAGCCAGATATATAATTTTCATGCTGGAACTACACTGGACTTGGAAATAAGAAAACTATCATATATTAAATATTTAAAATTTAGCTACATATCATTCATATAAAAACCAGCAAAATATAACTGAGTACTGCTATGTGAGAGTCCCAAACCTAGGTACTGGAAGTACAACTATTAAAGAAAATTACTGCCTTCAAGTCTATTAGGAAAGGCAAATAGTAATAACAGAGTTGAAGAAAATGTTGCTAGGTTGCTAAAACAGAATTCTGTACAGGGTTGGCTATGGGAGGACTTTATCGAACAGGAGGTTAAAGAAATGGTTGCAGAAAACTGAGGTTAGAGGAATATCTGGAGCGGTCCTTGACCCACAAGGTGGCCAGGCCTCTCCCTGACGAAAGACATGGTACTCCAGCACATATATTAGAGAAAAGTTAAATTTAAAAAGTCTAGTTACATTTATAAGGCTATCATATAAGATATATATGTGGTTAAAGAAGATGAGTCTGGAAAATTAAGTAAGAGCCAGATGTTGAAGCCTTTTCTATCAGGATCATGAGTCTGTCTAAAAACATTTATATGATTAATATATACTAATCATTCAGCATTAATGATGTAACCGAAACAACTGAAAAGCAGACGTTATTATTATAACATTTTTGTAGTGATACTTTCAAGCAGTGGAAACAGTGCAATTAAAATATTTCAAAGCAGTCAAAACTGCATAAAGTTACACATAGAATTCGGAGCAGAGGAAGCACATTGAAATAAACCATGGATGCTTAAGATAAAGGCCAACATAAGTGGAACTAGATGGAAATCAGGTATTGACTTTAACTTTGTATGGCATGTGTTGGGTTATGTTGGGATTGTCCAGTATTTGCATTACATATAGTAATCAAGACAGAGCAAGCCACAGGGAGAACAGGTTGCACATTTTAATTCCCCAGAGACAAAACACATGGAACTCAAGTCACCTGGCTCCTGAGATTTTACTGCATGTGAACTAGCTAATTAAAGTGAGTGTGAGTTTCCCAGATCAGGTATAAAACAAAGATCCTTTGTGGTTAACATTTTTTGCACATGGCAAGTGTTAAAGTGGGATAAATATGCAGGATGCTGTTTACAGCTCACAGATTTAATTATTTATAAGAAAAGTGTCTGTTGAAAATAAATGGGATGCAGGAAAATAATTTCACAGGCCAAGAGGGGAACCAATCTTCAGTCTCAACCGGATGGAGGTTTGTTCCCCAAAGTGTGATCTTTAGAGCAAAGCGTGGGCATCAGATGAAAACTTGTTAGTAATGCAGAATCTCACGTCCCACTGAAGCAGAATCCACCATTTAATCAGATTCTTAGGTGATTCCTATGGACATTAAAATCTGGGAAGCACAGATTGTGGAGACGGGGCACTGCAAGCTAAGGATAACTGAAAACTGTGGCAGAGGACTTTGCATTTATTTCTTTGTTGTTAAAGATTTTATTGATGTGGACCACTTTTACAATGTTTATTGAATTTGTTACAACATTGTTTCTGTTTTTTTTTTTTTTTTCCTCATGTTTTGATTTATTGACTGTGAGGCATGTGAGATCTTAGTTCCCTGACCAGGGATCAAACTCACACCCTCTGTGTTGGAAGGCAAAGTCTTAGCCACTGGACCAGTGGGGAAGTCCCTGCATTTGTGTTCATTAGTTGTTTCAAAGAGCATGAATCAAACCTTGAGCAGGAGGAAAACACATCAAGGAATAAAGGTGAGAAATATTTCAAATGGAGGGGATTGAATAAGTAGTCAAGAAGGAGTGACAATTCTTGTATATAAAAGCTACCTATATCCATATCTTTACAGTTGAATTTGAATTAAATATTGGATAGTTAGAAGTTGTTGCAGACTTCTATTAAGTGCCTAAGACGGTGGCTGGCACATGGTAGGCATTCAATATTAATATTAATTGAGTGGATAAGCTTTACATATATCACTTTATCATACAAAGCAATTTTCCACACATTATTTCACTTTGAGTCTCACAACATCTCTGTAAAGCAGACAGAATGAATAGTTGGCATCATTAGACAAATGCTTTCAACTTGTCAACTTTGTAATAACTTAAAATCAACAGGTATGACAAAACCTTTTAGTGTATAATTGATGTTAAGAATATTCATGCATTAAAGATAGCATTTTCGATTGTCTTTGAAGGAGAATAATTTTTACCTGTTACTGCCTTTGTTTAAGAAAGACTAGGATAGTTAACTGCTATGTGAATGTTAATTCACTTTGAATAGTTGAATTTACTCATTTTAATGAATTTACCAAATTATCTTACTTTCTTACATCTAGAACTTAAAGCAGGCATCACAGACAATGCAATTTAAAAATACATGAGGGAGTGAGGTTGAGAGAACACCACACTTTGTCATTATTGGAATAGAAAATCGCATGATTCTGTGAGTGACTCTGGTAACACATTTTGCATCATTTTTTCCTTGATACCGAACATTGCAATTAAGTCCAGTACAACCTCCAGAAAAAAGTGTGTGCTTTAATGTAAGAGGCAATAAAAAACAGGATATTGAGGATGCTGAAATGCAGAGAAGTATCAAATTTTCAAAATCACAGGAGAGGCAAGGATTTGAAGTCACACTTTCTGATTAAAAATTGAAAAAATGTTCCTCCGTGGTGACCCCCGTTTTCAATTCAAACTTGGGACACATTGTGTAATGTGTGATTTGACCAAAAGATGGCTCTTTGCAGTTCATACTGAGCATGCATGTAAATCTGGAACATATTTTCAACATAAGTTGCCGCTCAGAACAGCTTGGTTATGTTAAAGGCACAAATAAAAGTCGGAATTGTTGTAGAGAAAGAACAGAAGTAATTAAAGAACATATGATTGCTTTATTTTATGAGATAAATGTTTAATTTGTAAAAGATATTTTGAATTATATACTTATTAAATAAACAATTCTTTCTTAAAATATTGGGATTTTTTCCTATCATTGAGGACAAAAATTCGTTACTCAACAGATCAAAGATATATTTTTACATTATTTTACAAGCTGATTCTTCCAGTGTATTGTTCATTTTAAATTTGCTCAAATTCATCATAAGGAAAGTAATTATATAAAGGATAATCGCTTTAAAAGATAATTGAGGTTTTTTGTTCCATCATTAGTTCTAATTGCTTAAGTGCTTAAAATCCATATTTTTAAACATTTGAACTGAATACTAATCTCTGGAATCAAACAGAGTCAACCATATCACAAAGTTCAACTTGTATTGAACTCCACCAAACTACAAGGTTTGGAGTATTTTTTCTTGAAGATGAAAAAGAAACTCTTTTACTCCATTAATACCCATAAGTGTCCAGTGATCTTATCCAATAAAAAAATGATAATTATAGCTGCCATCATGTTTTCTGGGGGCTTCCCAGGTGGCTCATGGTAAAGAACCTTCCTGTCAATGTAAGAGACAAAGGAGATTTGGGTTCGATACCTGGGTTGGGAAGATCCTCTGGAGGAGAAATGGCAACTTACTCCAATATACTTGCTTGAAAATTCCCAGGGACAGAGGAGCCAGGAGGGCTACAGTCCATGAGGTCACAAAGAGTTGCACATGGCTGAGATCACACATACACAAGCATGCACCGTTTTCTACATTGGTTATGAACAAGGCATAGTTCTGAACACTTAATGCATAATGCCTCAACTCTTACAATCATCATTCAAGAAAACATCACCCTAAAATTATAAGAAGAAAGATGGAGGCTTAAAGAAGTTAAGTTTGCCCAAGATCAGAACTCAATCAGACTATATTCTAGCTATGTTCTATCTTGCTCTGCTTATTGCATTATAAAAAGTCCAACTTTAATAAGAATGTGCTTGCATTTTCAGAAAGTCACCAGGCTTTGCATTTCTGTAAATCTCTTAAGAATTCCCCTTTCAATAAGGAGAAGTGATAATACAATATTACACCTTATTACTTAATGGTTACACAATAACATCATAAGATCTAGTTCAGAGGGTAAAAGACAGCATATTCTGAAATATTCAAATTTGAAGACAATGGTAGAGAATGTCCCCATTTTAAAGTTAGCTAAGGATAACTTTGCGGAAGGTCTATAGAGTATATGCCTGGTGATAAAGGAACCACATAATTTACTTTCCAAACCAGGACACTTTTGAGAGTGAAAGGGAATAATCGTCAGACAGACAGCAGAGCAGCAGGCTGAAACAGGGACTGTCCTGGGAAAATCTGAATGTATGGTCATCCTGTACTCAGAGGAGTGATGGATGCAGATAAAATTGAATTGGAACAGAAGCAGAGGAACAGAACTGAGACTAACCTGAACTCACTTAGGAGTGCTTTTGTTAAAGCTTAATTTGAGGGCTTCCCAGGCAGTGCTAGTGGTAAAGAACCTGCCTGCAATGCAGGAGGCATAAGAAATGCAGATTCGATCCCCTGGAGGAGGGCATGACAACCCACTCCAGTATCCTTACTTGGAGAATCCCATGGACAGAGGAGCCTGGCGGACTATAGACCGTGATGTTGAAAAGAGTCAGAGATGACTAAAGCGACTTAGCATGCACACAGACATGCATGTGTACACCTTAGAATTTTGTTTTTTTTTCCTTTTTTTTCTGGAGGAAGCATGCCAAATAAAGATTAGGAAGTTTTGTCCAATGCTATTTGTGTTTAAAAAATTGTTCTCTATTTAGAGTGATCCATTATAATGAGTTAACTTGGAAAAGAACACTCTTAAAAGGGTAATAGACTGTCCCAGGTTAGGGAAAAGGGGAAAGGAAAAGTATAGGAATCCTTCATCATTTTATGTCTTTCTGATTCACTAGCTATATCATTTCCTCCTTAATCAAACTGCACCATTTTTCAATCAGATATTTAGAACATTCCATAAAGAGGAAAACAAAATACAAACAGCTGTAGACCAATAAACAAACCACATGAAAAATAAATCTACAAATGCTAAATATTTCTGCATTGTGTTAAAATGATTTATATAATTCTAAAACTAATAAAATGGAGTTGACTATCCAATAAATGGAATTTTATATCATGTTTGTTATCAGCTAAATAATTCATTATTTCATTTTATATACACACTCTTTAATTAACTTACTGACTCAGAGGTAAGACGCTGCTAATCCATTCATTTCCCCAAGCCCATAAAGAAAAAAAAAGTACAAAACATATGAGAATATAAGAGCAAAAGGTTAAGAGTTTAATATGAAGGAATTTTTAATCAGAGGAGAAAGCAGCTGGTTGAGGTTCTTTCCACCTCAGACTGGAGACCCCAGATTGCATGGTGATTAGTGACACCTGTTTTTTACTAGTCTTTTCCTGAAGCAGGCAAAGCATGAAGTTGGCTATAGAAGTGTTCTTGCCATTTTGTTGTTCTTTCTTTTAAAACCACATTTCTTTTAAAGCCAGATATTTATTTTTAGCCACGGTGTGCCTATTAAAAAAATTTTAGAGGCTAAATTTGCCTGCAGGGACTAAAAAATATTTTTATAAGGGGAAAGAGCAGATAATATTTTCAGTAATTTGGAAAGAGTCTATTTTAGTATACTCATAAGTGTTTAAAATTTTTTAAAAGTCATTTAAAACCTACAGCTTCAATAATGGTTTATTGTTACAATCATGTTCTCCAGCTCAAATTATTAAAGGAACTGATATCTTGGTTTGAATACCACAAGTTAGCTCTATTTTATTCTACTATGGGCTTTTCACCATTTTGCTTTGTTTATCACTTCCTTGGAACCTGTATTCACTTATTTTCTTTCTTCCACATGTCGGAGTTGGATTGGATTTGAAAGGCAATCTGGTTCCACTTGACCATGTTATGGATTAGAATTCAGAGGCCTAAAGAGAGGAACTGACATATTCAAGATCACACAACTTGAAGGTAGAAAAGCTGAAACTTAAGGTGTGGTACTTCATTATGCATACCTATAGAAAATTAACACAAGGGACTAGGAAAGGAGAATTATGCAACCATTGTTGAAAAAAGAATTTCTTTTCACAACACTAATCACATTGATTCCAAATTCTTTATTTATATTTTACAAAGTTATGGCTCAAGAAAGAGAGGCAATCTCTCCAAGTAGTTATAACAAAAACAGACTGAAATCCAAGTATCTAACTCCCAAGCAGGCTAATCACTTTTCAGTACTTCATGCTGTGTCTCATACACAAAAATCCCAAATATAAAAATATTCTGTAGAAATCCTTGGTCCCAGGAGACAGGCATTTCAGAAACTCCACTTCCTGCTCATGGTTTGGGTTTGAATACATGATTGTTTTTCATGTTTCTGCACCCACTTAATGAATACATTCATTTAACAGTGTTACAGAGCTTCAACCTTGTGCTAGATACTGTATCATATGTAGATGTTTTTATAGACAGACTCACAACTGCATCTATCATTTTTATTGTATATTAGATTGCCAACCTCAAATATGTATTAAAGTGTTCTTAAGTCTAGCCTGGGCTTCCCTGCTGGCTCAGTCACTATAGAATCCGCCTGCAAAGTGGGAGACCTGGGTTTGATCCCTGGGTTGGGAAAATCCCCCAGAGGAGGGCATGACAACCCACTCCAGTATTCTTGCCTGGAGAAGCTCCATAGACAGAAGAGCCTGGCGTGACACAATCCATAGGGTCACAAAGAGCTGGACATGATTGAGTGACCTAGCATAGCAGAAGCCTTGCACTCTTAAATTTTACAGGCACACTTCAAAAATAATCCACATCATAGTAGTAATTCATAAGTAAAGAGAAACAAAGGGACAAAGGATTAAAATTGTAAAAAAGCTTGAGTTCTTTATTCTTTAAATTTTGATATTTAATCAAATTAGGTTGCTGAAAAAGAGCTACATACTTGATTAGATTTTAGAGACTGGGTAATGTTTAGTATAGACTGGAGGGGAAAAAAGGCCTCAATAGAAAAAACATAGGACCAAAAATCTAGAAGATGACTCCTAGTATTCACTTTTCTATTTACTAACTTTGACTTTGGCAAATCACTTGGCCTATTTGTCCTTCAATTTCTTTATTTGCAGGATGGAGAAATTTGACTCATTTTTAAAGATTTCTTCTAGTTTTAACATGATTAAGATCAGAAACAATAAATATTGATATAGTTTCAAGTTATAATTTCTTGAGTTGATAATTTCCTTACACGAAGGATAGATCAAGGGATACCAAGCTACTGCAGCATCCATTTTAGAGCAATATATGTGTTTTGTCCTTTTTTTTTTTTTTTTTGTGAGGGATGATCTTGAATATTTATTAGTATCCTATGGCTACTGGCATTCCTTGGCTTGTGGACATATCACTCTGATATATGCCTTCATTTTCACATTTTCTTTCCCCCTTCTGTCTGTCCTTAAATACATACTGCAAAATGCAGGGACAGAAGTCGTGTGTGTGTGTGTGTGTGTGTGTGTATGTGTGTGTGTTTTAAGGAGGACAGATATATATATATATATAATCTTGAAAGTCACACACACTACTAACTTTCACTAGTGTCCTTTGTTTAACAGAAACAAAGAACATGTATCCTTATGTTCAAAGCCTTTCCAAGGATAATTTCTTATTGTATGATCTTCATTTATTAAAAGCTGAATATAGACATCAATGAAGAATAAAGCAAACTGCCGACAGATGTGATGGTGTATGGTGTTAAGACAGGTATCAATCAAATATCTGTATATAAGCTTTCATCAGGGTGGTTTCATTTTCTGAATGGAGAGTACAACTAATGAGAAGGTGGTAGTTTCTGTAATCCTCAAGAAATAGGTAGGAAAGTTTCAGCTTCTTAGAGAATTTTTGGAGGATCAAGAACTCTGCTTAATCTTTCAAATCGCTAGAGATTGTCAAGGCACTTCCTCAAAGAGAATTCTAAAGGTGAGAGATTCAATGGTCAAGAACAAAACCTGAGTGTATTTTTTGCAGGCTTCACATTCTGTCCATGAAGTTAAGTGGAACCAGAGCTTTCACCTTAATAGTCAATTTCCCTAACCCCAAGGAAAATGCCTTTGTTTCAGCACAGGGCAAGTCTTGTTCATATAGTCCTAAATGACTCTTCCCAACATCTTTGTTCAACAGGAAACATCCTTGATAATCACTTTCAAGTAGAGGCATTAATGGAGTAGGAAATGGCAACCCACTTCTATATTCTTACCTGGGAAATCCCACGGGCTGAGGAGCCTTTCAGGTTACAGTGGGGTCTACATGGGGTCTCAAAAAGAGTCTGACATGATTTAGTGACAACAGAGGCATTAAATGATAAGAGTATTGCAGGGATGGATATTACTTTTTTTCCCATTGAAAAAATTATGTACTTTTCTTTGTTAATATTAACTTTAAGCCTCTTGACAATGATGAATTCAAATATTCATTAATTTGCTTTTGTAACAAATTAAGTTTTAAGGCTCTGTTTCTAGTCTGCCTTCAGAAAAATACTAGAATATTATATCATTATTATTTTAACAATTATCGATTGAACAATTAATCTAGGTCACACAAAATAACAAATGCTGAAGACACAATGCCCTCTAGAAAACTTACAAGAGACAAACAGGGAAGTAAATAGAAGACAATTAAGTTTGACAGAAATGGCTTAATTGGGTGACCAATTGTTAGATGAGTGTTTCTAGTGAATGCGACAAGATAATACTGGAGAAGTGAGAAGTTAGGCTAATTTGTCAGGAAAAGTAGATGGAGGAAGGGGATAAACGGATAAAGAGAATTCAAGTATTAGTGTAGGAGAGATCATCCTTCTCTAAGTCTGCCTTTTTACTTCTGGTTCTCCCTTAAAAGTAGCATTAATAAAAAACAACAACAAATTGTGTCTTTAGGAAAAAATGTTGTTCCTGTGTATAAGACTCACAACTTCCCTAGAGATATTGGTTAATCACATCTATTTTAAACCCTTCCTATCCTGGCCTGTTGAGTGAAATCTCTGTATGGCTTAGAAAGCTTGATCATCTCTCTTTGGATGAGAATTAAAAACTTATTTGTGTAAGTATGTGTCATTTATTGTGTTTTTCTTGTTCCCTCTCCCAACAATTGACTCACTCCTTTTACTGTTTCAGAAAAATAAAAAAGAAGATGATTTATTTTATAAACAAAGAAATATGCTACATGGTGTTAAATAACATAGACTGCTTTTCTAAAAGTAATCAACTCTTCATCTGCCAGAGGTGCTGTAGTTATAAGGTCAAGATTGATGATTCTCATTACATTGTGACAGTTCCCAAAAGTTCAAATAAGGCCGTTGCATGGGTGCGTGCTAAGCCTCTTCAGTTGTGTCCAACTCTGTGCCACCCAATGGACCGCACCTGTGTCCATGGGATTCTCTAGGCAAGAAGGCAAGAATACTGGAGGGGGTTGCCATGCCCTCCTCCAGGGGATCTTCCCGATCCAGGAATTGAACCTGTGTCTATTGGGTCTCATGCATTAGCAGGCAGATTCTCCACCACTAGCGCCACCTAGCAAGTTCCTCAAGTAAGGCCAGGGTGACTAAACCCTACCTGCAAGCAGCAGACATATCAACCCAATCCCCTCTTTCTTTTCTTTGGTGACCACACAAATTCTATATAACTCAAATGTGAAAGAGGACTAATGTGATTAAAGATCTAAAGTCATATGTAATCTTCTTTCCCTTCCACGTACAGTGTTCCTACCTTTATTTCTGGTGAACAAGCCAAGAGTTCTATAGCTTTGGATCTGATGATATTGCTTTTTACAGACTATGAGCCCATGGACACAGAATTTGGAATGAAAGACCTAATATTTTCTTTGTGAACTTGAATTAAATTTAACATCTCCATCTCTACTCCATTTTCTTACCTATTTTCCTCACTGGGCTGTTGTGCACAGCATGGAAAGAAAAGGAAAAAGTGATCTTAAAATATCTGGCAACAAAGTGCTATGAAAATATAAATAATTGCAATAACTTGAAGGTGTAGTGTAGTAACCATAATCTTGAAGGTCTCTGGAAATCAATGTGATCAGATTCAAATGTCTTTAGTGTCCCCTTGTGCTGATCATTTGTCCAACAAAAGGGACAGAAAGGTTGAATTAGGGAGTCTTTATATTAGCAAGGGCTTCCCCTATAGCTCAACTGGTAAAGAACCCGCCTGTGATGCAGGAGACCCCAGTTCAATTCCTGGGTCACGAAGATCCACCCTAGAGAAGGGATAGGCTACCCACTCCAGTATTCTGGCCTGGATAATTCCATGGACTGTACAGTCCATAGGGTCACAAAGAGTTGGATACGACTGAGCGACTTTCACATTCACTATATTAGCAAATTTAGAGATCTTCAGATCTAATCCAAGCAAATTCAAAGAGGAAAAACTGACTTTCCCTCAGATAATGTAAAGATAAAGTAGAAATAGTAACCCAGATGGAAAAAATGGAATCAAAATCATTGATTTACTCAATCACTCTTTGAAGACAGTTATGTACAAATAATTATTCTAAGAGTATCACTTAGAGTCAAAAAGAGATATAATCCATAAACTGGCTTATAACAAAGAAGTTGGGTAGGGGCATGAGAAAGAGTAATATTTGGCCCTAGAGAAGATGAGATGAGGGAAGAATCAGGGCAGGATCCAGTGTGGAGGTAGGGCTACATCTTGAAGTCTAGCTAGTTTTTTAATACCATTTTCCTGTTGCTTCAAATATCTCTGTCTTTCTATTAATCTGAATATTGTTAGCACAAATCCTCATACATGCCTTTTTCTCAGGATGAAGTTTTAAAATGAGCTTATGACATAAATCCCCAAGGACCTATGGTTATTAACTTGTATTCTAGGGTGGTTGTCTCTTAGCTGGACACTGCTATTACACACTTATTGAGTCCAGAATAACACAAGAACTGATAAACTCCTCAAAGGTAAAGAACGAGTCTTTTTTGAATGAGCACTTCTAGGACCTAAAAAGTGTCTATCCCATGGAAACTGTTCAGTAAGTACACAGTGAATAATGAATAGATACCTGACACCAAAATAAATAGATTTTGATATTTCTTAGAATTTATTTTATTGAACAATTCATGTAATCAATAATCTTAATATAAAAGGAAAAGACCAATTGTCAATTTCCAAGAAACATAAAACTAATCATAAAATTTGTTTAATTTCCTCATAAAATTTGACTATAAAAAGTTTATAATGTACAGAGAGACGACAGATAAATTTTATGTAATATGAATACTTGAAAGCGTTTGTGGTTTTTCATCTAAAGGCACTTACTCATGTAGAATTCAGACTGTATACATCCATGCTCAAAATTTTCTCCATTAGATTTTAAAACCCCTAAACTTCCTTTGTAATTCTTCCCCATCACTTCTCACCTAATCACACAAGAGTGTCCCAAGATATACCCAAATGCACATGTGTAATGACAAAGTACCAAGTTCCCTAATTAGTGCTGAGTCTCAAATTTGACAATCTCAGACATGCTATTAGCAATAACCTTGAGATGTCTATGAGTGAGTTATTAGAAGGGAGGTCTTATCCAAAAATATGATTTGGGCACTTGGAGAGTCTTAATAGCATCTGATCAGCAGTATGTTTCTTAATTGGAAATAATAAAAGCAGCAGCATTATCACTAGTAATCAGATATCCTTAGTTATGATACTTAGACATCATAAGACAAATGATTTATTCAACTATTTGGAGCTTCTCCAAGAAAGCTAGGACATAAATAAAACACAGAAGAGCAGCAAGACTGGGGAAACCACAGTGCAATTTAGAAATTGTGAAAGAGTTACACTCCCCCTACCTGCAGTGTAGCAGTTTTAATGAATATGGTGCAGTTACCCTTTCACAAATAATACTGTTTCTGTCCAAATACTAATACACAGAGATAATGTCTCTCCAAGTACACATTCAAAAGCCTTTTGAGGGAACCATCATGTTATAATTTCTCTAATGACCTGGAAACTTAAAAAAAAACCAAAACGACAAGACTAAATTTGCTTTGTGTATTGTTGTGGACTGGCTTCCTAGGTGGAGCAGTGGTAAAGAATTTGCCTCACAATGCAGGGGACACAGAAGGTGTGGGTTCAATATCTGGGTTGGGAAGATTCCCTGGAGGAGAAAATAGCAACCCACTGCAGTATTCTTGCCTGGAAAATTCCCATGGACAGAGGAGCCCGGAGGTCTACAGTCCATGGGATCGCAAAGAGTTGGACATGACTTGGAGGCTCAGCACACACACTCACCCTAAGTAAAGCCAGCTTCTATTTGAAATCACAACTATTAGTAGAAACATATTTTTGTTCTCCTTCCTGCTATTTTATTAAAAATCTATAGTTTATCTTTTGAACACATCTTCCCTAATTAGTCTTTAATTTTTTATATATATAGCAATTAAAAAATTACAAAGATTTGTAAGAAGTGGTACTATTTTTATTAATTTTTACAGCCCTCATTTAGAGGAAGCTTAAAAACAAAGCATAATGACAAAGAAACAAAAAAACAATTGTTCAGAAAAGAATAGGCCAGTAGTTTTACTATAAAATGTTCAAGGAGCTAAATGTGTTTCAGTTATATTCAGAAAAAGCACTAAAAATAATTTGAGTACAGAGAAAATTAGTTTGCCTGTAATGCTAAGAGCAGCCCCTGCTGGTTACTGTCATATAATTGAGGCATGGAAAATTTTAATGAGAAAAGAAGCTGCAATGAGAATAAAAGATACTGGAGAGTTCTTTATTTTTCAACAACACATGATCTCTTCTTTGACACTTTATCAATATGTGACCTGCAGTGTTTGCTATAAATCACATATAAATTACAAAATATCTAAATCTGAAAGGCTTTTTCTTTTCCCTTTGAAGCAATCTTTTTTTTCTTTTTTAAATTAATTTATTTATTTTAACTGGAGGCTAATTACAATATTGTAATGGTTTTTGCCATACATTGACATGAATCAGCCATGGGTGTACGTGTATCCCCCATCCTGAACTCCCCTCCAACATTCCCTCCCCATCCCATCCCTCGGGGTCATCCCAAATGACCACTCAGATTTTGCCCACAGCAGCACTCCTGAATCCCCCAAACTCACAGATAATAAAAGGAAAACTAAAGAAGCATTATTGTGGGTATATATTTGTAGTTTGAACTAAAAGTATAACTTGACTAGATTCATACTTCACTAGATCACTATTTTTAAATGCATAATAAAGTCATATTAAAAAACAGAATAAAAGATAAGCTTCTAATTATGGCTTTATAAATGAAACAAGATATATACAAGTTAATTTAAAATATTTAAAAACTATATTCCTTCCTGCTCTCACTACCATTTTTTCTTGGAGGTAATGGGGAAAATAATATAAAAAAAGGATTATAACAAACTGAAATAATTCTGAAATTTATATTTTTCCTCTCTTCCTTTGATTTGTCCTCCAAAATATGTTGCACCTGACTCCAAAATAGTGATACTCTATCCACCGAAGTCTCTGGCTTATATTCCAATAAAAATCCAAGATGATTTATGTGTAAATACCTGTCACATTTGCCTTTTTAAAAGATTATAGATGTTTGCTTAACTCTTTTGAATTAATAACCAAACCATAAACACAAGTGTATTTGTTTAATTTGATGCTATTACAAATTCTTCATTGACAAACACTCGATTTTCAAATTTTCCTTGTTTCTGCATTCAAAGTGTTTTGCAATGTGTGTTCCATGGTATCATATATCTATGCTATAAAAAAGAGGTAATTTGTAGATTGCAATTGGAAATGCAAAATGTTTTGGACGCTATGGGAGGAATATCTAACAAATAATAATTTCTAAAGCTCCAAAAAACAAAACAAAACAAAAACAAATAAACAGGCTCTATAGTGTTAGAGGGCTTCCCAGGTAGCACAATGGTAACAGAATTTGCCTGACAATGCAGGAGATGCAAGAGCAGCGGGTTCGATCCCTGTGTCAGGAAGATCCCCTGGAGAAGGAAATGGCAACCCACTCCAGTGTTCTTCTGCACCGGCAGGCAGGTTCTTTATAACTAGTGCCACCTGGGAAGCCTCCAATCTTTAAAGTGTATTTTTAAATTTAGAAAAAGGCACACAATTTTGTATATAAAATGCCATAGTTTTAATGTGCGAGAGACAGAGAAAAGAGAAAGAGTCTATTTTTCCTGTCTGGGAAATCCCATGGACAGAGGAGCCTGGCAGGCTGTAGTCCATGAGGCTGCAAAGAGTCGGACACCGCTCATCACACAACCAACACAACAAAACGACTTAGAGGGTTAAAAAGTATTCTACATACCATGTTCTCTTCAAGTTTCAGGATGCAAATTAGTATATTAAACTCTTTGATATATCCTTTTGTAGGAAAATATATTTAACTCCTCCTAATTCATCAAAATTTTCAGTGACATGGAAACTGAAACTTTTCACCTCAAACCTAGCGAGATCTGGTGAATTTATCTTGGAGGAACACTCTGTGTAACACACTTCTAATTCTTTTTAAAGGCTGAGCAGTAAGTGTACCTTCATCCCTAACACCTAACACCTCTTCCCCCGTAGGTATTTCACGGCATTCAAGAGTGATCCAGAGGAAAACATGTATCACAGCTGACTTGTGGCTCCATCCCCAGGGCTGTGCCATCTTGAGCCTTCCCCACCAAGCTCTTGACAAGTGACCATCGATCACCCACAGAATAAAGTTCAGTCATCTTTTCAAGGCACACGGTTTGGCCTATGCCCAGCTATCAAAATTTGAACACCTAACAGTATGTTTCCTTTTATTTTATTTCAATCTTCGTGACTTTGCTCATACTGGTCCTACTGCCGAGGATATCCATATTCTCCATCCTTTCTTCATAAATTCTACTCAAGTAAGAAATTGTGATGGTACGATTAACTCACCCAATAAACTCTGAGCAACTGAGGACAGGAATAGCAAGAAAAGTATTCCAATATTTTTAATCTATTTTTATTCTATTCAGTTTAGTTCTAAAAGAAATTAATTTCATGACTCATCAGTAAAATGCATACTGCTAGTTAAGAATACTGTAATCACATTTATTTTTTAGGGGAGGGCATCCAGGGAGGGTTGGATTGGGAGTTTGGGATGAGCAGATGTAAACATACATAGAATGGATAAAGACAAGATTCTACTTCCTAAAGTAGGGAACTATATCTATCTATCTACAACCAAATCCTTTTGCTGTAAACCAGAAACTCACACAATATTATATATCAACTATACTTCCATTTTAAAGAAAGAATAATCACATTAAGGTTCATCTGACTAGGCTGTAAGTTGAACTGACTCTAAGGTATGATTGTATTGTAGCTGTGTGTACCCAATTAGAAAAGAAAATAAACATTTCTATTTTTCTTTCTCTTAAAGTAGATTATCTTTAAAAGGGAGTTTTAGAGTCTCAGCAAAATTGAACAGATTACCCATATATTCCTGCACCCTGCTGTATGCAAGTGTGTATGCGTTCAGTTGCTAAGTTGTATCTGATTCTTTGTAAACCCATGAAGTGTAGGCCACCAGCCTCCTCTGTCCATGGAATTTCCCAGGCAGGAATACTAGAGTGGATGGCCATTTCTTTTTCCAGGGGATCTTCCCTGACTAAGAGGTTGAACATGCGTCCCCTGCTTGGCAGCAGACTCTTTACCACTCTGCCACTTGGAAAGCCCTGCTATATGCACGAAAAAAGTGAAAGTGAAAGTCGCTCAGTCGGGGCCAACTCTTTGCGACCCCATGGATTACAGAGTCCATGGAGTTCTCTAGGCCAGAATACTAGAGTGGGTAATATATCCCTTCTCCAAGGGATCTTCCCAATCCAGGGATTAAACCCAGGTCTCCTGCATTGCAGGTGGATTCTTTACCAACTGAGGTATCAGGGAAGCTATTTGCATAGCCTCCTCCATATCAACATCCCCCATCAGAGTGGTACACATGTTAACAATTGATGAACCCACACTAACAACACATTATAATCACTCAGAGTCTATAGCTTATGCTTGGGGGTATACATAATAAGAGTTTAGACAAATATATGCTAACCTGCATCCACCATTAAAGTATCACAATATCACAGAATAGCTTCAATGATTTTTTTAAATTACCATTTCAAATAATGCATGATTATTTTAGAATATTTAAGAAATAAAAATACACAAATGAAACATGTAAAGTTTACACATATTAATAGAGTTTGCAATTTTTCATTCTTTGAATCTCTCTGTATATACACATAATTTTGAGAAATTGTACCATACTATATATTTTGCATATGGTTTTTATTTAATAATACTGTACAGTATACATCATTAAATATTCTAAACTATAATTTTATTATAATTACTTTCTGTTATATCTATTACTTCGCTTTTTTTAGATTCCACATATATGTGATATCATACAGTATTTGTAAAATAATATTTATACTAGTTTAAAGGAACATAAATATTTTACTCTGAGAACAGTAAGTTAAAATGTATTTTACCTGAATTATGCAATTGAACTTTAGATTTTTAAAATTTTTTCCCCCAAGGTTATAAATCACAATGTGATGACCATCTTAAAAGATATATATAGGTTTATCTGTGATTGAAAAAAAGTGAAAGTGTTAGTTGCTGAGTCGTGTCTGACTCTTTGTGACCCCATGATCTGTAGCCCAACAGGCTCCTCTGTTCATTCACAGGCAAGAATACAGGTGTGGGTTCCATTCCTTTCTCCAGGGGAATTTCCTGACCTAGGGATCTAACCCAGGTCTCCTGCAT
Source organism: Muntiacus reevesi (assembly GCF_963930625.1). NCBI lineage: Eukaryota > Metazoa > Chordata > Mammalia > Artiodactyla > Cervidae > Muntiacus > Muntiacus reevesi. Next base: position 29,993,927 of record NC_089269.1, read on the forward strand.
TGCAGGAGGATTCTATACCTCTGAGTCATTATGGAATTATGCTTCTTAAATAAATCACTATAATTAGAATTACTGGATGAAAAGAAATTTTAAACACATTTATGTATATTTAAAAATTATCCTTTAAAATTGTAATAATTTACATTCCTACTGTATGAGTCCCCATACTTTATTAACACTGAGTGAAGTATTTAAAAATAACAAATTTAAATAGATATCATAATAAATTTAAAAATAGCTGAAAGTATACGTACTTGTTTTGATTTAATTATTTTTGATTCCTAGTGAGATTGAATTATTTCCATATTACCAATTATATTTATGGTTAGCATTTTGGTGTTACTTTAAACATTTTATTCACGTTTTAATTGATCTTTAAAACTTTTTATACATCAAGCATGTTATGTGTATTACAAATAAATATATAGTCTTAAAATTTTTTTCAGATGCTTTCTTATGCAGGAGACATAGTAATATTTTCTTTTGTGATTCTTTAATGTTAGTCTTAGAAATAAATTTTATCAATATAATATTAACTAGCATTTATATTTTCTTCTATCATTTTCAACTTCTTTATTTTTATACAAATAATATTTTAATGCACATTATTTATCAGCCAAGCCACTAAAGTGCAGAGGAAACAACAAACCAATATCCTGACCTTTAACTTTGGGACCTTCTGTTAGTTTACTAACAAATATTTAGGGTAAATACGCTGCTATGTTAAATTTATATGGGTTGAAATGTATCATCAGGTTTAGGAAATTTTAAATATGTGATAAATAGGAGACTGATATGCTATTTTATGGCCCCATAGCAACTTGTTTAGACAGAATTTAGGACATCTTATAGACATTGATGGGCTTCCCTGGTAGTTCAGAGGTAAAGAATGTACTTATGATGTAAGAGACTGCCTACAATTCAGAAGACATGGGTTCGATCCCTGGATTGGGAAGATCCCCTGGAGAATCAAATGGCAACCCATGCCAGCATTCTTGCCTGGGAAATCCCATGGACAACAGATCCTGACAGGTTGTTCTCTGTGGGGTTGCAAAGAGTCAGACACAACTCAGGTACTGAATTAGAACAACAACAGACATTAGTTGTCTCCTGTTATCATGGGGGTAGAATTTTCAAAGTAAACCTCTAAATCCATAAAATTGCTTTTTGTTCTTCCCTCCTGGTAGCTTAGCTGGTAAAGAATCTGCCTGCAATGCTGGAGATCTGGGTTCAATCCCTGGGTTGGGAAGATCCCCTGGAGAAGGAAAAGGCCTGGAGAATTCCATGGAGTGTATAGTCCATGGGGTCACAAAGAGTCAGACATGCCTGAGTGACTTTCACTTCCAAAAACCAAATATTAAAGTAAATTTACACCTGGGTTAAATTAAACCCACAAATAAATTTCAGAGGGAAAATACATGTTTAAATTATTCAAAGTAGATACAAAGATGTTTGAGCATTCTGCTTGTGTGAATTCAACTATTATAAAAATGCATATTGATAAGTTTTTTACACAGGATATTGACAAGGACTGAAATTTCTTTCTATTGTGCTTAAACATGAGTTAGGTTTTAGTCATGTTTTAGAAAAGCTCCTTGATAGTAAAATTATAATAGCAGAGATCAATTATAAAGAGATATATTCAAAGCAATAAAATCCCAGATTCCTTTATTTAAAATTAACTATATTTTAATTTTTGAATGTAATCAACCACCATTCAAATGTAGTTTTATTCACTTATTCATAACAAAGCATAAAAGTAGATGTCTCCAAATCATAACATTAACATAAATTCCCTCCATTTTCTTAGGCCAAACCTTAGTCTTCATATTAAAGAGATATTTCAAAATTTCTATTCTATTTTTAGAATTAAAAATTATACTTCAAAATTAAAAAGATACTTCAAAAATTCTATGAATGACAGAGATGTTGGCTTTTAAAGATTACACATACTCAAACAATGCCATTATTATGAACAATAGCATGTGTGCGTGCTCAGTCATGTCCTACTCTGTGTGACCCCACGGACTGTAACCACCTCTCCCCCCAACCAGGGTCCTCTATCCATGAAGTTTTCTAGGCAAGAATACTGGAGTGGGTTGCCATTTCCTACTCCAGGGGATTTTTCTGACCCAGGGATCAAACCCACATCTCTTATGTCTTCCACATTAGCAGAAGGATTCTTTACACTGAGCCACTTGGAAAGCTCCAGGAGCAATAGACTTAATAAGAAAACTGCCATAAATTCCTTCAGAGTCACTTATTTCTACCAAATGAAATTACCTCTTACACTGTCTTGTAAATTATTTCATTGTTCAAATAAATGGAACAGGTAGTGTCTGTTTTTACACATATTCCTAGATTTTTTAAAAAAGCACATGCTCTAAGCGGGACCTGACACAGATTTCAGTGTGGCTATAGGACAGTTCCTCAGAAAGGAGGGAATCTGCAGAAAATGCAATGAAGGGCTAAAGAAAATGTAATAGTTGTACTCACACATATGAAAGAACTGCCATGGACAATCTCCTGGCTCCGGCACAAAAATAAAGTTACTTCAGGAGTTGAGGTAAGAAAGAGTCTAAGTGAAAATGGGACCACTTTGATTTTTATTGCATTTTTTGTTTTTTACCAAATCTAAGAAAATATACCCACATACACATTGCTCCTTTTCCTTCCCTCTAGGAAGGAAAAACATGGCAAAATTCATAACAATGCATTTCTATAATGACCTAGAATAAAACTCTAGCTTTGAATCTTATTACAATGTGTCTTTTATTATTAAATTTTTTTCTATCTATCTCACAATGTGTCTTTTATAGCTCATATATAATAGCTGAAGAAGTGTAATGCTGAAGAGTATGCTAACTACTGATATCAAAGAACTTGGGATAAAGTTAGTCCTCGGAAACCTGGGGAGAAAAAGATAAAGAGATAATAACCTTCAAATTTCAGTGACTAATTTTTATAATGTTTATCTGTCTGTATCAATTGAGGGATCCTTCTATGTATTCATAAAGAAGAATCTATATCCAGAGAAGAGGGAGAGAGAGGGAGAGAATGGAATGGTATATACTAATTTCTCCTCTTATTAGAATATAAATAAGATTAATAGCAAAGAGATACATCCTGAAATAATTTAATTAAGGAAAAGTAAGTCTTTTCAAAGTTACTGTGGACTTTTAATTTTTAGTGTAATTTGAAAAGCAAGGGAGTATTTTACAGAACACTCATAAAATTAGAAAAGGTCACTACTCTGAGTCCCTTGTCTTCTGCAGGGAAAACTAAAAGTAAGTTCACAATAAATCATGTATAAATCTGAATACTTTTGAGGGAAAGAAAAAAGTAGCACTCTTTGATTAGGCCAAAATGAACACATGCATTTTTTTTTCACAGCACAAACTTTATTCAAGCTAAAAAATCATCCTTCTTTGAGGGAAAAAAAGTAGGACAACCAATTATTCTCTTTTAAAATATTTATTTGAGTTTGAATTTTTAATTTAATTTTTAAAAGGTTATATTAAAACTCAACTTGTTACTATATAGGCTTTCTGCCATCAATTTATATTTAATAATTCAGAATTTATTGAATTTCTATGATGGTTCAAGCAATATAGGTACTAGACTTACATAGCATATGAGAAAAAATGGATCATGAAAGAGCATAAAAGTCTCAAAATGACAATATTTCTTTAAAAATCTAATTAAATTCTTTTCTGTTCACCACCAAATTCTTTTGTTTCATTACATTGTTTTATGTTTACATGATTCTCATAAAGTTGAATAAAAGTTCTTTTGTCAGAGGAAAGCTTTTTTATTTTCAAATACTATTCGTAGTTGTTCACCAGCAAAATACACATAATACTCTTAATTGATCTGATGTATTCTCCTATTTATGAGCATCTACTCAATTTTTACTTCCTTAAAATTTTATTTCACTACTGATTTGGGTCTAAACTAATTAGTGGGCTACCCTGGGGGCTCAGGTGGTAAAGAATCTGCCTGTGATGCAGGAGACTTGAGTTCTATACCTGGGATGGGAAGATCCCCTGGAGAAGGGAATTACTGTCTACTCCAGTATTCTTGCTTGAAAAATCCCAAGGTCAGAGGAGTCTCGTGGGCTGCAGTCCATGGGGTCATAAAGAGTCAGACATGACTGAGCAACTAAGCCCGTACACACACACACACACACACACACACAGTACCATGAAATTCTTCCTTATAGCTCAAGTGATTGGCTGGAAGACTGGTACTTAATTCAAGATTATCCAATCAAGAGAAGTATAGGACTTTTGTTCTAAGTTTGAGGGGAAAATTGTTTGGCCTTAAACTTGACCTAGATTATATTGTTCCGATTGGTCCTGGCAGCCATCTGGTGATACCAAGGAGAGTTTGTCAGGAAATACTTACCTGGCACCTAAAATAGTGTGTAATAAACGTGCATCAGTCAGTCAGTCAGTTCAGTCGCTCAGTCGTGTCCGACTCTTTGCGACCCCATGAATTGCAGCACGCCTGGCCTCCCTGTCCATCACCAACTCCGGAGTCTACCCAAGCCCATGTCCATTGAGTCAGTGATGCCATCCAACCATCTCATCCTCTGTCGTCCCCTTTTCTTCCTGCCCTCAATCTTTCCCAGCATCAGGGTCTTTTCCAATGAGTCAACTCTTCACATGAGGTAGTATAATTTGCTAATATCTCATCATAATGTTTTCAGCCAGAGAGCTTATTTTATTAATATTTAATCAGTATATAGCCCTATGCTTTGTAAATCATCACAAGGCTATTTAAGGAGTTAAAATACTTTTGTTATACAATGAATGAGGATATTGATTTTCTGTGTGCATATGTGTGTGTGTGTTCCAAAACAAATTCTTTTTCAATAAATAAAAATTGCTGAATTTAAGTTCTTATTCAGCCTTAAACATGGAATAATAATAAAATCAAGTAACCCTAATGTGGTGTAAAGTTCTTATAAAAAGCTAACTGGTCTCCAAAGGCTTACACAGAAATCAGTCTTAGAGTTACAACTAGTCATCCCAGTACAAACATAGACAGCATATAAAAATGCGGAGACATCACTTTGCTGACAAAGGTCCTTATAGTCAAGGCTATGGTTTTTCCAGTAGTCATGCATGGATGTGAGAGTTGGACCATGAAGAAGGCTGAGTGCTGAAGAATTGATGCATTTGAACTGTGGTGTTGGGGAAGACTCTTGAACTGCAAGGAGAGCAAACCAGTCAGTCCTAAGGGAAATCAACCATGAATACTCATGGAAGGACTGATGCTGAAGCTGAGCCTCCAGTACTTTGGCCACCTGATGCAAAGATCCGACCCACTGGAAAAGACCCTGATGCAGGGAAAGACTGAAGGCAGGAGGAAAGAGGGACAACAGAGGATGAGTTGGTTGCATGGCATCACTGACTCAATGGACATGAGTTTGATCAAACTCCTTTGGGAGATAGTGAAGGACAGAGAAGCCTGGTGTTCTGTAGTCCATAGAGTCACAAAGAGTCAGACACAACTGAGCAACTGAACAACAACAACAACCCCAGCACAAACATTTTCACTCATTTTTTTAATCTCTTGGGCTTCCTAGGTAGTGCTAGTGGGAAAGAACCCACTTGCTAAAGCAGGAGAGACATAAGAGTTGCAGGTTCCATCCCTGGGTGGGGAAGATCCCCTGGAGGAGGGCATGGTAATCTTTATTTGGGGTGAGGTAAGAGAAATAGCAGCCATGAAATTAAAAGATGCTTACTCCTTGGAAGGAAAGTTATGACCAACCTAGACAGCATATTAAAAAGTATAGACATTACTTTGCCAACAAAGGCCCACCTGGTCAAGGCTATGGTTTTTCCAGTGGTCATGTATGGGTATGAGAGTTGGATTGTGAAGAAAGCTGAGCACTGAAGAATTGATGCTTTTGAATTGTGGTGTTGGAGAAGACTCTTGAGAGTCCCTTGGACTGCAAGGAGATCCAACCAGTCCATCCTAAAGGAGATCAGTCCTGGGTGTTCATTGGAAGGACTGATGCTGAAGCTGAAACTCCAGTACTTTGGCCAGTACTCATTGGAAAAGACCCTGATGCTGGGAAAGATTGAGGGCAGGAGGAGAAGGGGACGACAGAGGATGAGATGGCTGGATGGCATCACCAACTCAATGGGCATGAGTTTGAGTAAACTCTGCGAGCTGGTGATTGACAGGGAGGCCTGGCGTGCTGCGATTCATGAGGTCGCAGGGTCAGACATGACTGAGCGACTGAACTGAACTGAACTGAAGAGAAATATGGTCTCTTCTATGCACTAAATATAATATTAGTTCATAGGAACCCAGAGAACATTTCTTTACATCATCCTTTCAGCCTTTATTTTTTCATTGTGTGTGTGTTTATAAATTTCCTTGCTATGTATTTTCAGGTAGCTTTTTTAAATGACTCTATTTTATTATGGTAGAACAAAGATAGTTTTTACCTGTGAAACAGCCACTTGCCTATATTTTAAGAATTCAAAATTTAATTGACTGACATATGACCATCAATTTTGTATAGAGAACTGTACAAAAATTAAGTGTATAATGGAGTTCTGTGGAGAATCTCTCTTGGGTAAAAGACACTGAACATCTACATCTTTGTACACAGCATCTCTGTTGATATATTTTTGCCTGAAGAATTTGATCATTGTCAGGAATCTAAAAAGATTGACCTGCATCTACAGTTATAAAAGCATTAAATTTCCATATGTAATGAAATTAGTTATTCACTTAAACTCTATCTAGTGCCTGACCCAAGAATAAACTGATAAAAATAAATATTTTACCAAAAATAAACTACATCACTTATGAAAGGTGACATCAAATTCTGATACATCATCCACCATTCACAGATAACTGTATTTGTGACTCTTATATAGACCTTATCCTACTATATTGATGCATTAAAAAAATGCTATTTACCTCTCAGTACCCTGAAGAATGAAATTTGGACATTCAGAAGAAAAGAACAAGAAACACAATGTCATTCTAACTTGGAATTCTTATCCCAACTGCTTCCTTTAAAATTTGCTATAAAGTTTTTTATTTTAATCTTGATACTTGGCAATCATGCTATGAATTAAATTTTTAAAAACTTTAGAGAAAAGTTTATGTTCTTATAAATCAATAAAATGTGATTCTTGATTAGCTCTGTTGTAGAAAATATTAGGCAATTTACTTGGAAGGAAATCTTTACTTATTGTCAAAGGCATTTGTCTGGCAATAAACTGAAGATTTCACAGATCAACATTTAAAATCTGGATATACAAAATTAAACATTTTGGAAGTCCCACTAGCTGCTTTTCACTAATTATTAATCATCTAGTTGAACAGGCTTTATTTATCTTATTTTTAAAATAACTTTAAAAATTGAACATTTCTCCCTGAAGTAGAGCTAAACACATTTGGAAGCAGTAGGTAAACAAGATGTTTCTGGTAGAGACCAAAGTGCAGTTTAGGTATTTCCTATAAACTGAGTCCCCACCTAAGTAATGAAATTAAGAATGGCCTATAGAGAAGAATGGACTAAGTGGAACCAGTTAGAAAGGATTATAGTAAAACACCAGAGCATTTATAATATGTTATCAGAAGGAAGCCACTGGTTTTTCAATATTTCTTTAGAATGGCCAAAATAAGCAAGAATACTGGTAATGATTCTATAAACACCCCAAACAGGATAACCATTTTTTGTGCATGTAGCTACTTAATTACCTTTTTTAAAAAGCCAAATTTATTAAAGTAAAATGTATTTCAAAGAAATTTATAAAAAGGTCTTAGAATTTCCTGTGATTTATATGAAGCTTTATGTTAGCAATAATTTAGTGTTTTTACAAAGCAGTGTGTTTCGGGTTTTCTAAAAACCCTGGTAATTTAGTTCTCAAAGATTTTCCTATTAAAAGTAATACAGAAATATGGGTAAGATACAAAATGTCACTGTCATAGCAATTAACATCCATTAGTCATGAAAGTCAGAACTTTTTATAAATGTAAATATGTTTCACTCTTCCAGGTCAGAAAATAAACCAACTAAAGAAGAAATCAAAGCATCGGTCAAGCTTTTAAAATGAAGGTCAAAGTCAACATTTCCTCAATTTATGTTCATTTCTCTGGGGTGAGTTACTATTTTCTAAAGAATAAGCCACTGATATATATCTTATGTAGAATATCTAGGTCAGAAAAGAGGATAAGATCGCAAATAGACAACAGGTTTCTTCTAAGTTTGTGATAGAATAGGAAATAATTTACTTTGTTCCCAAATTCCTGTAGTCATCTACATGTTAAGTTTGAGTTTTTCTCATGGAGAAATTTTCTCCTTTTTATGTTATTGAACTTGTACAAATGTATCCTCTTTTGTATCTTTTATGATTGAAATCAATAAAGCCATTTAAAAATCTAAGCCAATTGATTTCAAGTCAGGGACTATATTGATTTAATGATAAAGTTGTTCCTTAACAATAATTTTCCTTATATTATTGCTACTTGGAATGCAGTGTTGTAAATGTGAAAAGATCTACAAAAATGTATTTTCCCTTAATTTTGAAGTGGAAGATTTATTTTTTTATTTGCTACAAAAACATAACTAATAAAATTAGAAAAACATTTATGGGAATTGTAATTAATTTTACAGAAAGTATATTTTTCTAGCAATAAAACTTAGAATTAGGAGTATGTTTTACTTAAGATACTAGTTCAAGATCAGTGTCAGAAAGTGAGAGAGAATTTCTGGACCTTATCCATTTTTGATGTATATAAAGTTGAACTCTGCTTTTATTAATTCCACAACCTACACTTATCTTTTTTTTTTTTTTTCCAGTGGATGATTTTGCTCTCTACTTCAATAAGAAAATGCATCACCAATGCAATGTGTGCGTGCTAAGTCGCTTAAGTTGTGTCTGATTCTTTGCAACCCTATGGACTATAGCCCCCCAGGCTCCTCTGTCCATGGGATTCTCCAGGCAAGCATACTGGGTGGGTTGCCATTCCCTTCTCCAGGGATCTTCCTCACCCAGTGATTGAACTCGGGCCTCTGGTGGTTCCTGCATTGCAGGCTGTTTCTTTACTGCTGAGCCACCCAGGAACCCCACCAATGCTATACTTCTGCTAAATCTCTATGCTCTGTTATAAAAGTATCAACATCTTATCAAGTCAACTCATCTACTTTCAGGCTGAATTCACCTCTTCAGGGATTGTTACCTTCTTCTGTTCCAACTTTTCCCACCATACTGAATTTCACCAAAATACTTACAAATGTGTAGTATTTGGGTGAAATAAATGTAGTAGCACCTCTCATTTATTAAGAAGAGAAAACAATCAAGAAATAAACAGAAATAACCAAAAGAGCCTAGCTTGATGTGACACCCACTACTAGCTTTTGTATCACTTTTTTCTTCCTCTTCACAGATAGAACTTCTCTCCAGAGTTGTCTCCATCTTTCCCCCCTTTTCATTCACTCTTCCCCATCATTCTAAAATTTATTTTCAGCACTCCTATTCAAATTGTGTTTGTCAAGGCCATCAGTGACTTCTATATAACTATATACAAAGACCGATTTTCTCTCCTCATCTAGCCTGGTGGCTCTTACGGGGGACAGTTTTGCTTACCTTCCCCAGGGGACTGCTGGCAAGGTCTGGAGGCATTTTTGGTTGTCAAATCTGGAGGGTGTGTGCTACTATTTTCATCGAGTGGACAGAGATCAGGGATGCTGCTAAACATTCCTGCAATGTTGCTAATGATTCCAGCCTCCCACCACAAAAACATTATCTGATCCCAAGGATCTATATTGTTGAGATTGAGAAGCTCTGAACATCTCAGACTTTCAACAACATCCCACAGCTGTAACACTTATTTGTGTCTCTCACAAAGAACATAAGTCTAATGAGTCCTTATCTTTCTCATTTTTTATTATTTTCATTGTTGGTAGATTACTGACTTGCCCTAGATAAGGCAGGATATTTCTACATTTCATCAGCAAGCATCTCTCACATGATTATTGCTTTATTTAGCAGTCTATTTATATCTTGAATTAATGGTAAAATAGATTGGGTTCCCCCTTGCAGAACTGCTTATCTAACTTCCACAGGACAACCTCTCCAAAGTGGTTCAAGGTGAAGTTCTTGTTGCTTCCCACACTTTCTTCCACCTTGCTGGGAGATAAGATGAGAAAACTTGAAGACTTATAGCTAAGGAAAAATAGAGTTCAAGGTAGCTTGGATTCAAGTCAATTATTATTGATACTTATGAATATTTAGGTGATTATACGGGCTTCCTCAATGGCTCAGCGGGTAAAGAATCCACCTGCAATGCAGGAGACATAGGAGACACAGGTTTGATCCCTGGGTAAGGAAGATTCCTTGGAGGAAAAAATGGCAACCCATTCCACCATTTTCCCTGGATAATCTCATGGACAGAGGAGCCTTGCAGGCTATAGTCCAAAGGGTCACAGAGTCAGACATGGCTGAGCAATTAAGCATGAACACAGATTATTATAGCATTTTAGGCTAAATATACCTTTTTGAACAGGTCAGAAATCTCAGTCACCACTTAATATGTGAATTGTTTGCTTCTGTTGTTTCATATAAAGTAATGGATTCAAGTCTCAGAAAATAACTTGCAAATGGATTTGAGAAAAAGTCTTTTGAACATTGAGAAATGTCTACAGTAGAAACCACAACAGGAATTATCAGAAAAAAAAAACAGTGAATAATGAAAAGGTCAACATTAATATCTCTATTCTAGATGATAAAAATAATGTGAACTTCCTTCTACTAGAAAATAATACAGATATAAATAATACCTTATAAATTTTATCTTGAAATGAATTAACTATATTGCAAAGAGAATATAAGTCACTGTATCAATTTCTTATATGCAAAATATGGTCATAATTATTGCATGTAAAAACATTTAATTCTTAACATCAAATTTTTTAATCTATATTAGGCTTCATCCTCTGTCATTGTCAACAACCTTTCAGAGCTTGCTTCTTTGAGAGAGTTTGTGTATGCACATCTTGGGAATGCACATAAAAACAGGATGGAGTATGCTATAACAATGAAATATTACCATTCCTTTCTGCTTCACATATTTTAGATTACCATTTACTCTTGGCAGCATAGAAAGGTACTTTCTTTAAACAGTAAGTTTTAAATTCTTACTGAGAACAGTAGTAAACAATAATGATTTTATTTTAGACTTTACAAAAATAATTCATGGATTCAATATGCAAACTGTATTCTTCAAGTTCAAAATAAACTAGATTAAATCATGTGTGTACATGATCAGTTGCTGACTGTAGCCTGTCAGACTCCACTGTCCATTGAATTTTCTAGGCAAGATTACTGGAGTGGGTTGCTATTTCCTCCTCCAGGGGATCTTCCCAAACCAGACATAAAACCTGAGTCTCTTGTGCCTTCTGCATTGGCAGGCAGATTCTTTACCACTGACCACCGGGGAAGTCCCATCTGGAAGTGGTGAGGGGTGACAAAGACACAACTCCCCATGGAGTTGGTTAGCTGGCAAGGTGTCATTTTGAGGGGGACTCCTGAAAAAGTTCTTGACTAGGTCCTTTGAACTAGATCTTAGCCCTGTGAAGACAGGAAAATGAATCTTCTGCAAAAAGTTTCATCTAATGATCAGTTTTCCAAAGGAATATCACCATATTTATGAATTGCAGGTTTACACCTTTAAAGGCTCTGATGGCAAAATGTAAGAGTTTCAATGTAATAGGTTAAACAGTTTTTATAACATGTGGACCAAACAGCCCAATTTGCTTCATAGGGTCCAGGTTTAAACCTGTTTTCTTTGGACAAGGGCTTCCCTGATAGTTCAGTTGTTAAAGAATGCACATGCAATACAGTAAACCGGGGTTCACTTCCTGGGCCAAGAAGATCCCCTGCAGAAGGCATAGGCTACCCATTCCGGTATTCTTAGGCTTCCCTTGTGGCTCAGCTGGTAAAGAATCCACCCACAATGCGGGAGACCTGGGTTCGATCCTTGGGCTGGAAAGATCCCCTGTGAAGGAAAAGGCTACCCATTCCAGTATTCTGGCCTGGAGAATTCCATGGACTGTACATGGGGTCGCAAACAGTCAGACACGACTGAGCGAATTTCACTTTCTTTTTCTTTGGACAAGTATTAATGGTGTCCCTTTTTATTTAAAAAAAAATTAAAAAGTTCCTAGCTTGGAAGATAAGTTATATGACTGTCCTTTTTAATGCAAATATTTGATTTTTGTTACTGTGGATCACAATAAACTGTAAAAATTCTGAAAGAGATGGGAATACCAGATCACCTGACCTGCCTCTTGAGAAATCTGTATGCAGGTCAGGAAGCAACAATTAGAACTGGACATGGAATAACAGACTGGTTCCAAGTAGGAAAAGGAGTATGTCAAGGCTGTATATTGTCACCCTACTTATTTAATTTATATGCAGAGTACATCATGAGAAACGCTGGGCTGGATGAAGCACAATCTGGAATCAAGATTGCTGGGAGAAATGTCAATAACCTCCCACATGCAGATGACACCATCCTTATGGCAGAAAGTGAAGAAGAACTAAAGAGCCTCTTGATGAAATTGAAAGAGGAGAGTAAAAAAGTTGGCTTAAAGCTCAGCATTCAGAAAACTAAGATCCTGGCATTTGGTCCCATCACTTCATGGCAAATAGATGGTAAAACAGTGGCAACAGTGTCAGACATTAATTTTTGGGGCTCCAAAATCACTGCAGATGGTGATTGCAGTCATGAAATTAAAAGATGCTTACTCCTTGGAAGGAAAGTTATGACCAACCTAGATAGCATATTTAAAAGCAGAGACATTACTTTGCTAACAAAGGTCCATCTAATCAAGGCTATGGTTTTTCCAGTGGTCATGTATGTATGTGAGAGTTGGACTATAAAGAAAGCTGAGCACTGAAGAATTGATGCTTTTGAACTGTGGTGTTGGAGAAGACACTTGAGAGTCCCTTGGACTGCAAGGAGTTCCAACCAGTCCATCCTGAAGGAGATCAGTCCTGGGTGTTCATTGGAAGGACTGATACTGAAGCTGAAACTCCAATACTTTGGTCACCTCATGCGAAGAGCCAACTCATTTGAAAAGACCCTGATGCTGTCCGGGCCTGAGCGCCCTGAGGACAATCGGAGGGAGCTTTTGTGAGTTGCCAGCTTGAACTGTGGGAGAGCAAAGAGAGAGAGAAAATTAACCGGCCCGAACACACTGCCGGCCGTTCGCAGAACAAAGGGACCGAGATTCTGGGCGGCCGAAGTCCGCCAGGAGGGTCGCGGCGAAAGGGAGGGCGCGGGCGCCTGACCGGCGCGGGCGGGAACTGGGGCTGGGGACGCGGAGGGCAGAGGGCGCGCACGCCCGACTGGCGCCGGCGGGGACTGAGACTGGGACCGCGCAGGGCAGAAGACGCGCCGCACCCGGGGAGAGAGCGCCCGTCAAGCGCCTGGCTGCCTGGGCCGCTCGGGCGGCGTGGGGCCGGAGCGCGGGCCCAGCTTTGTGTGCCGCGCTTTTGTGAATCGCCCGAGGGCTGGAGCCGCGCGCAGCGTGGCGCGCGCTTCAGACAGAAGAGCCTGGAGCCTGAGCAGCGCAGACCGAGAAAAGAGCTCAAGCCTCTCCCGGGAGAGCCGGCCCCTCCCCACACAGCCCCTCCCCGCACAGCCCCTCCCTGCAGCACGACGGAACTAGCTACCTGAATAAGAATCCACCTCCGCCCCCTGTGTCAGGGCGGAAATTAGGCGCGGAAGAGAGACCGGCAACAGAACCCAAATAAAGGGAACCGCTTCAGAAGGGACCGGTGCAACAGATTAAAATCCCTGAAGAAACCACCGACTGACTACACCGGAAGGGCCTGTAGATATCGAGAAGTGTAAGCTGGAACGAGGAGCTATCTGAAGCTGAGCCGAACCCACACTGACCGCAACAGCTCCAGAGAAATTCCTAGATATATTTTTTCTTTTTCTTTTCTTTTTTTTTTTTTTTAAGTAAGGAAAAAAAAAAATTTTTTTTTCTTTTTTCTTGGTTCTCTTTTATTTTCCTTTAAAAATTCCTTATTACTCCCCCATTACTCCTTAAATTTCATAGATTTTTACGATTTTTTTTAATTAGGCAAAACAATTTTTTTTTCTCTTTCTTTTTTCTTTTTTTTCTTTTTCTTCTTTTTTTCTGTTCTTTTTTCTTCTTCTCTTCTATTTTCTTTTTCTCTTATTTCTTTTAAAGCCCTCTAGCACTCCTTTTACTACGCCTTAATTTTCATTTTCAATCCACTATAACCTTACAGAAGAAAGGGAAAAAAAAAAAAAAAAAAAGAAGAGAAGCCCTATTTTTATACCAAACTTCATATATATTTCTAAAATTTCTTTTGTGTGTTTTGGTTTTTGTTTTTAATATAGTATTTTTAAGAGTCTAACCTCTACTCTAGATTTTTAATTTTTGTTTTTCAGTATATGGTATAAATTGTGAACATTTAAGAATCCAATATTCAGCTCCCATTTTTATTCACGAATGTGTTGATTATTCTCTCCCAATCTTGACTCTGTTTTCTACCTCAGAACACCTCTATTTCCTCCTTTCCCCTTCTCTTCCCAATCCAATTCTGTGAATCTTTGTGGGTGTCTGGGCTACGGAGAACACTCTGGGATCAGACAACTTCGTAGATCTGTCTCTCTCCTCTTGAGTCCCCCTCTTTCTCCTCCTGCCCATCTCTATCTCCCTCCTCCCTCTCCTCTTCTCCATGTAACTCGGTGAACCTCTCTGGGTATCCCTAACGGGGGAGAAACTTTCCACCATTAACATAGAAGTTTTATTATCAGTGCTGAATAGTTGGAGAAGTCCTGAGACTACAGGAAGAATAAAACTGAAATCCAGAAGCAGGAGACTTAAGCCCAAAACCTGAGAACACCAGAAAACTCCTGACTACATGGATCTTTAAGTAATAAGTGACCGTACAAAAGCCTCCATACCTGCACCGAAACCAACCACCACCCAAGAGCCAATAAGTTTTAGAGCACGACATACCACGCAAATTCTCCAGCAACGCAGGAACATTGCCCTGAACATCAACATACAGACAGCCCAAGGTCACACCTAACACATAGACCCATCTCAAAACTCATTACTGGGCACTCCATTGCTATCCAAAGAGAAGAAATCAAGATCCGCACACCAGAACACTGACACAAGCTTCGCTAATTAGGAAACCTTGACAAGCCAATCGTCTAACCCCACCCACTGGGTAAAACCTCCACAATAAAAGGAACCACAGACCTGCAGAATACAGAAAGCCCACTCCAGACACAGCAATCTAAACAAGATGAAAAGGCAGAGAAATACCCAACAGGTAAAGGAACATGAAAAAAGCCCACCAAGTCAAACAAAAGAGGAGGAGATAGGGAATCTACCTGAAAAAGAATTTAGAATAATGATAATAAAAATGATCCAAAATCTTGAAAGCAAAATGGAGGTACAGATAAATAGCCTGGAGACAAAGATTGAAAAGATGCAAGAAATGTTTAATAAAGATCTAGAAGAAATAAAAAAGAGTCAATTAAAAATGAATAATGCAATGAATGAGATCAAAAACACTCTGGAGGGAACCAAGAGTAGAATAACGGAGACAGAAGATAGGATAAGTGAGGTAGAAGATAAAATGGTGGAAATAAATGAAGCAGAGAGGAAAAAAGAAAAAAGGATCAAAAGAAATGAGGACAACCTCAGGGACCTCTGGGACAATGTGAAACGCCCCAACATTCGAATCATAGGAGTCCCAGAAGAAGAAGACAAAAAGAAAGGCCATGAGAAAATACTCGAGGAGATAATAGCTGAGAACTTCCCTAAAATGGGGAAGGAAATAGCCACCCAAGTCCAAGAAACCCAGAGAGTCCCAAACAGGATAAACCCAAGGCGAAACACCCCAAGACACATATTAATCAAATTAACAAAGATCAAACACAAAGAACAAATACTAAAAGCAGCAAGGGAGAAACAACAAATAACACACAAAGGGATTCCTATAAGGATAACAGCTGATCTATCAATAGAAACCCTCCAGGCCAGAAGGGAATGGCAGGACATACTGAAAGTAATGAAAGAGAATAACCTACAACCTAGATTACTGTACCCAGCAAGGATCTCATTCAGATATGAAGGAGAATTCAAAAGCTTTACAGACAAGCAAAAGCTGAGAGAATTCAGCACCACCAAACCAGCTCTTCAACAAATGCTAAAGGATCTTCTCTAGACAGGAAATGCAGAAAGGTTGTATAAACGTGAACCCAAAACAACAAAGTAAATGACAACGGGACCACACCTATCAATAATTACCTTAAATGTAAATGGGTTGAATGCCCCAACCAAAAGACAAAGATTGGCTGAATGGATACAAAAACAAGACCCCTATATATGCTGTCTACAAGAGACCCACCTCAAAACAAGGGACACATACAGACTGAAAGTGAAGGGCTGGAAAAAAATATTTCACGCAAACGGAGACCAAAAGAAAGCAGGAGTCGCAATACTCATATCAGATAAAATAGACTTCCAAATAAAGGATGTGAAAAGAGACAAAGAAGGACACTACATAATGATCAAAGGATCAATCCAAGAAGAAGATATAACAATTATAAATATATATGCACCCAACATAGGAGCACCGCAATATGTACGGCAAACACTAACGAGTATGAAAGAGGAAATTAATAGTAACACAATAATAGTGGGAGACTTTAATACCCCACTCACAACCATGGATAGATCAACTAAACAGAAAATCAACAAGGAAACACAAACCTTAAATGATACAATGGACCAGCTAGACCTAATTGATATCTATAGGACATTTCACCCCAAAACAATCAACTTCACCTTTTTCTCAAGTGCACACGGAACCTTCTCCAGAATAGATCACATCCTGGGCCATAAATCTGGTCTTGGAAAATTCAAAAAAATCGAAATCATTCCAGTCATCTTTTCTGACCACAGTGCAGTAAGATTAGATCTCAATTACAGGAAAAAAATTGTTAAAAATTCTAACATATGGAGGCTAA
Source organism: Muntiacus reevesi (assembly GCF_963930625.1). NCBI lineage: Eukaryota > Metazoa > Chordata > Mammalia > Artiodactyla > Cervidae > Muntiacus > Muntiacus reevesi. Next base: position 30,010,994 of record NC_089269.1, read on the forward strand.
ATAACACGCTTCTGAATAACCAACAAATCATAGAAGAAATCAAAAAAGAAATCAAAGTATGTATAGAAATAAATGAAAATGAAAACACAACAACCCAAAACCTATGGGACACTGTAAAAGCAGTGCTAAGGGGAAGGTTCATAGCATTACAGGCACACATCAAGAAACAAGAAAAAAGCCAAATAAATAACCTAACTCTACACCTAAAGCAATTAGAGAAGGAAGAAATGAAGAACCCCAGGGTTAGCAGAAGGAAAGAAAGCTTAAAAATTAGAGCAGAAATAAATGCGAAAGAAACTAAAGAGACCATAGCAAAAATCAACAAAGCTAAAAGCTGGTTTTTTGAAAAAATAAACAAAATTGACAAACCATTAGCAAGACTCATTAAGAAACAAAGAGAGAAGAACCAAATTAACAAAATAAGAAATGAAAAGGGTGAGATCACAACAGACAACACTGAAATACAAAGGATCATAAGAGACTACTACCAGCAGCTCTATGCCAATAAAATGGACAACTTGGATGAAATGGACAAATTCTTAGAAAAGTATAACTTTCCAAAACTGAACCAGGAAGAAATAGAAGATCTTAACAGAGTCATCACAAGCAAGGAAATCGAAACTGTAATCAGAAATCTTCCAGCAAACAAAAGCCCAGGACCAGATGGCTTCACAGCTGAATTCTACCAAAAATTTAGAGATGAGCTAACACCTATCTTACTCAAACTCTTCCAGAAAATTGCAGAAGAAGGTAAACTTCCAAACTCATTCTATGAGGCCACCATCACCCTAATTCCAAAACCAGACAAAGATGCCACAAAAAAAGAAAACTACAGGCCAATATCACTGATGAACATAGATGCAAAAATCCTTAACAAAATTCTAGCAAACAGAATCCAACAACATATTAAAAAAATCATACACCATGACCAAGTGGGCTTTATCCCAGGAATGCAAGGATTCTTTAATATCCGCAAATCAATCAACGTAATACACCACATTAACAAATCGAGAGATAAAAACCATATGATTATCTCAATAGATGCAGAGAAAGCCTTTGACAAAATTCAACACTCATTTATGATTAAAACTCTCCAGAAAGCAGGAATAGAAGGAACATACCTCAACATAATAAAAGCTATATATGACAAACCCACAGCAAGCATCACCCTCAATGGTGAAAAATTGAAAGCATTTCCTCTGAAATCAGGAACAAGACAAGGATGCCCACTCTCACCCCTACTATTCAACATAGTGTTGGAAGTTTTGGCCACAGCAATCAGAGCAGAAAAAGACATAAAAGGAATCCAGATAGGAAAAGAAGAAGTGAAACTCTCGCTGTTTGCAGATGACATGATCCTCTACATAGAAAACCCTAAAGACTCTTCCAGAAAATTACTAGAGCTAATCAATGAATATAGTAAAGTTGCAGGATATAAAATTAACACACAGAAATCCCTTGCATTCCTATACACTAACAATGAAAAAACAGAAAGAGAAATTAAGGAAACAATACCATTCACCATTGCAACAAAAAGAATAAAATACTTAGGAGTATATCTACCTAAAGAAACAAAAGACCTATACCTAGAAAACTATAAAACACTGATGAAAGAAATCAAAGAGGACACAAACAGATGGAGAAACATACCGTGTTCATGGATTGGAAGAATCAATATTGTCAAAATGGCTATTCTACCCAAAGCAATCTATAGATTCAATGCAATCCCTATCAAGCTACCAACGGTATTTTTCACAGAACTAGAACAAATAATTTCACAATTTGTATGGAAATACAAAAAACCTCGAATAGCCAAAGTAATCTTGAGAAAGAAGAATGGAACTGGAGGAATCAACCTGCCTGACTTCAGACTCTACTACAAAGCCACAGTCATCAAGACAGTATGGTACTGGCACAAAGACAGAAATATAGATCAATGGAACAGAATAGAAAGCCCAGAGATAAATCCACGAACCTATGGACACCTCATCTTTGACAAAGGAGGCAAGGATATACAATGGAAAAAAGACAATCTCTTTAACAAGTGGTGCTGGGAAAACTGGTCAACCACTTGTAAAAGAATGAAACTAGAACACTTTCTAACACCATACACAAAAATAAACTCAAAATGGATTAAAGATCTAAATGTAAGACCAGAAACTATAAAACTCCTAGAGGAGAACATAGGCAAAACACTCTCCGACATAAATCACAGCAAGATCTTCTATGACCCACCTCCCAGAATATTGGAAATAAAAGCAAAAATAAACAAATGGGACCTAATGAAAATTAAAAGCTTTTGCACAACAAAGGAAACTATAAGTAAGGTGAAAAGACAGCCCTCAGATTGGGAGAAAATAATAACAAATGAGGAAACAGACAAAGGATTAATCTCAAAAATATACAAGCAACTCCTGAAGCTCAATTCCAGAAAAATAAACGACCCAATCAAAAAATGGGCCAAAGAACTAAACAGACATTTCTCCAAAGAAGACATACAGATGGCTAACAAACACATGAAAAGATGCTCAACATCACTCATCATCAGAGAAATGCAAATCAAAACCACAATGAGGTACCATTACACGCCAGTCAGGATGGCTGCTATCCAAAAGTCTACAAGCAATAAATGCTGGAGAGGGTGTGGAGAAAAGGGAACCCTCTTACACTGTTGGTGGGAATGCAAACTAGTACAGCCACTATGGAAAACAGTGTGGAGATTTCTTAAAAAACTGGAAATAGAACTGCCATATGACCCAGCAATCCCACTTCTAGGCATACACACTGAGGAATCCAGATCTGAAAGAGACACGTGCACCCCAATGTTCATCGCAGCACTGTTTATAATAGCCAGGACATGGAAGCAACCCAGATGCCCATCAACAGATGAATGGATAAGGAAGCTGTGGTACATATACACCATGGAATATTACTCAGCCGTTAAAAAGAATTCATTTGAATCAGTTCTAATGAGATGGATGAAACTGGAGCCCATTATACAGAGTGAAGTAAGCCAGAAAGATAAAGAACATTACAGTATACTAACACATATATACGGAATTTAGATAGATGGTGGCGATAACTCTATATGCAAAACAGAAAAAGAGACACAGAAGTACAGAACAGACTTTTGAACTCTGGGGGAGAACGTGAGGGTGGGATGTTTTGAAAGAACAGCATGTATACTATCTATGGTGAAATGGACCACCAGCCCAGGTGGGATACATGAGTCAGGTGCTCGGGCCTGGTGCACTGGGAGGACCCTGAGGAGTCGGGTGGGGAGGGAGGTGGGAGGGGGGATCGGGTTGGGGAATACGTGTAACTATATGGCTGATTCATGTCAATGTATGACAAAACCCACTGAAACGTTGTAAAGTGATTGGCCTCCAACTAATAAAATAATATTTAAAAAAAAAAAAAAAAAAAAAAAAAAGAAAAGACCCTGATGCTGGGAAAGATTGGGGGCAGGAGAAGAAGGGTACAACAGAGGATGAGATAGCTGGATGGCATCACCAACTCAATGGACATGGTTTTGAGTGGACTCAGGGAGTTGGTGATGGACAACAGGGAGGCCTGGTGTGCTGTGGTTCATGGGGTCGCAGAGTCGGACACGACTGAGCAACTGAACTGAACTGAACTGAACTGATGAAAAAAATTCCAAATGTTAACAGGCTACTTGAGAAATTTGCAAAATAATCCTAAAAATTCTAAAACGTGAGCAAACAGTATAAACACAAAAGTTCTTCAATGAAATATTGGTTTTTACATTTGTGGTGGTTTAGTCCCTCAATCGTGTCCAATTCTTTTGTGACCCCATGCACTGTAGCCCACAGGCTCCTATGTCCTTGGGATTTCCCAGGCAAGAATACTAGATTGGGTGCCATTTCCTTCTCCAGGGAATCTTCCCTACCCAGGGATTGAACCCACGTCTTCTGCTTGGCAGGCAGATTCTTTACTACTGAGCCACCTGGGAAGGCCCCCCACCCCACTTTTTTTTTTTAACTGATATTGATAAATATTAAATATTCTGAGACTTTAAAACCAGTTACAATATAGCTGAGTGGCTTGGATATGTTACCAGTGCTTGTTTGTTAAACAGTGATAGAAGTAGCGTTGTGAAGATAAAATGGGTTAGCTTACATAGATTGATTCTAACATGCCTGTCATAATTGCTTTATTTGACCTAAAATGATTGTTAATGATTGAGAAATTTGGAAATATTAGTGAACTAGTTTTTCTATTGAATTGGCTTTAAGAAAAGTGTCTTTTGGCAAATCTACTTTTTAATAGTTAACATACAGCATGTACAATGTATCTGTAGGAATTCATAGAAAAACATGAACAGATGTCAAGGAAAAGGCAGCTATATGGACTAGCACATTTGAATTTATACAGTTAATGTAACTTCATTTGTTTATATCCACAGAGTTTTGAGATCGAGGGAAATTTAAATTTCTTTACTGCTGTTCCCTCTGGGTAGGCACATAAGCCAGGATTTAACCAGTCTTCACAGAACTTCTTCCAGATCAAAATAGATATTTTATATATTATCACCTGTTAAGCCAGCAACTACCTGTCTTTCCCTTGTAGAAATAAGCCTTCTCGGTATTTTCTCATAGATTTTAATATGGACAATAGAGTCAAAATATGCCTCTAGTTCTCAGGAAAACTTTTTCTCTTCACTTATCTATGACATCATCAATGTGCCTGGCATCAAAACTGTCTTCAAAGCCATGAGGAAAAAATATACAATTTATATGATCTACTTTGCAAAATCAGCTTTGTGCATACTTGCCATAAATCTCAGAGATCATGTACCAGTGTGATTAGGAAATAAAACAAAAGATATTCATTGGCCATATGTAATAAAATCTGTTTGCTAAATTAAATTGCCAGTCCATTTCCAATCTGTCTTTTCTGGCCATCTTACAGCTAATATGTCATTTCAGTCCTCATCATCACTTGTCACACCACTTCATCACTTACTAAAGACTTTCTTTCTTCCTTCCTTCCTTCCTGTCTTCCTTCCATAACTATGAAAAATAAGGGCCTTCATATAGCAAGCATTATTTAGGAACTAAAAACTTCAATAAAATAGGGTTCCTTCCCTGAAGAATATAAAAAATCTATTGGAAAGCAGGTATGTCAAGAATTGATCAATTTCCCAGTTAGTCTGTCAGCTCTAGTTCCCATCTCCTGCTCCCATCACTGACTGTTATTTTTATAAAACTCATTTCCGTTCTTCCCTAGTTATAAATCTGCAATGATTCCCCCAGAGACTTCAGAATAAATCCATGGTCCTTATCACAGTATAAGGAGACTTTGCAATCTGCTTTAAGTTATCTTTCCAGCCCTAACTTAGGCCACATCAAACTATGTATCAATCTTCAGTTTTCTAAGACTTGCATATATTCTTTCTTTTTTCTGCCAAACTGTTCCTCCATTAGTTGTAAAATTACTACTCATTCTCCAAAAATATTTTTATACATCTCTCATTGAAGCTGTTTCAGATTCTCCCCATTAAAGTAAACCATTTCTTTCTCCCAGTTTCTACTGAGCATATACTTTTATCACAGTATTTAAAATAACACATTATGATTTCTAGGTAACATAATCTTATCTGATAGATAGGACTCTGAAAATAAGGAATCATGCTTTTCTGTGGGGCAATTTGTTGCATTTCCTCATTTCTGCTGTAATATTAGTTAATAGCAGATGATCAATACATATTTGTCAAATGAATAAATTATACTTAAGCTTCAAATATTATCCATATGTTACATTATCCATGGAGTCTCTACCTAGCCCCACATGCTCTCCTTGACACCAAATCCCCATGAACTCATAAGACATCACCTATTCTCTCCTAACAGTTGTCCAAAAAGGATTAGAGGGAATTATATGAATATCAGAAAGTGGTGTCTTGTTTAATGTTCTCTGTCAAATGTGAGGTGACACTAGATTTCAGGACTCTTCCTATACTCCTGGGCTTGCCAACCCTGAAGAAGCAGAACTAAATATAGAGCAAGGAAGTTACTATTCTCTTCAATAGAAAAATTCCACCAACCTGATCATTCAGTGCTAGGGAACAGTGAACAATTATACTAACACTGTATTACTCTCAGTTATCACTGAGAAAGGACTTAAAAAAAATTGTGCTGTGGCCTAGAACTGAGGGTTTGAAGTAGAAAATCAGAGTAAGGTCACAATGATAATCATGATTTTTGGGGAAAGAAGCATATTTTCCTCTGAGAAAACTTGTCTTTCAAGGATTCTTAGAATCATGCAACAATGAAAGAAGTTCCCTGGCACTCAATGAATTTCCTTGGTGTTCATGAATTAAGAAAATCTTCCAGTAAACTGGACACAGAATCCCAAACATATAGCAACAGAATACCTAATACTCATTGTTGAGGACTCATGCCCCCAGGGCGGGTGTTGACTTCTGTCTACCTGCCCAGATCACTGCCGTTTCAACATCACTCCTATTTCCTACTCTTCAGTGTCCCACATTCCATTTCATTCCCTCCTCCTGCCCACTTTTCCGTGCCCAAGAAACTCATACCACATTGTATTCCTCAGGGATCCCCTAACTTTCATTGAAATATTAACAGCAGAGGAAATCTAGGTGTTTTCATTAAATTACATTCAAGAATATTCAAACTGACATGACAATATTTCGATTTATATCTCAATTTATTCATATTTAGTGATTTTTGTTTTTACTAAGGACTAACTTTGATGCCTTTCAAATATTTGTTTTATATACCCAGACTATGGAAATAATCAGATACTAGACTATAAACCTCTCAAGAATATACTAATGTCTTAGAAATACTTGTGCACTCAGAATAGTACCTTTAGAACATTTAAACATAAATATGAACACTGAAAATAAATCTCAGTGTACACCAAACTTTCTTGTTCTTTTCAATATTTCATTATTTCATAGTATGATCTTATGATAATCATAAAAATACATATATTATACCTCAGCTGCCATATGTTTACAGGACAATTTTGTTTTAATAAACTGTAACGATTAGACCAATGAGTTATCAAAAAAGGGAAGAAAGTACTCCCGTTTTGATTTCATAGTGAATTCCTAGGATAATTTTTCTTACTACACCCTAGAATTTGGCTTCATCTGAGAACAATCAGGAAACCTTGCTAAGTGTTTTGCTTATTTCAGTGGAAAAGGATAGCTACTCAGGTATAATAGTCAGAATCCATTTATAGAGTTCAATCTGTTTACTTGGAACTGAAAACACCTCTGGATAATAAACAAAGTAATAAACAAATCCCTGAGAGGGAATGTAATGATTTTAGCAGAGCAGGGTCAAAACTGATGAGAAAACTGACAGAAGTCATCACTGAATCGCTAGCAAAGTCAACATTTACTAAGAGTGATAAGAAAAAGTTCTGAGTGCCAAAGATAAAAAGGAAAAGAGAGAAAGAAGAAAAAAAATAAAGGAAACTATAAAAGGAAATGTTATCATGTAGTGAATGGGATACTTTTAACAATGCTATCCTACAGGCAAAAATGATTTCCATTTTTTAACGCAAGGGAAAATGTTTTTGCTAAAATGCCTTCTGGCACACTTTTTACAAGTAAATAATGAATTTTGTATAAGCATATTTTACTGCTGAGTTATCAATTCTACTTTGCATTCACATTTTAAAGATAGTGAGAAGCAATTGTGGGTCATAGGGATGAACTTCCAGACAAAGGTTGACCATAAAACCAGTTAACTGTTTTTCCAATAATTACTGGCCTGCAGGGAGACATAATTGAAATATATGAATTTCTAGGATTATAGTTTCCAGTGAAAACTGTGCTTTATGGAACTGACAGCACTAAATAAAAAAGATACAGCAAAATAAAATCTCAACTTTATGATTCTGAAGCTAATAAATAAGCAAGGCTCTACAAAAGAGAGTTTGCAATCACATCCAGTATTATAAGGATTAACTTTAGGAAAAGATATGATTAATGTTCAGGAAATTTAATACACTTATTACTCAGTTTTAAAATTAACCATAAACCAAAGTATTGCTTATTTTCCAAAACATGAAATGCAACAATCATTGGGAATACTAAATTTGATGCAGTAATAGAATACAATTACTTGCTAGTAGGGGAAAAGAAAGATAACTATATGCTATATATACACCCTGTTTTTCATATTATGTATTTTTATACATAAAACTGATTATGCTGTATAATATATCTTGGATATTAACAGCACATGCCCACAATTAGGCAGATTTGCTTTAGTATTGGTCTCCAGCAGTAGATTCTTTGCCCTTCATTTTTTTATTCTTCACACTAAGAGTCCAATATATGTTAGGGATCAATAAATATTTGTTGAATGAATGAAAATTAATGAAAGCACATTGATTAAAATAAATTAGCCAAATAAAGATGAATAATTGGAATTTATAGCAGCAGATCAGAAATCAATACATTTTTAACATTTTTACATTTTTACAGTTTTCTTTCCTTGTTTTTTTTCTTATCCTTTTGTGTCCCTTATATTTTCTTACTTAAAGTCATTTTAATATTAAGTTGTAGCTTCAGGACTGACCAGATCAGAACTCAAATCTTCTGATTTCAATAACTTTATTTTCAGAGTCTAGCAGCTAAAACATCAGAAATGTAGAAATATATAGTACATATATATGTAGAAATATATAGCATAGCTTTTTCAATGATAAAAATACACCCATTTCATATTCTTTGAGACTATGAATACATGTACATGTAGTATTTAAAAACTCCAGTTCTGACATTTCAGCTTTTAAATTTAACATAGACCAAAGACACACTCAAAGAATGAAATGACTCAGTCATTGGGAATATCTGTTCCAGTTTACACGTGCCAATAATAAATAATTCATTTTGTAATAACCCATATCTGAACATCTTTTACTACCCTCAAAATCAAAGGGCCTAAAAATTACATAAGCCTCTTTTCTGCTTCTGCAAGAGACATCTTTTGCCTATGAACTTGAAAACATTTTTCTTTGGATCTGGAATTCATTCATTTATTCATTCATTCATTCACTCTTTTATTTATTTGTCAGATATGTATGGATAGGCGATGAGAGTGAGTCCCCTGCATTTGAAACAGAGGTGGAAAGCATTCTCAGGAAGCCTACACACATACTGGGGTTAGCAGAGATCTATAAATACCTAAAATGCAGTATTGACAAAATTATAAGGTGTAGAGTGTTTAGGTAACTAGTCCATGGTAGTGGCCAAGTGTCCTGCAGAGAACTTAAACTGACACTGGACCCCTCATGCAAGAGTACTTCTTAAATAAAAGCTACAGAAAGTGAAAGTGAAAGTCACTCAGTCATGTCTGACTCTTTGCGAACGCATGGACTATAGAGTCCATGGAATTCTCCAGGCCAGAATACTGGAGTGAGTAGCCTTTGCCTTCTCCAGGGGATCTTCCCAACCCATGGATCAAACCCAGATCTCCCCCATTGCAGACGGATTCTTTACCATCTGAGTCACAAGGGAAGCCCAAGAATACTGGAGTGGGTAGCCTATCCCTTCTGCAGCATATCTTCCCAAGCCAGGAATACAACTGGGGTCGTCTGCACTGCAGGAAGATTCTTTATCAACTGAGCCATCAGGGAAGCCCAAAAGCTACAGAGTGACAGGCAAATGCAGGAACCTGATAGGACTTCCCCAACAGCCCATGTGATCAACATTCCCTCTTCCCTCCCATCACCTGTATGCCTTACACAGCCCTTGGATAAGACTCCCAAGGGACTTGACAACATCTTGCTCTTTTGTTTTGGATTGACCAATCTGCCCCTAGCCTAGGAACCCCAAACACTTTACCTGCAGATGCTAATAAAAGCAAGTACACCAGGTCCTGTCACTCTGACTGCCCCATGCCTTGACATCTGAAAGGAGCCCTTTGAGGTGTGCCAAGTACTTCCTTAGGACCTTCTCTATTTCAATTCCTCTCTTGTTGAATAAATGTACCATCCAGTGCCCTATATTCTAGTTAATAAATTTTAATAAAGTTGTAAGATAAGACTATAGATTCAGAAAAGTGAAGACGGGAAAGAGGAATTTAAGGTACAGAGAAAATACAGTGACTCTACAGAGGATCTAATTTTTTAACACATATGATAGAATGAAAAAGACAATTTGCAGGGAGCAAGTTGGAGACAGAGAAGAGGCAGTCATATATCAAGAAAATACACACACACTCCGCATCTTCTTTATCCATTTATCTGGCAATGAATATTTAGGTTGCTTCCACGTCTTTGCTATTGTAAATAGTGCTGCTAAGAACATTGGGGTGCATATATCTTTTCAAAGGTTTTCTTTGGATATATGACCAGGAGTGGGGTTGCAGGATCATATGGTATTTTTAATTTTTAAAGGAATCTCCATATTATTATCCATAATGGCTGTAACAATTTGCATTCTCAATAATAGTGTAGGAGGGTTCTTCTTATTCCACACTCTCTCTGGCCTTTGTTATTTGCAGACTTCTGATAATGTCAGAATAGCCATCTACTTGGTATCTCAGAAGGTAAAGAATCTACCTGAAATGCAGGAGAGCAAGGTTCAATCCCTGGGTTGGGAAGATCCCCTGGAAATGGAAATGTAAGCCCATTCCAGTATACTTGCTTAGAGAATTGCATGGATTGAGGAGCCTGGTGGCCAACAGTCCATGGGATTTCAAAGTGTTGGATATGACTGAGCAACTAACCCTAACATACAAGACGGTGATACCTCATTGTAGTTTTGATTTGTACCTAATAATTAGTGGGAAACTGCCTGCAATGCAGGAGACTCAGGTTGAATCCCTAGGTTGGGAAGATCCCCTGGAGAAGGAAATGGCAACTGACTCCTGCATTCTTGCCTGGATAATCCTATGGACAGAGGATCTTGGCAGGCTACAATCCTTGGGTCACAAAGAGTTGGACATGACTGCAGTGACTTGTCAATAATCAGTGATGTTGAGCAACTTTTCATATACCTTTTGGTCATCTGTAGGTCTTCTTCAGAAAAATGTCTATTTAGACTTTCTGCCTAATTTTTTTTATCAGATTCTTTGTTTTCTGATATTTAGCTGTATGCATGTGTGCTCAGTGGGTTAGTCATGTCTGACCGACTCTGTGATTCAATGGACTGTAGCCCGCCAGGCTCCTCAGTACATAGAATTTCCCAGGCAAGAACACTGGAGTGGGTGGCCTTTTCCTCCTCAAGGGGATCTTCCCAACCCAGGGACTGAACTGCATTTCCTGCATTGGCAGGCAAATTCTTTACCACCAAGCTACATGGGAAGCCCTGAGTCAGGAGCTCTTTGTACATTTGGGGAGTTAATCCTTTGTTGGTTGCATTTTCTGCCATTCTGTACATTGTCTTTTTGCTTAGCTTATGGTTTCCTTTGGTATGCAGAAGGTTTTAAGTTTAATTCGTCCCCATTTGTTTATTTTTATCCTTATTTATTACTCTAGGAGACAGATCCAGAAGATATTGCTACAATTTACATCAAAGAGTGTTCTGCCTGTGTTTTCCTCTAGGAGTTTGATAGTATCCAGTCTTACGTTTATGTCTTTAATCCAATCAGAGTTTATTTTTTTGTGTGGTGTTAAAGACTGTTCTGATTTCATTCTTTTCACATAGCTGCCCAATTTTCCTAGCACCACTTATTGAAGAGACTGTCTTGTCTCCATTGTATATTCCTGCTTCCTTGGTCACAGATTAGTTGACCATAGGTGTATTGGTTTATTTCTGGGCTTTCTGTCTTGTTCCATTCATCTATATTTCTGCTTTATGTGCCAGTACCAATCCGTTGTGATTGCTCTAGCTTTGTAGTATAGTCTAAAGTCAGGAAGCCTGCTTCTTCCAGCTCTGTTTTTCTTTCTCAAGATTGCTTTGGCTAATTTGGAGTCTTTTGTATATCCATACAAATTTAAGAGTTTTTTGTCCTAGTTCTGTGAAAAATGCCATTGGTAATTTGATAGGGATTGCACTGAATTTGTAGATTGTGTTGCATTGTATAGTCATTTTGACTATATTGATTCTTTTAATCCAAAAACATGGTGTAACTTTCCATCAGTTTGTGTCATCTTAAATATCTATGCAGTGTTTTCAATGGAATAGTAAGATAGTTACAAATATGACAACGGAGGTAATCTGATGTGTTGGAGAAACATTTCCCAGTCATCTTCAGATGATTGAATGTAGGACTCAAGATGACAAGAGTTGGATTAATTGGAGGTTTCAGTTTGTTGAGCATATATGGTTGAAAAATAAGTAAACAATCAGGGTCAAGAGTACTGTTTAAATTTGTTAAAATGCTGGGTAATGGGATCTAGGCTGGATGAAAAAGCAAGTAAAGTCAGGAGAATGCTGAATTCATACTTGCCATACTTGAGGGAGGAAAATTAAAATGTGACTCATAGGAAGTAAAAGATAAAAGTTTATATTCAAAAGAGATTTATTATTTCAAAGGTAGAATAATTTATAGCAGTGTCCAATGGTCACGAGTGACTTAACAGTGTGGATGTTGAGTGTTATTGTTGAATAGTACAAGGAAGTGAGAGGGTAAGGACTGTTGTTCTCAAACTTCATTCTGTCTAAGCACTGTCTGGAGAGTTTTTGAAAAATGCAGATTCCCTGATTCTACTTTTGAGAATTCTGATTCAATAAGTCTGCTGTGGGATTCATGAGTTTGACTCTTTAATGAAGACAATTTGGATGCAGATAGCAGGCATATCATACTTTGAGAAATTGCCATAGGATGTTAGAATTACAAGTTATGTAAATGTTGGTGAAATAATATGGAAGCAAGATTTTCGATGAGCAAGGAGTGTCAAACCAGTCAAATCAGGTGAGTGATAAAGAAGTCAATAAAAACAAGAATAAATAATAATGGGAATGAAAAATATTGGATGTGCTGTTCTGTGCTCAGTTGCTAAGTCGTGTCTAACTGTGACCCCGTGAACTAGAGCCTGCCTGGATCCTCTGTCCATGGGATTTTCCAGGCAAGAATACTGGAGTGGGCTGCCATTTCCTACTCCAGGGGAATCTTCCCCACCCAGGGACTGAACCTGCATTTGTTGCACCTCCTGCATTGTCAGGCAGAGTCTTTAACGCTGCACCACCTAGGAACCCTATAAAAGCTGAATAGACTGAGATTTACAGTAAAGGGCAAGCGGAATGCCAACTCCATCCCTGGGATGTGTTGTCTGCACACAAGGGCTTGTTGAGAAAGGTTTGTCTTTAAGAAAGAGTCAAGGATGAAGTAATCTAGAAGAATAATTTTGTCACGTGTGTGTATGGATTTATCACTCATAGATAGCATATTACTAGTATTTTATTTACTACCTTCTCGTTGCATATAAGCAAAACTCAATGAACATTATGCTTTAAAAATAGTATTTATAAAAATAAAAATTTGGCCAGAAAACTGGCTATAGAAACTTATCTTCATGGCATATTTCATTTCAAAAAATAATGCTATTATATGGATGTACATTATTATAATAAATACTTCAAAAGAATAATTCTGATGATTAAAACATAATTTGTTTTTCTATTCAAATACCTTAAAAAAAACACATTGCTATTCACATATATCTTCTCACTTTTAAAACTAATCATATTCTAATTTTAGTCTACATACTTAAAAGCAATGTACTTCTTTTTTATTTTACCATTTTATTGAGATATAATCAACATGTATTTCTCTAATGTTCATATTTCAGTCATAAGGCAACAACAAAAATAATATACAAGAAAAAATTTAACTTAAATTGAGAAAGCTTATCTAATGTTCATGGTAGTATTATTGCTAATAGACAAAACATAGAAGTAATCCAAATTTCCATTAAATTCCATTGAACGGATAGCCAAAATTCATGGAATGGAATGCTATTCAGCAGTTTAAAAGGAATAGAGTACTCATATATGCCACAATATGGATAAACTTTGCAAAATTATGCTAAGTGGATGAAGCTACTCACAAAAGATTGTGTAACTCCATTTACTTGAAATGTCTAGAATAGACAACTCTAGAAAAAAAGAAAGTAGATTGACCAGTTCCTAAGTTGAGTGTAGCAAGAAGGAATTTGTAAGTCAGTTCACTTCTCTCTGCCTTCAATTTCTATAGAACATTTCCAGTGGCATTATTCCTAACACAGAGAGCTGCTCTGGCCAAAGTCACACAAGTCCCCCCACAAGTCTTTATTTTTCAGATCGCTTAAACTTGGTTTTTTCATGGCTGTCAATAGAATGACTTCATATCCTTTCTTTGCCCTTTGCTAATGAATATAAAACACATTCTTGAACACAACTGCAAGTTTCTTGTAAAATAAACCTCCAAAGCCAGTTGTAACACTCTGGGTGTCCCAGATCTTCTTCTCAAAGATCAAAGCATGATTTCCCATAATTGTTGGCACGATTGAAATGAAAGCAGCCTGCTTCTAGCCTTCGGTCTTATGATGGTGACAATAAAAAGAATAAATGTGGTAGAAACAGCTGTATGTTTTCAGGAATGATAAACTTCAGCTGGATTTTTTTAAAAACCTAAGCTCTGCATTTGAAGTTTACACCAGCAACTAACTTTAGACAGAAATGGGACTTTGAAGATGAAAGACGAAAAACAGCACAACAGAATAAGGGTTGGTCAAAAGAAGATGAAATAAATGAGTAAATAATGCAGGAAGTAATCAGTTTCAGAGAAATGTGGCATAAAGAACTTAATAAATTGAAAACCATTTCTGAAGAAAAATATAGCATAATGACAGTTTTTTGCATTATATTATGAAGGTAATAAAACTGAAGACTCAAAAGACTCATCAGAAATATGCTACTTTATAATTAATGAGAAACAATAGATGAAAGGCAAATTGAAATGTGTTTATTTCTCTTATTACAGAAGCCCAGGTGATGTATTAAATATGAATACTTCAAAAGTGAAGGAAACTGTTTTATGTAGAAGTTGGGAAACTTTGCAAAAAAAATGATATTTTTAACTTTGCTTTTGAAATATAGAGATTTTTGATTTGATATAGCAAGTCAACTTGAGAATCTAGGTTGATTATTATTTTGAAAGGTGATAATTTGCACAAAATGGAAGCTGTGAGCTCTCCTGGCTAATTGCAAATAAGCATCTTGACTTATGTTGAAGGATTCAAAATGTTCTATGATTTATGCCAGAGTTTTGAAAATCCTGGGCTTTGTCAAATTAAATATACTTAAAAAATTTTTTTTGATACACAACTTGGAATATTTTTGTGACATAATGGAGAAAAGAAAATTAGTAACTAACTTCCACATTAGAATTTGATTATTGTGCTAAGAAAATATTGTTGCTGAACAAATGTCTCCAAATAAAATTATAAATTTCAATATTTTTAACATTAACCTTTGATGGCAGAGTTTACGAGAGCTGCAATTCACATCTCCTAAACCACCCTTAATTAAAAGGGTGAATTACTCTAACCGTATTCTTTAGCCTCAGTGACTAGTTTTGACCCTAAAAATGGATTTAATTTTTATGTTACCCAAATCTATAGCCTCTTTTAAAAAAAAAATAGAGTAAAATATTAAACATAGGCATATTGTTTTGCTTTAGTCCTCCTATGACAAACTTGAGAGGTGTGGAAGAATTGTAGCAATTTGTAACGATCTGTAGCAAAAGTAAGACTTCTTCCAGCTCTACCTTTTATCATTTTGTTTCCTTCAGGGAAATAGATGCCTCTGAAACTTTAGGCAGATGCAGAAGCCGCTCAGACTTCTCTACAAGAATTAAGGAAGGCAAACGTTTCTCTGCTAACTCTGCTGAAGTTATTTGTTGGTGCCCTATTCTCTTATGTGGAGACCTATTTGATAAGATCTCAGTTAAAGTGATTAAGCTTTCAAGAAATCATTTTTTTGAGCAGAACTTTTACATTTTTATTGGCAGATTTTTAGCAAGAAAATTGTTCTAATGATGCAATTCAGGATGAATTCATTAACTATACTTCATGAGGATTATTTTTACTTTAAAATATACAGATATTAATCCAAAAAAAATTTTTTTGAAACAGGAAAGTTTAATTACAATTAAGTAAGTTAAAATTTGAATTAATTTAAAATTTAAATTTAATTAAAAATTAATTAAAATTCAAATAGATATCAAACACTTTGCTGCTGCTGCTGCTAAGTTGCTTCAGTCGTGTCCAACTCTGGGGACCCCATAGACGGCAGCCCACCAGGCTCCTCTGTCCCTGGGATTCTCCAGGCAAGAATACTGGAGTGGGATGCCATTTCCTTCTTCAATCAAACACTTTATGTAACTAATATTTTAAGATTCTCATATAAAGTGGTATAATATCATTATGATGTCTAAATGATAAAAATAGCTAAGTCGACATGTTTAAATAAATCATTCCTTCTATGTCAGATTATATTTATCTATGTTAGCAATGAATTCACATTTTCCATTAAGTTTTAAAGTGCAGTTTTCATTGCAAATAAATGGAATATATGTTAAACAAAACCTTAGCAACCTTTACAAAACTCTAATGTTACTTCCCTAAAATTTAAAAAGTATGGACCACACTAAAATATCCTCTGTGATGCATGTAGAGAATGCATAAATAATTTTTAAAAAGTCAAAGGAGTAATGGATAATGTAATGAAGCAAAAGACCCAAAGCCTGGAAAATTTGTTCATGCTTTGTTGAATGTTTCTGTATTGAGTTGAGTATTGTATTTTGTGTCACTTGAAGGGACACATGTCCAAGAAAACTCCCAATAAATGTTTTATAATAAAAGTGACTAAAATATTCTAAGCAGTGATTTTGAATTTTCAGGTGAATAAAGTCCTTCTTATGTGACCTTTGTCCTGCAAGTACATTCTTTCTATCTACATTTATCTAACAGTAAACGTGGAGGCTCAATACCTCTACCCTTGAAATAGCATTGCTCACAAATTAAAGCCTCAAAGGAAATATTCCTGTAATACTTCCTGAAATGATGAGAGCTCTTCAGACCTGTATCTTTAATGCCCATTACTATTTATAATCACAGAGAGGCTTTCTTAATTTAATGACTTTTAGGCTTAAGTCTAAGACCTTTAAGCCCATTCATGGCAAGTTTTCCCTCAGTAAATTGTTCCAAGATGAAAATTCAGAAAAAAATGCTGTGTCTTTCAACCAAAGGAAGGGTGATTATAGTTATTTGGGGAAAGGATCAAAATAACACTGGCAAAAGGAACAGGATTTGATGAAGCTATTGCTATCCTGAATACTGAGATTTAAGTTCAAGCTGGTGTATGCATAAAATTTATGAAGCAGGATGGCAATAATTCTAGCCTATTAACTGTTTTAGCATTATATAACCTGAGCTATAATGGTAAGGATAAAAGTTCTTATATAACTCTTAGGCTTAAGCTTATATCTGTTCTTCTGTGAAAATTAGATGGATGTCATAAAAATTCTTTAGCAGAGCTCTGTTGTCAATGAATGTTTCCAAATAAAATTGTTACAGAGATAATCCTGTCTGTCATAGACATTTGCAAACACCATTAATTCACACATTTCTTTAGGGAATGGGCAGGTTATGTAATGATAGTAAAACCAATAGGATAAGATTACAACCATGTTACTAATGGATTTTAAGCTTTTATCAGTTGAAATTTAGATATTGGTGGTTAGAAACAAACAAATAAATATATATATATGGATTATCAAATGTTTTTTATTAATAGTATCTAAGAAATTTCCATTTTAAAATCGTTTAGGGGATTAAAAGTGGTTTTGTAATCCTCTGAGTTACTTTCAAAGACTGTTAATTGTGGCCAAATAAGGCTTGCACACCCAGTAAAGCTCTTTATATCAGAAGGTTTTGATTCCTCTGGCTGCCAGTTATAAAGATTCTTTTTGAAAGCTTGCTTTAGAATCAGTTCATGGTTTACAGAAGAATATCAAAGCTCTTACCTTTTGATCACATTTCCTTTTCTAAAATAAAATTGATGTATCTAGTTTAATCACCTACCTAATGCACCAAGTTCACTGATGCTTCATGATAAAATATATGAGCTATTTTTACATTATCTATTACAACTTAGATCAATTGTGGGTGTTTTAGTCAAGCTCCCTTTCATGAAGAAATGGTGGACAGGTTCTTTGTACAAGTTTTATAAAGTTAGAAATGAAAAAAAAAAACCACTATATCATGTTCATCAATCTTCTCTCTAGCTATAAAACTTATGTCAGACATCACCTTCATAGCAACAAAGTTGAATGACTTTACACCCAACTTTTAAACTTGTAAGCAAAAATGCAATAGAAAATGGATGGATATGATGCCAAATGTACAGTAACTTCATGCATGTTGCTGTTGCTCAGCCATTAAGTCATCTCTGATCATTTCTGATGCCGTGGACTGCAGCACTCCAGGCTTCCCTGTCCTTCACTACCTCCTGGAGTTTGTTCAAATTCATGTCCATTGAGTCAGTGATGCTATCTAACCATCTTATCCTCTGCTGCCCTCTTCACCTCTTGCCTTCAGTTCTTCCCAGCATCAGGGTCTTTTCCAATGAGTCAGTTCATCACATGAGGTGCCCAAAGTTTTGGAACTTCAGCTTCAGCATCAGTCCTTCCAAAAAATATTCAGGGTTGATTTCCTTTAGGATTGACTAATTTGGCCTCCTTGCTGTCCAAGGGACTCTCAAGAGTCTTCTCCAGCACCAGAGTTCAAGAGCATCAATTCTTTGGCACTCATTCTTCCTTGTGGCCCAACTCTCGCATCCATACATGACTACAGGAAAAACCATGGCTTTGACTAGATGGACCTTTGTTGGCAAAATGTGTTTTCTTTTTAATATATTGTCTAGGTTTGTCATAGCTTTCCTTCCAAGGGGTAAGTGTCTGAATTTCATTGCTGCAGTTACTATCTGCAGTGATTTTGGAGCCCCTAAAAATAAAATCTGTCACTGCTTGCATTTTTCTCCTTTTATTTTCCATGAAGTGATGGGACTGCATGCCATGTAGGCCAATCCAGATGGACAGGTCATACTGAAGAGTTCTGAAAAAACATGGTCCACTGAAGGAGGGAATAGCAAACCATTCCAGTATTCTTGCTGTGAGAACCCAATGAATATGAACAGTATGAAAAAGCAAAAAGATGTGACATTGGAAGATGAATCCCTACTGAAGTTGGAAGGTGTCCAATATGCTACTGGGGAAGAGCAGAAGGCATTACTAACAGCTCCAGAAAAAATGAAATGATTGGGCCAAAGCAGGAACAACACTCAGTTGTAGATGTTTCTGGTGGTGAAAGCAAAATCTGATGCTGTAAAGAACAATATTGCATACGAACTTAGAATATAAGGTCCATGAATCAAGGTAAATTGGAAGTGGTCAAGTGGGAGATGGCAAGAGTGAATATCAACATTTTAGGAGTCAGTGAACTAAAATGGACAGGGATGGGCCAATTTAATTCAGATGACCATTGTGTCTACTATGTGGGCAAGAATCCCTTAGAAGAAATGAAGTAGCCAACAAAAGAGTTCAAAATGCAGTCCTTGGGTGTAATCTCAAAAATGACAAGAAATTTCCATGTATAACATCCTTGAAATAAACTACAATGTGATGATACATTTTCATGAGAGTAGACATGACTAACAAATGGAGGATGCTAGTTACTCACAACAACTTGTTATGGTCAGTTAATGTGGGACAGTTAATGTGAAGCTTATATTCCATTAAGCAATTCAAAGATTCCCTATAGACAAATTTAAGCACAAGCAACATCTGAACTCAGTCATGGAAGTCAGGAAGAAAAATAAATTCCACACCATTGCTCAACTGTGTCATGTTTAATGGTCACTAGTGGCTTGTAGACAAGACTCAACCTGCTGGGTAAACAACCAGTTTGTTTGTTTGAAGTGTAAACAAGGGATGATTTATTCATTTGTTAATTTTGCTTCTTGCTTTAACACTTTAGGTTATATTTCTCTGACTTAAGCAACTTTTATCTAGATTCATTTAAGCTACCATTTTCTTCAAAATCTATAGCAAGATAACTTTTGAATAACCTCATGTAGACTATCTCCAATTTCTATAATAGAGCCTTTAAAAAATAAATAAATGGTGTTTGGAACTGTATTTATCTGTAAAAAACTATTAAAAATAAAAATAATAAATGGATGAATAGCCTGAGCTATACAATTTTTTCTTTTTGAGGAGTAAAATTCAAGTATTCACTAAGGCAATAATGCCAGTTTTCTTGTAGTTAATAAACTAGATTTAAATACAATTTCAAAGAAAGAGACACCACAACAGTATCTAAAACAGGGTCACTTGAATGAAGGTATCATTAATGCATCTAATAGACAATACATCAAAGTCAATAAAATAAATAAACTGCATTTCTTTATGGCCATATTTCATATGTAAAATTAAATATTTTTTACTTTACTCTGGTTTAATAAACCAGATTTATTATTTATCTGGGGGTTTAATGAAGCCCCCAGATGCATAATTTGAGTATGACAAATTCTGTCATTAAAATATTGTTTACAAACTATAAAGGAAGAGTTTATAAACTTATTCCTTTATAACAACATAATTCTGATAAAATATTTTAAAACAAAGCTTCTAAGCAAGAGTCAACATACAACTGTTTTGCAGACAAAGCCAACCCTAAATTTCCTTTAAAGACAGAACTTGACAAAATTTCTTTGTGAACATCTATGTCTCCTCTGCTGTATGTTGAAATAAGATTTATATATAAAATAAGTCATAGATTTGGTTTATATTCTCTAATAAGAGGGAATAAAAGGGGGCTGTAGATTAGAGCCCTCTGCGTATATTTTTTTTTTGTTAAGAACCATAAAGAAAGAAAATGGACTAAAATGACTAAATGTTATTGGAACAATTCCCACAAGTGCCAATAATTATAGATTTTGGTTTCTTCAGTTCTCACGGTTCTGTCTTTAGTAGCTTATTACAATGCACAACACAGCATAGAGTACTTTCCAAACAACACGTTTAACATCCTCACATTACCAACCATGGCCAAGATTCTGGTTCAAATGCAAAAGGTCTAAGTGATGCAATAGAAACCACAGGAAAAGTGAGATCTGTCAAATACTGAACTGTCCATGTTACTGAGCAAGTACCAGAAAGAGGTCCTCCTTTGAGACATCCTTCTTTCATCTCCTACAATTCTACTAAGTCCATCTTTATTGCCTGTGTATTTAATGATAAGCTTAACAGGGTTTTCATTGTTGCTGTTGGTGGTGTTTTTAACAAAAGCATAGCATATGCTGCCTGAAAGATTAGTGACTTTCTTCTTAGAATTTTTGCTCAGTTGCTTGCAGGAATTCAAATAAGATCCTATGGGAACACTTACTAATCTGGGCCTGGGTTTGCAATCATTTAGTAGATGGAAAAGGACCTTCTCTTTCTCTATGTCTTAGTATACATTGGAAAATCTATTTTATGCCTAACAATTGTATAAGTGCAAAAATGACATTGCATTCCATCATTTAAAATAAATAGATCAAAATCTTAAAATATTTCTACACTAGTATCAGAAAGAAAGACATAATATTTACAAATTTGGGGTCAACTACTGCAAGGTCTACAAGATGAAGAGTTAATTTCTCTCTCTCTTTCTCTCTTTCCACTCCTCCCCCCCCCTCCCCCCAAATAAACACTCATCGGACACTGAAAAGAACAGGTTAAAGGCTTGAATACAGTTAATAGACTCTTTGGCAGAACCATCAATCTCTATATTTCATATCAGATGCTGGCTTGTTGCATGAAAAATTTGTATTAAAAAGTTCCCAAAGTCAGTGTCCTGTCAATAGAATTGAGTACTATTTTAATGTATATTTATATCCCACTTCAGTCTAGTGCTAAATTTGGAAAACTGTACCGCGCTGACTCGATCAGAAACTACTCTAAACTTTGAGTGACGCGGGTCTCCAGCACGGGCCTGTCCGGGACTGTCCTCATAGTCTGCTAAGCTCTCTGCCTTGTGAAAAAGGAGCATGAGCTGGATACACACAATTCCACACGTATATATTCTGGTTGGCTTCCTCTGCCACACACGCTCAGAATTCCTCTCACCAAATGGAATCCGTTTAAATGTTCCTCTTTAGTTCAAATATCAAAAGTTTGCTTGTTGCTTAATGGGTTCAGACCAATTTTCCTAATGCTACTTTTACACAGAATCCGTCATTCCATGTCTGAATTGTGACTAAGTCTAGTTTTCCACATGCTTTGAAAAATTATCTCCAGAAGCAAAGACCATATCTCATTCCCTCACAATGAGCAGCAGCAGCAGCAACAACTCTTTTGAAAGCTCATTATATTCAAGGCTTACTTAGTTACTAAAAAAGAAAAGATATAAATAGCTCATGGGCAAAATTTCCTATCTAATTTGGGAATATTGTTGAGTTATACAGGAGGTAATTTTCCATATTCTGAAACAAAAACAAAAGTCAATACCAAAAGACTCCACTCCTTTAAGCAGACTACTCCTTTTTCTAATATACTATCTGTACAGTTTCTCATAATTTTTTTCAATTAATTAACTTTAATTGGAGGATAATTATTTTACAGTATTGTGATGGTTTTTTTGCCATACATCAACACGAATCAGTCAAAATTTTTTAGTTTTCCATTTTTTTCTGAAGTCTTAGATCTTTACTTTAAAAATTCACTGTTCTAAATGTATTACTTAGGAAATATCCTGATTTAATTCAATTAAATGAACCTAGTCTCTTAACTTTTAATTTGTGTTATCTTTGTCATAGTTATGCACTGTATTGGAATTCCTCTATTCCCCTTAGGTATGACTGAGAACTCAGTCAATTTACCTCCAATTTTGAAGGACATTTTAAAACATGAGTTTAATTTTTAATAAAGATGGCAACTAAAGCCTAACAATTGGTTGGAAGTAGAAAAAAGAAAAGGAAAAATGGTAATTTTCTTTGTTCAAACAGGTAACACAATGAAAACTTACCAGCTTTTCTTAGGAAATATTGACACTTAATAGTCACTGGACTAATCCCCAGATAACTAATTGGTCAAAAGCAAATGTTTTTGTTTTGTTTGTTTTGTTTAATGAATTATTCATTTTGACCAAACCACATTTAGCATTCATTCGAATGTTAAAGCACATGGAAACAATTTGTTGGGAATATCTCATTAATATAGACATGGAATCTCTGCTGGTAGAGGAAGACATAACTAAATAATCAAGTTGAAATCTTAGGAAAACAACAAAAAATCTTTTTAAATGCACAGAGGGATTATTGTATGGGAATCACTGATTAAAACTAGAATAAAAGTGTTTGATTTAAATCAAAGAAGTATAATTAAATCATTATCTGATTATCAGAAGCAACCTTAAAATAAGCAAGCTTAAAAAGGCATAAAGATTTGAACCTCTTCATTAGGAAGTCAAAATTGCAGGAAAGTTTTTCTCTGTGCATTGTAAAAGAACACTTTCCCAAGGCTTATTAGACAGATCACTCATTACAGAAGATGTTTACAGATGTGATGCTAACAAATAGCTCCAAGGAAATGAATTTTGGAAAACCTATGTTTTTAAAAGATTACTTATCACATTTATTTTTTGAATAGCTTATTAAGTTTCATTATTCCAGTGTTGTCAGAACTTTTAATAAGCTTATCTTCCTTTTAAATCTGAGAATAAGTAACAGTGTTAGGAACATCCTGTGAACAAGTTTCCAAATGTCACTTTTTAAAAATAAGTTGCTGTGATAGATTTTAATGTGAAAGTTACCTTAAAAACTGCTAATCTTAACTAAAATATCTTCATTCAAATATAAGAAAGGAAGGTACATTAGGTAAAGAAAGAAAGGAAGAAAGAAAAAGAGTTCTGTGATGACTAAACTATTCGACAGCTATTTCTATGAAGTTTTACTTTCCTTTAAAAATAGAGTGAATGTCATTATTTAAATGTAGGATCAGGTTCTGGGCCACAGTGCTTGAGAAGATAAAGACACTATCAATTTCTTTAACTAAAAAAATCCCTGCTGAGAAGAGCAGCTAGAAGTACAGTGAACCACTCATCTCGTTCCTGTCTGTTGATTTGCTCTCTGTAAGGGTCTTCTGAGAACTTCAGACTGGAAAGGCAGTGAAGCCATGATCAGAACCCAGGAACTTGGGCTCCTTTATTCATGATGGCTATCACTCCCCTCTCCTGGCTTTTCTACTGCTCCTTACATTTTCTTCTCTCCTGTCTCCTCTTGAACCTCACAATTTTCCTTCAATGATAATCATGATTCAGAATAACAGGATAATATATTCCTAATTTTACTTTTACCCTAGATGTTCTAGCAAAAATAATAAAATGGTAAAATATTTCACTGTAATGCATATTGACCTTAAAATTCTGTACCTAATGTTATGGGGACAAGCATCTTGATTTGGACTCACATTTACTATCTTTTTCTATAAATCATTATCATGCAGCAATCAAAACCTTATTAGAATGAATGGGCTATAAGAGGCAAAAATAAAGGTGTTTTTTGTCCATTCATATAGTCAATTAGCAAGTATTAGTTAAGGTCTATTTTATTTTAAGCAGTGTGGTTAAGTGCTGTAAGTTAATAGAGCAAAATCCCCATTCTCTAGAAGTGTCCATTCCTTGCAGAAAACATAGAAATTAAGAAATACTTAATGTAATTAATGTAGTGATGGAAATATGAACAAGATACTATGCCAGAAAAAGAAAAAAAGACTTATGTACTGCTTGGAGAAATGAAATCTGAAAGACATGACATCTAAGTAAAATCTAGTAATCACTGAAGGGTGAAAGTGAAGTCGCTCGGTCGTGTCTGACTCTCTGCGACCCCATGGACTGTAGCCTACCAGGGCTACATCCATCCGTGGGATTTTCCAGGCAAGAGTACTGGGAGTGGGTTGCCATTTCCTTCTCCAGGGGATCTTTCCAACCCTGGGATGGAACCCAGGTCTCCCGCATTGCGGGCAGATGCTTTACCGTCTAAGCCACCAGCGAAGCCCACTAGCAGTTTCCAAAGTGTCCAAGAGTGAGGCAGAAAAAGCCTTCAGAGAGAGAAAAGTGGTTTCGAGATAGGTGAGAGAAAGCGTGGTGCAGGCTGAAATCTGACTCGTCCCCAGGACCTGTAGTGGATGTCTGAGCTGCCTGGCTTCCTGCTCTGAGATACTTTCACTTTCCTTGCACTCCACCTGCTGTGAAGTAGATGCTGAATTTTGATGTGTAAGAAATGATACCCCATTGTTTTAAATTTTATATTTCCAGCTAGTGAGCCTAATCACCTTTTCTATGTTTATCTGCTAAATGTGTGTATTTTTAAGCAACAGGTAATCTGAAATACAGAGAAAGTCATCAAACTTGAAGAAGTCATGAGAGTAGTAATATAAATATTCAGTTTCCTGTGGTCCATTCAACCATTTAAAGACCCAAGCCATAAATATCTTTTAATTTCTGTAATTTTGAAAGGCTAATAAAGCCTAATAAGAGATTATTGATAAATGACAGAATGAATGAACTAAAAGTGCTTAAGGTTTGTGTAACATATATTTGTGTTCTTATATTTGTTTTCTATCTCACTCTTGATTCTCCCTAGAAAAATGCATATCCAATTTTAATGTTACCTTTATATACTCTCTCTCTCTCACATACACACATCACACATATATTTTGGCCACACCCCATGGAATGCTGGATCTTAGTTCCCCAACCAGGGGTCAAACCATCCCCTGCTTTGAAAGTGTGGAATCTGGGTGGAGAGGGAGGTGGGAGGGGGGATCGGGATGGGGAATACATATAAATCCATGGCTGATTCATGTCAACGTATGGCAAAAACCACTACAATATTGTAAAGTAATTAGCCTCCAACTAATAAAAATAAAGGAAAAAAAAAAAAAACAATGTATAAGGAAAAAAAAAGAAGAAAGTGTGGAATCTTTACCACTGGACCACCAAGAAAGTCCCTGCTGCTGCTGCTGCTAAGTCACTTCAGTCGTGTCCAACTCTGTGTGATCCCATAGACGGCAGCCCACCAGGCTCCCCCATCTCTGGGATTCTCCAGGCAAAAGGCAAAAACACTGGAGTGTGTAGGAAGTCTCTATGCATATCTAATTCTAAATGACTCTTTTATGCCTATCTTTTCAAGGTATTAGTAAACATTTCTACAAAGATATTTCATAGAAATTTCAATTTTAGTATATAAAAATAAATCCATTATCCTTACCTCTCAAAATCAAAACCAAAATGTATGTATTTCCCTTTTGAACTCATGGCACCATCATCCACCCAACTACCCAAATGAGAAATCCAGTAGTCATCCCGGTTCTCACTGGCCCTATGATTCTCATAACCCATCATTCAAAAAGCCCAGTGATCCAATCTAGCTAGTCTCTCTCCATTCCTTCTGCTACCCTCTGAAACCTCTGGTTGACTTCTGAAACTCCAGATTTGTCTCCTTGTTTCAAATCTCCTTATCTTCATACATTAAAACCTATTATGTCATAGTACCCTTTCAAAAACTTGAATAAAATCCCAGCATCCCCTTTTTGAAAACTCTAAGGGGAAATCTCTGTACCTATAGAAAGAAGTTCAAATTACCAGGTATGCAAATTCTTACTAGAATGACTAGGCCTGCAAATTCTTGTGATTCATGGTTGGTTTTTTGTTCAGCAATGTTTTCACCAAACAGCTGATCGAATGACATGCTTCCTAAATGACATTTTGCTGAATTTCCTTACTTGAAGCTTATTATACAGATAGTTTATGAAGGTATTTTTGACATGAATAATTCAACTAAATAGAGTAAATTTGGCACAATATCCTGAAACACTGAATTCCTCTTTACCTTCCATTTCTTAGAAACAATAGCTATCAAACACTGGATGTGAATTTCATCATGCTCTGTCTTATCTCCCAATAACTGTGCTTCTCTTCCTTCTGCCAGGAATGTTTTTTCCTTTTGTGTAGTGAATTCATAGATCCAACAGTCTGGACTCTTGCGTCATCTGTAGAAGAGATGCGTGCTTGCGTGCTAAGTCATTTCAGTCGTGACCTACTTTTTGTGACCCATGGACTGCCGCCCTCCATGTTCCTCTGTCCATGGGATCTCCAAGCAAGAATACTAGAGTGAGTTGCCATGCCCTCCTCCAGGAATCTTCCTGACCCAGGGATTGAAGCCATATCTCTACAGGAGAACATTTCCTCAACTGTGTGAAACTATAGAGAAAATAATTGTGTGTTTCTCTCTGCTTAGGGTATTTTGAGCAGGTAAACTGGGACCTCAGTTAAAGTACATGCCTTTGAAAGTTAATGGATGATTGGATAGATAGACATGTTTAGAGATACATAAAAATTTATCTCCCTAGGGCTTGTGTTTCCATTTCAAAGAGGAATGAAACCGAGAAGATATACACTTATATTTCAAAGTCAAGTTTATGTTACATTTAAAACCTGTAAAATTTTGAAGAAATAGGTTTCTTGCCCTCTCTCAAGAGAGGAGGGTGGGAGCTATGGAGCAGTTCCCATTTCAGCTTCAAGATCCATAATTTTGGAGTTCTTCCCTTGTGGTATAAATCCCTTCCCTTTGTATACACAGGCATAACCAAATGACTCATTTCTTTGCCTCAGATCGGGGACTGGGATTTAATCTGTGTTTGATACAGAAACATCATTTTGCATTCAGGCTAATATAGATAAACATAGATAATAGAAAATTATTAAATTGAGCAAATTAAAGCTCCCTCTATTCTTCCATAGCTAAGAATTCATACCTCTAACAATAAATTTATCACATTGGTTTATTTGTTGCCCCATAAATGTGAGTTACAAGATAATAGAAGCTGTCATCTATCAATCTTTGAGTCACAAGTTACTTGTGTGTTTCCTACGATACTGACACAACAAAAGGATACAAATAACAAACATTCAGGGGCAATTTAATTCTTTGGAACTATTCTACAATGTCTCCAAATAAAAATAAAATAGGCATCATATATCTTTATAGCCTATCATATCTTTTCTCATAGAAAACCAAGTCGATATTAAATTTACTATGGAAACATACTGAATTTATATTAAATTTATTTATAAAACTCAGAAAACAGGAATCCATCAAACATGTGACATTCTAGTTTTTGAGCTAAAATGGAGATTCAGAGAGTTGGAAAGCAATCAAAGATGAGCAGGAAGAGGCAAAGACATAATAATTCTTACTCCACCTCAAAAGTCAAAATCAGATATTTTTACTTTTGAATTTTGAGTGGCAGAAATAAGAAGACTACCTCCTAGACAAAGTAGTCAAATTGGTTTCAATAACACCAAAGACAAAAAATCACAGACAACAGAATTATAAACAATATTAAAACAACACATATTTCTTTCTTTATAATTATTTATAGTCCCATATTCAAGCTACAAATTCTATTTTGTTTTCATGTAAAGTAGAAATCAAATAGAAACCAGGGTAATATAATTTATTTATCTATCTTGAGGTGGTTCTCATGACACTCAAAATCATACGCCAAGTGTCATGAAAACAAAAATTTGCCATATATTTACATCCGTGACTAGAAAATGAAGTGGGAAAAAAAAAAAAAAAGAAAATGAAGTGGATTAAGAAAGTATGTCAGTGGGAATCTGTTTTTTTGTTTGGTTGTTTGTTGCTGTTTTAAAATAATTGATTCTCTCTTTGGGAAAAAGAGTCATTGACTTTACTACAGAGATTATCAGTAAATTTGTGCGGCTCACCCACCACTCTAATCATTATTGTCAGGAAGTCAATTGGAGATCACAGGTCATAGCTTTAAATTCAAGTGTGGCATAGGGAATTTAATCAGCATGTGTATGCACACAGGAAAAATAGCATGCTGCAAGCAAACCTACTTTGATGATACATTTATTTAAACTGGTTTAAAAATATTCTGGAAATGTGTTTAAATAAAGATAATATTGGGGTTGTGTGCATTTTAAACTGTTTATTATGAGAAGATCTTCTACATCTCATTATTATAAGGTCTAAATATTTTGCGTTTTAGTTTCTGCCTCAACAATTCTATCAAAACTGCTTTCTTAAAGGTTACCAATGGCCTCCTAGTTGCCAAATCCAATGGCCTTTTAAAATTCCTCATCTTAAGATAAAGAACATTACAGCATACTAACACATATATATGGAATTTAGAAAGATGGTAATGATAACCCTATATGCAAAACAGGAAAAGAGACACAGAAGTACAGAACAGACTTTTGAACTCTGTGGGAGAAGGTGAGGGTGGGATGTTTCAAAAGAACAGCATGTATATTATCTATGGTGAAACCGATCACTAGCCCAGGTGAGATGCATGAGACGAGTGCTCGGGCCTGGTGGGCTGGGAGGACCCAGAGAAGTCGGGTGGAGAGGGAGGTGGGAGGGGGGATCGGGATGGGGATACGTGTAACTCTATGGCTGATTCGTGTCAATGTATGACAAAACCCACTGAAATGTTGTGAAGTAATTGGCCTCCAACTAATTAAATTAAATTAAAAAAATAAAATAAATTAAAAAAAATAAAATAAAATAAAATTCCTCATCTTCTTTGACACTGTTGTATTATTTGATACTACTCACATCCCCTTCTTCCTTGAATGGGTGCTCTATGTTACAGCATAAGGCAAATTTAAGATGAGTACCCCTCTAAGTACACCTCACTTTATGTACTCTTTTTGTCTTTTGGAACCTATTGTTTTTTCTTTTTTTTCGGCACGAAATGTAAGCATAAACTAGGTGGAGTTCATGAGTTGTTTATAGTTCATTAGTTTATTAGCTATTGTAGTAATCAGGCATTCAGGGTATCTCCTTTTCAAATTGAGCAATTAGGGAGGATTTATCACAGAATTAAAAGAGACCCTACACAGATGTAATGGGTTAGATCAGGAGTAGGCAAACCATGCCTATGTGCCAAATTCAGCCTTATCTGGTAAGTTTTACTTGAACACAACCACATTCATTTACTTCCATACTGTCTATGGCTGCTTTTTTTTTTTTTTTTGCTCTAAGGGCAAAGTTGAGCAGCTGCCATAAAGACCACATTTCATGCAAAACCTCAAATATTTACTGTCTGCCTTCATGCAGAAAAAGTTTACAGGCCCCTTGGTTAGAGGATTAACTAAATGACCTAAGAAGGAACTACTCACACTTTTCAAACTTTTAATTTTGTATTGGGGTGTAGCTGATTATCAATGTTGTGGTAGTTTCAGGTGAATAGTGAAGTGACTCAGCCATATATACACATACATCCATTCTCCCCCAAACTCATCCTCCAATCCAGGCTGCCACATAACAGGGAGCAGAGTTCCATCTGCTAAACACAAGGTCCTTGATGAGAACCATCCATATATGATGCAAAGAAAAAACCTCGTTATTGTAAAGCTCTACGCCAATATAGGATTATGGTGTGGAACTAGTTGTAGGCACAAGATTCTTCCAGTGCCTGCCTAGATATGACTTTCCTTTTTGGCATTTTCCCTGGTGGCTCAGACAGTAAAGAATCCGCCTGCAATGTGGGAGTCCTGGGTTTGATCCCTGGTTTGGGAAGATCCCCTGGAGGAGCGCATGGCAACTCACTCCAGTATTCTTGCCTGGAGAATCCCCATGGACAGGGGATCCTGGCAGACATAGTCCATGGAGTCACAAACAGTTGGACATGACTGAGCAACTTCACACAGCACAGCTCAGCACTCAAGAATAAAAGGGAGAATCCAGAATAGTTAGTTATCTATATAGATTCTAGAAGACCTCATACCAGCTCATGCACTGTTCTGGCTTCCAGAGTGCACATAAGCATGCACAGCTCCACCTTGGGAAGGTGTCTTATCACCGAACCTGTGTCAGGAGGAAGGAAAGGAAGGGCAGTGATGTATGGTCCCTTCTCTTATAACTATTGCATCTCAATAAATTAGTCTCCCATTGAGACTCTCTATGTTGTGAGTAAAATTGATCTACTTTATTACAAGCAAGAAGGATGCTAGAAACGTTGCCAAAGTGAAGTTTCCTGCAAGCTTGCTGAACTTAATTTCTTTTTTTTTTTAAGTAAATTGAATATGTCAAATTTACTTTTTTTTTTTTTTAAAGAGACACAGATGTACAGAACAGAATTTTGGACACTGTGGGAGAAGGTGAGGGTGAGATGTTTCGAGAGAACAGCATCAAAACATGTATATTATCTAGGGTGAAACAGATCACCAGCCCAGGCTGGATGCATGAGACAAGTGCTCAGGGCTGGTGCACTGGGAAGACCCAGAGGGATCGGGTGGAGAGGGAGGTGGGAGGGGGGATCGGGATGGGGAATATATGTAAATCCATGGCTGATTCATGTCAACGTATGACAAAAACCACTGCAATATTGTGAAGTAATTAGCCTTTAAATAGTGAAAATAAATTAAGGATTCTATCACACCTGCAACATTCTTACAATAATCAATCCTTCCTCCCAACCATGATTTCAGGTAGCCTAAGTGAGTTGTCTCCCTTGCACCAAAAGATAGTTGACATAAATGGACTTGGGCTGCCACAAAAAGGAAACTGAAGAATCATAGCGGGCTCTTGTGTGGTCCACTTTATATATAAGGATATCAGAAAAATATTTAGATAATGCAAATAGAAGTTTAGTACTTTCACACTGGTCTTAGCTCAAGCTACTATGACAAAGTGCCACAGACTGGGTAGTTTAAACAATAGTTAATGGAGGTCAGAAGCTACAAGATTAAGGTGCCCAAAGAATAGGTTCTTAGTGAGGGCCCCAGTCCTGGCTTGTAGACAGCTACTGTCAATGGTAATTGTTTAGTCGCTAAGTCGTTTCTGACTCTTGTGATCCCACGGACCTTAGGCTGCCGGGCTTCTCTGTTCATGGAATTCTTCAGGCAAGAATACTGGAATGAGTTGCCATTTCCTTCTCCAGGGTATCTTCCTGACCCATGAATTGAATGCAGGTCTCCTGCATTGCAGGCAGATTCTTTACCTACTGGGCCACAAGGGCTACCATTGACTTATTCAGAATTATATTAGTCCAGTTGTTGTTACCCAAAAAAATACTTTTCAGTGGAACATTTATGGTACCCATGTAAAACCCCATTACATATTTTCAGAGGGCTTGATTTTGTGCTGAATGTCTACTTTTGTGTTCATTGTTGTTGAGTCGTTAAGTCATGTCTGTCTCTTTTGTGACCCCATGGACTGTAGCCTGCCAGGCTCCTCTGTCCATGGGATTTTTTCAGGCAAGAATCAGTAAAAAAAACAAATCTAAAAGAAAAAAAGAATATTGGAATGGGTTGCCATTTCCTTCTCCAGGGATCATCCTGACCCAGGGATTGAACCCACATTTCCCACATTACAGGTGAATATTTTACCACTGAACCACCTGGGAAGCCTTTGTGTTCATGTGTGTGTGTGTGTGTGTGTGTGTGTGTGTGTGTGTGTATGTAATTTTAAAATTGAGATGCATTAATTATTTGAGTTTTTTGGATCTCATATTATAAAACAAAAGCACCTATATCTATAGAAGTCTGGTAGAAATAATATTTTAAAAACAATGCAATGCAATTTTCCCCTTTACTCTCTGACACTACATTCTCTTATTCCTGAAAATATATTTGAAGATTTTTCTTTAGTAATTGACATCCAAGCTTGTGAAAAATAAGCTGGAGAGGTCAGATGTGTTCCTGTTGTACATCTAACTAGCTTATAACCACAGACAATACTCAGAATCATTCAAGAGAGAGGCTTACTCAGCTGTTAAGTGAAATGAGATTATTTCAAAGGTCTTTTCAAGCTGTAAAATTTCATGATTGATAGAAAACTCTCATTAATGATCTGAACAGAAGATTTACTGTTTTCTGAAGCTTGTTATACAGTTTCTCAATTGACATCATCAACAAAAGACAAATAAGTTACCATACATTAGTCAATTTTCTCATAGTAGCTCAAGTCATCAACATTGGAAAATCCAATATTTTATGGCCTCTGATTAATAAAAAGATAAAGAGTTTTACTAGAACTCTATAGCTAACATTTCAAGTGGTTTTCTATGTACAGGCAGTCCTTATTGCACATATTTCTGAAATGAAGTGATTTATCACAGTTTAATTAAATACATACAGTCCCCCCAACAAAACAGTTCAAATTCCAGTTTACATGATATATTAACTGTAACTTCATGAAGTGCAAGTTTCACTATTAACTCTGCTCACAAGTGACTGCATAAACAAAAGATGTGCATCATGATATTTATGTCACTTCCTCCAAAGTCTGTCAACGATTGGTCATTGTGCATTTGTTATTTTATTCATATATAGCTAGCTTGCTGTGTTGACTATTTGTCTCCCAGTGATAAGTCCAGGAGCCATTTTACAAAAAATGGGTAATTGACAGAGAAACTTAGTCAACAAAAATCACCTCACACCTGTCAGGATGTTTATTATCAAGAAAACAAGGTAACAAATGTTTCGACAAGGATATGGAAAAATTGGACCTTTGCTCACTGTTGGTGGAAACCCGAAATAGTGTGACTGCAATAGAAAAAAGTATAAAAATCCCTCAAAAAATTAAAGGTAAAACTATTATATGATCCAGCAGTCTCACCTCTAAGTATTTACTTGAAAGAATTGAAATCAGGCTCTCAAAGAGCTGTTAAGACTTCTGTGTCCATAGGTGAATTGTTCATCATAGCCAAAAGGTAGAAACAACCTAAAGGTTCTTTGACAGATGAATAGACCAAAAAATGCGGCATATAAACAAACCATGAAATACTATCCAGCCCTTAAAAATGAAGGAAATTCCACAATATGCAAATAACATGGATGAATCTTGAGGAAATTATACTGAGTGTAACAAGCCAATCACAGAAACGCTGCATGATTCCACTTAATTTTTTTATATTCTTTATTTTTTATTCCACTTATATGATGCATCTAAAATAGTGAAAGTCATAAAGGAAGCAAAAAAAAAAAAATGGTGATTACCAGGTGATACGAAGAGGGAAAAAAGGGAAATTGTTCAGTGAGTATGAAGTTTCAATTTGTTCAAGATAGAACAAATTCTAGAGCTCTGCTCTACCACACTGTACAATAATATACACTAAAAACTTAAATCTCATGCTGTGTTTTTACCACAGTAAAATTAAATTGAAAATTCAATGTACAGTGAAGAACTGGAAAGTGATGATGCTGGAAGTGAAACTCAAATCAAGCATTAATGGGATTTTAGAAGGAAAAGCTGTGTGATTTGTCAAAACAGTTACCCCCCACAATATACAAAGGCACCCAGTGAGAGCAGACTTGCTGACATAAATAAGAAACGTGGTTATGAAGAAAATGCCAAAGATGTCCCAGAGGAAGTGATGTTGGCAAAATATTCCGCATTAAAGGAACTCTCACAGATATTTCATTACACTGAAAGCACAAAAATAAATAGTCAGAAGCTGATCCACACTTAGAAAGGAGTATGATCATTTAAAAGGCATAGAAGGTGAGGGTGGGATGTTTCAAAAGAACAGCATGTATATTATCTATGGTGAAACAGATCACCGGCCCAGGTGGGATGCATGAGACGAGTGCTCGGGTCTGGTGCACTGGGAGGACCCAGAGGAGTCGGGTGGAGAGGGAGGTGGGAGGGGGGATCGGGATGGGGAATACGTGTAACTCCATGGCTGATTCATGTCAATGTATGACAAAACCCACTGAAATGTTGTGAAGTAATTGGCCTCCAACTAATAAAATAAAATTAAAAAAAAAAAAAAAAGGCATAGAAAAAAATGTCCATTCCATAGTATAACTTATGTAACAGGAAGGCAAGACCTATATTAATGTTTTCATAAATAAATAAAACACTTTAATTCTCAATGTTTTTTGTTGTCTTAAATTACAGTATGCTAAATATATGTGTTTTATTTATTTTTTTAAATATCCCTATTGGTTTATAACAGAGCAAAAGGGAAATTACCAACAGGTAAGAGGATCTTTAATATTTTGACTCCAAAATTTAAAGGTCATGGAGCAATCTTAATTTTTCTCATTGATTATTAAGATTTCTGCCCAATTTCAGTTTGCTTGATCAATTTTACAGTTCTATGCCATCTAGCAAAGTAAGGGCTGCCTATATTAATTTCAGTAAATCTTTCAGGATATATCTTGTAAGAATTTTCAACACAAACACTAGCAGAATGGTATTTATAATTTGTTTGGGATGTAGAAAGTGTTGAAGAAGAACTCTGACTAGAGTTGCTCCTTTATCTGATTTTCACGTGAACTTAAACTTGTCTTTGCTCCGTTCAGTGCATAAGAAACTATCCATTTTATAGGCATGTGTGTGTGTGCTCATGCGCTCAGACACGTCTGACTCTTTTTGAGACCAGACCTCATGGACTAAAGTCTGCCAGGCTCCTCTGTTATAGGGATTTCCCAGACAAGAATAATGGAGTGGGTTGCCATTTTCTACTTCAGGGGATCTTACCAAACCAAGGATCAGACCCCTGTCTCTTGCTTCTCATGGTGGCAGGCAGGATCTTTACCAGCTGATCCACCAGGGAAGTTGAAAAGAGCAAGTGAGGAGCTCTAAGTATTGAATAAACTAATTCAGTTCAGTTCAGTTCAGTTCAGTTCAGTCACTCAGTCACGTCAAACTCTTTGCGATTGATTAGACTGCAGCACTCCAGGCCTCCCTGTCCATCACCAACTCCCAGAATTTACTCAAACTCATGTCCATTGAGTTGGTGATGCCATCCAACCATCTCATCCTCTGTTGTCCCCTTCTCCTCCCACCTTCAATCTTTCCCAGCAACAAGATCTTTGCCAATGAGTCAGCTCTTCACATCAGTGGCCAAAATATTGGAGTTGCAGCTTCAACTTCAGTCCTTCCAATGAATATTCAGGACTGATCTCCTTTAGGATGGACTGGTTGGATCTCCTTCAGTCCAAGGGGCTCTCAAGAGTCTTCTCCAACACCACAGTTCAAAAGCATCAATTCTTCAGTGCTCAGCTTTCTTTATAGTCCAACTCTTACATCCATCCATGACTACTGGAAAAACTATAGCCTTGACTAGATGGACCTTTGTCGGCAAAGTAATGTCTCTGCTTTTTAATATGCTATTTAGGTTGTTCATAATTTTTCTTCCAAGGATTAAATGTCTTTTTATTTCATGGCTGCAGTCACAATCTACAGTGATTTTGGAGCCCCCCAAAATAATGTCTACCACTGTTTCCACTGTTTTTCCATCTATTTGCCATGAAGGGATGAGACTGGATGCCATGATATTTGTTTTCTAATGTTGAGCTTTAGGCCAACTTTCCCACTCTCCTCTTTCACTTTCATCAAGAGGCTCTTTAGTTCTTCTTCACTTTCTGCCATAAGTGTGTCGTCATCTGCGTATCTGAGGTTATTGATAATTCTCCCGGCAGTCTTCATTCCAGCTCGTGCTTCACCCA
This sequence comes from Muntiacus reevesi, assembly GCF_963930625.1. Taxonomy (NCBI): domain Eukaryota; kingdom Metazoa; phylum Chordata; class Mammalia; order Artiodactyla; family Cervidae; genus Muntiacus; species Muntiacus reevesi. The sequence continues at coordinate 30,047,471 of NC_089269.1, forward strand.
GCCCAGCATTTTTCATGATGTACTCGGCATACAAGTTAAATAAGCAGGGTGACAACATACAGCCTTGACGTGCTCCCTTTCCTATTTGGAACCAGGCTGCTGTTCCATGTCCAGTTCTAACTGTTGTTTCCTGACCTTCTCAAGAGGCAGGTCAGGTGATCTGGTATGCCCATCTCTTTCAGAATTTTCCACAGTTTATTGTGATCCACACAGTCGAAGGCTTTGGCATAGTCAATATAGCAGAAATAGATGTTTGGGTGGAACTATCTTGCTTTTTCGATGATCCAGCAGATGTTGGCAATTTGATCTCTGGTTCCTCTGCCTTTTCTAAATCCAGCTTGAACATCTGGAATTTCACAGTTTATATATTGTTGAAGCCTGGCTTGGAAAATTTTGAGCATTACTTTACTAGCATGTGAGATGAGTGAAATTTTGCAGTAGTTGAGCATTCTTTGGCATTGCCTTTCGTAGGAACTGGAATGAAAACTGACCTTTTCCAGTCCTGTGGCCACAGTTGAGTTTTCCAAATTTGCTGGCATATTGAGTGTAGCACTTTCACAGCATCACCTTTTAGGATTTGAAATAGCTCATCTGGAATTCCATCACCTCCACTAGCTTTGTTTGTCGTGATCCTTCCTGAGGCCCACTTGATTTCACATTCAAAAATGCCTGGCTCTAGGTGAATGATCACACCATCGTGATTATCTGGGTCATGAAGATCCTTCTTGTACAGTTGTTCTGTGTGTTCTAGTCACCTCTTCTTAATATCTTCTGCTTCTGTTAGGTTCCTACCATTTCTGTCCTTTATTGAGCCCATCTTTGCATGAAATGTTCCCTTGGTATCTCTCATTTTCTTGAAGAGATCTCTAGTCTTTCCCATTCTATTGTTTTCTTCTATTTCTCTGCACTGATCACTGAGGAAGGCTTTCTTATCTCTCCTTGCTATATTTTGGAACTCTGCATTTAAATCGGTATATCCTTCCTTTTCTCCTTTGCTTTTTGCTTCTCTTCTTTTCACAGCTATTTTTAAGTCCTCCTCAGACAGCCATTTTGCTTTTTTGCATTTCTTTTTTTGGGGATCGTCTTGCTCACAGTCTCCTCTATAATGTCCTGAACCTCTGTCCATAGTTCATCAGGCTTTCTGTCTAATCTGATCTAGTCCCTTAAATCTATTCTCACTTCCACTGTATAATCATTAGGGATTTGATTTAGGTCATACCTGAATGGTCTAGTGGTTTTCCCAGTTTCTTCAATTTAAGTCTGAATTTGGCAATAAGGAGTTCATAATCTGAGCCACAGTCAGCTCTTGGTCTTGTTTTTGCTGACTGTATAGAGCTTCTCCATCTTTGGCTGCAAAGAATATAATCAATCTGATTTTAGAGTTGGGTATCTGGTGATGTCCATGTGTAGAGTCTTCTCTTGTGTTGTTGGAAGAGGGTGTTTGCTATGACCAGTGGTTCTCTTGTCAAAACTCTTTTTGCCTTTGCCCTGCTTCACTCATAGGCCAAATTTGCCTGTTACTCCAGGTGTTTCTTGACTTCCTCCTTTTGCATTTCAGTCCCCTATAATGAAAAAGACATCTTTTTTGGTAGTTGGTTCTAGAAGGTCTTATAGGTGTTCATAGAACCGTTCAGCTTCAGCTTCTTCAGCATTACTGGTTGGGGCATAGACTTGGATTACTGTGATATTGAATGGTTTCCCTTGGAAATGAACACAGATCATTCTGTCGTTTTTGAGACTGCATCCAAGTACTGCATTTCAGACTGTTTTGTTGACTATTTTGGATACTCCATTTCTTCTAAGGGATTCCTGCCCACAGTAGTAGATATAATGGTCATCTGAGTTAAATTCACCCATTCCAGTCCATTTTAGTTCGCTGATTCCTAAAACGACAAAGTTCACTCTTGCCATCTCCTGTTTGACCACTTTCAAGTTGCCTTCATTCATGGACCTAACATTCCAGGTTCCTATGCAATATTGCTGTTTATAGCATCAGACCTTGCTTCCATCACCAGTCACATCCACAACTGGGTGTTGTTTTTGCGTTGACTCCATCTCTTTATTCTTTCTGAACTTATTTCTCCACTGATCTCCAGTAGCATATTGGGCATCTACCGACCTGGGGAGTTCATCTTTAGGAAGTGTCCTATCTTTCTGCCTTTTCATACTATTCATGGGGTTCTCAAAGCAAGAATACTGAGGTGGTATAAACTGAATAATCTAATTATCATTTCAATAATACTAACACCCTGAAGCTTTGCGTTCAAATATCTAAAATCCTAGTATTTGATCCTCCAGCTCATCTTCTCTACTCTAGTAGTTTTTGAGTCTCACATTCATTTCTCAGTTTTTCCTCCTCTTTCTTCCCTTATTCCTTCCCTTGACTCTTTATCACCTAACCAATCTTGCAATAGACCCACGTCTTTACTATTATTCTTTTTTATTTTATTTAACATGCATTGTGTTTTTATTTTTTTTTGCATTGTGTTTTTTGACAAAAGTTTAATTCAATATCTATCAGCATGTACGTCATTTCTCTGTTCAGAATAGATGATAATTTCTTATTCTCCTTCTCTCTCACAAATCAACAAAATAAACAACATTTCAGAATAAGTGTTTTTTTTTCTTGTTTTTGATGATTAGTTGATTTCCACCCCTGTGTTTCCAAGGCACTGGAATTATGTGCATTAAATGAAACTCATTTCCCAGCATTAACTCTTCAATACTTAAACAATTCTCTTGATACAAAGGTTAGAAAGAATTTAATTGCATACATCAATCTGAGTCCAGTTCATCACAATCTCCAAATCCTACAAACATAATTGACTTCTGGGTACATGCACAATATTAACCCTCTAAAGCAATTCACTGTGCATTTTGGCAAACAATTATATTTCTAATTTGTTAATTGGATGGACAAAGACATGAAAAATACAAGCATTGAAAAGCTAACTATAAGTTTCCATTTAAACATATAAAATATTACAATATGTGGTCATAGGTTCCAGAAAAAAAATATATATATATACTCATTTACTAGTACAATGTTAAGCTGAGGTACTCTGTATGATAAATCAACAAGATATATAGAGATTGTCCCAGAAAAAATTGCCTTTCATACTCTGGTCCATATGACTTTGATCTTTTGTCTGAGAAATGGAGACTAACTTTATTGGTATCTAAAATATTTTCAATTTCTAAATACACATGGTTCTGTGAACAAATTCTGTAATTAATCATGAAAAGAATCTTTTTTCCCCCTAAAGTTCCACACACTATCCTGTCTTGATTATTTTGATAGTAAACCTCAAATATCATCTAAACCAAAATTATAAGGCAAAATGCCTCTAGTTCATTTCCCCCTTTTAATATGTCTTATGAAAGAAACTGCTTTTAATCTGATGGTCTTTAGGTTGAATTCTATTAGAGGAAATTGAACCAAAATTGACCTGGGTAGTGAAATTTATCATTACCCACAGAAAACGGACAATGAAATGTGATTAGGCTACATGTGCCCATCACTGACTTTTTCAAGAACAAGCCTTGAATAGAAAATCCTGGATTCAATGAATCAATAACTGTAAGAGCAAAATTGGAGAGCTGTCAAATCAACTTAATTCCTCTTTCCTGATCAAGCGGCATCCAATCACCTAAAGCACAATGATAATAATCAAATTAGATTGCTTTTGACTCCTTTTACGGGAGTCAAAACACACATCTGACTGTAACTTTTCATATACTTAACTTTGAAAAGCCAATAATATACCTACGTATACTAGAATTAAATGCTTGTTGCATTCTCAGGATAAGACAGATGACAAAATTACTTTTGATTATTCTCAGAAACTAAATGGAACAATTAATAGGTTGCATTCATCGATTCACAAATATCTCAAACCTAAGGAACTTTGCAAGCATCAGCATGTTAATATGGTTTATCCCTAGCTATGGCATTTCTTTTGCAAAAAGCAGCCATTTTTTAGTCTTTGCTGTTATGGAAGACCTAAATATAACATTCATTCTATTGGATCATATGCCTTGCCACCTGGCCTCTAGCTATCTTTCTTATGGGTTTCCTTTACAATGTATAACATGGCTCTTTTTATACTATATAATACTTTCCTATGCATAATAATTGAAAGAAATGACACAATATTACTTCAAATGTAAATGTTCAGCATAGTGCTAGTCATGGAGTGAATGAGTAACTATGGAAAGATAATATGATGGATAGGGCAAAGTCTAAAATTATGAGAGTGTTTTGGCAGAGATAAGACTGGCCTTTCATCACAGCACATCGCCAAAGGCAACATTTCATTCAAGAAGATGGTCAAGATTGCCCTTGAAGGAACCAGCTTCCCAAGTGCCTGCCAGGGGGACATGGGTGTCTTAGAGAATGCTACACCGTGTATCTTTACATCGTCAAAATGAGCTCATCAGGAGTGCTGGAGCCCAGGCTGCCTGCGGAGAGTTTTCCTGAGGTTAGGAGAAGCAGCAGATGAGTACACTGTTAAAATTTTTCTTTCCCAACAGATATATTTATAACTGTCTGGACCATTTTTCAGCTGGTGATTGCATAAAGTTTAGAAGAAGAAAGGAAGCCTGTGGTTAAAGAGTAAAGTTAAAGGAAGAGGAGAAAGAGGTGAGTTAACAAATCTTAAGAGAAGACAGTTTTCTTCACTTGGATAATAAAAAATTAGATTGTATAACAACAATAATTTCAAATAGAGTCGAAAGTGTACATTAAAGCCTGGAAAACAATATTAATGAAGATAAGAAAAGGGAAAGAATTTGTAATAGACAAAGTAAAATGAGGGCTTCTCTGGTGGTTCAGATGGCAAAGGATCCCCCTGAAATGCAGGAGACCTGGGTTCGATCACTGAATTGGGAAGATCCCCTAGAGCAGGAAACGGCAACCCAGTCTAGTATTCTTTCCTGGAAGAGTCAATGGACAGAGGAGCCTGGCAGGCTACATTCTATGGGGTCACAAAGAGTCAGACATGACTGAGCAACTAACACTTTCACTTTTTCAAAAGTAAAATGACAAAAAAGAATAGGGAGGAAGGAAAGTAAGGGGAAAAGAATAGAAGAGTGATGTTGGAAAAGGGAGTGGGCATTGTTACATCCTTCTCTCAAGAATAACTTCTTTGTTGAAAGCATTTATGGACCTAGCTTTGACAGTGCTCAAGGTGCACATACTTTTTGCTTTTTCTCTTCTTATTCTCTAAAATATGATTAATCCAAAAGGAACAGGAAACCCAAAGTGACATTTATTGAGGTCTGTGTCTCAATAAGAAGCATTGACTTGGGAGCAATATCCACAGTGTTGGCTGTCCCACAGCCCAATAGGCTTTCATGTGGAGAAATCCATGGCAGAGCTCAGCACATCTTCAAGCACAGAGTTAGATATAAAACAATCAAAGCGGAAACAGAGGGAAGAGGTGGGTGTTTGCTACAAAGATACAGAAAATGAGCTCTGGCCTTAGCAAGTGATCAGTACCACCTTGCAAAAACTTGTGTTGAAAAGGCTTCAGTGGTTCAGGCTATAAAATAACGTGCATTGTGTTAATGGTTATGTGCTTTTAAAAGGAAGCTGGAAGCACATTTAAACATTTGCAGATGGAACAGATGGGATAAAAAAAGAAAACTACATTATTCAGATTACACTGCCTTGGTCTGGGTGCTGATCTAAAACAAAGGCAAAGGCTAGAGGGAGATTTAATATCAATATGAGGTCTTTAGTACAGACACACACACACACACACACACACACCCCCACACAAGCACATCTGCTTTGATGGGGACTAAAAGGAATCTGGATATCAGAAAGTCCAAATAAAGAGAAAAAAGTCTTGTTATGGTAAAGGCCTGGAGAAGTCTGATAGGAGTTTATGAGACTTCCCTTGCCATAAACTCACCCCTTAGCAAAAGATAACAGAAGTTTAAAGCACTCTTCTCAGATTTGCCATGCAAATTTTGTTTATTCAACAAGACCTGGATAAATAGTAGATCTGACTAGTAGCTAGATAAATGAATTACCATAGTTGCTACTGCTGAAAGGTTTGAAAAGATCTCAGTACACAAAATTAAGATTAACCTGACATCTCATAATACCAACTGTTAAAGTCTTTGCATTTCTTTTCAGTGTGGCTCAAATCCACAGTCCAGGAAATAACTGTTTAGCAAATATAAATTACAATTGTATTCGTGGTTAAATTTCTGTTGATGTCTCCTGTGTTTTATGAGAACTCAAAAAGATGTCCTGAGGACCTTATTTCATTAATTTTCACTAAAGAGATAAAATCTGTTCATTTTTGGGAAAGTTTACAATTACTTTCTAAAATGGAGCAAAGGCTGAACATAAAATAGTTATGAAAATACAGAATAAACTGTATTTAACTTTAAATACAAAATATAAACCATTTTTTAAAAATGCATCCATTGATTATTAAAAAAAAAAGTAGTGTTATTTGGTTGGTTGGTTTGGTTTTGTTTTTATCTCAGAGGGAGCAAGAAAGAGGCATAAAATCTGTAGCATACTGAGAGGTAATAAATGGTTTTCTACCAGGGCTAAAAATAGTTTTGGAGTGGTCTTCACATAAGTACTCCAGATAGATCTTGGAAACATCATAAATCTGTCAAGGCTTATAGGACAGATTTAATGGTATCAGTGCACTTCAACACACTACTCTCAACCAGGGTTCATAATGGTTACTTCATTTTGGGGAAAAATAGACACCACTAGAACCAGCCCATGAGGTGAGAATGTGCACATCTTTCCCAGCTCTACATCTTGCGCCATCAGTTTGATAGCTTGAAATTTGCCTTGGAAATAGGCAAAAACTACAAATTACAGTGTGTTCCTGGCTACAAATTAGCTGGCTTCCCTTACAAATTAACGAACTTCCCTGGTGGCTCAGACAGTAAAGAATCCGCCTGCAATGCGGGAGACCTGGGTTTGCTCCCTGGGTTGGGAAGATCTCCTGGAGAAGGGAACAGCTACCCTCTCCAGTATTCTGGCCTGGAGAATTCCATGGACAGAGGAGCCTGGCGGGCTACCGTCCACCGGGTCACAAAGACTCAGACACAACTGAGCGACTTTCACACTAAGGAAGAGTGTCTCCAACTTCCTGATAGCCAGTTACCAACACGGGACTCACTCTCCTCATTCTGCTTTTTATCATTTATCTGAACAGTGCCGTAGTAACCCATTAACACTTTGCCAGGGAACTTGTCAATAAGACACCTTGTCAATGGTCAATGTTGATTTTCATTTTCAGCCCAAGCCCAATAGTGCCTCAGGATTCCTGTTCCATTCTCACCATTCATAGAACTGACTCGATCAAAATGCCAAGCACCTTGCTGTTCTTCTATTGCTCTCTTAGGCATTTGAACATATTTGATAGGTCTGGCAAGGACAATGCTAACAATGCACTCTGTCTGTGACATTTATATGGATAAGTGCGAATTTGAAAGTGAAAGTGAAGTCACTCAGGCATGTCCAACTCTTTGCAACCCAGTGGACTGTAGCCTGCTAGGCTCCTCCGTCCATGGGATTGTCCAGGCAAGAATACTGGAGTGGGTTACCATTTCCTTCTACAAGGGATCTTCCCAACGCAGAGATCAAACCCAGGTCTCCCGCATTCCAGACAGACTCTTTACCATTTGAGCTACCGGGGAACCCTAAGGGTGAATTTACAGTGTATTTACTCTGTCTAATAAACACATAGCCCTTTATAGATTACATGACATTCTAGTCATAGCTGTGCTGTTCCGTTTCTAAGCTGTGTCTGACTCTGCAATCCCATGGACTGTTGCACACAAAATTCCTCTGCTCTCCACTATTGCCCAGAGTTTGCTCAAATTCATGTCCAAGTCGATGGTACGCTATACCTTACCATCTACATAAAAATGGTTACATGAGAAGTTTTAACAATATAATTGCATTTATTTTCTTGAAATAAGCTTATCATTAACAGATAATTTATTCCATATCTCAGTATAGTACTACTGTCCTAAAATTAGCAAAACTTTACATATAATTGGTAGTTTGCTGTTTACTATCTTTAACGCCAATCTACTTTTTCCAGCTACAGTTGCTTTATCAACGTAAAGAAAAATCAGAACACAACGCCTAGAAGAAAATAGAAAAAAATTACTTCACACATCTAGATATAAAATGTGTAGCAGCCCTGTGGAAGAACAGATGAATAAAACAGGAGACAGGCAATTAAGAATTGTGCTTTCTCCCTTGTGAGGATTGAAATTGTGGCTTAAAGTGGAAATTGACAGGCAATGCTCTTGAGTTAGCTGCTACCATGTCAATAGGTGTAAATTACAACAGTCAATGTTGACTTTAATTGGAAGATCCCTAGTATTGCTCTGATTTTAGCTTTGAGATACACAAACAAGTAGTCATTTTATTCTGTCACTTCACATCAGAGTAGAGACACAGGTAAGGGCAACAAGTTCAACCCAGACAAATAGAATATAAAACTTCCTTTTATCAAAAACTCCGGAAGGTGGCGAGGTACAATGACTCAGTTAAGGGCAGGTGTTAATGACGCCTAAAGCCTCATTAAAGACAGCGATCCATTTCAAAGGGTGTTTAGTTTGACAGAAAATGTGTTGGAGTAACTAGGATGAACAAAGGGGAAAGCAGGAATAAACAAATATTGGATCTTTGCTGCTTACTATTAATAATTTAAAATCTCTACAATATAAGTGTCTAGGAAAAAATGTCCCCACGACAATTTGTGGAAAGTAAGACAGGTTACTATTTTTCTACCAAAGCCATTAATACCTGAGTCATAGATCTAAGCCAAGACGTTGGATCAGAGTTAAAGATGTGAGAAACCATTAGAAAGCAATTTAATAAGACGTTCTAAGGGGCATCTATCTGTTTCGTGTGTGCAAGTTGCTCAGTCATGTCCAGCTCTTTGCCACCCCATGGACTATACAGTCTATGGAATTCTCCAGGCCAGAATACTGGAGTGGGTAACCGTTCCCTTCTTCAGGGCATTTTCCCAGCCCAGGAATCAAACGGGGGTCTCCTACATTGCAGGCGGATTGGTTATTAGCTGAGCTATCACTGAATTACATAACTACAGCTCTCAAACTCTGGACTGGGGACTACGTAGGCAGGAAGGAGTTGTTAGCATGCAGAAAGCATGAAATTACTGGAAAAAAAAGCAAATATAAGTAAGTTTGAAAATGGCCAACAAATAAGCAGACAACCAAAAGAATTGTGATCTATTTACCTGACAGAGATGACAGACAAGTATTAAAAAACAGGTCTAGGGTTCTGAGTCTCGGAGCATCATGACCTCCTCAATACATAACTTCCCTACGAACATCAGAACACTCGGTTCTCCACAGACAAACAATTCATTGCTGCAGAGGTTGGTGGTTTATAACTTGTGCCAGAATAAAAACTCAAGGCAAAGGGTCTTGATATGTATTTGACTTGCCCACATTTTAAAAAATTATTAAGAAAAGATAAAAATCAAAGAATTCTCATGCTAATTGTAAAAGGCCAACCCTGGCGATGTTCCTAATAAGAAAGGAGGAAATTATAAATTATTCTGCTTCATTAAAGGGCAATTTCCCCAAGCGCTGTGTGCCTTACACAGATTAGAAGCTCACTTACATTTACCAAGTTGATGAAAGCAAATTTTTAAATGAAATAGCTAACCAATGCCCTTTTCTTTACAGAGTAGGAATACTTATGATGTTCCTGAATAAAACAAGTGATAAAAATCCTTTAATAAGAAAATTGTGAAGTATCTACATGAAGATAATTCATTGAGTTTAGTTGTTAGGAAACTTTATAATTCATTGAGTTTAGTTGTTAGGAAACTTTATGCCACTTTCTGATTGCCGAGAAAAGTGATAAAGCTGTACTTGAGTATGAAGAGGATGACCTCTTTGGGCTTATTTGGACTCTTAATATAACAGTCACTGAACTAGCTAATTAGCTTGGCACAGTTTCAAGTTATTGGATCGTAGAACGTGATAGAGTACAACAGAATGTATCTGTTGGCGAGAATAACTATAATTCATCCTTTTCTGGGAGGCACTCTTGTGGAAAGGATTTTTTAGCAGCTTTTTTATCTCTGGCACTGATTTAGAATAACGAAAAACACCCATTTAATTCATCATGGTAATATTCAGTGGTGAGCAAGCATAGTAGAAGGATAGCAATGCGTAATCCACGAAAGTGAGGCCTTAGGAAAAAGCATTATTATCCAGGCAATAATAAGCCTTTCTCTTCAGATAAATATTTTGGAAACCATCCAGACAAATTGCATTAACATACAGAATTTGTTGGCAAGTTGAAAACCCTCCATAATCTTTCTCCGCCAGAGAGAATGTATATGAAGATACCTGTCAATGACTCAAATCACAGATTCCAGAAAATTCCACTTGTTTATCCTCAACACTAGGAGCACTGGCCTGACATGCTTCCTTCTGAAAACATGGATTCCCAAATGCCTAACCACTGGAAGAGATGGCCTTTGTCAAGCTCACTCAGATGGCTGATCTGCCTGAAAGATGCAATTATAACAAAAACTAGTAAACTGATGAGTCAGAAGGTCTGGAAATGTTGTGAAGTGTGTCATGTCGAACCATGGCCTCACCTGCGAGAACAGGCAAGTATTTATAGTGAGTAGAAAGCATGATTCTTCAGGCTGTTTTGACTTCTGTCCTTGGCAGCAATAGACCATGCCTTGGAGGGTCAGTCTGGTTCAGCATACATATGCCAGACCTGTGACCACACTGCAGAAGTTTTGTGCTAGGAGTTGCTAGAGTTCACCCAATCCACCCGAATTCTTCCAGAAGGACCAGTAATAATCCTAGGAATATTTCGGAAGTGACTATGGCCAGGGTAAGCAATGTTCTGTGAGGTGGAAGCACCTGCTGCACTTCCTATCCTCCTTATTCAGTTGGAGTAGCCAGCTAACTCCATGTTTCTCAACGCTGTTATTTCCGGTCAATGCCCAAATCGTCGGGTTTCTAATTTGCTCTTATTCTCTCTTCTTCCTCTGCTGATTGCTACTCTTTCCTTCTTCCCCAACTTTTAAATTATATCTATCGAGGCAAAGCTCAACAAACTCTCCCATCATCTCAGCTACTTCTCTGAACTTCTTCATCATCTTCTTGACTTACATGTAACTATTCTCCTGCCTGAAGCTATCAGTTTTACAGTCTTCTCCTGCACTGTTTGTCTCTAGAATCCTTACACCTCAGGTGTAGAAGTTGGCCAGGTTTTCTTGCTGTTGTTACTTCCATAGTCTTGCTCTGTTTCCCTTTAGCTGCCTCCTCATTTTCCTGTAAGGACCTCCTTGGTGTATAACTCACAACCTCTTTCACCCAGATCCTGCTATCAACATGACATCACTGTGTTCTCTCTTTATGGACCTCAGGATCTCCAAAGACATCCAGTTCACATTAGCTGCCCAAGCCTACATCTAGGTCTTAGATTTTATCAACATCATCCAGAGCTGCTTCAATATGAATCACTGTTTTTACATCCATCCATCCATCCATCCATCCTCTCGTCAAAGCCTCTTTACTCTCTAGCTCTATTTCTCTTCTTTTCTCAATACTCTTCTGCTTAAAACTTACTAAGGACTTCAATTGCTTTGTCAGTTTATTTTATTTTCAGCCTCCACGTATTCTTTATCCTGTTCTAATGTAGATTATCTAATTATTTTATCTATTTTCCTCACAATGAACTAGACTCCCTTGTCCAATTCTGACATCTACCTGGAATGTTTCAAAGCTGGATAAATTTACTCTTTTCACAACTATATTGAGAGCTTACATCTACTATTAACTCTTCATTGACCACATCAGTATTTATTGAGCAATTCTGGGTTTCGGATGCCATTAGGTACTAGGGACATAATCATGAAAAAACTAGTCAAGGGTTCTGTTGCATAGCTACTTCCGTCTAGATTGGAATATAGGCCAGGATTAAATAATAACATAAATAAATTTGAAAATGCAAACATGATAAGGTCAAACTTCTTAATATGGTTCAGTAGGTACTTCATGACTGAGCATCTTCTTACCTTTCTTTGTCCACATTGAGTCATGATCTCTTTCTCTGTTATTCTTACAAGATGCTTCATTTGATTAGAAAATGTTCCTGATAATTCCTACCTATTCTTTTTGTATCCTTCAAGTTTCAGGTATGTGCTTGGTCCTAAACAATGTATTCTTAGGACACTTAATATTTTGCCCACCTTAAGGCGGTAAGAGATTTCACTAACCAGGTTAATTCTCAAGGGATAAGTGGTAAAATGGAAGATGAAATACTCTTCCAAAAGAAAGTTATGTTATCTGTTGGGAAACAAGAGAAAACTGGAAAGGAAGTACGGGAATAGGAAGAAGATTGTATTAGGGAACTAATTAAACACAAAGGGAGGAGAAGGCTGGCTATCTAAAAAGGAGGAGAGAATATTAATAACTGCTAAAAGTGGGAAAAAATCTGAAGGAAAGGAGAGATGCCTAGACAAAACTATTGGGAAGCTATCTGTATAATACCTATATAACCTCCACTTATTTGTTCTTTTAAGGAATGCTTCAATAAAGAGTTATGTTATTCTTTTAGTCTCCTGGCTGTTGAATTGTGTTTCTTACTTTTTTGTGTGTGCAGACAAGAGAAGGGGAAGTTTGCATGCAGAAGAAGGCTGGAGAAATCCAAGCTATATTTTAATTACTTGATCCCTCATGCATTGTATTGCAATTGTCTGTTTTTCCTGATAAATTTTAAGCTCCATGAAAGCAGGCATCAAGATTAATTGACTGGTACAGTGCTGATTACAGAGTAAGTGGTTAAAAAATATTTATTATATGAATCTAAAAATGAATGTATAAATGCATGAATGAATATATTGTTGTATATTTTATAATATAATTGAATTTGTCAATAAGATATCAGAGATTAGCAATTCAAAGCTGTATATAGCTAGTATGGGAATAGTAATTACAACTAATTATAATTCTTTAGGAAGAAATACAAACATTTCACATTATGCATTAGTTTATAATTATTTGATTTTACAAAAGATACATCATAGGAAAGCTGCTGTTGTTCAGTCGCTAAGTGATGTCCTACTCTTTGCAACGACATGGACTGCAGCTCACCAGGCTTCCCTGTTCTTCATTATCTCCCAGAGTTTGCCCAAATTTATGTCCATTGAGTCAGTGATTCTATCTAACCACTTTATCTTCTGTCGCCCACTTCTCTTCCTGCCTTCAGTCTTTCCCAGCATAAGGGTCTTTTCCAATAAGTCAGTTCTTTGCATCAGGAGGCCAAAGTATCACAGCTTCAGCTTCAGCATCATTGGGATATCTTAACTTAAAACCATGCTATTATTTAAATATCATGTTATTACATTTTATGTTTGAAGGTCAAAAAATCATATGTATGTGCAACAGACAAAAAGACATAAATAGAGTTAATACACTGACAGTTTTTTTGCATGCCATTTTTTAAAAGGAGAGGGGGAAAGGGAAAGAAAGAAATGGAAAGAGAGAGATATTGGAGAGAGGGAGAACATGAAATCTGTTATAATTCCAAATTGTGTAAAGAGCATGTGAATTTGTTCAAGAAAAAATGAGAAAGATGATTACAAAGTGTTAAATAACTCATTCACGTGAAAATGATGACTTGGATTTGTCTTCAAATTATTTTATTTGAAAAATAACTTCAAAGGACTAGGATTACCGTGTTTTTGGCTTATTGTGTACATATGTGTGTATACAAGGACACACACACACACACACACGCAAAGAGCTCTGCTTCTAATCTGTGACAGACACTGTTGCATTTTCCTGGCTCCCCGCCCCCCCCCCCCCACTAATAGTTATTTCAAAATTTGATGCTGATTACTAAATATTTTCAATAGTTAACTTGATGTCCAGACCCTTCCTAAACACCAAATATAATACCACACTTTCCTGGTTAGTTTCTTAACTCCTTATTTTCACCATCTCCTGATTCAGGTCTGATATCCTTTGTATGACACATGTAACTTACCAAAATCTTTTCTAAGGACAGCCTCAGCCATAGTGCATTTATAATTAATTCTCCCCTATAATTCTGCCACAGTGAACTTTCTGTCATTTCCTGGAGCCTGCCCTGCCTTTTCCTTAATGGGTGCTGTGGGAGACACTTGTTTGCCAAGCAAGAAAATGCGGATCCACATGCACAAGTGAAAGAGCAGATACACCACAAGCTGCTCCACACTATGCTCCCTGCATATGATTAATACTCTTCTGTGGGGTTATTTGATTTTCAGAGCCATGGGTACGGTTCTCCTGTAACCTTCAGGAAATATTTAAATGCTACAAAGGATAAAAAGAACTATAATCTTAACATTTTAGCATTCATTTAGTAGAGATTAAATAAATATCTTCATGGAAGATGGCATATATCAAATATATATATAAGCCCATAGTCAAAAAAATCCCTTTTAAAACTGCAGTGTTTAAGGAAGTTTAGAATATCCCACTTTATTTTTTCTCATTTATTTTTATTAGTTGGAGGCTAATTACTTTACAATATTGTAGTATCCCACTTTAAAGAACACCTGACTCTTCTTTGCCTTAAATATTGGCGATAAGAATACAACTCTTCATCTTTCTGGAATTGATTTTTGGCATTTCATGGTGCTTCTTCTCAGAAAACTAAACTTTTAAAAAATTACTAATTTTAATAAATTACAAGTAACACAGTAAAAAATTATCTTGTTATAATTTCCTGCTTTTTAAAGGTGATCAAGAGGAATATGATTCAACATATTCTAGATGATTTCGTATTATCATGAATATATTATTGATCTATTTCGCTAAGTAATGATACTTTTTTTGAGGCTTTTAGACCTATTTTCCAAAGTCTATTTGTTGAGTTTTTTAAAAGTCCATTTTGGTAAATTTATCCTTTTTTTCTTCTGTGATGCACGACTCTCCCTAAAACCTAGGGAATGTTTAGTTAATTTTATTGGTGCTGAGGTGGCAAATCATAATAATAATACATATTTATTGAATATAAACTATATATGAGATATTATTCCAAGCTTCCTGTATGAATTAACTCATTTACTCCTCGTATGAGGTTATATTCATTTTGTGTATGAGGCAATAGGAGAATAGTAAAGTTAAAATATTTGCCCAATATCATATGACTAGAAGGAATTTGACCTCAGTTAGTCTGGCTGTAGAGCCTATGGTTTTAATTTTTGTGCTATGATACCCATGTAAATGTATATTGAAAAATTTAGAGTATATTATGAATGTATACAAAAAATACTGCCATTAAAAGATGCTTGCTCCTTGGAAGAAAAGCTGTGAACAACCTAGAGAGCATATTAAAAAGCAGAGACCTTACTTTGCCAACAAAGGTCCATCTAGTCAAGGCTATGGTTTTGCCAGTAGTTCTGTATAGATGGGAGAGTTGGACCATAAAGAAAGCTGAGTGCCAAAGAATTGATGCTTTTGAACTGTGGTGCTGGAGAAGGCTCTTGAGAGTCCCTTGGACTGCAAGGAGATCAAACCAGTCAGTTCTAAAGGAAATCACTCCTAAGGACTGATGCTGAAGCTGAAACTCCAATACTTCGGCCACCTGATACAAAGAACTGAATTCATTTCAAAACACCCTGATGCTGGGAAAATTTGAAGGTGGGAGGAGAAGGGGACGACAGAGAAAGAGATGATGGGATGGCATCACCGACTTGATGGATATGAGCTTGAGAAAGTTCTGGGAGTTTTTGATGGACAGGGAAGCCTGGTGTGCTGCAGTCCATGGGGTCACAAAGAGATGGACATGAATGAATGACTGAATGACTGAACTGAATTCTGAAAATAAGCTAAATAGCAAGGTGACAGTGTGCAGCTTTGATACATTCTTTTCCAATTTGGAACCAGTTCATTGTTCCATGTCGGGTTCTAACTGTTGCTTCTTGGCCTGCATACAGGTTTCTCAGGAGGCAGGTAAGGTGGTCTGGTATTCCCATCTCTTTAAGAATTTCCCACAGTTTGTTGTGATTCACACAGTCAAAGGCTTTAGAGTAGTCAATGAAGCAGAAGTAGATATTTTTCTAGAATTCTCTTGCTTTTTTCTATGATTCAGTGGATGTTGGCAATTTGATCTCTGGTTTCTCTGCCTTTTCTAAACCCAGCTTGAATATCTCGAAATTCTTAGTCATGTACTGTTAAAGCCTTGCTTGGAGAATTTTGTGCATTACTTCGCTAGCATGTGAGATGAGTGCAATTATATGGTAGTTTGAGCATTCTTTGGCATTTGTCTTTCTCTGGGATTGGCATGAAAGCTGATCCTTTCCAGTCCTGTGGCCACTATTGAATTTTCCAAATTTGCTGGCATATTGAGTGCAGCACTTTCACAGCATGATCTTTTAGGACTTCAGGATTTGAAATAGTTCAGCTGGAATTCCATCACCTCCATCAGCTTTGTAATGATGCTTCCTAAGGCCCATTTGACTTTGCACTCCAGGATGTCTGGCTCTAGGTGAGTGATCACACCATCATGGTTATCTGGATCTTTAAGATCTTTCTTGCATAGTTCTTTTGTGTATTCTTGCCACCTCTTCTTAATATCTTCTGCTTTTGTTAGGTCCATACCATTTCTGTCCTTTATTGAGCCCATCTTTGCATGAGATGTTCCCTTGGTATCTCTTATTTTCTTGGAGACCTCTAGTCTTTCCCATTCTATTGTTTTCCTCTATTTCTTTGCATTGGTTGTTGAGGAAGTTTTTCTTATCTCTCCTTGCTATTCTTAGGAACTCTGCTTTCAGATGGGTATATCTTTCCTTTTCTCCTTTGTCTTTCTCTTCTCTTCTTTCCTCAGCTGTTTGTAAGGCCTCCTCAGACAAACATTTTGAATTTTTGCATTTCTTATTCTTGGGAATGATTTTGATTACCACCTCCTGTACAGTGTTAGAAATCTCCATCCAAATTTTCAGGCACTCTGTCTATCAGATCTTATCCCTTGAATCTATTTCTCACTTCCACTGTATAATTGTATGGGTTTTAATTTAGGTCATACCTGAATAGTCTAGTGGTTTTCCCTGTTTTCCTCAATTTAAGTCTGAATTTTGCAATAAGGAGTTCATGATCTGAGCCACAGTCAGCTCCCGGTCTTGTTTTTGCTGACTGTATAGAGCTTCTCCATCTTTGGCTACACAGATATAAACAATCTGATTTTGGTGTTGACCATCTGGTGATGTCCATGTGTAGAGTCTTCTCTTGTCTTGTTGGGAGAGGGTGTTTGCTATGACCAGTGTGTTCTCTTGGCAAAACTCTGTTAACCTTTGCCCCGCTTCATTCTGTATTTCTAGGCCAAATTTGCCTGTTACTCCAGGTATCTCTTGACCTCCTACTTCTGCATTCCAGCCACCTGTCATTACAGTCTTTATTGTAAAATAATTTTTGATGTATTTCTTTCCTTTTTAAATAATAAGTGTTCAAATATCAGTCATATCTGACTCTTTGTAGCCCCACTGACTGTAGCTTGTCAAACTCCTCTGTCCATGGGGATTCTCCAGGCAAGAGTACTGGACTGGGTAGCTATTTCCTTCTCCAGAGAATCTTCCCAACTCAGGGATTGAACCAAGTCTCCTACATTGCTGGCAGATTATTTACAGTCTGAGCTACCAGGAAGCCCTATTCAAATACCTTTATGATTTCTAGAATAAATGGTGTTTTGGAAGTTTCCTTATAAACTTCATGAAATTTAGGAAGACCTTGAAAATGTAAGCACATTTTTGGTAGAAGGAGAGGATATATAGCTTATGTAAAATTCTTAGAGCAGGATCTGGAGCTAGGAACTATTAGGACCATCAGTCCTGGGAGCTCTAGATATATTGTATTCTACTTTTTCATGAATTGTTTTAAGTAATATTACCTAATTAAGTTTATCCAGTAAGCAAGCTTACTTTTCTTTATGGATAAAATCGACTAGAAATTTTAAGACTAACAGCAAACTTTGAGTTTTCTAAGACCCAAAATAAAATCAAAGATTATTTTATTGAAAAAGTATATTGGAGTAGTGGTGGGCTTTAAAGTCACTGTAAGCCCTTAACTGTTCTGTTAATTCCTTCCCCCCGCCCCAAGCTGATTGATTCAACCAGAAATCTAATAGGAAATCTTTTATTGATTCAAATAGGATACAACTATATCTTCTCACTTAACTGAAGATCAAAGGAATGGTCTTTCCTCCCACAACTGGATCGCTATCACAGGCTTTTAGAGATGAGGAAATGAAAACCCAGACTTCTGTAGAGGATGGGGGGAGGTTCATAGTAGTTTTAGTTTTTCATTAATCTTCTGCTTACTCATTCAAGGCCGTTTGTCTACCCTGTGTTCAGAGTTAAGCAATGCTGCTGCTAAGTCGCGTCAGTCGTGTCCGACTCTGTGCGACCCCATAGACGGCAGCCCACCAGGCTCCCCCGTCCCTGGGATTCTCCAGGCAAGAACACTGGAGTGGGGTGCCATTGCCTTCTCCAATGCATGAAAGGGAAAAGTGAAAGTGAAGTCGTTCAGTCCTGTCCGACTCTTCGCGACCCCATGGACTGCAGCCCACCAGGCTCCTCCATCCATGGGGTTTTCCAGGCAAGAGTCCTGGAGTGGGGTGCCATTGCCTACTCCGAGAGTTAAGCAATACCCATCAACAAAAGGATGGGTATTCACTGTTAAAACTTGCAAACCAGGAAAGAAAATACTAAGTTACAAATTATATCTGTTTAAGTCATTTAAATAAAATAATGCTTCTTTCATGATTCATTAGTAATTTACACGAGTATTTATTTACCTTGTCCAAGGATTTATCGTAAAAGAAATATCCAGGTTCCAGCTACAAGTTAAAACAGTAAAAACTTTCTATTTTTTAGGATAAGCTTGAGTGAGTTGTTTTACGGAAAAGAATTAGCTTTATTTACCTAAATTTTTTTACCAAATGAATGCCTAAACATTAACTAAAAAGAGTTTTTAAAAAACAGAGAAAAAAATAAAATCCACCAAATAAAACTACAAAAGAGGAAGATATAACCAAATCATCAGAAGCCAATGATGTGTTTGCACTTTTTAAAATCAGAAATCTGATTCATTACCATGTTTTCTTACTTTGAAAACTTCTGTTTCTCTTATTTTATCAGAGAGAAAATTTCCAATAATTCTCAACTTCTATGTTTTACTAAGAATATTTGTATCTTAAATTTTGAGCTTATAATAATTTGAAACACATCAAAATTCCTTTTTCTTGGGTACCCATTGTGTTTCAAAACCTCTTCGGGACATGTCTTCCTTTGTCAGATACTTTTTGGTATTCATTAAGCTGAAATTACTGGCAAAAACCAAAACAAAAAACCATGAATATTTTTGTGGCTGGGTGGTCTCTGGTTTCAAAAATTAGTTATGGTTTTACCAATTAACTCTTTTGATTGTTCTATACAAATTTTATTGGAAAAATGTCCTATGTGGAGACTTTTCCTTCTGGGAGTGTGGGAACATTTTCTCCTTTCCATGTGCAGGCGGGGAGTCTGCATTTGTAGTGCAAATGTTACAATTTATTTAAAATACTATAACAAAATTCGGCCTGAGGTTTTTAATTCTCTTTTAATCAAGTTGTATTAAAATAAATAAACATACAAGTAATTTCCTTTACCTGAAAACATGGCAAGGAGTAAAGAAAGATAGATGTGTGTGTCACTGATTAAAAGCAACAGGCTTTTAAAAGGACTGAAAACTTTATAAATTGATGCCATCAGTTCTGTCAATGTGAGAAAACAGCTTTAAGAAAGCATTTCTATTTCATTTCTTTTTGGATAGTAGAATAATGGAATATATAGAGTAAGTCAAGAATATTCCTGGAATTGCAATGGAGTTCTATGCTTTGCTTCATGACAGAACCTTTATATATTGCTTATGTAAACCATTACTTTAATGCAAAGTTAATATGGAATTAAAGCAGAGTTCAAATACAGTAAGGAATTAAGTAGGGTACAACTTTTGTCTCTCCCACTAATACTAACCAATTACAAAACAGTTTTTATGACCCATTCTCTCCTTTCAACATCCCCTATTCCCTTTGGGGCTTTTAGTAAGTTAATGTATTCTGTATATTTAGCTGAATCAGATTGCTATAGATTACTCTCAGCTTTGAACACTGAAGATGTTTTCTTGTCAAAGATCTTTACGTTTTCTTCACTTAACAGTTTTTCTTGAATCTCTGACAATGTCCTGTAACTTCCAAACCAGAGGTAGCAGGGAATCAAAGGAATAAGGGAGAAAGAAGGCAGAAAATGGGCTGAGTACGTTTATAGCATGGAACTCCACAATATAATGTTTGTTTGTTTTTTAATCAATAGATTCATTTTTCCTTCTGCTAATTCTCTTTCTAGAGCCAGATCTAGTGATATCCTAAAATACATTCCTTCTCAATCACTTCAAGTAAACACATAAGTTCTAAACAGTCTTTTGAAGAAGAATTCTGATTTTCTCGGATTTTTAGAAAGTAAATTCTTGAAACACTAGAATCAATGTTTACTTTTTTAATGAAAAAATCCTTAAAAATTAATTTTTTTCATATTCATTTATTGCCTAATTCTATATTCAGAGTGCTATATAATTTCACTGCTTAATGGAAGTACCCTAAGGAACAGATCAAATCTTAGAATATTTGAGAAAAGAGGCTCTCAAAACAACTAGAGATGTTAGCCCACATTTAATCTTTTTTTCCCTTATTTCAAACTCAAATAAATGCATAAGAACTTAAAAACCTATTTCAAAAGTATGTCTCAGAAATCTCAGTCACATGAAATTATAGAATATGTACATAGCATTTGTAATCAACTAGAGAAACACAAAGTAATGAATTTGGAGAAATAATTGTAACCTAATGCTTGATAGACACCAGATGATATGTGCATGTGTGTTTTCCAGTTTTGGGGGGTAATTCTTAAAAATAATTTTATCATCAAAATCTATATTAAACAGAATCATATTATACCAAAGCAATTGGAATTTTAAACAGCTTGCCATCTATAGAAAAAAACCAACAAGCTATAAAGACCAAGGAGTTATTTGTAATATTAAACTGAAATTTTTTTGATTAAGTATGGTTTGATTCTAATTTTTCAATATGTGTCTTAGGTTTTTTTAAGCTAATTAAATTATAGAAATATTATTTTACCCTAATTCAATTGTCCCTGGTAATCATGTTTTCTTGTTTAAGATTTTTAAATATGCCTCAGGATACCACAATCTTTCTGTTGCTCATTTTCCTTGTAAAATATATAAGACTTAACCTAATTTGTATGAAATATTTGTTTGGATGATTTATTTAAAATCATCATGTAGGAGGTTCTTCAGGACTCAGATGGGCCTTCCTCTATTCTTTATCAGATTTATCTGCCTCACTAATCTCATATCTTATCATTTAAAGTCCTCCTTTATGATAACAAGTCCCAAATTTAGATCCTCAGTTTGGATCCTTCTTCTGAGCTCCTTGTCTACCTATGCAATTGCTTGTTTGACGTGTTCTCCTGCATGTCCAATGGATAGCTCCAACCTAACTTGACAATAATGGAGCACTTCTTTTTTTTCCCCCTTGTTATGACTCTTATCCTCTCCAGCTTTCCTCATCTCAGCTAATGACATCATTTTCAACTGAGTTACTCAAGCCAAAATTTTTTCATTCTTTCTTATTTAAAAACACTTTAATAGGCTTTAAGTTTTAGAGGAGTTTTAGGTTCACAGAAAAACTGAGTGAGAGATACTGAGTTTTTATGGCTCTCACACAGGTACAGGCTCCACCAATATCAACAACCCTATCCAGAGTGGTACTTCACTAACAATTGATTAACCTACATTGGAATATATCTGTCACCCCAAATCCAGAGTTTACATTAGAGTTCACTCTGTTTGTCATATGTATAGCACATAGAGTGAACCCTAATGTAAACTCTGGATTTGGGGTGACAGTGACGTTTCAATGTAGGTTCATCAATCGTATAATTGTCATTCTTGATTTCTCCCTTTTCTTCTCCATTTTCATCTTCCTTCAAATTCATCTACAGCTTATGTAAATTTCACCTACAAAATATTTCCTGAGTTTGTCCTTTATCACTGGTACTATCTCTTTCTTCACATGTGGAATTTGGGCTTCCCTGGTAGCTCAGACTGTAAAGAATTTGCCTGCAATGTGGCAGACCAGGGTTTGATCCCTGGATCGGGAAGATCCCCTGGAGGAGGGACTAGCTACCCACTCCAGTGTTCTTGCCTTGAGAACTGCATGGACAGAGGACCCTGGTGGGCTAGAGTCCATGAGATCACAAAGAGTTGGACATGACTGAGTGATTAACACTTTCACTTTTCCTAAGTTGCCATCCCATCTTTACCCTTAGCAAATGTATTCTTTAAATGTCAATCAAATCATTTCACCCAAGGCTGCATAACTTTTGACTGTACTTCAAAAAGTATCCATTCTCAACATCCACTATTTAGACTACAGGTTCTAAATAATCTAGCCTTTGCATATATCTCTAACCTCTTCTTACACCATTCTCTCCCAGACTCCGGCCCTTCCAGCTACAGACAACCTCTTTCCATTATTCAGACCTCCACACTTGCCTGCTCCAGTGTTCTTGCACAAGTTATTTCTCTTGGGTGTTCTTTCACTCCCCAAATCCTTGATGTGGCTGGTTCCCTCTTTTCCCTTAGGTCTCAGTTTAAATGTTCATTCTGGTGAATAGTTTTCATTGATCACCTGACCCCAAACAGGGTTATTAAGTCAAACTCAGCTAACTGTTAACTAAACTTGGGCAAGCTCAAAAACATCTCTGAGCCTCAATTTTCTAATATGTAAAATGAATAGAATAATAAATATATACTTTATAAGGTTGTTGAGAGGATGTAAGCAGTTGATATGTGAAAAGTATGTAATAGATGGTGTATGATAAGCACCCTGGCATTATGATTATCTTGCTGCTATTTCTCTTTATCTTTCATCAACATATTTGCTTTCTTCTCTCAAATGTACTCAACCAACAGTGCTGGGTTTATAGTGTTGCATTTTCTAATTTTCCAATAACAAATCACCTTTTATTAAAATTTGACTTTAATTATCTTTTCTGATATCAATATTATCACTTGAAGAGTTTTAGATAATAATAATCCAGTTTACTTAAATCATAATATCTATTGTATTAAATGATGATGAGTTACTTATATTATGTATATTTTTAAATTTATAACTTTGACAACCATATTTCTAACATTCTTAGGATTTTAAAAGCAAAATTACTAAGAAAATACAAACATAAAGAAACTACATCACACAAAAGAATCAGAATATTTTATGTGGAAAGATGAAAAGGCGAAGCCAGAAGCGACCCAAATTACCGTTTACACCAAGTATGTTGGCTTTTGGCATTAACTTACTTTCTCCTACATTTTATCAACATTCATATCACTAATAAAATGGTGATGTCACCATTAAAAAAAGGTAAATTTTAAGTGGATAGCTTTAGAAAAGAAGAAAAAATAACAAATAGGTAATTAAGTCTGTCACTTTCTATTTGTTTTTTAAATATATCCCTATCAAAAGTATATAAGACTGTTCTATAACTAAAGTAAGAATATGAAATGAGCAAATAAGGTTCTAAAATATTCAGATAGTGCTTAGACTGTCAGGGGTAAGAATCATACATTTTACAGAAAATAATTCAGTATTTGGGTTGATTTTGAAATCAGCACGAAGAATTTTCTGTAAGTTCTGTAAGTGTAAGTTTTTTGTGTTTTTTTTTTTAAACAGAAAGAATGTGAGGTTTTAGGTGTCAAAGCAAAGATTTCTTTGTGAATCGAAGATTTCTAATCATCTTTCTCTGCACAATGTTTAGCTTTAATTACCTTCGAAAACATACCAACTGCACACAGCAATAATTTTATACTTATGTTGACAAGAGCTTAACTATACTCAGAGCACCACAAAATCCATCATCTCTAATCCCAGTGGCTCTAGAAAAATAACACTAAAGAAACCTCAGCTTAATTTAAACCTGTAATAAGCCAAAGAAGGAATAAAGATAACTATCCCCAGATTAGCACACATTCTGACAATTTTAAGAAAATAATTACCACAACTTTCTTATGTGGAAATGCTAATTTTGCAAGGCACAAGTTAGGATAAAATGAAAGGACAAAAAGACTTTCACCACATAATTACATTGTATCTAAAGCAGCAAATCTCTAACTGGATTTCAGTGTCTCCTACCCCACCAAGTGGACTAATGTGTTATTTTTGTTAACAGCTTTTAAAATAAAGTATTCAAACTGCAGGCTAAAGGAGTAGAATAAGCTTCCATAGTGAAATAGCTGGATCCTTCCAAATTTAGGTTTATAGATTTTAGCAAGAAGCATAGAGTATTTTATATGCAGCTTCAAATTTATGTAACTATTCAAAAACATAGACCCAGCTTTCTCTACAGTTTAAAATTTTAGTATAGAAAACAGTTCAATGTAACTCAGATTAGAGATTTAAAAAAGGAGAGCTAATTATAAACAAGGTATAGAAATTAATATAAATATATAATATTACAAAATAAGATAAAAATAAATACCTCAGGAAATTTTAACAAAGTTTTACCGGTCAGAGGTAATTTACGATGAGTTTTTATTTCTTTACAGGTAATTTAATTGACCAATAACATTTCTTCAAAACAAAATGGAAAGATTCAATAATTTAGAAATGATAGTTCTATTTAAGAAAACAGTAAAGCTGAAAGTACCATGTAGAGGAAAAGTCAAAGTTTTGGAGTCAAAAAGACTTCTTTTAAAGTTTTGAATCACCGTATAAAATCCTGATGACCCCTGGCCATTCTTGTCCTATCTGTCAAATGGAGTTAATTGGACTTAATAAGTAGAGGTGTTGAAAAAATTCATAATATTTGACTAGAGCTAGCCTGATTATGCGCAGAAGGAAATGGCAACCCACTCCAGTGTTCTTGCCTGGAGAATCCCAGGGACAGAGGAGCCTGGTGGGCTGCCGTCTATGGGGTCGCACAGAGTCGGACACGACTGAAGTGACTTAGCAACAGCAGCAGCAGCAGCCTGATTATGAGAACAATAATCATTCTGGTAAGAAAAGCAAGTGGCGAGTAATCAGAGCTTACTTCAGCTGGGTGCATGATTTATACCATTAAACAAAAGAAAAGCCTCATACTCATTATTCCATTTAACTCCACTTACTATATCCATTTTACAGAAATGGAAACTGAATCACTTTTTCTAAGACCAGGAGAAAAAGTGATTCAGTTTTGGGTCTGGATTTCCCCTGTGTACACTATCATGGTGCATGATCAATGACATCCATTAAGGATTGTTAAGCTATATCCTGTAAACACTGAAAAAACAAACTCTGAGGGAGAAAGCATCTAATAACCCTAGGAATAGTTGCATACAGTTTTAAATTTTCTTTTCAATATTATAGTTTCTTTCTGCTAGTTCAGGTCACTCACATTTTGTTTAATAATATAGTAAAATTAATCTGTGGTATGATGAAGTCAGGAAGCATCTTCTCTATTTAGTCTGGGTAAAGTGGTACCAATCTTGATATGGGGTGATGGGCATAAACCCAAAAAAGAAAGCCCAGATGATAGGAAAAGTGTCGCAGAACAAGCTGAAAGTGGCCCTGAGCCAAAGATTGGCAGAAATGAAAAAAGGCCACCAAAATGCAACATGTCAGCCATCTTCAGAGCTTCTCAAAATAAAGGGTAAGCAGAACCCTGGAAGCATGAGATAAGTCAGGATGTTGCTATATGAGTATTAAACGAAAGAGTAATGACCAAGGTTGAAATCTTGAGAGTGTGAACATATCTAGGTTGCTTTAGTTCATCTTAGAAACACACACACACACACACACACACACACACACACACACGAGGCAGAAAGAGAAAAAGACAAATATCTGCAATTCAACCTGCTAAGATAGACTTTGTTCATATAATATTTTATTTAAGGGAAAAAAAATATGGAGCATCCCTGGTGGTTCAGCGGTAAAAAAACTGCCTGCCAATACAGGAGATGTAGGTTCAATCCATAAGTCAGGAAAATCCTCTCAAGAAGGAAATGGCTACTCACTCCAGTATTCCTGTCAGAGAAATTCCATGGACAGAGGAACCTGACAGGTTACATACAGTTCATAAGGTTGCAAAAAATTCGGACATGACTTAGCAACTAGAACAACTTAATTACAATCTATGTTTTTGCTTTCTAAATTTCCCTTTTAAAAACTTAACAGCATATTTCATGTTGCAGATGTATTAATGTGTAAACAAATTTACTATATCCATCCATTTGATGGCAAAGTTACATTTTAAAGCAATAATTTTGAAACAAGTAAAAACAAATCTTACCATACTTTCAAGCTGTAAGTCAATGGACTTACACTCCTTCAACAAGAAATGGAGAAAATTGCCTCCAGTAAGGTAGAAACAAGCATGAATTTATGTCTCCCCCAAGATTTTTGTACTTTACAATATTAAGAAAACATTTCTCTTGAGGTATTTTAATTCTGAGACTTTGAAAAGAAAGAGGTCTCTTTTTACTTGAAGCTAGATTATATCTTTCACAAACATTTGTTCTCAGCATTTTTGTAGAGTATGGCCTGAGTAAGTCCTGGACTTGATCCAAACTCTGTAGGACACACTCTAATAATGAGATATGTCCAAGTTTGTCAAAGCTAACCCCCAGTCCAAGTAGGCTTGGAGTATAGAAGACTCTAAACTAGGGTTAATTTGGAAGCCCTTGTAACATCTGGATTCCAGAGTGTACATTAATTAACCTGCAGTTAAATACAAAACTCTCTGTTCGTGTGAATTTTTTCTTGCAGCAAAATCATTGTTCTCAAAGAGAGCCACAATTTTAGAAAAATATAAGGAGGTGTGTTCTATGGTATAAGGAGGTTGCTCTCTGATTTCTACATGAGAATTATGATGAGGACATAACTCACGCTTGAGTCTCCTTCCTAGGCTTATCTTTGGAAAATCAGGTGGAAAGGGTTTTATTAAGCTTTCGTGTTCTTCAGGAAATGTGTCCACCAGAGGAAGCTCATGAACATTTGCAGAGGTGTGTAAAATGGACCCTGAAAAAAACTAGAGATTTTGACTGAAGATGACCAATGATATGCCTTTATATTTTGAAAAATAGTCTGTGACTCTAGGCCACGTTAAGCCTTTTTCTACATTTATTCTCAAGGAATAAACACAATACATATTTTACAGCACTCTCAAAAGGGTTGATTTTTTTTTTTTCACTCACTCTCTAAGCAAGAGATTTAAGCCTTGACACATTTTGATTTAAAGAAATAGCCAGGCTTCCTCAAAAACTAAGCTCAGGAGTCAAGGCCACTCTACTTAGAGTGTGTTTCCATGACCTGGAGCAGCCCTTGGAGTCCTTGGGGATGCAGAATCCCAGGTCCCACTCCAGTCCTACTAAGTCAGAATCAATATTTTAAACAAGCTACTTAGTAATTTGCATGCACATTAAAATGTGAAGAGCACTATTTTATGCTATTTAGTTTGTGCTTTGCATAGATCTCTGTGTGTGCATGTGTGTGCGTGTTCTTGGAAGGCAGAACACGGTTAGGAAGAACAGTCAGTCTCTACTAGAGTTTTTGTACTTTTTATGTTTGCAAAGCTTTGACATTTTCTTACAAAGACTTGAGTGATAGCTATCAGTTAATAACTGAGATCTATCTATAACCTTAAATTAAAAGCCATTTTGAAACTCTACCTTTACTGGTTTTCATTTCTATTGTGCTCAGTCAAGTCTGACTTTCTGTGACTCCATGGACTGGAGTCCACCAGGCTCCCCTGTCCATGGGATTTTTCAGGCAAGAATACTGGAGTGCGTTGACCTTTTTTCCTCCAGGGGATCTTCCTGACCCAAGGATCAAACTTGCATCTCCTGTGTCTCCGGCACTGCAGGCAGATTCTTTATCCAGAGCCATCAGGGAAGCAGCTTCTTCCAGATTTTTATAAAGAAATTTAAATTAAATTTAAACTTTTTTAGGAAGTTTGAGCTATTCAAAGTTTCGTTCTATTTGGTTTTCATAGTTCACAGAAAATTATTTTTAATATCTGTGAATGTCTTTTAATATTTATACAAAATTTCATGCATCAATTACCATTTAAAAATATTTTCCCAAATATCTATTTCTAAATAAAAATTTTACATATTTATGCTTATAAGTATCAGATTCTTATAAATCTTGTATGCTTTTAATTTTCTTCAGAATTTCCTCTTAACATCTCAATATTGTAGTGCTAAGTAAAGAAATTTCATTTGCAAGTTTAGAGGACTTATTGGTTTCACTCAAGAATGCATAGGTTGTTTTATATTTTTAACCAGTTTAATGAAATAGCCAAAAAGCAAGACACAAACAAAACAAATATATAAAAGTCAAGAAAAAAAAATTGAAAAATCAATTAAGAAAAACAGTGACAAAAAAAGTGTTGCAGGAAACGGGGATCTTTAATACTTCCTATATCATCTCCCTGTGAAAAACTGAAGAGTTAAATAGAACATCTGATTAATATTGTCTGAAGCAGGTCATGTATTCTGAAGACAGCTGATAAGCATTTATGTTTATATGGCTCTTCAGCTTTTAGGTTTATAAAAATAAAGACATTTCTTTCCCTCCTTTGCTTTTGAAAACCGGTCCAAAAAAACAAAGAACCCACAGACAGAGAGTAGGAGCTTTTATGAATGAAAATATGTGGAGATGAAAGACGGAGAAGAAAGATGAATGACTTCACATAAAGGAGGGATATGGACTCTCAGTGTCTAGAGAAGAAGAAATATTGCTTAGAAGCAAACTGGCTTGCCTAGCAGACCTTAGATATTTTCAAGAATTATAATCACCAAAGCAAATTTAAATAGAGATGATTTGCAAATATATTTTTAAAAAGCAATTAGACACAGATTTAGAGAATGGACTTATGGCTGAGAAAGGGAAGGCTGGGGGTCGGGATAGTTAGGAATGGACATGCACACACTGTTCTATTTTAAATGGATAGACAAGGCCCTGCTGTATAGGACAGGGAACTCTGCTCAATGTTATGTGGCAGCCAGGATGGGAGGGGAGTTTGGAGGAGAAGAGATACCCGTATGTATATGGCTGGGTCCCTTTGCTGCCCACCTGAAACTATCACAACACTATTAATAGGCTATATCCAATATAAAATAAAAAGGTTTTAAAAAAGAAAAAAAGCAACAAGATCCTCAGGTACCCAACCTTACTCTTTCTCTGATTTGCAGTTTGTTCTCTGAGAAAACTTCATCAGAGAGATTGTAGGTGCCAAGTAGAGGAGTGAGAGGAACTGTGATTAACTGAGAGACGACAATATCCCAATACTTTTTCTAGAGAGCTTTCAAAGGCTAATATCCAATCTTGAAACCCTTAGAGAGATCAGACGGCTCTTCTGAGAGAATCAGTGAGCTTTTCCTTAGAAAAGACAAATCAACACTAACAGTTACGGAGCTGGAGCCACATATATGAAGGAGGGTACTGGGAGGCCCACACCAGCATAGATCAGATTCACTTGTTCAATGAGTTGATGAAGCCTCAATTGATTTTCTTTCTTGAAAGAAAATTTCAAGGACAGAGTAATTTTAAAATTACAAGAAAGCAATTTATGAGAATAAATGCCTAAAATTTCCAGATTTATGCTTTGAAATCACAAGTGGGTTTCCTGAGAAGTATTGTGTGAGGCATGCTGTTCAAATGACAATGTAAATGTTAAAACACATCCCAGTGAAGTGAAGAGCTTTTAAAATCAGCAGGCATTTTGACTCACACTTCAATATCAAATAAGAAGTGAGTTTCAGTTCAAATTTTATATTCCACAGGGAAGAAGGCAAACAATGTTCTCTTTGATAGCACCAGCTATTAAATGCCCTGGATGCTATGAAGTGGAAAAAGTCCTAAATGGATATGTGCATAAACTAACATTTTCCACTTATTTTTCGAGATTGCTGTAGTGCAGTAATCTTACACCTAAAGCTCTTCAATTAGAGTTTTCCACTTATTATTCATGATTTACTTGACTATTGTAAGATTCTTCCTGCAATGCAGGAGACCTGGGTTTGATCCCTGGGTTGGGAAGATCCCCTGGAGAAGGGAAAGGCTACCCACTCCAGTATTCAGGCCTGGGGAATTTCATGGACTGTATAGTTTATGGGGTCGCCAAGAGTTGGACATGACTGAGTAACTTTCAGTTTTAACAAGATAGATCAACTACATAATTATTTAATGCATTAGAGCATTTCTTTAATTTTAATTTATCTGTAAAGGACAGGGATGGTATGGACCTAACAGAAGTAGAATATAAGAAGAGGTGGCAAGAATACACAGAAGAATTATACAAAAAAGATCTTTATGACCCAGATTATCATGATTGTGTGATAACTCACCTAGACCCAGACATCCTGGAAAGTCAAGCGGGCCTTAGGAAGCATCACTATGAACAAAGCTAATGGAGGTGATGGAATTCCAATTGAGTCATTTCAAATTCTAAAAGATGATGCTGTGAAAGTGCTGCACTCAATATGCCACCAAATTTGGAAAACTCAGCAGGGGCCACAGGACTGGAAAAGATCAGTTTTCATTCTAATCCCAAAGAAAGGCAATGCCAAAGAATGCTAAGACTACCACAAAATTGCATTCATCTCACATGCTAGTAAAGTAATGCTCAAAATTCTCTAAGCCAGGCTTCAACAGTACGTGAACCATGAACTTCCAGATGTTCAAGCTGGTTTTAGAAAAGGCAGAGGAACCAGAGATCAAATTGCCAACATCCGCTGGATCATTAAAAAGTGAGCGAGTTCCAGAAAAACATCAACCATCTACTTCTGCTTAATTGACTATGCCAAACTGTGTATGTGACTGTGTGGACCAAAACAAACTGTGGAAAATTCTTAAAAGAGAAGGGATTACAAGACCACGTGACCTGCCTCCTGAGAAATCTCTATATAGGTCAAGAAGCAACAGTTAGAACTGGACATGGAACAACAGACTGGTTCCAAATTGGGAAAGGAGTACGTCAAGGCTGTATGTTGTCACCCTGCTTGTTTAACTTATATGCAGAGTACATCATGAGAAACGCTGGGCTGGAAGAAGCACAAGCTGGAATCAAGATTGCCGGGAGAAATATCAATAACCTCAGATATGCAGATGACACCAACCTTATGGCAGAGAGTGAAGAGGAACTAAAGAGCCTCTCAATGAAATTGAAAGAGGAGAGTAAAAAAGTTGGCTTAAAACTCAACATTCAGAAAACTAAGACCATGGCATCTGGTCCTACCACTTCATGGAAAATAGATGGGGAAACAATGGAAACAGTGACAGACTATTTTTTTGGGCTCCAAAATCACTGCAGATGATGACTGCAGCCATGAAATTAAAAGATGCTTGCTTCTTGGAAGAAAAGTTATGATCAACCTAAACAGCATATTAAAAGAGAGAAACATTACTCTGCCAACAAAGGTTTGTCTATTCAAAGCTATGGTTTTTCCAGTAGTCATATATGGATATGAGAGTTGGGCCATAAAGAAACCTGAGCATCGAAAAATTGATGCTTTTGAACTGTGGTGTTGTAGAAGAGTCTTGAGAGTCCCTTGGACTGCAAGGAGATCCAACCAGTCCATCCTAAAGGAGATCAGTCCTGGGTGTTCATTGGAAGGACTGATGTTGAAGTTGAAACTCCAATACTTTGGCCACATGATGCGAATAACTGACTCGTTGGAAAAGACCCTGGTGCTGGGAAAGATTGAAGGCGGAAGAATAAGGGGATGACAGAGGATGAGATGGCTGGATGGGATCACTGACTCAATGAACATGGGTTTGAGTAAGCTCCAGGAGTTGGTGATGGACAGGGAGGCCTGGTATGCTGCAGTCCATGGGGTCTCAAAGAGTAGGACACAACTGAGCAAGTGAACTGAACTGAATTGAATTTCTCCAACAAGGGTATAAACTGAGGACTAGAAAAATGTGTTATGTTTTCTGTGACTTTATCCCAGCATCTAGAATACAGCTAAACAGTAGACTAAAAAAAAAAAAAAAAAAAAAAAAGATCTAAAGCAAATCATTCCACTTCAGCAAAGTCAAGCATATAAAATGGACAATTTTTAACATCCATAGCACAACAACAACAAAACCATCTCTACGGACTGAATACAAGAATTTAAGAATAAAATTAATTTGTAAGTAGGAGTGTAAAACAGCCATTTTCTAAATACTATAAACATATATCCTCTTTAAAGTGAAGTATTTTATTCATTCATTTCTATACTGTTACAGTTACCAGTTACGCAGTGGTGAGCAAGACAGGAGTAGTCACTTCTACATACCCCTTACAGTATATAATACATCAATATGAATTAAAGACAGATTTGCCTAAGGGGTAGAAAGCAGAGTGAATGGAGCCTGAGAACATTGGGTTTAAGCCCTGCTTTAACACTTGCTGACTGATTCTTATGTTGTATATTAAATATAGGTGACATTTCTGTCAGCCATACCAAAGCTGGTTTGATTCCTCATTCTTCATAAACTCATGAGATGTCAAAGGTCAAATAATTTGAGGTTTTTTGTGGCAAAAACTACTGTAGAAATATTTTTAAAGAACTACTAGAGGAATCATGTGCTCTTTCCTAAATAAAAACATAATAAAAATATAGAAATTTATGAAATGTATGAAAGCAAAAATGCATAGCAAATTTAAATGAAAATATTAATTAAAACTAACTTATATGCAAGTTTTCTGAAGATCTTGATAAACAATTTCTTTAGGTACATATATTTTTCTTAAAACTGTACAAGATGTTTTGTACAAATGCAGACAAGTGCCAATTATTGAATACATATAAGAATCATAAAATATGTAACTTCCACATTTTAGTTCACATAAGACAGCTTATTCATTATATTCAACCTTAATTATACTAATAGAAATTAGTATATGCACAATCATGGGAAAAATACGATTATAAGAAGCAAATTTCAGAGATTATTATTATATATTGAGTAGTGTGAGAGAGCAAATCTCTTTTAATTAAAGGCTCTATTTCAAATTAGGATCCACAGGATATGATAATAAAAATGTGTGCTGAGAAGAAAACTTGAGAAGTTAATGTACTGATAAAAATAAAGATTTAATTAAATTCATAAATATTGCGAACAGCGATAGTAAGGGTAATTCAGCTCCTAACAGTAGTGGTTATAACATTCAGCATACATCACATTGCTGTTACACAAGAGTACTATGGGCCCTTGCTGATGAGGGCCATCAATTTCTTAAAACTAAGCTGAAATGGTACTTTGGAGAAGCAAGTTTTTATCACTGCTCATGGGGAGAGGAGGGAGATATAACTGGGGCAGCAGTGGAACAATCCAGCCCAGAGCTGTGTCCAGGTTGCCTCCTGAAGTTCCTTACACTCTACATATCAGGGGAGGATTTCCAGGTTTCTTCTTCCTGTCCAGTCTCTACCTCCAGAGAAGAAATGGAAAGACCCTCCCAACATCAGCTATCTGCTTTTTCACTTTGTTCTCCAACTACCACTTTAAAGTCCTCAGAAATAAACCACAGATGGTCAGACAAGGCTAATTATTACTACCATAACAATGCTAACTGCTTACTGGGTTTGTTTTTCTTTGATTTTGGAAGCTCCAAGCTAGTTAGAATCTAATTTGTTTTAACAAGAAAACCCCATCCTAATCGTGGGAGTACTTTGAAATCTATGCCCCTGTCTACCTAGGAGATTTTCCTTGGCAGAGCAGATAAATCTTCATTAAAATTTGTGTTACTTGGGGCTAGACTGAGGCATAGTGTTTATTGCATGAAATCACAAAATCTCAGCTTTGTGCTCAGATAGTTGCACAGGAATTTTCTTTGACTCACCTCCTGCCTTTTCAAATTTTATATTGAATGTCTCTAGTTGGCACCTAAATTCTCCACATCCATCAGATTCTACTGCTCAGGTCATCTTCTACCAGGAGCTTTGCATATTTAAGTTTCCTGCTTGGCCTCTTCAGGTGTTTGAGCCTGCAGTTTCCCACACTGATTAACAATATTGTTCGGTCCATAGGAGAGAAGAGTTTTTGGCCCCTGTCAGAAGTTTTCAAATTCTCAACAGCACAAGAAATAGAGTTGTACAATTTATTTTTAAAAGTCTTTTTTAAAAAATGGAAATAAAATGCTTTGGGGGATTACAAAATTTTGAGAGATATATTGGACAAAATCTACATATAAAGATTTTATGGGATATTTTTTCAGACTTGCTGTGCCTTGTTCAGTAATCTGTAAAAGCCTATTTTTATCAAATTGTGTTACAAAATCAGTGATAATTATAGTGCTTTTTATTTTATCTCATGACATGTTTAATATTTTATATTTTTATAAGGTATAAAAAACCACTTTATGTATCATATAATAAGGAATACACAGTTGAAAAAAAAATAAAACTGTGTGAAGTATATATGAGCAAAAATGTCAGATGACAGCAAAACGTACTACTAAAGTAAGAAAAATAATAATAGTAAGCAAACACTTACAAAAGTGCTTATCATTTATACCTGATTACTCCGAAGCATCCTAATCATTACATGTTCAATCAAAATGTATGCAATTAATTTTGTTTTGCCTAATATTAACATTGACCTTCTTATTTAAAATTTTAGTTTCGCGTCTGTTGAATACATGGTTTTTTTTGTTTGTTTCTTTGTAACATTATTGCTTATGGAGTTAGGGAGGAAAAGGAGGCTGGTGTACAGAAATTAATGAAGAAACCCAAGTCTCCTCTCTATTTTGGGCAAATATTATTTAATTTCATTTCACTTTCAATACTGTTTTTTACAGTAAGAGAAAAGGCAGCTGATTGCTTTTGGAAATCTTGTATATATGTGTTTAATATTTCAGTTAAATTGTATTCCAAGATGATTGGCAATTTGTCATCAGTCCTTAGGCTTTCCATAGTCATCTATCAATAACTAATCTGAAAAGTCATTTTGAGTTAGAGCTGTTCTCTTCACACCACTCTAAATTCTAATTGCACTTACCTGCAACTGCTCCCTTGGAACATTTTATGCTACAAAAACAGCATATTTTTCAACACCTTTTCTGTTTCTCAATAAAATCATGTTACCATAATAAACATCCTTGTGAAAGTTTGCTCTGTCCATCATATGCAAATATGTGTCATTTCACTTGAGTTAATTGCATTCTGAAATGTTATATATGCCATGTTCACAAAATAGAAATATTATCAGAGAAAGATCAATAAACTATTGATGAAATTCTGTCACTTCTGCAAATAAAGACTTTCTGAATCATTAATAGTTATTTTTTGAACACATCAACAAGATTCAAAAATAAAATCAATAACAATTAATTTTCAAAAAGTGTGTTTATGTGTTGATAATAAAACAAATAAGAAGCAAACAGGATTGATTAAATTTTTCAGGCAAAAAAATAATTGAAATATGTTTAAAAGCCAATTTGGCTTCAACAGTAGGAAGAGATGTTAGATATCAAATAATTAGTTTGACTAACTTGTTTTCACTTTTCAATACACACTTTGAACCTTGGGAAACACAGGATCAGAATTAATTAAAAATATTCCACTGTTAGTGCTTTCATTTAACTTGTATTCAGGACATCTCCCTCCATGCTAGGAATTTCATGTTTTTGCTCAGACAATCCAGGTTGACTGTTTTCTGTGTTTTTTTTTTTCTCTAGTATAATTAAACACGAATCCATGCTAAGTTATTTTGATAATATTTTGAAAGTTATACTTGAAATGAATATCATCAGCCAGGACATTTGGATTTAGTTAACTAATCTCTCTTAATAATAATTTCTAAATTGCTTGATTAAAATTTGACCATAAACAAAAACTCCAGTTCATAATCAAATTACATAACCAGATATACAAAAGCATTGTACTCCTTATGTACTAAACATATGAACAATTAACTCAGATACTTTCAAGTTTAACATATATATACTGATATCCTAGAATAAAAATCTTAATAGTTTATTCATTTTCCTAACAGTTTAAAAAATATTTAAGATAGCTATATTTATGCTATTTACCTGCTGATGCAATGGGTCAGCAGGTAGAGAAACTGCCTTCAGTGCAGTAGACGCAGGAGATGGGGGTTAGATCCCTGGGTCAGGAAGATCCCTTGGAAGAGGAAATGGCAACCCACTCCAGTATTCTTGCTTGGAAAATCCCATGGACAGAGGAGCCTGGCGGGCTACAGTCCATGGGGTTGCAAAGAGTCAGACATAACTGCATGACTAAACACTCACATAGTATTTATAGCAGTAGGAAAGGAAAACAGAATTGGATTCAGTTTTGCAAAATGACTATATCTATTTGCATATACTTATTTGATAAATGAAATGTAGTTAGTTTTAAAATGTACTACTTAAGTGTTTTGGTGTCTGGGGATAAAGATGAGTTATAAATGATATCACTAATTGATGTGCTATGAAAAAATTTTATGGCTTAAGCTCATAGTCTTTGTAATTGTAACATCAAGATCCAAAGGCATTGAGTAACTTTCTCACCAGAGGATGGGATATGAAGTTAAGGTCTATCCTTAAACCTTGAAAACAGTGTACACTGAATATATTTACTGGTATTGTTTCACTATTGCTCCAACACATCTGTGCTATTGGGATTTGGGTAGGGTGAGGCGGAATCTGTGAGACAAAAAGAGAATCAGCAATGTAGGAATAAGAAGGGAGAAGAAAATAGGGGGAAAGTGTGGAGTTTATATATAATTTCTATTTCCTTTTCACATACTGCTCAGCTGGGATTCAGTTTTGGCTCTCATAAGCACACAAAAAATGACTTTATCAGATGTCGTTTGTGAACTTCTAATCAATAGATCCACAGCAATACCTCTTACTGGTCCTCATTCACCTCATTGCTGCAGCATTTGACTCTCTTCATCACTTTTCTTTTAAGAACTCTCTCCTGATTCTCCTCACCTGGCTATATCTCAGTGCAATGTTGGCTCTGACTTCTTCAATGGTGCCTTAAATGTCACTATTTATTCACCAGATATTTTGTCTTTGAGTACTAAGTTACTCCAGTTGTGTCTGACTCTTTGCAACACTATAGGCTGTAGCCTGCCAGGTTTCTCTGTCCATGGGATTTCCCAGCCAAGAACGCTGGAGTGGGTTGCCATTTCCTTCTCCAATTTTGTCTTTGTGGATGTAGATGTTTAGTCATTCAGTTGTGTCTGACTCTTGCAACCCCATAGACTGTAACCTGCCAAACTCCTCTATCTATGGAGTTCTCCAGGCAAGAATACTGGAGTGGGTTGCCATTTCCTTCTCCAGGGGATTTTCTCTGCACAGGAATTGAACCCAGGTCTCCAGCATTGCAGGAAGATTCTTTACCAACTGAGCTACAAGGGAAGCCCATTTTGTTCTTGCCTATCTTTAATTATAAATATATTTCATTTTATTTCATGTTTAACTCAACTAATTAAACATTCATTGAGCTTATTGATATCCAGCATGAAGAGAAGCATGATTGGTGAGAAAGGGTAAGTTCAAAGATACATAAGACTCATTCTTTGCCCTCAGTTCAGTTCAATCGCTCAGTCGTATCCGACTCTGAGACTCCATGAACCGCAGCATGCCAGGCTTCCCTGTGCATCACTGACTGCTGGAGTCCAACCAAATTCATGTCCATTGTGTTGGTGATGCCATCCAACCATCTCATACTCTGTCGTCCCCTTCTCCTCCTGCCCTCAATCTTTCCCAGCATCAGGGTCTTCTCATATGAGTCAGCTCTTCTCATCAGGTGTCCAAAGTATTGGAGTTTCAGCTTCAACATCAGTCCTTCCAATGAACACCCAGGACTGATCTCCTTTAGGATGGACTGGTTGGATCTCCTTGCAGTCCAAGGGACTCTTAAGAGTCTTCTCCAACACCACAGTTCAAAAGCATCAATTCTTCAGTGCTCAGCTTTCTTTATAGTCCAACTCTCACATCCATACATGACTACTGGAAAAACCATAGCCTTGACTAGACGGACCTTTGTTGACAACATAATGTCTTTGTTTTTTAATATGCTGTCTCGGTTGGTCATAACTTATCTTCCAAGGAGTAAGCTTCTTTTAATTTCACGGCTGCAATCACCATCTGCAGTGATTTTGGAGCCCAATGTCTGTCACTTGTTCCACTGTTTCCCCATCTATTTGCCATGAAGTGATGGGACCAGATGCCATGATCTTAGTTTTCTGAATGTTGAGTTTTAAGTCAACTTTTTCACTCTCCTCTTTCAATTTCATCAAGAGGCTCTTTAGCTCTTCTTCACTTTCTGCCATAAGGATGGTGTCATCTGCATATCTGAGGTTATTGATATTTTTCCCGGCCATCTTGATTCCGGCTTGTACTTCTTCCAGCCCAGCGTTTCTCATGATGTACTCTGCATATAAGTTAAATAAGCAGGGTGACAAT
This sequence comes from Muntiacus reevesi, assembly GCF_963930625.1. Lineage (NCBI taxonomy): Eukaryota > Metazoa > Chordata > Mammalia > Artiodactyla > Cervidae > Muntiacus > Muntiacus reevesi. The sequence goes on from NC_089269.1 coordinate 30,086,032, forward strand.
ATAATGCCTTGATATACTCCTTTCCCGATTTGGAACAGGTCTGTTGTTCCATGTCCAGTTCTAACTGTTGCTTCCCAACCTGCATACAGGTTTCTCAAGAGGCAAGTCAGGTGGTCTGGTATTCCCATCTCTTTCAGAATTTTCCACAGTTTATTGTGATCCACACAGTCAAAGGCTTTGGCATAGTTAATAAAGCAGAAACAGATGTTTTTCTGGAACTCTCTCGCTTTTTCGATGATCCAGCGGTTGTTGGCAATTTGATCTCTGGTTCCTCTGCCTTTTCTAAAACCAGTTTGAACATCTGGAATTTCATGGTTCACATATTGCTGAAGCCTGGCTTGGAGAATTTTGAGCATTACTTTACTAGCATGTGAGATGAGTGCAATCTTGCGGTAGTTTGAGCATTCTTTGGCATTTCCTTTCTTTGGGATTGGAATGAAAACTGACCTTTTCCGGTCCTGTGGCCACTGCTGAGTTTTCCCAATTTGCTGGCATATTGAGTGCAGCATTTTCACAGCATCATCTTTCATGATTTGAAATAGCTCAACTGGAATTCCATCACCTCCACTAGCTTTGTTCGTAGTGAATCTTCCGAAGGCCCACTTGACTTCACATTCCAGGATGGGAAAGTTTTATTCAGTGGAGGATACAGAAAATTAATATCTCTCTCTCTCCCCCATCTACTCATAAGTGATCTGAAGGCTTTTACAAAGCACCTAGCTAAGATAAGCCTCACAGATTTATCTATACCCTCAACCTTTAACTCAGCCTCCAGATTCAAATTCTAAATGCCCTCTAGACATGTCCCCATGGATGTCCCACCCTCTTTTCATATAAGCATTATTGAATGTGACATCATTATAGCTTCCCATCAACAGGGTTTCTTCTTTTTACCCATGAGCTCAGTGAGTGGTCACATGATCATTCCTGTTCTCAAGGCCAGAAACCTATTTTTGCTTCCCTTACCTTGAATCTGTACAAACACTTTAAAGTCCTTCTTCCAAAAAGTCTTGCATCTTAACCCTCCAGTTCATTTCCCCTGGTCTTTGTCCAATATCAGACCTTCATCATTTCTCAAGTCAGACAGAATGGACATGATAGCTTTTCTGATTTTTGCCAATCCCCTTTATACAAGGTTGCCAGTTTAATTTTTGCAAGGTACAGTTCTGGTCATGCCCCACACTGTTCAAAAATTTCCCCATGAAACATAGCTTACAAAATAAAATCTTGTCTCTCTTACATGGAAATAAAATGTTCTGTCATTTGGTACAGCTCTCTCAGTTTTTTCTTACCTTCTTCAATGCTATCTCAGCAATAATTCTCAGTTCCAGGCCTTTAACAGCTAAATGTATTTGCTTTCAAACTCTCTCACCTCAACATCTAAAGTCTTTGGCTTACTCTGTAATTAAGTCATAGGTATTCTTCAAGTCTTAGCTCAAATTTCACTCCTTCTTTGAGAATCTGCCCTCACTTCTTCCAACTAGTCAGAATTAATGGCAGTTTTCTTTCTGCATCCATGAAGATTTTTTTCTCGTGTTTATTTATTCAGCTATGGGCTATGATCTGTCAATTATCTGTCTGTATTTCTAGCTACTCAGGTGAAGCCGGGAGCCCTTTGTATAGATTCATCACAGACATTTGTTGGTTAAGATAAAACCAGTAAGGGAGGACTTGGAATGGTAAATAATCTTTGGAAAGACCTGCTGAAGACTATGATGCACCTCACTTCTCCCTTTTATTGCTCCCCAGGCAGCCTCTTCTACTATCATGACTTCAATTAGCAGCTACCTGCCCTGGTGGTTCAGACGGTAAAGTGTCTGCCTACAATGCGGGAGACCTGGATTCGATCCTTGGATCAGGAAGAAACCCTGGAGAAGGAAATGGCAACCCACTCCAGTACTCTTGCCTGGAAAATCCCATGGATGGAGGAACCTGGTAGGCTGTAGTCCATGGGATCGCACAGAGTCAGACACGACTGAGTGACTTCATTTCACTTCACTTGCTAAAGACAACAAAATCAATCCCACAGCCCAGAGCTCTTTCCTAAACTACACATTCCACCTGGATATTACACAGGCTCTGCCAGCTCAACCTGCCTAAATGTGAGCTCAGGTTCTTCTTCCCTAAAGCTTACTTCTCTCCTTGAATGTTTTCTCTGTTGGTGATGCCAATACTCAACCAGTTGCTCAAGGCAAAAGAGCCATCCATAAATCCTTCTTTTTCCTTACTTCCCACATTCTACACATTTTATGTCTTAAATATTTTTTAGGCATTGCACTTCACTTCATCACTGTTATGAATTAAATGCTTGTGCCCTTTCCAAAATTCACATAGTCAGATTCTAACTCCCAATGTGATGGTAGTAGGAAGTAGGGTCTTAGGGAGGTGTTTAGGTCATCAGTATAGATCTCTCATGAATAGGATTACTGCACTTATAAAAGAGCCCAAAGAGTTCTCTTGCCCCTTCCACTGTATGCAAACACACAAAAAAAGAGCAAGAAACTGGCTATGAACCAGGATTTGGACCCTCACCAGGCACTGAATCTGCTGGCAACTTGATCTTGGATTTTCAGCCTCCACAACTGTGAGAAGTAAGTTTTTGTTGTTTATAAGCCACTCAGTCTTCACTATTCTGTTATAGGAGTCCAATCTATGACAGCAACTGATGCACATTCATGGCTCAGGTCTTGATCATTCTGTACATAATCTACAAACCACAGTCCCCTGACTCATTTCCTCTAAAATCTCCATGGCTGCTATAATGCTTTACATAAAACACAAATCGGAACCCTCCCCAGTTGCTTTAAATTCTGTAGTTTCCTCTTCATCTGTGGGATTGAGCCCAGGCTCTTCAACCCAACATAAGACATTTCATGTCCTTCCTCCCTGACCTCTCTGGACTCACTTCTGCTCACTCCATGCCTCATCCTTGATTCAACTACATAAGCAGCAGACTTCTCTTTCCTGCCTCATTGACTCCGTTCACAGTGTTCCTTCTTCCTGGTATGACTTTTCTTCCATCCACTGCATTTCTGTAGTCAAATGCTCTACCACTGAGCTATACCCCTCATCCACTGCATTTCTCTTTTTCCCTGGATCTTTTTACTTTGCTAATGCTTCACCTAAGTCTAGACAGACCATTATATTCACAGGGAAAATCTCTGCAGCTTTTTGAAACTGGGTTGAGAGTTCTCACTTACTTCCATTAGCAACACCCTATAATTCCCCTGAGACTGAGTTTATTTTTATATTCTGGAAAAATCTGAGTTTCTTAAGAGTGAGGATATTTCCCAGCTATCTCTGAAACCACAGTGCCTCCAAAAGTGGGTGGTCAATAGAGGTTTATGGAAGAAAAAAGAAGAGAACAAACGAGTCAGTCTGTGGTGACATGGTTAGTTGGCTTGTTAGCAAAGTTACTCTGGTTCCAAGCAGAGTTGTCCAGATGTGTTCTTTGTGGACATTATGCGGTGTCTGGAGCTATCTAGTGAATTTGGATTACTTCTTGGTTTCCTACTGGAGATTTTTCAGATGACCTAATATTTCACACACTAAGTTTCTAAGAAACTGTATGAAACACTGTAGCCACTTTAGAGAATTTTCTCCAAGTCAGTTTACACTAACCAGACAGGTTCAATTAACCTGTGAGTGAAATTAATAATCTATGGCAAAGTTAATACAATGGAAAGAAATCTACCTATCCATTTAAAAGTGGTTGTTTCTATGGCTAATCAATCACTACGTTCTCATTACTTTAATTGACAAAATTTTCTATAGCTTAGATCTTATAGAGGTGCTTCTATACCCTTTTCACATTTTAGTATTTTTTAAGAAAAGATATTATACATCCTCATTTGTCACTAAGATATCTATGCAAGAGAAAGCTTTAATTGAGGAGAAAAATTAAGTGCTTAAAATGAATATGCCCATAAAGATTCAATATTCAATAGCTGTAGATTTTTTCTAAGCATCAAAATGTCAAAATAGCTTTGGTTTACATAATTAAATTTGCCAAATCATTAGCCTATAATGTAATGGCTCAGTATTATTCAGGGTGAATTCAACAACTAAACTCTTAATGTTTTAAAATTGACTACAACACTGGAAATGATTTCCACATAATCAGTAGAAAGAGCTAAATAAAAATGATTTATTGACAATACATTTGAGCAGGTAACAGCTTCTTTAGGTCTTACTTTAAAGTATTTAATTAATGTTTCTGTTTGGTACATCAATTATAGCAATGCCCCTTGGAAAGTGGCTCTAAATGAGGGCATAGACCATTCCTTGGTTATGTGACCAGGAGCATATTTTAATATATCTTCTTCATGCATCATTTCATAGCAAGAGTGAGCTTGATTTCTGCTCTTAACTCTCGAGAAATCTGAGTGTTCACTTGATAATTATAGTTTTGATCTTAATCATTTAATTCACTGTAGTTTATGCATATTTCCCCTGGGTCATCTCTAGTACTTCTTATAATATCAGTGGTGAAGTAATAGATGCTTTATTTTTTAAAACAATTTCTAGTCATTTTCAGATGATTTTAATAAAATACACTGAAAGCAATTGCTCTAAAACAAAATTAAAAATTCAAAGAGAAAGCATCTATTCATTTTTAAAGTGTGTTTATTGATTCTACAAACAGAAAATAACTGTGAAACTGCTATAAGCTTTTCTTAGGGTTACTCAGTCTTTGTATTTATTTCATTGTTGACTAGTAACAAAGTTCTCCAACACTGGTCTTTAGACTATACTTAAGACTGAATCCATGCCCAGGTCTTCAATTCACAAAGGCAGGTTTAGAAATAAGACTATAACTGCTACTCAGTTTTCTGGAGTGTCCTCAAAGCATAAAGACAGAGGAAAATTTTCTAGCACTGTATGTTAACAATGGCTCCTCCATTCTCCTTAAATCCTCTAAAGACAGGATATACCCCTGGCCATAGTTTCCCCTCCCCCTCCACTGGCTCCCACTCTTACATTTGTTGATTAACCCTCAATGGTGGCAATATTGTTTACAGATTTATTTTGACCTCTTAATGTCAAATTACTCCATTAGTCCCAACAAGCTATTGTTTCATCAGCCAAATCTCAAAAGAAGCGTTTCCTGAATATTCTTAAACTTGCATTTTAACATCTACATATCAAGTTTCCTTTTAAAATATATATTGGTTCCACTCTAGGACTCATCCATCCTAATTAGTCATTATGTGGAAAAACTGATTGCCACACACAGAGAAAATGGCAACAAGAGAAGCTACAGCCTAGTGAGAATGCAAAGGATGGTAATTCAAGACAATGCTACCAAGTGCCATTAGCCGAAAACATTTACAGTGTGAATGGAATGAGGCAATTTTCACTGGCCAACAGTTTACAGAGCAATATGGCACCCTGAACATATTTTATATATATATATATATATATATATATATACACACACACACATATATATATACACATATATATACGTATATATGCAAAGTTCTGTGGTGGATTATGTTTTCATATTATACATGGATTATGTATCTAATATATGCATATATGTAAAATATAAATGTATATATATATATACACACAAACACGTGTTCACACACGTGTTGTTCACATATATACCCTCCCTGGAAAATTTATCAGAGCCAAATAGCATTTTAATAAAATAGCTTGACAGAGATTATCTGAAATGTATACCTTAAAACGAAATCATTTCTCTGAGCCCCATACTGGAGTATTCAAGTGGAAATCTATACTTGATGCCATCCTTAAATTTATCTAAAAGAACTAAAGAGGCACTAAAGAAAGAAAGAAAGTGAAGTCGCTCAGTCGTGTCCGACTCTTTGTGACTCCATGGACTGTAGCCTACCAGGGTCTTCTGTCCATGGGATCTTCCAGGCTTGGAAATACTGAATACTGATTGCCATTTCCTTCTCCAGGGGATCTTCCCAACCCAGGGATCGATCCCGGGTCTCCCGCATTGCTGGCAGACGCTTTACCATCTGAGCCCCCAGGGAAGCCCTAAAGTAGCACTAGGGTGTCCCAAGTGGAGCTTTTGACTGGCTCCTCAAATCTAGTTTTTCCTACTGATACCTAGCTCAGATGCACCACCTATAAATTTATCTTATGGAAATTTGCAGTCAGGGCAACTTTCCTTTTGAGAGCATAATAACTATTGACAAAGGATTGATTAAAATAAATAACTCAACAGTTATTCAATCATACATTATTCAACTTTTAAATGAATGAGATAAATTTTTATATTCTGACTTGGAAAAATATAACTCAAGGTACACTGTTAAGTTGAAAAGGCAAGTTTCAACACTAAGTATGATTAATTATTATATGACAATAGCAATATAGCCTGTTATTATAGTCATAGATTAAAAACATTTGGAAGAACACATGCAAGAGGTCACAGTATCTCTTTCTGGGTACTGGGATTACAGAAAATGTGCACGTTTTAAAAGGCTTTCTATAATAATGAATTTTAATAAGCATTTTTATTATTTTAAAAATCAGAAAAATAAAACAGTTTACGAAAGGAAAAGAAAGACACATAGAAGTGACCTGGTGAAAAGAACAGTGAAGAAAAGAGGAATCTAAAATAGGACATACAAAGAGAAGAAAAGGGAAAATTAAGCAAGGTGATGCTTAGAGATTTAATTAGCATTTGAATTGTGGCTCTCCCAAAGAAAGAGCCGTGTGAAGACCAAGCAGAGAGATCACAATGCTTCTGGGTTTTAATTTTACATAAAATCAGAGTCAAAAAATTATTTAACATGATAAAATAAGAAGGGTTTAAATGATAACCCCTGTGCACTACAGACATTGGTGATTTCAAGGTACCTTCAGGCATAAGAGCAGCCTCTGCAAGTTCAAGACTGCCAAAATGTCTCAGAGGTCTGAAGTTTTCAGTGAGAGAAATGATGGGTAATCAACCTTTGTTGAAGTCTCTAAAAACTTTTTGTTAAGTGGGTAATAATCCTTACAATTGCCTATGAAACAGGCAACTCTTTTGATTTGATTCTGTACAATCATTTGCTGTCACCAGTGGCTGCTTGTGGTCAATTTTGGAAAGATGGCTTCAGTTTTTAGCCAATTTTAACTGATCTTTACTAAGTGATGTCTTCAAAATAAGTGAAGGTAACCTGCGTGTTGAGAGAAGAGATTAGCAGTGCTATGTGCAGTATTCTTTGACCTGTAGAATATAAGAATTCTGAGTGCATTTTAGAAAATAAAGAATGATGGGAAGATAAAATAGCAAATGTTTTTATCTCAGTTTTAACCAACTTTGACCCTTAAAAACAAACATAGAATTTTTATCTACTGACAGCTACTATGGAATTTTGGCTACTGCCAGCGATGCAAACCCAGTGAGGTGAACCCAGGACACAGAGCTAGGATTTGAACTTAGAGTCACAAACATTTCTTGATAAAACTGTCACAGTCAGGGCATTACACCAATTCTATTAGATTGCATTGCTTGTTGCTAGCTGCTATTACTTTAAACACTTGAAATGGAGCTGAGGGCATGATACATTTAATAAAAATCACCATATATTAAAAGAAACACATAAAAAAAATCTTACATCTAAAGCAAAAACAGTATGCTGACGTTAAAATGAAAATAAGAAAGTATTTTGTTCATTCTTAAAGCAAGGCTGTTGTGTAAAAATGCAATTTTGCCGTACAAAAAAAAGCTTTATAATTTAAAAGAAATGTTGTTCAAATAATTATTTTAAGCGTAATTTTTAGTTCATGACTCATTGTCATTGATAGATGACCCTGTTCCTACCTTTCCTCCCTCCCTCCCTTCCTTCTTTCCTTCTTTTTGTCACTATTAAAACCCATTGTCAATTCCTGGGAAATAAAAAGAGAATCTGGGTAATAAAGTCTAATCTTCTCTTTGGTGCTGAATCTAGCCTCCCTTGCTCATAGAGGGCTGTGTGCAGATGCCTCGCACCAGGCCCTTCAAACCAGAGTTCCATAAGGGAAAAGGCTGCGCTGACTTGCGCTTGACATACTGCAAGCTCAGGTGGAGGCTGTGAGCAGAAGCCACACACAAATTGGCAATCCACGATGGTGGTGGAGGGCCACATGCAGAGATGCTGCGCTGCCCTGCGTTGCGAACTGCATTGCTGCCCGAGCAGCACGGCCACGCTTGCCCGGCAAGAGCTCCAGCCCCACTTTTCCCCACGCATGATCAAGTTTTCCCTGATTTTTATAAAACGAGTATGTGCTCTAGAGCACAAATTCAAACCTCTCCAATCTTGATCAGAGAACAAAGCTTTCCTTTGCTCCTGAACCAAACTTGGTCTCATTTTATTGGCCAGGGTGAAACTAGGGGAACTCTTGGGACCAACTCAGGAGGGTCCGTGACCCTTGCTTCCTCCCCTCTTACTCTTTCTTTTTATCCTCTCTTTTTTTTCTTTAACCAACTTAAAAAATATATATATAATGAATAGCAATGAGCCCATATCCCAAGTCAAAAGCTGGATAACCAAAAACTTACATAGATCTATGCGCTCTCTCCTCTCCCTCATCTGTTTCCTCCAACTGAAGTAACTAAAGTTCTGAATTTTAAAATTATCATTTTTTTCTTGAAGGAAAAAAAGAATCTACATTGATTGCATATATAGGTATGCCAACATACTCTGTTATTTTCTAAAAAATACATATATATTTATGAAAACTCGCTTATAGTTGTATAGGTCCTGATTTTTTCATTCAGTATTGCATTAAGATGATATCATTGATTATTTGTGATTTATAATTTACATATTTTCGTGTGTCAACTTAAAAAAATAGTCACAACCTACAAGTTGAAAGTTATATTTTGTTCAGTGGGAATTTTTAGGACTTCAAGCCGAGGAGGGCGTGCGTGCTAAGTCACTTCAGTCATGTCCGACTCTTTGTGACCCTGCGGACTGTGGCCTGCCAGGCTCCTCTGTTCATGGGGTTTCTCCAGGCAAGAATACTAGAGTGAGTTGTCAACTAATAAAACTAATAAAATAAAACTAATAAAATAAAATAAAACTAATAAAATAAAACTAATAAAACTAATAAAATAATATTAAAAAAAAAAAAAAAAAAAAAAAAAAGAATACTAGAGTGAGTTGTCATGCCTTCCTCCAGGGAACCTTCCTGACCCAGGAATTGAACCCATGTCTCCTGTGACTCCTGCATTGTACTCAGATTCTCACCCGCTGAGCCAAAAAGGGAAGTCCCAAGCCCAGGAGACAGTATCTCAAATGACCCAAAGAGAACAGCTTTGAGGAGGTCAGGGGAGGAGCCAGGTTATATAGAAGTTCTGCAACAAAGGGCAGGTAGTCTGAACACCAAAAGATAATTGTTAATTAAAGAAAATCAGATATCTCAAGTTAAGAAATTTAGCCATTTTCTACTAATGGGAAGATGCAAGCGTCTAGGGTCACTGAAATCATTCTTTTCCATATGCCCCTCAGCTATCCTAGGCCAGTATCTTGTGTTTTTCTCACATCCTACACTCCCTCAGGGTTCACTCTAGGGAGTGGCTGCAGTCCTGATGGCGGCTAGATAGCAAGTATTCTTCTTCCTGAGCGCCCTTAAGACTTAGGAACTCACATTGGGGGGCTGGAATCTCTGATGTCTGTGATACACTATTTTACTGGGATATGGCTGGAAATATTCCAGTTCATATATGGCTGTATAATATTTCACGGTGGACTATACTGTAATTGATTGCCTCACTCTCCTGTTGAATTTTTGAGTATTCCCTGTGGTAAAACTTAGCAATTCCAGTCCTGGAAATATTAACATAAGACATTTTTGCATGTGTATATCAGGAATGTTCATAACCATACTAATCATAATTTAAAAAGTAAAAAACTATCAAAAATCTTTAACCAAAGGAATTATCTATCAAAACTGTCCAACATTCTCATTCATGCATCTCTTGTGACATTCAGTGAATATATTTTAAGGTAAATTTACTTATATTTTAACTTTAAATTTATTTTTATTAAAAAACCACCTATTTTGAAGACAAAAACTTTTCTGAATATGTACACTTATCTCCATATATACTACTAACACTATTTTGCAACTATCCAAAATGGATCGATGATAATTATTTTGCTATATTTTAATCCTTGGCATAGTACTTATTAACTGACACTTCCCTTATTATTTGGGCTTCCCTGATAGCTCAGTTGGTAAAGAATCTGCTTGCAATGCAGGAGACCCCAGTTCAATTCCTGGGCCAGGAAGATCCCTTGGAGAAGGGATAGGTTACGCATTCCAATATTCTTGGGCTTCCTTCGTGGCTCAACTGGTAAAGAATCTGCCTGCAATGTGGGAGATCTGGGTTCATTCCCTGGGTTGGGAAGATCCCCTGGAGAAGGGAAAGGCTACCCACTCCAGCATTTTGGCCTAGAGAATTCCATGGACTATATAGTCCATGGGGTCGCAAAGAGTTCCTTAATATTTGATTTTCTATCTCCTTAAAATAGAGAAGGATAATTACTTGACACTATTGTGGAATCTTGTCATGCTTGGTCATCACTGTACCCCTACCACCCTCAACACGGTCTTATATACAGTAGGTGTACAGTAGATATTTGTTGAATGAAGAAGCAGTGACTAGCGCAGTGCAGATGTATGGCCCTGGCTGATCACCATGTTTTGGCAAGTCTAAAGAGTATTTGTTGTTTTATGATTGCGGATACAGCGATTAAAACATGTTCTGCGATATGTGTGTATATTATATATATATATATATATATGCCCTCCCTTTTGGACCTCTCTCTCACACACCCCCATCCCACCCATCTAGGTCAATGCAGAGCTGATTCACTTACTTGCATGGCAGAAACTAACACAATATTGTAAAGCAATTATATGCCAATTTTAAAAAAAGAAAAGAAAAAAAATAGTTACGTAAGAAGAGTATATTTTAACTTCATCGAATAGAAGATTCTTAGATTTAAGCCTGCACTAATGCAAATAGAATTTTTTTCATCATTTATTAAGTACTTCTGTAATTAACTCACAGCACTTCTTTTATATTTTGCCAAGAAAATATTAACTATTTTTTTTTCCCGCTGGAAAATGTAAAGCTAAACCGAAAATGGGGCATCTATTACAGAGGCTCCCTGGTGGTGATTGTGGCCCTAATTAAGGAAGGCGTTCTAAAGTGAGAGGTATTTGCTGACACACAGAATGCAGAGTTCAATGAGAAAAATGAGCAGTAATGAATATTCACTTTGAAGCTTGCCTGACAGAGTGCTTAGATTACAGAAAGTTGGAGAACTATCCTGAATATGACTGATCAATGAGATTCCTTTCTTGACCCTCACTTCCATCAGTACTTAAGCTATATCAGTTTTAATGCTTCAGTTTGGGAGCCTGCCTCTAAAAGTCAAAGATTTATGGTGAGTGAAAAATGTCCATATTAAAAAGGTAAGAGGAGAGCCAGATGATATCCACTTTTGACCATTATAATTAATAGCTGAATCTTCGCTGGTAACTAATTGAATGGAGGTCAGTGGGTTGTCATGGTAATGTCCTAGCCAAGCAATTTTACCCATTTTCCAGTCTGGTGCCCCTTTGCACAACTGAAGTTGTAAAACGCTTTAATTGCAAGATTTGCAAATGATGCAACATCTGGGCTCGAATTTACATATAAAGGGAGAAGTTTAATGGAGTTATTAGCATATCTGTGTGAACTCCTCAGTTTTTATAGTTAATTATGAAACCTGCAGTTTTGCCAATGAACTCTGTATACAATAGAAGAAAAGCAGCAAGGAAAGCTATAAGAATCAGCAATTTAAGTTTACACCATTCATCTTAGGAAGTAAAAATTTATAAATGGCCAGTCGTATTCATTGCATTTGTTGTGAGTGATTAAAAAAACTGGCTAACAGAAGAATTGTTCACCAATGTTTAAACAAAAAAAAGTTTTTATGTTTAAAAATATAACTCCATCATTCTCATGACCCTATGCAGTAAAATAAAAATTAAAAAAATATGCCCAGAATTATGTTTTCAAAAATTTAGCAAAAAGAAAACAGCAACTGAAAAATAATGTTGGTATTTCACCCTTGCAATAAGAATATAATAAAATTATTATTTAATTATAGGCATGTGAGAATTCCCATAACACTATTACCATAAGACAAGAGAAGAGAATACATATGTTTTACGAATTACCTAATTCAGATATAGTACAAATAAGTGATGTTCTATAATAATACTGTCCTAAGACATGGGACTAGGGTATGTAGGAAAACAAAAACAAAAACTGTGTCATTAGAATCATTGTTTCTGAATCATTGCTTCTGAAATGAAGTCTCTCAAGGCACCCCACAAAACTTATAATAACATGAAAAATCAGAATAGCCTTTTAATCGATGTTATTATAAAGATGGAACTATTTTGTAGGTCTAATATGCAGAATAATACAAAAAAAAAAAAAAAACAAAAAACAGGAAGAACAGTGATAGAATTTAAAAGGAAACAAAAGTCCAGAAGCCCTCACTATTCTGGGAGTGGCACTAGAGGCGTCACTGAGTATTTTAGTAGAATTTTATGTCTAGGGCCTGTTTTCCTACCAAAACCATTACTTTAAGCTATGTTTTCCAGAATGCTGACACAGCTTATTATCTTAGATTTGTACCTCTAAATTTTAAAGTTTGCAGAAAAGTTCGCTTCTTAAAAGTCACAAAAAAACACTAAACCATAAAGGTTTAAAAGTAAAGATATAATTATAGGCATAAGTATCTTCTTATGCAACAGGGCTTCCCTGGTGGTTCAGTGGTAAAGCATCCGCCTGCCAAGCAGTAGATGTGGGTTCAATCCTGGGAAGAGACCCTGGAGAAGGGAATGGCAACCCACTCCAGTATTTTGCCTGGAGAATTCCATGGACAGAGGAGCCTGGTGAGCTGGGGTTGCAGAAGAGTTGAACACAACTTAGAGCTAAACAACAACAGTAACAACAAAAACATTTTATAGCACTCAATTTAACACATCTTTTGTAAGTATAAAATATTACATTAAAAAAAAAAATGACAGAGATGTTGAGCTGACAGATGGAGAGAGACGGTTTCCCAGTGTTTTCAGTACCTGACTATGCATTTATGGTTGAAACCATCATACTTCTAGACTGTTAATTATGTGAACATTCAATCCTTCCTCTTCCTTAAACACTTAAGCCTTGCAAGATGGATTTCTGACTCTTACAAATGAATTAAGAGTTCTGACTAATAAAATTGATTTAGAATTTGTAAGGGTGGAAATATACAGACAACTACAAATTAATTTTGTTTAACAAAAGCTTTTTAACAGCTAAATTTATGATCAAGTTAATGCATATGTTTTTACTACACTTTAGGCACTATTAAAGTCTTAAGGCTTAATCTTTTCCTGTATTTTCTTGAAATTCAAAATAATCTAAATGCTCCAAAAACAATATTACTCCAATTGATCATGCAATGCTATTTCTTAGCATCTGTAGAGCCTGAAAAAAATGCTTGCAATTTTGGTGGTTATTTCTATTCCAGAATTCTGCTTAGACACAGTTTGAAACCACCACTCTGAGCCCCATGCCTGTATGTTTGTGGTAAAAATAGAATTTTTGTGAGCAAAATGTGATGGCTTGGAAATAACTGCTACCGGCTTGTACCTTCATGTTGCAAAACTATCAGGTACTTCAACCTGTTAATTATCCACCAACAGAGCTTGGGATCACTTCAATAGGAACAGAACATCTTCCTTTTAAAAAAGAAAGCAGAAAAGAAAATGCAGTTCCTGCGAAACACTCAATTCTAAAAAGCCTCCGTTTATAGGAGTACAAACACATATTGTAAAATTATAAATCAGAGAGAGAGAGTCATGAACAGAAAATAGTTCAGGAGTTCGGTCTAAGGAGAAGGGAGTGAGTCAAGAGGTATACTAGTGGTTCGAAAATGACGCAATGTTCTATCTTTAAACTGAGCGAAGCAAAAACAGGTGGTCATTGTGCCAGTAAACTTCAGAGTTAACATGTATTTTTAAAAAGAGTTTTTGGCCCCAGTTTTTCACGGACTTTTGCATTCCTTTTTCAAGTCCTTACTTTCCTAGCATGCTTTACAAAAAACAAAACTCATTTTCCTTTTGAGCATGTTTACAATTCTCTAGGAATGAGGCTATGTGGAAAGGGATGGATGGATGAAGACAGTGAAATATAATGGAAAATGTACATTTGTGTGCATATTAAATGAAATATAATACAACCACCTAAAGGATGTTGTATTCTCTCAAAGGAAGATTAGTGTTTTAAATTATAAATACTTGAAAGGGAACAAAGGCATAATATATAATCTGATAAGTTCAGTTCAGTGGCTGAGTCGTGTCTGACTCTTTGTGACTCCATGGACTGCAGCACACCAGGCCTCCCTGTCCATTGCCAACTCCCAGAGTTTACTCAAACTCACGTCCAATGAGTCGGTGATGCCATCCAGCCATCTCATCCTCTGTCGTCCCCTTCTCCTCCTGCCCCCAGTCCCTCCCAGCATCAGGGTCTTTTCAAGCGAGTCAGCTCTTTGCATCAGGTGGCCAAAGTATTGCAGTTTCAGTTTCAGCATCAGCCCTTCCAATGAATATTCAGGACTGATTTCCTTCAGGATGGATTGGTTGGATCTCCTTACAGTCCAAAAAAAGAGTCTTTTCCACCACCACAGTTCAAAGGTATCAATTCCTCGGTGCTCAGCTTTCTTTATAGTCCAACCCTCAGATCCATACGCGACTACTGGAAAAACCATAGCTTTGACTTGATGTACCTTTGTTGCCAAAATAATGTCATTGCTTTTTAATATGCTGTCTAGGTTGGTCACAGCTTTTCTTCCAAGGAACAAGTGTCTTTTAATTTCATGGCTGCAGTCACCATCTGCAGTGATTTTGGAGCCCCAAAAAATAAAGTCTGTCACTTTTTCCACTGTTACCCCGTCTATTTGCCATGAAGTGATGGGACCAGACGCCATGATCTTAGTTTTCTGAATGTTGAGCTTTAAGTCAACTTTTCCACTCTCCTCTTTCACTTTCATCAGGAAGTTCTTCAGTTCTTCACTTTCTGCCATAAGGGTGGTGTCATCTGCATATCTGAGGTTGCTGATATTTCTCCTGGCAATCTTGATTCCAGCTTGTGCTTCATTCAGCCCAGCGTTTCTCATGATGTACTCTGCATACAAGTTAAATAAGCAGGGTGACAATGTACGGCCTTGACATACTCCTTTTCCTATTTGGAACCAGTCTGTTGTTCCATGTCCAGTTCTAACTGTTGTTTCCTGACCTGCATACAGGTTTCTCAGGAGGCAGGTCAGGTGGTCAGGTATTTCCATCTCGTTAACAATTTTCAACAGTTTGTTGTGGTTCACACAGTCAAAGGCTTTGGCATAGTCAATAAAGCAGAAATAGATGTTTTTCTGGAACTCTCTTGCTTTTTCAATGATCCAGTGGATGTTGGCAATTTGATCTCTGGTTTCTCTGCCTTTTCTAAATCCAGCTTGAACAATGGAAGTCCGCGGTTCACATATTGTTGAAGCCTGGCTTAGAGAATTTTGAGCATTACTTTGCTAGCATGTGAGACGAGTGCAATTGTGGGGTAGTTAGAACATTCTTTGGCATTGCCTTTCTTTGGGATTAGAATAAAAAGTGACCTTTTCCAGTCCTGTGGCCACTGCTGAGTTTTCCAAATTTGCTGATATATTGAGTGCAGCACTTTCACAGCATCATCTCTTAGGATTTGAAATAGCTCAACTGGAATCCATCACCTCCACTAGCTTTGTTTGTAGTGATGCTTCCTAAGGCCCACTTTACTTCACTTTCCAGGATGTCTGGCTCTAGGTGAGTGATCACACCATCGTGATTATCTGGGTTGTGAAGATCTTTTTTGCATAGTTCTTCTGTGTATTTTTCCCACCTCTTCTTAATGTCTTCAGCTTCTGTTAGGTCCTTACCATTTATATCCTTTATTGTGCCCATCTTTGCATGAAATGTTCCTTTGGTATCTCTAATTTTCTTGAAGAGATCGCTAATCTTTCCCATTCTATTTTTTCCCCTCTATTTCTTTGCATTGATCACTGAGGAAGGCTTTCTTATCTCTCCTTGCTGTTCTTTGGAACTCTGCATTCACATGGGTATATCTTTCCTTTTCTCCTTTGCCTTTTGCTTTCTTCTATTCACAGCTATTTGGAAGGCCTCCTCAGACAACCATTTTGCCTTTTTGCATTTCTTCTTCTTGGGGATGCTCTTGATCTCTGCCTCCTGTACAATGTCATGAACCTTCTCCCATAGTTCTTCAGGAACTCTGTCTAACAGATTTAATCCCTTGAATCTATTTGTCACTTCCACTGTATAATCATAAGGGATTTGATTTAGGTCATACCTGAATGGTCTAGTGGTTTTCCCAGTTTCTTCAGTTTAAGTCTGAATTTGGCAATAAGGAGTTCATGATCTGTGCCACAATCAGCTCCCAGTCTTAACTGGGGGTCTTCAATCTGACAAGTAGAAAACCTGCAATCTTTTCATTCTTGATATTATTTGAATGGATTTTAAAGATTTTTTTATGTGATATTGTCTGAGCAATATTTTCCTTATTTTAATATTATTTTCCTCTTTCTTTTCCCACTAAAAAATGAGACTCCTGACTCTGAGACCTACACACTACCAAGAGATTTATTTTCATATATATATTTCAAAAATAATTTTCAAATGATGGTCATTGATACAACATTAGACAACATAATAGTACTTCTCAAGTAACTTATATTTCAAACATATCTTTATATAAATATTTCAACAATTAGTGAAATATTAGACAAAATTGTTACTCCCTTCACAACTAAATTATTTTTGTTATTTTTTGCACATAGAATACATTTCAACTTTCTAACTTTGATTGGTAGGAATTTATACCACATTTGCCATTATTATTATTTTAGAAAAGATTGAGTGAAGCTTAAGTTAAATTATAAATCAGATAATTGTTTTAGCAGTGCAAAATACTGCACTTAGATTCTTCTAACAGGAACATCACCGTCTTTTGTGTTTATGTTTAGAGCGGCATTTTTCCATATTATTCTCTAGATGACAGAAAAATTCAGTTTTATTCTTAAACCACTGGAGTAGAGATCTGTGAAGTATGAAAGCATAGGAAAAAATAACATTCTAGTGGCCAAAGAAGATGTAGTTTCTCAGTATGACCAGTTTACAGTGGAATAATTGAAAAATTAAAAAAAATTTATTTAAATTGTCCCAAAACCAATCAACAAAATAAATAAGCTCCCTAAAATATATTTTCTCAATTTATCCACATTGCTCTACTTCCAAAATTACTTCCTGGTTAAAACAGGGAGAATACTAGACATTTGCATCACCTACCTACTAGGTTAGATTTAAAATCAAGTCAAGATTTGGAAGAGATCCGATTTCCTCATGTACTACGTTGTAAGTTAACAGAAGATGTCAAAACATTGGTTAGAATCAGCATAAAAGATTTTGCATACCAACATCCTTATTTTACAACTAAGATGAAATTAATGAGAATATAAACCTTAATTTTACAAATAAAAATTTTAACTTTTAACATATGATTTTATAAAAGCCAATAATAAATGATAATGAGAATTGTTCTTATTATTTGCCTTTTCTTTAATGCCTTTAACTAATCTTTAACTGTAGTGTATGTGTATGTGTGTGTGTGTGTGAGTCATTCAGTCCTGTCCTACTCTTTTTGCTCTACACTTATTTCATACTTCACAGAAAAGTCCCTAATTATAACCTTTACCTGAACTTTCTTTACCCCAGTTGTCACCCTATAACAACTGCCATACCTCTCCCAATATTACCTGCCTCATCCCCTCCCCTATTCCCTCTCTCCCCACACAGGATTCTCTACATTCCCCAGTTCCTCAAATCACTTGCCTATCTCACCCATCAAACAAAAATACAGTGAAGTCCACCATCATGTTTAACTCCACCATCATAGCCTTAATCATATTAAAATCCATTCCAAACCATGTGCTTGGTTGACAAGGTGATTTTGGTATATTTTTAAATGTTATTCATTTTAAAAAATGTTTTATTCTGCTGTGTAAGCTATTGCCACTCAACTTTTTTTTGTACTTTGCTGTGAGATGTTGGAATTACAACTCTGTTAGCTTCATTTCTGCTTTGCCCACAGCTCTCTGTTAAGTTCTGCTAATAAGTGGCACTAGTGGGAGACTAGAAAGCTTGAGGAATAAGGGCTTTGCTACTTATAGTTCTTGGGAACTTAACCTGAGCAGTGGCCATTCCCTGCTGTTGCAGCAACTGAGTCCAGTTTGCATTTTTCTGCTTCTCTTGCAGAGCTAAGTACATCACGGTCCCCCCCTCAGAAACACTGTCAGCAGCCTTGTAGGTTACCCTTCTCAGAAGTCTGGGTCCCAGTCCCATAAGACTGTCCAGAGACACCAGAAAAAGGCAAGCAGCACGCATTCTCCAAATTTTCCAGTCTTCTAAGTGTTAATAAACTTTGGCCTCTTCTCTTTCTTCCCCCAGCCATAGCGGTGGTAACGACCTGCTGAATTGCTAACTCTGCAGTAACAGAATTCTTCCCTATCTTTTAAGTTACCAGGTCTACAACTTTATAACTAGTGAAGAGCTATTTATATCAAAGTCCCTCTGTTCAAATAATTGCTGAGATTATCGTATCCTAATTGGACCCTGATCTGTACAACCATCTCTGCCATCAATGCATAACTTTTTTTTTTTTAATGCATAACTTTTAGAATGGCCCCTTGGCAGTAATGAAGAAATCAACAAAACTATTGAGTTCATATGGCTATGTCTGCATGTTTATTATGGAGCGTGTATGCATGCTAAATTTCTTCAATCATGTCTGACTGTTTGTGACCCTATGGACTGTAGCCCACCAGGCTCCTGTGTCCATGGGATTCTCTAGGCAAGAATACAGGAATGGGTTGCCATGCCCTCTTCCAATGGAATCTTCCTGACTCAGGGGTCAAACGTGAGTCTTTAAGTCTTCTGCATTGGCAGCGGGTTCTCTACCAATAGGACGACCGCGGAAGCATATCATGAAACACTTGACCTGACTCAGCATTTACTCTATGCTAGGAATTGTGGTAAATTCTCTACTTGCGTAACCATCTTTAATCCTTGAACTATCACCAAGAGGTAGATGGTATTGGCTATGCACATTTTATAAGTGACAGAACTGAGGCTTACAAAAATTAAGTAATTCATTAGTCTACAGTCCTCAACCTAGTAAACAGAGGTGATAAGACTCTTAACCTGATTGTTTGACTCATAGCCTGTGCTTTAATCATAAGCTATACCCATCAGTGAACCATACTAGAACCTCAGAAAATCTGAAATTTCTACAAACCTTCACTTCAGTCAGTCAATTCAGTCACTCAGTCGTGTCCGACTCTCTGTGACCCCATGGGCTGAGGTACACCAGGCCTCCCTGTCCATCACCAACCCCCAGAGTATACTCTAACTCATGTCCATTGAGTCGGTGATGCCATCCAACCATCTCACCCTCTGTTGTCCCCTTATCCTCTTGCCTGCAATCTTTCCCACCATCAGGGTCTTTCAGACGAGTCAGCTCTTCACATCAGGTGGCCAAATTATTGGACTTTCAGCTTCAGCATCAGTCCTTCCAGTGAATATTCAGCACTGATTTCCTTTAGGATGGACTGGTTGGATCTTCTTGCAGTCCAAAGTACTCTCAAGAGTCTTCTCCAGCACATCCTCAGTAACCTTCATTTTAGCATCTTTCGTTATTAATACTGACCTCCTTTCTATTTGCTATTCCAGAGATAAGAAATCCTATCCACTTAGACTTTTCATTTCTGGCTCAGCAATGCAGGTTTCCCCAGGACGGTAAGGGCAGCTCTCTATCCATAAAAACTTCCTGTTTTATAGCTCCTCCTTGGTCTCATATGCAAATCTAGGCAAACTGACTTTAACTAGGCCATACCACTCTTCTCCTTAAAGTATTCAAAGGATCCCAGTTGCTATTAAGTCCAAAGCCCATAGCCCAGCATTCTAGATGGTCTGTGACTCAGACTGAACTTACTTTGTCCACTCCTGACCATTGAATCCTCTTCACATCAAACTACTGCTAATGCAGTCCGTACATGGTGTTTTTTCTTGTTCGTTTTCTCCCTATGTCATTTACAGTTCTGGGCACAAAATACATGATCTGAGACTAAATGCATGGTGTTTTTTTCTGTTCATTTTTGCCCCATACCATGTAGTTCTGGGTATAAAACACACGATTTGTGACTAAATGCAGGGATGAATAAAAATCAATACTGTTGTCATTACTGAATGAAATTCTAAATCTTTCTCTGTTTCTGTGAACTTCTTTAAGTTCTTCTCCATCGTGAATTCCTCTCTCTTTACCTCCTCTAGTTAAATTTCTTCATCCTGTTGCTCATTTGTTTAATCTGCAAATGTACTGAATGCCTTTAACTGTCCTTATTCTTCAGCATCTGTCTGAAATTCTCTAGCGCTCCTTCTTCCATTAAGCCTCTACTGAAATTCCCAGATGATAGATATTTTTCCCCCTCTCTTCCCTGCTCCTCACCCCCCATCATGCTTATTAGACTGGGAGTTATTATATTATCTTACTTAAAACACTTATATCCATTTTCACGTTGAGTGAAAAAAATTCATAAATGTAAGGACTGTCTCACTCATGCTGAAGTCCTAAAAGTGCCTTTTCTTTTTTTTTTAATTGTTGGCATCTTTTGAATCTTTTGAGTTACCTGAAGAAAAGACTCTTAGGAGGGGGCTGCAATTTCAACTGGGCCTAAGACACTGAAGTTTCTGCATTCTATGTCCTTTGGAAGATAATGTTTTTACCTCCATCTCCAACTCACCTATGATAAAAAAGGTTACGATTCTGAGGGGAAGTATGAGAAATATGAATGCTTTGAAATCCCTCACATTCTTTAATAAAAGGGGCAGATTTTATATTTTAAAATAGCAGCAGACATCTTTCATGATCATACAACTATTGGATTTTTAAAATAAATTACCAACTCATTACAGAGATTTCAGAATAAGAATTGCCTGTGGTCTTTGATTTTTATTTTCACTTGTTCAGTGACAAGCAATCATGCAGAGAGACTGGAACATAGATTTTGAAGTCAGACATATTTGATTATTGAATTGCTGCTGCTATTTTCTGGGACTGCGACCTTGGGATATTATGAAATCTCTTTAATCTGCAGTTTCCTCATAAATAAAACAAGAAAATACTGAGTGCCCATTTCATAGGGTTGTCATAATAATTAACTAAAATCCTTTATGTAAAATGTTTAGCATAATGCCTGACGTATAGTAAGCACCCAATTAAAGTAAGCTTTTAATATTATTAACTACCCCAGCATCTCCCAGTCCATGTAAAACTCAGGAAAGCTACGGATGTGGTTAATGGGATATAGGATATAAGAATTCAGTTCCAAAATAATGTCAGCTCTTGAATGGAAAGTGTAGAGAAACAAGAATCCATTGTATCTGTGGGGTGGGAGAGGGTGAAGATGGATTATGTGGCTACCAAAAGTATTAATTATGTTGAAGTCTTCAAGTTAGTCCTAGAAGAAAGTCAGTTCACGTGGGAATACAGGTTAGTAATCAGGGGGATGCAGAAATGCATTTCTGCAGCTGGTGACTCTTTGTGGGTGGCTATAGTTGATATAACAGGAGGGCCAGGCAAACTTAGAAAAACCCAAAGGGCTCAGGGCAACACAGGGCTGCAGCAGAGATTTCAGGGACAAATGAAAAATGATCGAGATGGGTGGAGCTGGTAAAATGCAAATCTAATTTTAGTATGTCCACCATATTTTGTGTATAGGTCATTTCCCCTTCATCCTCACTATTCAGGTTGTCTTGAATGGTTCTTGCATCACCAGTGCTTGGTATGTGGATAATTTTGGTCATGCCGAGCTAAAGGAATGGGCTCATGGCCTCTGTAGCCTTGATCAGCATGGACTTTGGTAGTAAGGATCACGGCTGCCATTATTGACCTTAATGGGAAAGAACAGAGGAAGTGTGTTGTTAGCCAAAGATAAGGTGAGTAGTGTCACATGTAGTTTTTAATATTTAATGAATCTATATGAGCACAATCCATTATGTGACAATTTAATTATATGACAAAAAAGTTTGATAAATAATTTTGTGGTAGGACATCTAATTCATTATTTAACAAAGAAATCAATACTTTCATAAATCATAGTTCTCCACAGACGTACTTTTTTTTCTCCAAGTGTGTAAAAACCCTTATTCAGAATCCATAGGCAATTTATTTTCTGGTCAGGACAAGTTTGAATGGAAGTTTAATTGGGCCCAGGACAGACATAAATTCTATTTACTTTTTTTTTAACCATTAAATGGAAAAGCTTTTGATGCAAGTATTTTTCAGGAAGCCTTAACTGTATCAAGACTGTATTTTCCTACAGTGTGTTTCAAGAAAAAAAAAGTAGTGGGAGCCATAAATTATGTATCATGCTATAACAAAACAAAATAATAATACAAAAATATTTTTATATACCCATTTTCTTCCTGGTTTGACTTCAATATGTATTATGGACACTTTTTTTTACTTCAATGTTTTTCAACAGCCAAATTTATAAATATCACAGACAATTAAATATTTATTAAATATATGCTTCCAGAATGAGACTACTTTTAATTTTTTGAACTTTATTATATAAAAAATATTTATTTCATTCCAGTTTAAATATTTGCTACATGGGAGATATCCCTGCCTCATTTAACATAAATCCCATTTTATTTTGTAACTATCATAGTGTCCTTGCACATAATTCACATTTATACAGTTTATAATTTAATAAAGTCTTATGCTTCTTTTGGCTGAATTTTTATACACTATCAACTCTGCATTCTAATTACAAACAATACTGAACAGAAGCAAAATCACATAATACTTTTTTTTTTTTTTCCCATTTAGGCGGTTTCTGACTGTTGATCATATGTGACTGAAGTATTTCAGTTTCTTGCATTCCTCAAAAGAATTAGCAGCTTAAAAAACTATTTTCCAATAATAAAAATGATCTCTTTCATACAGAGTCCCAAACACCTAATTCTCTATAACATATTCAGAACCAGAGTACAGCCACCTAAAGCCTTCTTTGACTGTAATAAAATACATTATTTGCAATTTTTCATCTCACTTTAGCAACTTTATTGCATTAGTAACTGTCTGTCATTATATATTTTACTCTTAATGATTATTTAAAGTAATGAAGCATAAAAGCCTTATGGATGCATTTTCATCTTTGAATGCCAATATTCCCATTTAGTTATTCTGTAAGATTCCACCTAATAGCTCACTGTTTGACATTTGGTTGAAAATGAAAATCACCGCAAGAGAATAAAGTTTTCCTACATCACTTACCACTCAGCATTGTAAAATAGGATTTCTTTTTCCAGGGTTATGTTTTATATAATATTGTAGCACCCTAGGGCTTTCCAGGTGGTGCTAGTGGTAAAGAACCTGCCTGCCAATGCAGGAGATGTAAGATAAGTGAGTTCAATCCCTGGGTCAGGAAGACCCCCTGGAGGAGGTCATGGTGACCCGCTCCAGTATTCTTGCCTGGAGAATCCCATTGACAGAGGGGCTTTGCGGGCTACAGTGCATAGGGTCTCAATGAATCAGACAGAGCTGAAGCAACTTAACACATAGGACCTTGAAAGTGAAAGTGAAAAGTGAAAGTGAAGTCGCCAAGTCGTGTCCGACTCTGTGCGATCCTGTGGACTGTAGCCCACCAAGCTACAGATATCAAAGCAAAATTAAGAGCAAGTATAAATGTTTCCGAATTAGCTGAGCCTCAGACCACATAAAATCATAGTGGTTAAGATCTCAAACTTATTTGGCTATGTAGTTTTCTAACTTGGGGATTTGGGGGCAAGTTTATTAATCTCTCTGATATGCAGTTCCCTCCTTTGTAAAATGAGGATAGTATTAATATGTTTCTCATAGTGTGGTTAGAGGAATAAAACAATTTTTAAAACTTTTTATTGGAAATAAGTTTAGACTGGAGAAAATTACAAAAATGTTCAAAGAGTTCATGTAACCTTACATCAGCTTCCTATAAAGTTAAAAACTTACATAACCATAGCATAGTGTTCAAAGTCAGAAAGTTAAAATTACTATAATACTATTAACTAGAGATTTTATTAGATGATCACTAGAACTGATTCAAATGAGATGGGTGAAACGAGCCCATTATACAGAGTGAAGTAAGCCAGAAAGATAAACAACAATACAGTATACTAACGCATATATATGGAATTTAAAAAGATGGTAATGATAACCCTATATGCAAAACAGAAAAAGAGACATAGATGTACAGAACAGAATTTTAGACTCTGGGAGAAGGCGAGGGTGGAATGTTCTGAGAGAACAGCACTGTCAAGGGTGAAACAGGTCTCCAGCCCAGGTTGGATGCATGAGACGGGTGCTCAGGGCTGGTGCACTGGGAAGACCCAGAGGGATGGGATGGAGAGGGAGGCGGGAGGGGGGATCGGGATGGGGAACAATGTAAATCCATGGCTGATTCATGTCAATGTATGGCAAAAACCACAATATTGTAAAGTAATTAGCCTCCAACTAATAAAAAATAAATGGAAAAAAAAGTAGATGATCCCTTATTTTCCCCCAGTTTTTTGTTCTACTCTAGGCTCAAACTCAGGATCCTACATTGTATATTTTTCTTATGTCTCTTTAGTCTTCCTCCGAACTGAGAGAGCTCCTCAGTCTTCCCTTGTCTTTCATAACCTTGGCCCTTCTGATGAGAGCTGAGAAATTAGCCCAAGGTTTATGTTTAAATGTGACTTCACCTGATATTCACTAATGGTTATATTGAATTTATGCATTTTTATAAGAACACTACAGAAGCGATACTGTGTCCTTCTCCATGCACTGTGCATATGGCATTATGTCTTAGTAGTACTCATGTTAACCTTATTGTTCAGTCATTCGGTCACGTCTGACCCCATGGGCTGCAGCACACCAGGCTTTCCTGTCCTTCACCATCTCCTGGAGCTCGCTCAAACTCATGCCCATTGGGTCAGTGATGCCATCCAACCACCTCATCCTCTGTCGTCCCCTTCTCTTCCCACCTTCAATCTTTCCCAGCATCAGGTCTTTTCTAAAGGGACCACTTGGTTATGGTGGTATCTATTGGTTTTCCTTACTGTAAAGCTCCTATTATTCACTATGTAATAGATAAATATCTTGGGGGATATTTTGAAACTATGCAACTGTTTCTCTTCGATATTTCACCTTACTGATTTCATCATTTATCAGTGAATTTTGTCTGCAATGATCATGACTGTGGTTTTTCCCTAAGAGTGATTTTGAATCTTTGTCTTCTGTGTGTCTGGGCTTAGTTGCTCAGTTTTGTCTGACTCTTTGTAACCTTAGGAACTGTAGCCCGCCAGGGGGATTCTCCAGGCAAGAATATTGGAGTGGGTTGCCTTGCCCTCCTCCAGGGGAACCTTCCCAATCCAGGGATGGAACCCAGGTCTCCCGCATTGCAGGTGGATTCTTTTACCATCTGAGCCACCAGGAAGCCCAAGAATACTGGAGTGGGTAGCCGATCTCTTCTCCAGGGGAACTTCCCAGGCAGGAATTGAACTGGGGTCTCTGCATTACAGGTGGATTCCTTACCAGTTGAGCTACGCTGAAGCCCTGTCTTCTATATTTATTAATTGGAATATTTTATAGGGGAGAGTTGCCTATTGTATGTTTGTATATTTTTAAAATTATTAATTTATATTAGACTTGTAGATATTTATAGTATTACCATTTATTTTGCTGCTCAAATTTCCTTGGCTTTGGCCATTGGGGTTCATTCATCTTTGTTCTTCTGTCTTTTGACATGATTTTTTATTTTTGAACATTTAAAAATTTTCTGGTACGACTCAAATGTTCCAAACTTATTTTGCATTTTTCTGCCCCAGTCCTGGACTCAGTCACTAATATAAGGAGCCCTGGTTCCTTTTACTAGGGAAAAATATTTAGAAACCAAGATCTGGGTGTTAGCTATGTTCACTGCTGTGTGCTAAGTGGCTTTATCCGTGTCCAACTCTTTGCACCCTATGCAGTGTAGTCCGCCCAGGCTCCTCTGTCCATGGAATTCTCCAGGCAAGAATACTGGAGGGGATAGCTATTTCCTTCTCCAGGGGATCTTCCCAACCCAGGGATCGAACCTGCATCTCTCTCATTGCATGCAGATTCTTTGCTGTCTGAGTCAACAGAAAACCCCAATTAAAAACATTTCATATTAATAATTTGCTTTCTAAATTTGCATGTAAGTGTATTAGTTTTGTTTAAAGTGAGATACTTTAGCAAATCCAAAGTGGAATAAATGAACAACACTTTCTTCAGCCTCCACGGGAATCCATGAGGAATACACAGATAGTTAGAATCTTTTAAATAGTAGAAGTGTTGATGTATTCACTATGTAGACAAGAAGAAAATGTAGGGACCCTATGTACTATATTACTGGAACCGTTCTGGGGTGCTTAATAATTTTGGGAGAGAATGTGAGAAATAAATACTGTTGCTTAGAATCTATTTTCAAGTCTAAAGAGAAGAAACCAAAGAGTCAGCCAAATCCTGAAGCTGAAATACAAAAATGAACAAAACTGATCATGTTATCCTTGTTTACATAGTAAGAATAAAAACCAAACCTAACCAATTTAAAGGTGATAATAGAAAAGTTCTTTAGGGTGATAATAAACTAATGAAGAGCTTGTATTTGTCATTTTGGATTTTCTTAAAGATGGGAACACTGTAACTGTTCTGAGTGATTTTGGATTCTATGTTATTTCCTACAAAACATCAACAAACACTTTTTAACAAATGATTTAAAATTTTCTAACAAATAATAATCTTATCTCATAATTAGAAATAAAACTGAGGCAAATCTGATCTAAATATTTTTATTCAATGGTAAATATTTTTCATTGCTTTCCTTATTATGCTACAAAGAGAAAAAAGCATAATTGGTATTTCAGAGCTGTTAACAGGAATTGTGAAGTAACATATTCTTTTAAAATACTGACCAATTCTTTTTTTGAAATTATTTTGCCCTTCTAATATTTTAAATATTAATATCAAAAAATGGAATGAGCAACAGCATCAGCATGTAATCGAATTACCATCTTATCAAGGCTAATGATAGGACTGTCTCATGAATCATTAGCAATTCATTTCACACAGTCACAAAAGCATTCAAATGCATTTATGTCGGGGCTCCTATGATGGGGTAAAAATATCAGAAGATTACTTAGGCAAGATTCATTGAACAAAGTTGAAAACTTAAGACTGAATCATTTACATGACAATGTCATCCAACTTCCAAACTCTCCTGAAAATAAATGGCAAGTTTTTAAACAAAAGGTAATTTGGTTATGACACTTCATATTATAAGGAGATGTAAACTGTCAGCACTCTCCAGGTAAACTATATATTTTCCAGTTATTCACCATATCTCCATAACATTATACAAATACTCAGTAGCACATCCAGCAACCCTATTAATTCTACATAAACCTGCTTGATTACAAATCATGTTTTTTTTTTTATTTTAGCAGCTTTCACTTTTAGGTTAAACACTTGGGCTTTTCTAGGTTAGTCTTAAGCTGAAGCAAAATATAGAAGTTTTCTGAAATCATATTAATACATGGTATGTGTGCATGTTAGTTGCTCAGACATGTCCAGCTCTTTGTGACCCCATGGCCTGTAGCCTGGCAGGCTCCTGCATCCATGGACTTCTCCAGGCAAGAATACTGGAATGGGTAGCCATTACCTTCTAGAGGGGATCTTCTAGTTTGTATGATAACCAAATAATTTCTACCTATGACTCAATGACTCTCTTCTAGCATTGAAAAGCTCATGTTTTATTGCATTATACAAGATAGTGTTTGTGCACAGAAGAGTAGACTGTTATTTTTTAAATTTTAAAAAATAAATACATATATGTGGGGGAAATTATACAGAATTATAAAATTTAAAGTAAAAGTATATCTCCCCAATTTTCTTCCTCCCCCCACCCCATAGGCTACCTCATCTCTTCCAGTCCCTTGGTGACAATGTAAGCAGATGTTTCCCCAAGCATGTTGTTTTGTGGTTTTATTTCTAGGACTCTATTAAAAAGAAAAAAAAAGGAACACAAGTTTACAAAGCCTTTGAAAAGTTTTGATTTTCATAGAGTATAAGCATCCAAAGTCCTTTGTCCTCCTCTAAATTCAGGTCACGTTAGTTTAGGTTTGAAACTTGTAGGGCTCCGCAAAGCCCCAGGGTTTATCTCTTGCTAGAGGCTGCCTCCTGCTGGTCACCTTTGGGCTTGCAGTCGCTTGGGGCTCCTCCCTGGGCCAGCCCTGCTGCTGTGGTGAACACAGCATATAGAACTTCTGCCTGGTTCCAAAAACTTTTCTGCAGGCTGAAACAGCCATGCACAGCCTAAAACTCCGCATTCATCTCACACTACTGCAAAGGCATTTTGTCTACGTCTTGGCATGCATGCCTGCTAAGTCACGTTAGTCATGTCTGACTCTGCAACTCTATGGACTGTAGCCCACCAGGCTCCTTTGTCCATCAGATTCTCCAGGCAAGAAATACCAGAGTGGGTTGCCATGCGTTCCTCCTGGGGATCTTCCCAACCCAGGGATCGAACCCTCAACTCTTATGTCTCCTGCATTGGTGGGTGGGTTTAACAACAAGACATTTTAGCAAGAGAAAATGAGGATAAATGATACAAATAAATACAGGAAACTATATATAGTCATTTTATCCTAAAGTATCATATAAATATTAATTTTATAAAATATGTTCAAATAATTGAGTGGTTAACTGTCCAAAGTACCTCTCCTATAAATTATCAAGATAAAACCATAATTGTGTAAAATAGCTAGTGAGAAGCTGCTGTATTAATAGAAAGCTCAACCTCTGTGATGACCTAGAAGGGGTGGGATGGGGGGGTGAAAGGGAGGCTCAAGATGGAGGGGATAAATGGCACATATGGTTGGTTCATGCTGCTGTGTAGCAGAAACTAACACAATATTATAAAGCAATTATATTCTAATAAAAAATAAATTACCCCCCAAAAAACAAAACAAACAAACAAACAAAATTATGTTCGCTATTAGCAGAATCAGACGAGCAGCAGACAGATATTTTGCTCACTGAACACCTTTGTGTGATCCAGGAAGGCCCTGAGCCTCTGCCTCTGCAGCTCTCTGTTAAGAGAATTTTTCCAACCCAGAGTCAGTGGCCAATGCAAGCTTGGAGGTCTAAAACAACAGACGGTTCTGTTAAATCTTGAAATTTTAGGAGGTCGAACGTCAAGGTGAATCATGTATCCCTTTGCTTATGCACTTGTGAGGAAATGTCTCCATGCACTTAGATCTGAATTTTTAAAAACTTCAATCCCAGCACAGACAGATGTCAATCTATGTGACTTCTACGATCATTGATCAAGAACGCATGAGACACATAATGGAGGTAGACTTGGGAAGGTCAAAGGCAAGGGAAAAGTAAGCATGAAAACTGATTGGGCTGAAGGCTAAGAAAAAGGTGAACATTTCTTAAATAACTGCTACTTCACAGACACCATGCTTTTTATATTCTCAAGGTAGCCCTATAACATAGTCATTATTAGCTGCATTTTAAGACCAGACAGACCAGAGTATGTCAAAAGCCTAGCTAAGCCATGAACAAAAGGAAGCATCCTATTTAGAAGTCTTGAGTTGTGTTCAACAAATTGCTAGCCAATTTAGATCAGAAAACAATAACAACCACCACCAACTCACCCAACTTCTACGATGGGTGAAGATGATAAGGTGGTTTACAGAAGTAGAGAAGCTGAAGGAAGACATGCTTAGAAAATCAAGAACCTGGCACCTGGAGCACTGAGCAGACAGCAAGTGATCTTCCTATGGTCACACAGTGGCAAAACTAGAATGAGAACTCCAATCACAGCCTTAAGTTTGGGGTTTTGTTACAGGCAGAAGTGTGTTCCCCCCAAATTTGTGTGTTGAAGCCCTAATACCCAGTGTGTCTCAACATGACTGTACATGGAGGCAAGGCCTTCAAAGAAGTGATCAAGTTCAAAGGAGGCCGTTAGGGTGGGTTTTCACCGATTTAGCTGGTGTGCTTACGAGAAGGCGAGGCTTGGACCCAGAGAGACCCCAGGGACGAATGCAGACGGAGGAAAGGCCATGTGAGGATACAGCAAGGACACAGTGCAAGCTAAGGAGAGAGGCCTCAGCAGAACTCCAACCTGCCAAACATGTAGATCTTGGACTTCTAGCCTCCAGAAAAAGTGAGAAAAAAAAAAAAGTTCTGTTGATGAAGCCACCCAGTCTGTGATATTTTGTTATGGTAGCCCTAGCAAGCCAATACCAAGCACTTTTTACATGATCACTTTAATGAATGAATCTTACGTGAAGGTGATTTTATAAGGCCAATATTCTGCACAAATGCACGTAATTGCAGGCACTGTGCAAATCTGCATGCTAAATTTGGGAAGATCTCCCTGGAGGAGGGTATGGCACCTCACTCCAGTATTCTTGTCCGGAGAATCCCATGGGGAACTTGGAGGACTACAGCCCACGGGGTCAAAAAGGGTTAGACCCACTGAAGCAACGTCGCATGCATGCATGCCATCTATGTTGATTCTTACTCACTGATGCTTGTTAGGGGTCAGTTAGCATCGTGGATAAGAGCAACACCCATGAACATAAATCTCAGCTCTGCTATTGACTGGTTGGTTGTCTTTGATCTAATTTCTTAGCCATTCCCTGCCTCCTTCCTCAACTATAAAGTATAGATAATAATTGTATCTAGTTCATGAAGTTGTTGTGAATGTTAAAGAAATTAACCCATGTAAAGCACTGAGGGAATGATGTGGTCTAGACCATTTCTGCGGTTACATCTCAAGCTTGGTAAATCATCTCCAGACATGCAGTCAGGCCATGTTCCCCCATCACATTTACCTTGCTTGGTTAGTGGTCTCAAAAGGGATTCTTCAAAACTCTCTAAGATCCATCATGTTCCTCATCTGCTTTTCCCCTTCTCTTTATTCCTGCTGTTGACTTTGTCTTCTTGTGAATGTCAGACTTTCCTAATGGCCATTTCATTTCAGCTCCACTTTTTGCCCCAAACAAAGACTAACTCTTTTGGCCCTGACTCACAACTCATAAAAATTTCACTATCTGACGGTCTTCTGAACCTATGAGATGTGGCTTTTAATGCACCTGTAGGTCTGGTTTCACATAGAGAGGTAGGGTGATAAATAAACAAGTAAGTATATATTTGTTTTCATTATCATGTATTTTAAAGCCTGTTCTTAAAATCATCTTTCTTTTGCTATGATAAATACTTTCAAAACTGGTAACTGGAATTGACATATTTAAAACACTTTGTTCTGACTAGTTCTAAGAAATATTCCCATTGCAATTCCCATTTTGAGAAGTACTGTTGTTGTTCAGTCCTTCAGTGTGTCTGATGCTTTGCGACCCGATGGACTGCAGCACACCAGGCTTCCCTGTCCATCACCATATCCCGGAGTTTTCTCAAATTCATGTTAATTGAGTCAGTGATGCCATCCAATTATCTCATCCTCTGTCATCCCCAAGTCCTCCTTCCTGTCCTCAATCTTTTCCAGCATCAGGGTCTTTTCCAACGAGTTGGTTCTTCGCATCAGGTGGCCAAAGTATTGGAGCTTCAGCTTCAGCATCAGTCCTTCCAATGAATATTCAGGAATCAGTTGGTCTGGTTTGAATTTCTTGCAGTCCAAGGGACTCTCAAGAGTCTTCCCCAACACCACAGTTCAAAAGTATCAATTTTTCAGAGCTCAGCCTTCTTTATGGCCCAACTCTCACAGCCATACATGACTACTGGAAAAACCATAGCTTTGACTAGACGGACCTTTGTTGCCAAAGTAATGTCTCTGCTTTACACTATCTAGGTTTGTCATAGCGTTTCTTGCAAGGAGCATCTTTTAATTTCATGGCTGCAGTCACCATCTGCAGTGATTTTGGAGTCCCCCAAAATAAAGTCTGTCGCTCTTTCCATTGTTTCCACATCTATTTGCCATGAAGTGATGGGACTGGATGCCCAATCTTTGTTTTTTTGAATGTTGAGTTTTAAGCCAGCTTTTTCACTCTTCTTGTTCACCTTCATCAAGAGCCTCTTTAGTTCCTCTTTGCTTTCTGCCATAAGGGTGTGTCATCTGCATATCTGAGGTTATTGATATTTCTCCTGGGAATCTTGATTCCAGTTTGTTCTTCATCTAGCCTGGCATTTTGCATGATGTACTCTGCATATAAGTTAAATAAGCAGGGTGACAACATACAGCCTTAAACATACATACAGTTCCTTTCCCAATTTGGAACCAGTCTGTTGTTTCATGTTTGGATCTAACTGTTGCTTCTTGACCTGCAAACAGATTTCTCATGAGGCAAGAAAGGTGGTCTGGTATAACCATCTCTTTAAGAATTTTCCACAGTTTGTTATGATCCACACAGTCAAAGGCTTTAGGGTAATCAATGAAGCAGAAGTAGATGCTTTTCTGGAACTCTCTGGCTTTTTCTATGATCCAACGGATGGGGCAATTTCATCTCTGGTTCCTCTGCCTTTTCTAAATCCAGTTTGAACATCTGGAAGTTCTCCTGGGCTTAATTAAAATTACAGCAATCTTATAAACATCTTGCAGCATCATACCCCATGGCCTTAAGCAAGTGATATTTGTCTGAAAGGCACAGTGTCATAATGCATATTGCTTTGTCCTTTCAGCAAGCTGAATGAAAATGCCTTTCCATAGTCTATTCAACTGGAGATTTGATTAACACATTTTTCATTGCATTGTTATGAGGACAGCAATGGCTCTTCCTGCAAGTTAGCATAAGAGATGAAAAGACGGGTCATCCAAATATGTTGGTTAGTTTTTACCTCCCCAAATTAGACATCCATGTATTATGACTTTATTGGACACATTTTTAGTACATATTACAGGTATGTTGCTGAAATGTATTCCTGAAAAATCTACCCTCATGATTTCATTTCTGGTTAATGCACTATTTAAGCTAAAATGGTCTCTGAGTGCTGTGAATCTCATAGCGACACTATTCACGTGAGAGTATGGCTCTGTTCTTGGTATATTATTTCCAACTTCTAATTTTCATTTATTTTGAAGATGCACTATTGTTTTTCAAATTTTGTTTCATGTCTCTATGGCATTTGGTACGGATTCTGCTCTCACTTCTCTCGCAGTGATGCAATCATCTTTAGTCACTATTCATTAAAGTTGTAGAATGCCAAAGAAATGAATGAACAGGTAAGGCCCCAGGCATTTCCTAGATGTACTTGAACAGGTTAATGCACAAAAGCAAACACAGTATGTGATGGCTTGGAGGTGACAAAGGAACTGAATCTGTCATTTCCTTCCCAGGATTTATTTGCCAAGTGCTCAACCAGGACTTATGTATAATCTCATTTACAGATGAGGACGTTATAGAATTTTACTGAGTTTGAGTGACTCCTCCAATGCCACACTGCAGTTTAGTGACAATTCATGTTTATAGCTCACAGTCTAACTTTTCTTTGCTATGAGTGTTGAAAGAGTCCAGTTTCTAGGACAGATAAAGGGGGTGTGCCAACATGGCACAGAGACAGTCACAATTAGAAATGTGTCAAACGAATGAATGAATGAATAAATGTGTCAGTGAAGGAATTTTTTGTGTGGTAATTTGTGGAAGTATTTCTGTGTAATTATATCACTTCACAAATGCCTTAATGTTTTAGCCCAAATCTTAATAATACAGGGTAAACATTCTTTCTGTTGTAACTGGTTGACTAGCTAGCAGTTATTTCTCAATTCTAACATCTTGACACAAGGACACACTCACAAAATAGAAAGAAGAACATATAACCCATGATCCAATAGTACAGTTGACTCATTTACTCCCCTTGGGTGGACCAGGGAGGTGAATTCAGTTCAGTTCAGTTGCTCAGTCGAGTCCGACTTTTTGTGACCCCGTGAACCGCAGCACGCCAGGCCTCCCTGTCCATCACCAACTCCCGAGTCCACCCAAACCCATGTTCATTGAGTCGGTGATGCCGTCTAACCATCTCATCCTCTGTCATCCCCTTCTCCTCCTGCCCTCTACTTACCAATTGTCCTAGTCCACTAGGGCTGCTCTGACAAAAATACCAGAAACTGGGTATCTTATGAAGAACAAATTTTTATTTCTCACAGCACTGGAGGTGGGAAGTCAAGATCATGGAGCCTGCAGATTCAATGTCTGATAAGGACCCAGTTCTCCTAGATGGCTGTCTTCTTGCTGTATCTCCTATGGCAGAAGGGGCTGGTGAGCTCTATGTACTCTCTTATAAAAGTGCACTAATCTTACTCATGAGGGCTCCATCCTTAATACCTAATCATCTTCCAAAGGCCCCACCTCCTAATATTTTCACATTGGGCATTAGGTTTTAACATATGAATTTTGAGGGGACAAAACATTCAGTCCTTAGCACAAATTGGATGAGAAGTCAACATTAGTGATAATTGGTTTTTCCCAGTACCATGTAGCCAGCAGCCAATAAGAAGGGATCCTTGACATCCCACTCACATTCTAAATAAATGCACAGGACTGATTCCTTTCTTTCTTTATAACACTCTTTCCAACATCCACCTGAATTCAGTGAGATTCATTTTTATGATCTTGTCTTATGTTTACAATAGGGGTTTACTTCCTGCTTCTCTAGTACTCACATTCAGACCTTGGAGAGCATCCCTTTGGTCCCATCTCAGACACCAAATCCCTGTCTTGTCTTATGCCCTTGGGATTCAGCATACTTGCTCTTTTTCCTCATAAACTAGAGAATGGGCACTCTGTTGCTACTGTCAAAACAAGCAAAACTTTACCAGTGGCCTGTGCATTTTAAGGGCTTCCCTGGTGGCTCAGATGGTAAAGAGTCTGCCTGCAATGCAAAAGACCAGGTTAGATCTTTGTGTTGGGAAGATCCCCTGGAGAAGGAAATGGCAATCCACTCCAGTATTCTTGACTGGAGAATTCCATGGACAGAGGAGCCTGGCAAACTATAGTTCATGGGGTTGCAAACAGTTGGACACAACTGAGTGACTAACACTTTCACTTTCACATTTGTGCATCTTTATCCTTTGCATCCTGAATATGTGGACTTTATGGACATGAGTTTGAGTAAACTCCGGGAGTTGATGATGGACAGGGAGGCCTGGCGTGCTGCGATTCATGGAATCGCAAGGAGCCGGACACGACTGAATAACTGAGCTGAACTGAATTGAACTGAAGGAGAACATCAGCTGTGTATAGTACAAAAATTTTGTCACTATATTTAAAGAAAGATAATGTGGATTTTGGGTGGAGCTAAGCTCAAATCCTCTATTGCAGTGATTTTTTTGGTAACCACCTATGTTATAGGGCATAGTCAGATATGCTAGTTACTAGGAATTAGTTTCATCTACTTCCAACTCTTCCAAATGGGTGATATTCATTTCAGGGGACTTCTGATGAGGTAATTATAGTCAGCGCTGTTACATAACCAATTCTGCAAAATCCACTTTACTTTGTACACATTCAGCAAATCTGGTGTGATGAGTACCAGTACATACATTCTTGAATGAAAGATTCTCCTACTTTAGTAGTTTATATCGGATTGTTGATTTTGTAACTAACTGCATTTCAAAAACTCCTGAAATATACATTCCCTTGTTTTTGTTTATAGAGGGAATGCTGTGAATTACACATTGGAAAACTAAAATGAAAACATTAGATATTTCTGGATGTGAGCAAATAAAATATAAGCATTCCATCTGAAAAGGCAGTAACTTTTGAATAGATTTTCACAATTGTTTAAGTAGTAAAACATCTTGGATAAAAGTAATAAAGCTTTTTAGATCAGTTGGGAAAAAATTATTTTCTTTTCAAAGAGTTATAAAATGACATAGTTGATAAGACCTTGATTTGCTTTTAAGAGCTGAATTGAAAAAAGTGAATGTTGTCATCTTAACAATCAGCAAGGACTAGCAGGGAACTAGAAAAGCACAAAAAGATAACCCTAGTGAATAAAAGGATTACATATCAAATAGAATAGGCACACTTATTTTATCTGATTCATTTAATGTTTGGAAATCATTTCAGGTTAAGTTTAAAACAAAAAGCTTTATTTCTTCTAACTTACATTAACTCGCATACTGTATAGTATCTTTCTTTCTATCCGAAAGGACTTAAAACTACCACTGCCATAATATATTCAAAGAAACTAATTAATTTGCAGTCATCAATCATTTCTGCCATTTTTTGGTATCCATTTATGTTTCTAGACTTAGTTACAGGATTACAGCCAAAACTCACACACATCAGAAAAGAATATTAAACAAGGAAAAATATCCCTTAAACCACACAAGGATTAATTTCACGTTCAGAGACACTATTTGCCTCACTCCCACTGCAGAAATAATTAATACAAGTAAACAGGAAAGCATTCCCTGAGATGTGCTTCATTTACACACCACACTCCTCTTACATTTCTCTTCCCTCCAAATAGAGTCCTTCAGTGTTTATGACACCTTAACATAGGTCTTTCCTATCATTTTTTAAAAAATAAAATAAAACAATCCTTCAAGGAAATTGAAGCTTAGAAAATGTAAATTTTATTAGTTATGCACAAGGGTTCTTAGCTATGTATTAGCAGTTTAAGGGATTAGAGAGTTGTTTCATCTTCTTATAAATTTGAACTGCTAGGATATGACAGTTGATGTGAGAAATTTCTGAGCAGCCGTCATCTGCATGCTAAAGCCAGTAGCTTTCATACTTGAATAATACGCCTATCTGGGGGCATAGCTAAGCAGTTCTCTTTATCCTTCGCATCCTGAATATGTGGGACTCTCTCTGGAACTGTTAGACACAATCCATTTAGATTTGCTCTTTGAGGTGAGCTACAGAGCCCAAGTGAAGATTTTGTATTTCAATAACTGGCACCTAAATGCATTGAGGGTTAGGTTACAGTGTAGAAGAGCTCAAGTTAAACCCCTTAGTCAGTAGGTTCAAGAGAGGAATGCAAACTAAGGAAGATGAAAGAGGTAACAAGCAAGCTGTGCTTACCTAGGCGTTTTTAAAGTTGGACAAGGTAATAACCTGTAGACAGATAAAATGAGAAATACACCAACTACCTCTAAAAGTTTTTTGAGACCTTTCCAACTCCTTGCAATAGAAGTATATTAGGAATCTAGGTGAAAATAAGTTATGAAAGAGAATGCACTGTCTTCTGAGCTAGATGATGGGTAAATATGTTGGCTTTATTATTATCCTTACTTAAGCCATTCATGCTATGTGTTTGTGCCAGTTGACCTTGTATTTGCCTTGGACATGTTTTTCCACTCTCTCCATGAAATGGTTTCTCCTGTCTCCTATTTCTTTCTTTCTTTTTTTGTACCTTTTTGCTTCCTTCTTTGTTGATACCACTTCCTTTTCTTAATCCAGAACTCATCTCTTGGGCTCTATGCTTTGCTGTCTACCCTCCCTCGCTAGGTGATTGCATCCAGGCTCAGCTTCTAGACATGCCCTTTACACTTGAGACTCCCCAAGTCATATTTCTAGCCCAGGTCTCTCCCCAGATCTCCAAATTTTTACATCCAACTTTCCTCTCACATCTTCACTTCAAACTTAACACATGTAATACTGACCCCTGACTTTCTTCATCAGAACTACTCTTCTGACAGTGGTCTCCATTTCAGTAAATGGTGACTCCATCCTTATAGTTACTCAAAACAGAAACCTTGGAATCCCATTCTTCTTCTTCTTCTTTTGTATAATTGCTTTATAATGTTGTGCTAGTTTCTACTGTATAACAGTGTGACTCTGCCACATACATACATATATCTCCCCCCTCTTAAATCTCCCTCCAACTGCCCTATTCCACAGGGCACCAAGCTGAGCTCCCTGTTCATTCCATTCTTACATTTTTCTTT
Source organism: Muntiacus reevesi (assembly GCF_963930625.1). Classification (NCBI taxonomy): domain Eukaryota; kingdom Metazoa; phylum Chordata; class Mammalia; order Artiodactyla; family Cervidae; genus Muntiacus; species Muntiacus reevesi. Next base: position 30,124,095 of record NC_089269.1, read on the forward strand.
TTTTTTTAATTTCCAGACCTACCATCAAGCTATGCAGGCTGTATGTGAAAATACATGTGATTTGAGGTATTTCTCACCAACTTCATCTTTCAACTGGATCATTTCACTGGATCAATAGCTTGCCTTGATATTTGCCCTTTCCTCTCGTTTTTTTTTTTTTTTTTTTTTTAATTTAATATAGAAAAGACAGATGGATCCTTCCAAAAGAATCATATTTTTTCTCTACTCAAAACCCTCTAGTGACTTCCCATTGCACTCTAAGTAAGGACCAAGGTTTTTATACCAGCTAACACAGTCCTATATTATCTCAACCACACCTCCTTACATTAGCACAGATCCTATAAAGAATATCTCCTTTATTTATTCTGTCATCCTGACTTCCTTGCTGCTCCTCAGATGTGTCAAGCATATGCTTCGGAGTCTTTGCTTTGCCAGGAGAGCCTTTTCCTTAGTTATCCACAAACTCCCTCCTTTACCACTTCCAGCTGCTGCTCAAATGTCACCTCGTTAATGAGGCTTTCCCTTACCACTCGATTTACAACTTCTTCTGTTACTGAACCTGACTCAGGTTTGCTTGCCCGATGCAGACACAGAAAAGCCAGTCCACTGATGCAGGCCTGTGGTGCATGAAAGTACACTACTCTGCATGGTGCCAAGCAAGCCAGTGGGAGACCAGCCTCAGACCCATTCCGACTTGATCTTTGAGTTAGGGCTTTTTTAAAGTGAAAAAGCAACGAGCTTGAGAATAACCACTGTCTTGTGACATTTCTTAATCATACTTTCAGAAGTCAGGAGGCCTCTCATTTACATTGTCAGGACAGGCGAACCATGGCTGGGGGTCTGTTAGCTTATCTTTCCCTGGAAAAATCAGCTGAGTTTGTAAACGAATGATAATAACTATAATGGCAATTTTAGTACATTAATGATATTATCCACAGCAGCAATTTCAGTCATCTAACTCTGGTTGATGAGTGGTCATTTAGCACTGGATTGAGGCCAGAGGGAATAAGAAAGGGAATGATTTTTTTTATAGAGAGATTAATCATAAACTCAGTAAAGGAACTCGATTTTGAAAATTGAAAGTGTTAGTTGCTCAGTTGTATGTCTCTTTGCCACTCCACGGACTGTAGCCCACCAGGCTCCTATGTCCATGGGATTCTCCAGGCAAGAATACTGGAGTGGGTTGTCATTCCTTTCTCCAGGGGATCGTCCCGACCCAAGGATCCAAACCAGGTCTCCTGCACTGCAGATGGATTCTCTACTGTCTGAGCCCCAATAAGGAACTCGATTTTGGGAGGACTCAATTCACATCTCCCTCTTACTGCATTTTCATAATTTCTTTACACTTAATTTTTTCCTCATCGCACTTACTGCCATTTGACTCAAGCTGCTTTCCTCTATTATTTGCTTATTTCTTGTCTCCCATATTCTGTGAATGTTCCATGAGAAGAGGGATTTCTGGTTCTGCTTACCACAGAAACTCCCTGGCTTAGAACAGAATCACATTCAATATCTTAACAAGCTATCAAATGAGTACATTTCATATACTGTTCATATAAATATTTCACAATACAGATTTCCAAAAAGGAAGGGAGTATAAAAATAATGATAAAATAAGGGAATCGGCAGTTTCTACACAAAGGCCCATTTGAAAACGTTCTTACTTCTCTTAATAAAAATAAAATTTCATTATATAATGAGAAGTTTGATTAAAATTAGTGTTTTACAACCAGCTGTTTTTCTATCATGTAGACAAATTAGGATATCCAAAATTAATAGATCAAGTTATGTAATTTTATTTGAAAAGAAATGAGGCAAGGAGATGGATTAAGGCAACTTCATTAAGTGGATTATGATGAGAGAAGATAAATAAAAACTGGTGATTAGAAGCTATAGTATTAGAAATGATTTAGTATTGCATTAATAAACTTGAAAAATGTTCCACTTTATTTATTTTTCTTGGTGATTGGACTAGTAAACAAATATCTTTTAAGATTTATCTTTCAGACACTATGGTTTTATGTCTAGTGGATATTTGTGATGGCTTCTGGGTAGTCAGCACTTTTGAAATACTCTATGTTTGGGGAAATTCTAGGTTTACGAGTTAAGAAGGAGGAAGAAAACCTGGCTTTCCTGACACCTTGGAGGCTGAGGTTCAATCATGTGCTACCAGGAAGACACCTGTGTATGGCTTTGACCTGGAAGGGAGCCAGTTGAGAAAACAAGCAACCCTTGCCCAATTCTGTTCTTACTCTAAAGGGAAATTAATAAATGTAGGTTGTATATAACCAATCTCTGTATCTTATATTGCTTATTAAAGTTTATAACATGTACAATCAAATCTATAAAACAGTTTTAGATAATTGTTTAAATGAATAAATCAGCAACTTTTTTTCTACATCTATAGTTCTTTTCAGGTGAGAATTTTGTGGTGTTCAGTCGCTCAGTCATGTCTGACTCTTTGTGACCCCATGGACTGCAGCACCAGGAGGACTGTCCTTCACCATCGTCTGGAGTTTGCTCAAACCCATGTCCATTGAGTCGGTGATGCCATCCAACCGTCTTGTCCTCTGTCGTCCCCTTCTTCTGTCTTCAGTCTTTCCCAGTATCAGGGTCTTTTCCAATGAGTCAGCTCTTCGCATCAGATGGCCAAAGTATTGGAGTTTCAGCATCAGTCCTTCCAATGAATATTCAGGGTTGATTTCCTTTAGGGTTGACTGTTTTGATCTCCTTGCAATCAGGTCAGAATACATCATTTTTTTATTTAATGGAGAAAACCCAAGTCATATGATTTTTGTAGAGTCAACAGCTCATTACACACTCCTGGGTAAATGTTCAATAGATAATTGCTGAGATTAAATAAAAATATTAGTTGTAGTAAATGTATATGTACTAGAAATTAAGTGAGAAGCTCTGTCATCGTGGACAGAGGGAGAATTTCAGAATCATCCAGCCCTCTTGTATGATCTTGAAAGTTCCCTTAACTGCTTTTACTTCACTTTCGCCTTCCATAAAATGGGGATAATTATGTCTTCTTTTCAGAACTGAGATAATTAAATCAAACAATACATTTTAAAGCAGCTGGCATCTAATAGGTACAAGATGGTATCTTGTACTTGTATAGTTATAGATTTCAGAATAACCTTTGGTCTAGATATACACAAATAATCCTTCCTGTTTGAGGCTGAAAAGCATGCCATATATAATTACCTAGAAAGATACTTCAGAACATACATTGGACAAAATATGTCAGGCAGGCAAAATGTATAAATCCTTGAAAAGTGTTAGTCATTCATTGCATATGACTGTTTGCAACCCCATGGACTGTGGCCCACCAGGCTCCTCTATCCATGGGATCTCCCTGGCAAGAATATTGGAGTGGGTAGCCATTCCATTCTCCAGGGGATTTTCCCGACTCAGGGGTCAAACCCAGGTCTCCTGCATTGCAGGTAGATTCTTTACCATCTGAGATACCAGGGAAGTTCATGTAAATCTTTATGAGAGTCCGAAATTACTGGTGTATATTAATAAATACTTGAGACTCGGACCTAAATGTTTTTGTCTGTACCATTGCATATTTAACAGCAATTTAGCCATGATTTGCAGAGTAATAATATCTATTTCTACCAAGGTTACTCTAATTAGAACCAATGAGACTCATTAAAACTCTAAACTTCATCTAGTGCACCAACACCTTGCAGGCAAAAACAAAATCAAGCATACTGTAAGATCTTTCTTTTGTTCTCACCTCAAAGTAAGATGTTTCTATAGTTTCTCTTTAGTAATTTGCATCCCTCTGCATGCTCAACTATATGTATAAAAATGTTCTAATCAATACCCATATTGAAACAGTGTTTAAGCCAGAATTTTTGTTATTCAATTGCAAGGGTAAGAATCAGAGCAGTAGAAAAGGCTATAACTCTATTTTATGCCTGAAGGATCTCAGACAGTACATGGATTGATGCTTCACTGGTTTTTCAGTGAAGAGAGTGAACAGTATCAGAGGAATGGGAAAGGAACGGTGAGATGACAAGGTCTGTGGAGCTTGGCAGCATGTCACAGTGGGGCTGAACGGGGGAAGGAGGGGAGGGGTGGGCTCTCAGCTTCAGAGGAGCCTGTCACAGGGCATCAGGACCTCAGCACCTGCCTGGGCATTGATGGGAGGATTGCCTTTACTCACAGGTGCCCGGGACACATGCAGTCTCCTAGCACAGTCCTCTGGTAGCAGGAACCATATGGCTCACATAGAAGCTTGGCAGGTAGAAAAGATAGAGATTCTAGGCAAAGGAACATTATACGCAAAGTTCTCAGAGTTTTGAAAGAGACACATTTTGGGAATGGTTAGCGGTCAGTGGCCAGAGCTGGGGTGGCATTAAGGAAAGGATGGGGAATGAATCCAGAAAGATAGACTTGGATCAGATAGTGAAGAATCTTGAGTGCTATGCTGTCTGGATCCTTGACTTTTTGAGTGATGTCTGACGGGGGACAGGGAGGTTGATGGAGCTCATTAAAGGATCTCTCTTTTCTCCATGGAGAAAGATGCAAGATCAGAGGATAAAAGATACGATTAGTAGCAGCTCTTTAAAGATGAATGGTTTGAATGTGTAAAATAGTAAGGGAGAAATGAAAGGGGGATTGCACCAGAAGAAAGGAATTATGTGTGGAAGACACAGCCTGTGATGATTTCAACAGGTATATTTGTATGAGTAATATTTGACAGGCATTTCACCATAATTAGCAGCTTTGTTTTGTATTTCAATGTTTTATGGACAAATTATGGAGTTATTTCTCTATGCACATTCTGAATTAACAAAACAATTTATAAAGTATATTTATAATGATCTTACTTTGAAAACCCCTCAGAATGAAAACTAGTAACTGTGATGATACTTGCATGGCACCTATCTTAGGCACTAACTGCTTTGCAAATACTGAATATTTAAACTTCATAGCAAGTCATACAAAGTCATAGAGATGAAGCACCTGGGGCTCAGAAAGGTTCAAAAAATTGTCCAACATTCCATATTTACTCGGTGGTGAAGTTAGGATGTGAAGTCAAGCAATCTATCCATTAGTGCTTAGCCACTGAAAAGCCCTTAATATGTAATAGGGTTTAAAAAAATTCATGGCTACTTGGAACCACCTGAACTAGACGCCATTCTTCATCCTGTGGTCTGCTGCGCTTAGCTGTGCAGTCGTGTCTGACTGTGACCCCATGGACTGTAGCCCACCAGGCTTCTCTGTCCACGGGGATTCCCTAGGCAAGAATACTGGAGTGGGTTGCCACGCCCTCCTCTAGGGGATCTTCCCAGCCCAGGGGTCGAACTCAGGTCTCCTTCATTGCAGGTGGGTTCTTTACCATCTGAGGCACCAGGAAAGCCCAAGAATACTGGAGTGGGTAGCCTATCCTTTCTCCAGGGGAGCTTCCAGACCCAGAAATTGAACCAGATTCTTCACCAGGTGAGCTACGAAGACTATGATATTCTTAAACTTAGTACACACTCAGGACCAGTATTTTGTTATTTTCTATGTATAATATAGGATTAGAACTGGTCTCTAAGCTTTGGTATTTATAGACTAATTGATAAGCCATAAATTTGCCATTAGTCATAATGTATATATGTATTTATACAAATATATAATATAAATAGATATGTTTTATTTCACAACTTTGTATCTACTGATGCAACTATCAGTAGTCATTAAAAAATGGTTAGTATGGAACAAATAAAAATTTGTATTAGAGACTTAAATGATGCTTTTGGTTAGCTTTGTTCTCACTTTTATATTCCTGCACTGACTTAGGAGCTGAAATATCCTCAGCCAAGTAAATCACAACAACTACAAACCCCCAGACTAGGGTTCAAATGAGAGTTTTATCTTCAAACACACTCTTTTTTGCTTTGCAATAAGCCTTTTATTTACAAATGGGTTTTCATTATCCATAGAAAATGCAAATGATGAAAGTTAAACTCATTCAAGATTAATTTTCATTTGAGAAGAGCAAGATTTGTCGCTCTTCCTTTTCACAGGCAAATATCCATAGCATACATTAATGTTTCATGAGAATAAACAGCATATTAAACGAATCTTCCTGGACAAATGGCATTTAGTCATATCATATACAAATAATTCTGACATTTGGTAGGACAAAGAAACATCACTTTGACATTACTCTCGGTTAAGATTTTAAAATAAAACATGGTGTTGTTATCTCTTTAGCTTCATTTAGATAAGTTGCTCAGCTTCACTGATAATCCCCGCTATGTACTGGTGGAAACGTTATGCACAAAAGTATCCAAATGTTCAATTTCTGCAGCTCCAAATGGTTTATATTTGGACAACTTAAGTTGAGTATCACTGAAAATTAAAATTATTTTTATTATTATTATTTGTATGAGTTTTGCCTGAGCTGAAGTAAGATAAAATTCCTTGGGAGCTTTATTAGGACTTCAATCTGAATCAGAAAAGAGAACTGTTTCTCACAGAGTAAATATAAGCACGCAGAGCTCAAAGTGCCATTGGGTGCCAATCACGGGGTCTGAGTTCACCTCAGCTGAACGATTTAACAATTTTGAGTTATGTTACCCAGGAGGGCCAGGATGCTATGAATATATCCTCCCCAGTGGGATCTGCAGTTGAAGCTCCTGTCTAATGGTGTGTGCTAATTCATAATGATAATGTCCTTCACTGAGCCTGTCTCTAATGGTGTGTGTTACTTTATAACGATAATATGCTGGAATGAGACAATAACTTTAATATCCCTCCTCCATCGAGAATATACTCCAAATAGTATAGCACTCATGAATGAGCTCAACTGGTGGCTCCTTCAAATTGGAAGACAGTGAACAAAACACACACCCAATATCTCTTTTTAAATTCAAAACACAAGGAGAAGAGAAATCACCCCATGGCAATTCATTAGGGTGCATAGTAGTCTGAAAGGTTAGAGGTGGAGTTTCATTTTGTCTTTTCTCTCACTTTCTCTTTTAACATAGATGCATGGGGGTGTATGATCACTGACTCTCCAAGTGGCCTTTGAAAATGTTTCTTTTTCAGTGGAACAGAAGTTAAGGGAATGATTGTGCTGAATCACTCCTGGGGTGAACATGCTATCGCTTTTCTCGTAAGTTCTCCCATCACCCTCTTCCATTAATAGAGTAGCATAGTAGAGGTAAAAACAAATTAATACTATTTTTATGCCAAAGTATTTAGAACTTTATTTACACTGGAGAAGTCATCTAATGAAAGCATTTATAGCTTTACTTTTTATTGTGGTGGTGGGTTAGTTGCTAAGTTGTGTCCGACACTTGTGACCACTTGGAATGTAGCCCACCAATTCTCTGTCAATAGAATTTTCCAGGCAAGAATACTGGAGTGGGTTGCCATTTCCTTTTTATTAGGGTCAGTCAATTTAAATATAATATAGTATGAGTGCCAGGACCCAATACATAAAGATAAATACTTAGGTTAAATGATGGCAGTTATTTTAAAGGAATATATATATGTGTGTGTGTGTGTGTGTGTATATATATATATATATATATATATATATATATATATATATATATATAAAAAGCAAAACATTTATTTTATTCCCATTGGAGCATTATGTCATAGGAGTTATTGAGTGAGCATGAAGAATCAGATACTAAAATATTAAAAGCTGTCAGAAATGTTAGCAGTCATATATTTTTATGTAAATATATTCAAGTCTTTATTTCCTGATTTTTTTAGTTTCCATTTTCTTTATATAACGGTGTCACAATTCCTCAATTAATAAAAGTGTTTGTGAAAATCACTGTGAATAATTAAGCTTTATTATAATGTGTAATAATAGTAAAAAAGTAGAAGCTACTTCCTAAGAATTTCTGAAGGGCTTCCCTGATTGCTCAGTTGGTAAAGAAGCTGTCTGCAATGCAGGAGACCCCGATTCAAATCCTGGGTTGGAAAGATCCGCTGGAGAAGGGATAGGCTACCTATCCCAGTATTCTGGCCTGGAGAATTCCATGGACTGTATAGTCAATGGGGTTGCAGAGTCGGACACAACTGAGTGACTTGCAATTCAATTCAAACATAAGTAGTACTTTTATATTTATTATTTCACTTAATTCTTTAAAAACTTATGCTATCAAAAAAATTATGCTATCAATACTATTGCTGCTCTTAATTTAGGTTAGTATCATGTTCAAGGTCAAACTGTTAGTATAAGTGAAACAGGGGTGACAGACAGCTTATCCTTACTCTCTGGGTTGTGAGTCCTGTATGGCAAAAACCATTACAATATTGTAAAGAAATTAGCCTCCTTTTAAAATAAATATATTTAAAAAAATAGAGAATGAAACCAATATAAAATCATTCCTCCAGGAAGTTTTTTAAGGTGTCTTTTAGGCTCAATTTGCCACACCTCTTATGTGTCTATATATCTATCCATCAATCTTTAATCTTACAGAGTTGACCAATGGGTTCTGTGTGAATCCAGTCAACTGTAGATCAAAACTATTTGGAAGAAAACTTTCCAGAAAGTTCTAAAAATCAAAACTTAAATATTCTGTGCACTGATAACTATTTATATAGAGTTTGCAATGACTCATGATAAAGCATGTTAAGATGTTTCTACTTGTAGGACAGAAAAGAAGTATCATAAAGCAGACAATCCATACCTGACTTTCTATAGTTTCTAAACTGGTTTGACTTTAATAATTTCCCAAGTTGCAGATATTAAGTATGACTGCAGAGCAAGAAGAAAGCTTACATTTTGGGAAAATCAGTAAAGTAGTGCATTTTTTGGTACTATTTAAAAAAATATATTAGGATGTCAATTTCCAATTATTTTTTGAAAAGTTAATTTTTAAGAGATTTTGAGCTACAGTTGTTGAATATATGGTTTATTAAATGTTTATGTGTCATAGCATATCTGAAGAAAGGGATTCAGTGTTAACATATCTGGCATCTAGGCTAAGCTCAGCAACTTCTTTTTTTAAATTTATTTATTTTTTCCATTTATTTTTATTAGTTGGAGGCTAATAACTTCACAATATTGTAGTGGTTTTTTCCATACATTGACATGAATCAGCCATGGATTTACATGTGTTCCCCATCCCGATCCCCCCTCCCGCCTCCCTCTCCATCCCATCCCTCTGGGTCTTCCCAGTGCACCAGGCCCGAGCACTTGTCTCATGCATAACCTGGGCTGATCTGTTTCACCCTTGATAGTATACTTGTTTCAATGCTGTTCTCTCAGAACATCCCACCCTCGCCTTCTCCCACAGAGTCTAAAAGTCTGTTTTGTACATCTGTGTTTCTTTTTCTGTTTTGCATATAGGGTTATCATTACCATCTTTTTAAATTCCATATATATGCATTAGTATACTGTATCAGCAACTTCTTAACTTCAAATGGAGGTTGACTCAGGAAGATTCATCTGAGACCTAACAATCCCAATTGTTAGTTTTGTAAATTGGGCAACTGATTTACAATCTGAGCCTGTCTCCTTATCCAAAAATAAGAAAACTGAATTGTATAGCCCATGTGTTGTAAGTCTCAAAAATGAGAACATATACAAACCTGTTTCCACACTACAAAGAAAAGTGCAAATACATTAGATTGTTTTTTACTGTTAGTAAAGTAAAAATGTTTGGTTTAGTTAATTATTAGAAGATTATGAGATATCAAAGGCAATAACAAGGTTAAAGCATGCATCCACATTTATTGACAAGGTTGATTACATTCTACCTACTCCAAAAAAAGTTTTTTTTGGTCCTTGTCCATCACAGACAAGATCTCACAAAGCCTTTGTTTACACCTCTCTTGCAACAATATCTTACTTTGCCTTTCTATATTGTCATTTGGACTCCCTTACGTAAATTCATTGAGAACAAAGGCTATCTTGGATATTCCCTGGACACCTAGAGCTGCAAGTTTAAAAGGCAGTCCCAAAACTAAAATGGGACAATTTTTAGTATTAAACAATTTGATCTCACTGACCAGCTAAGATTAATACATTAATGTGTGTCAGTAACCAGAACTCTGCGTTACAGCTGGAATTCTCAATCTTGGCTCTCCACATATGCTTAAGAAATTTAAAACAAAACAAGAAACCAACTGATTTTTCTAAAAAGCGAAAATGTCACCCTAGACCAACTGACTCAGTATCTCTAGGAATGAGAAACAAGGCATCAGTCTTAAAAAAAAAACAAAAAAACAACAAAACTCTCAGTTAATTGTAATATGTGGAAAAATTAAACAAACATAAATCTAGAGTCAGAATTTTAGGTTAACTCCATATTGGTAGAAATTCTGAACATTTAAAAAACAGATTTATGTTAAATGTATGGAAATTTAGTTAAATTTGGTTCAGAACCTTGTTAACAAGTGGAAATTATTTCTGAAAATTAGCGGGTCGGGTGGTGAGGAGCTGGGAAAGTCAGCAGTAAGTGAAGTATGACAGTTTCTAACTATGTCACCCTGATTTGTTTCAAATTATTTATGCACAGACATAAACAAGCCATTATTGAGTACAGTTAATAACCCATGACAAGTTTCCTTAAAATAAATGGGGTCTCAAAATTCAATTTTATTTATTAGCCAATTTGAATTTTTTTCCTAGGCATTTATCCATCAAACATGGCACTGTTATTGCTGATGCATTATGCAGCATGTCAAATTAAGCCATTGTTGATAAAACAAACATTAGTTATTGAAATGATCCAAATGCCAGCTTAAAATGCTGTATTGTAGCTAATAAATATGCCTAACTTCCAGGGCAGAAAGAGTGGGCAAACATGATAATTTGATTTCTGTGCCTATATTTTAAAAAAAACTTAAAAAAAAACCCCAAAAACTCTCACAGAGGACAATGGTTTTGACTTCCATTTAGTGCTCAGCATTTCGTGCTGACAGAAGTCATTTTGTTTCATTGTCTAAAAACACATTATCATCTTTTATCACGTGAAAAGACCTTTTCAGTGCTCAATTTTATTTTATTTCTAAGGCTCATACTTTTGAGGACAAGGTAGATGGCCTGAGATACATGGATTTAGATCAATTATTAAAGATGGGCCAAAATTCCACATTTGTTAAGTCCCTTATGAAGTAAAGAATGTATTTGTTATACGTAATCTTTTTGAACTCATGCTGTTAAGCTTATTTCAAGGTTCTATCCTGCATTCTAGTAAGAGGTATTTGTTGACGTAGTCTTAAGACAATCTGTGACAGTCTTCCCAGGTCTTAATGCAAGATGAACTAAACTTAGTATTAGAGAGATGGTCAGAATTCTCACAAACTACTATACAGGCTTAGTTTTTATATCTGTCCTGTCCCCACGCCATTCCCCAATGGAACTTTCCATGAAAAAAAACTATTAAGGGTACTGTGAGGAATCCAATAAACTAATAATATCTTCTAATTTTTATAAAAAATTAATATGTGCATCTTTAATAGAAACATGAATCCCATTTTATAATGTAACTAACTGCAGAGATATTTAAAATATTATTTTCACCTTTCTCTCAATTTTATAAAGCACTTCCTTCTTAAACTGAGCAAATTCTTTAAAGAGGTGAAACTATTTTTAACTAATATGAATTTGGTACTCCACACCTGGCTTTTCCTCATTCATCACTGCCTACAAAAGCATGCTCTGAACATAGGACATATCATAGTGAACATTATAGATGTGGTTTCTGTCCTTAGGGATCTTTCTTTTCAGCCATGAAAACAAACAATTAAACAGGTATCCACAATTTAAAATGTCTATAACAAGTATGGAACTGTGGGAGGAAGTGGGTGTTATGGGTGCATATTGTCAAAGACAACACAGAGAGGAAAGGATTATAATAGGTTTCCTAAAGAGAGTAATATTTAGTGTGAGATGATCAGAATTAAGAATTAGTAGTTATTTCACCATAAAAGCTTGAGGGTGGGGATGAGGGGAGGGAGGAGAGAGAATAGAAGAGAAAGAAGAAAGAGAGAAAGAGGGAGGAAGGGAGTTTCATATACCCAGAAACATTTGCAAACGTCTGTAACAAAGAAGGAGTGTGCACACTCTGTCCTGTGCATTCAGGATGTTTAACTGCATCTGTGTCCTTTACCCCCAGGATGACAGAAGTATGCTCATCTCCAAGTTGTGGCAAACAAAATGACTCCATGCTTTGTCAGATGTTCACTGGAAGGCAAAATCACACCACCTGGCCTAGAGATAAAGGGTTTGAGTGTGGAATAGGTGTGTATGTGGCCAGAGATGAGGCAGCAGAGATCAGCAAAACTGAATATTCTTTCACTATATGTTATTTCCCATTCTGTTCTTCCATACCCAGTCTGAAGGTTCTAGCTAAGCCCCAGTCTTCCACAATCCTGTTCTCCCACTACACAAGGTATAGGAAAGGTTGGTAGAGTGGTATGACATTTCAAGAAGGCAAAGAATCATTGTTCATGTCAAAAAGGGGTGAGGATGGATGATACTAACTACAAATTTGTATGCTGAGCACAGCACGTTATGGAAAAGTGATGACAGTAGATTGAGGACGTGAAACTGTGTCCTTGTGTTTTGAAGAAAAAGGTTGACTGGAGGGTGAATGATTGGGACTTCCCTGGTGACATGGTGGATAAGCATCTGCCAATGCAGGGGACACAAGTTTGATCTCTGGTCTGGGAAGATTCCACATGCCTCGGAGCAACGAAGCCTGTGCACCACAACTATTGAGCCCCAAGCGCTAGAGCCTGGGACCCACAACTATTAAGCCCACGTGCTGCAGTCACTGAAGACCATGTGCCTACAGCCCATGCTCTGCAACAAGAGAAGCCACCTTAATGAGAAGCCTGCCACTGCAATGAAGAACAGCCCCTGCTTGCAACTGGAGAAAGCCTATGCAAAGCAATGAAGACCCAGTGTAGCCAAAAGCAATAAATAAGTAAAATTATTTTTTTAAAAAAGAGTTGGTGATTGGGAAATGTGAAGATGGAGATTCTTCCTTTCTGGGGCTGGGGAACTGGTAACAATTTAGACCATAAATCTGCCACTTACTCTCAAATTATGTAGCAGAACACTAAAGACAGTTCTTAAAAGATAGTGATAAAGGTCTGACACACATTCCTAAGTTGTTTCTACAAAATGCAGACCCTCCATGATGAAAGCTGTTGATGGCAAGAACATAGATCCTAAAGCAGTTGGAACCAGAAGGTGGATGATGCTGACTCCCAATTATCTCACCACCAACCAGCCAAAAGAATGTCCATAAGCTGATCATGCTTTGCTCCTTGAACTGTTCCTATAAAGCTTTTCGTTCCCAACTCCAGGGTGAGACACAGAGACTTGCGGGCATTAGCTTACTGTGGCCCCCTTTGCCTGCAAAGTGAAAAAGCTATTTCTGTTTCACCCAAAACTCTGTGTCTGAGATTTAATCTGGCACCTGTGTACAGAGACTGAGTTTCGGCAACAGAAGTACACAGAAATTGGATTATGAAATAGCTTTGATACTTTTTTTTAAGGTGTTTGAATTTTATCCAGAAGTTTGTAGAACCCCATGGAGGATTTGTAAACAGGGACTTTCTCTTTAAAGAGAAACATTCTGACAGCTCTATTGGATTTGTAAAGCCTTTGAAGGAGCAGGAAATAGCTGGAAGCAAGAAACCCAGTTAGAGGAATAGGTTTATAATCTTAGTGAGAAACGTTGAGAGTCAGGGCTGCGCTAGCCTGTGTGGATGGAAAGAGAACAGATTTAAAAAGACTTTTAGAAGATAGCATTAATATTTGTTCATCACAAAAGTTTTAGACGTGGTGAGGGAGAGGGAGATGTCAAGATGACGTCCAGCATTCACTGGGTATTTAGCAATGTCATTCACAAATTCTAAGAAATAAGTTCTGTAAGTGTTAAAAGCTCAAGAAATTGTCTACAGAGTGGGGGACAATTGAAGTAATAGAGATTATCCCATCAGGGTACCGCATGGGATAAAACATGAATTAGAGAAATATTCTGAATGGGTCACACTTTCCTTGAAGAATAATGCACATCTAGAGAAACATTTCAGCTTTAGAAATGACTATTTTGTGCAATCATGGAATAAAACCTTATGAATGAATTGCTATTTTATCATCAGATATTATTGTCAAAATTTTGTAAGACAAAGTAAATTGTTATGATAGTACACTAAACAAAACAATGGGGCAGATATTCCAGAAATATTCCTTTTGAAAGTTAAGCATTAGTAGATCACATTAAAAGTGTCAAGGGATATAAATTCTCAGAACTTCTAAAGTATCAGTGATTGGCTTGGTTTTTAATCATACTTAAATAAAGCTATGTTTATTCCACATTTAGCATCATATGGAAAATATGTTGAAAATAACTAAGAACATACAATATGCATCATAATAATTCCAATTAAAAGTTAATATGTATTATTTTTTAATATATAGAAGAGCCCTGTATAACATAAAGGGATCTATTCAAACTTGGTAGATATTATAACATGGAATTTGAGAGTAAGCATGGTTTAATTTCCTCATTCTGCTCTTCTTTTCTCCCTCCCTTTCCTGCCTTTAGTTTTAAATTTTTATTTTTAGCTAAAAAAAACAATAAACAAATAAAGGAGAAGAGATATCAAGACATGGATGCAGAAACAAAACCAAGAACAAGTTAATATTACTGTAAAAGTAGTCACAGTTGCTTTCTCCAAGGTATATCTGACTTTATTTTAGATAATGTGCCATTTGAGACATATCTCTCTTTTCCCCAGAGACTTTTGAAATAATTACATTTAGGTTGCCCTTCTTTTATCAAGAGACTGAAGATGCTATCAATCTATTTCTATTCCACAGAGCTTAGAAACCTTCAGTGGAATGTTAGATGTTTTATAGCAAATATCGTGGAGACAGCACACACCATAAAAAATGTTACTCCATTAATCATGGGAGTGTTTCAGTCTGGACTGATCATAGTTTTCAGAATGATATTACAGTGTGTTTACTGCTTGAATTTTAGTTTCTAAAAACTCATCCCTAGTGTACCAGGGGATGTGGTAGTTCAGTAGATTTAGGGCAAAATTAGTTTTCACAACATAATAAAGCAATTAGTTCTAACCTAGGTTATGTACATTGGAAAGAGTATTGTTTTAAGAAAACTGAAGAAACCCTTTCATTTCTCCTATAGAATGGACACCCCTCTTTTCAGGAAAGCTTATATCCTGCCACAAGGCACAAAATTTATAGACCATATATACGATATATCCTAGTGAGTAAATGATTGTGTTGGAAAGAACCTTAGAAGATATCTAGCCAAAGTTCCCTCCAAATAATGGAATCCTGTCGACAGTGTCCTTGAAAGACAATGATCTTACTTAATACAAAGCCTCCAGTCTATTGCTAGACAGTCCTAATTAAGATAAAGTTCTTCCTAGTGAACCAAGCTAAATCTTCCTATTTGTATTCTCTGCTAGCTGCCTCTCCCCACCAAAAAGGACAAAAACATCTATTTCCACGTAAATATAATAGTTATTTAAATATTTGCAGATAATCAGCATATTTCCCATCATCCTTCAATTCTCTGTGCTAAATATTCTAAATATCCTCAGCTGTTTCTGTGATTTACAAACCTCTCCTTATCCCAAGTTCCTTTTCTGGGCAATTGATTACTTTAGTCTTAACTCTTAATGTGTGGTATGCTGATCTTCCCATAGGACTCTCCTGTGGAAGACTTCTAGCATATTAGAACATCCAAATTATACTGTTTGCTCATGCACAACTTGTATACAACTAAAATTTCTGGGGCTTTTCATGTGACTAATCACTTTGACACTTCTGTGAAATGGTTTGAATTATTTCCAGCTCACTTTCATCTTGATTTTGATCCTTGATTCCTCTGACCAAGATATTTAAAATCTAGTTATAAAGAACCTATCAGAACCATGCAGTTCTGGGCTTATTTGAATCCTAATTTTGCATTGAGAGTTATGCTCTAAGAATGTGCTTAATCTACATATTTTATCTCAATCTTCATTGTCATCTGAAACCTTGATTTAAAAAATGTTAAAGAAGATAAAAATAGAATACTTACAACCTTTATAGATAAATAATTTGGAAACATTAGCTCCATTATTGAAAATGCACAGGTCATTTAAAAAATTTTAAATCCACTTGAATATTTAAAGCAGTCTATATATTTCCAGGGACTTCCCAGGTGGCGCTAGTGATAAAAAACTCATTTGCCAATGCAGGAGACGTGAGAGGCATGGGTTCAGTCCTTGGGTCAGGAAGATCTCCTGGAGAAGGGAATGGCAACCCATTCCAATATTCTTGCCTGGAGAATCCCATGGACAGAGGTGCCTGGAGTACTTACTACAGTCCATAGGGTAGCAGAGTCAGACATAACTGAAGCGACTCAGCTCACATGTATTTCCATCTGGCTTACATGATTGCAATGTGATATGTAGGGTGACTTGCTAAAGTGCAAATGTAGAGAAACACAGCATTACACTGATTCCCTAGCCTTAGGAATCTTGCCAGTTACCTTTGTTTTTTTCCTGAGTCCATAATGACCTCTTCTATTCAACTTTTGTTTGTGTAAATGCAAGGCCATCTATTTGATGCTTTACAGTTTTTCTAAGGATTAAAGTTAAGCCTTTCTTGGTCTATGGTTTTCAAAATGCAACTGTCTACCCCTGGTGGCTCAGATGGTAAAGAATCTGCCTGCAATGCAGGAGACTTGGGTTCGATCCCCTGGAGAAGGGAATGGATGGCTACCCATTCCAGTATTCTTGCCTGGAGAACTCCATGGATAAAGGAGCCTGGAGGGCTACAGTCCATAGGTTTGCAAAGAGTTGGACACAGCCAAGTGACTAACACTTTTACTTTTCACTCCTTCAGTAAGCTGGTCAGTTCTCTTACTATTCAGTGATGCACTGATTTCATAATCTCTATAAGTAATGTGGAGATAGAAAGGCAATGTTTCTCTAAAACATACTCCCAAGTGAAAGTACTGAACTGCAAAAAGGTTAACTGAAGCAGACTGCTCCAGATTCTCTGATTAAAACGCTTCTTTTTGAAATATTTATTATAAAATTAAATTTCTGATGTCTGTACTAATAGGGATTGATATAGAAAGTTATTTACACAGAAGATTATCATTTGGTTGTTTTAGGATTATAGTTGAGCATTAAGGTATCATGTTTAATAAAAAGAAAACCTTGATTGGATATGTTATGCTACTGCTCAAGCACAATATCCTCACATTGCATTTTAAGTGCAAAGTTGTATCTCCTTGGGTTTATTCCAACTGTCTTTATCTCTGCTATCATCATACAACAATTTCTTTCTGCCCTATCTTCCTTACCCTCAACATTTGTACCAACCAACTGATTAATTAGCAATAACAGCTTTACAACATAGGAAGTAGATTTAGGTAGATGAAATGAGTCACAGAACTTAACATCTACTTGTAAAATCAATCAGTTATTAAACTTTGGCCTTTCACACAGGAAATCAATCTTGTCTTAGTGCTGAGAGACCACCAGTGATGTTTAAGGTCACTCTAAGTTTCTTTGTTTGTAAACAACTGCTAATTATCATCTGGACTAAGACTTCCAGTGCAGTGTATAAGGGCTCCCAGATATGTTGTATATGTTCCTGTTTAATTTGAGCCGAAACTAAAGGAAAAACTCAGATTTCATAAAATATTGCTTGTTAGGAGTGCCAGTGACCACCTGTACCAGAAGCAAGCACATCTTTATTAATGGGCCATCACAGTGAGTGGGAAAATGGGTTGTATCTTCCCTTTATTAAATAGAGCATTTAATCTAGGAGGGCTAAGGGACACTAGAACTCTGTCATCAAGCTCAGTCATTGATTGCCTAGTATGTTAACTCAACCTACAATGGGAGTGAGGGAAAAATGTATTTTGAGAAGCATCTGTGTTTTCTTAGCTTGTGATTATTACTACATTTTACAAATGATGAAACCAAGGCTCAAAGAGTTGAGTCATCTCAACCTTGTCTAAACAGTAAATGTCAGAGCCATTTCTATCTGCTGCCAAATTTCTCCACTCTTCCACAGCTCAAAGTGCCTCTCATTAAATTCTTGAATTCCTTTCCTAATTTCTAAATGGGCTGCTCTTCATCATTAGTTTAACTATGGTGGTGGTTTAGTTGCTAAGTTATGTCCGACTCTTTGCCATCCCATAGGCTATGGCCTGCCAGGGTCCTCTGTCCATGGGATTCTCCAGGTGGGAATACTGGAGTGGGTTGCCATTTCCTTCTCCAGGGGAGTTTAACTACATATATATCTATATGTATGTGTGTGTGTGTATATATATAATATAATTTCTTAGAGGGATATTGGTACCATTGGTAGTAATTACACAATAACACTCTAAAGACTGCCCCATTTGAATTTATATTTTTTCTAAGATTATTGATAATATAACACTGTAAGGATAAGAAAACAAAACCATTTTAAAAGAGGTCAATTAAAAACAAATGCAAGATTTTGTATTTATTCTTACGTTTATAGTTGCCTTCTCTATGTACGTACTCATTGCATCAGGGTCTGACTGTTCTCTCCTTTTAATCTTGAGATGTTGCATCTTTTATCCCGAAACACTTTCAAGAAATTTATACTCTCAGCCAGAGCCTACGATTTGGCTCTGAAGGTAAACTTTGTGTATAATACAGAAACCAGAATGTAAATACTGATTACCAACCTGAGCTGCATTCTCATAATTACAGAACACAGTGCCTTTGTGGTTTTATGTATTAAACATTCAGAGATGAATGGAATACATGGCTTAAATGCACATTGAGGAAGAGTTGGTATTGAATTACTGAATTTCAAATGGATTGTCCAAACATCAAGGATGTACTTTGCAAAGATGTCAGTATAATGTGTTTCTTTGGATACCTTCAGGCTAATAATGCCCCATACCTGCAACAACATTCTATGTTGACTTGATTTAAAATTCTTGCACCCACAAGATGGCACAAATAGTGTGACAAGTAATTGTATATCAGTGGTCTTGGCCATATGTATGACACATGAATTTTACTAAACTAAAAATACTGGTTATTCCATATATAATCTATAAATATTGTTCAAGTTTAAATCATACATTTTTGTGGAAATTTTATTAACAATGGAAATATATAATCTTATACTTTCATTAAATGTTGTCATCAAATCATCTGTTCTTTATCATTCTTAGCTCCCTTAGTACCAGAAAGCATACAGAGGTTGCCCTCACATAGGTATGAATGTAAATCTTAAAATGGATATTATTATTTTATGTTATGACTCAAAAACACTTTTTGTGAAAACTTAATACTTGTACAAAAGAAAGGGCAATAATATACATAACATATAATTGTTACTTTATATAAACACATTGGGCTTCCCTGGTGGCTCAGACAATAAAGAATCTACCTGCAATGCAGGAGATGTGGGTATATTCCCAGAGTCAGGAAGATCCCCTGGAGAAGGAAATGGCTACACGCTCTAGTATTCTTGCCTGGGAAATCCCATGGACAGAGGAGCCTGGCGGGCACAAAACTTACTGACTAAACCACCATACACATATTCGCAGTTTATTTCCAAAGCAAACCATTCAGTATCACAATAATCCAAGTCTATGCCCCCAAAACTGAGGCCAAAGAAACTAAAGTTGACCAGTTATATGAAGACCCACAATAACTCATAGAACTAATATTAAAAAAGATATTCTTTTCATTATAGGGGATTGAAATGCAAAAGTAGGAAGTAAAGAGATACCTAGAATAACAGGCAAGCTTGGCCTTGAAGTAGAAAATGAAGCAGGATAAAGGTTAACAGAATTTTGTCAAGAAGAACATGCTGGTCATAACAAACACCCTTTGCCAACAAATCCAAGGGACCACTCTACACATGGACATCACCAGATGGTCAATTCCAAAATCAGATTGATTATGCTCTTTGCAGCCAAAGATGAAGAAGCTCTACACAGTCAGCAAAAACAAGACTGGGAGCTGACTGTGGCTCAGATCATGAACTCCTTATTGCCAAATTCAGACTTAAATCAAAGAAAGTAGGGAAAACCACTAGACCATTCAGGTATGACCTAAATCAAATCCCTTGTGGTTATGCAGTGCAGGTGACGAGTAGATTCAAGGGATTAGATCTGGTAGACAGAGTGCCTGAAGAACTGGGGACAGAAGTTTGTAACATTGTACAGGAGGCAGTGGCCAAAACCACTCCAAAGAAAAAGAAATGCAAGAATGCAAAGTGGTTGTCTGCAAAGAGGAGGCTTTACAAATAACTGAGGAAAGAAGAGAAAGACAAAAGAAAGATATAACCAGCTAAATGCAGAGTTTCAGAGAATAGCAAGGAGAGATAACAAGGTCTTCTAAATGAATAATGTAAAAAAAAAAATTAAGGGAAAACAATCAAATGGGAAAGACTAGAGATCTCTTCAAGAAAATTGGAGATATCAAGAGAAATTTTCATGCAAAGGTGAGCATGATATTGGACAGAAATGGTAAGGACCTAACAGAAGCAGAACAGATAAAGAAGAGATGACAAGAATACCTAGACCTATACAAGAAAGGTCTTAATGACCCCAGATAACCATGATGGTGTGATCACTCACCCAGAAATGGACATCCTGGAGTGTGAAGTCAAGTGGGCCTTAAGAATTGCTATAAACAAAGATAGTAGAGGTGATGGAATTCTATCTGAGCTATTTCAAATCCTAAAAGATGCTGCTGTGAAAGTGCTGCCCTCAATATGCCAGCAAATTTGGAAAATGCAGCAGTGGCCACAGGACTGGAAAAGGTCAGTTTTCACTCCAATCCCAAAAAAAGGTAGTGGCAAAGAAAGTTCAAACTACTACACAATTGTACTCATTTCACATTCTAGCATGGTTTTGCTCAAAATCCTTAACTAGGCTTCTGCAGTACATGAGCTGAGAACTTCCAGATGTATAAGCTTGGTTTCAAAGAGGCAGAGGAACCAGAGATAAATTGGCAACATTTGTTGCATCATGGAAAAAGCAAGGGAATTCCAGAAAAACATCTAGTTCTGTTTGGTTGATTATGTGAATGAATAATTTGACTATGTGGCTCTTCGATTGTGTAGATAACAACAAATGTGGGAAATTCTTAACGAGATGGGACTATCAGACCACCTACCTGTCTGCTGAGAAAAATGTGTGGTAGAAGCAACAGTTAGAACTAGACATGGAGCAGCTGGTTGAGAAACAGGATCAAGTATGTATTTGTCACCTTACTAGCATTAGTTTATTTCTATCATCACTGCTCTTTCTTTTTCCTTCCTGAAAACATGGAAAGTATATGAGAGCTTGGATCCAAAGTATGGCTTATAATTTCAACATCAGTCCTAAGTTGTTTCCTGTGTTTAGTTCAAATGCTTACTTTTTGAGAGTGAAAGCAAGGCATTGTACAGAGAGAAACCAGGTTTTGATCTGATCCTTCTCTCAACTAGCTCTATGACCCTAGAAAAAGAGTCTTTTAATATCTTGGCTTATTCTCCCAAGAAAGAAAACCTGGAAATTCTCAAGTATTCTTGCACTGGATATTCTTAATTACTGGATGCAATTACTTGCTACCTGGTGGTGGTGGTGGTGTAGTTTCTAAGTTGCATCTGACCCTTGCCAACCCATGGACTGTAGCCTGCCAGGCTCCTCTGTCTGTGGGGTTCTCCAGCAAAAATATTGGAATGGGTTGCCATTTCCTTCTCCAGGGGATCTTCCCGACCCAGGAATTGAACCCCAGTCTCCTGCACTGCAGGCAGATTCTTTACCAACTGAGCTATGAGGGAAGCCCTAAGTATCCTTACTTTAAATGATTCAGTCCAGTCCATTTGTTGTTGCTGAATCACGTCTGACTTTTTTACAACCCCAGGGACTGTAGCCTGCCAGGGTCATCTCTCCATGAGATAGCCCAGGCAAGAATACTAGAGTGGGTTGTCATTTCCTTCTCCAGAGAAATGAAATAGGATGAAATGATTTAATAGGATGAAACTATTCCTGCTAGATTTCTAATCAAATGTTTACAACACTTTCTAATATGGTAATAGGCTATGCGCTTAACACTATTTATATTACTCCTTTTCTTCTTATCCTTTTCTTTGTAAAAATTTGTTCATTTTTTAATGAAAAATGAGGCAGTTTAATCTTTGAGCTCTACCCTTATTATTTTTGTGTGTTAAAATTACAGTAGTTGCCACTATATATATGCATTTAAAAATAATTTGAAATGTTTGGTACAACATCTTCAGAAAAAACAAAACCAAACAGTAGACCACCATAAATACAAGAATAGTTAAAAGAGAGAAGCTCTGCTCTTAAATTCTCCAATTCACATTTATATCTTTAAGCAGTCTTTAATATTGTTTCTGAAAGAATACCAGACAATAAAGTACATTAATTCATCATAACATCTAAATAATTGTTTCAATTCTGAAAGTCTTGAAACCATTTAATTTCTGAAAATCATTAGTAAATTATCTCGTTGATTATTACTTCTTGCCATATATAATTTGCATATTAGGCTCATCCATTTCAAGGTGATTAACAGAACATTCAATTATCTGATCAGATTATTTAGGATGGGAACATCATCTTCTTCCAATTTCCTGGAGACACCGTCAAGATCCTGGCACCTTAAATGCAGCTATTTGAGAAGTGCCCTTGGATCTGAATTGATGGTCTCATTTTTTAGACATGCTTGGAATATTTTCATATTCTTCAGGTCATTAGCTACTCTCCATCTATCAACGATTAAAAACACCAGATTTGGAAAGAAAGCTGGGATTAAATACATCCTTAATGTCACATATAAAAGATAAAATATATCGTTTAGCCTGATAATGATCTGCTGTAAAATAGCCATGGCTTTGTTTTATAAAAAGTTAGGAACGGAATCCTTCAGGTGTGTTTTCAGCATGTAACACAGTGAATGGCCCATGGTGGTTTCACGATGAATGTGTGTTGAGATATAGTCATCTGTTTCACTCAGTTCAGTTTAGTTGTTCAATTGTTTCCGACTCTTTGTGACCCCATGGACTGCATTGAGTTTATTGCATATTATTATTAATGATTGTGATATATTTGTAAAATAACCTGCTTTTCAGAGCAGTGAATGTGGTTTGCTAGTACACTTATAATGTTAACTGATATAATGATATATTGTTATATAACTGATATAATGTTAAATGATAACTGGTATAAGGCATTATTTAATACATATTTAATTGATGGAATTAGTATATAAAATGGTTTCAACATCTTTTTTCCTTACTTAGCTGAGAGTCATGAAGAAAATATAGATCTCACCCAATAACCACAAGGAACTGGATTCTGACAACTACCTGAATGATTTTGGAAACAGAGTTTTCCCAAGGTCTTCAAAACAAGTCTGTCTGGTGAAAATTTTGAGTGTGGCAGCTTGAGTAGAAAACTCTGTAAGTCTGCACTTGATCTGAGCTACTGAACTGTGAGGTATTAAATGGGTGCTGTTTGAAGCCCTTGATTTTGTGGCAATTTGCTACATGGTGACAGGAAATTGATACAGGTTTAAAGAACTGGAGGAATATTTCTGATATTTTGATAAAATTTTTGATGTAATGCTAATCATATTCATATCTCAAAGTTATTATCTGAGAGTTACATTTGATCTCTAAAGTCATGTTGAGATCATCTTTAACAAATCTTTGTTATAAACAGAATAGCTAATATGTATGAGGGCAATCTTTCTGTTACTCTTTCTGGAAATGTGCTCTCCTGAGCCTCATGGAGAACTGGTGAAATTTAGTGCAAATTAGCTGTACTAGAAAGACTACCCTATACTGGTGTGTCCTGACAGTACATTCAACAGTTGAAGGGCATATTTTCTATTCCATCTTGCAAAATATATTTTAATTTAATGTAGGAGAAGTAGGGGAAGGAAAATAAAGCATATGGGTACTTTCACATTTTCCTCAGTCTCATTTTCATTGTGTTTTAATCTATTCCTTAAAAATGTGATATTTTCTTAGTTTTAATAGTATGTCCTAAGCTATAACTTCTTTACTACATTCTCCATGTATGAAAGGGCTTTCCTGGTGCCAGCATAGCATGGATACCATAGAGTACGAAGCTCTGAGTAACTGCTCAGATTCCTAAATCCTTCGAGTATATGGCCTGGCATTTTGATTAATACTATGAATTCAAGAACAATTTCAGTTCCCAAAGCATGTTCATGTAGCATCCCCATATACTTTGCTAAAAATAAAATTAAAGGAAAGTTACATTAAAATATAAATACTTTCTACATTATTTGGTTAGAGAAAATATTCCCAACTGTTTTGCCTGGTATAAACTGAAAAATGCACAATAGCTTATTTTATTTCTGACATAAATAGATCAATGGCTTGACTCTTAAAGAAAAACAAAATAGACTGATGGAAATACAAGGTTTAATTTATGGCAGGAATTATTAACCTTGGGTCTACAAATATCTGAGGAGTTTGCAGATAGAATTCAGAAGGTCTGTGATATTGGATAGGGGAAAAAAATCATTTTTACTTTCACTAACGGCTATAAAAGTGGACAATAAGCTGAGGAAATATTAGGAGTATCAATGGCTTTTTTTCTCATATTTTCCTATTATATTTTAACTGTTGCAGTTATCTCAACATATTCCTTATGATCACCTTTATTTTAATATTTTATGTTATAAGATCTGCCACTATGTCTCAGCATTTAATGTGCTAATAGCAAATTCCATGTACTTGATACCACATAGCTAATGTCATAAAAATTTGATAATTTCAACATACATTTTCCCTAAAGGAATTTTGTTATATGTATTTTAAAACATTATTTTGAGAAGGTGTCTATAAGTTATACAGGACTTTCAGGGTGGTTGCTGGCCCACACAAACAAAGATGAATACTCTGTGAGTATTTATTAGAAGAAAACAACAATAACACCAACTGGAAAAGAATATCTGCATCCCCAAGTTCACTGCAGTATTATTTATAATAGCCAAGACCATGGAACAATGAAAGTGTCCACTGAACAGATAAAGAATAGCTGATGCACACACACACACAGGTACATACACAAACTGGAATATTATTCAGTCTTAAAAAAGAAGAGAATCTTGTCATTTGTGATAGCAAAGATGCACCTTGAGCACATTATGTTAAGTAAATAAGTCAGAAAAAGAAAGACGAAGACCATATGATCTCCATTATGTGTAAAATTTAAAACAAACATCAAACTAAAATAAAATCAGGAACCCTTAGATACAGAGAAGAAATCAGTGGTTGTCAGAGACAAGGGATGTGGGTAGGCAATTGCGTAAAGGTGTAAATTTCCAGCCATAAAATAAGTAAGACCTAGGAATATAATGTAATGTACTATAGTTAATAACACTGTATTGTATATTTGAAAGTTGTTAGGAGAGTGGATCGTAAGGGTTCTTTCTCATCATAGAAACAGAAAGGATAACTGAACAGTGATGGATGTTAATTAGATTTTATTGCATTGATCATCTCAACATATATGAAAGTGAAAAGTGTTAGTGACTCGGTGTGTCTGACGTTTTGTAACCCTGTGGACTGAAGCCCGCCAAGCTCCTCTGTCCATGGAACTCTCAGGCAAGACTACTGGACTGGTAGCCATTTCCTTCTTCAGAGGATATTTTATATATATATAATATATATATCAGATCATTATGTTCTACATTTGAAACCAATAGAATATTATATGTCAATTATATATCAATAAAAATTAGAACAAAGAAAATAAATTAATAGTCTTTATTCTATGGGCTTTTTTCCCTTTGAATTAGCATAACTGTGGTCTTTCTGAAGGAGTCTTGAGGAAATTTCACAAAATATATATTCTCCTTTAACACATAAATATGATAACAAACTTCTGTCCTCAAAAGTTGAAGATCTTTTGGGAATCAGCTGAAACATTTTACCCTGTCATTTAGTTGATGAGTTGCTGTCTGAAATGTAGATTGATGGTTGACAGCATCGATGTCATAAATTATGCATGTGAATTTAGTGAACACAATTAAACTGAGGCATTATGGGTAATTTAAATAATTACATGTATAAATAGTATTATTAGTCTTGTCAAAATCTGCACCTATACTAAATGTCAGCATTTAATATCAACAAAGAATGTTAAGGATTCAGAATTTTGCATCAGTATGGTTGGGAGATTGATTTCAAGTTCAATTACTTGTTAAAATAATATTAGCATACATTTGTCTGACAACTTTTGTTTTTGGTTTTTATCTGATGTACAAGTAAGAATATAATCTCTTTACAATTTTGTTTTTGTCTACTAAGCTAAATGGCACATACAAGTTAAACAATAGCCATCTATAAAACATAGACACTTCTACTTATACTTCCACATAATTCTCCTCAATATTCATGGTGTTTTACTGTATGTGGTGGTTGGTTTAGTTGCTAAGTCGTGTCTGACTCTTGAGACCCTGTGGACTGTAGCCTGCCAGGCTCCCCTGTTTATAGGACTCTCCAAGCAAGAATACCGGAGTGGGTTGCCATTTCCTTCTCCAGGGGATCTTCCTGACACAGGAATCGAACCTGGGTTTCCTGCATTGCAGCCTGATTCTTTACCAATTTAGCTATAAGGGAAGCTCATTTTTTTTAAACTGTATATGTTTGTATAATATTATAATATCAATTTAAAATATATATTTTTCATTATTCAGAACATATCCTTTACTGCTGTTTTTCAGAGATTCTGTCATCTACCTAAATGTGGAGGATAAAGAATTCTTTAGCCAGATTTAATTTTTTTGTTTTTCAAATACAAATCCATCACAACTAAATTTTTAAACCACCTTCTGAATGTTGGTCATCACTATGATTAGCAATGGTCATGTTTCAGCTTTTGGACTACTATCGAGTGGTTAGTCTGTGTTGATTTTGAATTTAATACTGATTTGGATTTAACACTAAAGAGTTATCCTATTCACAGAATATTTTTAAAGATTTTTGTAACATTTTCATAACTGAACAGTTGAGGCAAAATGGCTCAAAATTTCGATAATGTAGTAGTTTGGCTCTATATATCTAGGGAAATCATAAATTCTTCCATTGCAATACTATGTTCTCCCAATGATGAGTGTATGGAGGACATGGTTTAAGACACTTAAACTCAACTTATGTACTGCAGTGCTTCAAAGTACTTAGGACAAGATTCTTAGACTTGTCTTAAACTATCTAACCATGAGAGAATATTTTAATGTTTTAAAATATGTATTTATAAACACTAGAAACTGACCTCAGAAGAGTTGGAGCTATAAGATCTGTTAGTTTCATTCATGTTTTCTGATGTATTTAAGGTGAAATACCACTGAAACCATATGTGTAGTTTTTATATTCTAAGAGATATTACATAACATAGAATTCACTTTCAAATTAGGTGATAGTAAAAATATGTTATTAGCAATTTTCATCCATTTAATTGATACAGAATGTCAAGTATATTTTCAATCCAAAGTTATATGAATATATAATCACATAAAATATTCTGGGTAAGACAGTTTGATCTTAATACAATTTGTAACAATTTCCAGAGTACACTTTTAAAAATCAGAATTAAAAATTAATATTTCCCTTGATAAATATTTTATTCTTATATTCTTTCTGCCATGATTTTTCAAAGAAGTTTTACACTTATTTATAATTTAAAAATAAAGTTGTAGAATCAACTATGAAAATTATTATTTCCTAATATGCCCTCTATAAGACTTTAAATAAATAAAATGATGAGAATATTAAATTCTGAATCAGAGTGAACAAGTTAGAGGACTATTTGAAACATAGAAACAGATAATATTAAATTAGATCCTTCCTTTCATCATAGCCCTGAATTATGCCCATCAGGGGCTTTCCACCACATTGATAATTATACCTATATATGACACAATCACAGACTGTTGCAAATTTGCATATAGTCAAGTTTCCAAATGTTTGATACAGATAGAAAGTTATATATCTTTCTCTTGAGACAGGAAAGATCATATATAATCGGGAGACAAGGTGGACCATGCAGATGGGAATACTTTAAAGGATGAAGGAAGAGTATTTTTTGTCCAATACCCGTACATGATTACACACACACACACACACACACACACACACACACGGTATTTTGAAGCATTTATATTGAGTTGGCCAAAAAGTTCTTTTGGATTTTTCCATTACATTTCTTTATTTGTCTTAAAATATATTTAATTTAATATACCAAGGCTGGTAGCTCTGAAGGTAAAGAATCTGCCTGCAATGCAGGAGATCTGGGTTCAATCCCTGGGTCAGGAAGAGTCACTGGAGAAGGAAATGGCAACCTACTCCAATATTCTTGTCTGGGAAATCCCCATGGACAGAAAAGATGGGCTGGCTACAGTTCATGGGGTTGCAGAGTCAGACACGAATAAGCGACTAACAATGACTAAAGTAATAAAAACCACTGGGAATAAAGAAAATAACAGTATTTAAGGGTGAACTACAAGTTTTTCCCATTTACTCTTTATGCCGTTACACATCCTAGTCGTTTTGCCTTTTAACTCTTTTTTCCCTTTTTAACTCTGATGATTTTAGAATTTAAGGGGAAAAAAAAAAGTGAAAATCACTCAGGCGTGTCTGACTCTTTGCAACCCCATGGACAATTTATTAAATTTATCAGTTTGTATATATATTGATTTCTTGAGATGAAAAACTGGGACATAACACGCTTCTACTATTCTCACCCTCATTTTCATTTCCTCTTCTTGGTTGATATTTATCCAAATTAAAGTTGTCTGTTGTTGCCTTTGCAATTTTTAATGTATTCAAACCTCTACATTTTAATGGAAAAACCCCAAATTTTTGGCTAACCTGGTAATTTTATAAATTACAATATACCGAAATAATCATTCTAAAAACTCTATGAAGTAAATAAAGTTGGACATCTCTGTTAGCAACATATTGGCTGAGACATGGAATTAGGTGGAAATTCCCAAGGGACCCGAGTAGAGAAAAAAATGACTGTCTCAACTATGTGCCCTATACACTGTCTACCACATAGGGTCAGAAGAAAAGATGAAAAAGGAGAATGTGTAAAGACTGCAAAAGAATGATTGTGTTTAAAAGGTATACTTGGAGAAAGATATTTTCTGATGTTGAAAGAAATTGCTCAGTTTAAATAACTCTATTGTTTATTCAATGGGGAACCTACATGTGGCAGCACATGTATTAGGGACAGAGCAATAAATTGGAAAGGGAAAGAGTCTCTGATCTCATGGGGTTTGCATAAGTGGAGAAAAACAAGTCAAGAAGTAAGGAATATGGTTTTACACGGTACTAGTTGTTATGAAATTGGTGTGGAACTCAAGGGAAGCCAGTTTAAATAGGGGCAATTGTGTAATAACAGCAAAACCTTATAGAAGTCTATGCACCATCCTTCTTTCTTTGATGGCAGATGAAGGAGCAATTGTATTTCATATTTGAACTCAGAAATTTAAAAGGAATCAGACATTCAGTTCTACAAAACCATGAACCTAACTCAAGCAAAGATGGCTGAAATCACAGGGTGAGGCTTGTCAATATGCATCTCCCTCCTCCACCTGAGAAATGGCCTCCCAGTTCATTTTCTAGGCTGCTCTCTGTCAGTATGTTAGAGACACTACAATTTGGGGCCATTTTTTGTATTGGTGCTCTTGTCTTAATAAGTGCAATTTAAGCTAAAAGTAAAATATCCCATAGTCCATAACAAATGCTTACATTTTTCCTTTAAAGCAAATGCATAAGAGGAAATATGATCTAATACTGTGGTGTCCATTATAGAAGTCACTGGTCATGTGTGGTTATGGAGCACTTCAATTGTAGCTGGTCCAAATTGAGAAAGGCTGCAAGTGTAAAATACATACCATAATCTTAAGACTGAAAATAGTGGGTTAAAAGCAATCTTAATTTACTTGTTTTTACCTTTTTAATCTGTCACTTGTTTAGTCATTAAGTCATGTCCAACTCTTTTGCGACCCCATGGACTGTAGCCCGCCAGGCTCCTCTGACCATGGGGATTCTCCAGGTCAGAATACTGGAGTGGGTTACCATGCCCTCCTCCAGGGGATCTTCCTGATCCAGGGATTGAACCCATGTCTCTTATGTCTACTGTATTGGCAGGTGTGTTCTTTAGCACTAGCGCCACCTGGGAAGGCCCTAAGATGCATAAGCTCTATGTTTTGTAAAACAATAATTTTTTCTAAGCACCACTCTCATTTTGCAATTATCTTGAGCACTTACAAAAATACTGGTACTACCTTAAAGGAACATGTGGATCCCTTTGATATACCGATAATTCACTGTTGAATATATCAAGTATAAGAAGTTTATCTGTTACTGTTTTTTTCTTCATTTTATATTGGAGTATAATTGATTAACAATATTGTGTCAGCCTCAAAAGTACAACAAGGTGAATCAGGCACACATGCAGCTATTCTTTTTCAAATACTTTTCCCACTTATGTTGTTAAATAATTTTGAGGAGAATT
Organism: Muntiacus reevesi; assembly: GCF_963930625.1. Lineage (NCBI taxonomy): Eukaryota > Metazoa > Chordata > Mammalia > Artiodactyla > Cervidae > Muntiacus > Muntiacus reevesi. The sequence continues at coordinate 30,154,634 of NC_089269.1, forward strand.
CCCTGTGCTATACAGTAGGTCCTTGTTGGTTATTCATTTTAGATATAGTTGTGGGTACATGTCAATTCCGAACTCCCTAACTATCCCTCTCCCTCACCCCTCATAACCATAAGCTCATGACAGAAGACCTAAATACATATTTCTCCAAAGAAGGCAAGAGGTACATGAAAACATGTTCAATATTGCATGAGACAAGTGCTCGGGGCTGGTGCACTGGGAAGACCCAGACGGATGGGGTGGGGAGGGAGGTGGGAGGGGGGATCGGGATGGGGAACACATGTAAATCCATGGCTGATTCATGTCAATGTATGGCAAAAACCACTACAATATTGTAAAGTAATTAGCCTCCAACTAATAAAAATAAATGGAAAAAAATATTGCTAATTATTAAAGAAATGCAAATGGAAACTACAATGAGATTATCGCCTCACACCAGTCAAAATGACCATCATCCAAAAAATCCACAAACAAAAAATGCTGGAGAGGGTGTGGTGAAAAGGGAAATCTCCTATACTGTTGGGAATGCAAACTGCTATCTGATACTTTTCATATTCAGTTAAGAACACTAGGGGGAGACTAAGAGAGTAACAAAGTTTTGAGAAAACCATGTCGGCTAACACGAGGACAACTTTACATAATTAGGCTGTTTATCTTCCTCAATTACTCAAAAACTGTATTCAGAAATAAGAATGCTCCATTAGAGATAGGAATGCTCCATGTGCCCTATTAATGCTCCACATAAATAGACCCTCAAATTTATGTATTAGATTGCTGCTGAGAATTATTTTCAATACACACACACTCACATATAATAACGTATACACAGACCACACATGCATTTTCCCAACTAATGATAAATTCTGCCAAATAGTCCTGAAATAAAAATAAGTAACCACATGTACACAATGAAAAAAAAAAAAAGATCCTGGTGGTTTTTCTAAGTATACCAAGTGATTGAACATTTATAATCAGTCATATATACTGTTGTTTCTTCCACTTGGCAACCCTCTGGAGAATTTTGTCAGATAAGAGAGTTGTTAACTGATGATCATGGATTCCAGTTTTCAGTTAATGCTTATTGTTTTGATCGGTGGCTCTTAAAATGTGGCCCCTGGATCAGCAGTAGCAGCAGCATCTGTGAACTTCCTAAATATGCAAATTCAGGTTCCCCTTTCCCCAGACATAGTGAAACAGAACTTTTGGGAATAGTACCCAAGAGTCTCTTTTAACTAGCCCTCCAGTATGACTCTATTCCTTACTAAAGTCCTAGAACAACTGGATTCGAGAAACACTTCACAAAGTGAATTTGTCTAAGAAAATTTGCAGTGCGCTAAAACAAAATCTGTATTTATCAGGTTAATGTGGCACTGAAATCCAAAATCAAAATTTACAACATGCCTGAAGAATATCGCTGAGTTAATTTTTTCTCCAGGGGACTAAACACATCACAGAAAAACTGAATCTTCCTCAACTTCTGCTTTTATGATTTTCCATCCTTGGAAGCATCTTTCTTGCTCAGAAGAGACATGACCTCAGTCCATGAAGAGAAAGATCAGTGAGGCCAGCAAGGTCAGTGATTCTATGTGTGCTCGGAAAAGCATCTGACCCGTAAGAAGCAGCATGAGATTGTTAGCTATTAATACCTAATACTATTTCCATAGCTTTTTTGGTTGTTACTGATTTCTTTACTAGATAGCAGACTTTACTAGATGGCAGAATTAATAGATGTAATTCCTAGTATAACAAATTACTAATGGTAAAAAGGTTTTCTGATGAAGTAGCTTTCATCCTATGGTATGATGTGAAATGTGTTTGCTCATGGTTAAAACGTCAGGCTCTCAGACTCCTGAGGACTAAAGTCCTACAGAAGGACTGTTTGGAAATCTCCCCTGAGGCTTCTGTACAGAGAGCATATTATTAGCAAGGCAGTGTGGTTAACAGTATGTGCGTTTGCATATGTGGCAGTGTGGTAAAGATGGGACTCATCTTGGTTTCCTAGGACTGCCATAACAAAGTGCCACAGACTGGGTGGCTTAAACAACAGATGTTTATTGTCTCACAGTTCTGGAGGCTAGAATTCTGAATGAAGATTCAGTGGAACTGGTTCATTTCAAAGGCTGTGAGGGAAAAATCTGTTCTGGGTCTCTCTACTTGGCTGGTAGATAGCTGTCTTCTCCCTCTCGTTCTACATCATATTTTCCCCTAGGTTTTCTCTGTGTCCATAATTCCCTTTTATAAATGTGCCAGTCGTGTTGGATTAGGGTCCAGCCCAATGCCCTTATTTTAGCATAATTACTTCTCTAAAGACTTTATCTCCAAATATCTCCATTCTGAGATCCTGGGAGTTATGAGTTCAGGATATGGGTTCTGAGAGTGGGAGTAAAATTTGACCTCTAATAGATGAACTTTTTGGTATAATTATGTTGCATTGAGATCATACACATTTATATACAATGTCACATTTATTATTTATCCTCTTCCTGCTGAGGATAATGCATCATTAGAGGATTTTAAGAAGGGGGTAATATGATGTGCTTCTGGGAGCCACAGGCAGTAAGGATTAAAATGGGAAGAAACTAACATAGGCAAAGGCTTGAGTCAACAATCACATCAAATGTCAGCTTAAAGACCTGTGAAGAAGACATTTTAAAGGAAACAGTCAGGAGGAATTCAAGAGCTAAATCTCCGGTAAAGAAATGTGTTCAGGTATTTTATTTTTTTTAATAAAGGAATAAAGAACGGGAAATCGTTTTAAAGTAATTCCTAGGATATTAGTTGGCCTCATTATTGGATGATGATGATAATAAAGAAAAAACCATGATTCTGTAAAATATATATGAAATTACATATGGAGTAGAATACAGGTTCAGTGTGTAGTTAGAGATAAAAGCTAATGGGTTAGAGGAGGTTTGGGGCTGAAAACATCAAGTGAGCATAGACTAGATATAGGAACCAGAGGTGCATATGAGCATATAAGCACTCAGCAGAAACTTAGAGGAACAGGGGAAATGGGCTGAGTAGGAAGCACCAGGGAAACAGACATCCATTGGGAAGATTGAAAGAAAGAGAAACTGATGAGAAAGAGGGAAGCTGGCCAGATGTTTGAATTGTGGAAACCCCAAAAAGGGAGAGTCTACGAAAATAAAGATTCTGAAATGCTGTGAAGTCTGCTATTTTAACGCCTGAGAAGGGGTCACTGTAGTTGATAATTTGAATTCTAAAAAGAGCAGTGTAGAATAGTTTAGGAGCTGTCTATGTAAGGGTGTCTGTGTGTGTGTGAATGTGCTCTTTATATCAGATATTAGAGCTACATAAAACTCTGGGGAAGTTTCAACGCAATATTCTTCAGTCCCTCTTCTACTGATACTCAGAGCTGGCAGCCTCATTTGTTAATTCATTTGCTTGACCAAGTATCTATCATGAGCCAGACACTGAGACAAACTCTAGAAATACACAGTTAAAAATATTACAGCCTCTATCCTCAAGTAGTTCTCAAATCCATGTGATCCTCACGTTAACAGAAGGGCATATTGATGTTCATTTGCTGCTTCCAGATGCTGTAGGGATCAAAACTTACTCTTTAAATGTTTTTCTGTAGCTGAATTCTATGTTCTAGTAAACAAATCAGGTTTTCTTTTTTAAAAAAATGGGTCCCAAGGTAAAATTTTATAATAGATTGCTGTAATTGTTCTTGACATTTTAGGAACTATCTAAGTCCACTACAGAAGGGGTGCTATAGTGAGGAAAAGGTCATAAAATAGTAATCTACAGCTACTAAATCTCAAAATAGATTCAAGTGTTAGTTACCAGACAGTGTTTGTGTTATCTGGAGTGGTTTACTCAGAATTTGAACATACGATCTACCAACTAATCCTGACACTACATCAATGCTGTGTCTTAAATGTGATTCAAACTGTAATAACTTCTACCATTTGTTAGGGAAAGTTGTTGTTTAGTAACTAAGTCATGGCCTGCTCTTTTTCGACCACGTGGACTGTAGTCCACCAGGCTCCTCTGTCACATGGGATTTCCTAGGAAGAAATACTGGAGTGGGTTGCCATTTCCTTCTCCAGGGGATGTTCCTGACCCAGGGATTGAACCTGAGTCTCCTGCATTGCAGGTGGATTCTTTAAAACTGAGCCAGCTAGGAAACGTTAGCGAAAGTATAAAACCATGTATATAAGGACTCAAATATCTCACATTATGAATTGGAAAGCAACCACTTGAATATATACATATTCTGAAGTGGATCAAATGAATCTTGCAAACTGTTCTAGTCGGATATTAAGTTTTTTTTTTTTTTTTTTTAACTTTTCTATGTATATTTATCCTTTCCTCTTTTTGTGTTTGAGGAGGGAGGATTTTGAAAACTTTACAAGTGATATCATAAACTGGTGTATGTTGCTGCGGCATAGTTCCTTCCGTTGTGCCTGACTCTGTGAGACCTCATTTATGGTCAAATATTTCAATTAAAAATAAATTGCATGACAATCTTCTGTTTCATAGCGTGTTTTTTTAAAAATTGGATTTGCCTGTGAAAACTGGCACAGTTCTTCCGCTCTGAATATATATCCTTTCATAAATATTACTAACTGGCCCAAAGCTGACATTTAAATATCATTACTATAAATAAACCATAAAATCTGATGCCTGACTTGAAGGTTTAGTGTTACTGAGTAACTGAAGAAGAATTATTTTTAAAGGAGAGGAATGGTTTTGGATTTATGGAACCAATAACTTCTCTCTTTATAGACCTCCACCAATTTAATTAAGGGTTAAGGATAAAAGCCAGGCTAATTGTGTCCTCAGAAAGGGTCAATGGTACAACCATTTTCCTGGTCACTTTGACCAGAAACCTGGGCGTCACCTTTGACCTCTCATGTGCCATCAATCACCAAAATATATGTCTTCTTCACAACTCATGTCAACTTCACAATCAGTCTGGTCCAGGCCATAGTCATCTTATACTTCAATCACTATAATAGGTTTTAACATCAATTAAAATTAGAGGAGGAAAAAAAAATTAGATGAGGGGCTTCCCAAGTGGCACTGGTGGTAAAGAATTGGCCTTCCAATGCAGGAGATGCAAGAGACAAGGGTTAGATCCCTAGGTTGGGAAGATCTCCTGGAGGAGGGTGTGGCAACCCTCTTTTCCAGTATTCTTGCCTGGAAAATTCCACAGACAGAGAAGCCTGGTGGGTTACAGTTCATGGGGCCACAAAGAGTCAGGCAGGATGAGCGACTTCACTTTCACTTTCATTATATATCTTAAGTCAGGGTAAATGTGATGAAACTTTGCAAATTCTGTATTTTTTTAAAACTGATCTTTTATTGATCTTCTTCATCTTCTTCCAGCTAAACTGTGGAAGAATATAATACCTCTGCTTTGTGCATGAACCAGGTAAAACTCCTTGATGTAATATCTAAAACAATGGTTTAGCTGCTTTTATCCTGCCCAACTAATAATTTGTCTTCTACATTATTTCCTATAGCTAATTCTCTACTGGTTTCATTTCCTGGACCTTCCCTTCTCACTGTCTGGGTTCCCATTTTCACACCCAATGTGTGTTTAGAAGCACTTGCTATTTTAAAATAAAAGACTTTTATTTTCTTATAATGATGAATTTACTTCTGAGGGCCAGAAGTGTGGTTGTTGGGCCAATAGGAGGGAAAAATAACTTAATTGTTCTCCCAAATGCTTCTTTATTACTGACTTCCTGCATGTCATATCCTTGTAACAACAGACTATCTTCAAAAGAGAGTAAAATATTTGAGGTGAATTACTTTAGCTTAATGAGGGTGTCCTAGGTGTAAAGAGACTGTCTGCCAATGCAGGAGGCATAAGAGATGTGTGATTTCAATCCCTGGGTCAGGAAGATCCCCTGGAGGAGGGCAAGGCAACCCACTCCAGTACGCTTGCCTGAGAATCCCGTGGACAGGGAAGCCTGGGCAGGGTACAGCCCATAGTGTCGGAAAGAGTAGGACACAATTGAAGTGACTCAGTGGGCACTTTAGCTAATGAAGCTTAGCAGATCAACCACATGGAATGATCAGACAGTAAGCTACAAAAATGAGTAGTGAAAAATAAGAAGGGAAATGAAGCTACAATAAGACCAAAGAAAAAAGGAACAATAACTAGACTTAAGTAAACAACTATATATAAAGTTAAAAGTATAATAATCTGAATGAGGACTTTGATAAGATTTAAAAAAAAAAGATGACAAAAATGACATACCACCACCTGCAGGGAGTGGTCTTCCATCAATGTCCTGAGAAGCAGAGAAGAGCTAGGTGGATACTGGAGTCAGCCTGCTTTGAAGCATCCATCTCCCTGTGTTGGGAGCCTCTACAGGTAATCCCTGAGATCCCAAGATCAGGGCTATGAGCAGGTTCTGACTGACAAAGGTAAAGAGGTTTGTTTTTCAGGACCTATCAACTGTTGGGCTTCCCTGCTAGTTCAGACGGTAAAGAATCTGCCTACAATGTGGGAGACCTGGGTTCAATCCCTGGGTTGGGAAGATCCCCTGGAGGAGGGCATGGCAACCCACTCCAGTAATTCTTGCCTGGAGAATCCTAATGGACAGAGGAGCCTGGCGGGCTACAGTCTATGGGGTAACAAACATTTGGGAATGACTGAGCAACTAAGCATAGCATGCATACATAGACTATTTATGCCACATATTGTTTCATCTTTAAACCAGCTGATTAAAGTAGATGCTATTGATTTTCTGTTTTAGAAAGCAGGCACATAGGATTTTTTGGTAACTTAACTGAGATCTTACATTTTCTTGGCAGGATCAAAAAAAGCTTATTATGCTCTATTTTATCAGTTTCCACAGAGTTCCAGAAAAATATCTGTTTGTGCTTTATTGACTATGTCAAAGCCTTTGCCTGTGTGGATCACAACAAACTGTGGAAAATTCTGAAAGAGATGGGAATACCAGACCACCTGACTTGCCTCCTGAGAAATCTGTATGCACGTCAAGAAGCAACAGTTAGAACTGGACATGGAACAACAGACTAGTTCCAAATAGGAAAAGGAGTATGTCAAGGGTGTATATTGTCACCCTGCTTTTTTTAAGTTATATGCAGAGTACATCATGAGAAATGCTGGGCTGGAAGAAGCACAAGCTGGAATCAAGATTGCTGGGGAAAATATCAATAACCTCAGATAAGCAGATGACACCACACTTATGGCAGAAAGCAAAGAAGAACTAAAGAGCCTCTTGATGAAAGTGAAAGAGGAGAGTGAAAAAGTTGACTTAAAGCTCAAAATTCAGAAAACTAAGAGCATGGCATCTGGTCCCGTCACTTCATAGCAAATAGATGAGGAAACAATGGAAACAGGCTTTACTTTTTGGGACTCCAAAATCACTAGAGATGGTGACTGCCGCCCTGAAATTAAAAGACGCTTACTCCTTAGAAGAAAAGTTGTGACCAACCTAGACAACTTATTAAAAAGCAGAGGCATTACGTTGCCAGCAAAGGTCTGTCTAGTCAAAGCTATGGTTTTTCCAGTGGTCATGTATGGATGTGAGAGTCGGACTACAAAGAAAGGTGAGTTCCGAAGAACTGATGCTTTTGAACTGTGGTGTTGGAGAAGACCCTTGAGAGTCCCTTGGACTGCAAGGAGATCCAACCAGTCCATCCTAAAGGAGATCAGTCCTAAATATTCATTGGAAGGACTGATGCTGAAGCTGAAACTCCAATACTTTGGCCACCTGATGCAAAAAACTAACTCATTGGAAAAGACCCTGATACTGGGAAAGATTGAAGGTGGGAGAAGGGGATGACAGAAGATGGGATGGTTGGATGGCATCATCGACTCAATGGAGAGGAGTTTTAGTAAGTTCTGGGAATTGGTGATGGACAGGGAAGCCTGGTGTGCTGCAATTCATGGGGTTGCAAAGAGTTGAATGAAACTGAATGACTGAACTGAACTGAACAGTTCATACATAGAGCTCCAGCTGACCTTCATCTGCTCTTAAGAGGCAGATAAATCAGCCATAAATCTCTCCTTCAAACACAGAAATCCATAATTTAAAGAATTTCAAAATAATTAGTATAAAATTCTATATTTTCTTCCATAATATTTGTAGTATGGCATACTTGATGAAAGTTTTCTGTGGAAATAATTCTGGAAGTTTTTCCAATATTTTTTAATCCCTTCAAAAAATAGTTATGCAACTAGAAACACTACGGTTTTAGTGAACAAATGTTCCGTGACTTCTTGGTACTTTACAGTTAAAGAGAAAAAAATAATTAAAAATAAAAGCACAAAGAAACATAGCTGCCAACTTTAAAACCATCATATAATATAAAAGATAGGGTGTGTTTGTATATTAGGAGCAAAAAAATTCCATGGTTGAAGATATCCTTTTTTATCTATTATGGCTATAGTAAGAAGCCAGTGAAAGGATTTTGCACAGGTAAATTAATAGATTCCATTTCAATTTTTAAAATATTAGCTTTTGTGGAGGAAGGTCCCAAGGGAGTAAGTAGCAGCATTAGGAAGAGGAGGGAGGAAGCAGTGGTCCAGGAAGAAACAGGATTAAAGTAAGGTTCTAGATGTTCACCCATACAGATTTATTTCATACCTAGGACAATCCTCTGAAATAGTTACTGCTATTTTACCTTTATGGGGCTTCCCAGATGGCACTAATGATAAGGAAGTTGCCTGCCAATGCAAGCGGTCTGGGTTTGATCTCTGGGTGCAGAAAATCCCCTCGAGGAGGTTATGGCAACCCACTTCAGTATTCTTATCTGGAGAATCCCATGGACAGAGGAACCTGGTGAGCTACAGTCCATAGGGTTGCACAAAGTCAGACACAACTGAATTGTGTCTGCATTTTACATTTATACATTTTACATTTTTAGAACTTACATGCATTTTACATTTATAGAACTGGAGCACAGAAAGCTGGACTAGTCCAAGGTCTTAAGCTGGTAAGTGACAGAGTGAGGATTGAAACAATCTCACTCTAGTTTTGGCTCTTAATGTTCTGCAATACACTTGTTTCTCAAGGAGACAGAAAACGTTGAAAGTTTGGAAGAGAGAGGAAACAATTCATGAAGCCCATGGGACAGCAGGAGAAAAGAGGATCTACAGTGAATGTGGAGGAATTGGATATTGTTAGACAAATGTTCTGCCCTTTGTTGGATTTTGAATTGTCTTAATGAGCTAGAATTTTTTATTATTATCTCATCAACTGTGATCAATAAATCTTCAGATAATAATAGTAGCAACCTTTCTTTTGAGGAAAAAAGTGGATTATGACAAGGCTTGAGATTCCCTAAATGAGTACTAGTGGTTTTTACTTTCCCCATCTAAGTACTATACTTTAGAAATTGAAACCCTCAATCCAGATGTCTTCCTCAGTACCCCTGGTAAGTGTTAAATTGCCTCTAATTTGACAAAGTACAAAAGCGATTATGTGGTGTTGCTGGCTACATTTCAGGTGTGGTTAAAGCCTGTAGAAAGTGCTTTTGGATATGCTAATAACTCAACAGTGTTAATTAAAGGCAATGATATGCTTGGCTCTTTGATAGAGAGGGTTCCTGCTAGCATAGTATAAACACTGAAATGCACACACACAAAAGCTGAATTTTGAGAATTTGCCTCAGATCAGCAGAATATGTTGGCTTCCAATGTGAAGTCATGTAATCTATTTTACAAAAATGAAGCTCCTATGAAGAAGATGGTAAGAGGGATATGGAAGATGAAAGAAATCAGAAAGAAAAGCAAATCTTTTCTTTTTACTGACAAAGAATTTTTCTAACAATCTTTGCTAAAAATCACTAACTCACTTCTTTAAAATGAAGTGTCATTTTTAGGTTATAAAAATATACCATGTAGTAATATAGAAAGGTATATGAATGTACAAGAAGTACATCTGATATTTGTTAACTATATATTCTGGTCGTAGATGAAGTCTTTAAAATATAATCCATTTGGGAGAGAATTATGCCAGTATTTTGTTAGGAAGGCTAGCAATATAATGCTTTCCATCTCCCTGGGATGGGTAGAAAGAAATTATGTTTAGTTCCTTCTATTCCAACCTTCCTCCTTTCTTCCAAGATTACTGAAGATTTACATGCTGTAATAGTCTCAGAAATATAAAAGATACCAATTCCCTTTTTACTGTGAATTACTTTTGAAGAATAATTATCAAAGAATTTTCTAGAATTTTAAAGAGGAGAAAAAAGATTAGTGTTCTATATAATATAATCCAAATAATTTAAATTGGGGATTTTTATTCAAAAGTATATTCCCATAACTTTTGGGGGGGCACAAAATAGATTGGAATAAGACCAGCATAAGTTGTTTTTCCCCAGATTCTAAGGAAAAGAATACGGGGATTCTTGATATTTTAAATTGTTCCATCCTTAGATTTTGATGTTATTGTTTAAATCAGAATAAAGAACAGAAATAGATAAGAGAAAAAACTTGCAATCCCTAATGGAAAATTTCATAAAAATGGAAGTAATACTCAAACTTAAGAAATAAAATCAAAGAATGAAGGACTGTTTGGTTGCTTCACGGCTTCCCTGGTGGCTCAGAGGGTAAAGCGTCTGCCCGCAATGCGGGAGACCCCGGTTTGATCCCTGGGTCGGGAAGATCGCCTGGAGAAGGAAATGGCAACCCACTCCAGTATTCTTGCCTGGACAATCCCATGGATGGAGGAGCGAGGTGGGCTACAGTCCGTGGGGTCGCAAAGAGTCCGACAGGACTGAGCGACTTCACTTTCACTTTCAGTGTGATAAACTACAAACCAGAATTTCTAGAGAATTACATCGGGCCTAAAGAATAAAAGATTTCTTAAGAAACTAAGAGCAAATGACGATCCCATTTCTTGACTCTTCCTTACAGGACAACCCCTTCCTTCAATAAGGACCCCTTGACCACAAGAGAGTACCTCAGTGATCCCCACTTGTTCTAGGGAGCAGGCATGTTTAGTCATTCAGTTGTGTCCACCTCTTTTTGATCCTTTGAACTGAAGCCCGCCAGGCTCCTTTGTCCATGGGATTTTTCAGGGAGGAATACTGAAGTGGGTTTTCATTTCCTCCTCCATGGGATTTTCCTGACCAGGGACCCAACCTGCATCTCCTGTGTCTCCTATATTGCAGGCAGATTCTTTACCTGCTGGGCCACGGGGAAAGCCCTGTTCCAGGAAACTGAACACTAAACAGTTCTTTTGAAATGTCCCCAGATCACTTCCTTCTCCCCTTTGCAACCAACTAGACTGCTAACTGTGCCAGAAGATCCATTAGAAACTCTGTCCCTGCTTCCAGACTTTCTATCTGAATAGAACACTTGACAATCAGAGACTTTCTAAGTATGTCCCCGTTTACTTTATAAAATCAACTCTCCTCTGTAATAACTTTTACAATTAAAAGGTAGAGTGTTTTGTGTGAGATCATATGAACTATTTCAACATTTAATTTAGGGCTTCGATTTCTACTTCCTCCTAAATATTTTAACTCACAGACCCACCTAGATCTTTTATCTCAGTTATTAATTCTGGCCAAATCAAATAGAACTAATGTCATGTAATTGACTATTCTAGATACCACTGTGGACCAAGATAAAAAGCAGTGAAAAAAAAAGAGTATGTCTCGCTTCCAGGCTAATCCCTGGATCCAAGGTGAGCATCCTGCTGATGCTACAACTATTTGAAAAGGCTTTCATTCCATAATTTGACAGATGAATATTAAAACCCGAAGGCAGAATTGAAGTGATAGTTTAACATGAAAAAGTCAAAGTTGGTACATGCAAATGATTTTGGAGACCCTGATTAGTGTCTCTGCACATCTGTGCACACACAAGTTGTACAAAAGGGAGGTGGAGGGAAGGAATGAACAGTGGGAGGGAGATATTGGAGTTCCTTAAAACGGGAAAGAAACTAGAAAAGCTTGGGTAGGTGAAAAGAAGGAAGAAGGTCTTGCTGAGGAGGGGAATGTACCTAGAGAAAAGAGGAAATGATCTTGCAACAAACAGTTTGGGAAATTTTAACTTTGCTCTAAGGTTGGCTGTGTCTCTTTTTGCCCCCAAGGACTACTGATTTGGTCTGGTCACTGGATCCTGCTGGTGGCCATTACAGGCCTCCTTTCAAGACATCCTCTATCCTGAAGCCAGTTGTACTCTTTAAAGCTCAAAGCTGACCATGTATCTTCCCTGTTTAAAGATGGTTAGGGACCCTCAATTGCTCTTAGGATAAATCTACTTCCTGCCTATCATTTCACCAGTATCCTCTTCCTCTCCTCAAATTTTACCTTGAATCCTCTTGTTCTTGGGTCTCTGCATCTGCTGTTCCCTCTGCTTGGAATAATAGCTGCCTCCATTAGCCATTTCTTCCCCTAATCCTGTTACTCTTTTCGGTTTGCTGCTTAGAAATCCCTTTCCGGAAGACCTCTGACAGCCATTTCCCTTCAAGTGCCATTGGTGCTCCAGTGGCCCTGTCCAGCTCCCAGATTTATGTGGCACTCGGCTGTAATTTGCTTGTTTCCTGTTCTATAAGACCTCCTAGATTGTGAGGCATGTGATGACAAGGTCTGGTGTCTATCTTAATTTTCATCATATAACTAGTATCTAATACAGTCCATGGGGCTTCCCAAGTGGCTCCATGGTAAAGAATCTTCCTGCAATGCAGGACAGAGAGGAGGCAGACATTCGAAAGCTGGGTTTGGAAGATCCCCTGGAGGAGGGATGGGCAACCCACTCCAGTATTCTTTCCTGGAGAAGACTATGGACAGAGGAGCCTGGTGGGCTGCAGTCCATGGGGTCACAAAGAGTTGGACACGGCTAAGAAACCAACACAGCACAGCACACAGTCACTAAATATTAAACTAGTAAATGAATACATTTTAAAGTAATTTAAGTGAACTGTAAACATAAGAAACAATACATTAGGAATAAGGGTTTCAAATCTTTTTTTTTTAAATAAGACTTAAAAATTAATGCTGATTTAAAAAAAAAAAATAAACCTCAACTGGTTTTTGAAAACTTTTAAGACCTCAGTAAAGTATACCCTTCCTGATTTTTAATTATAACCAATAGTACATTGATGATTTGTGGTCCAGTGACAAAATAAAAGGCTTTGCACAGCTAGAAAATGAGATTAAAACACAACAAACTGATTGAATTTAAAGATTATATGGCGTCACAGTCTCAAGATTCTTGTATTTGAGAATTGCCAGTAGTGGGTATTATATCATCCATTAATCAATCCTCCATGTAAAGAAGTACATGAATTATGTAAGCCAGGCTGATACTTTTGCAGCTCAAATCTTTTAAGAAGAGTTCCTATCAGTGCATGATATGCTAATACATGCTATTGCATATTATTTGTGTGCTATATTTGAATTTACATAGTAACTCAAAAAGGAATTAACATGGAGTGTGATGTTTATCATGCCAGGTAATTTTCAACTATAATAATTCTTCCACTCAAACATAATCCACGCGTGGATTAAGAAGGACTCTGTTGTTAACACACATATGGCATATTCTTATGTGGTAGAATTATTTGCTTCTTTGCTAGTTAGATGCCCTTAAGTGTTTATGTAAACTCTATTTTATCCTGAAATTCTTATCATTTATACATTTATTTTAATGATTATGAATTTTTCTGCCTCTTACATTAAGGATATGAAAACATTTCAGTAAAAAAACTGTAGCATATTATAGGTAAAATCAGAAGTGTCTATTAAAATCCTTCCATGAACACACACACTCACAGTCACCCCAAAACTCAACCAAAATTCAACTCTTTTTAGTTGAGTAAAAACTCAACTAAATTAAAATTTCTCAGAACTTTTACTGAGGAGTTTATTGCAGAGATTGTTATATGATTGACATTTTCTAGGTTAAAATATGAATTTTAAAATAACTGCCTTTAGCATACTAACATTTGGTTTGAACAAATGAATTATAGATATGATCATAAGATAATATTTCTTTAACTTTAAAAAACAGAGATAAAAGTGAATTTTCTGCTTCTCTATAGAATGCAACATACAGTTGTTCATCCAAGATTGGGGAGGGGTGATTTCTTTTAAACTTCTTCTTTGTTGTTGTTCAGCCGTTATGTCTGACTCTTTTTAACACCCTGGACTGCAGCACACAGGCCTTTCTGTCCTCCACTATCTCCTGGAGTTTACTCAAATTCATGTCTATTGAGTCAGTGATGCTATCTAACCATCTCATCCTCAGAAATTTCTTGTTTATTATACTTTTACATCCAGAGAAACAAAGATATCTATCACAAATAAAATATCATTTTATAATTTTCTGCTGTCCAATCTGGACATTTAAAAATAATATTGTTCAGTTCAGTTCAGTTCAGTTCAGTTGCTCAGTCATGTCTGACTCTTTGCGACCCCATAGACTGCAGCACACCAGGCCTCCCTGTCCATCACCAACTCCCGGAGTTTACTCAAACTCATGTCCATTGAGTTGGTGATGCCATTCAACCATCTCATCCTCTGTTGTCCCCTTCTCCGCCCTCCTTCAATCTTTCCCAGCATCAGGGTCTTTTCAAATGAGTCAGTTCTTTGCATCAGGTGGCCAAAGTATTGGAGTTTCAGTTTCAGCATCAGTCCTTCCAATGAACACCCAGGATTGATCTCCTTTAGGATGGACTGGTTGGATCTCCTTGCAATCCAAGGGACTCTCAAGAGTCTTCCCCAACACCACAGTTCAAAAGCATCAATTATTCAGTGCTCAGCTTTCTTTACAGTCCAACTCTCACATCCATACATGACCACTGGAAAAACCATAGCCTTGACTAGATGGACCTTTGCTGGCAAAGTAATGTCTCTGCTTTTTAATATGCTATCTAGGTTGGTCATAACTTTCCTTCCAAGAAGTAAGCGTCTTTTAATTTCAAGGCTGCAGTCACCATCTGCAGTGATTTTGGAGCCCAAAAAAATACACTTTGCTATTGTTTCCGCTGTTTCCCCATCTATTTGCCATGAAGTGATGGGACCAGATGCCATGATCTTAGATTTCTGAATGTTGAGTTTTAAGCCAACTTTTTCACTCTCCTCTTTCATTTTCATCAGGAGGCTCTTTAGTTCTTCTTTGCTTTCTGCAATAAAGGTGGTGTCAAAACAATATACTTACCATGGTTATTACAGGGTAGTATGAAAATACATGGTCAATTGTTTTAATATCATTATGGAACTTACACACATCATTTTGAGTTCTGAATAATAAAGCACTGCTCATTGACTAGAAATATTTTTCAATTAGATAAAAGTTATTTTATAGAATTAGGAGAGAAACAAATAATGGTATTTACTTCTAAGAATTTCCCATTTTAAAATGATTTTCTCCCATTTAAAATGACACTACATATTGAAAATGTAAAGAAATGAGAAAAATTAAAATAACTAAAGATAAAATCAATTTAAAATGTTGAACTTTTAAGGTTTTCATGAAATATCAGGAAAAGGGCTAATATCTGTAAGATAAGTATTCTTTTTCTTTAATTTTCACTGAAAAAGAGATGGAAAGATATTTTTCTACCCCTGTAACACATTTGTAGAATTACAATCCCAAATTTTGAAAATTAGTTAGAAGAAAACTGATGTCCAAAAAGAAGTTCAGTTATTAAATTTTTTTAAACCCCTTGCTCCTCAAATTATGGTCCTTGGACCAGTAGCATTGGCAACACCTGGGAGCTCATGAGAAATGCAGAATCTCTGTACTAAATTTGAATCTGCATGGTAACAAGATTCCCTGGAGATCTGTATACATATTAAAGTTTCAGAAGACATAGTCTGTTACACAGGTGTATATAATTTATTTCTCCTTGAAGCCAAAGGAGATTTGGCACAGCTCATATTCATAATGTTATTCTGTGATAGAAAGGAGGTAGGCTTTAATTTTATAGACAGAAAAATAGTGTACATCAGGGGTGTGATTTATCACATATTACACTGTCAGTAAAGATAAAGATAATGCAATCAATATTAAAATGATTTCTTTATATTATTCTATAACATGAAGCTATAAAGGGAATGCTTTCTAGGTAAATAAAAGCAGACATGCTAACATCTTTGAGGTTTTATGCAATTAGAAATTGTAGGCTCTGTAAAGAGAACAATCTCCAGAAGGAATTTACTTTCTATGTTCTCTTTCTTTTCATTTTACTATCAGTAATTGGGGTTTTATAAGTCTATGTGATTGCATAGTAAAAGAACCTCTGTACTGTTTTACTCTCTGGGTTTTACTCTCTGGGCTTAACTCCCTGATTATATTATAGTACCCATTCCCCCATTCTGAAAAATTTTGTTATTTTAATGTTTAATTGATTCATTTCATTTCTCTTCATGTCTAATTATAATAACCAAATATTTATTTTTTTACACTTGGTAAGGCAAAGCACAATGTGGGGGATGGTGAGCATGAAATGATGAGTACAATATAATCTGCTTTCAAACACTGTCCAGTTCATCAAGGTTCATCAACCAATAACCATGATTAATTGTAAAGACAAAGAAAATGCTATGGGAACACAGTTACTTCTGATTTGTGGTGTCAGTTAAGACTTCTTGAAAACAGGCTTCAGCAATATGTGAACCATGAACTTCCAGATGTTCAAGCTAGTTTTAGAAAAGGCAGAGGAACCAGAGATCAAATTGCCAACATCTGCTGGATCATCGAAAAAGCAAGAGAGTTCCAGAATAACATCTGTTTCTGCTTTAATGACTATGCCAAAGCCTTTGCCTGTGTGGATCACAATAAACTGTTGAAAATTCTGAAAGAGATGGGAATACCAGACCACCTGACCTGTCTCTTGAGAAACGTGTATGCAGGTCAGGAAGCAACAGTTAGTACTGGACATGGAACAACAGACTGGTTGCAAATAGGAAACGGAGTACGTCAAGGCTGTATATTGTCACCCTGCTTATTTAACTTATATGCAGAGTACATCACGAGAAACGCTGGGCTGGAAGAAGCACAAGCTGGAATCAAGACTGCCAGGAGAAATATCAATAACCTCAGATATGCAGATGACACCACCCTTATGGCAGAAAGTGAAGAAGAACTAAAGAGTCTCTTGCTGAAAGTGAAAGAGGAGAGTGAAAAATTTGGCTGAAAGCTCAACATTCAGAAAACTAAGATCATGGCGTCTGGTCCCATCACTTCATGGGAAATAGATGGGGAAACAGTGGAAACAGTGTCAGACTTTATTTTGGGGGGGCTCCAAAATCACTGCAGATGGTGATTGTAGCCATGAAATTAAAAGACGCTTACTCCTTGGAAGGAAAGTGATGACTAACCTAGATAGCATACTAAAAAGCAGAGACATTACGTTGCCAACAAAGGTCTGTCTAGTCAGGGCTATGGTTTTTCCAGTGGTCATGTATGGTTTTTCCAGTTGGGCTATAAAGAAAGCTGAGCACTGAATAATTGATGCTTTTGAACTGTGGTGTTGGAGAAGACTCTTGAGAGTCCCTGGATTGCAAGGCGATCCCACCAGTTCATCCTGAAGGAGATCAGTCCTGGGTCTTCATTAGAAGGACTGATGCTGAAGCTGAAACTCCAATACTTTGGCCACCTGATGTGAAGAGTTGACTCATTGGAAAAGACCCTGATGCTGGGACGGATTGGGGGCAGGAGGAGAAGGGGACGACGGAGGAATAGACGGCTGGATGGCATCACCGACTCGATGGACATGGCTCTGAGTAACTCCAGGAGTTGGTGATGGACAAGGAAGCCTGGTGTGCTGGGATTCATGGGTTGCAAAGAGTCGGACATGACTGAGTGACTGAACTGAACTGAACTGAACTGAAGCAGAAGGTATTTAAATCTAGGCCAAGGAGGATGGTTGTGATAACAAGAAGAAAAGCATAAAAGGAGCATTTTGTGTGTGAAGAGAACAAGAGTATCTCCATGTGGTGGATTATTACAAAAAGTGCCTGGGAATTAAGTTATTAAGCAACTTTTAAAGCACTTACTTGGCTGTTTGTATTAAAATATACAAAGTTAAAATAGGCTGCTTGACATAAAATCAGTGGGTAAAAAAAGTCTCAGGAGTAATATAGCAAAATTAGATACAAAGTTGTTTAACATCATACAAGGTAATATACATGCAATCTTTAGGGTTATCTTTTCCAGTGGACAGAAAGTATGTGTTACTGATCAATCTTCTAAAAGTTAACATCTAACTTTACAGTCTAACTCT
Organism: Muntiacus reevesi; assembly: GCF_963930625.1. NCBI lineage: Eukaryota > Metazoa > Chordata > Mammalia > Artiodactyla > Cervidae > Muntiacus > Muntiacus reevesi. The sequence continues at coordinate 30,172,828 of NC_089269.1, forward strand.
AATCAATAGTGAGTCAAACACACAATTCCCTAGGACTCCAGCTGACTCTCAGATGGAGTTTGACAATGCTCTGATAAAAGGTCAAAAAGGCACTTCTAGATACTTTTTAACTTGATTTGTCAACAGTACCCTCTTGGGCTTCCCAGGTGTCACTAGTGGTGAAGAACCTGCCTGCCAACCCAGGAGACATAAGAGATGTGGGTTTTATCTCTGGAAGGAGGACATAGTGATCCACTTCAGTATCTTGCCTGGAGAATCCCATAGACTGAGGAGCCTGGCAGGCTACTGTCCACAGGGTCGCGAAGACTCAGACACGACTGAAATGACTTAGCAAGCATGCACCCCGTTAAATAGCTTTACCATACCCAGTTTGTAAAGGAAACTGAGTCTTAGCAATATTTGGCAAAGCTCAAATTACATGACTGATACTGGGAAAAAAAAAAAAAACTGAACTCTTAAATCCTGATTTATTTGATTTCAAAACCATAGACTTTGAACTATGTAAAAAGGATTAACAGTTTATGTTTATCCTGTTCCAGGCAATAGCTAAGTGCTAAACTAATTAATTCAATACTTGAACAAAACAGCCCCCATCCAAAAAAAAAAAAAGAAAGAAAACAAAAATGTAAGATTGTTGGAGAGATTCCCACTCCACAAATGAAGAGACCAAGATGGGAAGGAGTGAGGGAAGGGGAGGGAGTCAGTGCTTCAAGACCCAGGAAGGTAGCTAGGATTCAGCCTTCTAAGACTGGGCAGTGTTGTTCATAACATACCTCAGTGTGTGCTGAAGACAGGACAGACAAAAGCTACAGAAGGGAGGGAGAAGCTGCTTGCAATCTTCCCTGAAGGAGCTGAAACTTGCTTTCTGTGGTTCTTAACCATTTGGGGATCATATATTAATCTGTGACTAAGAAAGTTATGGTAGTTCTTCTCCTAAAACGTGCATATCTGTGCTTTTGCACAAAATTTGGAATCCCCTTTAGAGGTTTATGCACTCCGATGATGCTAAGCATTTACTTCTGCATGAGGCTACCAATAGGTAGTCAGAGAGGACTCCTATTGACTTTTAAAACAAATATCATATGATACTGCTTGTATGCTGATCCTAAAAGGACATCTTCAGCAACATGAATGGACCTAGAGATGGTCATACTAAATGAAGTAAGTCAGACAGAAAAAGACAAATATATAATATTACTTATATTTGAAATCTAAAAAAAAAAAAAATGATACAATGAATTTATATACAAAACCAAAATAGACCTACAGTCATAGAAAACAAACTCATGGTTACCAAAAGGGAAAGGGTGGGGTAGGGATAAATTGGGAGTTTGGGATGAGCATGTACACACTATTATACCTAAAATAGGTAACCAACAAGAGTTTACTATGTAGCACAGGGAAATATACTCAATATTTTGTAACAGTTATAAGGAAAAATAATCTGAAAAAGAATATATATATATATTCATTCATATATATATGTACGAATTAGTTTGCTATACACCTGAAACTAACATTGCATTGCATCCAATACAACAACTATACTTCAATTATTTTTTTAAAAAAAGGACATCATATTAACCTCTCTGGGTATTATTTAAGCACACTGTATAAATAAATAGAGTTTTGACCAAAATATGGAGGATGAAAAATAACGCAATTCTTACCTTCCTCCAGTTACCACCAGGACCAAATCCTCTAATTTACTCTGATCTAATTCCAACATCATGATTTCCTGAAAATCCACCTTTTCTCAGGAAGGGATAATGAGATGTGAGGATGAAAGAGGAGTTATGAGCACATACTCTGATTTAAATATCCTGGTTTAAATACCAGCTTTCCTAGTTTCTAGTTGTGAGTTTTTGTTTTTTTTTAACTTCTTCATGTTTTAATATCCTTATCTGTGAATTGAGGTTAACAAGAGTACTTACCTGTTATGAGGCTTCAGTAAACTTGTATGTGTGTTATACAATGTTTGAAGCAATATTTGGCACCTCGTAAGTACTATATAAACATTTGTTAAATAGTTGGCACATATCCGAAATCCTTCTCTTTTCTTTTGATTGAATATATAGAGAACATATTATCAAATATTGAGTCTGCAATAGCACTTCCTAAGGTCTGTAACATTTCTATGACTCTCTTTTGGAGGATATAACTCCAACTCTAGGATTTTAAAACTCTATAGTGTATTTAAATGAGACTCACTGATGATTTAAAAAACACTAACTTTCTACAATATGGAAAAAAAAGATTTGTTTCTATTCCCAAAACTGGAGATATAATTTATAAATTACTTTTTCTTTCTACAGGTTAATATAATTTCACTTAAAGTTTTCTGGCATTTCCTGACTAATTAATTAGGTAATGTTAAATATGAGTTCACTGGAGAAATATGTAACTAACGTATATTCTTAACAATGAAGCTTTATCTTATTGTACTTTAAGTTATTGAATTGATGAACTACCATTATCTTAATTGGGGCTTTACACCGTGACATAATTTTATCTCAAGAAATTACCATTTTGTTTCCTGACATCTTACTACAATAGATATTCTTGGTATTTTATTGAAAAGATGTTTTATGACTTCATATTTTATTGTAATTTAATCACAATCAACAAAATTTTGTATATTATTTTAAGTAAGGAACATTTTGAAATTTATACATTGCCTCAAAAGTAAGAAATCTTCTCACTCACTATGTTAATTCTGATAGGGAAAACTGTGTCTTATAACATCTAACTTGACCAAGAGCTTTGAGAATATTTTCTTTGGTTAATTTAATGCTCTGTTAGTATTTCTGAGTTTCTTTTTCCTATTCCTAGATAATATTTAACATTTATTTACCTTAATCAGAAGTTGTGAATCTTCAAACATTTTAAAGATGAAAAGACCTTACATAATTTTACATCATTTACGCAAACATGATATATTGCTCACCTTCTAGAGTTATGAAGCAATATATTTTCAGCTTTCTTTAATTTACACTATGCAAACTTTACAATGTTTCTTATTATATTCTTTATGCCATTTTTGTCATAGATGGATTGATTAAGAAATTATAATATTTACAGATAAAGTGGGGGCAGATAAAAATTTTGAAATGTATTTATATATTCTACTACAGATCAATTTTTATTATTTGAGGAGCATTGCTTAAAAATAATACAGTTGACTTTAAACTGACACAGAGGCGCATTCATCTTTTTGACTTAAGATAGTTTTCTTATTCAGATTATAAATGTATCTTCAGCAAGTGATGTGTATCTAAATCAGATTACCTTCTTTAGTAAATTTTCAATGAGCATGTTCATATTTGAACAGTAGAGGGAGCTCTAAAAAAGCTTAGTGAATAGAAAAGTTGAGGCAAAAAGCAGTAAATACAAGATTCTAGGTAAAAATTTACTAAAAATGCACAACTCAGAAGTCAACAAACGAATTTCAAAATCATATACTTCTAAAAATCCTTTATATACTGAATATGTTTTCCTCATTGTTAGTATCTTTAATACCTGTTTTATTTTGAAGGGCTCTAGATATTCAAAAGTCATTTGTTATTTGTGTATATGTCCTGTCAAGTTTATGTATAAGTTTACTTAAGTGTATCTGGACTAGGCTTTTTTATATGACTTATCCTCTGCATTTTATGCATGCTTTAGTCATATTAACAGTTTGTGAACACTGATACTTTCAAGAACTTTATTGTTCAAAAGACTGGCTTACTGACACTGTGGGTCTAAACAGGGATAAATGACTCTATATAAGCCCAGAACTACCTAATGGCTGTAGCTAGTTGATGAACAGTTGATATTTACTGAGAATTTATCAGACATTTCATGCTGCTCTGGGTCTCTAATAAATATAAAAGGAATACAACTAAGTGGAAGTATTCTCAATGGCATGGTGTAGCTTTAAATGGCTCATGAAAAGAATGTAGGACTTGAACTTGGTTCTCAAGGGGGTCTCCACTTTTGAGATGAATAACTTATTCAGATGTAATGACTCATGCATCTCAGGATTGACTTGAGGGTTGCATGACATAATAAAGGTAAATTTCCTTAAACGATTACTGAGTCACAAGTCTTTAATAAGCAATCCCTTTTTCCTTGCATGTACATTAGAGTTAGTAAATGTACACAATCCACTGTCCACATTCTTCAGATTAAAAATCTCTGAAAACTGATATTGTTTTCCATATAATTGACTTTGTGTAAAAAGCTAGCCTGAGCCAAACTAATTCAGTAACGAGGGGTTACCTCAATTGAGAGAAGTTACATATATTAATTATATTTTGTGCTTTACAAACAAATGCCATTTTCCTGAACATCCTGTTTGATTATCAGTGCTCGGTAGAACATTATGCAGGTGTTATATCATATCTTGAATATGCATCCCATATAATAGTTCTAGGCTTTAGAAACTTCTGAACTTCTAACACATTCTTCCCTGGTGGTTCAGATGGTAAAGAATCCGCCTGTGATGTGGGAGACCTGGGTTCGATCCTTGGATTGGGAACATCCCCTGGAGGAGGCCACGGCAACCCACTCCAGTATTCTTGCCTGGAGAATCCCATGGACAGAGGAGCCTGGCGGGCTACAGTCCATGGGGTTGCAAAGAGTCAGACACGACTGAGCGACTAAGCATAGCACACACACAGAACAGTGTTTAATTTATCGGGTAAGAAATTAAAGATGAATATCTATCACGTAGAGAAAACCTAAGCAATAATCTGTCATTACATGGGCTGCTATGATCTGAATGTTTGTGTTCCCTCATTAGGTGAAATCCTACCCCACAGTGTGATGGTAATAGGAAGGGGAGTCTTCGAGAGGTGATTAGAATTAGATGAGGTCATGTGGGTGGGGTCCTTATGAATGGGGTTAGTGCCTTCCTAAGAGTCAGGAGAGGGTTTGCTTTCTCAGCTTCCTACCATGTAAGCACACATTGAGAGGTTGGCAGTCCACAGGTTGGGAGAAGGCCCTCAGCTGAACTTGATCATGCTGGCAGCCTGATCTCACACTTTACTTTTTTTTTTTTTAACCTACAGTCCGAATTTATTATTTTTTTTTCTTTTTCAGTGGGTTTTGTCATACATTGATATGAATCAGCCATAGAGTTACACGTATTCCCCATCCCGGTCCCCCCTCCCACCTCCCTCTCCACCCGATTCCTCTGTGTCCTCCCAGCCCACCAGGCCCGAGCACTTAACTCATGCATCCCACCTGGGCTGTTGATCTGTTTCACCACAGATAATATACATGCTGTTCTTTCGAAACATTCCACCCTTGCCTTCTCCCTCAGAGTTCAAAAGTGTGTTCTGTACTTCTGCGTCTCTTCTTCTGCCCTGCATATAGGGCCATCGTTACCATCTTTCTAAATTCCGTATATGTCACACTTTACTTTGTTATAGCAGCCTGAACTAAGATATAGGCCATCACACATTCAGGGATTTACAGCTACATCAAGCCACTTAATAACTGACTGCTATATTACATATACATTATAACAGCATTATGTGGAACCACTAAATTCTCCCTAAGCATAGAAACCACTTCTACATGATATGATGATAACCTAGTTAGCTACAGATTTCTCCCCCAAATCCTGGCATGTATTTACATCACTTAGTTGAACACAGCATGCTAGGGGTCCATATATTTAGGAACACTATACAATTTGTTAGATAACAGGTGACCAATCAAAAACAAAATTATTAGGAATAATTATAAATAGAGGGATGACAATGAAATGATTTACAATATATCTAATAGAGTTAAAAAATACCCCTGCTTCTGCACTAATGATTTGATAGGTGGAATGCCAGAAATACTACCAGAATTTCTCCTAAACAGATATAAACAGCATATTTAAGAACAGTAATATGAACTCTTTTCTCTGCCTGAAAATGAAACATGAGAAAATTGAAGACAAGAAAAACACAGATGTGAATGAAAGTGACCCATTTAGAATTTAGGGGAAAAGTTTTCCTAGTTGTTGAGCATTAGGCGTGTACTCCTATTGGCCAAATGTCTTTGAAACACATGTAAGCCAATAGATCCCAACACAGTTTTAATGCAGCCTCGTATATACAAGAGACCCCTCCCCTTCCAGAGGTTTTCAGTGTCAACACTAAATGCAACTGTGAATTCAGTTTCAATTGCTAAGTAGGGGGAAAATATGTCTTTAGATACTTTCCTAACAATAACTGAGATATTATACTTGCATACATACATTTCCAAAATAAGGTAAGTGTAGCATGGGCAAAATATGAGATGGCATGAAAAGAATAGCTTATTAAAGGAAATTGATGAATATGAGGTCAAAAATCCCAGACACAGAACACAATGCTTATAAGTAAAGCAACATGCTGAATGAATATTTTTGCCTATGAGCACGGTTATGTAATTTTCAGACAATATAAAAACTGCAGCTATTTTCAGTGATACCACTACTTTTCTTCCTCTTTTTTTAACGATAGAATGTTTTTGCCTTTTCCTTGTCTCAAGTTCTTTTCCCACTGTGGGGCTTGTTTATTTGCTAGCCACAGTTTTATTTTGGTTTTCCCTGCTGTGTTGGTGTTAAAACAAATTAGTTTAATATATTTCCCTAAAGGTAGTTGATTTAGACATTTTCTCTCCTATGGTAAAGATATAAATGGCTTAATAAATTTATTTTAAGGTAACTGCATTTTAGTGCCTCTGTGACTTACTTCCTGCTGAGGAATCTCAGTATGCTGCTGTGAAATATTTTGAAAGCTTCCTGAAGAGTTGGACTGTTGTTTCGTCTGATCATCACACTGAAATCATGCAGAGCTTCCTTCCCTGTTTCGTTTTCCTTCCTCTCTCCCCTTCACTCTCCTTTCCTTTCTCCATCTCTCCTTTTCTTCCTCCTTCCTTTCTTCCCTCCATTGTGGTGATATTTGCTATGCATTTTGTAAACATTAATGATTAGAAGAATATTTTGTGTATAAAATCACTTGTGTTGGCCTTTTCTATCTGGCTTTACTTCTTTTATAATAAAATTATCCTCAGTAAAAAGCATATGAGTTTTTTTAAAAACTGATCTACATTCTTTAGTGAATTTTTAATTTTGATTAGGCTGACTTGGGAGATTCTCAAGATAGAGGGTTTTGAGCAATAGAAAAAGAAACAGCAGAGACTCTGTTCCTCTAGGCTCTATTCCAAGCCTAAGGAGCAAGAGGCTTAAGGAATTCCCTGGCCCAGGCAGCAGGTACTTGGAACTGAGTGATGTACTAGAGGATGTACTAGTGATGTACTAGATGGGAAATGCACATTGAACTTCATGCTGCTGCTCTGCCTGTGCTCTCATTAGAGCCCAGGTGAGTCTAATTTTAGAAACCCCCTGTTTATTACACTTCTGTCTTGGGCAAATAATAGGTACTCTCTGCACATATGATTAGCAAGTTTTCTGGGGAAACTGTTGGTCTTCAGACCTTTTTGCTTCATTGTTTTGGGAAGTCTCTTAGTATCCAACCTTTTACTGTGTCTGCTAGCGTCAAGTTCTCTTGAGTTGGCCATCATGCAGAATTCCATGGTAGTTCAGCTAGTAAAGAATCCACCTGCAATGCAGGAGATCCCGGTTCCATTCCTGGGTCAGGAAGATCCCCTAGGGGAGGGCACGGCACTCCAGTATTCCTGCCTGGAGAATCCCCATGGACAGAGGAGGCTGGTGGACTACAGTCCATGAGGTCGCAAAGAGTCGGATGCGACTGAGCAGCTACGCATAAGATACACCTATAGGAAAAGGCACTGCCTTGAGGAAGCCCCAGCACACCACCCCAGGCAATTCACTGCCTGTATTTATTTCAGTAGAAACTTGGTAGACAAAAAAATCTATTTTCCTCAAAAGAAACTTTGATTTTTCCCTAAGGGTGTACTCGCAGGCACAGAGAGCCCAGTGTAGATGGTGATCAAGCTTTCTCAATCAGCGGGCAATGGCAGGGGAGCAGGTAATAGACACAGACCAATAGTCACGTGTCTACTATGGAATGGATGTTGCCATTCACTTTTCTGGATGGTCTGAAGTTATAGTTAATACTCCTTCTCCACTGTATTTGACTACCCACTCGGTGAGCCCATAGAGCGTACTTAAATATGAATCAGTGGGATTCCCAGGTGATGCTAGTGGTAAAGGTCTGGGTGCCAATGCAGGAGAAGTAAAAGACTCCGGTTCCATCCACAGGTCAGGAGTAGGCAATGGCTACCCACTCCAATATTCTTCTCTGGAAAATTCTATGGACAGAGGAGCCTGGCTGGCTGCAGCCTATATGGTCTCAAAGAGTCAGACACAACTCAACGACTGAGCGCACACACACAAATGTGAATCAACACTATGTAGTCAGACAACAGACACCTTTCATTACTTATTTACCAGAAACAACAGCAAAAGCAATTTCTTTTTTTTTTTTTTTCATTAGGAGAAAGTTATAAACTGAATGCTTGCATCTCCCCTCAGATTCATATATTGAGATTCCAAACCTCAATGTAATAGTATTAGGAGTTGTGGCCTTTTAGCTTCCAATACCTGAAGATTTTAAGTGCAAATCCACAAAGTTTCTTTTGTATGTAAACCCCAGAAGGGGGAAAAATGGGGATATGCTGTGGTCTACTTGCATTGCAGACTAAGGACATAGACATTTTTATTAAAGTTGATGCCATAAAACTGAAATTCAAAAATCACAGAATTTTAGAGCTACTATCTATGCTGTGGATAAATATTAACAAAAATTTTCAGGATTCTGTGGCTATTATTATACCAATAACTGCATACAGACATATCTTAGTTTTGAGTAGTATGCAACATTTTCCTATATCAATACACTTTTTCTATTAAAGTTATGATCTATGAAAATGGAAAAGCAATTCATTTCACAAATATATCAAATTACATGAATTGAACAGGTAATAATATATCAGAAATCAATGTGAATTTTTTCTCTGCACCACTCTCAGACAGCTTAAGGCAACAGAATCTCATTAGAGCAAAGAGGATGAAAACAGTCAAGCCTCTGCAGCCACCTTCCCGCATTTGGGTAATTTCAAGTCCATTTTGGCTTCTAGTGGCTGATTGTCAGGGTCAGTAAATATCTCAACTTACCTGGCGTGATCAAGATTTACCTGATGGTCCTGACTTAATATTTTGCAGCTCATTTTCCCTTTCATTCTCAAAACCCTCCAACTCAGAAATACAGTATATGCTTACCCTATATATGTGATTCATTTTACTACATAAACATAAAACAAGTTGCAAGGCAAATATTCAGGCCTGAGTAACATACAAAGTACCACACTGCCAACATTTCATTCTTTGAAAATAACATGCGAGAAAACACGATCTATTAAACAGATACTTTCGTGTGTGAAGATAAAGAAAGGTTATCACTTTTTCTGTATTTTTCACTGTTCTATAATTTATTGCTAATTTCATCTACTTAGGCTTATAGTAAAAATGACAGCTCTGGCTGGAGAAATGTGAACTATGTAACTAAATCTGGTATATTCCCACCTCTGTGTGCCTGGGAGATGAGTTAATAGTTTCAGGTCAGAAAGGTTCCATTTTGGTACCTCTAGAAAGGTCATGGCATCGCAGAGCTTGAAAAGATTAACATGCATTCAAAAATCTGAACGATTAACTTCTTGCCCTCTGACTGACCTGTGCACCACATAAACACAATTTGAATAAAAAAATGTGAGGGCAACATTCTTTTGATAGACCTGTGGTTGTCTTCCTTGTTCGGGTCTTTACAGGCTGAGAGAAGGGTGGTAAATTACTGCCATTAACTATGCATAAATGGAACCCAACTGTCCATGGCAAAGAAGATTACTATTTGTGTATCCATAAATAAAATTTTTCTTCAGTTCAGATCATTTAAAAATACAAAGTAAAGCAAATTCCTCTGTGTTTAAAACATGAGAATTTATAAATATATCATAATTTTCAGGTGATAGCATACTTCCTGATATCTACATTCTAAAAATTTTTGAAAACAGATAACTGTCTTTTTAATAACCTGGATTTAAAAATATCTTTGTATATTGTTACTGCAGTATCAGTTCAGTTCAGTTCAGTCGCTCAGTCCTGTCCAACTCTTTGCAACCCCATGAATCGCAGCACACCAGGCCGCCCTGTCCATCACTAACTCCCGGAATTTACTCAAACTCATGCCCATTGAGTCGGTGATGCCATCCAGCCATCTCATCCTCTGTCGTCCCCTTCTCCTCCTGCCCCCAGTCCCTCCCAGCATCAGGGTCTTTTCCAATGAGTCAACTCTTCACATGAGGTGGCGAAAGTATTGGAGATTCAGCTTCAGCATCAGTCCTTCCAATGAACACCCAGGACTGATAAGTTTAAAAGCCATTGCTTAAGATACAGTAATGAATAGTGTAGACACTGAGCATTTACTTTCTTATTATGATAATATATATTATGTCTTGTGGAAAAACTGATAATACTCTCTCTTAGGAATACACTAGCTGTGTTCAAAAGTTTAAGCAGACCTGCAGTCAAGATTTGAGTCCTGAGGTATTTGATACCAGGCATATCACAAACTATAACATCAACATCTGATAAACTATTGACAACTAAGAAGCAAATAACAAGGATATGGGGAAATAATTACTTTGAATCCCCATATCAAAACTAGCCCAACAGTAACACAGTTTAGCATTCAACAAGCATTTTTTTCAGGGATGAACAAGAATAATAATAATCTTAAAAAGCCCACTTGGTCCTTCTGAAAACATTGGCAGAGGCAGTTTAAAGGTTCTGAACAAGCAGCAAACAGAAGCTGTGAGCTCCTTAATGTGGTAAGGTTAGTGCTCTCAAAATTATCATGGTTATCGCCCCATAAAATCCATTAATGTATTCAGCAGCACTCCTAATAGAATTAGCAAGGAAAATCTGACTCATAAAAGAAGGGATGGGCAGAAGATCTGATGACAGAACTTAAATTCTCTGTTTTCCTTAGTAAAATGTGATTATTAGTTGGCTGCATCTTCTCCAAGTTTTTCAAATTATTCAGCACAGCTTAATAAAATATCCTTTAAATATAGGGCTTCCCTGGTGGCTTAGCTGATAAAGAATCTGCCTGCAATGTGGGAGGCCTGGATTTGATCTTTGGGTTGGGAAGATTCCATAGAGAAGGGAATGGCTACTCACTCCAGTATTCTGGACTGGAGAATTCCATGGACTGTATAGTCCATAGGGTTGCAATGAATTGGACACGACTGAATGACTTTCACGTTAGATACAGGAAGACTTTCAGGCAAATTTTGACAGATCATGCCAAATGCTTCTTCCTTTTCTTATAATTGTCTAACCCAAGAAACTATTGATTCAAGTCCAAATAGAGAGGTAGAAGAATACTTGATAGGAGAGAGGCATAAAGAAGGAGAAAATAGAGATGAATTCTGCTCACATGCTAATAAATCCTCCACTAATAACATGCATTCATCAAATTGAATGTTTTTGTTGAAAACATGTATTTCATCATATACATAGAATGTAGGTAAAATTAAGACAACATTTTAGTCTAAAACCTCATTCTTAGTAAAAAGGTTAAAGGAACATAAGGCAAATGTCATTTCAGGTATAATATGCTGGACAATATGGATGGTGGGAAGTATAATCAACAGGACAAAAGAAATCTGCTGAATTAAATTGAGGATGGTGACTTTCATTCTCCAATTGTTCTGTAAGAATAGAATAAGAACAGTTGAATGGAGAGAGGCAACTGAGCCTAAAAAAAGAGATCTGACCAGAGAGATGGTCCACACTCTGTTGATCTCTGTAACAGAGAGGATGAGGAGAACACAAAAGATAAAAAGATCTGTGTGCCTTACAAGATACACCAGCAGGAAGTTTGAAAGGCAAAGCAATCCTAAAACATTTATCAACACCATCAGAGAGTGCATTCATTTATTCTGATCATAATATCGATGGCTATCAATTATCAAGTATCTGCTACAATTCTGACATTATCAGAAATATTATTTTCAATTTTACTAAGACTCCTATATGGAAGGTAGAATTATGCTCAGTTTAAAGATGGAGAAACAAAGCCTCAGAGAAGTCAAATATCTAATCCAAGCAAAAGCCAAATGTGAATGTGAATCTATGACTGAAAATGTGGTCTGTCTGCCTCCACTATGATATGACCTGTCAGCATTTATTCTGTGACTAGATATCCCAGATAGTCAGTGAGATATTGGGCTCAGAGGACAAATAAAGCATGACATTAAATCTCAAGAGACTTACACTCTAATAGATACAAATGACAAGCACAGGTGTTGCCAGGTCACTGAGATATATGAAAGGAAGATGCCAGCAGAACTCTCAGAAGTTTCCCAAAAGGGATGTGTGTTATCCTAAGTTATGGAGAAGGTCTGGCAAAGTAGAGGGAAGTGAGGATTGAAAGATGAAGGTTCTCAGGTGAATGGATAGCATGGAGGAAAATGACAAGGTTTTGTGTGAACTGTAAGAATCTTGCCTTCTTTGGATTAGGGTGGACTTCACCTAATGATAGTGAGTTAGAGAGAAGGCAGGGCATTTTGAAAGTAAATCACATTCTCACTTACTTTCTGAATTTTTGTCTTATCTCAGCCACATCACAATAACGTACACTCTGAGCTGAAGGGCTTCCTGTGTCTACCACGTGGCACACACATGCTTCCTTGTGCTATCTTTAGATGGCTTTTGATCTAATTAATCAGAAATTATATCTCATATTTTTCATATTCTTAGGTTTGCATTTAATAGGTGCTTAACAATGACGAGGTATGTATGCCTGTGATGATAAAACAGTCGCATTTCAGTTCAGATTGATCCTACTAATGCAGAAAGGAAAGATATCTGCTTAATCTTTGTTGATACATGGTATTTTTCTAAAAGTTATAAGCCTGAGGTAATAATTTAAAGGAAAATATCTACATTTTAGGCTACTTATTTTTTTACAGAAGCATGGTCGATCTATGTTTCTGGTATACAGCAAAGTGATTCAGTTATACAAATATATCTCTTCTTTTTCAGCTTCATTTCCATGATAGGTTATTGCTAGATACTGAATATAGCTCCTTTTGTTATACAGTAGGTCCTTGTTATTTGTCTGTTTTATTTATAGTAGTATATTTCTGTTAATACCAAACTCCTAATTTATACCCCCCATCCTTTTTGGTAACCACAGGTTTGTTTTCAATGTCTGTGAGTCTATTTCTGCTTTTTAAATAAATTTACTGGTATCATTTTTTAAGCTATACATATAAGTGATAAATCATGTGGTATTTACATCTTCTGTCTGGTTTCCTTCACTTGATATGACCCATTCATGACCCATTCTCTAGGCCCATTCATGTTTCTGTAAATGGCAATATTTCATTCATTTTCATGGCTTAGTAATAGGCCGTTCCAAGGTGCTCTTATAAGGAGAGCACCCCTCATGGTACTAGTAATACAATAAGAAAAGAAGTTGAAATAAACAGTAATTAGAGGCACATGCAAGTATGATCTTGAGTAAAAATCAGGGCAGAAGTTGGGGAGAGATCTATGTTATGGCAATAGAATGAAGACACAGTGAAGTTTAAAAATTACATAAAAGTTACTGTATAAAACCTCAGATCAGTATAGATAATAAATTCATAGTTGCTTATCCATATTATATCACTCATTTTACTGATTTACATTTTATAGAAGAGGGAGTCTTAGGAACATTTAGATCTAGATGCATTAGCTTCCTGTATCAGTGATCACCCCAGAACAGCAGGAATTATTCTAGTCCATGATTGTACTAATTATCTTGCACTTACAACTTTTGGCTACAGTTGGGGTGAGCAGAACTTGAAATAAACCCTCTAACAGTCATATGGTTCTTGATTTTTAGAAGCCTGTAAATGATGTGTAAAATAAGGGGGGAGAAATTTACAGATGTATAGTTACCTCTACTCACCATGTGACTATCACCCATGAACATAGAAAAATGTATATGTGAGTGTTAGAAACTCAGTCATGTTCAACTTTTTGTGACCCCATAGATGGAAAACCGTCAGACTCTTCTGTCCACGGAATTCTCCAGGCAAGAATCCTGGAGTGGGTTGCCATTTCCTCCTCCAGGGGATCTACACAACACAGGGATGAAACCTGAGTCTCCTGCATTGCAGGCAGATTCTTTACCATTTGCACTATATATCATGCAGCAGAATCAAATATTTCTGGTGCCTTTCTAATCTGTGCCTTGCTTTGATAGCTTAGAAGGGTGAGGGGCGGGGGCGGGGGGTGCTTAAAACTGAAAATCTCCATGGAAATGCCCCATGTATAAACATCATCTAAATTGTTTGCTGTGTTTAAAAATAAGGATTGAGGATGCTTTCCTGGATTTGTAGTCTTTAAGAATATTGACCTTGCTTTGTGTATTTTATACCTTTGCAAAAATCCTGAATCTGCAATGTCAAATATGATCAGGACCATGACAGTCTGCTGAAGTGAATTTATCTCTCTTAAGTGTTTAAGGAGAATCTTGACATCCTTGGCAGGGGGTTCTAAGAAGTTAAGTTTGTTTCTTCCAAAGAAATTTTGATTTTTCATAATCACTATGGCTATGTCTTTGCAAGGTTCATGACTGCTCAATATTTTCAAAGTATCTTACTGCCAACCCGCAGGCCTTGCTTGTCTGAAGTGAAGAACCTTGGTAGCATCAACCTTAACATGAGGGGAAAAGGTGCAACCATTCTTTAACACATTAAAAAAAAAAAAAAAAAAAAAGGAGTTTCTTGGAGGAGAATCAAAGTGTAAATTTGAAACTATAAATATAACTTTATCTTATACAAAATGTATTTAGAAAAAGAAAAAAACTTCATGGTACTTATAAGAAATTATTTTTAAAGAAGAGGCATCATTATCCTAATGATTCATTGTGCTATTATAACATAAAATATTTTAAAATTGGTATTGCCATAGCTTGAAGCAGCTTATAACTTTGTTATGACATTTTCTTCCTCACAACACAGGCAAAATGTTTTTTCTTCTAAGTTAAGTAATTTTGAAATTCCCTGAATAGTACTTGAAAATTTTCACGCTTCTTGGAATAAATTATATTTCTTTATTCTTAAACTATGATGAAGTCACTGAGAAATGTCAGAAGAGATGTAAAACCCTAGGGAAGCTATTAACAATATAGCATTTCCAGTTCACATGGGAATGTGAATTCCAGAAAATGCAACTATCACAGCAGAGAGAATTGATCTTCTTAGCTGGGTTTATCTTGAATATATCATCTTAAATAGCAAAAGATAACCCATTTCCTCACATTTTTGGTGTTTTATGATAATGGTTTTTAACTTGACAGAAATTAGTCTGAATTGTGTCTACCTTGCCTTTAGCAGTATATCAACTATTTTGAAACTTTGACGTTCAATCACCATATGTAATCAAAGTAAACTAGTAGATTTAAAAAAAAATCCAGCAGAATAAAGCTTAAAATCAAGAATGAAGAAGGTACATGGGGTTAATACGTGATAGAACTAAAGCAGGAATTCTTTAAAAGAAACTTCCAGAAGACAGAGGAGCACTGAGCAGTAAGTCTAGAATACGCCCAGTTCAAATTAGAATGAGAAGTCAAGCTCTAAGAATGACTGAAAGGGGTTCATTTATTAGTTTCAGTTGGAGGATATCAGCTTAGAAGCAAAAGGGGAATGTGTTTTTTTGTTTCTTTCCCTTAAAGTAAGAAAAATGGTATGAATTACAAACTTAAAAATCAAAAGCCTCCCAGAAAAATCCCATCCTAGTTTGGGGCAAAGTGATTGAGATATGATTTAAGCAACTAACGATATATAAGGAAAATAATCCAATTGACATTTACATTAGGGTCTTTTGAATGGTACAGGGATCATGGTATTAAGCCCAGAGAGAATAATGCAAAATCTTGGTACACTTATTTGCTCTGCAAGGATAATAATTAAATGGTTATAACTCTCTAGAGGCATTTTGATAGATTCCAGTATTTAGATTCAAACTCTGAGTCAATAACTGCAAGCTTAATTCCGGAGAAGGCAATGGCAACCCACTCCAGTACTCTTGCCTGAAAAACCCCATGGATGGAGGAGTCTGGTAGGCTGCAGTCCATGGGGTCGCTAAGAGTCGGACACGACTGAGTGACTTCACTTTCACTTTTCACTTTCCTGCATTGGAGAAGGAAATGGCAACCCACTCCAGTCCCTGGAGAATCTCAGGGATGGGGGAGCCTGGTGGGCTGCAGTCTATGGGGTCGCACAGAGTCGGACACAACTGAAGCGACTTAGCAGTAGCAGTAATTATGGCTACCATAGACTATATGGTATTATCAAACTTGAAAACATAAAAATAAGAATATACTACAGAAGTTGGAAATGTTTGGAAATCTCTTTTGGGAAAAGAGATTGTGAGATAGATGGAGTGATAGGATGCTAGAAGTGTCATTCTACATCACGTGTGATTTCAGATACTTGGTTAAAAATTCAGACAGAAACATAGGGTTTTGTTGTATTATTTAGAGCTAGTAATAGTCAGTGGAAGGATCAAAAGTACTAACATAAATATGTGAAACTGGATAGGAAATGAAAGTGTATATAAGTTAAATGCTCATCTTTAATTTTTTTAAATTTTTTTCTTTCATTTATTTTTGTTAGTTGGAGGCTAATTACTTTACAATATTGTAGTGGGTTTTGTCATACATTGACATGAATCAGCCATGGATTTACATGTGTTCCCCATCCCGATCCCCCCTCCCACCTCCCTCTCTACCCAATCCCTCTGAGTCTTCCTAGTGCATCAGGCCCGAGCACTTGTCTCATGCATCCAACCTGGGCTGGTGATCTGTTTCACTATAGACAATATATATGTTTTGATGCTGTTCTCTCAAAACATCCCACCCTCGCCTTCTCCCACAGAGTCCAAAAGTCTGTTCTGTACATCTGTGTCCCTTTTCCTGTTTTGCATATAGGCTTATCATTACCATCTTTCTAAATTCCATGTATATGCATTAGTATACTGTATTGGTCTTTATCTTTCTGATTTACTTCACTCTGTATAATGGGCTCCAGTTTCATCCATCTCAGTAGAACTGATTCAAATGAATTCTTTTTAATGGCTGAGTAATATTCCGTGGTGTATACGTACCACAGCTTCCTTATCCATTCGTCTGCTGATGGGCATCTAGGTTGCTTCCATGTCCTGGCTATTATAAACAGTGCTGTGATGAACATTGGGGTGCACGTGTCTCTTTCAGATCTGGTTTCCTCAGTGTGTATGCCCAGAAGTGGTATTGCTGGGTCGTATGGTAGTTCTATTTCCAGTGTTTTAAGGAATCTCCACACTGTTCTCCATAGTGGCTGTACTAGTTTGCATTCCCACCAGCAGTGTAAGAGGGTTCCCTTTTCTCCACACCCTCTCCAGCATTTATTGCTTGTAGACTTTTGGATAGCAGCCATCCTGACTGGCGTGTAATGGTACCTCATTGTGGTTTCGATTTGCATTTCTCTGATAATGAGTGATGTTGAACATCTATTCATGTGTTTGTTAGCCATCTGTATGTCTTCTTTGGAGAAATGTCTGTTTAGATCTTTGGCCCATTTTTTGACTGGGTCATTTATTTTTCTGGAATTGAGCTTCAGGAGTTGCTGGTATATTTTTGAGATTAATCCTTTGTCTGTTGCTTCATTTGCTATTATTTTCTCCCAATCTGAGGGCTGTCTTTTCACCTTGCTTATAGTTTCCTTTGTTGTGCAAAAGCTTTTAAGTTTCATTAGGTCCCATTTGTTTAGTTTTGCTTTTATTTCCAATATTCTGGGAGGTGGGTCATAGAGGATCCTGCTGTGATTTATGTTGGAGAGGGTTTTGCCTATGTTATCCTCTAGGAGTTATATAGTTTCTGGTATTACATTTAGATCTTTAATCCATTTTGAGTTTATTTTTGTGTATGGTGTTAGAAAGTGTTCTAATTTCATTCTTTTACAAGTGGTTGACCAGTTTTCCCAGCACCACTTGTTAAAGAGGTTGTCTTTTTTCCATTGTATATCCTTTAAATGCTCATCTTTTAATACATGAAATAAAAAGTTTAAAGACAATAGAGTAATAAAAGCATAGCATATTGTTCAGAATCATAGAGATGACTAGAATCATAGAGATGACCATGAGAAGAACAAAGATACAAAAGGTGAAGAAAAGATTTCTACTGGGGAGGATGATAGGGTGTTAGGTTGTTGTACAATTTTGTTTATTTACCTATACATGATGTACTGGAGGAAAATAAGAATTATCTATAATAGCAATAAAATTATGTGAATTAGTACACATTATATCACAGTATAGATCTGTAACATACATCCATATTGTCCACATAGTAAAACCACTGCCTGTGCAATTTTCTTTTGAGATAGCTAAAGCTTTTGAAAAAAAAGAAAAGATTTTTTATATAGGATCATAATGCCAGTCATGGAAGTAACTAAATTTACATATACAAAAATCTAGTCAATTAGAAATGCCTGATCATATAACTAAGTCTGAAATCTAACACGACCAATTTTCTTTCCTGACAGCTTATAATATGCTTTTGTATTGACTGCCACAATAGAGATAGACTCACTGACTCTAGGACACTGAATCACATATGTATGTTTTGGCTTTATTCCCTTTAAAATCAACAATAAAAACACCCTAATTGCCTTTTTTTTTTAAAATATAGAGCAATGGACTAGTTGCATGTAGATATATATTTTAAACACTCCAACAGAGTACAAATACATAATTCTCTTTCCTTTCTGAAGGTTAAGATTTACAAGGTTACATACTGATGTGCCCTCTCATTTTTTTTTTCATACCCCAGAGGAAAGCAAATGGAAGATGAATTTCTTCATCAGTATCTAGAGCTTGGAAAAGTGCTACAGTGGTGAAAATTTCTCATAGGAGATCCTAGTGTCTTAGGATATTAAACTGTTCTCAAAGAACACTGTTGTCTGAGAAAGCCTTAAATTACTGGCTACATTGACCAAACTCAAATGGTAATTACCTTAAAAATATTAATAGTATCCTTGCTGCAAAAAAATAAAGCTCAATAGAAACTCCACTTTTTAATTTAAGTAATGAGATATTTACTGTGCCATCTTAAGGAATTTTAAGATTTTTACGTTAACTTTCTACAAAGCACTTGAGATTTTATTCCAATTGACATCAAGCATACTTTATACAGGACCATGTTCTCATTTCTGGCCATTTACAATCAGAAATGAAAAGCATCGTTTATTCCTTCCTCCCTTCCTTCCTGCCTCCCTCCATCATTTCCTTCCCTTCTTCCTGGGTGGGGGGAGGAAGGGGGTGAGGTGCCTGTTCTTGGGTTCCTCTGTGTGCCCTTATTTTACAAAGCTCATATGATCCCTTAATATATCATTATTAAAAAGTACTCTGGAAAGGTTACAGGCCTTTGTCATCCCATCCTCCAACCTATTTACATAGTTCCTAGAATAGAATATGTATTCCATATCATGTCAATTGAGTTTACTCCATTTCACAGAAAATCTAATTGTACTGACCTTGATTTATTTATTGTTCATTTTGGCTAAAGATTTTCTATAAAATAAACATTTTACACATTTTAAAATAGCTCATTTTTGCAGGCAACAAAATTAGATCTGAACCACCTGCTTGTTGTGTGCGTGAATCAACATCAAATTCACAGTTCATCATGCCATAAATACTCATGCCTTGGGAACTTGCCAGACACATGCCTTCTTCACTAATGTGATTTCACCCCGATTCCCCACTATAGAATTGCAACTCAAGGAAGCAGCTAAACCATTCAGAGCACACACTTGGAAATGGTGCCTTTTGATACTGACTTGCATAAGATCAAGGTCCTGTTCATTTTAAAATCAAATCAAGTCAATGAAATACTCAAAGCCTATCATTCTATAAAAGAAGTTTCCCTACACAGTTGTCAGTCTTATTTCAGGTGAATGATGGATGATGGGGCTTAAGGAAAATGGGGTATACTGTAACGTAGGAGAAGATAAGCAGGCAGCCTCTGAGCAGTTTACACAGTGATGTTTGCCATTAGACACACACTTGTAATATAGGGCAGCAAAGTGGGACACAGCGATCAGGAAACAGTGAGAGATTACTATAGAGTTTCAATAAAAGCATGTGTGGCCAGATATATACCTTCAGTTATTATCTTTACTTTCATTATTGCAAAAATAATATGACCTCATGTTTTGTTTTGTTGTTTTAAATTACAAACAACATAAAAAAGCACCCAAGGAAAATAAAAACCTTCCATGGTAACTCAGAGTTCTTTCCGTGGCTCAGCGTCCCTTTGGTGGCTCAGTCAGTAAAGAACCTGCCTGCAATGCAGGAGACCTGGGTTCAATCCCTGGATCGGGAAGGTCCCCCTGGAGAAGGAAATGGCAAGCTACTCCAGTATTCTTGCCTGGAAAATTCCACTAACAAAGAAGCCTGGCTGGGTACAATCCATGGGGTCACAAAGAGTCGGACACAGCTGAGCGACTAACACTTTGGCTTTTCATGGTAACCCATATCTACTCCTGGATATATATAATAACTATTGTTAAGGAATTCCTTCCTGACACTTGCTGGTATATGTGCATATACATATTTTTTAAGTGAAAAAAAGCTACTCATGCTCTTTAACTTCAATTCCCTTCAGCATTCCTCTATATTACGTCTACAGATTTTGTTCTTTCTTTTAAACAAGTTATAACACATTTCATTGTTTGACTCAACCCTCTAAATAGATATCTAGGCTAATAGCATTTTTTTTTGTATGTGATCACAAATCATGCCAAAATATAATGTTTGTCCACGTTTTTCCATAAGATAAATTCCTTGTAGTAAAATTTCTGGTCTACTGATATGCATAATTCAAACTTTACTAAACATGCCAAGTTCTTGCACTAAGAAAGTCTAAATGCTTCACTGTACACCGGTGCCTGCTTCCCACAGCCATGATGATAATGAGTTTATCAAACACTACCTGCCAGTCTGATAAAGAATTTCACTGCTTAGATGAATAAGGAAAAAAAAAAAAAACACAACAAATTTTAAGAAGTTATAAAGGTTCAGTAAGATTTAATATAACCACCTCCATCAGGATCTGTCATGATAAACAATATAAATAACCTCACAGGTATGCTGTGGCAGAAAGTTCTTAGAGCAATCTACAGACTAACTTGCTGAAGGTCCAGGATTTATTCTGATAATTTTCAATGTCTCATAATTTTAAATGAGTGATTAATGGCTTGAACATTATTTCACATAAGAGTAGTAAGACTTAAGCTTTTCCCAACCCTGGCCAATGTTAAATAGCTAATCAATAGAGTTTAAAATTCTGGGTTTCTTTTTTTAAATTCAGAGATACCTTGCTTCTACCCCAACACTAATGAAACTCCAAGCTCACAATGATCTTATCATTAACTTCACTGGTCTCTTTTATACTCATTATAAGTAACATGTGACAGTATGGGCTACTGTCTCCTTGACAGTCACCAGTCCTTGGATTCCATCTTCCAGTCCATATCGCTGGGTTTTCTCATAACATTTTGGTTTTTCCATTTGGGATCCCCAGTAGGTCCTACTGGGGATTTTTTTTCCTACTGAACCCACCAGTTCTCCACTCTACCATTTGCTTATCTGACCAATCATCACACCTGCTACTCAGGGCATCCAGAATCAAGTCATCCTTTGATGATTTCCTAGTGCTCTTAAAGTCCAAAGTTCTAATATATTTCACAAGACCTGACATGATTTGTTTCTAGACTAATCTCTCATCTTTCCATTACAAAGACTTATTAATAGAGCTAACCAGATAGAATCCAATGGAACTATTTTTAGCACCTTGAAAATCCTTTCTCTTTACATCCTTCAGGTTAGATTGGGATATCAGGTCCTCTGGGATCCACTCAAATATGAGTCATATATTCCACATGGGTTCAAAGTAGAGTTTATTAATATGATAGTTACCATACTATATTATAATTGCTTGCTTAACTGGGCTCCCCTCTCTCAGCTCTCAGTAGACTGCTAAGTCTGTGAGAAGCTTATTGTTTTTTGACTCTATCATAGCACGAAGCCAGAAATGAGTCGTTCAATAATTAGTAGTGTATTAAATACCAAAAATAGAAAGCTGAGGCTTAAACTTGGCACTCCCAACAGTCCTTGGCTACTTATTTTAAGCTAATTACCCTGTATACAAATCATTCTATGTTCGTAGTAGTATCAGTTTAAGTGTCTGAATAAATATTGTTACCTCCTGAATTCTATATAATATACCACTTCAAATCTGGATTATTATTTATCAATTATTTATTGCATTGTAATAAATAATCAAATGTAATATTTAGCAGATACTATTGGAAAATATGTTATTACTTTTAAGTTTTTCCCCATGTATGCAATGAATAAATTCTTGAAAGACTGTAGGCATTATCAGTTCACTTCAGTTCAGTCACTCAATCAGTTCAACTCTTTAGGACCCCATGGACTACAGCACACCAAGCTTCCCTGTCCATCACCAGCTCCCGGGGTTTGCTCAAACTCATGTCCATCAAGTTGGTGATGCCATCCAACCATCTCATCCTGTCGTCCCCTTCTCCTCCCACCTTCAATCTTTCCCAGCATCAGGGTCTTTTCCAATGAGTCAGTTTTTTGCATCAGGTGGCCAAAATATTAGAGCTTCAGCTTCAGCACCACTCCTTCCAATGAACATTTAGGACTGATTTCCTTTAGGATTGAATGGTCTGATCTTCTTGCAGTACAAGGGACTTTCAGGAGTCTGCTCCAACACCACAGTCAAAAGCCTCAAATAGTTCGGTGCTCAGCTTTCTTTATAGTCCAACTCTCACATCCATACTGGAATGCATGCATTATACATGTCACATACGAGGAGGAACTAGCATTTGAAGAGAGATTACAATGTTCATTTTGTAATGGAGACAGATGATAAGCCTTTATCAATTACTATAGGCAGCAAGAGTGGTAAAGAATCCGCCTTCCAATGCAGGAGACATAGGAACCGCGGGTTGGATCCCTGGGTCAGGAAGATCCCTCAGAGTAGGAAATGGCAACCCACTCCAGTATCCTTGCCCGGAGAACCCCATGGACAGAGGGGCCTGGAAGGCTATAGTCCATGGGGTCACAAAGAGTCAGACACTACTGCAGCAACTTTTCATGCACACATGTATATTGTGATAGACAAAGTAAAATACAAAGAAGAACAAAACAATTAAGGAAGACTACATCAAGACCTTTATAAAGATAGTTACCTATTTATTATCTTATTGATATTAAACATCTAAAGAATCCTGTTAGATTGTCAGCTACCTGATGGCAGGAAACATTCTTAAACTATAAAAAGAAAGGAGGAGGAGAGAAACAATCTGGAGGGTAAGAGAAAATGAAATTGTTTGTACACATTGGGAGCTTGAAGTGATGGTAGGACTCGGTGGATGTTTTCAAATATTCAATAACTGCCAGGTAGACAGATAGACTATATCTAGGACTAACAGGGCAATGTTTTAAAAGGGCAAATGTGGATTAAACCTAAGGAGAGTTTCCTATTAAATGAATGTGTTGGAAAATGAACACAGGCTGCTGCCGGAAGAAGAGAATGCACTATTACTAAAGATGCTCCAGTGCATCATTGATGGCCACTTATCAAGGATGATGCAAAGGAAACAGGATAAGCTAGAATAAAGTGTGTATCGATGGAATAGTCTGAGGTACAAGGATATTTCCTGCTCTACTTGTTACATTGAAAGATCAACTTGATTACAATCACTAAGCAATTTAATTTTAAAATTCAAGGGAAAAATGGAGACTTTTCAGAGATGAGCTGAAGGCTTCCTTCCTGCTGTCACATTGGGCATGGTTTCAGGGAAAAAAAAAATCTCTATATAGGTTATGGGATTGAAATACATTTCTAATAATTATGTCTAGAGGCAGTAAAATTGTATACCATAGCTACTGTGATCTGCACTTTAGGACTAAGACTAGGGGAGAAGATGGGCATCTTGATTAAAGATTTTGGGAGAAAAGTTTCAAGAACTTGGTATATTTGCTCATGAAATTTAAGAATTGGAGCACATTTGCATTTCATGAAAAAATGTTTCAAAGTTCCAGTAAAAATGGCATGAAGACAGCATTTTATAAATAATTTGGCTTAATTAAATATCCCATTTTAAGGGTCAAGCTCCAATTTTTAACATTCATCTCACACCTCAACCCTTAATAAAATCTTGAGTTTGAAAATGACAAAAATTTCTAGGGAACATTTTGATATTTTAGTGATTAATAGTGTTATGTGCTGTGTGATGCTTAGTCACTCAGTCATGTCTGACTCTGCGACCTCATGGACTGTAACCTGCTAGGCTCCTCTGTCAAAGGGGATTCTCCAGGTAAGAATACTAGACTGGGTTGTCATGCCCTCCTCCAATAGTGTCATAGCCATCTGCAAAACCTATTTTAAAAAATTTTAAAAATTCACTCTTGAGTGGCTCTATTGCTACCTTGATAATTATATACCATCTTATATCTTATGTCATAGTCTTTTTACACATTAGAAAATTAGGAATCACACAAACAGTGGATTTGAGTGGGCACTGCTTCCATGGTCAGATCTCATAGCAGTTGAATGGCCTTATTTAAACACGTTCCTCATCTTTCCTTTGGCATTGGTGGTATCCTCTCCACTTCCCCATTTCCAATTTCTCAGGGTACACAGAAGCCTAAATTTGGCTGTGGTGAGAAATAACTGTTAACCTATTCCATTTTACTCTTCAACTGTGTTACTTTCTCCTTGAGATTTGCACTGAGCTTTACAAAAACCTCCCTCCAGGGACTTCCCTGACAACCCAGTGGTTAAGACTGCCTTCCAATGCAGAGAGTGTGGATTCAATCCCTGGTTGGGGAGCCAAGATTCCACATGCCTTGTGGCCATAAAACCCATATATATATTTATATAAAATAATGGAAGCAATACCATAAAAAACTCAATAAAGACTTTAAAAAGGATCCACATCAAAAAAATCTTAAAAAACAAACAACAAAAAGCTTCTCTCCAGTTCCCAGAAAGAAAAATGACAGATGATGGAATATTTTTTTCCGTATTTACTTCTCAATATTTCAATATATATTATTCTCTCTTCTTTAGAAATGCCCACTCTTTACCACTACCACTGATCAAGGCCTGAGATCCTTCTTTGTCTTCTCTGTTCTTCAGTGTTCTTCTACCAACCCTCAAGAGCATGGTAAAGTCTGCTTCTGTGTTTCAATTCCTAAACTCTGCCTCTCAGGCCTCTATCACATTTTACTTCATTTACAAGGGTGAACACGATGTGTGTCCAGATTAAATTAAAAAAAAAACACAGAATAAATATTGACTACAAAATTTCATTTTGTTTTCAGCATATAGAAAATGCCAGACCCACAGTAAACTCTCAATGAATGTTTGTTGAATGAATTGAATGTGAATAACCACTATCCTTTAACTACTATTTCTCTTCTCCTGGGAGATGGAAGAATCAATACTAATTAAAAGAAATATTCTGAACATCTAAGCACAACATGATAAATTTACTTAGGCCAATAATAAGGTAGTGATTTTTATATACACAGTATTCTGAAGAAGTGAAAAGGTGATTGATTTAGGAATATGAAATGCTATTAAAAAGATACTGATCTCTATCATGTGACTTGCTTTGCATGACATTAAAACAAATAATCCAATCTCACCAGGACTGTAACAGCAATCATATGATGTCCATCACAGAAGATATGCAGTTCTTATCCCCATAGCAACATCTGTAGTACTTATGCAAATCACTTTAAATTAACCTTGACATGAAAAAAAAAAAAAGTACCCTAGGGATGCTGCTGCTGTTGTGGCAGTTCAGATGAGTAACATGATTTTCTAATAAAACTTCACAGCAAAAATTAGGATAACAAGATCCTGTTAGCAAATTTTCTTAATATGCATTGGTTAAACCATACTGTCGGTGCTAGCATAGGGGTAATTAGAAGTATTACAGATAATGAGCTACCTTATTGATCATTGCCCTTTTGTAACCCAGCATAGTTCATGTAGAGGAATGTGTTCTGAATAATTTGCAGTTTAAAAACATGAGATAATGATAATTTTACACTTATAACTTTAAATTTTGGTATGAATTTAGTGCTTTTTCTTTCTCTTTTTAGGAATATTTTCCACAGTCAGCAGAATATGAAAAAAAAAAAATTACCCACCTAGACATAAATCCATGTTTCAAAAAAAAAAAAAAAGCCCTGTTTTATAAAACATGAAGTGTTGTACAAATAAAAATACATAGGCTTTAGGGCAAAGTCACATATTTCCATCATGGGTCTATTGAATTAAGATAGCGCTTTACTTGTAAGAATTGAAAGCTTATTTGAAAATGTATACCTAAGAGAGAAATAAATATGCTATTAGATTTCGCAAAATCCCAAAGTGGAAGACCATTTAATTTTAGTGCAAGTAAATTATGGAATTTCCTATTAAATATCATTTTTATTTTAAAATATATTTTATGTGTATTTTAATAAAATATGAAATCAGAAATCAAAGTATATGTAGCTGAACTGTAGGAACTAAATTAGGAAGGAAGAGTATTTTCTGAAAATAAATGTAACTGCTTCTGTGCATTGAATTTTGAAGATTCCCTAGAGTAATTAAGTAATTAGGTTTCTGCTTCTGAGCTGGATTACTTAAATATGGGGTAGCTAATTTTCAAAATTGTGAATTGAGTGCTGCTTGGCCCAAGGGACCAGCCCTTGAGATAGAAATATCACCTTTTGGTGGTTTGGATTTGGCCCAGAGCAATATGCAAAAGACACAAATGTAAAATTTTGTATAGAGTAAAGCCAAATTGTTAGAATTCCTTTGGTAAAAATAAAACTAATTTACTGTCAAGTGCTTAAGATGGTGGTGATGCAGGGTTGTAGTATATTTATTTCCTGGTGCTGCTATAACAAATTACCAAAAGCTTACAAACTGGAAACAAAAACATATTATTTTACAGTTCTGTCCAAATGGGTCACAAGGTGTGGGCAGAGGCTCTAGAAGAGAATCCTATGTGTCTTTTCTAGATTCTAAAGGCCATCCACCCACTGTCCTTGGCTCAAGACCCAAGTCTTCCATCCTGGAAGCTGAGCTAAGACCAGTGGCCCTTGCCGCCATATTTCTAATTCTCCTCTGCCTCTTTTCCTTGTACTAGGGACCCTTTTGATTATATTGGCTTGATCTGGTTTAACCTAGGCTAATCTTAAAGCGAGCTGATTAGCAAACTTAACTCTATCTACAATCTTAATTCTCTTTGCCTTGTAACCTTGTTTATTTTCAGGTTCTGAGGTCTAGAACATAGACATCTTTGGGTAGCCATTAATACTGCCTACTCTAAGTGAAATTGTCAAAAATCATGGGGTGAGTAGAGAAGAATTTATTAAGTCATATGCTTTGCTCAATGATGGGAAAAAATACAATTATTTTCCACTGAACTTCTTGAAATTAAATAAAAATAGAAACTGGACTTGAGTTATCCTAAGTAGACAAGGCCATTTAAACCATGTAGGCACAACTAAATCTAGCACATTTTATAAATGTAAGTGAAACTTAGGCAATAGCCACTAATAATCATAAAATAAACCTAACTGATCTTCCTAAAAATAGAATGAGATAATCACTTTTAACCAGTTACCTGCCATCTGGACACTCCCATTGTAATAACCAATCAACCAATCATTCATTGTAAAGGTAAACAACTCCTCATTTTCACTTTATAAGCCTACCTGTGATTCTTGTCCCTGAGCTTAAAACTGTCTTTGAATCTGGAAGTGTGTGAACTGTTTTTATATGTCCATTAAAACCTTGCTGCTGCTGCTGCTGCTGCTTAATCTCCTCAGATGTGTTTGACTCTGTGCAACCGAATGGACTGCAGCCCACCAGGCTCCTCTTCCATGAAATTCTCCAGGCAAGAATACTGGCGTGAGTTGCCCTAACCTCCTCCAGGGGATCTTCCCAACACAGGGATTGAACTGGGGTCTCCTGCATTGCAGGAAGACTCTTTACTACCAAGCCATCAAGGAAGTCCAAACTCTTACTATATATTATTTATTGATCTGGTGGCCTTAGTTGCCTATTTCTGGAATTTTGACAAAATACATTTCATTTGTACAATCACACTGAATTAAATTTGCATAATGAGCCACTCGGTGTAGGGCCACCAAAGACAGACAGATCATGGTGGAGAGTTCTGACAAAACATGCTTCACTGGAGAAGGGAATGGCAAACCACTTCAGTGTTACAGTCTTGAGAACACCTTGAACAGTATGAAACGGCAAAAAGATAGGAAACTGAAAGATGAATTCCTTAGGTCAATAGATGCCCAATATGCTACTGGAGATCAGTGGAGAAATAACTCAAGAAAGAATGAAGGGATGGACCCAAAGCAAAAACAATACTCAGTTGTGGATATGACTGGTGATGGAAGTAAAGTCCGATGCTATAAAGAGCAATATTGCATAGAAACCTGGAATGTTAGGTCCATGAATCAAAGTAAATTGGAAGTGGTCAAACAGGAGATGGAAAGAGTGAACATTGACATTTGAGGTATCAGTGAACAAAAATGGACTGGAATTGGTGAATTTAACTCTGAAGACAATTACATCTACTACTGTGGGCAAGAATCCCTTAGAAGAAATGGAATAGCCATCATAGTCAACAAAAGAATCCAAAATGCAGTACTTGGATGCAATCTCAAAAGCGACAGCATGATATCTGTTCGTTTCCAAGGCAAACCATTCAATATCACAGTAATCCAAGTCTATGCCTTAACCAGTAATGCTGAAGAAGCTGAAGTTGAACTGTTCTACGAAGACCTACAATACCTTCTAGAACTAACACCCAAAAAAGATGTCCTTTTCATTACAGGGGACTGGAATACAAAAGTAGGTAGTCAAGAAATACCTGGAGTGATAGGCAAAATTGGCCTTGGAGTACAGAATGAAGCAGGGCAAAGGCTAATAGAGTTTTCCCAAGAGAATGCACTGGTCATAGCAAAAACCCTACTCAGTAATACAAAAGAAGATTCTACACATGGACTTCACCAGATGGTCAATACCAAAATCAGATAGATTATATTCTTTGCAGCCAGAGATGGAGAAGTTCTATACAGTCAGGGAAAAAAAAAAAAAGACAAGCAGCTGACTGTGGCTCAGATCATGAACTCCTTATTGCCAAATTCAGCTTTAAATTGAAGAAAGCAGGGAAAACCACTAGACCACTCAGTCAGTCACTCAGTCGTGTCCGACTCTTTGCGACCCCATGAATCCCAGCACGCCAGGCATCCCTGTCCATCATAAACTCCCGGAGTTTGCTCAAACTCATGCCCATCGAGTCAGTGATGCCATCCAGTCATCTCATCCTCTGTCTTCCCCTTCTCCTCCTGCCCCCAATCCCTCCCAGCATCAGGGTCTTTTCCAACGAGTCAACTCTTCGCATGAGGTGGCCAAAGTATTGGAGTTTCAGCTTCAGCATCAGTCCTTCCAATGAACACCCAGGACTGATCTCCTTCAGGATGGGCTGGTTGGATCTCCTTGCAGTCAAAGGGACTCTCAAGAGTCTTCTCCAACACCATAGTTCAAAAGCATCAAGTTTTCAGTGTGCAGCTTTCTTCACAGTCCAACTCTCACATCCACACATGACCACTGGAAAAACCATAGCCTTGACCAGATGGACTTTTGTTGGCAAAATAATTTCTCTGCTTTTTAATATGCTATCTAATTTGGTCATAAATTTCCTAGACCATTCAAGTATAACCTAAATCAAATCCTTCACGGTTAAACAGTGGAAGTGAGAAATAGATTCAATGGATTAGATCTGATATGCAGAGTGCCTGAAAAACTATGGATGGAGGTTTCTGACAAGGTACAGAAAACAGGGGTGTTGACCATCCCCAAGAAAAAGAAATGCAAAAAAGCAAAATGGTTATCTGAGGAGGCCTTACAAATAGCTGTGAAAGAAGGGAAGTGAAAGGCAAAGAAGAAAAGGAAAGATATACCCATTTGATGCAGAGTTCCAAAGAATAGCAAGGAGATATAAGAAAGCCTTCCTCAGTGATCAATGCAAAGAAATAGAAGGAAACAATAGAATGGGAATAACTAGAGATCTCTTCAAGAATATTAGAGATAACAAAAGAACATTTCATGCAAAGATGGGCACAATAAAGGACAGAAAGAGTATGGACCTAACAGAAGCAGAAGATATTAAGACGAGGTGGCAGGAATACACAGGAGAACTATACAAAAAACATCTTAATGACCCAGATAACCACAATGCTGTGATCACTCACCTAGAGCCAGACATCCGGGAGTGTGAAGTCAAGTGGGCCTTAGGAATCATCACTACGAACAAAGCTAGTGGAGGTGATGGAATTCCAGTTGAGCTATTTCAAATCCTAAAAGATGATGCTGTGAAAGTGCTGCATTCAATATGCCAGCAAATTTGGAAAACTCAGCAGTGGCCACAGTACTGGAAAAGGTCAGTTTTCTTTCCAATTCCAAAGAAAGGCAATGCCAAAGAATGCTCAAACTACCACACAGTTGGAATCATCTCACATGCTAGCAAAGTAATGGTCAAAACTCTCTATGCCAGGCTTCAACAGTACAAGAACTGTGAACTTCCAGATGTTCAAACTGGATTTAGAAAAGGCTGAGGAACCAGAAATCAAACTGACAACATTCACTGGATCATCAAAACAGTGAGAGAGTTCCAGAAAAACATCTACTTCTGCTTTAATGACTATGCCAAAGCTTTTGACTGTGTGGATCACAACAAACTGTGGAAAATTCTTCAAGAGATGGGAATACCAGACCACCTGCCCTGTCTCCTGAGAAATCTGTATGCAGGTCAGGAAGCAACAGTTAGAACTGGACATGGAGAGCAGACTGGTTCCAAATAGGGAACGGAGTACGTCAAGGCTGTATATTTAACTCTGCTTATTTAACTTATGCACAGAATACATCATGAGAAATGCTGGACTGGAATCAAGATTGCAGGGAAATATCAATAACCTCAGATATGCAGATGACAGCACCCTTATGGTAGAAAGCAAAGAACTAAACAGCTCTTTATGAAAGTGAAAGGGGAGAGTGAAAAAGTTGGCTTAAAACTCAACATTCAGAAAACTAAGATCATGGCATCCGATCCTATCACTTCATGGCAAATTGATGGGGAAACAGTAGAAAGAGTGGCTGACTTTACTTTTCTGGGCTCCAAAATCACTGCAGATGGTGATTGAAGCCATGCAATTAAAAGACACTTACTCCTTGGAAGGAAAGTTATGAACGACCTAGACAGCATATTAAAAAGCAGAGATTGCTTTGTGAACAAAAGTCCATCTAGTCAAGGCTATGGTTTTTCCAGTAGTCATGTATGGATGTCAGAGTTGGACTATAAAGAAAGCTGAGTGCAGAAGAACTGATGCTTTTGACTGTGGTGTTGGAGAAGACTCTTGAGAGTCCCTTGGACAGCAAGGAGATCCAACCAGTCCATCCTAAAGAGATCGGTCCTGGGTGTTCATTGGAAGGACTGTTGCTGAAGGTGAAACTCCAATATTTGGCCACCTGATGCAAAGAACTGACTCATTGGAAAAGACTCTGATGCTGGGCAAGATTGAGGGAAGGAGAAGAAGGGGACAACAGAGGATGAGATGGTTAGATGGCATCACCAACTCAATGGAAATGAGTTTGAATAAACTCTGGGAGTTGATGATGGACAGGGAGGCCTGGCATGCTGCATTCTGTGAGGCCTCACAAAGAGTTAGACACAACTGAGCGACTGAACTGAACTGAACGGAATTAATGTCAACGACTAGATTTCTGGTGGGAGAAAGAAGTTTTTTTCAACTTATTTTCTTTATATGTAACTTTGCAGATGGACTACTTTTGAAAACTCTGCTTAGTTGAGAATTCAGAATTGTTCTACTATGAAACCTGGAGATACATCCAATTGGAATATTATACTACAATTACTGTAAGACTATAAATAAAAAAGTAGCCATTCTCCCTTACTTGACTTTGTAAAAGATCAGGAACAACAGTAACAACAAAAATAACTCCCTCTATTATATGTACTTTAAATTCCTTTCAGAACTTTGAAAGAGACTTTTATAATAAAATGAATTTTGCCTTAATCCAAAGGATATTAGTTGGCTAATGATTAAGTATATGGATATATATCCCTAATATATTAGTAGGTAAAACTAGGTGATTCACTTGAAGGAATTAAAAATTAATAATAAAATATTTTTTTAAAGTATAATAAGAGTCATTAAAATATACAGAACATACTCAAGAAGAGAACTCAGCATAACCGTGCATAAATGAAATCATTTTCTACTGTGAATTTTAATTTACAAAAGTAGAAAGACATTTTGTAGGAATATATTTCACTAGAGTCAGATTTAAGGCTATAACTGAACACTATTAGGACATAAAAAGTTAACAATGTTAGAACCATTAAGGGAGGCCTATTGAAGACAGCATACATAATTCTTAAGGTTAAAGGAGAATAATTTCAGTTTCACCAGTAATTACTTATAAGTCTTAAGAAAACTTTCACATTTTCAAGTGAAAATGTATATCACTTTGACAGAAAAATGAAAATTTCTTTTGTCTAAAAGTTCTAGGAGATGAGTTAACTGACAACATGTATGCAGCATTAAGATTTTCTACAATCACAATCAAGTCAGGTCTTTATTTGTTCTACATAAATAAAAACAGACCCTAAATTTCATTTTACTTCTCAGTGAACCATGTGCATTTCAGGATGTACACATCTGCTCAATCATTTTACAAGGCCAAGTGTCCTGAAAGAGACCAAAGTATCCACTTGAAATGTGTCTTTTTTCATAGACTGCTGTTATGGCAATATTGAACAGAAATAACAGATGGATAAGTTCAATCAATACGATTATTTATCATAGTATGGGAAGGAAAAATTCAGTTTGTTTGATTACGTTTCCCACATAAGTGTAGGCCTGGATCCTAATATCCACTCAATATGTGGGATATGAATGCCATGCATCACTTGTCAATGAACTTCAGACAAATGGACTTGTATAGTTGTATATGCAAAAGCTGGTGTTTGAGAAGACTACTGAGAGTCCCTTGGACTGCAAGAAGATTCAACCAGTCCATCCTAAAGGCAATCAGTCTTGAATATCTATTGGAAGGACTGATGCTGAAGCCGAAACTCCAATACTTTGACCCCGTGATGCGAAGAACTGACTCATTTGAAAAGACCCTGATGCTGAGAAAGATTGAAGATAGGAGGAGAAGGGGATGACAGAGGATGAGATGGTTGGATGGCATCACCAACTCAATGGACATGAGTCTGAGTAAGCTCTGGGAGCTGGTGATAGACAGGCAAGCCTGGCGTGCTGCAGTGCATGGGGTCGCAAAGAGTCAGACACGACTGAGCAACTGAAGCAAACTGATGTGCAAATGTCTGAACCAGGCATGGAAGAGATTGCTTGAGGTAACTAAAGGGTGGCAGTAAAGGCTTTTAAACTAATTGAGTAACCAATGTTAACTGAGCTTTCACTGTGTACCAGCCACTCTTCTAAGAGCTTAATATCTTTTCACTAATCTAATGGCTGCCTTGGCATTGTAATGTGGCTAAAGAGGAAATAAGCGCAGCAGATTGAATTATTTACCTTCCGTGACTCAGCTGAAAATGAAAGTCGCTCATAGTGTCCAACTCTTTGTGACCCCATGGGCTGTACAATCCATGGAATTCTCCAGGCCAGAATACTGGAGTGGGTAGACTTTCGCTTCTCCAGGTGCTCTTCCCAACCCAGGGATCGAACCCAGGTCTCCTGCATTGCAGGTGGAGTCTTTACCAGCTGAGCCACAAGGGAAGCCCACGAATACTGGAGTGGGTAGCCTATCCCTTCTGCAGTGGATTTCCCAACCCAGGAATGAAACCGCAGTCTCTTGCATTGCAGTCAGATTCTTTACCAGTTGAGCTACCAGGAAGCCCGGCCAATCCCTCAACATCTCCCCAACCGCTTACACCCAGATCTGAAATTCTCTCCACTAGGGAAGCCATGTCTCTTCTACATACTCCACAATGATGATGGGATCTAACAGTACCCGGGGTTCCCTGGGCTTAACTCCATCCTGTTTATTGAAGGCTGGAACTCTCCTAAGGCAGACCCCTGCCTTGCCTTTATAAAGCTAACCTCTTTCACAAGGCCTCCCTGGCACAGATGAGGACATCACAGGGGTGGGTGAAATAATTGAATAAATAAATAAAACACTCATTTCTTCATCAAATTAAAGGATTTAATGTCTTTTGGCAAAGTGGGAGCATTAATACTGAGGATAAGATCTGCCAGGGAATTAAAATATTTCAAAATGTTTATCAGTTTATTCAGAGAAGGATAAAGCATAGCTGTGTCATAAATCCCCACGTATGTCTGGGAAAGATCTTAAATGGAAACTAATTTAAATAGTATTAGATTTTGAGCTCTTGAAGAGAGCATGTCTTATATATTTATCTAGCCAACACATAATAAATATTCAGTAATTATTTATTGAAGGAATGAATAACAAGACTTAATTAACCTGAGTTCCATGAATAGCATTGATATTTATTACATAACTTTAAAATCAAGCTAAATGGAAAGCTGAACAAAATATTAAAATTCCTTATTTTTCTACTGAATGTGGTAGATTGCAAGGTCCTTCTTTGTATTTCAATGTTCAAAGAAAATAAGGAAAATGACTACTTCTTGGACATACTTTGAGCCCCCTCCTTAATGTTTAACCTTTTCTTGAAAGAAAATTTCATGTATGAAGGATATGTCTTAAGAATTAAAATTAGTTCAGTTTCTGAGTCATAATTTTATGAGGTTTTTCATTTTCCCATGTTGCTTACCTGTGCACCCCAGTATTTCTGAAATGGAAGTCATCTGATAGTAACAAATAGTTTAACATTTGTAAATGAACAAAAAGAGCTGAAATAAGGTAAATAGATTCTGATTATGTGTGTGCCATACCACTGCTGAATTCAAAAAATTAAAATGACTTCCTTTTACCTACTGCATTAAGTTCAAACAGCCCTCTTTCAGTTCAGTTCCATCTTTACTTTCTACCATATTTTTACTAATTCACAAGGCACAACTTTGTTCCAGCTGCCACGTGGAACTCTTCATCCCCTGTAATTGTCACATCAGAAGTCATTCCTCTTGGTCTTCCCTGATTCATAGTCTTCCCCTCCTCTAAGGGCATGGAGTTCCCACTTGAGTCCCCTCTCTTTCCAAAAAAAAAAAAACTTTATTTTTTTGGAAATTTATGTCTAATTCAATCTGTTACAGATTATTGTTTTATGTGAATAAGTACTATTAGAACTTAGACTGTATTCTCAGAGCATCATTTAAAAGGGAAATATCTATATTTAAAAAATCTTGGCTGAAATTCAAGGTTAGCTGCTCCCCAGCAGTGTCCAAAAACTGGGTACAGACCTCCTCAGGTATATTCAATTTTTATGATGCTTTTTATTACAATTGGGCATTTGTTTGAATGCCTTATACCAAATGCTCCTCTTTTCTCATCTAGAAAGAGTTCTCTTATCCTCTTCTGGATCGTTTGCCTGATAACTGAAACTCTGTCAGGAAATATCTGTTGGTTAAATTTTAATGCTGTGAACTTTCTGATATATGAAAGTAGAAAAGCTTTAATAAAGAAGGATGAGGATAGGTAAATCCAGTTACAGTCTGACCCACTAGTCTGTCTTTATATTTAGACTTTTTCACAGACTATTTCTAGTACAATTATTTTACCTTACAGTCTTTGAACAAGGAACAGAACCAGATAATTCTAGGTTATTGTAAAAGGTTTGGATGTCTACATTTCTATACTTACTACTTGGATAGGATGAGTAGTGTACAAATTAAACATTTTTGTGTCAGGGAAAAAATTCTGTGGAAATGCCACTTGACTTATTTAGTCTTCAGTTTTGGGGCTTCCTATCTATGAATGAAAAAAATGCAGTTTCTTTTTATTATATCACACTGACAACCTGCTAGATTTAGTGTAGATATTAAAAGGTGAAAGATTGGTTTTCATACCAATATGAATCATAATTCCATGGGTGGCCCTTGTTTTACACATGTCCTGCCTCAAATTAATCACAATTTATGAATAGTATGTGATGATAATAGGTATCTGCTTTAATGATATATTGAATGAAAATCTTAAAGAGTGGTACAGGTGATTCATATTGCTAATTTTAAAAAGTATGAAGCAAAATTTTAGAAACAGCTTTTGTGTGTATTGTAATGTTAATGGACACTAGAGAAATTGCTGCTATGTAAAAGAGAAGGGAGGGTAATGAAGGTAATGAAGTATAGGCAATTGTTCTTCTGTGAGTTTGTATACTAGTGAGTCAGAATCTTTTCCTTTTTCTATGTACATACGCTGGTTCAAATTGGGAAAGGAGTAAGTCAAGGCTGTATATTGTCACTCTGCTAATTTAACTTGAATGCAGAATACATCATGAGAAATGTCAGGCAGGCTGGATGAAACACAAGCTGGAAACAAGACTGCCAGGAGAAATATTAATAACAGATTTGCAGATGACCACCACCCTTATGGCAGAAAGTGAAGAGGAACTAAAGAGCCTCTTGATGAAGGTGAAAGGGGAGGGTGAGAAAGTTGGCTTAAAACTCGACATTCAAAAAAATAAGATCAATGGCATCTGGTCCCATCACTTCATGGCAAATAGATGGGGAAACAATGTAACTCATGTCCGTTGAGTCAATGATGCCATCCAACCATCTCATCCTCTGTCA
The DNA here is from genome assembly GCF_963930625.1 of Muntiacus reevesi. Lineage (NCBI taxonomy): Eukaryota > Metazoa > Chordata > Mammalia > Artiodactyla > Cervidae > Muntiacus > Muntiacus reevesi. Next base: position 30,209,759 of record NC_089269.1, read on the forward strand.
TTCCCTTCTCCTCCTGCCTTCAATCTTTCCTAGCATCAAGGTATTTTCCAATGAGTTGGCTCTTCACATCATTGGAGCTTCAGCATCATTCCTTCCAATGAATATTCAGGGTTGATTTCCTTTAGGATTGGTTGGTTTGAACTTCTCGCTGTCCAAGGGACTCTTAAGAGTCTTCCTGAGCACCACAGTTTGAAAGAATCAATTCCTTGCCACCCAGCCTTCTTTATGGTCCAACTCTCACATTCTTACATGACTACTGAAAAAACCATAGCTTTGACTACACAGACCATTGTTGGCAAAGTGATGTCTCAGCTTTTTAGCTCTCTGTCTAGGTTTACCAAAGCTTTTCTTCCAAGGAGCAAGTGTCTTTTAATTTCATGGCTGCTGTCACCATTTGCAGTGATTTTGCAGCCCAAGAAAATATAGTCTGTCACTTTTTACATTGTTCCCCATCTATTTGCCATGAAGTGATGGGACCAGATGCCACTGATTTTATTTTTTTGAATGTCAAGTTTTAAGCCAATTTTTCACCCTCCCCTTTCACCTTCATCAAGAGGCTCTTTAGTTCCTCTTCACTTTCTACAATAAGGGTGGTGTCATCTGTATATCTAAGGTTATTGATATTTCTCCCAGCAATCTTGATTCCAGCTTGTGCTTCATCCAGCCTTCCTGACATTTCTCATGATGGCTGAGTGACTTCACTTTCACTTTTCACTTTCATGCATTGGAGAAGGAAATGGCAACCCACTCCAGTGTTCTTGCCTGGAGAATCCCAGGGATGGGGGAGCCCTGGTGGGCTGACGTCTATGGGATCGCAGAGTCAGACACAACTGAAGTGATTTAGCAGCAGCACCAAGCTGCTGGTAGATTTTAATCTACCAAGTGTGAAATAAACTCTTCACAAGATGTGCATCTCTCTTGGGAGAGCTGTAGGTCCATTTTACTCCTGGACTTAAAGACCTGTTTCACATTCTTAATAAAGCATACTTTATAAGAACAAAGAATAATTCATTTTAGCCCGTTTTTTAAAAAATTCATTTTACTCTAAATACCACACATATTTTGAGATGGGAATTTCTCTTCAAAGGAGTAAAAGAGAGAAATGCAAAACATCCTCTTGAATTCATACTGCTGGCATGCGTTGTATCTAATCTTCTCATCCCAACAAGTTGGCATTTCTCTATACCCATGTCTAAATTTTGTGGCATCTGCAAGGGCTAAAGAGATTTATGCCTTAAAAATTATTTTATTTAAAGGCACACATAAATTTAAAAGCATGGAAATTCATTATTTAATACTTTCCTCTGGTGAAATCCTCTTTTAGTAGCTTTTGAATATTTTTTTAAAACATTATCTATTCTAAAACAAGTTGAAAGCGACTCGATACCTTGCAGATGAATAGGATGGATTATTTTCTTTCAACTCATATCCAAATGTTCAATAGCTTCTTATCTTCTCAACTATATGTTGCATTTTAAAAATCAGTTCAACTCTATCTTTATTCTAAGAATCTAATATAAATAATGACCCTGCCTCAAAGTCTATAATGATGTTCATGGGGATGGAATGATTTTTTTGGCTTTCTTCCTCAGAATTATCAACATAGTAGTTTTTTCCTTTTCGTTTTATCAGAGCACAGAGGCCTCTTTGCTCATAATATGCATCTTTTTTAGTGAAAGGGATATGTCACTTTTTCACATGTCAATCACATCACAAAAATTACTTTGAGTCCCTAGAATCACTGCCTAATTTGGAGAGAAGAAAATCACCTGTCACACTGACAGAGATTATGAAGTGTTAAGGTCACGATGGCACATTTTACTTATAAGACAAATTGTCTATCAGAGACAGAAAGTTAACAAATTACTAGGAAGACTTAGTGATAAATTCTTAGTATTTTCTTCAGATCAAAGTACAAGTTAAGGTACCACATTTAAAAAAAAAAATGCTGGTTTTCCACTCTTAGAAGATGAAGGTCAACTTGTTTGAGCAACTGCTATGGACTGAATGTTTATGCCACACCCCTTAAATTCTATGCTGAAATCAATCACCAATGTGGTAGTATTTGCAGGCAGGGTCTTTGGGATCATTCACTCCTGAGAGGGCAGTCCTCAGGAATGAGATCAGGGCCCTTGTGAGAAGAGGAACTTGTCATCATGTGAAAACACCAGAAGTAAGCCTCCTGCAGCCCAGACGAGGGTTCTCCCCAGAACCCCACCATGCTGGCACCGTGAGCTCAGACTCCCAGCCTCCAGAACTAAGGCCAAACAAACCTCTGTGGCTGGTAAGCCTCCCAGGGCATAGTATTTTGTAATAGCAGCCTGAGTTGATTAAGACAGCAGCTTCCAAACTCAAGCTTGTACAATTAACGACCATGTTTTAAGGCTGCTTGGGAGATCTATCATGACTAAACGGGGACACAAATGACTGTGTTTTGAAATCATTTGCTTTCAATTAATTTGGAAATCAGGTAATGATTTATTTATTTATTTTTTGCCATAAGGAGAGATTATGAATTTAGCATTCAGTGATGAGGCAAAGATTATGAATTCAGCATTTCAGCAATGAACTGAAAAGAAGAGAGCAGAAAAAAAGGCCCAAAGGAGAGAAAGAAGGTAAGTAACAGGACAGCAGATGTTTACACAGCCATGCCTGGTTTATGCGTGGTCAGCGGAAGTGGTGTGTTAGAAGGAAATCATATTCCTTATTTTCTAAGAACTTGGGTCCCAATGTCCAAGCTAAACAAGTTTATCTACTGCCTGGATCCTTACTAGCCATATGATATTGGGCAAAGTACTTATCTTCTTTGGTCCCCAGTTTGATCGCCTGTAAAATGGGTATTATGATAAACCTGTCTTGAGAGGTGGGAGAATATGATAATGCAGGCAAAATGTTTATCTATAGTCCAATGTGTAATATGCTTTCAGGGAATGGTAAATTTAATGTTTATCATTAAAATACAATTTAAGTACTTGAAGATACAAAAGAAAATAGTAATTTATTTTTCAACAAATAGAACTAAAAACTCTGAAGCAATATGCAACAACTTCATTGAATCTTTGTGGCATTATACAGTTGACAAGAAGAGCACATACTTAGGATATGAGAAATGAAACAGCACAAACAAAATAAAAGCAAAAAACAAAATAAGGAGATCAGAAAGGCTATAGAGCAGTTGTTTTACCTTTTTCTTGATGTAAATTTTATGTGATATCTTAGAATCATATTATAAATTAATGTATTGACAAATACACAGGGAAAATATAATATTTTTAGTATTTATATATATCTTCTAAAGATTTTGACTTCGAAAGAGTTACAAACAGCAGAGTTCACCAAAAAGTATTCAGTGAATCTAAAAGAAGAGAAATTCAAACGAAAGCCTCTTATCCATAGCAAGAGGAAGTGAAGAATGATATTATCAGAATTCCTTCTAAAATATCCATGGTATGCTATATGCATTTGGTTCAAAATGTAATATAGTTCTCATTTTAGAATAAACTTTCATTCATTCTCAAAAGACCTTTTATCATTTTTACAATGTCTCAAGTTTAAGAACCCTGTCGATATAGATCTAATTCATTTTGCCCAAGGCAGAGCAAACAGCAAACAAAAACGACCTATTTTGTATTCTTTAGAATTTCTAAGTTTTATTACTTTATTTGCTACAAAGAGCCAAATTATATTGGGAAGTAAAATTTCCTACTTCAATAATTAGTTTTTATCTTATTGTAAATGAATTTATAAGCTTCTCTAATGAAGAAAGTATAGAGTATAGATGTGAAAAACACATGCAAAGGACATGGTGTCTCTTCAGGTGGAAAGGGCAGTATCCGTGAAAGGAAACAAAAGTAAAAAGGAAGATGGAAGCTACTTGACAACAATTCTGTAGGCCAGCCTCATGACTCTCTTCATTCTTGCAGAAGAACAATATTTTTTGGAAGAGTATCTGATGTATATTTTATTTCTTAACATTTATCATTTCCCCAAGGGCTTTCCAGGTGGCACTGGCAAGTGAAAGTGAAAGTCGCTCAGCTGTGTCCGACTCTTTGCGACCCCATGGGCTATACAGCCCATGGAATTCTCCAGGCCAGAATACTGGAGTAGGTAGCCTTTCCCTTCTCCAGGGCCTCTTCCCAACCCAGGAATGGAACCCGGGTCTCCTGAATTGAAGGTCGATTCTTTACCAACTGAGCTATCAGGGAAGCCCTAATGGTGCAAATGGTAAAAAAAAAATCTGCCTTCCAATGCAGGGGATGCCAGGGACATAGGTTCAATCCTTGTGTCAGGAAGTTCCCCTAGATTAGGAAATGGCAACTCACTCCAGGATGCTTGCCTGGAGAATTCCATGGACAGAGGAGCCTGGCAGGCCACAGTCCATGAAGCCACAAAAAGTGAGACATGACTGAGTGACTGTATGCGTGCTACATTTTGAAGCTTGTACATTTATTTCACTGGAGGCAGAGTGGATAGAGATTGAGTAAAAAGTGAACATGAACTCCAATTATATAGACAGGGTTTTGCATGGACTCAAACTAAGGATTGGTTTCATGTGCAAGAACCAAGTCCTTTTGAGAAGAAGAGGTTTTCAGATTTCTGAACTCTATGGAGGTTGACTATAAAGCAAATTATGATGGGAAAGTGAGAAGTCAGGACACGACACAGGGAAGTGACTATGATGATCAAGTGAGTTAGATATTATTGCAGCATATTTAGGTAGAAAGAGGGTCCTGGAATGGTTTTCCTAGTTATCTGTGGTCCAAGTGTGGCATGAGCAGAATCTAGATGACAGAGTATCTGCCAGTTAATCATCAGAAGAGTCTATTATCTCTACATTCAAAATATTCAGTATTTGAACCCTTTCTACCACCTTCCATTTTACTTACTTGGTCTAAGCTACTATCATACCTCTATGTGTTATTGTAATTTTTCCTGACTGTGACCTCCTGTTTGACCTCTCATCCTTCTAATACATACCCCATGCAGAACATTACTCACCAGGCTTCTATTAAAGGTTAGGTCATATCAGGTCTGGAGAAGGCAACGGCAACCGACTCCAGTACTCTTGCCTGGAAAATCCCATGGACGGAGGAGCCTGGTGGGCTGCAAGTCCACGGGGTCGCAAAGAGTTGGACACGACTGAGCGGCTTCACTTTCACTTTTCACTTTCATGCATTGGAGAAGGAAATGGCAGCCCACTCCAGTGTTCTTGCCGGAGAATCCCAGGGATGGCGGAGCCTGGTGGGCTGCCGTCTCTGGGGTTGCACAGAGTCGGACACAACTGAAGCGACTTAGCAGCAGCAGCAGCATATCCGGTCACACCTCTGCTCAGAAGTCTAATGATATCCCATTTATCTCAGAGTGAAAGCTGCAGTCTTTTGGCTTTAACTTTATATTTAGTATTGGAATATAACAGATTAACAATGCTGTGACAGTTTCAGGTGGACTTCAAGGGGATTCTGTCGTATACTTATGTGTCCTATTTTCCTGAAACTCCCCTCCCCTCCAGACTGCCAGATAACTCTGAGCAGAGTTCCTTGTGCCAGACAATAGGTCCTTGTTAGTTGCCCATTTTAAATACAACAGTGTGTACATGCAGATTCCAAATTCCCTAACTATCCCTTCCCTGATCCTTCCCCACCCTGGCAACTATAAGTTTGTTCTCTAAGTCTGTGAGTTTTTTTTCTGTTTTATAAATAAGCTCATTGTATCATTTCTTTTTATGTTCCACATACAATGCATGCCATGGGATATTGGTTTCCTTCTCTGTCTGACTTATGTCACTCAGTATGACAATCTCTAGGCCCACCTGTGTTGCTGGAAATGGCATCATTCTATTCTTTTTAACAACTGAGTAATATTCCATTGTATGTATGTAATACAAAAGCTGAAGTCTTGAATTTACAACATATTTCCTCGGACTTGAGCAATATCTGGAACCTAGTAGGAAGTCACTAAATACTATTTGTTGGGTGAGTTTAAAATGAATATATTCCTACCTCATTGGAAGTAAATGGTAAGGTGTTTTTGGTTGGCTGCAAAGCTTTAAGGTTCTGTTCCCCATACCCCAATTTCATCTGCAACCTCTCTTTTCCCCTCCTTCTAACTAGACAGAGTATCCCCCACACTTAGCAGACACACTTGCCTTGAGACTGGAAGCCTGGCCATTCCTTCTGCCTGAAATGCTCCACCACAAGCTAACTGTGTGGCCCCCTTACTGTCTGTCTTTGCTAAAGGCTTTGTGACTCTTCCTCTAATCATCTTATTTAAAACCACAATACAGATACATTTCTCTTTTCTCCTTCATTTTCTAAATATTTATCTTTATTAATATGCTAAATATTTTACTTTTTAATAAATTACTCCCACCTCCTGAATGTGTCAGAATAGTGAGTATTTTCATCTTATTTATTAGTGTCTTTTCTCCCAATGTCTAGAACACTGGTATCTGACATAGAGTAGGCACTCAGAATTCCTGTGTTCATTTATTGAGTGACCCAATTAGTATTATGAAGAAGGCATGGTTTGGGTTACGAAGGAGCAGGAGATGGAAAATAATAAATTAGGAGCTCAGCAGAATAAGGCAGAAATGAAAATATTCAGATATTTCTCTGAATGTTGCTCCTAATGGATTGTATCACCTTAAAATACTCTTTTACTCCTCTCTATGACAGTGTCTCATCTACAAATGAAAGTTCAATAAGATATTTTACAAGATCTTTTTGCTTCACTGATTTATTTTAGCTTTCATGATAGAGTGTATAATCCATTTTTGGTCCAATTTCAGAATACATACTTATTATTTAAGTCTATGTATTTTTATTAGTCTGGCCTTTGTCAGGATTACATGCAGTATAGCATTTTTTCAAAATTTTTCCCCAAATAGAAATAATTACCCCCAAATGATAATTTTTGCTGTTAATCTTCCCAAAGCAATGATGACAGGAAAGAGAAAAATATAACTCCACACACACATACAACTGAAATTTATCAGAAGAAAATATAAAGCTATCTCCTCTTCCAGGCATTTTCCTCCAGCTGGTTTTAGGACATATATCATTGTGTCTTCTCAATTTTAATTTACAAGCAACAAATGTGCTAGTTTTGTAGGCTTCTGACCATTGCAAAATCACTGATTGCAAAGCCTGTCTTCTCAAAAACTAATCAAAAGGTGACACATTCTGTTAACTTCTTATTATACATTCATAACATCATCTTTCAATTCAATGTCATAAAGAATTTATGTAGGACATTAATCATGCAAGACCACTAAATTGTTCTCATTTCAGTGATAATTGTTTACTCCTTTAAATGGTTTGTGTTGATTTCCAACAATTCAACTGAATAAAATATATCCTCCACTCACCCTGGGCTAGGAGAGAAAATTAACCTATAGCAAAGAAAAAACAAACTGAATATATAATATTAGTAGAAAAACTAAAATTTTATAGAACTCATCTCTTTTTAATGACAAATACTAATGGCATCAGGGATAATTCTATGGCCTCCAGTAAAAGAAATCTTGAAAAACACAATAAAACTAAACAACAACTAAACCATGCCTAATCAGCAAATGTGGAAAAATAAACCCTCTTTAAAAGCTACATGAGATGGTTGACTCTGAAATCAACTAACGTGTTTCAGCACACCTTACTAGTCAATGAAACTAAACCTAATCAAAGTGGTGTCAATCATTTGCCAGGAACAAAAGAAATGGAAATCTAATGGTAAATTATTCAGTAATGTCTGGCAAAATGGGCACGAGAACTGCAATTCTTACAATCTGACTTCTAACCCTAGGTCCACTAAGACGTCTGGAGCCTTGAGATTGACACCTAAACTCCTATCTCCATTGTCTGACGTATTAAAAGGAGAGGACTGGGCTTGATTATCCTGTAGGTTTGTCCTAACACCAACATGGTATGAGTCTGCTAGGAAACTCAGCTAATCAAAACTTTGCTTAAAAAAAAACAAAACAAAACAATGACTTGTCATCCATTTTTAGATGTACCCACAGCCTACAGGATAGAATAAGAATGGGATCAGTTTGAGACAGCTCTTTCAGCCCAAAGGTGCTGTAAATAATGTTACCGTCTATTCCTGCTTTATAAGTGGAAGGCTACTGTGCATATATATATATATATATATATATATATATATATTTTCCACTCCCCCCACTCCCACCCCTGCTGCTGTGGTAAAGTGTCTATTTTATGAGCATAATAAATAGCAATTGTCCTGTAATGGCAGCTTCAGTTGTGACCATTATGGCACAATCTAAGTGTTTAAAAACACTAATGGGAGTGATACAACGTTAATTATACTAAGGATATGAAGGCTGTGCACAAGAACTCCTGCAAAATTAAGTAAAGCCCTAGCTAATTCTAATTACAGTCTGTCTAAAAGAGATAAGAGAAATTAAGCACCCCCTTTTTTAAAGTGCCTTTCTAATATAACAGTATTATTTGCCCACATGGGTTGAGAAACAGTGGGAGTAAGTCAGCAAAACGGAATTCTGAAATAATTTTTTTTCAGTTTAAAAGAAAAAGAGATGAATTACTTACATGGAATATGTGTTTTTACCTGAAACAATGCTTAACTTTCTTGCGCTTAAGCCTAATGTAAATCACTTTTAAAGAGTCCATTCATTAAACTTCAGACACCAATTTATATTATGGGAATTTAAAAATATATCTTATGGACTATTTAGAAGATATATATCTGAAAATGAAACCATGAAGACTCTTCTCTGCCTTACCATCTATTGAAAAATTTAAAATTTTAACAATGGCTATTTCAACTATTTTTATCTCCCCGCACCCCAAATATCTATCTACTCTCTCTTTTTCTTTTCCTCATTTACCGAATGCCTTCTATGTGTAAGTAGTGGCCATATAAAAATGGGTGAGATAATCTTACTGCCCTTAAGTGGTTTATACTCTAGCAGAGAAAGACAGATTTGTAAAAATAAGACAATTCAGGTTTACAATTTGGTATCTGTTATTGAATAAATATTTTTCTCTGTCTTCTAACCTTGTTTATTCCTCAAATTCTCTTGCTTCCCTCAATATAAAATGATTTATCAATACAAAGATCTCTAACTGAATTCAATTGGAGTAGTAGAAATCAAGTTATTGATTCATCTGAATTTACTAATTTGTTAGAAATCAGAAGTTTATAGGTTTTCTGCTGGAAAGCCTGGCTCATTTCAGAGTGTGACCATTTTAAAACTGAAGCAAGTGACATTTCATAAATAATGAAAACAATTAGGTGACAGCCTACAATTTTCAATATACACATTATTTTAATGGATCATAAACCAAATAAACTAGCAGGAGGATAAGAAAAATTCACTCATTTTAAGTAAACAACAGTCCTAACCAGTTGAAATCACTTAAGTCCATGGGAAAGTGTCCCATAATCTCTAAATTATAGGTATTTGTAGGTTAATCCAAATACTTATGGCAAGTATCTCGGTACTTATAAATTGTCATCCTCACCTCAAACCATTATCTATCACAGACTTGCTACTTTGTTCATATATCTACTTTCAAATGACCCATAGGTCACATGTCAGATATCTGTCTTGGAAGCTTATTTGTCATTTCTGCCCCACAACTTTTACAGTGTTAGGATAGCTTCTGTGATATTTAGTCTGTGTTTCCTTTGAAAGATAATTGTATGGCTACTCCTAAGTATATGTTTCCAAATACTGGATACTTTGCATACTCTGCTTTTCTAATATATGTAGATTCTCACTCTCTCCTGCAGCCCAGTCAAGCTAAACACAAAGAACTTATATAGAAATCCATGTGATTTCTTATGATCATTTTCTGAAATTTCTTCTTTTTTGTTTCTAATTTCTAATTTGTTTCTAATTTTTAAAATTTCTATCAAAATTAAAATCTATTAGTTAAGACTTGGACATAGCTTTTCATTCTCTTCAGATTATTCTTGGAATTTTCTCTGCCATCTGAAGATACACACATAGACACACACATATACACACAGCAAATCCACTTATAATTTTCTCCATTTTCACTCACAGGTGTGGAGTCAGTGCTTTTCAAATTGTTCCTTCCTGATAGACAATTCTGCTACTGATTATATTTCTTTTGCTATTTGCCTCTTTTTTTCTGCCGTACTAGATGTCACCATTATAATCATCTATCTTATATTTTCAGCCTCTTTACTGATAGATACAGTATTTTCTATTTAGTATTGCCAGTATTTCTCACTAAGGTTATTTACCCCTCTAATAGATGACTACTCTATAGGAGCATTCCCTTCATGAGTAAAGAAATTGATTTTAAATCAAACAACTTAGTGAAACATCAAGGATAGAAAGAAGGGTGAGATGACAAGAGCGTGGAAGCCACACAGGAATGACAATGTGTCGGAGAGCTGGAAAACCATAGTCATGAAAGTCGCTATGCTGATCCCACATGCTAGATCCCAGAAACTTGAGATGTGGCTCTGGAGATGGTAGATGCCTGAAAGAAAGCAAGATAGAACCAAATAATCTAGGATTCGCCGCTGAGATTTACTTCTATCTTCTGAGAGCAGAATGGACCCGTTTCTGTAGTGTAGTGATTATCATGTTTGCCTTACATGTGAAAGGTTGCAGGTTCAAAACCCGGCTGAAACAGACTTTTGGGGGCTTCCTGCATAGCTCAGTTGGTAAAGAATCTGCCTGCTATGCTGGAGACCTGGGTTCGATTCCTGGATTGGGAAGTTCCCCTGGAGAAGGAAATGGCATCCCACTGCAGTATTCTTGCCAGGAGAATCCCATGGACAGAGGAGCCTGGCAGGCTACAGTCCATGGGGTCACAAGAATCGGACACAACTTAGAGTTATCCTTATTTATTTCTCTAAAAGTGGAAAGTAATAGGGATCCGGCTTCTAGTCTTTATTAGAAATTATTCAGTTTAGTTTGTATCAGGATAAAAATAGGAAACAGAGGTTCATAGCAGGACAAATACACCACTTGAGAATCACTTCTTACAATTCACTAGTTCATCTTTTGCCAATAAGTAGTACAGTGAATGTAATATAAGTGGGTGAGTTACCCCAGCTAAATGGAGTTAGGACATTCAGTAGAATCCTAATTCAATACTCCATGAATGCATGTCTAAATATATAATTTCTTTTGGGTTGTTGGTATTACAGTGACTTTTTTGCCTGTTACTCTTAGAAAATGCTGCATAAAATCTCCATAATTTTAGAACTCTTTATAAACAAACAAGAAAAAACTTATTAGATTTTTAACTTTAAATTTCACTTTTAAAATTAATTTAATTTTTTACAAATATAGGCTTGATTCCCCTTTCTGGTCCTATATATTTTCTTACATGAGATAGAAACAGAAAGTGATGGACAGATAGACATACATGGGACAGCAACTGTGTTAGCAAATAAGCAATGGTGCGAATAATGCCCCAAATTGGATAATTTCAAGGAAAACTCCATTTGGCTTTTGAATACACAAAATGAGCTGGAGAGAATAGATTTACTTCTATAATTGCTTTATGTTGTACTTGGGCCAATATTGAAATGATTTTACATACCCTAGGCACATACCAACTGCTGGAGGTGAGAAGCAACCTAGAAACATACTGGATATAGAGGGGGGAAAAAAAAAACTTATTTACATATAATCCACAATGCAAAATGCCATTTTTAGAGCTGTGTCTGCATTATGACAAGACTGGTTAATTTCTGCAGTTTAGATAAGGAGTTAAATGAAATTTAAAAAAGAAAAAGAAAATCACGTTGACTAATTTTTTTCTGCTAAATTGATCACTCCAGTCAAAATAGCTAATTTCAAGGCCACAAGCAGATGAAGACAGAGTCAAAGTAACAACAAATTATATTGCCAAGTGGCTTATAAACATTGATCATTTTTTCTAACTCTATAAAAACAAAATTTAAAAAATGAGTTTTTACCACATTTGTAATAGCTTCCTATAAAATCTGCAAACATAGAAAGATGGGATTTTTTAAAAGTCAGTGTCAAAGGAGAAATGCAAAAAAGGTAAAGAAAGAAGAAAATACACATATTCGGCTACCATTTCTCCAGTCATTATGTGTTGGGTATTGTCTTTATCAATGTGAACTGAAAGTTACCCAGTTGTGTCCGACTCTTTGCAATCCCATGGACTCCATGGAACCTGCCAGAGTCCTCTGTCCATGGAATTTTCTAGGCAAGAATACTGGAGTGGGTATCCATTCCCTTCTCCAGGGGATCTTCTCTACTCAGGGATCAACCCCAATCTCCTGCACTGGCAGGCAGATTCTCTACCTCTGAGCCACCACGGAAGTTCTTTCTTAAAGCACTTTTTTATTCAGTCACTCAGTTGTGTCCGACTCTTTGTGACCCTATGGACTGCAGCATGCCAGGCCTCCCTGTCCTTCACCATCTTCCTGAGCTTGCTCAAACTCACGGACATTGAGTCAGTGATGCCATCCAACCATCTCGTCCTCTGTCATCCCCTTCTCCTCCTGCCTCAATCTTTCCAAGCATCAGGGTCTTTTCCAATGAGTCAGCTCTTCACATCAGATGGCCAAAGTATTGGAGCTTCAGCTTCAGCATCAGTCCTTCCAATGAATATTCAGGGTTGATTTCCTTTCAGATTGACTGGCTTGATCTCCTCATAGTCCTAGGCACTCTCAAGAGTCTTCTCCAACACCACAGTTAAAAGCATCAATTTTTTGCCACTCAGCATCCTTTATGGTCCAACTCTCACATCCATACATGACTACAGGGTATAAAGTTCATGCTTGTCATTTTTGAGTTTTTAATAATATAATACGCAAATTCCTTGGTACATCAAAGTGAGAAAGGTAAAATCTAGGACACTTAGCATTTTTAGATGGGGTACAATGGTAATCGTTCCTTTTAAGATACCAAGATAGTTTATTAAACTCTCCTGACTGTAGTATTTTTACCACATTTAACCTTCCACCTTGCTTTGCTTTGTAGCTACATCCAAGGAATTTGGGATGGTTTGGTATCTACATTTTGATTCATTCTTAAAACAATCAGATCGTTCTTTATACCTGTGCAAATGTTTTTAATCTAGATCAGGAGCAATCTCTTTCCACAGAAGGCCAAACAGGAAATAATTCCTCTTTGTAGGCTATACTGTCTCTGCAGGAACCACTTAAGCCCATTGTTATAGAGTGAAACGAGTCACAGCCAATATGTAAACAATGGGTGTGACTGTGTTATAACTTTATATTTATCCAAAACAGGCCACAGGTCAGATTTGGCAATGGGCTGATGTTCAATGACCCTGATCTAGATCCTTGTAGTTTTGGCCATCCACTCACATCATATTTTCAAGTATTGAACCGTTGTTACATTTTGAACATAAATAGATATGCAAAGAGGTTTTGGAAATCTGTTACTTCTGTCTGTCTTGTTCTCTTCTTGATTTACAGTGAAATCCTAAATCTCAACCTTCTGAGTCCAGATCAAATTTCAGTGCCTCTGGGGAATTTTTGCAGTACCTTCCCCTGCCCACTCTGTATTTACATGGCGTTTCCTTCTTCTTTGTACAGCCACATTGTCTAACATAATGAGATTATATCTCTTTCTTTCTTCTTTCTTTCTTCTTTCTCTATCTCTTTCACCAAACTATAGATTTTTGAGAGAAGGAAAGATAATAATTCATCTTTGATCCCTGTGGCCAAGGACTGACTTAGATTGTAACTAAGTGTTCAGTAAGTGCTTGTTAAGTTGTGTGCATTAGGGAATTTAAGTCTATTTATTTATTTTACTTTATAAGAGAATTTTATCTTTTTTAATTCAAAGAAAACAGAATGGCAAATATTATTTGCCTATATATTAAAAACAACGTTTAGACAAGATGTGAACTGAAACCCCAGCCATAGAATATATTTCCTTTTATTAACAAACAGAAAAATTTGACTATATCAATCATCGTATGATCACAGATGAAAGACCACAGTTCCCAACTCGCCTTGCAGCAACATGCTGCCATGTGGCTAAATTTCTGACCAATAATATAGGAATGAAAAATGTGTGGAACTTCTGGGAAGACTTCCTGTTTTTTTTTCTTCTTAGAGAGGCCTGCTCTTCTTGTGCCAGGGCTTCCTAGGTGATGCTAGTGGTAAAGAACCTGCCTGAAGATGTGGGAGACACAAGAGATGCAGGTTTGATCCCTGGATTGGGAAGATCCCCTAGAAGGGCATGGCAACCCACTCCCATATTCTTACCTGGAGAATCCCATGGACAGAGGAGCCTGGCGGGCTGCAGTCGTGGGGCCGCACAGAATCAGACACAAATGAAGTGACTTAGCACTTAAGCTTACCCTACTTGTCAGAAGCACCTGTCTTGATTCCTATCTTTACTACCTTTCTTTCTTTTAGGAATATAGAGATCATGATTCCCAAGTAGGTATTTTGGAGCAGACATACCAAAAGTACCTAGGTGACATGCTGGTACTTCTGTTATCTCTTATGGATTGCTTCTTCCAAAATTCTTCTCTGTACCACTGTTATTTCTGGTCTGTTACAGATGCCTGTCTGATAATATCTAACTCATGCAGTGCTATATATTCCATTTAACAGTGATTTCAACATATTCTAAATTTCATGTCGATATTTCTTTGCCAAATATAAAAACAAAAGAGGACCTCTCTCCTTCAAGACTGATAAAGAAAATAATTAAAATAGAAAACTCTTCTTGAAATGATAGAGAAGATAAACTCCAAGACTTTCCAAAATGACAAAAGTAACTTTTTATAAAATATAATATTAAGGATAATTTTAATCTAATGAGACGTAAAATGTGAACACAGTCCTCTCTCATCTCTCTCAAACTATTTCCCATTTCAGGCAAACATGTAGGGTGTATGTCATGGCAGGAGAGCAACATGAATGCAGATTGCATAAAACAATTCAGACATAAGTCTGTTTGATTCCTGATTCTGTATTTGGCAAGATTTGTGACTGTTGATGCTTTTATGCTTCAAAGTCTTCTACAGAAGGATGACCATGACCATGGTGAAGGGAAAAGGGTATCTATTTTGGAGAGTAGTGTAGATAAGTGATTTTTAAAGTTAAATACATAATCTCACTAAAAAGGAGTCTGTTATTCTCATTTCTATTTCTTTAACTGTGTCAAAAACTCACAGTCCCTTTAGAGGAATATTTCTTTTTAAAATAAGAAGAGAAAAACCTAAACTTGACTTGGAGATTAAGCAATATGCCAGCTGCCTAATTACCTGCAAGTACTTGCAGAGCATTCCAGAATATCATTCTGTCTGGGAGCTCGCCTCCTAATCACATTCATATTTCT
Source organism: Muntiacus reevesi (assembly GCF_963930625.1). Classification (NCBI taxonomy): domain Eukaryota; kingdom Metazoa; phylum Chordata; class Mammalia; order Artiodactyla; family Cervidae; genus Muntiacus; species Muntiacus reevesi. Next base: position 30,225,084 of record NC_089269.1, read on the forward strand.
TATGAACACTGTGTTTAGGTCACAATACCTTTTAAATGACAGAAAACCAAGTCTCAGTTCCATCTCTGAAATAAAGGGAATGGAAAACGTGATTCTGTCTTTATTTGTAATTTTCTGTGACTTTATGATAGTCTGGAGATTCATTCACCAGGAATTGTTGGGAAGAGAGGATGAAAGAAGAAACAACAGTGTAGAAGAGAATGCTGGTACACTTGAAAGGGGAATGAGAGCCAAGTTCTCAGTCCACTGACACCCTGAGAAAAATCTTACAATAGATCCTATTGCTTTTTTTGTTAGAGGCTCTCCAATAATGGAAGAAAATCTGCAACTGAATATTAGAATGTGTTTTGGGTCACATTTAGAACTTCAAACTCACTAATGCAATTTTTTGTGGACATTTATGAACACTGTGGGAGGGCCATAAAAAGGAAGATATTCACTCCTTGCACCCATGTAGATTCATTCTTGGTATGAGCAAGGCTGGTAGTGGGCTTTGAGGTAGGAAAGGGGGAAAGGGGATTGGGGGCGGCTGGTAGGGTTGCAAGAGAATTCTTTTCACAGCTTTGTTGCTGATAGAGTCTCCCAGTTGTATGTTCCCACCATGAAGCCCACATTTATCAGCCCACATCAAGAATGCAAAGTACCAGGTCTCTCTAATTTGCACGCAATACAATTCTGATTCTTAGGTATGTCATCTTGTCAAGTTTCAAACATACTGCAGAGAAAACTCCAGGAGCAGCTTTGTGTATTTCTGACTTTTCACTTTCTTTGGTGCCTTGTGGTTCTCAGTACCACACACCACTGATCAATTTAAAACCTGTAAGTGAATCTGAGAGCAACCCGGACATAAATGAATAATCAAGAAACTGCACATGTTCCTCTGAAGACATTTTAGTTTTTCTACAAGTGAGAGTTGGAACAAATTGTCTTCATTGCAAAAGAGATGGGAATGAATGTTTGACAGAAAGTAGTTGCCTGTTCATTTGTTAACTCTTTGTAGAGTTCAACCATATTTAAAGATTAAAAAAGAAAAGCATTTCTTATTTGTTGCATTCCTAACACATAATATAGTGTCTGACAAAGAATAGGTATGCAATAATTTTTTTTGAGATTGTTAAGTAAAGGAGCAAAGAAAAGCTTAGGCTTTAAGTGAAAATATATACAGTAGAGAGCAAAACCAATGCGTGCATATTTAGTTGGATACATTACAAACTCCCAGTGTATAGCTTTGTCTTTTTAAAAGAGAAATAGTTTGGGGTTTTTTGTTGGTTTGTTTGGTGATTGGAAACAAAGGAAATATATTTAGGAATGAAATAATAAGCACACTGACTTTAATTCAAAATAGCCCCAAGAATATGGAAACAAAACAAGTGAAATTAAGCCGCATTTTTTTCCTTTCATCTGAACATTTTCTTGAATTGTAAAGATTGCTGAGGGATACAGAGTCACAGAAGGGGAAGGTATGAAGAAATCAAATTGAAAATTGAGTTAAAAGAAGGACTATAGTTATCCACAAATTAAGGAAAACTACTACTTTGAACGTCCCAGATTAGAAATAGTTGATATCATAGAATGCAGATCAATTAGTAAGTGTCTATTATTTTAAAACAGTAGGTCAGGGAGAGAGAAATAGCATAACGGAAGAGCAATTTTGAAACAAGACAGAAATGAACAACCAAGTGAAGAGAGAGAAAAGGGCGAATGTAGGTGCTTTTATCCCTATCACTTTCTTAGGAAAAAAATGCAAAATAATAAAACCATCTTGACTTGTATGTGTCTAAAAACAGAGGGCTAATATATGCTGTCATTAGTCAGCTGTTGCTATTGAAAACCACTGAGGAAAAAAGAAAAAAGGAAGGTTAATAGGCCATTTCAATATTCATCTGTTTATCCTCTGTGTTTTCTCAATAATAACAAAAAAATTATAAAATATCCCCTTCATGAAAGAGAATATAGCCTGTATATCAATCTGATGGTGGAGAAACTGAGTTGGAGGTGAGATTTTAAGGAAAATTGACACTCAGAAGAAGTTTATGAAGGGTTACAGAAGAAATAAATCATAATTAAAGAATAGCATGACTCTCCAAAGGCATCAACAACAGTCATCTACGATATTTCAATAATAGAGTTTAAAAGGCCAAGGATAGCATTTCTTCAACAGTTTAATTTTGACCATTATACAGAAAACATTTTCCAAATGAATATTGCTTGTGATAATGAAGACATTAATGAAGCACAATTACTGGGCTTTTTGGCAGACCCAGCTGAGTGAAGAACAATTGTCAGCTGCTCTCTGAATTTTCCCAGTTCATTTTCAGTCTGGGATTGCATCTTTTGCAAAGGTTAAGATTCAGGAGGTGGGGAGAGGTTCAGATGAGCAGAAGTCCATAGGAGAGAGTCTCAATTATGACTGAGTACCCCTAAAATTTGTACTGAATCTGATCAAACTCCTAGGCATAATTTCCAGTTTACAGAAAATACAGGAAAAAGAGAAATAGATGATAATCATGAAGATAGAAAGGTCAAAATCCAGAGTGTGGGGGATAACAAGACAAAGGACACAATTTTGTCAATAATAAATTGAAATTAAAAAAAAAGAAAAGTATAACAAGTAAATTGAAAGAGACTGTAACATAGCAAAATAATGCAGTGAGAAAATCATTAAGATACTAATTCAAACAAATCAATTCTAATAAAACATTTAGGAGACATTTGGTGAAATTTGAACACTAAGCATTTGATTAAGACATGGTTGTTAATATTTTTAGGAATGTTAATGCTATTTTGGTATGTTTCAAAAGTTTTTACATTCTGAAATTTTTAAGAATGGAATGATATGATGTCTGGTAATTGTTTCAATGTTACCTGGGGTGGCGTTAAAGTGGGAAGGGCTACAAATGAAATAAGGTTGGCAGAGTTTGATTGTGGTTTATTCTGGCTAATGAGAAAATGGACTTTATTACAATAACCTCTCTCTTTTTTAAAAAACATTTTTCAAATTAAAAAATTAAAAAGTCAGTGGGAGCTATAAAGATGAAATTAAATAACAGAGCAATTCATTCCATGTCATATAAAATTATACTAAAACATTTGATCCATTTTTAATTTTTATAGTTTTCCCACTTTAAATTATGCAAAATAACTTGACCATTTGTTTCTTCATATTAAGGAGGCAAAGTTTGAGAACTGAAAACTGGAGAGTTGGATAACAGAGTTCAAAGAGAAGTTAAAAATCATGGCGTCTTCCCTCCCACCATGTGCTTTCAATTTCTATTAATACAAGCTTCATATTTCTTAATCCTAGTTTAGAAGGAGTTATGATCTACCACTAGCTACTGCACAAGTTGTCAGAAAAATTGATCTTCCCAGATTGTCCTTCCTAATTCCTTCATCATGCTTCATTTTCCCTTGTAACACTTATCCCTAAATTATGTCTGTTTATTTCTGTTCATTGGTTTTCTTATTCTGTCTAGAGTATAACATTCAGGACAGTGTTTTGCTTTGTCCAAGGCTATGAGTTTAGCACTTAAGATATGGATTAACACTGAATAAATACTTGCTGAAAATGGATTCTGAAATCCAAACATGTGTTTGTGACAGATAGTTACCTGGGTTTTCCTGGAATTACTTTTGTGATAGGGAGTTCACAGCTTCATGAAGTGCGCATTCCATTGCGGGACAGCAGCCATTGTTGGAAAGTGTTGCGCCTTAGTTTAGACTAAATATTTCTTCTGTTTTTCACTCATTTGCTCTTAATTCTCCCTTTAGGTGCTATATGGACATGCTACCATCTGGTGTTGAATAAGGATGAGCTCCTTTCCTCAGTGAACGCTTGGCCAAAGGTGTCCTATTGCTTGGAGTGCCAAGACTGCATACTGCTGTTTATCTGGGACCCATAAACAGTTATCATCCAAAGTCAAGCTGCCATTTTGGAGTGCTGCCAGAACCAGGACTGGAGTCCACTGAATCTCTGCCTTTCTCTCTCTTTTTCTTTCTCTCTTGCTGTCTCGACTGCATCAGGAGTGGGTACAATTTTTCTGCAAACCCTTAAAACAGAAGGGGTACAATTGACTCTCATTTCCCAGAGAGTAGAATTCTCCACCATAGAAAGTCACGTGTTCAAACAGAAGGAGCCCTAAGATGACACCGCTTTGCACTTTGGCCCACCTTTCCCCTCTCCGCACCCCCTCCCCGACACTTTTGTTTTTTTGAAAAAACCTACCCTTAATCTACAAAGGCAACTTTCCTTCTAAGAATAAAAAGGTCACTGTCTGATACCAATCTCATTAGGGACAGAAATAAAACAAAACAAAAACTCAGTTCACCATACAGACTTTTTATATGACTTCAATATGAGCCTTAACAGAAAAAATACAGCTTGTTCATATATACCTCTAACCTTTAAGAAAAGGACCATTTGTCTCCATGGTGAAGAATTCAGACAGGACTAAGGTAACCAATATTAGAAATCTGCCACTAACTTACTATGTTAGTAAAATCAGGGTAATTATTGCAATTTCATAAATTAAACATTTTCTATCTCTAAACATTACACTTTTCTTTGAAAATCATCAAGTATCATATATTTTATTAATAATTTCTATGAAGAACTCATAGAAGCTCATATTTAGTAAGCATCAAAAGTTATATGGCTAGGGTAATATTTCAAACTTACAAAATCTAATTCAATTTTATAAATAAACTCACATTGATTCTGTTGTTTGTATTTAGATTTTCCAGACATCTAAAAAGTATTATCTTCATGGAACTGAAAAAAGGATTCTGTTTCCATAAAACAGTTCTTTCTTCTCATGGAAAACACTTGTCTATTTAATTTATGCACTTTATACAATTTTTACGTATGTTGTTGTTGCCGATGTTCAGTTGTTCAGTTGCGTCTGACTCTCTGCGACCCCATGGACTGCAGCAACCAGGCTTCCCTGTCCTTCACCATCTCCCAAAGTTTGCTCCAGCTCATGTCCATTGAGTGGCTGATGCCATCCACCTATCTCATCCTCTGTTGTCTCCTTCTCTTCCCGCCTTCAGTCTTTCCCAGCATCAGGCTCTTTACTTATGTTGATTTGTAATTATTTGCTAATTTTTATTAAGTACTAAGAGTCACATAAGCATATTTAGTCCAAAGTACAACTCATTTTAGAAAATTAATATTTCCCTGACATCAAAGACTCTAATTGAAATTCATATTTATTTAAAAATAAGCTTTCAAACCTTAATATTATTACTTTTATTATAATGTTTCTGACTAATATTACCAAAAATTAAAATAGATATCCAATTCTTTAGGTCATATTGTAAATTATCGCCACATTCAGTTTTATATCAAATTCTCATTCTATCATTCATTCACTCTCTCATTTATTAATCACTGATCAAACCTTCTCAAACAGTGATGTGTGTTTCAAATTCTTCAGGTTTTTGTAGGACAAAAATATTTCATGTTTACCAGTTTTCAGATAGCCAGTATATTTAACTTCTAGGAGTTTGTAAAGTAATAACAATAAACACCATCTTATCTGACAAACTTAAGGTAAAAATATGCATAAAGTAATTATAAATTAAGAGCATTGAATTAAATGTGCTAATGGAGTTTCAAAGTATGATGGGAATAGTGATAGAAAAAATTACAATGAAGAGGACTGGGGGAGTCTTCTAGAAGAAAAGTCGCATTTGAGCTTATCTTTGAATGACTGGGATTGCGTTTTAGTTACTAGAGAACAGAAGAAACAGCACAAATTAAGATTCAAAGGCAAGTAAGTACAAGATGTATTGAAGAATGATGTAACGCAGTGCAGCTGGAATATAGACGCCACTTGAGCACAACCCGATATGAGACTAGAATATTAGAAATAAGTCAGACTGGGAAAGCGCGTGTGTGCCATGCTAAAGAATAGAGCCACCCTTTGGTAAGCAAAAAGAAGTCAGCAAAGGCATTTTATCCAATACAGAGACCCTTGGAAGATTAATTTTAGCAAGATGACAGCCATGATCATTAAGAATGGATGTGCTCACATTCTCAGAAGTCAGTAGTATCTCTCTCCAGCCCATGACTATTTCTTTATCAGTGCTTTTCTTTTGAGCAGAAAGTCTGTTTCTGTGACTTACTCTGACAGCCCCCACAGGTCACCTACATATGTATAAGTATATAAAGTGTAAATATTCATTTACATCCATTGGACAGAAAACAACTTTTTTTTGACCTTTCTTTTATTGATGATATACTGTAGTGGATTCCTAAGGTTGCCGTGACACATTATCACAAATACAGTGGGTTAGTACAACAGAATTTATCCTCTCACACTGCTGGAGGCTAGAAGTATGAGGTCAAGGTGTTAGCAAGCTGTGCTTTTTTGTGAAGGCTCTAGGGAAGGATATTCTTCCTTGCCTCTTTCTAGCTTACAGCAACTGCTGAAAATCTTTGGCATTCCTTGGTTTGTAGATTGCAACTCTTAATCTCTGTCATCACATGGTGTGGTCCTTTCTGTCTCTGCCCTCTTTTTATAAGGACACCAGCTTTATTGGGTTTAGGGTCCACCCTGCTCCATTATGACCTCATCTTGACCTTATTACATCCTCAAAGATCTTATTTCTAAATAAAGTCACATTTACAGGCATTAGGGTTAGAGCTTGAGCACATCCTTTGGGGGACACGATTCAACGCATACCACCTACCAGAAACCTTTTAAAGTATGATATTCAGGAACTTCTGAAGTGAAAAATGTTAAACTACCTCTAAGAGCCTTGTTAAACATACATCAGGGCTTCCCAGGTGACTCAGTAGTAAAGAATCCGCCTGCCAATGCAGAACACGTGGGTTCGATCCCTGGATCAGGAAGATCCCCTGGAGTAGGCAACTGCAACCCACTCCAGAATTCTTGCCTGGAAAATTCTATGGCCAAGAAGCCCGGTGGGCTACAGTCCATAAGGCTGCAAAGTGTCAGACCCAACTGAGCACGCACACACACACATAAGCTATGAATACATATTACTGAGAAGTGGTTGGTAGGCAGTGTGACTGTGAATGAAGGAAGAGCAGATGACTTGTTGTCTGATTCTTCCAGAAAGTCTATCTCATATGTGTTATACCTTGCCGAAAGGCCACATCACCAATACTGCTTTGCTTATTAGTTTATTTAAATATCATCCTGTTTACGGCAGTTATAATCAAAGAAAGGATCATTATTTAAACTCACGTTTGATTCTTTCCTCATACTGTTTCTCAAGTGATTCTTGTCTCCAGTTTCCTCTTTCCCTACCTCCAAATCATCAATTATTCGTTTCTCCATTTCTGCCCATTTACCACATACAAAGCTAAAGCCCAGTGTCAACTGAAACATAAAAGATGTGTGTGGTTTCCTGTCTTCTGAGTTAATGATGAAATGTGAAGCAATACAACTTCTGTTGGCCTAAAATAAAGGCCATCATCAATAGCTATGTTAGAAGGTAGGCCTGCACTAACCAAACTGTCTCCACAATTTAAATAGTATTTTCTAAACTTATTGATGAACATTTAGTGGAAGAGATAATCGGAGGTGATGATAAAGTAGGCCTACCCAATTTCAATCTGCCAGGACTGTCACTTTCAAATGAGAGTGGATTGGTCTGACGGCTCTCATAATTCTTCAGAATTATTAGGGGCTAGCCACTGCTTTCTGCCTCATAGCCTCTCTCTCTCTCTCTGATGCATTCCAAATTAATTCTTATTTATGTTTCTTATCAAGTCATAGTTTATTTTTCTGCCCAGAATAGTGCACTCCTACAAATGCACAACTGTATAGTGAACACTATAAATAACTGCCAAATGTTGTTTTCCATGCAAGACGGTGTAAAGCAAAATGTTTATGCTATGCACACTTTCATTACTTTCTATTGATAATTTAAATCATTGTCATTTTTCAAGTTAGCAGATAGAGAGGATGATATGAAAAAAGAACTGCTCTTTTTATGCATCATGATAAATCATAATCATATTTTCTTTTGCAGGAAACAGTAAATTTGAGCTTTACTTTGGTTCCAGACAGTAACGACTTTCATGATGTTTTTGAAGAGAAAAGAAGAAAGTAACAAAAACTCAACATGTTGAGTGAATTATTTAAAAGCTAGAATTTTTAAAGAGACTGTTAGAGAAGGTATTGAAATCAATCATTTATATTTCACTGGTGAAGTTTTGCCATTTTTCAATGGTTGGTTTGATTCATTTTGTTGTCATTACTTAGAAATCCCATGCACCACTCAAATAAAGATTTTGTTTTTCTTTTGTAGTTACCTGCTTACAGAATCTGCTGTCTTGTTCAAGTCATCACAGTATTTCTATTTTTCAAATATAAAAGGCATATCTCCAGGTTTTTCCCAAGCAAAATGTCAATTCTGGACATTAGTTTCATTTTATTTATACAGGTAGAGAATTTATTACATGTATCATAGTAGTAAATAAGTTTAAACCAATAAGCTTAAAATAGTCCTAATTCAGTAATGCATAGGGAATTTATATTTTAGTACCAAAAAAGGTATATTCAGCACATATCGCCATAAATTTGTTCAGGTGGAACAGAATCAAGTGACAGAACAGTCAAGCAGCAGGCATGGTGTGACAGCTTCTAGACAGACAATGGAATGGAACTTTGAAGGGAGGAGCAGCTGTATCATATTGTATCCTGCAATTAAAGCTATTAAGGCAGAAGAAAATCATCTTTACTTTCACGATTCAGGGCTATCTCTTTGCTTTGTCCTAATGAAGCCTGATATATATTTCATCATGACAAAACATAATTGGTCATGAACATTTTAAAGTGATCACTGTAGAATATATGCTTTTGAGAAACACTGTATTTATTATTATAAATGTTTCCACACTTATTTTGAATTATATTGAAGATCATGACAGTATAGTTTAAAAGTGTTCTCAGTGGCAAATGAGTCATTGTGAAAACTACCTTTCTAATTAATTCCACAATAGTTGAAGTTTCTTTTTAATCTCTTCCAGAAATTATAAAAATAATAGCTGGAGTTGCAAAAGATAAAACCACAGTAAGTCAAACAATGTACACTATTCAGAAGCCACTTCTATCTTTATGAAAATTAAAGTGTAAAAAATCTAGGGGTAAATGTAATAGAAACCACTTTCACTCCCTTGAGAATATATATCTCTACAGTACTCTTTGGAGACTTGTTAACATAAAATATTAAAAAAATAGCCCTATATTTAACTCAGAGATTTGAGTATTTATAATTAAACATATGCTGTTCATTAAGAGGAATATTGTTTGGGATAAAGAAAAGAATTAACATACAGACCCTAAATTCTAGACAGATCAGGAATCAAATTCTGGCTCTGCTACTTATTAGGTGAGTGACTTGAAATAAAATGAAAAGATTTTCAGTGTTAGCCTTGGGGTTATTCTTCTGCTACTGTTCCATGTGCTAAGAACAGTGCCTGGCATGCTGGACACTTAATACCACTTGTTGAATAGGAGAATGAATGAATGAAAGCTCTTGGAAGACATTTAGCACAGTATTTGTATCCACCTAGATATTACATCCTTTTTGATTTTGACTCCATCTCTTCTTCACTTTCCACAACAGTAGATTGGGACAATATAATCTACTGAAATTTATTGCTATTGGAATGCATGCACGCAGGCTAAGTTGCTTCAGTCATGTCCAACTCTGTGTGACCCCGTGGACTGTAGCATGCCAGGCTCTTCTCTCCATGGGATTTCCCAGGCAAGAATATTGGAGTAAGTTGCCATTTCCTTCTCCAGGGGATAGTCCCAACCCAAGGATTGAACTCGCATCTCTTAGGTTTTCTGCATTGGTAGACAGGCTCTTACTGAACGCTTGTGTCCAATCATTATATGTTGCAGAGTCCTTCATTCCTTTTTAAAAAAGACTAAGAGTAGGGACCATATTTTTCTAAAATGTAAGAAAAATAAATGATCCTCCACAAATTTTGAAAAAACTTTGAGAACTTTGAAAGAGTTCACATGTATCTTTCCAAAATGAACTCACCTTTCCAACTGATAAGATCTAGTGTAAAATAAAAAACTAATTCTGATACACAGAAGTAGAGTGAACAATTTACAAATAGGTGTGATAGTAGCTTTTTGATAATCACTTCCAGCCTTTCTGATATTTTGCAGGATAAGTTATGGATGGGTCTCACAACAAATATGCTTCCCATCTCTTCCTATGGTGTTCAGCCAGGCCTGCTAGAATTCTGAGATAGACTGGAAGCTGGTGTTTATAGCACAAGTCAAGGGATGATTCATAGCTTCTTAAAAACAGTATTTCTTTTAAGGAAAGTTATCCTGGATGGCTACCATTTAATTAAAAATATCATACTGCTTTTATTCTTTCCTTGTTCAGAATTAAGGAGAAAGATAAATCAGACAATTTTGAACCATGCAATCACCATTTGAACACATCCAACCGCCAACTTTATCTTCCAGAACTGACTTTAATAAAATAAAAAATTACCTTTTATCTCATAGATTTTTGATTCACGTACAAAGCTTGCCAGAGATGTCATTCTTTCACACAAAACGAATGTGACTGCCTTTCTGAAGAACATAACATGGTTCCCTATAGCCCACACCACTCTTATATGCCCCATCTCTCTTGTTTGAGGAATTCACACTTTCCAGAAAAGCAGGGGTCCTGGTGCTGACTTTGTTTTACAGGATGCCTCCCCAAGTGGCTCCAGGGTAATTAGACACTTCAGAAATCTCCTTACAGCTGTCCCTATATAGCCATATAATGCTTTCCTTATTTTCCGGCAAAGTTAACTAAGTTTTACTGTTTTCTCTCTCTCTGGTTTTAATCTTTTTTCCCCAGGGTATGGGTGTTTGACTCCCTTTTCTGGATTAAAGGAAAACAAAACAAGACCAAACCCTGAGTTTGTAAACCTTTAGTCAAGACTGACTAGATAGGGCTTCCCTGGTGGCTCAGAGGGTAAAGCGTCTGCCTGCATTGTGGGAGACATACATATATATACTATATTATTATTAACTGTAATCAACATGCTGTACGTTAGCTTCCCAGAGCTATTCATCTTATAACTGAAAGTTTGTACTATGTGACCAATATCTCACTGTTTCCCTCACTTCCAAGCTCCTGGCAATCACCATTCTATTCTCTGTTTCTATCAATTCAATGTTACTTTTTTATATTCCACAATGTGAGATCACACAGTATTTGTCTTTCTTTGTCTGGCTTATCTCACTTAGCATAATGTCCTCCAGTTTTGTCTAGGTTGTAAATGGTAGGATAAATAAAATGTGATAAACAGACATATACACATGTATATATGTGTGTGTGTGTGTGTGTATACCTCCCCACCCCCATCACACACACACACAGGATCCTGATGCTGGGAAAGACTGCAAGCAAAAGGAGAAGGGGGAAGCAGAGGATGAGATAGCTAGATAGCATCACTGACTCAATGGATGTGAAGCTGAGACAATCCAGGATCTAGCAGAGGACAGAGGGTCCTGGAGTGCTGCAGTCCATGGGGTCGCAAAGAGTTGGACATGACTTAGCAACTGACAACAATATGTATGCCAAAGATCTTTTAAGGAACTGGAGTTAAAACAGTGAAGGTAGTGAATATTTCTTCCTTCTTGAGCTTATCTTCAAATTCAGGAGGCTGACAATAAGTGAACAAACAGAGTCTGTTAGTAAGGGTTCTCCAGAGGAACAGAAACAGTAAGATATACCTATATCTTTATTGACACTGATAGCAAAATAGATATTCTGAGAGAAAGATTTTAAGGAAATGGCTCATCTGATTCTGAGTACTGACAAGTGAAAATTTGCAAGGAGGATTAACAGGCTGGAAGTGCTGGCAAAAGTTTATATTGGGGTTTTAAGTCTGAAGGCAGTTGAGGAAGAAGTTCACCTTAAAGTGAAGTCACTCAGTCGTGCCCAACTCTTTGTGACCCCATGGACTGTAGCCCACCAGGCTCCTCTGTCCATGGGATTTTCCAGGCAAGAGTACTGGAGTGGGTTGCCATTTCCTTCTCCAGGGGATCTTCCCAACTCAGGGATTGAACCCAGGTCTCCCGCATTGCAGGCAGACACTTTACCATCTGAGCCACCAGGGAAGTCTTAATTTCACCTTAGGGAGACCTTAATCTTGTCTCTTAAAGTCTTCAACTGATTAGATAAAGCCCACCTATATTATGAAGGGTAATCTGCTTTACTTAAAGCCTACTATTTAAATGCTAATAACAGATAACGAAAAACCTTTCACAACACCGTCTAGAATGGTGCTTGACAAAGCAACTGGGCATCACAGGCTAGCCAAGTTGATGCAAAACTAACCAAAAAGAGAGATAAGGAATACCATTTTAGGAAAGGTAGTCACAGAATTCTCCGTATAAAAGGTGGGATATTTAAACAAAGGTGTGAAAGAAGTAGGGAGTGACCTTTGAGAATATATTGAGGAAAGTCTTTCCAAGCAAAATAAAGACTATGGGCAAATGTTCTAGGGCAAGAATATCATGTTGTGTTTGAAGAACAGCCATATGATGTCCACTATCGTTGAAGTGCGGTGAACTAGGGAGAGAAAAGATAAGATCAAGAAGCACCAAGGGGTTATTTGGCCTTTTAAGGACATTTTCTGTTTCTTTTAAGAGCAGTGACAAGCTATATAGAGTTTTGAGCAATAACTTGTATGACCTGACATAACTATTGAAATGTTCATTCTGGCTATTATGTGATGAATAGACCACAGAGAGAGACAAGAGTGGAAGCTCCAAGACAAGCCTGGAGTCTCTATCAAAACAGTGGTGGCAGTTTGGGATGCCATAGTGACAGTGAAGTTGGTGAGCAGCAGTCAGATTTGGGACATATTTAGAAAGTAGGCAACAAGATTTCCTGGTGTTTCAGGTAATGGTTGTAAGAGCAATAGTGAAATAAAAATTGATTCTAAAGTTTTGAAACAGCAACTGGATGAATAGTATTGTCATTTACTGAGAGGAGAGACCACTGGGATGGAATCTAGGGAGTCAAGATATTAACTTTAACATTGAGTTGCCTGTTACAAATCCACAGTGAGAAATCAAACATATAGCTGGATATGAGTCTGTGAAACAGCCGGAGTAAATTTGGCAGTCATTAAAATATAGAGCTATTTAAAGACTTTACTATAAGAAGAAATCATCTAGAAACCCAAGTTGAATTGAGAAGATTATCAGTCTGAGGCTAGAATCTGAGACACTCACACATTATTTAATTTTTCTATACAAAATATACAGATGTCATCAAGATTCAAAAAAAATTAGTGGACTTTTCATTGATACTGTATTATAGATTAATTAACATCATTCTGTATTTTTTAAGTTCAACTTTTCACTTTTAACCTAAATGCAATTATATTTGCATTTGAATTTAAAGAAAGAAGAGTGGGATTTTTTAGGTAAGGATCGAGAAGTGGTTATGGAATTGGGCAGTATGGTAGACTTTATATATGAATTTATGTAACTGTTACAACAATCTTGGATTTGCATATCTTCCCCTTTTTATAGATAAGAAAAAACTGAGGGTTTGATGAGGTAAAATAGTTTGTCTATCATGTATCATTTTACCAGAAGTATAAATGTAGACTCCAAAGACAGTTTTGGAAGTGTTTCCATTTAAAATGTTACTTTGCTGACTTCTTGGACTTTACAATATGGCTGTTAATCAAATTCATTATGAAATATTAATAGGCACATACTTCATGAGACACTGTAATTTCATAGAAACATAAAACCATGGATAATTAAAAAATGTCCACGGTTTTTCTAGATTCTTGATATAAAAGTAAAACCCAGACAGGGACTGGATTTCACACATGGATTTCAAATTTTGTATTTGGATAGCTTGTGTTCTCCTTTACAGGCTATTTAAGAGACCTTCTCTAAAACCCATTATGTGATCATTTTCGCCCAATATTCAAGGACTTTTATAGCATAACTGGTTGACCATATGTTTCTTCCATATGTTTGATGATGCTTAAAAAGAGAAAAAACAGTACTTGCAATATAAAGGAAGTAGAAAATAGTCTATAGCCTAAATAAGATGTCTAATATTATATAAAACAATATCTAACACAAGAATGCAGATTTACGATTGTCAGTGAGCAAATGATTAATCATTTAATCATATCTAAATTAGTATGTACCTCACTGCTAAGACATTTAAGTTTTAATCACTTTTCACTTATTGAATGTGAGGCTGTTGGCAGCATTAAGGCATGACAGGGCGTGTTTTAGTACTCCATTAATACATTACTCAGGCACATTCAAATATCTTAAACAACTTAAAGCAGGTATTAATTAACCAATAAAACATAACCCAGAGCAAATGAAGGCTATTGCATTCTCCCTGTGTCATAAACTCTGGAATAAGGTAGAAAAAGAAAAGAATGAATACAAAGTGCTACCAAGTAAAGACAAATTCAGGGCGCTGCCAAAGAGAAGATTCCATAAGCTATTATTATGTCTTTATTTACAAATGTTGACCCCCAAACACATAAGTGACAATACTTTTTTCTCTTTTTAAACAAAGTGAGGTAAAATTTATAGAACACAATTAATTATGTATTTGAAGTGTATAATTTAGGACACAAAGTGGCATTTAGTACATTCACAATGTCGAGAAGCCAAAATCGACATCAAATTCTACAATATTTTCTCATTTCAAAAGAAAATCCTGTACCCATTAAGCTCTGACTCATTTCTTACTCCTAACCTCTGCTGTTCTTGTTATTGAGTCTCTAAGTTGTGTTCAACTCTTTGTGACCTCATGAACTGCAGCGCCTTGGGCTTACCTGTCCTTCACCATCTCCCATGAGTTTGCTCAAATTCATTTCCAATGAGTCAGTGATGCTATTGTAGTTTCTGGCAAACACCAATCGGTTTCCCATCTCTATGGATCCAACTATAATGGATAATTCATATAAACTGAATCATACAATAACTGTTCTTTTGGGCCTGGCTATATCAGTGAGCAGGAGAAGGAAACGGCAACCCACTCCAGTGTTCTTGCCTGGAGAATCCCAGGGACAGAGGAGCCTGGTGGGCTGCCGTCTGTGGAGTCACACAGAGTCGGACATGACTGAAATGACTTAGTAGCAGCAGCATTCATTAAGAACAGGCTTCCCTGGTGGCTCAGATGGTAAAGCGTCTGCCTGCAATGTGGGAGACCTGGGTTCAATCCCTGGGTTGGAAAGATCCCCTGGAGAAGGAAATGGAAAACCGCTCCAGTACTCTTGCCTGGAAAATCCCATTGATGGAGGAGCCTGCTAGACTACACTCCATGTGTCCACAAAGAGTCGGACACGACTGAGCGACCTCACTTTTACTTTTTCATGCCACTAAGCAGGCTTCCCAGGTGGCGCTAGTGGTAAAGAATCCGCCTACCAATCCAGGAGACGCAAAAGAAGCAGATTTGATCCCTGGGTGGGGAAGATTCCCTGGAAAAAGACATGGCAACCCACTCCAATATTCTTGCCTGGAGAGTCTCATGAACAGAGGAGCCTGGGTAGGGGCTGGGAGTTGGGCTATAATCCATAGGGTCACAGAGAGTCGGATATGACTGAGCATGCATGTCACTAAGCATGATGTTTTTGAAATATTTCCATGTTGTAGCATGTATTAGTACTTCATTCCTTTTTATGTCTGGATAATACTTCATTGCATGTATATACCACATTTTGTCCATTTATCCATTGATACACATCTGGATTGTTTCCAGCTTTTTGCTATTTGCAAATCATGCTACTAAAAAATTCATATACAATTATTTCACTTGTTTTCAGTTGTTTGGGGAGTGGAATTGATGGTCTTATAGGTGTACTGTTAAAAAGGTGATTTTCTTTAAATTTCGTGTTAGTCTCTCTATCTCAATATTTTAAATTATTTTATTTGTGGAGCAAACTCAAGACATCAACATTTTTGTAAAATATAAAGGAGAAGAATTAAAAAATAGTTTCTAACTCTTCACAAGAGCTTCCAAATTGAAAGAAAAAAAAAATCCATTTAGTATCTTACAGCTTAGAGAAGAAAACTTACTTTGAAAGGAGTGATAGGTCCAGCGACAGAAGTTTGTGCTCTTTAACAACTTCATTATTTTGGATTATAGAAGAATATGTGTCAGTAAATGGATGCAGATAGAGCAAGAGAGTGTCATAAAGAGAAAACGTGAAGGCATCCATATGATATTAGATGTAAATACAGAGAATATGAGGGCTTCCTTGGCTCACTGGTAGAGGATCCGCATGCCAATGCAGGAGACATGGGTTTGATCCCTGTTCTGGGAAGATCGCACACGATCCCTGATCCTAGAAGATCCCACACTCCACAGAGCAGTTAAACCTAAGTGCCACAACTATTGAGCCTGTGCTCTAGAACCCAGGAGCCACAGCTATTGATGCTATGTGCTGTAAATACTGAAGCCCGCGCATCCTAGAGCCGGTGCTTCAGGAGAGAAGCTACCTCAATGAGAAGCCCTCGCACCACAACTTGAAAGTAGCCCCTGCTCGCTGCAAGTAGAGAAAAGCTCACACAGCAATGAAGACCCGGCAAAGCCAAAAGTAAATAAAATAAATAAAAATTTTTAAAAAAGAATGTGGAATTTTAAAAAGCAAGGAAACATACATGAAACAACAATAATGTATTTAGTATATATTTAATATTCATTAGAAAAGGATAGAGCCTCCTAAAAGAATAGGATATGGGGAAATAAAACCACAGCAATGATCTAAAGCTGTTGATATCTTGGCTTCAAGAAGATATCACTGGATGAATTTTTCTTATTATACATTTCTTAAATTTATTTTGTCTCTGTGTTTTGGATTTAGGTGCTAGGCTATATTAACATCACAGGTTTGTTTCGGAGAGACAGTGACAAAATAGCAAGTGCCAAGTGTCAGGAATGCTTGTGTTGATGGGTGAGCTTAACAACTTGAAAATATCCAAAGAAACAAGAGAGAAGAGGGATGTGCTATGGTTGACAGCAACAGTCAAATAGATTTTACCCACATGTAAATATTGAGACAGTCATGATATTATGCATATGTGCAAAAACATGCCTCAAACATGCCATTCTCTTTCATTGCCGTTTTCCACTTTGAATGTAGATATCCCTTCCAAGAATGCAAACACTCTTACTCTAAAGCATTATATTTCACTATTTGCATTAATTAAATTATAGAAAAGTATAAAAACTTAAAATTCAAATGACAAAATATTATTATATACAATTACAAAAGGTTATTTAAATATTAAAATATTTTAAAAGGCATAGAACTATAAGCATGTGGTTATATGCTTATAAATGTATAAACTTTAACTATCAACATATTAAAATAGGTATAACTATAATATATAAATAAGTCATTCAGTTATTTCCTATTTCATGTGTTTGTTCACTTTAATGGTAAACAATTGGCCAGAAAATTTAAGTTGGTTGAATGGAGATCTTCTATTTACTCTAAGGAGAAAGCAGCCAATGTTCTGACTAAATTATACAGGAAAATTGATATAAATATGCAGGAAGAATGAAGACTGTATGGCAGCAAAACTTAGAAACATAAAAAAGATCAGAATGATTATTTTTCTGTCTTTTCTTTCCCTGTGCCCTTTTGTAAACTAAATGTCAAGAGTTCTTGTCTGTGACAATCTTGCCATCTAAGACAGACCATGTGCAGTAAATTTCCTAGAGACCTGAAGTGAAAAATGACCTTAAAAGTAATTTTTTTTAATGCTACCCTAAAAAGTCAATGGACCAAGTGCAAGTCTATGAAAGAACATGCATGGTCTAAAGAAGTGAACACATAAAACAGTTTATACTAATATATTTAATATACCAGATCCTATTATGTTGATTAGTATGATTAACTCTCATCTATTTATAATAATTAATATGAGAACCAAATTGATAAAGTACACAGATTAAAAAGCCTAATATGGCCAAAAATTGAAACCACATTTATCCTTAAGCCTGCATTTTAAAAGTACCACTAATGTCTCACAACACTAGATGACTTTTTTCATTTGGTTTTATTCATAGTCTCCAGTGCCACATCTGACAAACAGTGATCAGAGAAAACAGGGAAGAAAATAAGATTTTCATTGTCTGGAAGTTAAGGTTCTTATTTCAGAAGAAAGCAGTGTTGACTGTAATAAATACATTCTCTTGAGTAATTTTTCAATATAAATATGGGCGTAACACCTAAACAAGGATTAAAAAAAACCACAGAATATCTTTCTGATTAATGTTCATATACCAGGAGTTCTTTAAATGAGTCCATGCAAAGCAGAATATTTCTGAATTTCTTTTCAATAATTCATTTTATATTTCCAACCCAAGTGAGCTGACTAGTTCTCCAGTAATTTCTAAGTTCTTTAGGTAAATCAATCTCTTTCATCCAACTTAATATTAATTTTTAAGCATTTTGGCTTTGTATGTGGAATGTGTGGGTGCGTGGCAGGGGGTAAAGTGCTGACTTAAAAGATGAGGGGAAGGCAGAGAATGGCATGGATATGGGAGATCACATGCTGATATGACTGATATATACCATATATTAATATTCATTGATGGTGCATATAATGATTTTGATTAAATTTCAGTAATGATCAAGTGAATTAACTCTACAATATTTCTAGTTTAATTAGGGCAATTGTTCTGGTCAACCTTCTTTTACTTTTCTGTTGCTTTTAACCTACTGATTCTTAAAGTTTCAAAATCTTTAAAGCCAAACAGTCTACAGAACATAAACCACATGAAACCCAAGGGACACACACACAAATGCCACTGTTTCCAACTCTTTCTTCATGTCACTCTAACAGTTCCATTCTGTGATCTTCATTCTGGAACTCCCTCAAATTGGAGTTGCGTTTTTTAAAATAAAATATTATCTAAAATGGGTATTTTTCTTCATGAATAACTTTAACATAGGGATATATTAGTCTCGGAGGAATGTATTTTCATCTTTTCTTATAGTCCTGACAAATTTTAAGCACTCCAAAATAACTCTTGGGCTCAATTTAGTGTTTTCTTCTGGCAAAATGTAAATGGTTTTATCTGTGTAAATGACAATTGCTTTTGCTTTTAAACCTTGAAAACAATGGACACTTTAAGGATCAGGAAAGCAAATATATATTGAAAAAAATAAAAATAAAAATAAAAAATATTGGGGTCCTATTGGCCCAAAGAGAGAGGACTATTAATGTTGTGACTAACTAACTTTGCCAAAAGTGTTTGACTGCAATTCATTCAATATTGTCATGAAATCTCACTGAAAAATGACTTAGGTTGTTACCACAAAAATGAGCATCAACCTTGATTTTCTTTAACCTTAGTGATGGAGATTCATCACCAGCCTTAAGAAATTAGAGAAATATAATTTCTTTCTTCATAAAAAGTAGGAAGTGGAAGGTAAAAAAGAAGGAAACATTTTAAGGAAAACAAATCTCCAATGCTAGAAATGGAAGGTTTAACTCAAACAAAAGCTTGTATTCAATCTATCAGGAGAGTATTTGGAAAGGGGGAAAAATATTTAATCAGGAGCCTGGGATAATCACAGATGAGCAAGGCAAATAATATATGATTGTTTTATTTCTGAAATACTCATTTCAGTTTGAGGCATGTGCTAATGTGCATTCTGAGAGCCTTTAAGAAAACATGTTTGTTGAAATTAGTGTTTCTAGAGTTACTGGCTTCTTGTCTTCAAGCATAATTTTATCATAATTGAATACTGCAAAAATATCTCATTACGCTATTAAGAGGACTTCATCATAGCTCAGTCGGTAAAGAATCTGCCTGCAATGCAGGAGAGCCAGGTTCAATTACTGGGTTGGGAAGATCTTCTGGAGAAGGAATGGCAACTTACTCCACTAATATTCTCGCCTGGAGAAGCCCATGGACAGAGGAGCCTGGCAGGCTACAGTCCATGGGATCGCAAGAGTCAGACATGACTTAGCAACTAAAGCACCACCAAGATATTAAGACATTAATTAAAGAATATTTAGGAGATTATCTTTTATATTTAGAAACATATTTTTATAAAGTTTTGCATTTACATTTGTAGAAATGGAAAATTATAATTTAATACAAAATTCTTTTTGCTAAAAGTAATATCTTAGAAATTTGAACTCAAATGACCATGTTAAAAGTTATAAATAAAACAACTGCTTTATTCATCACGAGCTGTGTCTTGGGTAATGAAAATGTCTGCTAAAAAGTTTTCCTTGAAAATCTAGTTAATCACAATGCTTTATAAGTTAATGATAATATATAACAATATGGTTTAAGTTTATAATTTTATACATGAGAAAAATTCAAAACCATGAAGATAAGAATGCTAGAATCTTACCTCTGATCCAGTACCTTCTCTTGTTCTGGCTTCTATTTATCCTGACTGATTTTAAGATAAGGGCAAATAATATTTCATTTTAATAATGAACAGAGTCTAGGCACTTTTTCCCTTGTAAAACCCACCAGTTACCATTCTTTCTTTTTTGGTACTACTAAACCTTAAGGAGACAAATTCCTGTTTTAGAAAAAATTATATGAAATCAGTACTAGTGCTCCAACTGTCAGACTCATCAACAAAAGAAGAAAAGTAAGGACTGTGCCACAATTCCCACAATCAAAATCATATTTCTAGATGAGATAATAAAACAAAGGCTACAACTGACTTTAGTGACATTGATCTTCTAACTTTAAAAGTGGTATTTTTCAATAAAATCATATCATATTCATTCAGTCATAGCTGACTTATTGTGACCCCATGGATTGTAGCCTGATAGACTTCTCTGTCCATGGCATTTTCCAGACAAGAATACTTAGTGGTTTCCATGCCCTTATTCAGGGGATCTTCCCAACCCAAGGATTGAACCTGTGTCTCCTGAATTGCAGGTGGCTTCTTTACCAACTGAGCCACCAGGGAAACCTTATATGAAGTTAATACTAGTTCCCCAACTGTCAGATTCATCAATAAAGGAAGAAAAGCGAGGACTGTGTCCTGATCCCCATATTAGAATAATCTTTCTAGATTGTATTATAGAACGGAGGCTACAATTGACTTTAGCGACCTTGATCTTCTAACTTTACAAGCAATATATTTCAAAAAAATCATATCTAAAATTGTTTTTAAAAGAAAATTCCTGACATGCTTGTTTTTCATCCTCTATCCTAATAAAACACTATTTCTCATTGACTGTGAGGTAGAATGAATTATAAGCTAGCCCTCAAGATATCCACCCTCTAGTGTACATGCCTTGTTTAATTTTCTTGTCTGGAGGGGTGATAGCTGTGGATAGAATGGGATATTACCCTAAGACTTACGTTACAGTCCTTGATGAAAATGATTTTGGAGATGTAATTAAAGGGAAATTATTTGTGTAGTTCAGACCTGATGACTTACTTCACTTAGTATGATAATTTCTAGGTCCACCCATGTTACTTCAAATGGCATTATTTAATTCTTTTTTTATGGCTGAGTAATACTCCATTGTATATATGTACTATGTCTGCTTTATTCTTTCCTCTATTGATGGACATTAGGCTGCTTCCATGTCTTGATTATTGTAAACAGTGCTGCTATGAACACTGGAATACATGTATCTTTTTGAATTAGAGTTTTCATCTTCTCTGGATATATGCCCATGAGTAAGATTGCTGAATCATATCATAATTCTATTTTTAGTTTGTTAGGTAGCCTCCATACTATCCCCCATAGGAGCTGCACTGCAAAAATTTACATTCCCACCAGTAGTGTAAGTGGGTTCAAACACAGGGAAGTTTTTGAGAAAGAGAATTGCATATAATTCAGTTGTACCCTGGTCCATGGCTCATTCATTACTAGAAAAAAATACCTGCAGGACAAAGATAGTACATGGAAGGAAAGGGAGATAATGTCCCTTGTCCTCTTTCCTAGGATATTGCTGGCAAGAGTAAGGGAACTAGAATTTGAACAGGTGCATAATGTGTATTGACTAATGATCCCTAGGCAACTTTGAAGATATTCACATGCCCTGGCATGCTTTTAAGAGGATATAAAAGTTGATGTGGCTCTTGATATATTGCATAGAGGTAGCCCAAAGGGCTTCATTCCTGAAAGAATCAGTGTAAAGAAATGACAGGATGTCTTCAATGTGGATTCTACAACCCAAAGGAAAGTTCTGAAACCTGAAATTCAGTTTTTTTTCAGTAAATATTTAATGGGCGGCTCAGACAGTAAAAGCACTTGTTTGCAATGCAGGAGACCCAGGTTCAATCCCTGGGTCGGGAAGGTCCCCTGGAGAAGGAAATGGTAACCCACTCCAGTACTCTTGCCTGGAAAATTCCATGGATGGAGGAACCTCGTAGGCTTCAGTCCATGGGGTCGCAAAGAGTCAGACTGAGCGACTTCACTTAATGGGCTTCCTTTGTGACTCAGCTGGTAAAGAATTTGCCTGTAATGTGGGAGACCTGGGTTCAACCCCTGGGTTGGGAAGATCTCGTGAAGAAGGGAGAGGCTGCCCACTCTAGTATTCTGGCTTAGAGAATTCCATGGACTGTATAGTCATGGCATCGCAAAGAGTCAGACACCACTGAGTGACTTTCACTTTCACAATGTCAGGTACTGTACTGGTTCCTTAGACCATAGCAGTTAAAAATAATTGCATATAATTTTAAGCTCCTGTTATATACAGGATGTGTATAAAATGGCTAATAAATAAATGAAATGTAAATACATAATATATCAAATATTATGGTAGAGGATGAGATGGTTTGATGGCATCACTGACTTGATGGACATGAGTTTGAACAAGCTCTGGGAGTTGATGATGGACAGGGAGGCCTGTCATGCTGCAGTCCTTGGGGTTGCAGAGTCAGACATGACTGAGCCACTCAACTGAACTGAATATATCAAACGGTGGTAAGTGCTACAAAGATGAACTCTTCCAGAAATTTCAGACTCATCATTACAATTTATCTTTCCCACTTAATATGTCCCCATGAGTGTCTAATAGACATTTCAAACTATTGAAATGTCAACCATACTTAAACTTAATTTGAGAATCTCTCCTTATGCTGGGATTTCCTTTCACAGCAAATGACTATACTATCAAGTCATAAACCAAAATATTATTCCTGATTTCTCGGTGTCACTCTATCAGCAGTCTCTTTAATTTTTTAACTTTTAATTGTATATTGGAGTATAACCTACTGACAATGCTGTGACAATTTTAGGTTCACAACATAATGACTCAGCCAAACATATACACATATTCATTCTCCCTGAAAACTCTCCTCCCATCCAGACTGCCACATAACATTGAGCAGAATTCTCTGTGCTATACAATAGATCCCTGCTGGTTATCTGCTTTAAATATAGCACTGCATACATATCAGTCCCAAGGTCTTTAACTATCCCTCCCCCACCGATCCCCCAGTAACCATAAATTTGTTCTCTAAGTCTGCGAGTCTGTTGTTTTATATATTAGCTCACCTGTATCAATTCTGTTTAGATTCCACATATAAGGGATATCATATAATACTCTCTTTGTCTGTCTGACTTATTTTACTCAGTAGGACAATGTCTAGGTCCATGTGTCTTCCTGCAATTACATTATTTCATTCTTTTTATGGCTGAGTAATATTCCCTTGTATATATTTCTCTCCCCAAGAATGCAGTGAGTATCTGATAAATGTATGAAGAGAGGTTTGAAATTCTATTAATAATTACAGAATCATAAAGTAGAAAAATATATTGATTGTCCACTCCTACTTCTCTTTCACGTCCCCCTCTTCTCTTTCTCATCCTTCTTCTGTTTCATTCATCCAATAGTTAGTAAAGTCTACATTCCAGAGTGTTTCCTGGGAATAATGTCCCTACAGTTTGCTTTCTACATTACAAAATTATGGGCTTTCTTTACAGTTTTCATTTTCAGAAAATGAACTTTCATCTTGGTCTCTCTCTCTCTCTCTCTCACACACACACACACATGTGCGTGTATGTGCATGCTCACTCAAGATTTTGTAGCCAACGTAGGATCTTATCTAACCAATCCCTCTGCACCCCTCACCTCTTTTTCGCCTTCCATCTCTATCTTGTTGCTTTTTTGCTTCCTACATTTTCCCTCTCTTCTTTCCTATTTTTTATGGGAGTGATACCTACCCCCCTGAGACTAAAGCATGTACTTATAATTCATCTCTTTCTGCCTTCCTAGCAATTGTTTCCATTAATCACTTCAGCCCTAATCCTAATCCTTTCTCAAAAAAAAAAAAAAAAAAAAAATCAAAATCAAATATCATGAATGAATCAAACCTGAATTCTCCCAACCTTAAATTTCCTTCCAAACCCTTCCCTCTGTCACTCCCCCATCTGTTCTACTCTCTATTCTTTCTATTTTCATATCTCTCATTCATATCTCAATCCATCATTTTTCTGTTCCCACATCAGGCCAGGAATAAATCCTTGTGAAGGCTATCAAAAAAATCTATCCAATTTTTTTAACAGAAATTTCTCAATCATTATTTATTTATTTATTTTTACCCAATAGCAACATTTGACCAATAGCAAAGTATACCCTTCTCTCTCATTTTCTTATCCTGTCTTCCAAAACTTCAACTTTTATGTGGTTAGATTTTTTCTCATTGATACTCAGCCTTTATACTCTTATTTTTGAGGCTGATCCAGTACCAAGTTCTCATTTCTAACAACATAGAGTTAATCCTTACAAATCTGAATCTCTGGTCATATATTTTCTTGAAAGCCACAGATTTGTGCATGTTATAATTACTTTCTGGGAAAGCTAGCATTCCAAAGGAGGTGATACAGTACAATGGAGGAGAGACAGTCTCTTCAATAAATGGTGCTGGAAAACTGGACAGCTACATGTAAAGAAATTAAATTAGAACAACCTTTAACACCATACACAAAAACAAACTGAAAGCATTCCTGATTCCTCCCTCTCTTTGTCTTCATATCCAATCACTCTGTGAACATGACCTTATAAAAATGTCTTTCATTTGTTATCTTCTCTATCCCCAAGTATTGCTTGCCATCTTCTAATTTCCTTCTGCTACTAGTCTTGACTCTTGTTGTTTTCAGTATGTATATGATAGTCTCTTGAAATTATCATTGTCATCATTTTAATTTCTTACTAGAAATTCTTCAACATTTCTTGGGATATAGTTCATGTTATTCCTTGTGTCTGAGGTTTTGGATTGTGGTACAATTGTCTGCCAATAATCTTACTTTTACTTATTTCTTTGAATTAATGATTTTAAAATCTGGAGATACCTTAATGTATTAAACTTGACAATGTTTCATAAGTTTCCCACTAATTTTCAAGTGAAATAAGTTAGCTTAATTAGTATTATGTAACCATTATAATTTAAACGTAAAATATTTTGAGGCACAGATTATACACTAAATAGATCCCATATTTTCTGTTCACAAGATAAATGCTTTGTTGTCAAAAGTGAAATACAATAGCATGAAATTATAATGAATTATAATATCATGCATTCTCTTTCTAAGAGTAATAAACAGCAATTTTTACTTTGAGATTCAGAAAACTGCTAAAACAGGAAAATAAAGCATCCTTTAGAATTTGCCCTCACACATTTATTTTGATTTTTCTAATATTTGAGAAGCCTTTCACTGATCCTTGCCAAATGTCATCATAAGACATTTCAAAGATATATGAGTTTTCATTATAACATAACCAGAGATTTTCTGAGTAAACATTTAAAAAAAAATATTTGCCAGAAAATCTTTGCAGTAAACCTCAAAAGCTTAACTCCCCTTACATAGAGGGTAAGTGTTCCAAGTCACCACTACAATTCAAAATTGCCATAACTCAATGCCCCTCAGCTTTCTATATGAACAATAAAAATCTTTTGCATAGCACAAATCATTAGAGGAAGATCATCAATCCAAATTAACTAATCTTATGGAATCACTTTAAGAATCATCTGTACAAGATCTAGAATTTGGACATTTATTTCTTCAGAGAACAGTTCCAGCATTGTCTGATACACTTGATAACTCCCTATGGTTGCAAAGTCCTTCCCAGGAAAAAACCACAGCTATTTATTTAACACCTTCGAGTTCATAAAGCAGATTCACATGTATTATGCCACCTGATTCTCCCTGCAACCTCTGGAGATAACATTCACTGTTGTTCAGTTGCACAGTCATGTCCAATTCTTTGCGACCCCATGAACTGCAGTACAACAGACTCCCCTCTTCTTTACTCTCTCCCAGAGTTTATTCAGATTTATGTCCATTGAGTCAGTGATGCTCCCTAACTGTCTCATCCTCTGTCAACCCCTCTTCTCCTTTTGCCCTTAATCTTTTCCAGAATCAGACTGAATGGAGGAGGGAATGGCAAGCCACTCAAGTATTCTTGCCATGAGAACCCCAAGAACTGTATGAAAAGGTGCTGATAATCATAGACAGGGCTTATTTTGCAATTTTACAATGAACAGATAGGAAATGGAGTAAGACAATGACTTGCTCACAATTAGGTAGCTGGAAAGGGACAGAGCTGAAGCTCCAGCTAAATCTTATGCATGATATCTGATATTCTTTCTACTTTTCCATGTTTTGGCCTGGTGAGGGGTTATGGAATTATCAAAAGTAATCACTACAAAAGTGTAATTTTGTATGAAACGAGTTCTAAACAGTTTTACTTCAGTTCAGAAATCA
Organism: Muntiacus reevesi; assembly: GCF_963930625.1. Lineage (NCBI taxonomy): Eukaryota > Metazoa > Chordata > Mammalia > Artiodactyla > Cervidae > Muntiacus > Muntiacus reevesi. The sequence continues at coordinate 30,251,794 of NC_089269.1, forward strand.
ATGCTTACCTTTGAAAGGCATCTTAGAAAAAGATGTATAATTTTTGACACATAAAAGCCAATAAAACAGAGCCAGATATATAGCATGAAAGTAACTTAAGAACATGTTTCTGTCTACATCCTTAAGTGAAATTTACCAGTTTGAATACTGATCATTTGCTTAATGAAAATATTAATGTGAGGATATTGGAAACATTGGAATTGTTCCTGAAAACATCACATTAAGTAACTGAGTTTGTGATAAATGTGACATAAAATCCAGCTAACCTAATTTTACAAATGGCTAGAAATTGCAGATGAAGATATTAACAATTCTTTTATTAAAGGATGAAGTGACCATAATACCCAAGGCAATACGCTGATTAAAGCAGGTGCAATGGAAGATAACCCATAAGCTTCATAATTCCTTGGATAATAGATCAGTGATTCTCTGTAATGTGCTTATTAAGCAATATGGAAAATTGGGTCAAATTAGACAGTGAGATAAAGTTGTTCATATATGACATGACTTGCCATGGAGACGATCAAAATGACATTTCTTAACCTAAGTCTCTAGAGATAAGGTACTTGGCAATGAATTAGTCAGTTACCTAACCTTTTGAAAAATCTACAGCTGTGATCAGTAAAGGAAAATTGCATTAAGAACGGGCAATTACGATGTACAGTATAATTGCAAGGGACAAATTTCCTTCCTAATAGTAATTTGAAACTCTGCCTTGTTAAAGAAGTGACAGCTTAGAAAAACACTAGTGGTTATGTGCATAAAATAATGTAACTAACTCAAAATCATGCTGGCTGTTCTGGATGGCTGTGATAAACTCTAACATTCATGGAAACACAGTCCTCCAAGGGTCATTCTAATGTCCTAATAATTGGTGATATCAATCATAGTCTTGTCAGCTTTTCTGAAATGGAAATATTTAATTTTTCTATGAGGCGAAACATTTATTTTGCTTTGAAGAAATGACAGGAAATGAAAGCATATCTGAAAAGAGTGATTCTATGTTGACTATTAATTAGGGTCACCAGCAGGGAAACTTCAAAATGGTGCCTTTCATGAGGTTTCCTGGGCAGTTTCTGAGATTTGGTGCTTCTTACACAGGTACCATTGTATAAATAAATAAGACTTCCTTTCTTTGGTCACCAAATTTAGCTGAAGACTACAGGCTTTAAATATAAATCTGATTGATGAAAGCAATTTAACTTTAGGTAACTCCCATGTTCTGTTAGACATGTGCTCATCTGGTTTCCTTTGTGTTACACATGTTTAAATGATTAGGGGGCACAGCTCATGAAGGCCTTGGAAAATTCAGTGAGAGTCAAATGCCCAACCAGAGTGAGCCTCATATGCAGTATCAATGATGCTGTTATGCCTGAACATCTCAAGAGTCCCCAAGATGGTGGTACTGAAGATACATTTGATAAGAACAGAAACTGTACTCTGCCTGGACAAAGGAGGACTCACTTTCTTGGAGAACTTCATGCTGTTTGAATGAGGCCATCTTAACTCCACCTCCTCCATCTACCCACCACCATATTCCTAGTTGGTTATTCCCCTGCCGTAGTGATGCTCTCAACTTTTACACTTTCTCAGTGGTTCTCCAACTTGAACCCATGTCAGAATCACTTGTGGGACGTGTTGAAACACATATTGCTGGGCCTCTTCCACCCGCAGACCTTCTATCTCAGTACAGTTGGGATTGTTGTTGGTGTTCATTTGCTCAGTAGTTTCTGACTCTTTGCAACCCCATGGACTGCAGCATGCCAGGCTTCCCTGTCCTTCACCATCTCCCAGAGTTGGCTCAAATTCATGTCCATTGAGTTGGTGACGCCATCCAACCATCACATCCTCTGTCGCCACCTTCTCCCCCCGCCCTCAATCTTTCCCAGCATCAGGGGCAGGGGGAGAGTCCAAAATTTGCATTTCTAACAAGTTCCCAGGTGATGCTGTTGGAAACTTTGAGAGCTATGGTTCTTCTACAGCTACACTGAAATCTCCTTTGATTCATTCATATTGTCTTCACTTATTTATTGACTTATTCATATAGCATCCATTAAATTCTAGAAGGATATAGATGTGTGTACAATGCATGCCTGTAACCAGGTACTACAATGTCAGGCCCATTAAACGATGACAGAGCTACTGTCTTCTCTTTCTGTTTCAGTTGCTCAACAGATTCTTCTGCTTTCAGCTTCCAAGGGAGTGATGCCTCTAGCCAGACCTTCCACTCCCTGGAGGAAATTCAATTTCCAAATTGTTCCTTCACCCAGTTCCTCATTGCTTTCCTTTCAATTGTAATTGAAATTGCAATTACAATTTCCATTTACTCAACGCAGGTGATCTCACTTATGTGGAATGAAGAAAGCAATCTACTTAAACTAATACACACTAATGCTCAAGACTTGGTTTGAATGTTCACATTTAGAAAAAGACACCTCTGAGTCAACATCAATTTCAAAAACAATGACAACATGAAGTGAAAAGTGTCGGGTGGTTGAGATGCGTGTCTTCCCTTCTCCCCCCCATCTTTGGATTCAGTCATCACTGCAGATGCTTCATCTAGGTACAAAGAACTGGACAGAATAAATCAGTTTGGGGCTACTTGAGAGATTTAATAATTTTATAGAAAAGATATCAAATTTATATTTTAAATAATGTCTTTGCATATCCCATCAATCAAAATGTTAAAGTTAGAAGGCCCTTGTGATAGCCAATAAATCTGCCTGAACATCTGTTCTTATTGGAAATGTTCCAATAGGATATTTATATTTTTATTAAGTGACAGTCATATACCCTACATGATAAGGGAAGCCCACGTTTAGAGTAATTATATTATAGTGTTCCCACCAGAGGCATATATGAGGAAACTGAGAAAGAGAAAAGCAATGAGACCTGAGGGCAACCAAAGCTGATGCATGCAGAGGCAGTCAGCTAGGTTGAACCTCAAAATATACTGCAGTGTAAAGCCATTTTCTTAAAGGGAATATTCTGAAAATTTTTATGAGAAGGCCTAGGAGAGCAAGGGAGAAAAGGCAGATCAACACATAATCAATTAAATAGATACTCAGGGATAGAAGAGGAAAAAGCTGAAAATTGTATGGAATGTGAGAGCCACAATTTGGAAGAATTCATAATTTTGAGTCTCACCTTATAAGCTGCTGCTGCTGACTCCACCCTATGCCTCCTTCACCTCCTTCTCTTTTTGCTTTCCCTCCTCTTTGTTCTCTTTCATCTCTTCTGCCATTTTTTCCCCTTTTCTTCTTTTTAAAAAATGTTTAATTGGATGTTAATCACTTTACAATGCTGTGTTAGTTCCTGCCTTACGACAAGGTGATTCAGCAATGCATGGATGCTAGATTGCTTCGGTTGTGTCTGACTCCTTATGGACCACAGCCCACCAAGCTGCTTTGTATGTGGGATTCTACAGGTAAGAATACCGCAGTGGGTTGCCATGCCTTTCCCCAGGGGATCTTCTTGACTTCAAGGGATTGAACCCATGTCTCTTGCATTGGCAGGTGGGCTCTTTGCCACTGGTGCCACCTGGGAAACCCTAAGTAGACAAGTATACTTTGAACCTTCCCCCCATCACCCCACCCCTCTAGGGCATCACAGCGCCCCAGGCTCGGCTCCCTGTGTTATATGGCCGCTTCCCATTAGCCATCTATTTTACACATGTCAATGCCCCTCTCTAATTTGTCCCACCATCTCCTTCCTCTACTGAGTCCACAAATTTGTTCTGTATGTGCCTCCATTTCTGCCCTGCAAATAAGTTCATCAGTAGCATTTTTTAGTTTCCATATATGCACATTAGTTTAAATTGCTTTTTTATCTTAATGTTCTTTATTTTGACTCTGCCCCATAAAATCTACACATTCACCGATTATTTACTCATTTGATGGTTTCAGCCAACATCTTGAAAGCCAAAAGTAACCACTAGCAGTTTATAAACCCTGCCTGTCAGTGCAGGAGATGTAAGAGACACAGGTTTGATCCCTGGGTCGGGAAGATCCCTTGGAGGAAGACACAGCAATCCATTCCACTATTCTTGCCTGAAGAATCCCATGGCAGCCTACAGTCCATAAGGTTACACAGAGTCATACATGGCTGAAGTGACTTAGCATGCATGCACGTGCAGATAGAATCACAATTTTGCTTTATGACAAACTCCTTTAAAACTTGATTTTTACAGAAAAAAAAATATACATTTTTTCTGAAGTTGGATACTGTCTGTACCTAAAAGTAAGACCAAGGACAAGTTTCCAAACAGCCCTCTGCATCTCACTTCCATCCTTCAGCAAACAGTTGGATTAGATAATTTGTAGCTCTGAAGGTTATACTCCATACCGCATTTTCTGTGTGGAATGTCCATGTTCAAGTTTTGCAAATTTTTTTCTTGAGTTGCAGTAAAAGCCTTTGTCTTCTGCTGACAGCACAGTACTCTATAAATGTTTGTTTTCAGCACTAGCACTTCGGGTAATCTTTTTACAAGTGGTTACTCCAGTATAAACTGGAATGTTGTAAGAAAAACCAGCCATGCAGGCAGTATGTGAGAGATTTTTCTGGTAAAAAATCTCACAATGTATTTAGTTCATTTACATTTTCTCACTGATGCTTATAAAGCAAGATAGGAAAGGCAGATTTTCACATTTCCTCAGGCAGAGGTCAGAAGTAGCTTTCAGAGGGAACTTGAAGCTTAGGCAAAAATCCAAACTCATAAAAGCACAGCCATTTTAAAACTAGTAAAAATGAACTGCTGTTCGGTATAGCAGATGGCAATATTTTATGAACCATTTTGTAACATTACAGAATTCCCAGCATCTACTAAACTTTAGCTTCATGAATACCATTAAAGAAATGATACTGCTGTTGCACATGGTATTTTTTAAAGGAAATGTTGTATTTGAACCTAAAAAAATAATTCCTTAAGATGTGAAAGGATTGCCTGACACACCCAATGGTAGAGGAGAACAAGGTCATCCTGATACACGCCGAGTCCATTCACCTGCTGTGAAGACACCATGATATTAAAGCTGGTGTGTCTCTGTTTTAAAGAAATTTTCTAGCTAAAGTGTGTGGAGTTAGGCAAACCTTAGTTTATATGAGAACATAAGTTTTTCATGTACGTTTAGAACAATTAATATCTAATCCTATATGATCATTACTAAGGGATCATTCACTCTACATTGCTAGAACAAGCAGCGACTTATCTGATTGGGGGAACATACTAAAGGAGGGGTTGACAAATCTTTTGAATGAAGACATCATATTTACTATAAAACTGCTGACTGGTGGTGATACATTACATATTTATGAAATCTCTCTTCAAGTTTCTGCCAAATAACATGAAAAGGGGTAGAAGACTTCGGAGGAAAATTTTTAAAAAATCTTTGGGGATTTCTTCAGGAGTAAGACCTAAGTAATCACAACAGACACAGTTAATTAGACTGAATGCAATCAGTCACCAGGAAGGAAGGGAATTGGAACCTAGAGCTTTGAAGACTGTTCACAAATTTGAGTGGCGAAAGGTACCAATTTTAAAATAAAAACTAACAGTAGTTGGCACTTTTTCAAAACTTAAGGAAACATAGGCATGTTGTTAAGGTGATTTTAAAATAACCTATCAGAGAGACTAGGAATATGAAGACTTTCTTTTTCTACAATAAAATAATGATTTTATCTTTCCTTACAGAATTTGATTTCATATACAACAGTGTATATTTTGTTATAAAACTTTAGGTTTATTCTTTTCCAGCACTGTAACTATCTGTTGTAATATACTGATTTATGCTTCATAAGCTACACAAAGAGTAGGGTGTTTATAATCACAAAGAAGACTTAGATAAGCTATCTCCTATTTAATAATTTGGGATGAGTGGTGCTTATTTTCACCACAAAGTAAGAAATTAATAAGAAAATGTACGTTTCTTAATTTTTTGACTAGTGGCTTAACTAAACCAAAAATTCTAAACGTTACTAATCATTTAAAAGGAAAAACAGAGGTACTGGGCAATAATATTTGAAATACAGAATCATCAGTAAAAGAATTTATCTTCTTTCAGAACTTATTTACAATAGATAAGAGGATAGTTACTGTGCACAATTCATTATTTTACTTTCAAAGACATCCCTGGGAAATAGACATGATTACTCACATAGGTCATATGACTAGGAAGTTGTCAGGCCAAAATTTGAACCCAGCACCATCTGGACCACAAAGTTCATGTTCTATCAATGACATCATTTGGGCTCCCCAATTTTCCAATGCCAGTGTACATCATTCTTTTGTATTAACTATGATGGGTATCCTCTGGAGATTTTCTACATCCTGAAATGTTATTAAAAAAACATTTTTTTGAAGAGTATCCATTATATTAAGTGTGATAAAAACGTATGCCAATAATTACATGTTTCAATGCTACTCTTTTAGTTCTTGCCTCCCTCTTCTTCCCCCACTGCATCCCTAAGTCTGTTCTCTATGTCTGCATGTTTATTCCTGCCCGGCAAATAGGTTCATCAGTACCATTTTCCTAGCTTACATATATATGCAGTAATATATGATATTTGGTTTTCTTTTTCTGATTTATTTCACTCTGTATAGTAGACCCTAGGTTCTAGTTCAACTGATTCAAATGATTTTTAATGGCTGAGAAGTAGCCTTTGTACATATGTACCACCACTTTTTATCCATTCAACTGTCTATGAACATCTAGGTTGATTCTATGTCCAGCTATTGTAAGTAGTGCTGCAATGAACATTGGGGTACACATGTCTTTTCAATAATGGTTTTCTCAGGGTGTATGCCTGAGCATACACTCTGAGGTGGGAGGTGGGGGGGAGGTTCAAGAAGGAGGGGACATATGAACACTTATGGCTGATTCACATTATTGTATACAACGCTGCAACCAATGCAACATTAGAAAGCAATTATCTTCCAAAGATCTTCCAAATTTAAAATAAATTTAAAAAAGAAACATCTCCACTGAAGACCTTTGAGTGTTTGGGGATCCTGATTGATAGAACTCAAATTACAAAGTGAAATTACAAAAAAAAAAAAAAAAAAAAAGTGTACATTGGCAATATGCCACGAGGAAGCCAGCTCTTAGATATATCAATGCATTTCCAAGCATTACTTTAAAGTAACTCAGCATCACTGTCGGCCTCTGTCCAATGAAAGTAGTCTCTGAAGCTTGTGCTTGCAAATTTAACAGCAATAGTGACAGAAAATGCCACAGCATCTCCCAGACACCCTGGGATAAATAAATAGTGAGGTGGTGAAGGAACAGAGCAATGGCTAAATTTTATGACATTTCTTTAAGCAAGAGCCCAAATCAATAATCTGTCCAGCAAGTAAGAATGAATGCCATAATCCTCCTAACAAAAAGAGAACTATTTCAACAGACATTACAAGAGGGGAAGGTAGGTGGTTCTCTTAGGCAAGTGTTTTACTCCTCAGCTTTCAGCAAAAAAACTATCAAAATACAAGGGAAGAAAGAAACACTTCAAGCAATTGTTTCCATATTAAAATCTCTAGGCCTTCTCTTGTTTAATCGCTTAGTCATGTCTGAGTCTTTTGCCATCCATAGACTGTAGCCCACGAAGCTCCTCTATCCATGGAATTTTCCAGGCAAGAATACTGGAGTGAGTTGCCATTTCCGTCCCCAGGGGACCTTCCCAACCCAGGGATGGAAACTGCATCTCCTGCGCTGGCAGGCAGATTCTTTATCACTGAGTCACCATGGAAGCCCCCAAATCTCTAGGCTAGATTTAGGGGGGGGAAGGAATAAGAATAAAATCAAGAAATAGTTTTGAAAGCTGTGAAGAATTAGTTAAAGAAGGAAGAGCCTTAGGTAAGGCAAAGATGACTACAGAATAAGGTGGCAATGGTTTCTCCTTGCCCCTCTGAGAGGATCCCTTCTGTTCTAGTGCTCTTAGCGAGTGTAACCTCTTTAACATTGTAATGAAACTTCTCTTGAACCATTTTCTTCTTTAGGTTACTTCACATGTTTGTAGAATAAAGTCATACAAATGTATTTTGAGGAATTCTATGAATAAACATTTTAAGGTGACATCTGGACCCTTGCGTTATTTAGTAAGGGTCCAAATACACATACCACACCTTTCATGCCCTCCCATCCCCCCTACGTGTTTACTTCTTAGGTTTTTATAAACAAGTAAAATAGCAGAATATTTTTCACATAAAAGATTTCAAAACTCATTGCCACAGTGATCCTTTTTAAGTGTAAGCCAGATAATGGCAGTCTTTTTTTTCTCCCCAAAATGCCTTATGGTGGCCCATCTCATTCAGAATAAAATCCAGGGTCCTCACGTGACTGTGCATGAGCTGGCTACTATTTCTCCTAAGCCTTGCTGCCTGTCTCTACTCCACGCTCACTGAAATCTAGACGTACAACTTTTCTTGCTGTACCTGAAGGAGACACACATGACCCTGCTTAAGAGATGTCACCGTGACTGTTCTCTCAGCTTGACATCTTTCCCCTCAGATCCTCCCGTGTCTCACTCTCTCACCTCGAGTCTCTCATATGTCGCCTTACCAGTGAACATGGTCCTGACCACCCTAGTTGAACTAACATTCCCCATAACTGGCTATTTTTGCCTTACAAGATACAGTAGATTGGCTATTTTTCAATTATACTCACTCCTCATTTTCCCATCCTCATGGGTAGGCTGAATTCTCCACTTCTGGCCTTTTTACTTATTTAGGCTGATTCAAGGAGAACTTCCAATGCTCTGCATGATTGGGTTGAGTTCCTGTACGTCTGACATGAGCGTGTGAAGGGCACGCCCATAGTCTCTTGTTCCTAACCGGAGAGGAAGAGAATGCAGATAGAGGCACCCAAGCTCAACTGTCTTAGTTGAGCCCTCCCAGCTGCTCAGCCTCTAATCAGGAGATCTATGAGTGAGGCCAGTGAATCTTGACTGTACTCAGATCAAACCTCAGCTGATGGCCAGCTGACTCCAGACCTTTGGGTCAAATAAATGCCTATGGCTGCAGGGAAAAGATTCTAGTGATCGACACATACCATTTTTGTGTGTGTGACAATGCCTGATTTTTATAGTACAATCATCATCACACACATCTATTTATTTATTTGCTTATCAATATGTTCCTCCTCTCTAATAAGCTCCATTGAGAAGAGGGACTTTGTCATTGCTATTCTCTAACAACCTAGAATAAGGCTTGAATCTCAGTTTTCTCAGTAAATATTTGTGAAATAAATGAGTACTGTGACAATAGGAACCTAGATAACTGGACCAAACAAATATTTCCTATGTTATAATTATGTTATTGTGGAAATCACAAGTATTTTCATAAATGTTTTATGTTTTACTAGTATAAATATTTTTTATATTTTACTAGTATAAATATTATATCATTTAATCAGGATTAATTCAGGACCCTATAGGAATACTTGATAATTTTATTTCCAACAAAACTAAACTGCTGTCACAAGAAAGATATTTTCACTTACAGTATTTCTTATAAAATGACATGAAACTAATTCTCTTTATTTCCATCATCCTATTAAAATAATCTATGAAAAAATAAAGTGAAGTCACTCAGTTATGTCCAACTCGGCGGTCCCATGGACTATTCAGCCCACCAGGCTCCTCCATTCATGGGATTTTCTAGGCAAGAGTACTGGAGTGGGTTGCCATTTCGTTTCCCACGGGGTATTCCTAACTCTGGGATTGAACCCAGGTCTCCTGCATTGCGGGCAGACGCTTTACCCTCTGAGACACCAAGGAATCCCATAAAATAACCTATACTTACACATAATTGGCCGTCAGTTCAGTTCAGTTCAGTCGCTCAGTCCTGTCCGACTCTTTGCGACCCCATGAACCGCAGCACGCCAGGCCTCCCTGTCCATCACCAACTCCCGGAGTTTATTCAAACCCACGTCCATTGAGTCGGTGATGTCATCCAACCATCTCATCCTCTGTCATCCCCTTCTCCTCCTGCCCCCAATCCTTCCCATCATCAGGGGGTTAGGATAATACTATTTATAATTCAATCATCTCTTTGTTTATCCTTTCCAGAACTCTGCAGATCAACTAACTCAGTAACCTTCTCCCTCTCTCCTCTCCTAGCCTTTCTTGGTCAACTCTCAATTTCATATTTAATATCTGCAAAGCACTACGTACGAGGTGCTTAAAGTTAGTGAAAGATGTGAAAGAAGAACATGCTAAAACTCCTTATGGTATAGTAAATGGTAATTCTCCTAGGAAGATGAGTTATCTGTTCCCCCAAACAGGCCTGGCACATTAGCAAGTGCATAAACCATCTTGTCCCAACATATATCTGCAACCTACGTTCACACCACCCTCTTGCCTAATGAAAAATCTTAATGTTTCCTTGATGTCTCATTCTTTTTTACACTTCTTCTTTTCACTTCTTCCTTTTGCCTGTGCTTTCTGTTATATTCCCCTAGATAACTCTTCAATACTTCCTCAGTTGGAAAAGAGTTTATTACTTTTACAAAACAGAATTAAAAATGTTACCTGGGGAGCATCCTTTGACTCTCCTTTCATGAGCATAATGATTGCCTCCTACAAATTTCTGTGCTGAATTTTATGTGAGCAAATTTTTCTGGGGAAATTTGCAATTGTTCCAGTTATGCTCTCAAAGGGAATGCTGACTCCAAAACTTCTAAATCACTTGCTAGATGTAAATCTTTGGAAGGCATGAATTCTATCCTATTTGTTTATTACTGAGTCTAAAAGGTAGGCATTCAGAGAGTATTTATTGAAAGCTAAAAAATTAGATGAACCTTTAAGAGTGAAATGTAAATTAGATCACATTAAAAAAGCATTATTTTATTGGGTCAAAAAAAGTGGTATTCCTATTGAGTGGAACACTAATGGAAAACCTCAGAAGAGGCAGAGCTTGAACAAGATTGGAGGGTGGGCAGAAGCAGGATATGAGGAGCTGACAAGAAACTACATTACACAGAGAAGAAAATGACAACTTAAAGAGACTTGGGGTCTGGACTGACTTTGGATGCCTGTGGGAGTCAGTCCATGTGGAGCGTCAACATGCACTCCTTTATAACAAGATGCATTCATTTTGAAAGTTCTTCAGCTTTGCTCATTGTGAAGCCATAGGAAGCCTTCTTTTACATTTAATCACAGGAAAACTGCATTTTTAGATATGTAAACACCACTGATAGCCTTTGCAAGGCTTTCCCTGACCTTTTTGAAATTTTTATTTTCAAGACTCTGACAGCATTGATCACCTGTGTCTGTTCAGCAATTTTTTTCATGAGACTGACATACTGTCCCAGTGCTCACATCTATCAACTTTGCTCTGATTTATCGGCTTAATAACAGGAAATCATTTGGTAGCCCAGTTCTATTTTGCTTGAACACTGACCTATGACCTTAATCTGATGCCTTTCAAGGATTTTTGTTTTTCCATATAAGATCAATTAAATTGAAGCATTTTGAAGAGATTATATGATAAAAAGTCATATCTAAGCATTTAAAGTTAATTTTTCTCTCAACTGAGTAAAACATTAAAAAATAATTTTATTCAAAAATTACTTTAATAATACAGTAATTAAAGCAATTGACTCATGCTATTATTAAAATCAATCTAGTGGCTGCAGAAATGTCAAAGTCCAATTTTTATTTATTAATATGACATACAAATAGGATGAGCTATATATTATTCTTTCTTATAACAAATTTATTTTAAAAATCTGCACATCTGTTTCTCAGATTATGATTATGTTTAAATTCACTACCTAATTCTGGAAGTGAAATTATACAAGAAACTTAAAATCTATTGAGTTTAGAAAAAACATAAATTGATGAAAATATTTCTATCAATAGAGGATATTTTACCAATTGTCCTATTATAATAAAAATTAAATAGAAAGCAATCATTACTATTTCTGCTGAATAACTGACACATATATATATTCCCATAACTTAACTGATGGTGGGAAATGTGGCAGGTTTATGGAAGATTCAATACACATACACATACACACTCACACAATCATGGAAACCCAGACACACAGACAAACACTGCATCAAATCACCAAAAAGCATTACATTTTCAGACACTTGATATTAATAATTTTATGAGAGCTGTCATATGTAAATTAAAAAGAGATTTGCTTTAAGAATTTTTAAAATCATGCAAAACTTCCATTTTTTTAGGTAAAAGCATGAAGTTCATAAAATCATGAGAAGAACAAGTCTTTAGTTATGAGCATGTTTATTGGAATTACATGGAATAATCTTTATGTTAGGCAACTAATGCAGTATATTACTGATAGTTGTAAGGTTTCCTTTGCATTTTATGTACAATTCAAAGCCTATTATTGAGCCACTTGAAAGAGAAACATTCTCACATACTGAAGTGATGCATACACTGGGAAAGACTGAAAATTAAATTTACCATAAGTAGCCTAACAAATGTGCACACCCTAGGAGCAAAACAAATGCTTCTATTTATCCACTTTGCAAGAATTTATTGGTTGCCCGACTGCCTGACATGACCTCTTCCTATAAAATCGGCTAATAGGTGAATGATGCCTTTAAGTAACTTTAACTGATTACAGTATCTGAGGTACAAGAACTCACAAGTTGCAATGGGAACATAAAACATCTGGAGGAGTGCTAGAGAGGCTTCTCATAAAGGGAAAGAACTTCTTTATTTGTATTCTAAAGAAGAACTTAGATAAAACTAGCAAATAAAAAACAAACATAAAGCATCTTGGAAAAGAGCATATAAGGTTTGGTGGCATAAAATTCATGTTTACTGTATTCAGGGAACTAAATTCAGTTTGTGAAGAGTAAGTATGAGCAAATGGGGGTGGAGTAAGGATAAGGCTATGACTAGAGGTGTAGGCAGGGTTGAGAGATTATGAAGTGCCACTGATGCTTGTTTTGTGAAACTTGGAGACTTCAGCAGTCTCCAAACTTGGTCCTCGAAAGAACCATCTCTCCCAGTATTCATATTCCTTAACCAGCCTTCCTCTTCAATATGAACTGATGTGGCGACTCTTTCTTTTTTTATTGTGTGTGTGTGTGTGTGTGTGTGTGTGTGTTTAAGTGTATAACATTCAAAAGCCCAAGCTGAGCTTCCTGACACAGAAGCAAATCATAGAGTGAGGCACCTTAAGTAATTTAGCCCAGTGGAGACTTCAGCTGACTAATTCTTACCAATATCTACATGCAATCCTGTAAGGAACCCCAAGAAAGAACTTTCATGAGAGATAATAATAAACATTAAGTTATTATGTTTATGGGAGGTTTGTTATATAGCACTGGATAACTGAAATAGGATCCACTTAAAGATTTTAAATTTGGACCAGGTTTTGTGAAAATCACAATTATGATAAGAACTGTAAAACAGAGGAAACCTTGAGAAGCAATAATACCAGTCATCATAGAAATTCAGATGAATATGATGAAAGCTTGAAATTAAGACAATGGAATGGACTGGACTTTACACCATGACATCTCACTGGATTTGGGTATAAAGAGAATGATAAGCAAAAGTGAAGTGCCCAATTTTACTTGCAAGAATGTACATTTTTCTTCCTTTTTTAATCATTCATCCAGCAGATGTGCACTGAATTCTGATAACTGTGAAAAAGGTGAACAGAAAAAGTCAAATTTCTTGGACTCATGAATCTTACAATCTAGTGGGGGAAGATTAAATTAATCACATGTTTTCATTAAACCACCAAGGTAACTAGTACAGAAGAAAGGAAACAAGTAGATATATATGGGATCAGATCTAGTCATGAACAGTAGGAGCTGACAGAGGACTAATTAGACCTCAAATATGATTAGTAGTTAATTGAGTCAGTGGGAACAGCCATTCTATATTCACGAAATGAACAATAACTTCAAGGATGAATTACACATTCAAGGAATTAAAAGAAAATAAGAGATGGAGCTTAATGGAAAGGGATGAGAAGGGGTGACATATGAGTCAAGGCTCAATCTTTGGGATTAGAATGAAAACTGACCTTTTCCAGTCTTGTGGCCACTGCTGAGTTTTCTAAATTTGCATGAACTGTGAAATTCCAGATGTTCAAGCTGCTTAGAGAAAAGGCAGAGGAACCAGAGATACAATTGCCAACATTCGTTGGATCATCTAAAAGGCAAGAGAGTTCCAGAAAAACATCTACTTCTGCTTTATTGACTATGCCAAAGTCTTTGACTGTGTGGATCACAACAAAGTGGAAAATTCTTAAAGAGGTGGGAATACAAGACCACCTGACCTGCCTTCTGAGAAATCTGTATGCAGGTCAAGAAGCAACAGTGAGTACTGGATATGGAATAGCAGACTGGTTCCAAATTGGGAAAGGAGTATATCAAGGCTGTATATTGTCACCCTGCTTATTTAACTTATATGCAAAGAAATGCTGGGCTGGATGAAGCACAAGCTGGAATCAAGATGGCTGGGAGAAATATCAATAACTTCAGATATGCAGATGACACCACCCTTATGGCAGAAAATAAAGAAGAACTAAAGAACCTCTTGATGAAAATGAAAGAGGAGAGTGAAAAAGTTGGCTTAAAACTCAACATTCAGAAAACTAAGATCATGGCATCTGGTCCCATCACTTCATGGCAAATAGATGGGGAAACAGTGGACACAGTCTCTGACTTTATTTTTTGAGGCTCCAAAATCAATGCAGATGATGACTCCAGCCATGAAATTAAAAGACGCTTACTCCTTGGAAGAAGAGTTATGACCAACCTATAGACAGCATATTAAAATGCAGAGACATTACTTTGCCAATGAAGGCCCAACTAGTTAAAGCTATGGTTTTTCCAGTAGTCATGTATGGATGTGAGAGTTGGAATATAACGAAAGCTGAGCATTGAAGAACTGATGCTTTTGAACTGTGGTGTTGAAGAAGACTCTTGAGAGTCCCTTGAACTGTAAGGAGATCCAACCAGTCCATCCTAAAGGAAATCAATCCTGAATATTCATTGGAAGGACTGATGCTGAAGCTGAGACTCCAATACTTTGGCCACCTGATGAGAACAGCTGACTCATTTGCAAAGACCCTGATGCTGGGCAAGAATGGAGGTGAGAGGAGAAGGGGACAACAGAGGATGAGATGGTTGAATGGCATCACCAATTCAATGGACATGAATTTGAGTAAACTCTGGGGGTTGGTGATTGACAGGGAGGCCTGGTGTGCTGCAGTCCATGGGGTCCCAAAGAGTCTGACATGACTGAGGAACTGAACTGAACTAAACTGATAATGATGAGTTCTCTTTGGAACAAGATGTGTGTAGATTTCCTTTAGAATGAAAGAGGAAATATTAAATAGGAATTTGAATATTACAGAGAAGATAATGTGGCTAAGACAGGAAGCTTTATGTGGTGACTGAAGCTGTAGGTAATGTAAGACAGCTCAACTAGACAGTGTATAGTGAGAAAAAAAAATGTCCCAGGAGAGAGCTTTAAGGAAATCCAGCACTTGGTGGCTAAACCGAATAGCTTTAATCTATATGGTCAAAATAGAGGAAGGGACAGGAAAACCCTGCATCTCAAGTGAAGAGCAGACCCCATGGTATGCTGCCGTCCATGGGGTCGAAAGAATGGGACATGACTAAACACCTGGACAACAAGTGAAGGAAAGCCCTCACCACAAGGGAGAACTGGGAATATCAAGAGACATCTAGAATATTGGCGAGAACCAACTGTCTCTGCCACATTTGTCAATGTGTTTTTCATTGCTTGGCATATTTATAAATGATTAAGAAGAAACAGAGAAAATACTGATTTAATTTTTGGATAGGGCTTCCCTGTTAGTTCAGTTGGTAAAGAATCCAGCTGCAATGCAGGAGATCCCGGTTCAATTCTTGGGTTGGGAAGATCCACTGGAAAAAGGATAGGCTACCAGCTCCAGTACTCTTGGGCTTCTTTTGTGGCTCCGCTGGTAAAGAATCTGCCTGCCATGCAGGAGACCTGGGTTCTATCCCGGGGTTGGGAAGATCCCCTGGAGAAGGGAAAGGCTACCCACTCCAGTATTCTGGCCTGGAGCATTCCATCTCTCAATCTTTGTATATTTTACTTTTAAAACTTTACTGTGCAGAGCACATTTTATACAAGCAGCATAAGGTAATTTTTTCTTAAATCATAATCACATACACTTGTCAAATATAATTGGAAACCAATCAATAATGGCTGCATGATTAAGTTACTTTCAAAAAGTAAATAAGTCAAGTGCCTCTTCATTTCTATCCACCACCCAATGGCCTAGTTAAGCAAATGGTTATGTAGGTTTTGTATGCCTAATAAAATTCTCTCTTGATTTTTATACATTACCGAAGATGATAATAAAGAATATATTTCCCCATTTTGGTTCTTTTTATTATACATAGCTGTAGAGGATTTTATATTATTTTTCTCCTAGCCTGAAATTTGCTCATATAAATGAGCAAATTTAAAATGTTATCATGACATCTCAGCATAGTGGTTATTTGTTTTGTTAACAGAAACAAATTCATATCTCCACATATATAATGCCTAATATTAAAGCAAACTTTATTTCATGATAGTGAATGATGATAGGAGTGCAGTGTTCTGAACTGAATGACTGATAGAGCAATGAAAGAGATCCTTATATATCTAAAGATCAGTCATGAGAGAGGGTCCCCAAAGCTCTGTGTACAAATTTCACTGTTGGTAAACGACCTGCATATCTAAGACACACATTCCAGAAATGGTGTTTGTTGAAAGCCAAGCTGAATTTTCCAATAGTAAATGGTGGGAGATCAAAAAGTAGCCTGTAGAAGCATATATGAGAAAAACACCATAAGGCGATATAAATAAAAATACTATCAGAAGAAGACATTTAAGAACAACAAGTGACATGTGCAATATTTTCACTTATTATTTTTTACTTATTATTTATTTCACTTATTATTTTTCCTCTTTGAAAACAATTCCTGTGCAGCACTACAAAATTCAGCACGGCATACAATTCTTCTACTAAATGAAACAATGAATAATGTATCAGATCATCATGAAAGCTTGCACCGTCTGATTAATAAGATATTTTATTCTGGAAGTGACATGTACCACATGTGATAGAGTTAATATAGATATTGTTTATTGTTGTTACTGTTTAGTCACTCAGCCATGTCCAATTCTTTTGTGACCCATGGACTGCAGCCCACCAGGCTCCTCTGTTCATGGAATTCTCCAGCAAGAATCCTGGAGTGGGTTGCAATTTCCTTCTCCAGGGGATCCTCCTGACACAGGGATTGAACCTGTGTCTCCTGCATTGGCAGGCAGATTATTTACTGCAGAGCCACTACCAAGGAAGACCTTAGCTATTGTTAGGGCTTAAATTAATAACTAATTTAGTGTATAAAATGATGTGATGGATATGCCCTATCCTAGGCATTTGCACTTCATCCTGACAACAAATGTGAATTAATGTTATAAATGCCAGGTGGAAGTAAAATTTGTTACCAGTCTAAGTATGATAAAGATGTCAGATGTCCTATGTAGTAACAGAGTTTCATATTCAATGGTTTAGTATCAGTATTGTACATATATATTTTTTCCAAGAATTTTTTAGAGACTATTTTCTATAATTTTAAAAATCTAAGGTGTTTTAACAAAATAGAGGTGAGAAGAAAGTTAAGCAGCAAAAGGAGAAAATGTGTTCAGAGAAAAAGGCAAGTGGATATTTTATTTTCTTTTCTTGTCAAACTAAAATCACCTCCCCTAATTCATACACCAAAAATAACAAAAATAATTAAATGTTTTGATTTCAATCTCCCTTAGTCTGGCAAGAGTATTCACAATACTTGAAGGTTAATCGTGTGACAGTCATGTAGCAAGCCATGCAAACAATATATCTTTATAACAATGGATACTTTTCCTGTGAAATGGATTGGAATAATATGATAGCATACAGGAATTGTATTAAAATGAAGGTCCTTCAACCTGATGAATATCATAAGTGCTACTTTCTCAAAGACATCATCAAAATTAGAAGCATTTATCTTCAGCCAACTCTCAATTATCTACATGTAGAATATCCCCTTTGTGAATGATTTGCTGCAATTTAAAAATTTCTGCTGCAATTTAAAATAATTTCTTCCTGTCACCTAGCACTTTTATGATATAATCATCCAATATCTCAGTGATAAATTAAGAACCTGATAAAGTAAAACACAGTGGTGTGTGAGGTAAGTTGCTATAAACACCTCACACCAGATCCTATAATTGACTTCAAATCCCAATGTAAACTATTTTTGTTTCTGGATATTTGACAATATTCATAGTATTTCTTCTATAATTGGTCAACTAATCAAAGGTGAAATGCACTTTTCAATATAACTCTTGATATTTACATATGCATTGACATGTATCTTGAGTAACAAATTCTCCTATTAGGAATATATTTTAAGATATCTAGCTAGCAGCTGATAAAAACAGGTACCAAAAAAAAAAAAAAAAGTACCAACCATTTTAGGTGCCCTATATTTTCAATATCTTTTGTTCTCATGTTTCAATAAAGACTATAAAAATTATGTTCCACGTATTAAATATTTATTGAGTTCTCCTGCATGCCAAAACAAGTCTAGGCACTAGAGATTCATGTACTGCATACCAACCCAATAAAACACATTTCTCTGATGAGTTTATATTTTTTTGAGGAAGACTATAAACATATATGAAGTTTCCCAGGTGGTGTTAGTGGTAAAGAGCCTGCCTGCCAATGCAGGAGACATAAGAGATGCAGGTTTGATCCCTGGGTTGGGAAGATCTCCTGGAGGAGAAAATGACAACCCACTCGAGTATTGTTACCTGGGAAATCCCATGGATAGAGGAGTCTGGAGGGCTACAGTCCATAGGGTCATAAAGAGTCGACATGACTGTTGTGACTTTTAGTACATAAACGTATAAACAAATGAGTAAATGAAGGGTTAGATACTCATAAGGATTATAAAGTTGATAATACTTGAGATCGTATAGAGATAGATGGAAGACATGATTTATTTAGGGTAGTCAAAGAATAATATCCTGAAGAGCAATGTTTGGAAAATCTGAAGAATTTAAAGAACACAGTCATGAAAATGTCCTGTTGAGAATATTCCAAACAGAGAAATAGCAAGTGCAAATGCTCTGAAGCTGACTATAGAAAAAAATTTGCAATATATATTGTATACATTTGTGTCTATTTGTGGTTGTGTACTAATTTCCCTGCTTATACTAGGATAGCTATTTAATTTATTCTTGGAAAATAAGTTTTTCTCATTTCCAGGAGGTAATATCAGGCAATTGTATTTTTAATGGTTAATTCATTTCCACCAGGGGAACGACTGCTGTTCTTTAGTCACTAAATCATATCTGACTCCTTGCAACCACATGGACCACAGCTTGCCAGGCTCCTCTGTCCATGGTGCTTCCCAGGTAAGAATATTGGAGTTGGTTGCCATTTCCTTCTCCAGGGGATCTTCCGGACCCAGGGATCAAATCCACATCTGCATTGGCAGCTGGATTCATTACCACTGAGCCGCGAGGGAGGCCCAAAGGGGAAAGGTAGAGGAGTTCATTTTATTGTTATTTAGGATTCTTAAGTCCATTTTTTTTTTTAAAGTTTATTCTACACTGATCCTTTACTGAGGTGTGGAGAAGAAGCTGAATGGGGGCATTTTTGAGGGTGTGTTGGGGACAGTTCTTAGAGTGGTTGTGATCCTTGAGAGTAGAATTAAGAATAAGAAAAGATCAAAAAAAGGTAGATCTATGGATTTGGCAGTGTGGGACTAGTTTTTGGAGTGGCTTTGTTTTGTTCCTTAGAAATACTGAAGATGGAAGATGGGGAATGTTTTCAGGTCAGTCACCTTTCTTTGAGAGTAGACATATTCTTTTCTGATGTTTCTCAGGCTTCATGTGTTACTGATCTAATACGTATATGAAAGACATCAACAACCTCTAGATGCCAAAGTAATTTCAAATGCCAAAACATTTCAGCCTACCTTTAAGGAAGTATTCCTATTAGAAGAATTCCTGTTAAAACTTGGGACAATCACAAATCTGAATCTGTACCTTGTAATTAGATGGGGATGTGTGATAGGCCCCAGATTATGAAATGCATTTAAAATATGAACAAGGCTCATTTGTGCTTATTCTGTCAATGCCTGTTTCTCTTTCCAGCTCCTGTTTTTCTCTCTTCCTCTTCCTTTCTCTCTCCTTCATCTCCAGTCAAACACTTTTGCCCCACTTAACCACCATGAAAATAGTTAAAACAGCTAAGATTTTTGGTGACTTAACCTACAGAGGTAAGTTGGACAGACACTGGAGGGTTGCTTCCACTAAAGGTCATAGTAAAGTTCTGTGTGTAAGAGTGTGTGTGTGTGTGTGTGTGTGTTAGTTGCTCAGTCGTGTCTGATTCTTTGAAACCCTATGGACTGTAGCCTGCCAGGCTCCCCTGTCCATGGGATTCACTAGGCAAGAATATTGGAGTCAGTTGTCATGCCCTCCTCCAGGGGATCTTCCTGATTCAGGGATTGAAGCTGCACCTCTTACATCTCCTGCACTGGCAGGCAGGTTCTCTACCCACTAAGCCACCTGGTAAGCCCCAGTATGGATTCTACTGAGGAAAAAATTACAGCTACTACCTAGCACTTTGGGCCCTCATGTCAGTAGATCTACTGAGAAAGAAAAGAGTAATTTATTTGAAAGTTCCTAAGAGAGTAGATTCTAAAGTTCTCATCATAAGAAAAAAATTAACAAATGAAATGATGTATGTTAACTACACTTATTGTGGTAATCATTTTGCAATCTATAGGGCTTCCCATGTGGTGCTAGTGGTAAAGAATCTGCCTGCCAATGCAGAAGATGTAAAGAAACATGAGCTTGATCCCTGGGTTGGAAAGATCTGGAGGAAGGCATGGCAATCCACTCATGTCATAATGATGATGGTGCTTTATGTTAAATATTTATGAAGAAAACTGAGAGAAAAAAAGAAAAGAGTTGTTACTGGAATGAGGATCATTGGTTGTGGTTTCACAATGTGGGTATGAAGGAGTGTGTCCCTAGCAATCATTGGGGTATAAACCTTGGTGATATTGTGCCCAGTGGTCACTGCACATGAGCAAGTGGAAGCTCAAGAAAAGGTGACCAAGGGCTTAGACTGCTCAGTAACAGTAATAAGGTCTAGATCATGGGTATCCCTCCTTCCCCCAGCATGGGACCCAGGTTACAAGAACTTCTAGCAAAAGATTTGGAGAATCTGGAATGGACTACGGAGGTAAGAGATGATGAATGTTAATTACAAATCTAGGATTAGCTTCAGAACAAAAGTAGTAGCTTGTCTTGCAAACCCTCTTTAAGTCTTTTTAAGATATTACAAATGAACATTTCCTTTAGGAGCTGACACTGCCCTCTACTTTCAGGGAAGAAGTGAAGATAACTTGCTCTCATAAAAAGTTTCCAATATCGTGAAAGGATGCAAGTAGTTCTGGGTGGACAGTAGTGAGCAGTATCCTATCCAAATCATGTATCACACCCTGCCACTCAACCCTACCTATTCCTGTGGGCCTCGTTTGCTTTCACTGATTTCCCAGCTGGAGCAGCCTTGATCATGCCTTTCCCGTGGTAGTAAATCACTGGCTACTGCCTCAGCTTTCCTGCCATCATACGTGGAGGTGCCCCATTTGCAGCTCTGACTGGCAGGTTATTGAACATACGCACGGGTGATATTGACATGCAGATGGTGAGCCTGAGTAACAAACCTGTTGTTGTTGTTCAGTTGCCAGATTATGTCTGACTCTTCACAACCCCATGGGCTGCAGTGCACCAGGCTCCCCTGTTCTTCACTATTTCCTGGAGTTTGCCCAAGTTTGTGTCCACTGAATCTGTGACGCCATCCAACCATCTCATCCTCTGTTGCCCTCTTCTCCTTCTGCCTTCAATCTTTCCCAGAATCAGGGTCTTTTTCAATGAGTCAGTTCTTTGCATCAGGTGTCCAAAGTATTAGAGTTTCAGCTTCAGCATTAGTCCTTCCAATGAACATTCAGGGTTGATTTCCTTTAGGATGGAGTGGTTGGATCTCCTTACAGTCCAAGGGACTCTCAAGAGTCTTCTCCAACACCACAGTTCAAAAGCATCAATTCTTTGGTGCTCTGCCTTCGTTATTGCCCAGCTCTCACATCTGTACATGACTACTGGGAAGACCATAGTCTTGACTATATGGTAATTAGTCTATTTTCTTGGGCTAAGTAATGCCAGCTGTCCAAAGAGGGAAGAGGGGCAAAGAATGGGACTATAGATAAACATTATAGAAAAAAAAGGGAAGACATTTCTTTAGAGGGAAATTTTATTAGTAGCTTTCAAACTTTTCTGATTATAACAGGCAGTAGTCAATACAATTTACATCACATTAGTATGAATATAGAACATATTCAGACATACATAGAAAATACACCTAAAAAAATCCAACATTTATTCTTACTACCTATGACGCACTGTGGTACTTTCGTTTGTATTATATCTTATTCTATTTCATTTAAAATAAAATTGCTGATCTCTGTGATCCAAAATTGGATCATGAGAAATAAATATAGTAGATTTTGCTAAGCATTAAAAAATCTAAATGTGTTACTCATAATGGCCCAATATTATTTTGGATTTTTTTTTTAGCAATACATACACATGCATGTATATTTACATGTATATATACATATCTTTATGTGTAAGTGTGTGTACTGAGTTTTGATGTAGGGTAAAGATATCAGAAAATATATTGAGTGTTCCTGCTCTACACTGTTTCACATCAAATTATGAATTGAAAGGAAAGGACCTAGGTCAGTGTCTGAGGCTGGAACTGCACAGCAGCCTAATATTTATCATGTTAGAAAGCAAAATAGATATTTTTCAAATATTTATTATTATGCTTTGGCAATGTACTTATTTATCTAGTCTTGATTTCCCCTAATATTGATTAAATATTGATAAATCACTTTAGGAAATTCCAAGTGGCTTCAGCTAAACTAAGAAAACAAAGAGAGAGCTATTTGGGTCACATCTAGACTAATAAAAAAGGACAGATAAGATGTCTGTACTCAGGAGTCTAGATTTGATTGAAGTTGCTGGTGGCAGGGGAAGTGGAAGAGGATTAGATAAAGAAGTGAAAAATCTGAAGGGATTGAGTCTGGCTCTTTTCAATGCTTACTTAAGAGTTTTTGCTCTTATTCTCTTTGTTATTTTTAAACAAGAAGGCTCTTGAGCAACTAGCAGTGGCATAAATACATCGTAGGGCACAAAAAGAATCATTATACACACAAAAAATAAAAAAACTCGGGATATGGGAGAACAATTACACATTTATTCACTTTACAAATTCCACTTTATCTAGGCAAACCTTTTTTCTCAAAGAATAGCTGGTAAATTTTCATTATCAGGTTATAATACTCTATTAACTTTGCTTTACATAATTTGAAAATAAATTATTCTAAAACATTTTCAGATAATTTTAAAGATCAAATAAACAACACTTTTAGAAATATCATCTTGTCTAAGAATTTCTTCCTTATCCTCAGTAAGAATTTTCTTATTTTTTCCTAAAATTTTAAAGCTTCATCTTTTTGACCTTTTAATCTTTAAGCCACCAGATATTTTTATGTATGGTGTAATGCAGAAACCCTGTATTTTTTTCCACCAGATTTTCTGAATTCTTTCCTTATTATTCTACAGTAGTGACAATTCTGCTGTATATCAAGTTTATATTGATGTGTGAGTTTGTTTCTGGATTGTCTATTCTATTTCATAGTTCATTTTATTTATCAGTTTTCAGCTGTCAAAGGTCAATCACTAGAGCCTAGTATGCTTTTATTTTTCTGTTGTTTTTATTTTTCTATAGTCGCATTACAGATTACTCTAGAATTTAGTGGTTTAAAATAACAATAAGCATTTATTATCTCTCACATTTTGTGCAGATCAGGACCTTGGGAGTGATTCTGTTGTGTGTTTCTGGCTTTGGTCCTCATTGAGGTCAAGAGGTTGGCTGAACTTGTAGTCATCCAGAGACGAGAGGATGTGCTTCCAAGGGGGCTCACTTCCATGGCTCACAAGTTGATACTCATTTCTCTGGAAGGGCTCGGTTCTATTCATGGGTCACTGCTCATGTATTCTTGAATATCCTTGTTCTCCTTCAGTAGCTCAGTCATGTCTGACTCTTTGAACCCCATGAACTGCAGTGCTCCAGGTTTCCCTATCCTTCACCATCTCCCAGAATTTGAACAAACCCATGTCCATTGAGTCAATGATGCCACCCAACCATCTCATCCTCTGTCGTCCCCTTCTCCTCCCGCCCTCAATCTTCCCCATCATCAGTGTCTTTTCCAATGAGCCAGTTCATCGCATCAGGTGGCCAAAGTATTGAAGGTTCAGCTTCAGTATCAGTCCTTCCAATGAATATTCAGAGTTGATTTCCTTTAGGATTGACTGTTTTGATCTCCTTGCTGTCCAGTGGATTCTCGGGAGAATTCTCCAGCACCACAGCTTGAAAGCATCAGTTCTTTAGTGCTTAGCCTTCTTTATGGTCCAGCTCTCACATGCATACATGACTAGTAGAAAAATCATAGCTTTGACTATACAGATCTTTGTCATCAAAGTGATGTTCTTCTAACACCTCAGCTTACTTGTTCTACTATGAGCAATTCAATGGAGAAAGAGGACCAGGAGGAAGTTATCCTTTTAATAGCTTACCATTGGGAGTCGCAAAGCATCACTTCTCCATACTCAATCCATCAGAAGAGATGGGTAAGTCCAGCCTACACTCACAAGAATTTTTACTGAAAAACTTAACTACAAATTCTTAGATTTGTATATATTTTGACATGATAATGTTTAGTTTTCATTTGGCAATATAAATACTTGACCTAAATTAATAGACTTTTCTGATGTTTTATCATTTACAGATTTATTTGGGTTTCCTACTTTATTTCCAATAGGTTTTGGTAAGTTAAATCTTAGGGAAAATGACCCCCTACATCACTGGCACAAAGGTCTTAATATTTTTCATAAATGTAAATGTTTTACTGCTTACAAAGTATTGTCACTCACCAAAAATAAGTTTGAACATCGGCCAACACATAACCTTTCGAAACTTTCTCTTTATTTAATGCAAAATAATATTTTAATATTTTTAATGCACTTGCATTTACATAGCTCTTTCTAGGTGACAAAATAGTTTGATGCAACTTCTAGTTTTTTGTTTGGTCACTAGCTAAACAAAACTATATATTTGAAGCAGTTGTTAATGTTAAGTTACAGATAAGAAAACTGAATTTTTAATCCTTTGACAGGATTTTCAGTGATTTGCTGAAAGGCTTTCATAAGAAAACTAGGAAGAGGACATGTGGTGATGTTTTTCCTTATGCTTTATAAAGTATCCTTCATTTATTAACCATAGGATGAATTCCAGTAATGTTGGCTGTTTGTAGCTTCCCAAATTTGATCAACAGAGTGTATGAAATTCGTATTACCTTAGTGATCTTTTATATAAAATTTAGTACAAATTTGCTTTTTGGTATAAATGACATTTAATACCAATGCATGCAGTACTAATTTGCTACTCAGTGCAACATAATGTGACTGTTAGGACTGATGAAGTCTATAAGTTACTATAATTTATATGGAAAAAAGATGGAAGTCACTATACCACAGCCTTCAAAAGGGTTGCATATAAATTAGATACTTTTTTTTCCCATTTGTTTTTATTAGTTGGAGGCTAATTATTTTACAATATTGTAGTGGTTTTTGCCATACACTGACATGAATCAGCCATGGATTTACATGTATTCCCCATCCCGATCCCCCCTCCCGCCTCCCTCTCCATCCCATCCCTCTGGGTCTTCCCAGTGCACCAGCCCCGAGCACTTGTCTCATGCATAACCTGGGCTGATCTGTTTCACCCTTGATAGTATACTTGTTTCAATGCTGTTCTCTCAGAACATCCCCCCCCCTCACCTTCTCCCACAGAGTCCAAAAATCTGTTCTGTACATCTGTGTCTCTTTTTCTATTTTGCATATAGGGTTATTGTTACCATCTTTTTAAACTCCATATATATGCGTTAGTATACTGTATTGGTCTTTATCTTTCTGGCTTACTTCACTCTGTATAATGGGCTCCAGTTTCATCCATCTCATTAGAACTGATTCAAATGAATTCCTTTTAACGGCTGAGTAATATTCCATGGTGTATATGTACCACAGCTTCCTTATCCATTCATCTGCTGATGGGCATCTAGGTTGCTTCCATGTCCTGGCTGTTATAAACAGTGCTGCGATGAACATTGGGGTGCACGTGTCTTTTTCAGTCTCTTTCAGAAATCTGGTTTCCTTTTAAACAACACAATGATGGATGAATTGGATGACACATAAATAGAAAGATGTTCTTTAATATTTTTCTTTGTCCTAAATCTTTCTGCTTTCTGATAATGATTACACTGTTGAAATTTAAAATATATACACATCATAGGTAATGGTGAGATAGACAGACTAGGTAAAATTGTGTTTACACTATATTGAGTGGTATATATATTTGCAACATTTTTCTTCATATTGCATCATAAGCTTATATATCTGAAAAGTGAAAGTGTTAGCTGCTCAGTTGTGTTCAACTCTTTGCAACCACATGGATTGTAGCCTACCAGGCTCCTCTGTCCATGGAATTCTCCAGGCAAGAATACTGAAGTGGATACCCATCCCCTTCTCCAAATACATTTAAAAGTATCCCAGATCTCACAAACAAACAACAATGAAAGCAAACTAGAACAAGAAACATGAGAAATTGCTGATGCATGAATAATAATAACAAAGTTAGATAGAAATTTAGAAATATTTAGAAATGTTGAACTCTAATAGAAGATAAACTCATATATTTTCCACAAAAATGAGGTAGAGCCCCAACCCCACTTTAATGTTATTCAGTTTGTTCAAAACTGAACAAAATCACAACCTTCCTTAAAGCCATATAAAAATGCACTCAACTTGAAATACATTTGATGTGCCTTCATATTGTGATTCATAGGCCAATTGGTAACTGAAAACTGACTATTTTCATTAAAGACATTGTTTCAAGACATCTGGGGCTTCCCTTGTGGCTTCGAGGGTAAAGCATCTGTCTGCAATGCAGGAGACCCGGGTTTGATCCCTGGGTCAGGAAGATCCCCTGGAGAAGGAAATGGCAACCCACTCCAGTATTCTTGCCTGGAGAATTCCATGGATAGAGGAGCCTGGTAGGCTGCAGTCCGTGGCATTGCAAAGAGTTGGACATGACTGAATGACTAATATACTTGAAGACATCTGGTCCATGGAACTGAGTCACTGAAGTCATGCATCTTCTGATACTTAAATCTCATCTTTGGTGCATTGTTCTCTCCGTTTGCTGACTGGCTGCTTCAGTCAGTTTGCAGTATCTGATTTTTAAATTGTGGTTATAATTCAATACTATATACAACTGGAACAGACCGTGACTGGTGTAACTAGAACAATAAGAAACTTGAACTGAGCAACAGAGTCTTAATAAATTTCTACCTTAGTTTACTAGAAGTAACCTGAACAACCACAAAACTCTAGTGTTTCTTTTATCTTTTTTTCTTCTTTGCAGATGTAACATTGTTCTATCACCAGACTAGTAGTGAAATAATTTTAACATTGCAATTGACAAAGTTGGAATGCCTATTCCTAGGTACTAGGCTATATTTCAAATCATATATTTTTCTCACCACTAAACCTCAAAAGAAGACATTGCTAACTATCAGTAAGTATACTGAATGCTTATAACTTGTATGTAGTTTAAACATGGTAATGAGACATTTATTGTCTGATTACCACCACAAAGAAATTGCAACCTTTTTGTATATTCATGGAGTCAAACTGAAAAAAAAAATTATTTCTCTGGGACTTCATTTTTCACATGCATAATGAATGCTGTTGTCAGCAATCAATCCAAAATAGCATTGGCATAATGTGCACCACAGCCAGACACGACATGCAGGCAAATAGAAACCAATATTCATTTCTCTAATAAATGTATGTCGACATGGACAATAGCATATTAGAATCAGATCACTCCTGTCTATGTGTTTGCCATATGTGTGTTTCTGGATTTTTTTCCTTCGTCTGAAAGTAATGTGAATGACAAGGAGAACTAGTCAATAAAAGTACAAGCATTTAGAAACCTTCTTTTAGGATTAATGAACGTGAAGTCTCTCAGTTGTGTCCGACTCTTTGCGACCCCATGGACTGACTATAGCCTACAAGGTTCCTTTGTCCATGGGATTTTCCGGGCAAGAATCCTGGAGTGGGTTGCCATTTCCTTCTCCAGGAGATCTTCCTGACACAGGGATTGAACCCAGGTCTCCCGCACCGCAGGCAGACGCTTTACCATCTGAGCCACCAGGGAAGTCACCTCTTTTAGGATTAGAGTAATGCATATTTACCAGGATTACTGTAAGAGAAAGGTAACTTTGTCTAATTTGACCAATAGACAAATATATAGTGATAATTATGTCTTAAATTACTAACTATATGTCAGGTCCCAAGAATTGGAATGAGGACTAAATAAAAATACACATTTTTCTGCTTATTTTAGATTTGAGATAAAAAAGTATAAAGATTATAAATTAAAATGAATGGATGAAACTGACAACAAATGAAAAACAAATGAAAAGAATAAGAACCAATTATTTCTCTGGCCTAGAATGGTTGAATTTTTGCCCTGCCTAGTTATATATGTGTTTGGATAAAATAAGATATGTAAAGTACCTGGCTCAGAAGCAGGCAAATTCTAGCTCCAAATTTGGAAAGTGACAAGCCTGGATAGAAATAAATGTCTGAAGCAAATTTTTTCAAAATATTAAGAAACAATAATGACATGAGATATTCTATAATAAATCTATTCCATGGTGAAATAAATTAGTGATATATTATGTACTTTATCTCTTTCTTAAAGGCTGTAATAAATCATTCAGTCAAGAAAACTTTTAAATTTAGCTTATTCAGGTCAAAATTTGAGTAAATTAAATTTAAGTTAATTGGACCATAAACTTTTTTCCCTACATAAATTATTAACATTCTAATATATATATATATATTTATATATATATATTCTTTTAGGTATATTTTGTCTAAGATATATGGTAGACAGATTCTCAGACAATTTGTTTTTCAAGTTGGTGTTTGGAAGGAAGGCTATATTAAGATGGCTTATAGAATGTTGAATGATTTTTCCCTGTTAAATTATTTGAAAAAATAAATATGTACTATTGGCATATGTATTTATATTCATACAGCATACAGCCACGGTATCTATATACTCTGTATAAATTGGTGATCATCTCAACATATCAACATAGTGGTTAAAAGGCTTTTGAAATCTAAAAACATTAGGTGTTTATTTTTTATGTGTCACTGTGCTAAATGCTTTATATTTTATTTAATTAAATATTAACAATGAATGTTATCTCTTGGGAAGGGAAGAATGCTCCCATTTTACAAGGAATACATTGAAAATCAGAGAAGTTAAGTAGTTGCTCAAATTCAGCAGTCAGTAAAGGATGAAACTAGTATTCCAATATTATTTCAACCAAAAGCTCTAACCACCTTTCAAGTCCCAGAGTTTACATTCAGTTCAGGTCCTATATATGCCTCAGTCTCCCACATGTTCTGATCACAACACCCTCCATCTGCCCTAATGATGCTTTTCTGGCAAGAGACAACTTTCCCTTCTTTCCAATTTGACAAACTCTCTTTTTTGCTTAAAGCAAGTCTTGGCCAAATAACTTTGCAAAGCTAACAAGTTATCCATGTCATTTTCTACTTTGCAATTAGCACAACACAAGTGTTGTTGTTTTCACCTCCTGTCAGTATGTGAGCTTTTAAAAGCAAAGACAATGAACCGAAAACATCTGAATCCCCAGAATGTGTTCCGTGAAAAATACTCCCATAAATGCTTCTTCAATGAATAGTTAGATGAAAAAATAAATTAATAACTGGAAAATGATAACTAAGTTTACTGAAAGACCTCTCTTCTGCATCAATTTTTAGCTGTGGAGAAACACACTTGTATATAAAATGAAGAGAAATGAGTCTGCATTTTATAGGTAGAAAGGTAGTCAATGAGCTCTGAGACTTCACATGAAAGTCTTTATTTCTTTGCACCTCACTTTCCTTATTTGAAAATTAATAGAATCAATTCCTACACTGAAGTTTATTCATCATATATTCATTCTGTTCAGGCATCAAGTTTCAATGGATGAGCCACTGCCAACTAGCTACCATACTGAATGTGTGTGTGTGTGCATGCACGCTCAGTCCCTCAGTTGTGCAAAACTCTTTCTGACCTCAGAGACTGTAGCCCTCCAGGCTTCTCTGTCCATGGGATTTTCTAGGCAAGAAAACTGGGGTGGGTTGCCATTTTCCTCCTCCAGGGCATCCCCCTGATCCAGGGATCGAATCCTGTCTCCCCGTCTCTTACATTGGCAGATGGATTCTTTACCACACCACTGGGGAATACTGACTACTAAAGCTGTGTCACAAAATACAAGTTTATTTTGTAGGGGACAGTGATATGAACTTCTTTATGCAGAATTAAAATGTACTTAATTGAATACCTACAAGTTGTTGACAGGTGGTTTACCAACTAAAAATATGTATTTAAATGCATGATAATTTAAAAAGAAGCAGGAAGAGTGAAACAATAAAAAAATAAAGGTTCCTTATGTTTAATAGTATAATAGAAAAATATTTTTCTAACAGAGACTGGAAAATTGAGGGGACTGTCTAGCTGGATCGATTTTTGTGAAGTTTTGGTTTATATTCTCAGTTGCATCAGAATTCAGTCACAAAATAAAAAGCAACAACTTCTTTCTAAGTACCTTTGATCTTTAACATTTATAGATTAACTGTATCAACAGTTACAGTTAATCTATGAGAAAGGAGGAGGAATAATTTGAAGATGCGAGTTCACAAAGGAAACACTGCAACGGACCTCCTCTTTCTTACTGATCACATTACAAGCTTTTCTTGCAGCTGAAAGAGTTCTTTCTACCTTGTTCACCATCCTCTGGTCTTCTCTCTACTCACTCTCACACCTTATCGACTACAAGAAAGCATTTGCTGAGTCATAAATGGTTTTTCCTCTCTGCACTTATTATTTTGACTTTTAAGCAATGCAGATTGAGTCTAATGATTCAGACAGGTCAAAGGCTTATGGCATTATAGTAACTTATTGATTTATAAAGTGTCTTTTCCTGGCCTCTAAGTGCTTAAAAGAATTGGAAAACTCTTTACAGAGTGAGAGATTGCCCCGAGTATTCCCCATTTACCTGGAGCCACTGCTGGCAGAGAAATAGCTCCTGGTTATGCCCAGAAAATTTCAAATTCATATTCTAAGGATAATACCTTAGGTCACAGTTTGATGAAATCTTTCCACCATCATAAATTTCACACATGGCAAGTGCGGGGTATTCTTGCAAAGTAATGAACAGCTATATAAGATTTTTCTAAGAAAGGGGCACGTGATGTCTCCCTTAGGTCATAGTATTTTTTCCATGATTTTCTAATAAATAAATATTGCTAAGTTGAGATAATTTACGAGAAATACATTATCCAGTTGTTGGACGAGTGGCATTTGGTGGGAGAGATCCTCAATGTAGGCTTCTTTTTTTATAGATTATATTAAAATAAGCAGTATATTCCAGAAGTTAGAACATGTTTGTGCGCATGTGAATAGATATTGCTAGTATTCATCAAAATTGTTTCCCTCTCCTTATGGGCCAAGAAAGACCTCATTTCTCATCCCGTTTGCAACTCTATGAGGCCATGTGATTAGTCTATTTGACCAATCCAATGGGTTGCATGAGAAGGTGATATGTGATAGTCTCTGGCTAAGGCAGAGATTTAGAATAAAGAAAAGAGAGACTTGGAATAAAGAAAAGCTTTTCTTTATTCTCCCACTCTTCCACCCTGTTTATAAGACCCACTGAGGAGCCTGGAACCCTGAGTGACAATGTGGAAAATGATCTCACTGGAAAGGCATCTTTGGGGCCAGGGAGGACCTTGCATAACAGGTAAATTATCCTTTGCAATTTTAAGCCACTCAAATTGTACATACAACTATGACACAGAATGATCTGGCACATTATGATATAACAGATATTTTTAAAATTCATAAAAATATTATATCTAATGCAAATGCCATGATGTGTAATATTTTGTGAAATGTCTTTATTTTTCAAACACTGAAAAGTAAACACATTTCAAATGCAAGTATTTTTGAATGATTTAATTTTTCAGTGTTTAATGCTGGTTATACACATTAACTAGTGGTGTAACTCAACAAAGAATGCATGAAGAATGACAGTCAAATTTTAGAAGCTTGAATTGTGTCATCATATAGCCATTTGCTCAAATTTTCATTATTTTTTTTCTGTCAGATTTAAAATCACTCACTGAAAAATTCAGGTAAGATATTAAGAATAAAAAAATTCCAGTTAAAAGACTAGGCTAATTTTAATCATCAGAAGTTAATTATAAGGCCTAAAACTCAAATACCACTTTTAAATATGTTACAAAACTATATTAAAAGTGTGAATTGTTTGAACCATCAGTTTCCTGAAGTTTTTCAGTGTTTGAATCATTCATTTGAACTTCAGTTTGAATATCTAATTCAAAATGGAGACAAATTTTTAATTCTAAAACCTACTTCTTCTTGGTTATCCACTCTCTCGCCTCTAGCAGCATTGAAAAACAAAAGCACAGAATTCTGAATATGTGAAAAGGGACTTATCTTTTCCTAAACAGTCCGCTACGTTGGCTGTCTTTGTTATCTGGTCATTACAATAGAAGTCATGCTAATGATATCAAGAATTATTTCAATAAATGGCTCTTCCAAGTATCAGACTTTTAACTTCCCTTTGGGACCTAATGCAGTGTACAACTGTTTATAGCTTCTTTATTCCAGGATCAGAAACATTTTCCCATCTCTACGCCTGCAGCAAGTGTGAGCAGGTGGAACGTTTACCGTGTTGTGAATATCCAGCATATGCAATAAACTCAACCTTTCTAAAATGTTTAGTATTGGCTCCCTTATGGACAATCTAATGATGCTGAACAGGTATTCACTGACTCTCTTCATTATGAGTGAGTACTATATCTGGTGCTCTCTATTTTAATTTCGCTGATCCAGAGGCAAAATCTGAGGATTAGATCACATGGTCACGCACAACAGTTAAACTCTATTTTGGGGAGAAAAAAACAGAACTGACTTTTGGTATGTACACTATTCAACCTGCAGAGATTGTATATAGAGAGTTTCCAACTAGCCAAGAACATTCAGAAGTTCTAGAAATACAGCAAATCAGTTTAATTAAGTCTGATTAAGAGATTTTTTAATAAGATATACACATGTATAACCACCACCCTCCCCAGAGATTACCCTCTAGATTTACAAACACAGTGTAGCAAATTTCAAGAGTGAACTGTTTCTTTATATTTACCCACAATAAGTCTGACTTTCCTGGAAGGGTTTTTGTGAATATATCCTAGAAGTTTGCAAAGTGTAGCATGAAAAATGATTTTTAGGAGAGAGGAAAATAAACACTTCAAAATGATTCATACCTTTGATCCCTTTAATTTTGAATTTTTAGATGTAATTTATAAAAACATAATTCAGTATAGCATGTATATAATTTTTTACAAATTTTAAAATATATATTTGGCAAGTTCAAAGTGTTTTTACTGACAAGGGAACATATTCAGTAAGTTTTGAGATCACTGTTCTATTATATGAATGGAAAAGTCAAATTATTCTCCTGTTTATGAAAAAAACCATTCAATGATGTACTTCAATGAAAATGCTTATCTCATTGTTCTTTGCAAATTATAAAATGCTTTTTAAAGAATAGATCCCTTTTATGGTATCTATTCTATCAAAGCTGCTGTTTCTCTGGGAACTAGGTTGATAATAATGAATAGGAACATAGTGTAATTCATTTGTGATCCCATCACTTACTACTTGCAAATTTGGGGTATTTTAATTATGATGGTTAGAAGAATTTCTCATCTGCAAAATGAGATAATTAAGTTTACCTTTTTAGGTTATTTTGAGGAATACATAAATGAAATAAACTCTAGCTCAGAGTAAGTGTTGAATAAGCTTCGACTGAAAGAAAGTTTTGGTTGGTTCCAATAATTCTAAATATCTTGCCTTTAAAATACTTGGAGGGATTCTTTAAACTAGAATTTTATAAAGGTTATCAACCATGGAATCATACTTTGTAAAAGTGATGTAAGTCATAGATAGACGAAGCAACTGGTAACATTTTGGTAAGCCAGAACCAGGTATTTCTTTTCTTGGAGGGTTGCAGAAACCCTGAAGCCTTAGCTAGAGCAGTAATCATGCCCTTGGTGGCCTGCTTGTTGCTCATTTCCTTGATGTAAAGTCTTTTGACAAGAGTTTGAGAATACACTGGTGATGCTCTGGTGATTTCCTTACATGCAAACTTACTGTCAGTTGCAAGATCTCAGGGTTCCACATTTGAAGAACAGAGATCTGCTCTCTCAACACAAACTCAGTGAGCATATTCACATCAAACATTCTTCTTAGCTTTAATTTGCTAGCACACTGTTCATGTAGAAGAAAATTTTCTGGAAAATGTTTCACCTTGAAAGTTCCTTTCAAAATCCTCTCAGCTTGGGAAATCATTTTTACAAAATAGATGGAAATGTTTTGAAGATCACTTTGACTTCAAACAAAATAAAAAATACATTATCAGAGTATTACTAAGTGCTTCATCTTCCTTTCCTACTTTCACTAAAAGTAAGTTTCTCTATGCTGTTTTTTCCTTCTCAGTTTTAAATGGCTACAATCTGAAGTGAAAAATATTTTTTTTCCATTAAATTTTGACAACTGCAGTCTTTCATTTATTTTTCAAGTTAACTGCAATGAACAATTTACATTTTCAGAAAGCTAATTTTAAAATATAATATGCAATTTATTTGGACTATGAAATAATTCATTCATTATAGTCATCAACTACTTAGAGAAAATTTTCACCTTATTTTGCTAGCAATCTAAAGTTTGCTATAATTATTGCAGATGGTGGAAACTATATCATTAGAATTATGAAGATTGTATCATGATATTTTCATAGTAGCAAAGTAAATGGATATGATCAGAGTGTTAATTCATCATTTTAATATTTCTAAAGAATCTATAAATTACTAAAATCTCCAACAATATAATTGAGTTTAATCAATTAAAATTTTAATTATATGCTTGCATATAATTTTGATGAAATGACATAAAATTTTTAGAAATGACATAATTCTGGAAATATCTTTAATGACACTGACAATATTCACTATTTAATTTTAAATAAAAGGGAGGTTAAAAAACTTACAGGATAACTATGATTGCATGTCTGCATAAAAAGCGTGGATAAATCTTTAGGAAACTATAATGTCAAATCACCTTTATGTCTTCACTTTAGCGATTTAGATTTTTCTAATTATTTATCAATACTAAAATATACATGCAGTAACTGCTTAATAAACATAATAATAAACAGAATAAAATATGTTTTGGATAAATGTTTGGCCATATCTAGGGCTTCAAGGTGGCTTAGCTGATAAAGAACTTGCCTGCCAATGCAGAAGATGCAAGAGGTGCGAGGTTTATCCCTGAGTCAGGAAGATCCCATGGAGAAGGAAATGTCAACCCATTTCAGTATTCTTGCCTGGAAAATTCCATGGAGAGAGGAGCCTGGTGGGCTACAGTCATGGGCTACAGTCCATGGGGTTGCAAAGAGTCGGACACAACCGTATCTAGTGTGTAGGAATACTCCACCAAAAGTCTCATCAAGGAAGGTCAAAGTCATGCGCCTGGCCCTAATAAAAAGACCAGCAGAAGTCCTTAAATTTTCCAGTGAGTAGGAAATGCCTGGATAATTTATCTAAAATGAAGATATCTGAATCCCACGCCACAGAGATTCTCATAAGATGAATCTGGTGTGGCTCCTGTGTTTGCGTAAGTTGCTCAGTCATGTTCGACTCTTTGCGACCCCATGGACTGTAGCCCGCCAGGCTCCTCTGTCCTTGGGATTCCCCAGGCAAGAAAACTGGAATGGATTGTCATTCTCTTCTCCAGGGGATCTTCCCAACCCAGGGATCTAAGCCAGGTCTCCTGTATTGCAGGCAGATTCTTTAGCGTCTGAGGCACCAGGGAAGTCTATGTAAATCCTTATGTGAGTCCAACACTGGATGGGGCAGCCTATCCCTTCTCCAGCGGATCTTCCTGACCCAGGAATCAAACTGGGGTCTCCTGCACTGGAGGCGGATTCTTTACCAACTGCGCTATCAGGGAAGCCCATGTATATCCTTATGTGAGTCCAAACTATTGGTCACTCCTAGTAAGCAGCAATTTTAAAAGATGCATGCGAAGTCGCTTCAGCCCTGTCTGACTCTTTGCGTCCCCATGGACAGTAGCCCACCAAGCTCCTCTGTCCATGAGATTCTCCAGGCAAGAATACTGGAGTGGTCGCCATGCCCTCCTCCAGGGGATCTTCTCCACCCAGGGACCGAATCTGCGTCTCCTATTCTCCTGTATTGGCAGGCGGGTTCATCATCACTGAGCCACTGCAGAAGCCCCTTTTTAAAGGATACTTCACCTGCTTCTGATGCAGGTTGCCAGGAAGGAAAATCTGCATTGAAGTTGACCTTTAAAATGTGCCTTCCCTTTTTCAACTGATTATCTTTTACATGGTAGGCCAAGCACTGTTTATAGAAAAGGACATTTTTAATAGGGGGAAGCATGTTGACCTAAGGAGTTTTTATCTGAAGTTCTAAAACACACTCAAATGACTTTCACTAGTAGAAGCAGTAGTAGTAGCAGTGATGACAGCAGGTAACACTTCTATAGCACTTACTCTGTAAATAGTACTGCCAAGCCACAAAATGAAGAGCCAACCCAATAAAGTAACAGAAAAATAACAATGCCTGATGGACTGTTCTCAACTCTGCTCTCTTTCCAGTAGAGAAAAGAAAAACCAGTAAAAGATGAACAGACCTGCAGAGAGATTTATAGGACACATCCAAGAGAGCATCCTGACTAAATTATGAGAGGCAAGGATAAGTTACTGGGGTAGTTTTGACACAGAGATGAACACGATGCATCCCCAGGTCATTTTGCCACATAATTCTTCAAAATTTACAGCTCATCTATAAAAAGTGAATTGAGTTCTAAGGTATACTCTGTTGCTAAACGTATGCATGGTTCATTTCCTCGGTTTATGAATTATGCAGACCCCTTCTCTGCTGTTCTTCTGCCCTATGAGACAAGG
This sequence comes from Muntiacus reevesi, assembly GCF_963930625.1. Taxonomy (NCBI): domain Eukaryota; kingdom Metazoa; phylum Chordata; class Mammalia; order Artiodactyla; family Cervidae; genus Muntiacus; species Muntiacus reevesi. The sequence continues at coordinate 30,289,168 of NC_089269.1, forward strand.
TCTTTGGCCATTTCATTCACTGCATTTCTCCTAAAATGAAATAGGGAATGAAAGTGAAAGTCTTAGTCACTCAGTCGTGTCCCATTCTTTGTGATCCTATGGACTGTAGTCTGCCAGGCTCCTCTGTCCATGGGGTTTCCCAGCAAGGAATATGCAGAAGATGCAAGAGATGCAAGGTTTATCCCTGAGTCAGGAAGATCCCCTGGAGAAGGAAATGTCAACCCATTTCAGTATTCTTGCCTGGATGGGTTGCCATTTCCTCCTCCAGGAAATCTTCCCAACCCAGGGATTGAACCTTCGTCTCCTGTGTTTCTTGACTTGCAGGAAGATTCTTTACCTGTGGACACCGCCAAGGCACATCCATTTTCCCTAATGTCTTTTTTTCCTCTTTTTTCTCTCTTCCTCTGTCCTCTTAAATATACCACATTTACTAAATTGAACTTAGATCCTGACACAATTCAAGTTTTCCATTTAGAGTGAAAGTTAGGCTGTAGCGACCAAATAGCCTAGCAGCTGTGAGTAGACATTAGGCAATCCAGCCTAGGGCCAGGAGTTTTGAGCTATTCCTCTTATAATTAGGGATTCCCTGATGGCTCAAACAGTAAAGCGTCTGCCTGCAACGCAGGAGACCTGGGTTTGATCCCCGGGTCGGGAAAATCCCCTGGAGAAGGACATGGTAACCCACTCCAGTACCCTTGCCTAGAAAATTCCATGGATGGAGGAGCCTGGTAGGCTACAGTCCACAGGGTCCTAAAGATTAGGACACGACTAAGCAACTTCACTTTCACTTTTCTTATTATTAACATGAAAATGAGCTTGATATTTAATTTGTAGCATTTTTTTTTTTCATCTAGTTCCAAGAGGTAAGGGGAGAATTGTATCCAGATACAAACTGGCTCCATTGATTTCTCAATCAGAGTGCACATACTATTTTCCTCTTAAATATCTGATGAGATAAATATGGACACTCCAAATATAATGACAAAGGATCTTAATAGCTGTCTGCTGAAATGAGCCTTGTTTGGCAGGTGTTTAATTCTTGGACTGTCAATCTGCTTCTTCTTAAAACTACATTTCTGCCCTCTGGTTTTGATATACAACTTCTCAAGAATAAAGAGATTTTTTTCTTCTTTCAAATATTTAAGATTTTTTTGAGCAACAGTTCCTTTGTAAAAGCTCTGAATGAGACTAGGAAACATTTTCTCTTAAATGCCTGCCATTTCCATTTAAGTTGCTCAGGTACTGACATATAGCATTCATAGAGGCTTCCTCAGAGGACTTCTACTAAGGGAGTAGAACACCCAATACCCTAGATTTCTTCGAAAGTCTCCTCTATCCTTTCTCCACCCAAGCAATTCAAAAATATAGCTGAATGTTGAATAAAACATCCAAGCACACTGGTTTTGCAAAAATGAATGGCATAATTGTTAGTTCTGTCAGGGCATCCTGACTGGTATTCTTAGGATAGAATAAGCATGTTTATTTCCATCACACCATGTTTCACTACCCGCTATTCACTGAGTCCATTGAATACTACACAAAGCCTCTCACAAATATCAGATTCAAAATGTAACTACCATATTTACAGTATGCTGTACATGCTAGGTGTTAGGCTAGAGATGAACTAATAGGCTAAGACAATGTTGCTAAATATCTGAGAGATTTAAATTTTGTGGCAGAGGCTGACTACCTGGAGCTCTGCTACATTGTCAGTGCCTACCTCTAGATCTCAAAGGCTGTTTTCTTTAAACCCCTGTGACTCTCTGCCTGCAGGTGTTGTTCGAATGCAGGAGCATACTTGACCCTCAGAAGTGCCAGAGAGTTAGAGCTTCTGGAAGCAGCCTTTCACCAGTGATGGTGGGGATTTGGTGGATACAGGACCCAGTTTTGCACTTGGAGCTAGTAACTCTGAGATGTTTTCGACCCCACCTCCCAGGTTTTGCCGAGCAATTGTGCCTCAGTTGCCCTCAATGTTTTTCTGCTCAATAAAGTAGCCTTAACTTTCTTCTCTTCCTCATTTTGCTTCTTCATTTCCTGAACTGTATCCTGGGGTTCCCTTCCAAAGGAAGTACCCAAACTCACATCAAGTTGGTTTTTGACTTGATGGAGATTATTTATCTGGGGTCTCATCTCTTGCTGTATTTCTATCTCCTTCATAGAATCTCCCATCCTTTCCCTCTCCATGTGGTCTCTCTAGCAGGAGAATCAGGTAACTTATATGACAGTTCAGGACTTCTAAGAATGCAGATATAGAAACTGCCACTTCTTGTTAAGGTTAAGGCCTGAAACTAGAAAAAATGTCACTCTTGTCACATTCTATTAGTTAAAGCAACCTGCCAAAATTTAAGGAGAACGAACAACAACAGAGACTTGGAAACCAGAAGGCAAGGCTCTTTGGGGACATCAGTGCAATGAACTACCCACCATGTGTGTGTGAGATCACAACCCCAGAGGTCAACAACATTCAAAACAAAGGGTAGGAGAGAGTCCAATACTTAGTATATAATTTCACTAACTGTTTCATCATTCAAGACAGGCAGATGTTAAAAATAGCCCAAGGGTAAATTACCTATAGCTTTCTAATTCCTTCAATTTCTTTACTCTATAGGAAATCTTGGAGCACCTCATATGTGCCCTAAACTTTTCTAGACACTCTAGGAGTACTTGTCCTCAGTGAACACAAGCAATTCCATCATTTTGGTCATCTTTTTCTACTTGGTATGAAAGCCCTATGACTAGGATGCCTTTCTCCATGCCATCTTCCCTACCTGGATATCACTTAGCTCTTTGATCCATTGTTATTCTAAACTTTCTATTTATCTTTCTAGTCCATACCAGTGTGATTTCATTAGGGATTCAGAGTTCTTTGTATGTCTTCTCTGTAATTGTTGGCAGAATCAAATTTATTTTTTGTATTTGTTTCAGACTCCCCACTAGTTTTAAATTCCATGGGAATAGGGACCCTTGTTTCTTTTGAGTCATCATAGAACCTGAGGCATAGTCAACACTCTAAATATGAACTGAACCAATTAGTGAATGAATAAATAAATGAATCTTAATGGTCTATCCTGCTAGTTACATGCTATATTTATTTAAGGTTATTCTGTAGAAATACAACTTAAAAAAGAAACTCATCCTATCTCTTTTGACATATATATATGTCAATATATATATATATATATATATTTTTTTTTTTTGCAGCAACATATAACCATAGTTCCATGGTCAAGATATGTTAGAAGCAACCAAAATCTTGAGGCAGTCAACATAATTTTAAAGAAATTCATATAAGCCAACATTTTAATGGCTCTGAGAATATCTTTCTGTCTTTTTTTCCCCGTGAGTCGAATGGCTTCATTTTAGGATTTAGGCCATTTGTCTCTATATCTCATATGTTTTCAGATAGACTCTAAAAATTTGTTGAATCCCTGAATGTATACATTTAATTGTCACAGTTGATCTTTTAACTAAAAATTACAATAGAAATGGTTAATGATGTTTCTGTTTTAAACTAGAAAGTTAATGATTTAACATTAATTATTCCTAGTGCTTATATCCCATAAAATGACTCAATTTGGCATTTAAACTTTCCAAACAAATTCCTACTTCTAAATTGTTCTCTGATTATAATAAGATTTGATTTGTTTAACTTGCCTAGCCTGCGACTGCAAAATTAGGCATATCACTGAAAGAAATGGACAGAAATTTCACAGGTTTATAAATCTGTATGTTGGTATAGGTAAATCTTGATATATATAAATCATATATATATGTCAACTGATAACATTTAAAAATTGAAAATTCTAGATGGTCCCAAAGTAGGCTGCATATCAATTGATATACATCATAAATATATTCCACATATAACTTTCTAACTGGTGGAAGTTAGAGTTTATTCACTCTATAAAGAATGCCCTTCCAGCACTTCATTGCTATAATCCAGTTCAGGAAGGCATGTTGCAAATGAAATGTAAGTAGCCAGTATTTACACAATTTTCAGTGGATGGGCTCTCCTAACAAACCTTTGTTCTGTGTTTGCCAGAGAATATAAATTCCTTCTCAAGAAAGAATATTGCCTGTCTTATAAACGCTGTGGCTTGCACAAAATCTTGCAAATCCAACAAAGTTTTAGGTTCTTAGTAGACATAAAATTTGTCACTTCAATCCTGGGACTGTATATACTTAACCTTTTGCCGTGGTTCTTACATCCTTGAGAGACCTCAGCTCAGCTGAGAGATACTTGTATTTTAGAGTGTGGCAGTATCCTATGTCCTCCCCAGACACTTTGTTTGAAGGCACAGAAAGAGCTAGATTGCATCATTATCTAGTCAGCAGGCGGGGATGTTGATGGCAATATTAAATAACTGATAATGATGTAAAAAAGGACAAGTACTCAGAAGTAGCAGGCAATATTTTGGAAGCAGTTTCATCTTTTTGCCTTTGCTTTCTTTTTCCACTCTTCATTTGTATCTGCTATGGGATATAGAGCATGAACAAAAGTGGGACGACACTGCAGAAGCTTCATCTTTGATTATAGGAGGAAATTCCTGAACCTTTAAGGCCCTGATACATATAATCATTTAAAAACATACTATTTTTATTTTATTCAACCAGTTGTCTATTTGTTCAGAATTCAGAATAATAGTAATATTTGTGTGTGTGTGTGTGTGTGCTTTAACATCCATAAGTGACATTTTAATTAAATGAACCAAAAACAATTCCCAAAGCATTGACAAGACTGGGGGCAGTGTTTGAAACTATTTAGAAAACTTTCCTCCATGCCATCCATTGATTTCCTTCCCGTTAAATACCAATCACCCTGCTTAATACCACTTGAAAGACTAACACTGCTTTTTGCCAGTTGTTCAAAACCCAGCCAGTGGTAACCAACTCTCAGAAAAAGGTATACGATTGTGTTTTCATTTGTCTTCCTTAACACCAATCACGTGTGTGCGTGCATGCTAAGTTGCTTCGGTAGTGTCCAACTGTTTATGATCCCATGGACTACAGCCCGCCAGGCTCCTCTGTCCATGGGATTCTCCAGGCAAGAGTACTGGAGTGAGTTGCCATGCCCTCCTCCAGGGGATTTTCCAACCCAAGGATTGAACTCACATCTCCTAATGCAATATGTAAAATGTTTTTTTTCCCTTGGGATACTAGATCCAACTCCATTCTCTGCAGGATCTTATGTCAAATCATATACTAAAAAAAAAAAAATAAAGCCTTGAGTGAAGTTTCAAAAACTTCAGTATATTATCACCCCTTACAAATAAATTTTGAGATCCAGACTCCAAAGCCCAGGGATGTATACAGTCTTGTGCAAAGACCGAATCATTATCTTACATAAATTCAGTTTTAAGTTGCACAGTGAGGAAACCAGCTGTAGATAATTTAAATGCCAACTGTGATGGTATTTCACATATCTATTTGTGGTTCGAGGCTATATTGCTAGATCAGTGTGCAAAGAAAAATAAACTGGCCATGGAACTTATAATCAGTGATTCTACATCTTGCCTATCTTGCTCACAGCACCCCACATGTGATCTCAGTGGAAAGGGATGGCTGAATCAAATGTACCTTCCGGATTAGTTTAATGCCCACTACATCAAAGGCAATGGACAGGGCACTTTCAAGGATGATACTGAATAATTAGTCCCCTGGGTTCAGGTTCCTGCAGTCTTTCATGATTTCTTCTAAATCATTTTGAAGTGGCATCACAATTCTCATCCTAAGATGCACAAATTTGAGGCAGGAAAGAGCCTGAAAAAATCAGCCAATAAATCTTAAAAAAGGAGATAGAGGCATAGGAATTCTAAAGTAGTCATAATGTCTTCAAGGCTTAGAGAATTCTACATCCTTTAATAGTCTTTCCAGGTGGTGCTAGTGGTAAAGAACTTGTTTGCCAATGTAGGAGATATAAGAGATGCGGGTTTGATCCCTGGGTTGGGAAGATCCCCTGCAGGAGGAAATGCAACCCACTCCAATATTCTTGCCTGGGAAATCCCATGGACAGAGGAACCTGACGGGCAACATTCCATAGGGTCGCAGAGTCAGACACAACTGGAGCAACTTAGCATGCACATAGTCTTTAAAGTGGTCAAATTACTGGTTCAAAACAATCTCTAAAATTGACTCTAAAGCTGGAATTAGAATTGGAAGCTTGGCTGTCATGTACCTTCTTAGACAGGATTCTCAAGAATCTTACAAGTAAACACAACAACATATACATATTTGTTCAATTGTCAAGATACCTTCTGCTCAAGTTTTGGGGATATACACATACACACTTAATGGATAACAAATATAAATGTGATGTTTGTTCCTTAATGTACTCTTATTGCTTTAAATAGAGTGGCATCAAAATTTTGTTTTAAATATAAGTTTCTATAGCAAAAATAACATGTGAAAGGGAAGACTTTATGTTACCTAAACTTCACTACTTTTGAACAGAAGGTAGCTTGAGAGTGATTTAAGGTAAAGCAAAGAAGAACTAAAGAGCCTCTTGATGAAAGTGAAAGAGGGGAGTGAAAAAGTTGGTTTAAAACTCAACATTCAGAAAACTAAGATCATGGTATCCGGTCCCACCACTTCATGGGAAATAGATGGGGAATCAATGGAAACAGTGACAGACTTTATATTTTTGGACTCCAAAATCACTGCAGATGGTGATTGTAACCATGAAATTAAGATGCTTGCTCCTTGGAGGAAAAGCTATGACCCACCTAGGCAGCATATTAAAAAGCAGAGACAATACTTTGCCAACAAAGTTCTGTTTAGTCAAAGCTACGATTTTTGCAGTAGTCATTTATGGATGTGAGAGTTGGACTATAAAAGAAAACTGAGCACTGGAGAATTGATGTTTTTGAACTGTGGTGTTGGAAAAGACTATTGAGAGTCCCTTGGACTGCAGGAGATCCAACCAGTCAATCCTAAAGGAAATCAATATTGAATATTCATTGGAACAACTGATGCAGAAGCTGACACTCCTATACTTTGGCCACCTGATGTGAAGAACTGAGTCATTGGAATGAGTGACTAAACTGAGTCACACATGAATGAGTGACTAAACAGATCTGAACTACCAAGTAAAGGGTTTCCCTGGTGGCTCAGATAGTAAGGAATCACCAGGTAAACACTGGACATTCAGTTAAATAGAAATTTCAGATAAATAAATTTGTTTATTATATCAAGCATACTTAAACTAAATAATATGTGCTATTTATATGAAACATATATTTAACTGGACACCCAGGATTTTCATTTGCTAAGTGAAAGAGTGTCACTTAGTGGTAATTCAAATATATAAATATTATATAAATACCTTGTGATTTACCATTCCTTTTGAAATATATTTCAACAAGTCCGGCTAAAAATAAACCATTCTGATTGATCATTTGCTAAAAATAAAAACCCTAGTAGGTTTGTAGCCATTTTAGTCATTGCTAACGCATTTGGCAAAATTTAAGAAGTGAAATTTTATTTTGAGATAATGTCATTGGTTTCTAAATGCTAGTTTCTAAAATGTGAAGAAGTAATTGCCCAAGTCTGGGAGCATCCTTTCTTCCTTATTTCCTTTCTTCCCTTCCAATTTGTTTATTGATTTATTTTCTTTTTTCTCTGACCTCCAAGGTGGCACCTAGTGTCGTGTTTTCTGGAGTTTGGGTGGAACCTATACAAATGCACAAGCACCAGACAATGGATATAGGGACCATTTTTGAGGTCAGAGAAAAAAAGGAGGGGGGAAATAAAAAGAAAGGAAATATGAAAGAAAGGACACTCCAGAATTTGGGCAGTTATTTCTTCCACATTTTACATTCAGGTTAGTTGATCTGACCAGTAGACTCATCATCAGTGGTGACAGGTTGCTTCTGAGGTGTAGTTTTATAAGACATTATGGCTTCTGCTTCATTCTCTTGGATTACTGCTCTGGGGGAAGCCAGCTGCCTTGTACAGAGAGGAATCACAGGGCAGAGTACTAAAGTCTCCTTCCAACAGCCAGTTAGAAACTGAAGTCTCTTATCCAAAGCCATACGAGTGAGTTACCTTAGACACAGATGGCACAGCCCTAGCCAAGTCTTCTGATGACTGCACTTATGCATGGCTGCAACCTCTTAAGAGACCTTGATCACGCACGTGAGTGGTTCTAAAGTGACTAACTCTCAGAAATTGTGTGAGATAATAGACATTTATTGTTTCAAGCCACAGAGTTTTGGAGTAATTTCCTATGCAGCAAAATATAACTAATATGGTCAGGAAATTTGCTTTGAAAATAGATTAAAAAAATCAGAATAATCCATACTAATGTCTTAAATTCATCTAAATGTCTTTGAGACCATGAATCTCTAGAGCAAAGAGAACATCCTTAAGTACAACTTCATCTACTTTTAAAAAATTGTAATGATACTACAGATCTAAATCTTGTTATTCTAATCAGTTTTCTGATGTTTTTATTCCTATTTGAATATCATGCTGAATTTGCACTACTTATTAAAAATCTAAGTTATTCCTCTAGTCTTGTCTCAACAAAAAGCCCTGTAGCTCTATACATGCTGACATCCAACCATGACGTCTAAACTTCACATAGCATGAATAACACACTCAACTTTGCTGATTACCATTTTGACACACAACATATTCCCTTTGCTTTTTAGTGGAATTCTAGTGATTCTAACAACTTCTTCTAACATCTGTGTTGAAACTCATTGCTATATTTCTTATACTAATGGGTTTCTGCTCCTTCACATTTCAGTGTCCTAAAATATCAAAACCTAACTTTTCTTTATATAAAATAAAATGCACTTATAGTCTTCTTCCTTTAATATACCAATTAATTTATGAAAACATTCTCACGGTTTTGCTATTTAAAACAAAAACAACCAACAGATCAAAATTTCTTTTACTTGACAGCAGGGCAGTGGTCCATCATTTTTGGCACCAAGGGCCCGTTTCATGAAAGACAAATTTTCCAAGGACCAAGGGTAGGGGATGGTTTCAGGATGATTCAAGCATATAGCATTTACTGAGCACTTTATTTCCAATCTAAAGTGACTACTGACCTGACAGGAGGTACTGCTCCACAGCCTGGAACTTGGGGACCCCCGCTAGTGCATCTTCCTAATTTGTCACTTTGGTATCACACAAGACTTATTTGGCAATGAAAACATTGTTTTCCATTTTCTGGTATTTTTGTCTTGCAAAAGATTTCTTTGTCAGGTTAAGGATTCTCCTTGTTTATACTTAAGACTATCTTGGGGATACTTAATCACTTTATTTTGCCCTACTAAGCTTAATCCACTGGCATTAATGCTTACAAAGTGTCATTGTAAATATGGGGTGCCTAGATTTACTATTTCAGCCACACTACATGGTGTAATGTTTTTCTTATAAGCTTAAAACCTCACCGAATTGTGATTCATCTGGTGTTAAATACATAAAAGTCTTCCTTCATATTATAAGACCATCTTTTAGTCACTATAAAATACTTTAAATCTGCTTTGCATGTTAATTTCTAAAAATATTACAGAAGTGTCTCATTACTAAGGTTTGGGTATCTTTTTTAAAATTCCTTTGGAACTTATTTGTTGTTTGGCTTAAAAATAGAAGGCCATTGTGTTATGCTTTTATAAAGAAACAGGTATATTTAAACAATATACTTCTTGAAATAATGGTTTATCTTTTCATCAACTTTTTCTGTACAGTTGGTGATGTTCAAAGGATTTTGACATTTTTAAGTTTCTCAGAAATAAGGCAACTTGCTTCTTCTAGCTACTCAAGAAACAAACACTTGATATGATAATTGTAAGGAGTATTAGTTAATGAAACTTAGATGACCACTGTTCTATTATTTTGAGAAAATTAGCTCACAGATAAGAGTTTTATCATTCCATTAGTAAAAAATAAATAAATAAATAACCCAAATAATTATGTAGCAAAAATATTTTAAAGGCACATATATAAGCTTTTAAGCTTCCTAAGCACTATTTTTTAAACAAAACACATATACATTCCAGCTGGGCCAATTTATTTATTTGCCAAACAACCACTGAGCACTTATTTTCTGTGTTTTAGCCACTGTGTTAAGTGCCTAGAATTGAAAAGGCTAATAACTCTAGTCCCTATTTTTAGACAGATTTTGATCATTGAACTTATATGGAATGTCAAAAAAGAACATGTGCTCCAACAGGGATAAAATGGACCAATTAAAAGTCACATTATCAATTTAATATTAGAAAAACAATGAGCAGGCTAGTGGACTTTCCTATAAAATGAATCTGAGAATATAAAATCTGTGAAACTTCAAGTACCAGTGCTATGAACTTTCAGGTATATCAGGTAATGTAAGTGAAAAGCTGAGGACGCATGTTTAAGCCTAGAAAGAGGTGAGTGACAATTACTACTGAATTCTAAGAAAATTGAGGATCTGTTTCACTGAGCACGTAGTGTCAGAAGTTTCTAGTATCTATGGATTTTTATTCTTGCCTGAATAACTACGCCATTCCTCTTCTTCTTTATATTCACTCAATATCAGTTATTGTTATCAGTTATAATATCAGTCATTTTCACCTAACTCTGTTAGAACCAACCAACCCAAATGTGATGCACAAGTAATCATCTAATTACTTGTCTAGGTGCAGGGTGCCTACTCTATAGTAGGTCTGCAACAGATGAAAGAATACACAGAATGAATATCCCGATGCAGTTCATAAGAGAAATTTCAATCTGATAACATAAGAATTCTGCTGCCCACTAAAATGATCAATTATATTGCATCTTGTAGTAGACCTTCAGCATGGCCCAGAGATATAAGAAGGACAAAGTTTGCTGTGTAGGTGTGAACCAGGGAACCAGGGAACCAGTGAAGTTGCTCAGTCATGTCTGACTCTTTGTGATCCCATGGACTGTAGTTTACCAAGCTCCTTCATCCATGGAATTTTCCAAGCAAGAGTTCTGGAGTGGGTTGCCATTTCCTTCTCCAGGGGATCTTCCTGACCTAGGGATTGAACCCAGGTCTCCCGCAGTGCAGGCAGAGGCTTTATCGTCTGAGCCACGAGGGAAGCCCATAGGTGTGATTGTGAATGTCTTTTTGATCAGTTAAACTACCCAAATGTAAGGAAGAATGGTGACGATTAAGTAGAAAATTATGCTGTCACAGAATATAATACAATATTAATAACTATAGTCATCATGTTGTACATTAGATCTCTAAAACTCATTCATCCATTCTAACTGCAACTATGTATTCTTTGACCAATATCTCCCATTTCCCCCACCTCCCTCACTCTTGTAACCACTGTTCTACTCTCTGTTTTCTGTTTTATTAGATTTCACATATAAGTGAGATAATTTAGAATTTTTCTTTCTGTATCTGGCTTATTTCATTTAACATAATGTCCTACAGGTTCACCAATTATTTCAGCATGTATATGTATGTTAAAACATCATGCTGTACATCTTAAATATGTAGTTTTTATTTCAAAGAATTGTAAATAAAAAAGAACCAAGGACAATTAAAAATCACAATGATGTGGTTGAAACTACTGAAGAATGAGTAAAATCATAGTATTTTGTTAAAACACCATTTTTGTGGTAATTCCTAGTGCTAATTTAGTTGAGGGTGAATAGTATATTGAAAAGAGACCAAACAATGTATTTAGAACAGCAAAATAAATATATGAATTATATATGGGGATAAAGTCAGCAAAGTATGCTAGTCATGTGTTTTCTTTAAACTTGACTCATAAGGATAAACACTTCCCCCGCTCCCCGCAATGTCCTTAGAAATTAATGAATTAGTACATATTGATATGGAATAAAATACAATGCTACAACACATGTAAACATGGGTTTAAACTAAATAGAGGACAAGAAAAATAGGTTTCTGATCAAAAACAGAAATATGGTGAAAGCGTTAAATCAGTTTAAAATCAGATGGAATCTGTGAGATGCTTAAAAAGAGAGCATTCAGCTCTTACATAGCTTTGAACACCAAGGACTTGTGTTTTTCACTGATGTATGTTGCCTAGAAGACCAGTCTTTGTTTCACATTGATGTGCTACAGTAACAAATTAAGGAAAGAGCCCATTATGGCTTTGGGGAAGTAGCATTACCTACCTGTCAGAAGGTGGGAATTTGGGTGTATCCTCATAAAGGAATGCAGAGGGTATTTGAGGCAAACTGAACATTTGTATGTCTCCTGAAATTAAGCATTCACTTTGCCTCACTTTTGTCACTAATTAGATGCTTTTGGTGCCTGAAGAAGGGTTCACTGCCACAGTGCCTTGGGCAGATCAGCCAGGAATCTGATCAACCAGGAAACTGTATAAGCTGTCATTGTGATCACTCTCTTATCTTAGGTACATGCTGCATGCTAAGTCGCTTCAGCTGTGTGTTCTACTCTTTGTAACCCCATGGACTGTAGGCCACCAGTCTCCTCTGTCCATGGGTTCTCTAGGCAAGAATACTGGAGTGGGTTGACATGTCTTCCTCCAGGAGATCTTCCTGACCCAGGGACAGAACCTGCATCTCTTATGTCTCCTGAGTTGGCAGACAGTTTCTTTACCACTAGCACCACCTGTGAAGCTTCTCACATTAACCCTCTCCCAAAGTACTATCTTATTCTTGAGTCAGGAGCAGAACAGAGAGGCAACACCTCTATCCTACACAATCTGACATTGTTCCAAATGGGCAAGATGCCACAGGAGCAGATGGCATAAAACCAGAACCCTGGAAGAAAATAAATGTACCCCTTGATTTATAGTCATATTTATTGTCAAAGAATGTTGAAGTTGCAGTTTCTGTAAACCTTCTGCCTCTGAGTTTATGGAGATGAGACATTTAGCTCAACTAAGAGTTCATTAAATTTAAATTGGACCAAGAGAGTTTGTGATGTGTTCTACTTCGTTTGATTGTAATATTACTGCTTTTGTGGAAAAGCGAATTGTTCTTCTGGAAGGTTTTCTGTAACAATCTGACAAATTGTTACAGGTTATTTTCATCAGAACAAACTGGAAGATCAAGAAGAAGAAATTTAGAAAATATTCTGAAAGTCATAAAAGATTGTTATATAGTATCAGGAATTGTTCTAAGTGATTTATAATATAATTTCCATCCTTATATCAACTCTACTAATGTTTTCCATAAATGTCAGTTTGCTGTCTCTTTTTCCCTCCACCAGACAAGGACAGACACTCTCTTTTCTCTACTCCTACAAACTACCCCTATAAGCTTAGGTCTGTAGTTTGGATGTAGCACATATCACACTGTATTGTTGTTAAGACCAGATGTATACAGATCCATTTAACTGTGAGTTCTGGGAGGGTAAATCTTCATCTTATTTATTTTTGAATCCACGAGAACTAACATATGCTGGGCTTCCCAGCATACGGCACTAGTGGTAAAGAACCCGCCTGCCAATGCAGGAGACCAAAGAGATGCAGGTTCAATCCCTGGGTTGGAAAGATCCCCTGGAGAAGGAAATGGCAACCCACTGAGGTATTCTTGCCTGGAGAATCCCATGGAAGAGGAGCTTGCTGTGCTATGGTCCATAGGGTCACAAGGATTCGGACACACCCGAAGAGACTTTGCACACAGGCATACATGAGGACATCAACAAATGTTTGTTAAAGAAGTGACTTAAAATTCATTGATTACATTGATCCAATAGGGTACCGGAATTTTAAATTGGCTCTTTCAGTCTTGAGGTTTAGGGTAAGGAGTCAGAGGAGAAATATATCTTAGACATCATTTTAAGGCACCTGGGGGTCTCAAGTGAGAGCTAGAGTGGCTGATGTCATAGGGTCAACACCACCGTCAGAATCACCATCAGAAGGGGTGAGGCCAGTAAACTAGTTTCAGTAAATGACAGTCCTCTCGTTATCACAATCATTTGGCTTAATTCAATAGAATACTAACCTCAGTGTTCTACCCACATCTTTTTTGCCCAATAATAATAGTCAAGAGGGAAGAAATGGGAGTTTGAAGTTAGCAGAGGCAAGCTAGTATATATAGGATGGATAAACAACAAGTCGTATTGTATAGCACAGAGAGCTAGAGCCAGTATTCTGTGCCAAATCACAATGGAAAAGAACATGAAGAAGAATATATATGCATAACTGAGTCACTGCTATACAGAAGAAATTAACACAACATTTTAAATCAACTATACTTAATACAATTTTAAAAAATCATAGTCAAATATTTTTAATTTATTGGTAATTTTATGAAATTAATTTGTTATTAGGAACCAAAGTGTATTTTGCCCTTACAGAAAAAAAGAAATGTATTGTTATTCTTTTGTGTCTCTGTTAGAAGTCAGGATATTAGTGTTTGATGGACAAAACCCAAGCCTTAAGTACTGAAACATTTTCACAATATGATAAATGTAAAAAGAATTTGTTTTCTCTCCTTTTCGCAATTAAAATCTACACTATCACTACCATCTTAAGCAGATGAATAAGTGTTGGTGATCTTTTCCAAAACTCCCCTTTGGAGTTCCTAAGACATTCTTTTAAAGTCATTTTCCCCAACAATTTTTTCTACAGTATGAAAATATGCAATAGAATGATTCCATCTCCTGTTCCTTTTTCTCTTATTGAGGAATCCACAGGGTTGAATATCATGCTTTTTAATGACTTTTTATGTGATGGACTCATTATAAAGTTGTTTAAGATGAAGGCCTGGAACCTATGGGAAGGCGAGAGAACAGGTATTTGGGCAGATGGAACTTATAAGGTCTTTAATATTTTCTGCTGAATAGACACAGACTACTGAAGCAAAAACACCACCTGGTTCCTTATTCCATACCATAAACATAAACTGAGAAAAAAAACAAACACCCATTTCACAACTAGCTAAAACTTCTTAAATAATTATAAATTATAAATTTAAGCTAAATACTGCAGACCCATTTCCCCGATAGCAGAGTATCCATATGTTTAACACCTGAAAATTCTAACACATAAGTAGAATATTCACATTCAAGTTCACACTTGCAATGTCTAAAACAGGGAAAAGAGATGCATACTAATCAATATGACTGATTACGATGTTCATACTAAGATATTCGGGCTTCCCCAATGGCACAGCAGTAAAAATCTGCCTGCAATGCAGGAGACACAGAAGACATGGGTTCCATCCCTGGTTCAGGAATATCCCCTGAAGGAGGAAATGGGAACCCACCCCAGTATTCTTGCTTGGAGAATCCCATGGACAGAGGAACCTGGCAGGATATACAGTCTGCAGGGTCAGAAAAAGTCAAACACAGCTAAAGCAACTTAGCATGCTAAGATAGTCACCTAAAAGCCAGATACTTGGAAGCAATCTGAATAAGAAATCTGCTTATTGTTTTCTTAACCTAACTTATTTTAAAAGTTATCTTTTATGTCAGATTACTTTGCAAAAATATATGACATAATTGCAATAATTAAACAACTACAACAGGACTCCATGGATCAAGAAGTGGCAACCCATTTTCCCATATTTGCCTGGGATATCCCATGGAACAGAAGAACCTGGCAGGCTACAATGCATGGGGTTGCAAAAGAGGCAGACACACCTGAGGGACTGAGCACAAACCCATGCACAACAGAACTGATCCTATTTGATGGAAAACAGCAAAATGCATTGTTGAATACTGAGTATCAATTATGTGGATGGCATTTGATAACATATTTTCTCTTTTTATTGGGCTGGCAATCTAAAGGAATGCTCTCCTGACATCATGATTGGGAACTGCTCTTCCATTTTCTTCGAGCCTCTTGAAATCATGACTTGACTCAAGCATGCACCCTCTCTTTCTCTCTCTCTCTCTCTCTCTCTCTCTCTGTATGTCTGCGTATTGCAACCACAGGTCTATTCCTGTTTAGATGGTGATTTCAGCCATGAAATTAAAAGATGCTTGCTCCTTGGAAGGAAAGTTATGAGCAACCTAGACAGCATATTGAAATGCAGAGACATTACTTTGTCCACAAAGGTCCGTCTAGTCAAGGCTATGGCTTTTCCAGTAGTCATGAATGGATGCGAGAGTTGGACTATAAAGAAAGCTTAGTGCTGAAGAATTGATGCTTTTGAACCGTGATGTTGGAGAGGACTCTTGAGAGTCCCTTGGACTGCAAGGAGATCCAACCAGTCCATCCTAAAGGAGATCAGTCCTGGGTGTTCACTGGAAGGACTGATGCTGAAGCTGAAACTCCAATACTTTGGCCACCTGATGCAAAGAGCTGACTCATTTGAAAAGACCCAGATGCTGGGAAAGATTGAGGGCAGGAGGAGAAGGGGATGACATAGGATGAGGTGGTTGGATGGCATCATCGACTCAATGGACATGGTTTTGGGTGGACTCCAGGAGTTGGTGATGGACAGGGAGGCCTGGTGTACTGCGGTTCATGGGGTTGCAAAGAGTTGGACACAACTGAACGACTGAACTGAACTGAACTGCTTTGCTGACCTTACATTTGAAGGAAGTGTCATAATTGTAAATACACCCACCAACCCTCAATTGTGTGTTCACCATCTTTTTTCTTGACTGTACCATTGAGAGAGCCCCGTCTTCAATGTATCATTTTTTACGTGTAGTATAATATTATTTCCCTTCCCCCACATCTATGGTTTCCAGCGCTGTCAGTTGCACAAATTTTTAGGCATTTGGTAAAAAAAAATTTTTTTGACCAGAATGAATAATAAATATCAGAATGTAAGTATCTACTGGTGGAAAGGGTCCTTGATGCAAAAAAGCACATATAACAGAGGGTAGCCACATAGCGCACTCACGCTAAGGCCATTTGCATTATGGTGTGCTAAAGCTACTGATCAATTTTGAATAGGCTGGGAGTGTAGAGTAATAGTCAAGGAGTAGAAAAATGCATATTGGTAGGGCACTGTAATATATTAGTGTGTATGTGCGGGCATGAATGTGTGTTGTCAAACAAGAAATTAGATATATCTTGTCTGTCTTCTCCATAGAGCTCAAGTTCTCCCCTTCTATCTTCTCAGCTGCAGCTTTTGGTATTAACACCATCAATGTGAGGCCTACATCACTAGATAGGAATTCTTTTATCATTCAGTGAAATTTCAAAGACATTTCTCCCTTACTTTTACAAAATCAAGATGCTGTAATCCATCATCAAACATTCTGTCATATTTCCTCAGGTGTTTTATTTCACACTTATCTCTTCTGTTCCAACAACTTTCAGTTTCCCAAACCTTGAAATCTACTAGCCTATTTCTCTAACCACAAACAAATTCAATTTTATCTTTTTTTTTTTTTTTTTAATATTATTTTATTAGTTGGAGGCCAATCACTTTACAACATTTCAGTGGGTTTTGTCATACATTGACATGAATCAGCCATATAGTTACACGTATTCCCCATCCCGATCCCCCCTCCCACCTCCCTCCCCACCCGACTCCTCAGGGTCCTCCCAGTGCACCAGGCCCGAGCACCTGACTCATGTATCCCACCTGGGCTGGTGGTCCGTTTCACCATAGATAATATACATGCTGTTCTTTCAAAACATCCCACCCTCACGTTCTCCCCCAGAGTTCAAAAGTCTGTTCTGTATTTCAATTTTATCTTTAAAAAGTAAAGCAAAAGAAAGAATAATAACCATCCACATCATCTAATCTTCTTCCTACTGTCTCATATTTTCATCTTTTAGATTCCAAAATTCTCCAGATTTCATTGGGTGGTTTCCTTAATTCATTGTTGTCTACTTTTACAACAACATACTTGAAAGCTGAGTGCTGAAGAATTGCTGCTTTTGAACTGTGGTGTTGGAGAAGACTCTTGAGAGTCCCTTGGGCTGCAAGGAGATCCAACCAGTCCATTCTAAAGGTGATCAGTCCTGGGTGTTCATTGGAAGGACTGATGCCGAAGCTGAAACTCCAATGCTTTGGCCACCTGATGCGAAGAGCTGACTCATTGGAAAAGACCCTGATGCTGGAAAAGATGGAGGAGAAGGGGACGACAGAGGATGAGATGGTTGGATGGCATCACCAACTCAATGGACTTGGATTTGGGTGGACACCGGGAGTTAGTGATGGACAGAGAGGCCTGGCATGCTGCAGTCCATGGGGTTGCAAAGAGTCAGACATGACTGAGTGACTGAACTGAACTCTAATGAAACTCTCCATTAAATAAAATTTGTCCCTATTTTTTAATCTCCAGTGCTCATTTTCCCTTATAATCTATGAACTATTCAGGAAAATCTCTCTGTTGATGATTTCTCTGTTCTTTCCATATTTCCACAGAGTTTCAACTCCCCAGTAATTTTTCCAAGTTTCTGAATATTCCTTGGCTTTTTTTCTCTGCTGATTCCTCTTCAGGTTCCTTAACTGTGCATATACTTCATATCTGAGGCAATTTGATTTTTTAAAAATTTCATTTCAGGACACAAGTTGAAATTTATCTTTAAAAAATTTTTAAGTTTATACAACATTATTGTTTACTATAGGCACCATACTTAACCAATAGCTAGAGCCTATTTATCTTGTTAAACTGAAGCTTCATGCCTGTTGATTAGTAACTATAATTTCCCTCTCCTCCTAGCCCCTGACAACCACCGTTCCACCCTTTGATGTCATGAATTTGACTCTATTGATATCTCATATAAATGGAAACATGCAGGATTTCTTTCTGTGACTGGCTTATTTCACCTAACCTAATGTCTTCAAGGTTCATCCAAGTTGTTGCATGCTGCACAATTTCTTTCTAAGTCTGAATAGTATTCTACTGTGTGTACATAGCACATTTTCTTTACCCATTTATCTGTTGATGGACACTTAGGTTGTTTGCCACAACTTGGTTATTATGAGTTGTAATTTACATGGGCATGCCAATACCTCTTTGAGAACTTGATTTCAGTTCTTTTGTATGTGTACCCAAAAGTGGGACTGCTGAAACATAGAGAAGTTCTATATGAATTTTTTGAGGAAACTACATAGTATTTCCTTTTTCTTAATCTCAGTTAATTTGGGGTCCCTTGTCCCTTTTTCCTGAGGTTGTATCTAAATTCTGTGGTTACTTGTTCTGTGCTCTGTAGTATGTATGGAGAAGGAACTGGCAACTCACTCCAGTACTCTTGCCTGCAAAATTCTGTGAATGGAGGAGCCTGGTAGGCTATAGGCCTTGGGGTCGCAAAGAGTCGGACACAACTGAGTGACTTCACTTTCTTTTTTTCTATAGTTCCTTTTGGAGAAGGAACTGGCAACCCACTCCAGTGTTCTTGCCTGGAGAATCCCAAGGATGGTGGGGCCTGGTGGGCTACAGTCCATGGGGTTGCAAAGAGACAGACACGACTAAGCAACTAACACACACACTCACACTGTAGTATCTATGAATCATACAAAGATCACCTGATCTTGTGTGTCAACGGAGCTTTGTGACATTTACTGTGTGTCCATTACTTCCTTCTGGTCATTTGTGCAGGCGGTATATACTAAGACATGCTCCATCCCTGTTTCCTGGTCCTTTTAGGTCCAACACAATCTCTGCTACATCTGGTAGACTCCTGAGAGTTAAGACATTTTCTCCATCAATACTATGCTGGTGTATAAGACATCTGTGTGATATGTATCACTTTTTCTTTATACATTCATTTCATGATAGACACTTAGGTTGTTTTCATAACTTGGCTTTTGTGAATAATGCTCCAATGGGGTTACAGATAATGATTTTGTTTCTTTGGATATATTCCCAGAAGTAAGATTGCTGGATCATATGGCAATCTTTTTTTTTTTTTTTTTAAATTATTGTAGGAGCCCTTATACAGTTTTCCATTATGGCTGCACCAATTTGCTTTCCTACCAATAATGTGCAAGTGTTCTAATTTCTCCACATCTTCAAAAACACTTTTCTGTGCTTTTTGATAATGTAATAACTATCCTGGTAGGTATGAGGTCATTGTCATTTTGGTTTTCACTGCCCTGGTGATTCATGATGCTGAGCATCTTTTCAAATCTCCATTGACCATTTGCATTTCTTTGGAGAAATATTTATTCAGGTCCTTTGTCCCCTTTTCTTTTTTCAATTAGGTCATTTGTTTTTTGCCAAGTTATAGAAGTTTCTTATATATTTTGGAGTCTAACCCCTTCTCAGATATATAATTTGCAAACATTTTCTCCCATCCTGTAGGTTGCCTTTTCACTCTGTTGATTCTTTCCTTTGTTGGGCAGAGCACTTTAGTTTGAACATAATTCCATTTGTTTATTTTTGCTTTTGTTGCCTATACTTTTGGTGTCATATAAATGATCTGATGTCATGACCAGTGTCATGAATCTTTCTTTTTATGTTTTATTCTAAGAGATTTAGCTTCAGGTGTTACTTGTAAACATTTCATCCATTTTGAGTGCATAGTGTGAAATAAACATCCAATTTTACCCATGTGTATGTGGACATCCAGTTTTCCCAATATAATTTGTTGAAAAGACTATCTTTTTGCCCATTGGATACTGCTGGCACCTAAGGTACATATGATTTTAAAGCTAGAGGGCACTTTTGATCTCTCCTACTCTAGGATGGATGCTGTCAAAGTGATACCATTCAAGTATTGACAGAATATCTGCAAGAACTACAAGACTCTGCCAACTTGCATTTAAGAGAGCTTTTCAAACTTTTTCAGAAGCCTGATTTCCCCTGACTTCTTTTCATTCACAAGCACTCAGACCCTTCCCACCTTCGTGACAACAGTGTAAACCTTCATTTGCATGCATAAATACTACCATCTGGAAATTTTTATATTTTCCATCTTCATCCTTTTTTGTCTAAAATAATTAAAGAATGGTTAACCTAATGTTTTACTTTCACCCAAATTACTGATGTTTCTAGGCAAACTGGGCCTAAAATGGCTATTTGATTAACTTCTGTCTCCTTTGTTTCCACCTTTTAAGTTCAAATAAGGTAGGTTTCAGTTCAGTTCAGTCGCTCAGTCGTGTCCAACTCTTTGCAACCCCATGAATCGCAGCACGCCAGGCCTCCTTGTCCATCACCAACTCCCAGAGTTTACTCAAACTCATGTCCATCGAGTTGGTGATGCCATCCAGCCATCTTATCCTCTGTCGTCCCCTTCTCCTCCTGCCCCCAATCCCTCCCAGCATCAGGGTTGTTTCCAATGAGTCAACTCTTCGCATGAGATGGCCAAAGTATTGGAGTTTCAGCTTCAGTGTCAGTCCTTCCAATGAACACCCAGGACTGATCTCCTTTAGGATGGACTGGTGGGATCTCCTTGCAGTCCAAGGGACTCTCAAGAGTCTTCTTCAACACCGCAGTTCAAAAGCATCAATTTTTCAGTGCTCAGCTTGTTTAACCCCTTCCAAAAAAACCCCATCACATACACTGATGGCTTTTGAGGGAAGAACAATGCATCATTTTTAAATATGTTCTCTGCTATAGACATTGGGTTTTGATTTTGGTTGCAAAGAAGTTCTTTGTCCTTGAGGAACTAGAAAAGTCAGAACCATAAACAGATATTTTAAACACAGACCATAACTCATTCATCCATTCATCCTAAATTTATGTGTTACATGCTTAGCATTTTTATTCTAGGGATTGGGGATACCATGGTAAACAACACACGCGTGCACACACACACTTAGACATGTACTCTGGCTCATGGAGCTTTATATTAGCAAGGAGACAGATAATTTCAAGTGAGAAATTGTTTTAAAATGGCATAATAAGTGGGTAGAGTTGCTAGATTTAACAAGTGAAAATGCAAAGGGTCCCAATTAACTTTGAATTCAGGTGAACAAGAATCTTTTTAGTATACATATATCTCATGCAGTCGTGTATTTTGTAAGTGGGGCATCTAACTCAGTTTGAAAGTGTCAAAACCTAAATACACATTGACTAGGTAAAGGGTGGTGGCAAGATAAAAGAATTATGTTCCATTTTAGGCAAATTGAACAGCAAGCAGAAATATCCAAAGACAGAATAAAAACAAATATGGCTCAATTAAATATTACAAAGGACCCCCAGATTGTTGGGTTATAGAGTGTAAGAAAGATGAGAATAAATTTGTTGAGGTAGGAGAGACCAAGATTATTCAGGATCTAGGTTGTGTTATTGATTTAGAACTATAAAAAAGTCAAATCAGTAATACGCCTGATTGTGATGGGAAATCATAACATTTCTGGAAAGGATTCTAGGTGGCTAGAAGATTGAGATTATCAAGCTCTAGTGCAGTTACCTGTACTGTGCACACTTTTGGGCCACTTCACAAAGCATATTTACTTTATTGAAATACAACATTCATATTTATAATGTAATAACGTATGTTCTTTGTTAATAATATGTTAAATATTGAGACTTATTAGCAGGCATAATAACCACTGAAATTTCAAAATCTTGATGAATATGAATGAAATTTGTTCATATTATATGACTTTTACATGTTATATGTATTAACATTACTTGTATATATCATTAAGACAATATAAAAGTATCATGATTTCTATTGGTGATAAATACAGAGATTTTGCTAACTACTGTGTTTTTTTGCATATGTTCATAAATGAAGATGATGCTAAGTATTAGGATAATGAAAATAAAGTAGTATTTTTTCATCCAAGATCACAATCACATGAATTCTATTCATGGCCTCCTGAGAAACCTGTGGATATAGCCAAGGTCCCCTGCTCTGGTTGTCTCCATCATGCCAAACTGTATTGATTAGTCTTTAATCAATCTCTAAATCTCCTATAGTGTCAGATGAGGTGCATTTTTCCTCATCTGGCAAAAAGCACTTTTTAATTACCTACCATTCACAATGCACTTGAAAATAATCATTAAATATCATTTGATAGAGATTTTTGTTTGCTCATTTTTGTATTATTTTTAAATAATATTTATCACTTTATGCACTCAAAATAGAAAATCAGGTGATCCCGCTCATAATTTGAGAATGCTGCTTACAAACCACTGCACTTCTATCACTTAATAAAACTCAGGTCCTTTGAGGCTAATGACATATCTTGATCTATCTTTATGACCTGGCTCATTGTCAACCACTGAACTCCTGGACACAAGCTCTTGTCAACTGGACACTTTAATATCTGGCTCACAGAGACCAAAATCTCCATGCACCGGCAACCATGATCCCAACCCTATCAACAACTTGACATCACAACCAGTATATTTACTACCACACACTCCACTGTCCTCTCCTACTCCTCCCCCACCAACACCTTAAAACTATAACATCACTGAGAAGTTCTCTGTAAAATTTTGAATACAAAACATTTAATCAGCTGGTTTATCAACTTTCGTGCCTTAATTTCCCATTCAGTTCTCCCTTCCTTTATTTCTCAAATTCATCACGTCTCCTTACTCCTGTTTTCACTACTAGCCTACTTCTGTCTATTTCTTCTCTATTCATCTTAAATCCAGCCCCCCTCACACAAATAGCATCAACTTTCTTTTCCCATGTTTTCTGTCCATCCCATTCATCAGGCAGAGTTAGCTACCTGCCTTTTCTAAATGCCATCCTAGCTAATGAGTTCTCCAGGGAAACACCTAACTGAGTCCTAGGGGATCAACAACTTAAGGGTCTCTCACCCAAGCTAGGCTTGATGTGATTCTTGGCAGTTCTGTTTTTCTTATCTGCCCTCCCTTTTGCTCTCTTATGGGACCTTTATCATCCTCCCCTTGTTTCTTTCAACTTGCAAAGTACCATCTGAACTTTTAACAAAGAACAGAAGCAATTAGATGGTAACTCTCACACTCTGTGGTCAGACTTACAAACTTACCTGCATTTATCACTATTGGTTTCACTTTCCCTCCTGTGATAAAAGGAGACATGGACCACTGCATGAGGATAAATTCCTTCTCATAGGGGAGAGATTTTATCTCCTATCACACCCCCAGGCAACCTACTATGCTTCTCTGCTTTCTATCATGATTCTTCAGAAAAAAAAAAAAAAATGTTATTGTCTTTGGTTTGCAAAGAAACCACAGCTTTTTCTTACCTTGACCTCTTATCTTGACCATCCACATATTCTCCCCTTCAAAACCAGATTTCATGAATGGGTTAGCTAAAATTATCTTTTCTACTTCTTCATCTTCCATCTGCTCCTATTTTATCTTTTAAAAAAGTTTCACAGTGTCAAAGAATTTGAAAAAGCATCAGTTCTATATCAACTACATCATCACTTTGCTATTAAAGATTTTAAGCATGTTTCTGATTCCTAGACTAATGCACGTAAGTAACTTCATTTCCTAAGTTAGATGAAACAACTCTTTTATAGCCTGATCTCATTTACAAAGAGACAATGCAATTTACTAAATGGTGCCCCTGTGACCTGAAAGGTTAATTCAGATCTAACATGCAAGTAGTTTTTAATCTTTGTTGAGAAGTTGATTCACTGTCTAATATGGGACTCTAGTGACCTGCATTAGACCTGGGTCTACCTATTCACACAGAAATAGTTAAGTTTATTCTTATTTTCTTTCAGGCATTATCTCAAGCTAAATTTGAGTCTAAATTTAGATCTAAACTTTATTAAACAAGGGGCTGAAGCCAAGGTGTCAACCCTTTGACAGGAAGCTACCACAAAATTGAATATTTAGGAAAGGCAGGGACCTTTGAAGAAAAGGAAGAGTAAGGGTCTATAAAACTTCTGCTCTGCAATATATATTTCTTTCATTCCTAGTCCATTGTTACATATATCAATCTATTATGTCAACAAGTAATTAAACAAATGATCTTGAACATTTAGGTGTCAATATGTACATGTCAAGAGGCAAGACCAGGATATGGGAAGATGAAGAGCTGGTGGAAAGGGAAGACAAAAGAAAATTTCAGAAGGATCACAGAAATTCTATGCAGAGACAATGTAAAAGCTGAGGACTAAATAGGATTCTCATGGCAAAATCATGCACATATTGATATTCATGGCTGTTAATATCGGCTCCAATCCCTCATCAATTTTTGAGAATAATGCTTCATAGCCAGACTTTGTGTGTGTTCATGTGCTCAGTCATGTTCAACTCTTTTGTGACCTAACGGACTGTAGCCTGCCAGGCTCCTCTGTCCATGAAATTTTCCAGGCAAGAATACTGAAGTGAATTACAATTTCTTACTGCAGTGACTCTTACCACCCCAGGAATTGAACCCATGTCTCTTATGTCTTCTGCATTGGCAGGTGGAGTCTTTACCACTGAGACACCAGAGAAGCCCCATAAACAGATTATCAGTCTTAAAATTTTGACTGTTTTGAAGAACATCTCTCTTTCTATTACTGGCGAAGCCTAAATCCCCTCAGGCCATCCCATCTCAAACTCTAATACTCAACAACAGGAATATTGTATTGACTACAGGCTTCTCCATGGTGAATATCAAAATTACTGGTGAAGTTTTTTAAGTGAAAATGTTCACATCACCCACGCTTCAACCAACTTAGATCTGAATCTACTGAGGATGGAACATTGGTATCCGAATTGTAAAAAGCAGCTATCTAGGTAATTCTAAGATGTATCTAGTATTGAAAAGCATTGCTACTTAAAAAAAATACAGATCATGTTAATATTAAATTTTAGATGATAATCTTGTCCCAGATCTGATGATGACGTGTAAAACTACTTCATCAGCAATTTAAACAGTTCCTTTACTCCATATCTACTCTCCTGCTTCACTTTACACACAAACTTAATAAAAGAGTCAAAACTGATATCACAGAGGATGAGATGGTTGGATGGCATCACTGACTCGATGGCAATGAGTTTGAGCAAGCTCAGGGAGGTGGTGATGGACAGGGAAGCCTGGCGTGCTACAGTCCATGGGGTCGCAAAGAGTCAGACATGACTGAGCGACTGAACTGACCGACTGATATCACTGGAAATAAATGGTCTGTTTGAAATCTAGAAAGAAAAAATATTACCTATTCAGTGGACATGTTGAATCTTCTTTTTGGCTGTCCTCAGCAACTCCAATTATATGACCACTCAATTCACCACAGAATAGGGACTGCTATCCACCCAAACACCACTGGCTGTTAGATCCCCAGTAGGAAATTATCATTTATTTCTAAAATCAAGGTATAAATAAATACCCAGATATGGGTAGGGTTAAAGAAAATAAATGCTGAATTTGTTGGTTACAGTATTTTCTTTAATTTGAAATTTATCCCTTCAGTTGGGAGAGATTCAACAATTTAATAGATGTTTTACACTCAGCTTTGAGGTGAAACTAGCTATGGCCCAAATAATCTCATTGCTTTCCTGCTGATAAAAGCTATTAAATATCAGCATGGATTTCTTGACCAGCTCCAGGGGTCGAGTACAATCTATTTCTTGCCAGTTCCTTATTCTACATATATATGAAACATTCTCACTCACTGGTGATAGCTTTTATATATTTAAGCATATAGAGTAGAATGACAGCTTTCTATAGAGATAAAAATAATTCTGAGTCATCCCTTTAAAAAATGAAACAATTTCTATCAGTTAGAATTAATAATGCTCTGTTAGAGAAAAATGTGAAATTCTACTATAGAAAAATTATTAAATGGGAAAGTAATTGGAATTTATTAGAGAAAAATACAATCGGTAGAAGTATTATTTAGAACAAATTAATAATTATCATTTAATTGGAAATATTAAAATTAATATTTTAATATGTATATAAAATGTCATAAAATTATTCTATATGTATTATGTATATATGCATATGTCCATGTTTAACTGTTAATGAATACAGTCACCTTTAGCACTAATTATTTTCATGAATGTGTTAGACCAGTCTATTTAACAAAAAGTAGGGTTTGTTTTCAAATTTTAGGCTAAGCATGCAAAGTATATGTATGTTGGCATTATTTAAACACACCATTTTTCAGTTCAGTTCTGTTCAGTCTCTCAGTCGTGTCCGACTCTTTGAGACCCCATGAACCGCAGCACGTCAGGCCTCCCTGTCCATCAACAACTCTCGGAGTCCACCCAAACCCATGTCCATTGAGTTGGGGATGTCATCCAACCATCTCATCCTCTGTCGTCCCCTTCTCCTCCTGCCCTCAATCTTTCCCAGCACATAAAATTAGAATTTTACTTATATATGTAGTTGGTCCTTTTCTAACTAGTTCAAATTCAATGGATAAAATTGCATTCTTAGTAACAGAAGAATCACACTATTTAAATGATTTCTCAATAAGACCAAGTAATGAATGACTGATATCACATAGTCATCTATGATAATTTCCCACAAATAAAATAATGAAGTCTTCAGAAAGACAGTATTTTAAGTATTTATCTTACTTGTCAATAGTTGGTTTTTAATAGTATACTAAAACAGGGACCTTTTTTGGTCTAGAGAATTACTGGCAAGATTATAGAGGAATGCTTAACTTAACCACTGGTTATGATCTTTTCATGATTCCAAATGCAAAGGCCTATCTACCTGCTGATACATGACTGTTAACTAAACAAAACCCCATTAGTATTAGTTGGTCTACATTGAATATCAAAAGAACTATAAACATATAATATTGGGAGTAGCTAATCAGTACAATTTGCCAGGATTTAGTTACATGATTTGCATTACCATTAATAATATATGAGGCTAACTCGCCATGATGCATTTGGCCTTAAGAACATCATGTATTCTACTTTCAGAGAAAAAAAAGTATAACATTGTACAACTTTTCCTCAATAGAGAAATAAATCCTTATCATTATAACACAGTGTGATCTACTTTTACAGTCTCCTTTGTGGTGCAAAGTAGTGATACACAGAACAGTTCATTTAGAAGATCTTGATTGCCCTGAATAGAAAAGTAGTTCAGGTAAGAAAGCAAATCACAAGTCACCTTCACCTGTTTTCTTTGCAGGTCAAGTTACATTTTTAAAAAATTGTTTAAAACCCAATTTCATTGGTATTTGATTATTTTTCATTTGAACATTTTTAAAAATCATTTCAACATATCTGGGTTTGGTTTGAGAATCATTTTGGTATGGTATGTGCTATAAAACATTCTTGCAAGAAATTTGTTTTTTTTGTAATTTATCTGTATGCAGGTCGGGAAGCAACAGTTAGAACTGGACATGGAACAACAGACTGATTCCAAATAGAAAAAGGAGTATGTCAAGGCTGTATATTGCCACCCTGCTTATTTAACTTATATGCAGAGTACATCATGAGAAACACTGGGCTGGATGAAGCACAAGCTGGAATCAAGATTGCTGGGAGAAATATCAATAACCTCAGATATGCAGGTGACACCACCCTTATGGCAGAAAGTGAAGAACTAAAGAGCCTCTTGATAAAAGTGAAAGAAGACAGTGAAAAAGTTGGCTTAAAGCTCAACATTCAGAAAACTAAGATCATGGCATCCGGTCCCACCGCTTCATGGCAAATAGATGGGGAAACAGTGGAAACAGTGGCTGACTTTATTTTGGGAGGCTCCAAAGTCACAGCAGATGGTGACTGCAGCCATGAAATTAAAAAATGCTTACTCCCTGGAAAGAAAGTTATGACCAACCTAGACTGCATATTAAAATGTAGAGGCATTATGTTGCCAGCAAAGGTCAATATAGTCAAAGCTGTGGTTTTTCCAGTAGTCATGTATGGACGTGAGAGTTGAACTATAGAGAAAGCTGAGCTCAGAAGAACTGATGCTTTTGAACTGTGGAGAAGACTCTTGAGAGTCCCTTGGCCTGCAAGGAGATCCAACCAGTCCATTGTAAAGGAGATCAGTCCTGGGTGTTCATTGGAAGGACTGATGTTGAAGCTGACACTCCAATACTTTGGCCACCTCATGTGAAGAGCTGACTCCTTTGAAAAGACCCTGATGCTGGGAAAGATTGAGGGAAGGAGGAGAAGGGGATGATAGAGGATGAGATGTTTGGATGGCATCACCGACTCAATGGATGTGAGTTTGGGTTAACTCCAGGAGTTGGTGGTGATGGATAGGGAGGCCTGGCCTGGTGCAGCTCACAGGGTTGCAGAGTCCGACATGACTGAGCAACTGAACTGAACTGAACTGAATGGGACTTATAAGAAAATACCACCTTTATGTTCCAGACAAAAATAACCTATAAAATCTAAAAATCAAACGTCCTAATTTGGGCTTACAGAGAGACAGTCCATGATACGCTGATGTTCTCTTCTACTTGGAACTTCTATCGTTATGACCCGTCTTTTCAACGTGATGACTTACAAGTCCATTCTGATCACTTAGG
Organism: Muntiacus reevesi; assembly: GCF_963930625.1. Classification (NCBI taxonomy): domain Eukaryota; kingdom Metazoa; phylum Chordata; class Mammalia; order Artiodactyla; family Cervidae; genus Muntiacus; species Muntiacus reevesi. Next base: position 30,318,328 of record NC_089269.1, read on the forward strand.
ACTTGGATCTACAACAACTGTCCTTCCTGATCACTTAGGACTTGCATTTACAACAACTATCCTTTTCACAGTGATTTGAATACATCCCTCTTTGTATTATCAACACCTTTAGGCAAAATTTTTTACTTAATTTCTTAGCTAGTTAAATTCCTTTAGAAGAGGAGTGAATAAAAAAATTGAAATAAGAGATGTTTGTTTCACTTTTAACTCTACAACTAGTAGAGTAAACCCTGGTCAAACTTTACTTTTGTTTGTTTGCTTTTTTTATTCCCCGTCTTTCTGAACGTTCTCATATACTGGGCGAAAGGAGTCACCAAGTATCTATTCTTCACCTGCTTCTCAGCTAACAATATGGCCTGGGACACCTAAACTCTTAAGTAAGAGTTGCCTTATTTGCTCAATGAGTTGATTGACTTAGTTGACTTTTAAGGCACTTTTCTAATGATGATATTTTATAACATTTAGTGGTGATCCTACATCCATTCTAAGTAAAAAGGGCTTTTATCCACTAGTCATGTTTGAACCTGCCATCTATAATGATAATGTAAAAAGAACACATATATCTAAATAGTATTTAGGGTTTATGATGATCTAACCATGTTTCCAACCTAGACAGCATATTAAAAAGCAGAGACAGTACTTTGCCAACAAAGGTCTGTCTAGTCAAGGCTATGGATTTTCCAGTGGTCATATATGGATGTGAGAGTTGGGCTGTGAAGAAAGCTGAGTGCCGAAGAACTGATGCTTTTGAACTGTGGTGCTGGAGAAGACTCTCGAGAGTCCCTTGGACTGCAAGGAGATCCAACCAGTCCATCCTAAAAGAAATCAGTCCTGGGTGTTCATTGGAAGGACTGATACTGAAGCTGAAACTCCAATACTATGGCCACCTCATGAGAAGAGTTGACTCGTTGGAAAAGACCCTGATGCTAGGAGGGATTGGGGGCAGGAGGAGAAGGGGACGACAGAGGGTGAGATGGTTGCATGGCATCACCGACTCTATGGGCATGAGTTTGAGTAAACTCCAGGAGTTGGTGATGGACAGGCAGGCCTGGAGTGTTGCAATTCATGGGGTTGCAAAGAGTCGTACACGACTGAGCAACTGAACTGAACTGAACTGAACCATGTTTCATTATGCTTGCTATTGCCAAGATAGTACTGTATAAATAAAAACAAAAATGAAAGAAGAAACATTACAAGTGATACCATACAAAATACAAAGGAGCATAAGGGACTATTACAAACAATTAAATACCAACAAGCTGGATCGCCTGGGAAACAATGGATAAATTCCAAGAAACATATAACTTACCAAAACTTAATTATGAAGAAATAAAAAGTTGAATAGGTTTATAACTAGTAAGGACAGTGATCAGTAATCAAAACTTTTCCAATGAAAGTTCATGTCGGTGGCTGCACTAGCAAATTCTATCGAACATTTAAAGAATTAATGCCAATTCTTCTCAAAATCTTCCAAAAAACTGAAGATGAGGGAATACTTTAAAACTCATTCTATGAGGCCAAAATTACCCATACTAAAGCCAGACAAGAACACTACAAGTAAATTATACTACAGGCCAGTATCCCTGATGGATATCAATGCAAACCTCCTTATCAAAATAACAGCAAACCAAATTCAACAGTTAATAGAATCACACACCATGTTCAAGCTGGATTTATCCCTGAGCTAAAAGTATTTTTTTAACATATGCAAATCAATAAGTATGATATACTATATTAACAGAATGATGTGTAAAAATCATATGATCATCTCAAAAGGTGCAGGAAGAATTTAACACAATTCAACATTCTTTCATGATAATGCTGCTGCTGCTGCTGCTAAATCGCTTCAGTCGTGTCTGACTCTGTGCGACCCCACAGACAGCAGCCCACCAGGTTCCCCCGTCCCTGGGATTCTCCAGGCAAGAACACTGGAATGGGTTGCCATTTCCTTCTCCAATGAATGAAAGTGAAAACTGAAAGTGAAGTCACTCAGTCGTGTCAAACTCTTTGAGAACCCAAGGACTTTAGCCTACCAGGCTCCTCTCTCCATGGGATTTTCCAGGCGAGAGTACTGGAGTGGGTTGCCATTGCCTTCTCCTTCATGATAATAACTTTCACCAATTAAGCAAAGAACAAATGTATCTTAACACAATAAGACCATGTACAACTAGCCCACAACTAACATCACAGTCAATGGTGAAAAGCTAAAAGGTTTTCTTGTAAGATCAGGTAAAAGAAAATGATACCACTGTCACTACTTCCATTCAACATAATAGTGGAAGTCCTAGCTAGATAAACGAGGCAAGAAAAAGAAATAAAGTCTTCCAAATCAGAAAGGAAGAATAAAATTGTTTCTGATTATAGATGTTATAAAGAAAACTCTAAAGGCTCCCCCCAAAAAACTGTTAGACCTAATAAATTGACATTTAAAGTTGTGGGAATCAGAATTAATACATAAAAATTAATTATATCTCTGCTACTGCTGCTAAGTCACTTCAGTCGTGTCCAACTCAGTGCAACCCCAACCCTGGGATTCTCCAGGCAAGAACACTGGAGTGGGTTGCCATTTCCTTCTCCAAGGCATAAAAGTGAAAAGTGAAAGTGAAGTCACTCAGTCATGTCTGACTCTTCACGAGCCCATGGACTGCAGCCTACCAGGCTCCTCTGTGCATGGGATTTTCCAGGCAAGAGTACTGGAGTGGGGTGCCATTGCCTTCTCCGAATTATATCTCTACACATTAACAATAAACAATTTGAAAGAGAAATTAAGAAATCAATTCCATTTGTAATAGCATCAAAGACAATATAGTATTTAGGAATACATTTAAACAAGGAGGTAAAAGAAGTATATGTTGAAAACAACAGGAAACTGATGAAGGAAATTGCAGAAGATGCAAGAAATGGAAAAATATCTGTTCTTGTACTGGAATAACTAGTATTGCTAAAGTGTCCACACTATCTAAAGTAATTTACAAATTCAATGCAGTCCTTATCAAATTCTAATGGAATTTATGGCAGAAGCAGAAAAAAAAAAAAGCCCGAAAATTTGTATTGAAATCACAAAAGATCCTAAATAGCCAAAGAAACATTGGAAAGAACAAGGTTGGATGCTAACACTTCAGATTTGAAACACAATTACAAAGCTACAGTAATCAAAACAGTATAGTGCTGGGATAAAAACAAACACATTTAACCAACGGAGCAGAACAAGAAGCATAGAAATCAACCTAGCATATATAATAAACTACTTTGCCCATATTATCAAACAATCTTTGACAAATGTGCCAAGAATACACAATGGGGAATGGGTAGTCTCTTTAATAAACTGTGTTGGGAAAACTGGATCAGTTCAGTTCAGTTCAGTCACTCAGTCATGTCCGACTCTTTGCGACCCCATGAATTGCAGCACACCAGGCCTCCCTATCCATCACCAACTCTCAGAGTTTACTCAAACTCATGTCCATCCAGTTGGTGATGCCATCCAGCCATCTCATCTTCTGTCGTCCCCTTCTCCTCCTGCCCCCAATCCTTCCCATTATCAGGGTCTTTTCCAATGAGTCAAATCTTTGCATGAGGTGGCCAAAGTATTATAGTTTCAGCTTTAGCATCAGTCCTTCCAATGAACACCCAGGACTGATCTCTTTTAGGATGGACTGGTTGGATCTCCTTGCAGTCCAAGGGACTCTCAAGAGTCTTCTCCAGCACCACAGTTCAAAAGCATCAATTCTTCAGCGCTCAGCTTTCTTCACAGTCCAGTTCTCACATCCATGCATGACCACTGGAAAAACCGTAGCCTTGACTAGACAGACCTTTGTTGACAAAGTAATGTCTCTGCTTTTTAGTATGCTATCTAGGTTGGTCATAACTTTCCTTCCAAGGAGTAAGCATCTTTTAATCATATCAATAACTTCAGGTATGCAGATGACACCACCCTTATGGCAGAAAGTGAAGAGGAACTAAAAGCCTCTTGATGAAAGTGAAAGAGGATAGTGAAAAAGTTGGCTTAAAGCTCAACATTCAGAAAACTAAGATCATGGCATCTGGTCCCATCACTTCTTGGGAAATAGATGGGGAAACAGTGGAAACAGTGTCAGACTTTATTTTGGGGGAAAACTGGATATCCACATACAAAATAATGAAACGGGATTGCTGTATTATATGTGCTTGTGCTTACTCGCTCAAATCATGTCTGACGCTCTGTGACCCATGGACTATGACCTGCCAGGCTCCTCTGTCCATGGAATTCTCCAGGTAAAAATTCTGGAGTGGGTAGCCATTCCCTTTTTCGGGGATCTTCCCAACCCAGGGATCAAACCCTGACCTCCTGCATTTTAGGTGGATTCTTTACCATTTGAGCTATCAAGGAAGCCACACCACTCACAAAAATAAACTGGAATTGGATTAGCGACTTAAATTTGATACCTGAAATCATAAAACTCCTAGAAGAAAAGGTAAGGAACATACTCCTTGACGAGGTCATGGAAATGATTTTTGAAATATGATCCCAAATGCTCAGACAGTAAAAGCAAAAATAAACAAGTGGAACTATAGCTCTTATAGAGCACAGAAAATAAACAAAATAATGGCAACCTAGAGAATGGGCAAAAATATTTGTACACTATATATCTGAAGTAGTGTTAATTACTGAAATATACAAGGACTTCATAAATCTCAATAACAAAGGAAATGATCTTACTTAATAATGGACAGAGAATCTGATAGACATTTTTTTCCAAGAAGATATACAAATGACTAACAGGTACATGAAAAGGTGCTTGATATCAGGAGTCATCAGGGAAATGTAAATCAAAACTACAATAATATATCACTTCATACATGTTAGGATAGCCATTATCAAAATGACAAGAGATAAGAAATATTGGTGAAGCTGTGAAGAAGGGTGTTCTTGTACGATGTTGATGGGAATGTAAATTAGTGCAGTCAGTATGGAAAACAGTATGGAATTTCCTGAAAAAAATAAACCAAAAAACTATCCATAATATTTAGTAATCCTATATCTGAGTATGTATATATACTATGAAGGATTTGAAATCAGTATCTCAAAGAAATATCTTCATTCTCATGCTCATTGAGACACTATTTACAATAGCCAAGATGTAGAAATAACCTAATGTTTGTCCACAGATAAATGGATAAAGAAAAATGTAGTATATATACACAATGGAATATTATTCATCTTAAAAAAAGAAAGAAAGCCTGACAATTGTGACTATATAAATGAACCTGGAAGACATTATAAGTGAAACAAGAAAAAGAGAGAAGGATAAAAACTGTAAGTCATCACTTGTACTTGGAACCAAAAAAGGGAAAGAAACAATGCTGAACTTGTAGAAACAGAGGATAGAATGGTGGTTGCCAGAGGCTGAGGGGTGGGGGAAATGGGAAGATATTCATCAAAGGGTACAAACGTTCAGTTACAAGATGAATATGCTTTCAGAATATAATGTATTAGATCACAGCATATTGATCTCATAAATAATACTCTATTGTATACTTGAAATTTGTTAAGAGAGTAGAGATATTGAGTGTTTTCACCAGAGAGAGAGAGAGAGAAAAAGGTAACCATGTGAGCTGATGAATGTGTTAATTACACTGATTGTAGTAATCATTTTACAATGCATACATTAATGAAATCATGTTGTACACTTTAAATATATGCAATTTTATCTGTCAGTTATGTAAGAAAGCTGGAAAAATAAACTTTATATAATGCAAGGTTTATATTATCGCTCACAAGTTTTGTAGGAATTGATCATTCAAACACATTATCACAAAATAGTGACTCTCATGAAAGCAAACTAAAGAGAGGCAAAAGAAAAGGCTAGCGGAGTAGACAATAAGGTGGATTATAATGAGATACTAACAGCGTATTCAGATGCCTTAGTCTAGTGTGTATGTATGCTGAGACACTCGGTTGTGTCCAACTATTTGTGACCCCATGGATTATGTAGCTCATCAGCCACCTCTGTCCATGGAATTTTCCAGGCAAGAATACTGGAGTGGGATGCCATTTCCTCCTCCAGGGGATATTCCTGACCCAGGGATCAAACCCAAGTCTAAATGCTTGCCTAGAGGAGAGATCAACAGCTAGTGTTTCTTTGATTCTGGAAACAGTGGTGAAAGTGAGCAGTGCAAAGTTGTCACCCAGAAAGAATCTACTAATTTGTTATCTTAACTACTTAAACTTTTTAAAGTAAATGTTAATTACAAACTACATAATGCTCAAAATGTAAATAATATACTGTTTATTTTTTAATGCCACAAAACACATGTAATGTAAACCAATCTTAAAGCATAGAACCACCTAGTAATCTCAAACATATTTAAAATTAAAAACTTAAACTTCCATTAAAGTGAAAGATGAGACTGAAATAATTGTGGAAATGTAATTCAAAAGGCATGAGGTAATATACCTATTATGTTTATTAAATTACACATTCTCCTGTTACGCACATTCAGGTTGAGAATTTTTTAAATTTTATAAAAGTTGTTTAGTATTATATTTTGTAACCACAGTGTATGTCCTGATTTGGTTTCCTGGAGAGCAAATGTTTTCAGAGTAGAAAAAATTAACATACTGCTTTAGTATGATAGAAAAATAGGCCATTTATCATCTTGTTTTAAGAGAAAGTTCACGGATCATCTCCTGTATGCTGTTTGTGTGTGAGTTGCCTACACTTTGCATTGCTAAATAATTGAGAACATTAGCTCCCAAACCATGAAAAATTCATTTTAACATGATGTATTATTAATCAATTTAATTTAAAGTGATCTGGAAAGTTCCAATTTCAGTTGTGAAGCTTGAAGATAAATTCAGACCATGGTTGGTACTTATTAAAATTCTGTAACTCTTTACTGCCTGATTTGTGTTTTTTTTTCAAAAGTGGGTCAGACTCTAATGAAAATGGCATAAAAATAATAGGTTAATGATTTCAGTCTACAAATTCATTCAAATATATGTAAAAGGAAAATCTAAAACAGTCAACTCCTCATCAGTTAGCAATGTTGTGCTGCCATTTAAAATTTCTACCCTGATGTAGAAATTTACATATATGAACATGTAAAACTTGAAAGCCACTTATGTACAATTTTTTCCTTTCTCCTCAGTAGAACATTTTGGCTCAAGTTCTGTCTCCCCAATTTGATAGACCCTATAAAGACTAAAATAATAAATAAATAAAATAAAAACATCCAATGCTTCTGAGATAAAGTTACAAGGCTAGTGATTTCTTATCTAATTCTTATGTCACTAAGAAAGATCCATCTGAGATTAAAGTGGGGTGCCATTAACATAAACATCTAAAGTCAGTGTGATCTCTTGTCTTTTTAAAAGTCTTTTGGGAGGATCCCATTTTAACTATTATGATATACATAGTAATAGCAGGGAGACACTATTATAAAGTAAGACAAGAGAAATTTAAGCATAGAACACAAGGTATACTAAATTCACAGGCATATCAAGAAGTGTCAAATGATAAAATTATGCCAAAATCATACAAGTAAGCAATCATACCCAGAATGCCAAAAAGTATATAAATATATATATATGCCAATAATAAATATATATAAATGCCAAAAAGTAGATAAATATTATTGTACAATCCTTTCAATAAACATTAAAAAAAAAAAGTCTTTTGGGGATTTCTGAGAGTTGTACATGTCTCCTGCATATCTCTTACCCTTCATTCACCCTCAAGACTTTGAATGCCATTTTTGTTCAAAAATCCCAGTCACTGCCTAAGAACTACTAATAGGAGGAGATTTAAAGTGTCAAAATCACCCTGGAGCCCTCGCTGTGTCCCTGCAACCATGATGCATTCCACATAGGAGGAAGGTAGGAGAGCCTGGTTACTTTTTTTCTTAAGACCAAAGCATACTATCTCATTTTGGTTTTTCCCTAAAGACTTACAGAAGAGCAAGACAGAGAGAGAGACAGACAGAGAGATGGAGCAGCAGAGAGAAAGATATATTTCAGGCCTTACTTTTTTTTTTTTTTTTTTTCAGGTCTTACTTTTATGAAGCCCTTCGTCCACCTTCAGCATCCTCTCACCCCATAAGAGCCATGATACCATGAAGTCCTGTCCCAGAAATATATCCAGGTGAGAGGCAGGATTCTCTCCTCAATATCAACCATATTCTCTCACAGTGAGACAGTGAAATTTGCCAAGCTTTTAGGCTTAACTCCTTAAATTTTTCCATGACAGTCTTACAATTTTTATGTCTGGATACTTCTAGAAGATTCAGTCCAGTGGGCATATTTCAATGATCTTAACTTTAGTGGTAAAGAAAAGTCTGCTATATGCAGTTTTGAAAAATGGGGACCATGAGTACTGATTTTGTAGTTATTTTTATGATAGAAACAAAATATTCATTTATTAGCTTAGAGACAAAAAGACCAAGATAGATGATTTCAGGCACATATTCTTATGGGACAAATATACCTTTGGGGAAGGGAATAGAGAGTGAATCCTTATTATTGGAGTTGAAGAACACAACTGTTGTGTCCCCAAGAGAACCCATAACAAATCCATGTTCCTTGCCCAGAACAAATACACGTTCCATACAATAGTATTTGCCAATATTGTGGCTGCAGGATAATTCTACAGTAAAACACTTTTGACTTATGCAGTCCTCCTCTTTCCTATAAGTCACTTGCCCAAAGACATTTATGTTGCCTGAAGTTAAATCAGAAATGCTCCTTATAATTGAGATTAATTGAGAGATTTTTAAGTATGGGAGGAGGATTAAAATGTGTAAACCACTGCAGTGGGAAAAATGTGCCTTCCCTATTAAAGTTATTTTGTCTGAAGTAAATAACAGAAAAATAAAAGAGCTGGCTTCAACAAGGTGTAATTGAGATAAACTTAGAAAGCATTTACTCAAAAAAGGATAAAATGGAAAGGAAAACCTGGGAAATCTTTTCCATAACCCATATAATGGAAAAATATTTTGTTACTAGAATTTTATTATTTAGGCTATTTCTATTTATTTTATATGCTATTACTGCACATATTACATTTATTTCCTGCTTACATACATGTCTCTATTGCTAGGTTGCTTGCTTGTAGAGATCAAGAATAAAATTTTAACCATCTTGATACACTGTCTGGCCATGACAGAAACCTTGATATGTCTGTTGAATTAAACTGAACTTCAAAGTTCTTTATGGTTACTTGAATGTCTGTAATTTAGCATATTAGTTATTTCTAATTTTGGCTTATCTTGGGTTTAAAGTCTGCCAAATTTTGCTCATGGCCAGTGGACTTGCCATCCAAAAGAATGACTCAGCACAAGAAATATCATGCACCCAAGTACTGCTCATTCAAAGTAATCTTATCATTATTTGTTAAAACACCAAATTCCCTGCACTGAAAGGATAATTTTGCAATTTGTCTTCTTTTAAATAGAGGATATACCATATTCACTCTGAGATACTGAACCATGAGCATAAATTTTCCCCCCAAAAGGTTAAAATTCTTTACCTTTTGCAAATTCATTTTTTTTTTTTCTGTTCTGAAATATCACATTTCACACATTTCATTCAATAACAAAAATTGCAAATGGTTTTAGACTAAAAGTGGCTATAAACTTCTGACAATAACATATTGGTGTCATTAGAGACATGTATATTCTCATGGACTTCCCAGGTGGTGCTAGGAAGAACATGTTTGCCAATGCAGGAGACAAAGAGATAGGGGTTCGACCTCTGGGTTTGGAGAATTTCCTGGAGAAGGGCATGGAAACCCACTCCAGTATTCTTGCCTGGAGAATCTCATGGACAGAGGAGCCTGGTGGCCTACAGTCCATAGGGTCACAAAGAGTCAGACATGACTGAAGTGATTTAGCATGTGTACATATTCTCATATACCCCAGAGTTAACATTTTTTACCGAATAAATCTGCAAATTCATTCATGAAAATAAATTCAGATCCACTTTAAACAGACATAACACCATCATGCTACAGTACTTATATTTGTTTAAGTAAAAAGAAAATCTTTTCATGAGACCTGGCTTTGTCTTGGATAAGTATAATTTTTGTTTTGAGTGTGTAAGAATGATTTAACCCAGGGAAGTCTCAGTAATTGCTACATTAAAGTTATTTTAAATATAAAGGAAGTTTATAAAAGATATAAGTGAAGATCAAGACATGAAGAAGAAAATGTCCAAATATTTGAGCCACTTGCCAAGATGCCTATGGACGTGTTTGGACAAGTCATGTCAGTGCAGTAAATGTTAGAATTCCTATAATTAAAAATATTAGCTTAATTTAAAATATATGTTGTTGTTCAGTTACTAAGCCACATCTGACTCTTTCCGACCCCATGGACTGCAGCATGCCAGGCTCCTATGTCTTTCACTATTTCCCAGAGTTTTCTCAAATTCATGTCCATTGAGTTGGTGATGCTGTCTAACCATCTCATCCTCTGTTGCACCCTTCTCCTTTTGTCTTCAATCTTTCCCAGCATCAGGGTCTTTTTCAATGACTCAGCTCTTTGCTTCAGGTGGCCAAAATATTGGAGCTTCAGCTTCAGCATCAGTCCTTCCAAAGAAAAGTTAGGGTTGATTTCCTTGCATAACTAATAGATTTTAATTGAGATCAGCATGTAAACTGCATTGTATTCCATTTGGTTTTCATCATTTGTCTTGATTTCCATTTAAAAATAGATTTCTCTATATAGGTCAACCCAAGTCATTTCATTCACTATGTATAGTATTTCCATAGATCAATAGCTTAAACCATGAATTGACTTCATTCAACACAATTATATTCCCCCCAAACCCCATAAAACCAATTGGAAAAAAAATTAAAATTATATATGGTTAAAATAAAATACCATGTCTAAGAATCATATTATTGGTTAAGTCAAATATTATATAATAAGTATAAGCTTGACAAAATCACTACAATTAGGATAATGAAAGTTTATTCCTGACTCTTTCATTCTCTACTGAACTTGTTAGTAGGAAACTAAAAACTCACTTTTTAAAAGACTGCAGATAAAAGAGTCTATATTTGCTATAGCTTCTATATTGGCTTAAAATAAACTTTGATATAATAAAACTTTCTCGGGTTGGATGCATGAGACAAGTGCTCGGGCCTGGTGCACTGGGAAGACCCAGAGGGATCGGGTAGAGAGGGAGGTGGGAGGGGGGATCGGGATGGGGAACACATGTAAATCCATGGCTGATTCATGTCAATGTATGACAAAAACCACTACAATACTGTAAAGTAATTAGCCTCCAACTAATAAAAATAAATGAAAAAAAAAAACCCTTTCTCTTCAAAAACCACTTTTTTTTTTTTGTATAATTGGACATAAATAAATTAGGCTAGGAATGAACTAGGTGTACTTGGATGAACATATAAAAAACAAGAAATTGAAAAGTAATTGAAAAATTGAAAAGTAATAAAGTAGTATCAGTGGCCTCCAGCTGTTGTTGGAATTCTGCTGAAGGTCTGCATGACATGGCCTAAGATTTGATGAATAGATTTTGCAGATGATCAAGGTCACTTAAAGGAAATATGATGACTGGAAATACTACCTTCCTTCCCCTCAACTTTTTTTTTAATAAATAAGACAAAACACTGTTTTTTGAGACTTTCATAACAATATCCTTTGAAAGTCAAATGACTATTTCCAAAATGGAAAAGTGTGCATAATTTATGGTGGAGGCTATGGAGCCATCTATGCAGTTGGGTCTTTAGGAGGGCAGGCGCTACAGTTATTACTTCCTATTTAGGACCCAACCTTACGAGGCAGATGAGCTATGTGTAATTGACTTCTATACATAAACACAAACACACACATTTTTATGCCACTAAGAAATAGATTCACTTCAATATTCTAAATATTTAAGTTTTGTCCACTTCATTGATGAGGTCGTGAAAGTTTCATAGGCACCATCTTCATGATTTAATCATTTGATAGTCTTGATCTTCATCATTCAGTCTTTTTGCTTTTGTTTGCTTCTTTTTTTATTTTTTAACTTATGAAAGTATGAGCACACATTTACAAAAGACTTGGAAAATCCAGAACAATGTTACATACAGTTCTGCTATATATTACGAACATTTTTTAGTAGATACATTAAGATTTTTAGCTGGAGTTTCAACATTAAACTCTCAAAAATTAATAGAATGAATAGACAGAAATGTAGAAGGATACAGTCATCATTTAGTTTTAATCCTTTAGAACAGACATCCACCATATATACTACTCTGCTCTCTGCAGTGTCTCATATACAGCACAGATCAGTGTAAAGATCCAAGGAAGAGCAAACTAAATCACCTAATCACAAAGAATAACAATGGTGTGCATAAACCATGAGGGTTTTGTTGACTTTCAGGAGGAAGAAGAAAGTAGAGAATTCCTGCAACATTGTGCTTTTGCCAAATTTCTAGTAGAAAGAGAGCAGTCCAAGAAAAAATACACTGAGATAATGATTTTGTCTAAACAGTGACAAAACATGTATGCGAAAACACAAATTTTGTCTTTTGTCCAGTCTTTTTCACTTTGGGTAAACAAAGCAACAGATTTCTCTCAGAAATTAATATACAATGAGGATTTTTAAACTAGATTGCAATGAACACATGTTTGGGGGAGTAGCACTTTTGCTAGAAATAGATCTGTAGTCTATCAAATGTCCTCACTGAAATCTAAGAAATAAAAAAAAAAATAATAGCTGTTTGTTTCTTTATTTCAGGAATATTCTTATTCCAGCATCATACTAAGTTTGTTGTTGCTTTAATTCTTATTTTTAATAGTCCTATTATTATCACTTTACTAATAAGAAACACTGAAGTTCAAAGGGTTTTGGAATGTGTTCAGGATCATGGCTTCCCAAGTGATGAAGCTGGTTTGAAATTCAAGGTCGTCTGTCCCAGAGACCAGGCTCTAAACTACCGTAGCTGTTCCTCCTCATTAAAATATACCATTTTTATGTGAGTCTTGTATCAGGTAAGAACTTACAATATGGAGGATTTTGTTTTGATGGATGAGTAGAAAATTGTTTTATAAATCTCCCTTCAAACTACTTTTAAATACAATGATGAAAAGTTACCTCATAAACAAAAGGCTGGTTATGAGAAAAAATAATTTTTAGGAAGACCATTCTCTCTCTGGGGCTGCCATGCAAGATGCCATTTCCAACCTAAAGACATTCTTCTGATAGTAGATATGAAAGCTAAAGGGAAGATGTGTGTTCTTTTTTTTTTTTTTTTTTTTTTTTTTTTTATTTATTTATTTTTTTTAATTTTATTTTATTAGTTGGAGGCCAATTACTTCACAACATTTCAGTGGGTTTTGTCATACATTGACACGAATCAGCCATTGAGTTACACGTATTCCCCATCCCGATCCCCCCTCCCACCTCCCTCTCCACCCGACTCCCCTGGGTCCTCCCAGTGCACCAGGCCTGAGCACTCGTCTCATGCATCCCACCTGGGCTAGTGATCTGATTCACCATAGATAATATACATGCTGTTCTTTTGAAACATCCCACCCTCACCTTCTCCCACGGAGTTCAAAAGTCTGTTCTGTACTTCTGTGTTTCTTTTTCTGTTTTGCATATAGGGTTATCGTTACCATCTTTCTAAATTCCGTATATATGTGTTAGTATGCTGTAATGTTCTTTATCTTTCTGGCTTACTTCACTCTGTATAATGGGCTCCAGTTTCGTCCATCTCATTAGAACTGATTCAAATGAATTCCTTTTAACAGCTGAGTAATATTCCATGGTGTATATGTACCACAGCTTCCTTATCCATTCATCTGCGGATGGGCATCTAGGCTGCTTCCATGTCCTGGCTATTATAAACAGTGCTGCGATGAACATTGGGGTGCACGTGTCTCTTTCAGATCTGGTTTCCTCGGTGTGTATGGTGGGAATGCAAACTAGTACAGCCACTATGGAAAACAGTGTGGAGATTTCTTAAAAAACTGGAAATAGAACTGCCATATGACCCAGCAAGATGTGTGTTCTAAAGACACATTGCCAGCATTTGATATAGCCTTTCAGTTGGAACTTTTCATTATTCATTTTGACACCTATATTTTTATTCTTCAAGTGGATATACAGTTAATTCTTCAGAAACACTCATATTTTTCAGTGCACGCTTATTTTTTTATGTATAGCCAAGTTTCAAAAATACCTACAATAAAAAATAAAATTTTATATGGGTCAAATTTAATTTCCTAAATTCATTTGACTACAGAACTCTCTTCTCATTCAACATATATGAGTGTTTTAGTGTTCAAATCAGGATTTCCTACAGGCTAGTATGTTAGAATTCATGTTGAATCCTTTCAACCTCCCAAATGCTATCTAAAATTGATAAATTGCATGAAGAGCTAGTGATTTCAGAGGAAAAAATCTTAGCAAATTAGCCAAATTTTGCCATAATAATACATATTTGTATATTTTAAAACACAAGGCAGAAAATATTATATAACCACCTAATTTATATTAAGATGAAAGAGAGAAGGTATTATTAATATCCAGTTATCTCTTTGATCTTATTTTCCCTAAGTTTCTTAATTATCCTTTAGTTTTATGTGCTTTATCATTGCCTTTCCTCCAACTAATAATGATAAACTTCTATCTGAAATATATTTGCCAAATATATTTGCATATTGATGCATCCAGAAACATGTTTTCCTGTTGCATTCTGATTTTGTTTTCTCTTCCTGAAATAAATAGATTTGATTAAATGTCTTCTGTTTGAAGATTTGTTAAAGCAAATATTTTGTAAGGTTAATGCTAAGCTAAATTAAAGTGATTAAGAATCTATTCACTACCCTTGAACAAAAACCACAGGATGTTTCATAGGCTTGAAATAAGTTGATTCTTTTGGAAGCTGTCTGTATTTGGAGCAAACACAGGCAACTGGTGAGGAAAGATAAAATAGAATCCTGTCCATGAATTTAATGGCAAAAAACAAAACCACCCCCATGTTGTTACCCATGCCAACTGAGTCCACATTTCTCAATTCCTTCCAACTAATACCAGTAGGAGACTAATCAAGAGAGACTGATATCAAGGTTTGAATTAAGTAAAATGTTGATTCCATTGAGTCTGGTTTTCTCTATTAAACACTGACGAAGATAGAGTTTCAATGGTATGCTTATTATATCCTTTTGTTATATCTTTAACTGTAGGACTAAATGTTTGCCCTTTCACTTTATTCATTCTACATCATGGTTTCCTTTTTAAGAGTCCCTGTTGATTATAAAATGTAACACATGTTCCATTTCAAAACACTAAAAAATGCAACACATATATTTGTGTGTATACATACACACATACACACACACACACAAACATATATATATATATATATATATATATATATATATAATTTTTTCCTAAGGACAAAACATATAACTTTTCAAATTTGGTACATGAATTTTACATGAATTTCCCATCTACTCTTTGAATGGGGTCATAATCACCGATTTTTCTCATTCTGACACCTTAATACTTTTCCTATTGCCTTCCTAGTCTCTTATTAAAAGGTCTTGTAATAGTGGTAAGAAGGGCCTGTTAGTTATATTTATATTGCATTTTCTTCTATATTTATGCCATTTCCACTATTCAGTTAGATTAAACACACTCTATTGACTTGTTTCTTATCATTTATTTATTTATTTATTGCAGGAACCCCCAACCTCTGGCATCTGATGCCTGATGATCTGAGGTGGAGCTGATGTAATAATAACAGAAACAAAGTGCATAATAAATGTAATGCACTTGAATCATCTTGAAAACATCCCCCACTCCTGGTTTGTGGGAAAATTGTCTTCCACAAAACCAGACCCTGATGCCAGAAAGACTGGGTACTATTGATGTGTTGGACAATTGTCTGGGCTTTGGGGGATGAACAATGACAAATCTAACAGGAAAGGTCCCCTTTCCCATTCTCACTGAACAAAACAAAATATTTTAAAAAGAAAGAAACACCTTAAAGATAGATACATTAACAGGAAAGGTTTAGATTGTCGCAATTGCTATTTAGGGAAGTAAGACAGAGTTTTGTCCAGAGAGGGATAAGAAGGTTACTTTAGTTAATGAAGGAAGTTCTCTCTAGCTGAAATTAAACTGAGACCTGAGTATCAATAATGAGTTGAACGTGTTAATAAAGATCAGGGAAGGAAAAATGACGCAAGAGGAAGGAATAGCTTACGTAAAACCCTTACTGCAAACAACGCAATTGATGTGTCTGAGGAACAGGATATACCTAGTCAGGACGTGACACCCAAGAGGAAAAATGGGTCAAAGTCAGTGGGAGGAACTGAGTGTGGGCTGGCAAGGTTATGCAGGGTTCTGTAGGTCACGGTCAAACACAGAATTTATTACAAGTGCAATGAAAAGACATGGGGAGATCTTAAGAGGTTGGATACATGGTGAATGGTCTTTAAGGAAATCATTTTGGGATGCAAATACACAACCAGCTGAAGAATTGATGCTTTCAAATTGTGGTGCTGGAGAAAAACTCTTAAAAGTTCCTTGGACTGCAAGGAGACCAACCCAGTCAATACTAAAGGAAATCAACCCTGAATATTCACTGGAAAAACTGATGCTGAAGCTAAAGCCCCAATACTTTGGCCACGTGATGCAAAGAGCTGGCTTATTGTAAAAGATTCTCTTGCTGGGAAAGGCTGATGGCAAAAGGAAAAGTGGGTGACAGAGGATGTGATGGTTGGATGACATCACTGACACAATGGACATGAATTTGAATAAACTGGGGTTTAGTGAAGGACAGAGGACCCTGGCATGCTGCGATTCATGGAATCTCAAAGAGTTGAACACAATTTAGCAATTGAAAAACGACATAGAACAGAACTACAGAATGGAATCTTTACAAAAAAAGGTCAAAATTGAATGAGACCTATGAAAAAGAGATGCTTTAATTTCCATATTTTCACAAAATCATATTTGGACATAATTGAATTTATGCAAACAATTATTACTATTAGTATTAGTAGTATTAAAAAAAAGCAGCTTCAATCAGGAATCAGAACATGGATAGTGGGATTTTTGTATTTAGTCTTGGAACCTTGAATGAGTCATTTTTCTGGAAGACTTAGTGCCCTAATTGAAAAAGATGGGTGTCACAATCGCTCACCTTTAAGAATTCTATAAAATTTATTTTTCTTTTCTCCTACCCCTTTTCAAGTCACTTGTTTGTGAACCATTTTCTTAAGGAAAAAATTAAACATTAAGCCATGAGAATTAGGGCTATCCATACTAGTTACTACAGATAACACAGAGTTCCAATTCTCACTTATGTTTTCAATTATTGGTACAGACTGAACTTAGAAAAAAATATCTCATCCAAAAACTAGTTATCATCAAAGAGAGGGCTCTTGTAGCATCAAAATTTTCAGAACATACTTCATTAAGAATGTCTAACAAAACTTATTTGCTCATTGATATGATTGATTCTATCAGTTCAGCAAATCTTTACTTTTTTATGTTGTACTAATTGAAAAAAAAAATAATGCTGTGATCTGGAGATTTTCTGAATAAGCATTCTGATTTTAAATAGTCAGATGTATATGAATAAAATCACAATAAAATTATGAAAATATATAATAAATAGAACTCCTAACCTATGTAATTTTCTCAGTGTCAGAAATATTTATTACTAGATACTGGGATCTATTTAATCACACCCATTTTTAAAGGCATACAATATGATGAAAAATAACTAAGGGGAAAATACAAGATGCAATAATTATACAAAGAATGCCAAGAACCTTTAATGTGTTACAGAAATATACCAGCAAATAATTTTCAAAAGTCATGATCCATTTCCAGCTATAATTTGCCCATATGCACCGCCTGGCAAAGCAATGGAAAGTGATTTCCCCAACACCCCATCTCCTTTCCCATAGGCTACCCTTGTGAGTTCTTTACTTTTCAAGGTTGTTTTTGCCATTAAAAGAGTGTAGGAAGAAGAAAAGCAAGTAGAAAAAGATGAACACAAGAATTAGAGCCAAGAAAAGCATGTTTTCCAATCTCCGCAATTGCAATTCTAATGATCTTTTCAGATACCTAGACGAAGCAATAACTGCTGCTTTTGAGCAAAGAACATAGTTTAGAAGACATTGTAAAGTATGAGAACAGTGGACTGATTACTAGCACTTTGAAATTTAGTCAACATTTCAGTGTAAATTTGTGCGCACTTCTTAGATATCTGAACTTCAGAATCCTCATTTGCCAAATAAAGGAAGTTAACTAAACTACATTCCAATTTTTTGTGCATTCAAAAATTGTATATATCTAAGATGAATCGTGTACTAATACAATAAACATTTATTGAGCCCAGCCTTTCTCTGACTTCATCTTGAACCACGTACTCCCTACCCTTCAGCCACATTGACTTTGCTCTTCCTGGAACAAGCAAATTTGTCCTCATATCAGAACCTTTAAGTGCTAAGTAGCATCTGCCTGGAATGTTTTCAAGGCTCACTCCTCATCATTATTCAAATCTATACACAGCTATCACCTCCTCAAAGAGGCCTTCCTCATTAGCTCTTCCTAAAGTATATTTTCTCTTTCATTCGTCTTACCACTTAGATTTCTTTTAACATTTGTCATTATCAGCAGTTGATTACTACCTACTTCATCCCTGCCAAAGTGAAAGATCCAGGAAGGGTGCCAAATGCAGTCATTTTAAATTCTACTCCAATGACTATTGTAGCTTATCACATGTGGGAGTATTCCATTATTCTTCAATAAAGACAGAATATGCTTCATATATCACTATCATTTTATATTTTGTGACTGCTTAGTCATTAAGTCATGTTCAACTCTTTGCAACCCTGTGAACTGCAGCATACCAGGCTTCCTTGTCCTTCACTATCTCTTGGGGTTTGCTCAAACTCATGTCCAATGAGTCCAGTGATGTTATCTAACCATCTCTTCCTCTACCACCTCCTTCTCCTCTTGCATTCAATCTTTCCCAGCATCAGGGTCTTTGGCAATGAGTTGTTTCTTCATATCAGGCAGTCAGAGTATTGGAACTTCAACGTCAGCATCAGTCCTTTCAGTTAATATTCAGGGTTGTTTTCCTTTAGGATTGACTGGTTTGACTATATTACATTTAGCATGTTCAAAATCAAACCATTCAAATTCTGTGTTGTCTTCTAATATTTCCAATTTTCTCAGTTTTCTATATTAGGAGTTTTAAAGCCATCTTTAATTCTTTGACTAATTTCTTCAATGTCTTTTACCATTAAGTATTGAGATAGTCATTCTCTCTCAACTCATTATGCATGCATTTCTATAACAATCCTTTTTTCACTTGACATAGAGTTGATTTACAATATGGTGTTACTTTTAGGTCTACAGCAAAGTGATTCAGTTTTATATACATACATCCATATGTAGGGCTTCCTTAGTATCTCAGTTGGTGAAGAATCTACCTGCAATTCAGGAGACCCTGGTTCAATTCCTGGGTTGGGACGATCCAATGGAGAAGAGAAAGGCTACCCATTCCAGTATTCTGGCCTGGAGAATTCCTTGGACTGTATAGTCTATAGGGTTGTAAAGAGTCAGACATGATTGAGTGACTTTCACTTTCATACAAATGTATTCATTTTTAGATTATTTTCCATTATAGGTTATTATTAAATACTGAATATAGTTTCCTGTTCTATACAGTGGGTCCTTACTGTTTATCTATTTTATATATAGTAGTGTGGTAGTATGTATCTGTTAATCTCAAACTCTTAATTTATCCCTCTTTATTTCCTCTTAAAAAAGATGTGTGCCTAAGACTATAGCTTTATGTTGCTTCTGCAAGTATAAATAAAATAGTTTTCTAGTATTAACAAAATTGATTTAACCTACACATCTTAGTTTGCAAGATTACGTGGTATTTGATTCCCCTAAGCTTTCAAACTTCTTAACTACCAATCATTCCAGTTTAGGTCAGAGATATTACTATAGTAGGACCACATGAAGATATTTTCTCCTTTCTATGATTTTTCTTGGGATTTTCTTATGCTTTGTGTAATCCTTCCATATTAACTGTTTTCCTCTCAACTATGCAAACTCTACACATCTTCCAAGACTTAGCTCAAAGCTTACTTCCCTGTATCTAACACAATTCATTAAATTCTCAATGATCTCTCCCTTTTTTAACCTCCAATCACACTTAAACTATATAATATATGATAAATGCAAAATTGATCCCATGTTGTTATTTCTTATGTAACCAATTTTTTTTATTTGAGTATGATTTTCCCAACCAGTTGATATGGTCTTTAAGGAATTTCTTGCATTCTCTCCCTCTTGTGTAGCACAGATTAAACATTCAACAAATTGATTCATAAACAAGAGGTGTAGACCATGGTTTATAAAAGTTACTTGCCTGAAGCCAACAGAGGTTAAATCTATCTATCTATCTATCTATAGATATATGGATAGATAGATAGATCTAGGGAGTGGTAGAGTCAGGATTTAAACCCAGATCTTTCAACTCCTCCTAGTCAGAGATCTCGTCATCTAAAACTTTCTGATGTATTTCAATCATTTCTAAAAAATCTTTCATTTGGAGTAACACATTATTTATTGAGAATAAACCTTAATAATATAACATAGCATATAGATTTCCATAGAGAAAAATAATGGCAATATTTCATATTCAAAATAAGTATATATGTGAAAGGAGAAAGGCATAGCTCTCAAATGTCAGTATACATTGCCATCACCTGATACTTGATACCTCCTGATTCATACAAGAACCGTGCAACAAAGACTCTGGTTCAGGAAGGTGTGTATCAATTAACCAAGTCTGAAGGAGGTTCTGATGATCATGGTCTTTGAGTCACATCTTGAAGCAATAGCCTGAAAAAGTCCCTATGCAATGGAGTGAAAATTGTAGTTGCCGGAGATGTAGAGGTTCCTGAGCATTTCACTCTGGAATAGCTTTCTGAAGTTCTTCTGAAATTTGCAACTGCTCTGAGAATTCTGTTTCTAATTTATAATCTGGAAGAAAGAAAGATGAGTGTTTCTCCTTGTCAACAATTCTTAAAATAGGTAATTTGGTAATAATATCAAAATGATTTTTCTATTTCAATTACTGCAAATATCTATAATATACTGATTTTGCTGAATCAAAAATTAAACAGACACCCTGCTATGATCTAATTTCCACTTGTACAGAAAAGAATGGAAATAAATTTTTCATTGGCAACATAATAAATAACAAAAAAGCACTATCTGAAATAGTGTATCTGAGTATCTTAAATAGTGTATTTAAGAGTATCTGAGATACTCTTAAATCTGATGTAAGCTCTCAAGTCTAAACACTTCTAAAAAATAAACTCTCATTAGCTCTCATAGGCTGAATAATGGCCTACCAAAGACGTCCACAACAAATTCTCCCAACCTATAAATGCATTCTTGTACATGGCAAGAGAGACTTTATAGATGTGATCACAGATGGATTATCTTGGTGGGCTCAGTCTAATCACACTTGACTTTAAAGTGGAAGAACATGGAAGAAACATGGGTCAGAGAATTAAAAATTGAAGAGGACTTGATGTTGGAATCTGAAGATGTAGGGAAGAGACCAGGAATGTGGGGGCCTCTAAAAGCAGCTAATAGCTTGCAGCTTATAGTCAGCTCAAAACTCCACACAGGGATGCTTAATTTTTTGTGTCAATATGTCTGAACTAAGGGATGCTCAAACCCCTAGTAAAACTTTCTTCCTGGAAGTCTGGGTGACAGTTTCTGGAAGAGATTAGAATCTGAATCCTTAGACTGAGTAAAGAAGATAGAGCTCACCAATGCAGGTAGGTCATCCAATTCCTTGGGTGCCTGAATAGAGCAAAAACAGCAGAGGACTGACAGATCTGCTCTCTGTTCTTGAGCTGGGACACCCATCCTCTCTTGACCTCAACCATCAAACACTGGAACTTCTGATACTTGGGCACTCTGACTCAGACCAGGATTTATACTATTGGCTTCCCTGATTCTCAGGACTGAGTTTGGACTGTAACTACAGCATCAGCTTTCTCAGACCTCCAGCTTGCAAATACTTTTCAGTTCTGTGATCACAGGAGCCAATCCCTAATAATTAATCTACCTGTCTCCTATTGTTTCTATTTGCCTGAAAAACCATGACTATTAAAGAGACCGTGATCCTATAATCCTAAGGAATTGAATTGTGCCAGAAATTCATATAAACAGAAAATGGATTTTTTTCTAGAGCCTTCAAAAAGGAATACAACCTGCTGACAGCAAGATTTTGGTTGGATGAGACCTGCACCAGACTTGTGATTTACAGAATTGTAATATAATAAATTTGTGGTGAATAAGCCTCCAAGTATATGGTGATTTGTTACAGTAGTGATAGGACTTGAAAAGATGCAAGTAAAAGAGAATATGTGATTTTAACAGGAAGGCAAAAGAGTTGCCATGCCTGAATGCACAATTACAGAAATGGCTTCAAGCATCAGCTTCTACTGAATCGCCAAGTTAAGAGCGCAGATCAACATATGGAAGCCCAGCATTTACCACTGGGGACACGAGACGGATAATTGTGATTCAACACCTTTAACTGAAGAAGTAATTAAAACGAAGACCAGGTCATGTTTTAAATAAATATGCACTTGACAAGTCTAGGCAAGCATGGATAAATAAGAAAAATCACAGGTGAAAAGAAATAAAAATTGTTCTGAGCACATAAGAGTTATTTGAAGTCAGAGGTTACATCCATTTAGCTCAGTATTCTTTGCCTTTCAGGGAACCAAGGGTTTTTTTTATTCAAGCATGAGTATCGTTTTACCATTAATCTCAAAACTCAGAAATCCACGCCCCCCTACACACATAGTGATCAAATTGTGGTACTGCCTTCAAGGAATTCATATAAATGATTCTTAAAAATTTCCCTTATATTTTAGGGCATAATTATTTCACTTATTTTATTTAAGTTGTATTAAGGAGGACATTTAAAAGATTCTACCAACTTATTCTAGTACACTAGGATCTGGAAAATTTTTTCATTGTATTTAGATTCATAATAATGTTGAGTGGTTTTGTGATATTTTTATTCTTATAGTTCCTGGGTAAAATTTTTATTTTATTTCTTCATATGTCAAATATGGATAATGTTGACATCTGTATCATAAATGTAATGTGAGGATTTAATACAGAAATGTATGAGAGGCATGTAGAATAGAACCTGATACTTGTAAGAGAGCCATATAGTTCAACTCTTATTGTTAATTGCTTATCTTTATTTAATTTTGTATCACTTTCATTGCCTTCTAAAAACACGTCTTTCAAGAGGCTGTCAATCTATATCATGTATTATAATTGATCATTTATTCAGTTTTTTTTTTTACTCACCAATAACCTTCCACAGTGCAGGCATATGCTAGGTGTTGAGGATGGGAAAATGATTTTAAAATAGACTTTACTCACTTTCAATGGGCTCAAGGCCTAGTACCTTCAATTAGAATAGTCACTAGAGATTGAATAGTATATCATTCAAATTAACTGCAATAAACAAGATTCCCCATATTCAGTGTCTTGAAAGACTTAAAATATCAAGGTTTATTTCTTGCTTCTGCAAAGCTGTCCATGGGTCCATGAGACCACACAAATTGTTGGTGATAACTGAGCTTTGCACTTTACAGGAAGAAATGTCACAGGACCACTTTAGTAGTGGAGGAGAAGAGACCAGCACAAAAGTATCTCTGTTCACCTTTCATTGATCAGTGCAAACCTCATGGTGGTACCAAAACTCAAGAAGGTGAGCAAGCATAATCTCTCATGTGTCCACAGGAGAACCAGAGATGTTAGTGTATGTAACTAATGTCTCCCTTGTGTATGCCTACCTTCACAATGAATAAATGCTTGAACAGAGGAGAAAACTGGTAGTCAAGGGCTGGAAACTTCTGGTAGACCTGTTTTGTATGATTCATATCTGGGAATCATAAATCACTTATTTTTTTAAATTTATTTTAGAAATTGATAGCACTTCAGTTACAATTATGGTAAATACAAATAAGACTTCCCTGGTGGCTCAGATGGTAAAGCATCTGCCTACAATGCAGGAGACCCAGGTTCAATCCCTGGGTTGGGAAGATCTCCTGGAGAAGGAAATGGCAACCCACTCCAGTATTCTTGCCTGGAAAATCCCATGAATGGAGGAGCCTGGTAAGTTACAGTCCATGGGGTCGCAAAGAATCAGACATGACTGAGCAACTTCATTTTCCTTTCCTTTTTCTTTTCAGTTACAATTATGGTAAATACAAATGAGTCTAATAAACTTGATTTCACAAATAGCAAAATATAATAGATATGTTTTTAAGTAAGTTATATTTTTTACTTCACACTGATATTGTCTTTTAAAAGATGCATCAAATTTGTGATGAATCATTTCAATATCTTACCATAATACTTAATAGCTTGTTATCTCAGACATTGTCCTGAAAATAATCACAGATTTGTTAAGCAAATAGAAAAAGCTTGTTTTAAAGAAATTACTCTATACTGTAGATTTCTTCGAAGAAATTGTATTTCAGCTTCCATGCTAATTATACAATTTTTGCCAAACTCATTTTAATTCTCTGCAGTTAGCTAAGGTGATAACTTATATCACTGTACTTATAACTTATATATTCTGTTCCATCCAAAGATCTTTTTTTGCATTCTAGATGGCTTTCCTTTTTTTGTGGATGGGCACTTTCATATGTTTCACCATTGAGGAAGGAGAGAATCTACAAATATTAATTTCACTATCTCAGTGGCAGAAATGAAAACAGGTATTGAAACTTAGCCTGATTTTCCTAGTTCAATAAGTGTCTAGAGATCCTGGGATAGTGCTTCAATATAATTTTATATTTGATTTTAGGTATTTTGGTGTGTGTTTCAAGTATAAATTTCTTGTTAACTCTTACAGTACCATGGGTACCAGCTAAGCAGCAGCATGATAATGAAAGTTTGTTTTCAAGTTCTTAGTCTTTTATAATTGGTATGATACTTCCAAAATTAAGTATATCCTCTGAAAATGAATGAAGGAAAACCTTGTTCAAAATGGGGTCAGAAAATTCAAAAAGGGGAACTCTCAGGCATGTACTACTCTTAACAGCTCACTTTACATACTTTAGCAGGAAGCACAATTTTCTTTTTTGTTCAGTAACAAGACAGCCAATGAGAAATCCCTGCAACTCACCCACGGAACCCTCACTCTCCTCTCATGAACCTTCTTTCAAAACAGCTCCTCCCAACTTCCTCCTAAAAGAACATCCCTCTCATTTGTTCTCCAGACTTGCTTATGGTTCACCATAGTTTGCATATCCCAAATTGCAATTCCTCTGTTAATCTCGAATAAGCTTGATTTTGCTGGCTAAATCATGTGCCTTTTTATTTTAATGGTAAATAATCTTTTATATAGAAAATGGTGCTACACTAGACCTAAAATCCATTTGATCATTTCCCACACCCTTGAGGTTAAGGAATGGAGTTAATTTTCAAGTGAATTCATTCTTGCTCAAGTTTTGTTACCACTGGTTGTGATCTGATGATGCTGTGTGTACCAATCACTGCACAATAATTTAAAACTGTATTGTCACTAGACAACTTGAGTCTCTTCTACTATTAATTAATTAAGAGAAAATGAAAATACTGAAATAAATAAGCTGGTGGATAAATAGAATAAGATCAGAAAACTGGATTTTTTCCATCAAGGTGGTTTTGGCCTCCCACTACAGCTTTCTGTTCATGAACAAAGGGCAGGGGCTTATGCAACAATGAACTGTTACAGAACTCAGGACAGTCAATCAAATAGCAATCCCCTACCACACACCCATAACCTATCATTAACCCATGATCACACCAGCCTCCTCACAGAACAACTCCTTAGAAACACCCTTAAACCTGTACGGGAGGCTGGTTTCACATCACAGAAACCACTCACTCTTCCTCTGAGAGCTTATCTACGCTTTAATAAACTTTGCTTTGCACTTAGACCTGTAGTGGTAGTTTGCAAATTTTTCCTTGCTATCACAAGGACCAAGATTGCTGGTCTGGGTCTCACAGTGCAAGCCAACCAGGTAGTAGAGAGATTCAGAGTTAGAAGTTTTCAGCTGATTCATTTGATCATCAGAATTCCTTGGAAAAGCCAGATACTTCCCAATACTTACTGTTATTATCACAAGAAAAGGTTTTATCACTTCATATATGGCATTTTGCATTTCTTTTTTCTACTCTGACCTATTTTACTGATCTCATTTTAAAAGGTATTGTCATTATGTCATTACATTGTTCAGAAATCTCTGGTGTCTTTCATTTAATAATATGTTGAAAGCTCTGCTTGGTGCTAGAAAAGGAATGTAGTGTCATAACTTAGCAGGATTTTGAAATTCTAGAAACCTTAGTTTCAGATTCAGTTCCAGATTCAACAACTAGGCGAACCACTTAATCTTTGTAATGTTATGTAGTCTTATGCATAAAATAATGATAATGATTCCCCCCTCTCCAAGAGTTCTTTCTAAGGTACTATTATGAAGAATAGATGATCCACTTATAGAGAAACTAACAAAGCGTCAGGCACATACTATACACATATTTTAATTTCCTTTCTTTATCTTCTCAAGACAATTTGCATCTTTGTATCTTTAACAATTACAAAATAAGTTGTAAGAGCATTCACATCTATTTTTTTTTTCATTTACCTTCTATCTCTCTATGATATACTTTAAATGTTATATTTTTTCTATGTCCCCAATATGACTGGGTATTGCTGTATACACTGTGTATTTACATGATCAAAATACTCTTATAGATTTATCTGTTAAAAACAATGTAAGGTGTTCTTTATGTGTCATTTAGCTGATTTTAAGGCCAATTTTGATGATAAGAGATTTTTGCCTTATATAATATTGACTTTAGTACCCAATCTTGTGTGAGTTGACTTTACCATTGAAAAAATTCCCACTTATATTTGCTCACACAATCTCACCCTTTATCAGCCACAACATATTGTATAATAGGGAAGAACAAATCTGACTCCATATTGCATCTATTTCTTTTAATTTATACTTTGTATTCTATTGCTTTTGCTACAAGTTAAGTACTAGATGCTGCTGCTGTTGCTGCTAAGTCACTTCAGTCGTGTCCGACTCTGTGCGACCCCATAGACGGCAGCCCACCAGGCTCCTCTGTCCCTGGGATTCTCCAGGGAAAATTACTGGAGTGGGTTGCCATTTCCTTCTCCACTAGATGGATATCCCCTACAGCTTAGAGTAAACATAATGTCCCATCACTGGGAAGGAATCCTACCTCCCATGCCTGAGCTTTAAGCTAAAAGATACCTTTGTTTTAGCTCACAAGAAACATCCCGACTAGGTCCACCTGTGAATGGCTACAAGAAAGAAGAAATCAACACATCCTCTCAGGAGTCTGGCAGGGACTAGGAAATATTTGTATCAACTCACCATCTTTTTTATTTTACCTCTTCACCTCCCCATCTTTGTTCTATTAAATAAACTGGCATGCAAACATTGGCAAGATGGATTGTGGGGACACCAGTCCACCACCTTCTTGGTCTACTGGCTTTCCCAATAAAGTCACTATTCCTTGCCCCAACAACATATCTCTCAAGTTACTGGCTGTGAGGTGAGCAGTATGAGCTTGGACTAGGTAACACTTGGACTAGTCTCATTTTTATCACGTGTGCATATGGTTCCTCTCATCTGAATACCTCTCTTTAAGCTTCTGCCTATTCATATTTTACTTATTTAAATACAATGAGACTCTTGCCAATTACTCCAACATTCATTGATTTATCTCCCCTTTGAATTCCTCCATTTTTATCTGCATTTCAACTATAATGATGTAATTAAATATGGCTTGGTAAAGTTTATTATTGTCTTGTGTATAAATTTCGCATTTTCAATTATATACTTCCAGATGGTAGTGACATATCTTGAAATTCTCTTGCATGCAATAATATAATAATTGAACAGATTATTAATTTAGGTCAATCTTCTAGACTAAAATAGCTTTAATTTTCCACTTTTCTTCTCCTATACCTCCCTTGTCTACTTATATCCCTGTTAGGAAATTCATACATATTGTCAAAATTTCACAACTGCCTGTTATATAATAAAAATACAAGTGAAACCTGACACCATATTGCTAGGTGAACAAAATAACAAAATAAGATTGATGCTGAAGAACTGACATGAACCTTAAAGACTCAGATATACTCCTCCACCCAGAGCTGGCTCACCCAGATTCACTCCATTTCCTTCTGTAGGCCATGCGATTTCAGGGACATTTCTCCCTCACGTTACTTTCTAACTAAGCCAATCATATTATCCCTTCCTCTCCAATCTTCCATAGTTTTAAGACAAGGACATATATCTTTTACTTTAAAGAGTTTTATCTCTAATAAACATGAAATACCAAATAGGAATAGATCAAAACTCATCATAACAAAGGTGCTACAAAGATTTCAAAAATCTAATAAATTTTATCACGAAGATTATTTAACCCTCTCCCCTCCCCTCTGTAAACTGTCCTTCTATTATTTGGTACCATAGACTCTGTAATTTTCAATTTTTTTATGCTGTAACTTTGTTTATAAAAATACATTTTTAAGATAAATGTATTCATCCTAAGTATGACTATTTCTAAGATAGAGATGCTTCCTTACTTCAATGAGGAACTTATAGTTAAAGAAGTTCTAATACAACTTCAAAACCACTAGGTCTACTTAAACCATAAGAGGACCTTAGGTTCTTTACCAGAGATTCTTATTTAACAGGTCTGGGATGGAGCCTGGACATCTTATTTTTAACAAGCTCCCCTGGTGATTCTGATGCACAGTAAGACTCGAGGTCTAGGAAACATGGCATTTTACTGTTAGTATAGAACAATAACTGTCACCTGTATGACACTTGACAGACTCCCATTTAAGTTGTCAGCTCAGAGGAGCTTCCTAAAGCACCTACATGTCCAAATTTTGTACCTAAAAAATTACAGTTAAGCTGATCCCTGTTTCTATACTAAACTGAAATCAGCCTTAAAGCATAATTCTTCCCAATAGTTTAGCAAGACTTGGGTAGCAGTTCAATGTCTACACTAAGCTACTTCAAGCAAGACAACTTTGTGTGAAGATCACCAAAATTTAGTTTATTTGAGATGACTTTTATCTCAACTGACATAAAAAACTGGACTTCATAGAGTTAACTTGTAGCTGGTTATCATACATTTTATTCCAATGTTCTGGTAATTCGAATTTACCTATCTTCTATAAAACATAAAGTGGCTATTGCTCTTTATTGTTTCATGATAAGAAAAAACTGACAATTGTTGCTTCACTTATAGTCTTCTAGAAGCTACTCAAGCTTTGAAGTCATAAACAATCCTGTAATAAAATGTACAAAGAGAGCTAATATTTTTTTTGAGAGCTAATATTTTATCAGACGTTTTGAAATCAGTTCAATATATTTAGTCATGATTTCTGTTTTTTAAAAAATACTTAAAGAAATAGTACATATATCAATTTAATAGGATTTTAATTGAGTTATTAATATCTATCCTATCCCCCTTAAAATAAAATAATTTATACAGGTATCTATACTGTATAAAATTAATGACTTTTTAAAGTTCACTATTCACTGTTTATGAACAAAAACTAATTTCTATGCCACAGTACAGACCTGTAGAAAAAACTAAAAACAGCTAAAGCAAAATTGAGTATACCCAAGAGATTGTCATCCAAATAATCCTACTTCCTT
Source organism: Muntiacus reevesi (assembly GCF_963930625.1). Lineage (NCBI taxonomy): Eukaryota > Metazoa > Chordata > Mammalia > Artiodactyla > Cervidae > Muntiacus > Muntiacus reevesi. The sequence continues at coordinate 30,348,118 of NC_089269.1, forward strand.
TGAAGCAATAATGCAGTCAAAAGGATAAATCAATTTTCTAACTTGCTAATTTACATTATTAATGCCAAGGATATTCTTAATAATAAGGCATATGTATATGCAGAAAAGAAAAAGCTTATTAAACATGTCCATTATCATCTATGAAAAAATTAAATATTGTTGTAAATAAAACATCTAGTACAATTAGCCCTGAGTACAAGTGCTCAAAGAGATATATATATATATACATATATATATATATATATAGCTTATTTACTTACAGTGCTTAAATAAACTTGAAACCTATTATCTTCCTAAGAGATCCATAGAGTTGCAGCACTATAATTTTTAGTCTATGTTCAAGAAAAATTTTTCTTCACTATTTTTATTATTATTCTTATAATAAAATGCTCTATTAGATAGAAAGCAAACAAACTATGAAGCAAAAATGTTATGAAATTTTCAATTGGCAGAATGGATATATAAAAAATTGTTTCAAACCAGAGAAATGGTATATGAGTTTATGTTTTTCTTTTCCATTTTAAACAAGTATATTTTCTACAGGTATATCACATATGTGGAATACATATTGACTTAGTGCATTATAGACATTACTAAACTCATAACACACTCATATCCAGATTCAGCCTCAAAATCATTTTCAACACAATAGAATAGGCAGCCATTAGTCATCAACTGGGATTAGAAACTGTTGTGAATTGAAATCAATAGACAGATATTTGTATCCTGTTAAATCATTAGAAAACATCTGGTCCATCATTAACAATGAGAAACTACAACTGGATCAATATGCAAAAAGATAATAATATTTATAATATCATTATAACTATGGGCTAGTTAGTTGAATTTAGATAATTTTTATTACCTTATTTTTTCTATGTGGTCCACGTTAACAAAATAACAACTAAAATTAATTTCAGAGACAAACCTCACTGCCTGTGTTCTTTGTCAGATTTTAGAGTATAGGTTTTAAATATCATACAGAACACATACTGGCCTTAGAAATTTTAATTCAGATGTGATTTTTTAATGCATTAATTCAGCAGTAGCACATGGAAGAAGTTGGATGAAAAGGAGGATCAAGACAAGAATTTTGTCAAAAGTAAATGGCAATCATTTAGAGAGGAAGTGAGACAGACCTGGGTCCCTACTTCAGTGGAAGACTTATAGAGGAGTAGAAAGCCAACGAGAGAAATACAGTGGAAAAGGAACAAGTAGGTGAGGCATATAACTTTAAGTTTACAGGCTTAATTACTTAACTGACATGGGCTAACATAGCCAAGATTCCATTAATGGAATTTTAATGTTTCATCTTAGATGCACTGTCTGGCATAGCAGTAAAAATTACAGCTATAATTATCTTGCATTAAGAAATGGAAATTACCTCTTTAACATATATCTTATTTTCCCTTAAGGTAAATCGTAAAATACAAAATTTGTAATAAATCAGTTCCAAAATATATACACAAATACATATATGGAAATACCTTACACTTTGGGCTTTCCTGGTGGCTCAGACTGTAAAGAATCTGCCTGCAATGCAGAAGAGTTGGGTTCAATGCCTGGGTTAGGAAGATCCCCTGGAGAAGGGCATAGCAACCCACTCCAGTATTCTTGCCTGGAGAATTCCAGGGACAGAGGAGCCTGGTGGGCTACAGACCATGGAGTCTCAAGGAGTCAGACATGACTGAGCGACTAAACACAGCACAATACAAACCTTATATATTAACTGAAATTTTACTATAATCTCAGTATTTTTGAATAATCAAAGTATCAAAGAACCTTATTATTATGAAATAATATGAGCTATTATGATGATAGAGTATCTGAATTTGAATGAAATGTTCCTAAATCAACCTTTTTTTTTTTCCTTTGTGGAGGGAGCATTTGAATGTTTTTAATATAAATGAACAGTTACAATTGTTGTTATTACAGTAGCCTAAATAAATATATGAACATCATATTTGACATGAAATAGCTATTTCAAGAAAATTATTATAAGTCCCATCCTATGGAAATTTGGATGAACTTTCCTAACTCTGCAGAAAATGATGGTGCCTGAGTGAAGAAAGACTGCAATTTACTTTCAGAGTAGAATACCAAAAACAATAAGCTACAAATAAACATAACTACCATTTCCCAAGGTAGCTGCAAACTGAAACATAGAAATCATTTTCTTAACTCTAGAATCTTATGTTCAAGTGAAACAAATTGAGAGATTAAAACTCACTACCTAGATGCAATTGATGAAACTTAGTTTTAAAATAGGTGCACATAACAAAGAAAAATGGAAAAATGAATTAACAAGTTACTTCATAAGAAGTTGTATCATTTCTTCAATGTGTATGTCATGCAAACCACCAAACATGAAAAAAGCCTTATCTTATAAAGGGATAATATATGCCTTTTATTAAGGGCAAAGAATGTTATGGATTCCTTTTTATCTTTAATGCTGGACATAATATTTGTAAGTGCAGAACAGATAGCCTGAACAGTGTGCATGCAGTAACATATTTGGAAAAAATGAATCTCAAAAAGAAATCATAGTCTAAGATTACATCTTCTATTGTTTTCAAATATCCTGTTCACAGCCAAGGAATTACTTCCATTCAAAATTTGCAGTGGTGAATCTAATTCACAGTCCCATCTTGATGCTAACCTAGGGCTTAGGCATTGACTTAGAATATTTTGTATTTTTACTGTTATAAAGAATTTTTTCTTTAAAGTATGTTATTGAATGCTAGTAGATAACTTCTCTTCTGCATTTTTTAAAAACTTTCTTCCACAGTCATTACTTATGGAGAGTCTTCATTTGAAATATCAGCTAATACCACAGTCAGTAAGTTTTTATTGCTCATATTTTATTACCAGCTTACCATGCATATCATGTACTGACCTGTAAACCCAAAATTAATTTAAAGGATACAAACTCTGAAGGAAATGTGTGTAGTACTTAACTAAAGATCCTTCCATTTTCTAACTTCAGGCCAATAACTGGTTCATGCATAGGTTTTGAAAATATTGTTACATAGGTTAATTTGTTTGTGTTTATTTTCTTAAATCTATAAGACTAAAATAAGCCCCAGAATAATTATAGCTTTATATTAAGACATTCATTAAGGTAAATGGCATCATTTAAGAAAACATTTTAAATGGTATATGATGAATTATTACTTATTATACTACAGACATAACATACAAAACATTTATGAAATGGATGGATGGATAGCAAATACATAAAAATACGGAGCAGAACTGTCAAAAAATACAATGACCGATGAACATGAACTTTCCCGAAAGAAAAAAACAAAACTGGAGCTGGAGAAAAAAAAAAAAAAACACAATAGTGCACATTCTAAAAATCACAAGTAGTTCAATTTACCTAGGAAATAGGTTGTAGAGGAGCAAAAAAAGTTTGGAAGAATGGGCCAAAAAAAGGCAAATAAGATTTGGTAAAATTTGCATAGTCACTGATTTTATACAATCTTACATGACAATAATCCTTTATAATAAGAATTATCCTTCACACATTTCAAACAGTTCATTTCTAAAGGATACAAGTGCAAGGCAAGAGTGTGAAGACACAATGGGATGAGTCAAGGATTGATAGTCCAGAAAGTACAGAAGAGGGGAGCATGCAAAAGAAATAATTTCTCATGATCTTCAGTGTATTTACTGTGAGATCCCCTTAACTGGGCTTGATGCCTGATTTTCTGCCACTCCAGGGAATATTGATAATGTTTTGAGATTGACCTTTTTATGCTTAAGATACAGACATTTCATCCCCCTGCTTGTGATTTTTAATATGATTTCCCACTACCTTAATGATAAAATCGACAGTTTGGAAGAAATGGGAGGACAGGAGAAGCAATATGAATGTCTGGTTTGCTTTATTAAGACAACCTGTGTTCTTCTGAGTACAGGTAAAAACAATCTAAATACATATATGTTTGGTGTGATCACTCACTTAGAACCAGGCATGCTGGAATGCGAAGTCAAGTGAGCCTTAGGAAGCATCACGATGAACAAAGATGGAGGAGGTGATGGAATTCCATTTGAGCTATTTCAAATCCTAAAAGATGATGCTGTGAAAGTGCTGCACTCAATATGCCAGCAAATTTGGAAAACTCAGCGATGGCCACAGGACTGGAAAAGTCAGCTTTCATTCCAATCCCAAAGAAAGGCAATGCCAAAGAATGCTAAAACTACCGCACAATTGCACTCATCTCACACACTAGCAAAGTAATGCTCAAAATTCTCCAAGCCAGGCTTCAACAGTATGTCAACTGTGAACTACCAGATGTTCAAGCTGGATTTAGAGAAGGCATAGAAACCAGAGATATAATTGCCAACATTTGTTGGATCATCGAAAGGGCAAGAGAGTTCAAGAAAAACATCTACTTCTGCTTTATTGACTATGCCAAAGCCTTTGACTGTGTGGATTACAACAAACTGTGGAAAATTCTTCAAGTGATGGGAATATCAGACCACCTGACCTGCCTCCTGAGAAATCTATGTGCAGGTCAGGAAGCAACAGTTAGAACTGGACATGGAACAACAGACTGGTTCCAAATAGGAAAAGGAGTATGTCAAGACTGAATATTGTCAACCTGCTTATTTAACTTATATGAAAGGTACATCATGAGAAACGCTGGGATGCATGAAGCACAAGCTGGACTCAAGATTGCTAGGAGAAATATCAATAACCTCAGATATGCAGATGTCACCACCCTTTCGGCAGAAAGTGCAGAACTAAAGAGCCTCTTGATGAGAGTGAAAGAGGAGAGTGAAAAAGTTGGCTTAAAACTCCACTTGCAGAAACTAAGATCATGGCATCTGGTCCCATCACTTCGTGGCAAATAGATGGAAAAACATTGGAAACAGTGAGATACTTTATTTTGGGGGGTTCCAAAATCACTGCAGTTGGTGACTGCAGCCATGAAATTAAAAGACACTTGCTCCTTGCAAGAAAAGCTTTGACAAACCTAGACCACATATTATAGCAGAGATGTTACTTTGCCAATAAAGGTCCATTTAGTCAAAGCTATGATTTTTCCAGTAGTCATGTATGGATGTGAGAATTGGACTACAAAGAAAGCTGAGCACCAAAGAATTGATGCTTTTGAACTGTCGGGTTGGAGAAGACTCCCTTGGACAGCAAGGAGCTCCAACCAGTCCATCCTAAAGGAAATCTGTCCTGAATATTCATTGGAAGAACTGATGCTGAAGCAGAACTTCCAATACTTTGACCACCTGATGCAAAGAACTGACCCATTGGAAAAGACCCTGATGCTGGGAAAGATTGAAGGCAGGAGAAGAAGGTGACGACAGATGATGAGATGGCTGAATGGTATCACCGACTCAGTGGACATGAGTTTGAGTAAACTTCGGGAGTTGGTGATGGACAGGCAGCCTGGTGTGCTGCAATCCTTAGGGTCACAAAGAGTCGGACACAACTGAGCAAATTAACTGAACTGAAGTGAAATATATATGAATATATAGTGATAAATAAAATGCATATGTTAAAAATGTAGCAAGCATTTTATTATATATAAACTATATTATATATAAATTGTATCTTGTTTTGGTTTTTATTTTGAATTATATTAGCATTTCACCTTCAATTTAAAGATGGACTCATTTTGGATTGAAAATCAAGGGTGAAAAATATCAGAGTAGTGGGAATCAGATTGTTCAGTCTCCAAATTCTCACACATTTAACTGATATGTGTTTAACTTTATGTTGACTAGATATAAACCTACAGACAGAAGGATAAGCAGTCACATTGAAAAAGTCATATGTGATTAATATATGTTAATAAACTAAATCTCTTCCCTTAAATTAGTCTTTCTTTGTTACTCTTTCTACACAGAGAACCCAACACAAATATTTAGATCAAAATCTTTGTAAGGGAGAATAATGGGAATGAGAACAAGATTTTGAGAGGGTGGAAAAGATAGAATATTATACTGAGTGAACTGTGAGCAACCTTAAAAGGGAATCAGGAACTTAAAAAGCAATCAGGAACCTTAAAAGGGTACCTAACTTTAATAATTACACATTTAAGGAAATTCTATTTTTGTATGTTTCACTTGCCAGTGGGCTTTCCATACCAGTCAGACAATTTTTAGATGTCAAGAAGATGATCCAGGGCTCTCTATTTCAAACACTTGTAGGGGTCAGCTAGGTAAGGTAATTTACTATTCAGGAACTATTCTCAGTTTGATTGTGTCAAGCTAGACAGCTTCTGTGAATTGTCACCATTCCAAGTATGGGCCCACTTTGCCATGCATGCAGATTTTTTGAAAGACTAGGGAAACCTTTATATATGAAATCTTCTATTTCCATACATTTGAAAATGATTAAATTTTTAAATAAAGAGAAAGAGACTTTGCAAACAAAATAATACAGACCTGGAGTCTGGCCTGTAGCCTGGACTATAAAGGGACCAGAAGTGCTGTATATATATAAATGGCAAAATTTGGATTCCGATTTTTAAAGCTTAATAGGCCCCTGCTCTGATATACAAAATCTTACAGTTTCAATTTGTTTATTTCAATGATTTTTCTTCTATGAAAGCTTCTCATGACAGCAGCGCAGTCTTGAAGCGTTGGCTCAGAGGCTCGGGATGGCTGAATATGAACATATACCCCGTGAGCCAATTATCTTGTCTATAAAACTTGGACTAAAGTATCTGTTGAAAATGAACAACCTGCTACAAAGCCAAATCGGAAATACATGAACATATCCCAACATGTGATGTACACCCAAGGGTAGTTTCTGCAACCATGACAGGAAAACTACTTGAAAAAACTTTTTTTCAGTGTAATTCATTCACCCCAGTTGAAATGACTATGCAGTTGGCAGAGAAAGCATTTATGTGCCCTTGATTAACATGGCAGATGTATTTATAATCTGTCCACTGTAAACAAATCATCTATTCTCTCCCCGAGCTTTATCAGGGATGCTCGTCTGCAGGCTGCCTGACCTGTCTCGTCACGTGCTCTGACATCTGCCTGTTCTGTGGCAGACACTGCCGTTGTGAAGTCTAAGTTTAACATGCTCCATCCTCTGGGAATATGCTGAAGAGAAATTTCTCTGACACTTAGAAAATTCAAAGTCTCTAGTGAAACCTTACATAGAGTTCACCAAATAAAGTTGCTTGCTTTTCAGGTCATTTTTTTTCCTCATTTACCGCATACTGTCAGAGATTTACCCTGTTTATTCTAACAGAATCGGGGCACTTTTTTTTTTTTAAGAATGACCTATGACCACCATAAAGCCATGTGGACAGTTGGCAGCCATTGCAAGCCAGATATGCCAAATAATATGTGTCTCTTACCACATATTAAAAGCAAAAAATCAATTTTTGCACATTCTTTGAAAGAATATTGACGAGTAATTTAAGCACCATTTACTGAGGAAAGCATATAAAGTATCTGTCAGTTCCGAAATGAATTGCTAAAAATGAAAATAACATGATCATAGACTCAAGCTTCTGACCAATATCAAAAGTAACAATATATTCACCAAAGTGAAAATCAACCTGCTTTGATTTATGTCAGCCATTTGGAGGTTGGACATGTTTGCTTAAGCAGTCACTACTGAACAGATTATCTGTTTATCCAATGCACAACTGTATAGAGGACAGAGTCGAATAGGCAAAGCTCTGTGTCCCACTTCTATGGCAAACTAATACGTAGGAGGAGTTAAAACAATACATGTCAGCTGAGGCTTTATAATAGATGGACATTCCCCCTGCTTCTCTCTCTCTCCCTTTTTTTTCTCTCTCTCTCCCTCTCTCTTATCAGAACAGAAACATTTCTTTTTTTTTTTACTCCAAACTGAATTTTTCCTAGCTCAATTTGTCCCATCACTTCTCCCATTTTTCAGAATATTGCCAAATTATTTTTCTTCAATTTCTTGTAAACTCAAATTCTTCTCCTTTATTTGATCTGCAGTTCAAAATGATGCTAAAGTGTGCCTGGTCTCAAAGCAAAGCTCTCTATACTCTCACGGGGCTATACTTTCTCTGAGCTTTCCTTCAGCCTGAATTATATTGGAAGAGTCACCAGTAATTCCTCACCTCCCCTGTGCTCTAGACCCCAAGGACAAGCTAGAACCACTCTTGAAGCCCACAGGCAGACACACATTCGATCTGTTGACTTTCTTCTCATGTAACCTTTGCTCATGGGCATCTCAGGTGGCAGAGTGGTAAAGAATCGGCCTGCCAACGCAGGAGACACACACAACGTGGGTTTGATGCCTGCGACAGGAAGATCCTCTGGAGGAAGAAATAGCAGCTCACTCCAGTGTTCTTGCCTGGAAAGTTACATGGGCAGAGGAGCCTGGTGGGCTACAATCCATGTGGTCACAAAGAGCTGGACATGACTGAGAACACTCGCGTACACTTTTGTTCACAGCACTGTCTGCCTAGAAACTCCTTCTCTATCTGTTCTCTTCCTACCACTCTTCATCTTCCCTGGCTTTCCCTCTTATTCTGTCCAATATAGACATTATATTAGAGTACACTTTATTCATTAGTATTCTCATTCATCAGGATTCTTAAATTGTTATTATAGTATTCTATATTCATTAGTATTTTCTTCATTCACCTTTCTTTCAGAGTTCAACAATCACAGAAGATCATCAAGTTGATAAAGCTCTAGATATGTGCTCGATATGTTCTAAATATTTCTGGACTAGAAACATAACATTGTGCTTGACAATAGGGTCTCCGGTTTGAATTTTAACTAGGTTAAAATTTCAGCTTTAACTCTTACCAGAAGTGAGACACAAGGCAAAATAACTTCTCTATGACTTAATTTTCAGATGCAAAATAATAATAGCACTTACCTTATTGCTGTGAGAATGGTAAGTATAGATAAAATGGTTGGAATAGTACTCAAGGAATGGACATCATAAACATTCAATAAATAGTCTGCATTCTTGTTATATTTACCCTTCTTTCTGAAGTTGGCCTTTCGCTTAACTCTTGATTTCCTGTGCATTAATTTAGTTTGCCTTTTTCTAGCTGTGGTTGACATTTTCATGAACATTAATTTAACCTCTTGCTCGAGCACTTTCATTGGGTACTTGTTTCAGTGAGAATAAAATCCAACACCTAAACCTGATGTAAAATTTTAACTCCTCTTTCCTTTGAAACTTATCTCTAGTGGACAATTATCTGTGTCTACTGGGCATTTGTTGAGCAATGAAACTGACTGAGTTCATTCTCTTTGGATGGTCTCTGTAGGGATCATTTTTTGGCTCCAATCTCTAAGTAGATGCCTCTTTTTCATCCTCTACTTCTTAACTCAAACACATCTCATTTGAGAGGGCTATGTTGTCCAACCGAATCAGAGCAGCCCTCTATAACACCCAGTCACTATCTATCAATGTTCTTGTTTCTTTGTAAAATTTCAAACATTCTGAAATTATACTATTTGTTTTCTTAATTATTTTTAGTCTTTCCAAACAGAGTATAAATTCTTTGAGAGCTATGACTTTACTTTTTCATCATGGTGGTTTGTCATGCTTAGAATACTGCTTAACATGTAGTAAGAAAATAAAAAAATATTGCCTGGGATGTATAAATAAATCATTTCAGGATCTCCAGAAACAATTTTTCCTTATTCCAAACAATCATGATACTTCATCTGTATGTGCATTTCATGAGTATTTGTCACTTTCTATTTTCTATTGAGGTACTTTGTAAATGTATCCTACTCTCCTCCTTAGACTCTTAAGCTCCTTGAAAACACGAACCAAGTGTTATTCATCACTATTCATCTTTGCTAGTGCTTTGCAAGTACTTTTTCACATGTTAGGTGATCAATAAATATTTGTAGAGTAGATGAATGAGTGAATCTGTGCCAAATCTCTCACTCTATAGACAAGTGAATATCTAATTAACATTAAAAGACATTAGCACTGTGGAGTTACAGTTAAATATCCTCTAGGAATTAGACCCCAAAGCACTCAGCTGCTAGACTTAAAGTAAACTATTGCATTCAATAAAATCTACCAAAAATTTATTGGCCACCAAGGTGCAGGGTATGCATTAAACCTGCCAACTATTTTATTTTCCATTGGTGCCAGTAATAATATGATAAAGATGGTGCATATACCTTCAAAGAAGAGAAATAGGAATCAAGAATGTCACATAAAAGAACAATAAAAGAGTCACCCACAGAATAGAATGAACACATGAAACAAAAGTTATTAGCAATAAGTTTCTTTAAGCCAAGATTAATTACAACACAGAGAAATACTTGAAGTAATCCTGATCAGGATGACTGAAGGTGTTTCATTTTAAGAAATAACAATTAAGTGGTGCATAGAAAAAAAAAATGAAGCTTCAATATGAAAAGTCAGTTGAAGAAGACACATCAGAAACATATTTTTTAAACTACATGAAGCTATATTAATCTACACAAACTTTGGGTTTCCCTCATAGCTCAGTTGGTAAAGAATATGCCTGCTATGCTGAAGACCTGGGTTCAACCTCTGGGTTGGGAAGATCCCCTGGAGAAGAGAAAGACCATCCACTCCAGTATTCTGGCCTGGAGAATTCCATGGACTGTTTAGTCCATGGGGTGGAAAAGAGTTGGGCACGTCTGAGAGACTTTCACTCAGACTCAGACACAAACTTTAAAGTTTGTATTAGTGCAAGTCATAGTTGAAGTGTTATTAATATTCCCAAAGTCTATTCATCTGGATCACTAGAAACATTACTTTATATTGCTGCTTTTTCATGTGTAATAGAAAATAATAACAAAATAACCACAACAAAGTATTTTAAAAATAAATTGTCATAAAGTTCATGTTTAAAAGAGATTACTTTCAAATAGCTATATATGCTTTTCAAAGTTTATTTTGAAATAAGATTATAGAATTTTCAAGTTATCAGACTTACAATTTTTCTCTTAAATGTTGTTTTGTGTGCATGCTAAATCACTTCAGTCATATCTCACTCTTTGAGATCTAGTAGACTGTAGCTCACCAGCCTCCTCTGTCCATGGGATTCTCTAGGCAAGAATACTGGAGTGGGTTGCCATTCCTTTCTCCAGGGAATCTTCCTGACACAGGGATTGAACCTAGGTCTCCTACATTACCGGTGGATTCTTTACCATTGAGCCACCAGGGAAGACCCTTGATGTTGTTTTAGTGAGATGTTATTGTGAGTGGCTGATTTGACTAACACTTCATGGCATCATTTTGTTGAATATACTAAAAATGCAATGAGAACAACCCAGGAACTCACCAGTAAAGAAACAGGAATGGACTTAAACACATTCAAAATAAATTTTTAAAATTAAGGATGTTTAAATTTAAAAACCCACACAACTCTTTCTTCTTACAAATTTTTTAAAAAATACATTTTCATGTGGTTATAGAAAAAAATGTACATTTTAAGTAAGTATTAACTTCTCATTTAAATACACTGTTTTCAGTTTGAAAGCTTTGAGCAAGCCTTTACTGAAATATCTCCCTGTTACAAATTCAAATCTGTCTCGTTTGTTTGCCATGTGACCTATAATACCAATTACTTCTTTGCTTCTTATATCCCAAATTCCATCTTTATTTCAATCCACATCTTTTTTGCCTACTATTAAAACAATATCTGCCCCAAGCCCAGTTTCTTATATCTCTGCCTCTCTCACCCTCCATCAAAAGCACAGTCTGCTCATAGATTGGAGAAGGACAAGGCAACCCACTCCAGTATTCCTGCCTGGAAAATACTGTGGACAGAGGAGCCTGGTAAGTTACAGTCCACGGGGTCGCAAATGAGTCGGACAGGACTTAGTGGCTAAACAACACGCTCTCTGCTTTCGTTTAGGTTTTCTCATTGTTTTGTTAAAGTCATAAAATTACTTCTCAACATTGCCAAGAGAATATAGAGTTTTACTGTTGCACACACAGAGATCACAATCTATTTTTTTTCTTCCCTCTAACAGTATTTACTGCAAACTTTTTTATATTTCTTTGCTCCAGCATTACCAAGTTGGTAGAATTTTCCTTAACAGGTAAAGCAGTTTCATGATTCTGCATTTCCACATTTTATTTTCATTTTCTTGAAATGCTTCCTATCACTATCAGTCTGGTAAAATAATACTTTTTCTTTGAAACCCAGCAGAAGATTGAATTTATCTGTCAAAACTTCCTTGATACACATAGGCAGAATTGGTGGTTTCATTTCTTATGATGGTAAAACATTTTGTACAACCAACCTGTCTTAAAGCATAAATTATTCTGCAGTGTAATTATTTATATTCTTGTGCATCTTACCCAGTCCAAGCTCCTTAAAGTCCAGTAATATATCTCATCTCTCCTGGAGTGATTTTATAAGAAGAATGTATGAATGGATGGATATCTGATGTTAGGTTTTAATGATGACATTTTCACATTTTTAAAAAATTAACACATTTTAAAGAAAACTGTATGTCAATAAATCTCTAATATTGTTCCTACACCTTGGTACATCAACAAGTCTTAACAGCATTTGAAGTAACTGTCACCCTAGCAACTAATTTATTTCCTGATCTGTTAACATTGCCGAGATCAACTTAATAATTTCCTTTGAAATACAGCTTTAGAAGCATACGCAAAAGTTCTGAGTAAAGGATTTTAATTTTCATTATTTGCAATGTTTATCTGACTAGTATTCCTTTCACCTAATCACAGACTAGAAGTTTAAAAAAAAAAATTTACTGTGTTTCTGATATTTTTATTTTATGCCTTGAAGGCATCTCACATTATGCTACCAGCTGCCACAATCTGTGACTTTTCTCTAGGTATATCTCCAATAAAGAGGCACTGACAAAAATGCAATGACAGAGGGTGACTAAAGTCAACCACTCAGTCACAAATGTGCTCCTAGAAATGCATGAGTGTCCAGGAACCAAATTACATGCCACTGAGTTAAATCCTAGCAAACTGATACCGGTAATAATATAATGAACTGAAAAAGTGCTACCATGTTGAACTATCAGTGATTCTTGGAGTCATAATAGTAGCATATTTCCATTAGAAAAAAATACATATACAAATGGGACCCTTTCTTCTCACAGAAGAAAAAAAGGCCAGCAGTTTGCTAGATATTTTTAGTATAACACTCTGTCATGCATGTGTTAGACAAGAGAATAGTAAACAGCTATGAACTTTGGTCCTTGGTTTTTCTCACATTGCGAGAGCATCCACTGGAGTGTAAAAAGGAGAAAATAAAAATAACTTCAAAGAAAGCTGAAAGAAAGAAGGCCAGAAGATTAGCAAAGATAAAAAGAAGGACTGAGGGGATGCCTAAAATATAACAAATCTTCCAGATCATATCAGTTATCCTTGGGTAATACTGAATAGCAATTGACCATTTCAGAATCCCAATACTTTGTTTTTCTGTGTGTAACACTCTTGCTCAGAAAGCAATAACTTCTGAAGAACAACCACCATGTAATCTCTTTTGTCAATAAAAGGCAAAAATGCCTAAAGCATGGCATTTAAATATGCCTTAAATTTCTCATGCAGCAATCCCATCAATAGTGAAATGCAGTCATAGAACCTGGTTCTATGTACACATTATGGATTCCATTGTTGAAATTAAAATAAATATGAGGAAGACCTCTCATGAGTTATTTTAAGACCATTCTTTTCATCAAATGATTTCATGCAATTCCACAGATATTGTTTTTGAATCTAGACACAAATACTGTGCACACAGATTTTTGTTAGATTAAATGTTTAGAACATTATATCGCTTTTGATGCATCATTACCAGATATTGAGAGGCCATTGATTCGTAGCTTTTCATAACTCTAAAAGTTGGATAGTTGGAAGAAGGGACAAAATAAAACTCTACACCTAGCTGAATGAAAGCACACACATTTGGACAAAAAAAGAACAGTGGAACACAAACATGTTTCTTCAAACAGATAACTTGAGTGAGGCTCATTATACTCTCACCTAAGTGGCTCTTCATATTTTGACAAACCCTGGTACAGATGACACTCTGTTAGGACCCTTGGCCATTTCTGTATATTCATGAGGTTCAGTGCTTTTGTTGAATTCATTTGGGTTAAAAAACCAGTTTAGACCTAAGAGAATATTTGAGATTATTGATAGTAGAGCAGAGACTAACACGATATACTGCAGTTAAAAAGAAAAGTATCAGTGGAGGTTATTAAGAGTTTGTGAAAATAAAATAGGCTTACTAAAAGGGTGGGTAAGTAGTTTAACACAAAGATTAGGAAGAATTAAAGTAACTTAGGAAAATGAAGAAAAAAGCGTTAGGCAAGTGAAAATTTTGTACTGCTCCACGTGAAACAGATATAAATATGATAAGAGACAGTCTTGTTTTCAAGATTCAAACCAAGTATAATCACAGATACAATCCAATGTGAAAAGTACTAAAATCGAGGTGCCTATGAAGGACATAGGAGATGAGTCATTCAAATATGACTCAGGAGAAGCAGAGTGTGTGATATACTGGGTAACAATGCTGGTACAAGAATTTGAACACTGGTAATTCTGACAGAGGATGAGATGGTTTGATAGCATCACCAATTCTATGGACATGAACGTGGGCAAACTCTGGAAGAAGGTGATGGACAGGGAAGCCTGGTGTGTTGCAGTCCATAGGGTCGCAAAGAGTTGGATATGACTTGGCAACTGAACAACAACAATAATTGTGACTCAGTAATATTATACCTCAAAATATTATTGCCTTCCTAGTACAATACAACATACGCTTTTGAGAGCTGACTTGTCTTTTAATTTCTCAAAGAGACAAAATCTCATTCCACTTTTGTGCTATGGGTGTATCACTCACACTCCCTGGAACCTGCTTCTCTTGTGATTGAATAGTTATCAGTTTTGATGTATATTCTATGTTATCTTCCCTGTTAACTCACCTCCAGCTCTCCGAATATTATTTAGTTATTTTTCCCTCTGTGCTCAGAGCACTTTATATTTATCTCCACTTCATAACTTATCATCAACTTACTTGCAAGCTTTCTTTTCCAGGCAGCATAATTCTTGAGGATAAGGTTGTACCTCATTCTTCTCTGTAATTGCCTCAGTGCTTGATATATAGAAGGTGCTCAATAAACATTTATTAGATGAATATATGACTGCATGCATGAAAGTCCCCGAGATTAGTTAAGGGCAGCTGGTGACCTTCAGTGCGACATGCGGGTTGTCACACTCATCCATTTGCTGTTGTTTAAATCCATTCTTCCTGGTCTGGAGGCTACTTTCACCTTTGAATATTTTCTATAAAAACTGCTCAAATATCATCAGTGAGTAACTTAGTGAAGACAGACAACGTTCTGAAACAAAGCCGAATGCAAAATCATCGGCAAGTCAGGCATTTCTAAAAGGACCTTTTACTAATCCCACAGTTTTACTGAGAATCTGAAAACTGCCTTGCCTAGAATTTCTTGTTCTCACTTACAGTGTTTAGTTTTTATTTTAATGGCATTGACAATATTTCTTTAGTGATATCATCTAATTCACTGATTCTACCCAATGTAGCCGGTGAACTCCTGAGGGGTTCTTATTTCACTTGATGCTACAGACCACCTGCTTAAAAAAAGAAGAAAAAGAGCTTATGATAGTCTCACTATTAAAAGAGGGCTAAAAGAATGGTCAAAGCCGTCTTTTGTTGAACTCACTTCAGAAATGAGCTATTATTATCTGAACTACAGCCTTCTTAAGGCTGAGCAGAATCAAGACATAAAATAAAAAGAAAAAAAGTCATAAATTCAGGCTTGCACCAGGACACTGAAATTTCCAGTTGTTCTCAACACATTTTTCTATAACCAGGACAGATGCTTTTGCTCATATTTTCAATTCTATCTAGCCTCTCCAGGTAGATAGAGGCTAAGAGGTTGTACAATAGCAATTACAGAAACTAAAGCATTTTACAGGGAGTTAAGCTAATAATTAGCATAGAAGTGGGTTTTGAAGGGAACTCAGATCCCAGGGAGAAAGAAAGAAAATATTATTGAGGTTTCTGTTGTCCTTATAGCGAGGAGATTTCAGGTTCCATAGTAGCTTACTCTCTTGTGATATCCTGAATGTTTTATGATTTGCAGTAAATTTAAAAAGTGGTCACAATAGCTTGAAGCTCCTCCCATCAAAATGTGAAAGGGTGGGAATCTCTTTCCCCCTATATTGAAAACAAGTTTGCTTTCTGTGTGTGTGATTTACCTTGAACAGATAAATAAACAAAACAGAAATGCCTCCAGCCTAGGGTTAGGAGCAATTGCAAATTTTTTTTTTTTTTTGAGATGATAGGAATTTTTTTTTTCAGTATAATTACTTTATACTGTTGTGTTAGTTTCTGCTGTACGATGATGTGAATCAGCTATGATTATGCGTCTTAATCCTCAGTCATGGCCACCTCTTTGAGAACACACGGACTGTGGTCTGCCAGTCTCCACTGTCCATAGAATTCTCCAAGCAAGAATACTAGAGTGGGTAGCTGATGACTTCTCCAGGGGATATTCCCAGCCCAGGGATCAAACCTGAGTCTCCTGCATTTTGCAGGTGGATTCTTTACCACCTGCATCACTAGGGAAGCCGGAACCAGCAATAGGAATCAGCTATAAACATATATATCTCCTCCCTCTTAGACCTCCTCCCCACCACTCCATCTCACCCTCCAGGTCATCACAGAGCACCAAGATGAGTTGCCTATGAAGGTTCCCATTAGCTATCTCTTTTATGCATGATAGTGTATTTATGTCAAACCTAATTTCCCAATTCATCCCACCCTCCCCTTCTGCCTCCTACATCCACATATCTGTCTCTATGTCTGCCTCTCTATTCCTTCTCTAGAACTAGGTCCATCTGTACTATGTTTCTAGATTCCACATACATGCATTAAGGAATTTCAACTTTGATTACATTCTTGGAATATCTTCCATCAACTGCAATGTGAACAGCCTCTGACTAGAATGTTGGATGGTGAGGGATATGGTGAGAGAGATGGTGGTGTAGTCACCCTCATTAGCCATGTTAATAGAAAGGAAGAGACTGGACATGAGAATAAAGCTATTTTAGAAATCACACCCCATGGGTAAAGCCATCACTGGCCCCAGAAGCATGAGTGAACCCAGACCACATCATTCTAGTCTGATCAGGTAAATAAGAATTCTCAGATGATCCACAGATTCATGACGATTAAGAATTGCTGATTTATGCATTACATTTGGGGGGGGGAGGTTACTGAACATCAACATTTTGCTGATGCAATTTTTATCTCATATTCAATACTTAGTTATCGAGCACCACTTCATGCCAGTTATTGATTTATAAACTGGAGATGCAAAAATGAACAACAAGTCATAGCCCCTGGCTTCAAAGTGTTCATCATCTTTGGGGGATTTTTACTCAAATAAACAAGTATGGTAATAGAGTAAGTCCTACAATAGGGACAAACAGAGGGGACCATTTAAGTGCTCAAATTTAGAAATGTCATCTATACCAACTGTGCATTTATATGAATGTCCTCTTATTTACGTACTTCCATAAACTCAAAGTAACCAAACTGGCGTTCTGTTTAAAAGTAGTATGCTGAACTGGTACCCTCTGATTCCCAATTACTGAACGGGTTAGAATAACAAGAAATTTAATCAGATCATGTTCTACCCTTTTTGAGTAGCAAAGAAAGGGAACTCTTTATGTTCAAACTGCAGGAGGAGAGAGCCAAATCTTTCTCAAAACAGTAATGCAGCTATTTTGAATTACAATAAAGGTAGAATCAAAGCCATGTCAGGGGAATTGCTTATTTGGTAGCTCAGCTGGAAAAGAATCCTCCTGCAATGCAGGAGACCCAAGTTCGATTCTTGGGACAGGAAGAGCCGCTGGAGAAGGGATAGGCTACCCACTCCAGTAATCTTGGGTTTCCTTGGTGGCTCAGCAGGTGAAGAATCTGCCTGCAATGTGGGAGACCTGGATTCAACCCCTGGGTTGGGAAGATCCCCTGGAGAAGTGAACAGCTACCTACTCCAGTATTCTGGCCTGGAGAATTCCGTGAACTGTATAGTCCAAGGGGTCACAAAGAGTCAGACACGACTGAGCAACTTTCACTTTCAACCCTCAAGGAATAAGATTGTTTCTCTTAGTTATATGGTTTTACGTTAAGAATGACTTTGAAAGAACACATGAAGCAACTTTCTGTCTTCTTTTTAGTTTCTCTGATGTTCTACATGAAACTAGGGGTCGTACCTCCATCCGTTCATGTATCCTCAGGAAATCAACCAGGTCTAAGGAGATCTCACTGATCTTCAGAACATTTCTCTGTATTCCTGATTCATGATCTGGTGTTGGGTGTGATTCTGGGGGAGCTTGAAGAGGCATTGTTATTTTGGATGGGGTTAGCTTTCTTTGCCTCCAACCACTTTCTCACTGGATTACTGTCGTGCCACCTCTGGCTTTGGGTCATGATGGGAAGACGTGCAAGTATTGGTCTCAGCACACCCTTTAGTTATAATGAACTTAGTGATTAACAGTCTACAAATATGGGGCTCTGATTTGCTTGATTATACAAAAATTTAATTTTATTCCTAATATTTGAATTTCTTATTGGGTAATCTTACTGCCAGGTTCCTCTGTCCATGGAATTCTCCAGGCAAGAATATTGCAGTGACTGCTGTTCCCTTCTCCAGGGGATCTTCCCAAGCCAGGGACTGAACGATGGTCTCTCCCACATTGCAGGTAAATTCTCTATCATCTGAGCCACCAGGGAAGCCCCATATTTCATACATGTCAATGTACTTTAGGAAACTATTTCATTCCAGTGATTAGCCTATAGTTTGGCTATTTGATATTATTTAATATATTACCATATGGAAACTATTTGCAAACAAAAGTGTAAGTCTCATCATTTATCGCAACTATGTTGAACAGTTTGTAGAAATTCACACTGACTTCTGCCTCAGGTTACCAGGTCCATATTATTCAATCCCGGTAGCAATGTCTATTGAAAGATGTAAGTCTGATAACCCTAGGAACTTTTTAGCTTTTTAGATCTTCATAAAATGTGTGTAAAATGAGACACTAATATTACTGGACTCTGCATATATAGAATCTTCAACTCATGTAAAAATACACTTTTGGAGGTGACAACATTGTTTTTTAAAATATAAGTTAACAAAGGACAAATCACTTTACTTTATTTGCACAGCAAAAGACTAAGCATCATGTGCTTTTTAATGATATAATTAAACCTGATACAAGTAAAAATAGCAGTAACAGGCAGAATTAATGTCAGTATACTTTACATGTTATCAGGTAATAATCTAAAGACCTTTCTCAGTCTAGTAGGGTGACCCTATTTTAACCATAATTTTGCATCTCTTAGAATCCACACTCCAATAGATAGATTAAAAATAATCCATTAGATAGAATAATAATAAATACATTAGATAGAATAATCCATTAGATTATTAGATAGAATAATTTCCATTAGATAGAATAATAATAAAAATATTATTATTACTTAGTTTCTGGATTATTTACTCACAGAAACCCTGAGGAAATCCTAATGTCTTGACATAGTAATGCACATTTTTGAATGAGTTTAGTCAGATAGTAAGTCTTCTAGTTTCTGAAATAAATATAAGTTAATTTGGTCAAATGATCACCCAGGAAACAGGAAGATTGATGTGAACCTATGTTTTTGGATGATACTGATATTGTACATAAACTTGCAGAAGTCACAGCAAAAAAAAAAAAAAATCAACTTGAAATATATCTTATTCAATGTGCAAAGACTGAAGCAAACATTTGATAGGCAGCTAATTTCTGGGTTTCTTGTTTTGCTTTTTCTCACATCAGCAAATGTGCAGTCAATACACTCTGTGCAAAGGCTCAATATAATTATGTATATAACAGATTGTAAATAGCCTTTCAATTTTACATATTTTTGTGGGCACAGAATATCCTGGGACAAACACATGATAGCCAAAGAAGGTTAAAGATAGGAATAGACCATCCTTATTTTAATGAAACAAAGTTCTTGCATGTCTATTCCTTGTGCTCAGTTTAAATAGTAAACCAAAGCATTAACTTGGCTACTTTCATGAATTTATATACATATGCACACATGCAGCACATACTCATATGCTTGGATTCAAAATTTACTGTGTGGCTGCTCTGTGCCAGGAACTATCTGTGCCAGAGATATAAAGCTAATTAAATACCATGGTATCCATGAGGAAGACAGATTCCTTCCTTATAAGTGAGTGTAACAAGAAAAGCACACAAAGGTTATCATGGGGATCCTGGGAGGTTATAAAGTTATTAAAAAAAAAAAAAAATCCCAAACCTATTAGAGAGGAATTGGAAACAAGGTAACATGAGTCAGCAACCAGTGTGGTACTTGATTATAATAAATACTAGAGAACTTTTTTCAACTGACATGATTCATAAAGCGGTATAGAAGCGACTTCTTGAAACTTCATGCACAATTCAGATTTTGCTGCTGCCCTAGAAAAGGTTGTCCTTGGCACAATAATTTTGGGCAATCTTTTTTAGTATTGTAATAATCTTTACTTTGTAGTGTTACCAATGAAAAGCTCCTGGCAGGAATAAAAATTACAGCTCCAATGTTTTTTATTGTCTCATAAAGATGTCTCTACTCTGTGGTTTGTTTGTAACCATTTTTTAAGCCACAGATCTTTTTTTTTTTTTTAATTTTAATTTGAGTATAGTTGATTTATAACCCACAGATCTACTGTAGTGGTTTATTTATTTAAAACTCTGGCAATACAATTCATGGATTTACTTAACCAAGTACAGATGCAATCTCATAACTTGAAAGGTATTTACAGTGTGAGGATATCATCTCCAACCCCTTCACTGATTCTTCCTTCTGAACACCTTGAAGTTTGTAGTCATGTAAATTCAGTTACCTGATGTACTGAGTAAAGAGGGGCATCAGTTCTCATCTGAATATTTAATACAGACAAGTTCAAGTTATTTCTTATGCTTTTGACAAAATAAATAGAACTTCTAGACTACGTTTTTCCACCTCAATATATTATCCTGTGGACTGGGAATATACACTCTAGGGTTAGAAGACCATATTATTGTCAACCAGTGAGTACATACGTACATGTGAAGCAGCCAAGTGATAAACTAATTCTTACTAAATGCAAAGCTCTTTGTGATTTTCTATATACTAGTGGGTTGACCAAAATGTTCATCTGAGATTTTTGAAACACTCAAATGAACTTTTTAGCCAAGCCAATATACTCTATTTCATTAAAAACATTTCTTGTGATCCTGGTTTCCCAGGTGGCGCTAGTGCCAATGAAGGAGATTTAAGAGACACTGGTTCAATCTCTGGGTAGGGAAGATCCCCTGGGGGAGGGCATGGCAACCCACTCCAGTATTCATGCCTGGAGAATCAATCCCATGGAGAGAGGATCCTGGCAGGCTACAGTTCATAGTGTCACAAAGAGTTGGACACAACCGAAGCGACTTAGCATGCAGAATCCAAACTACTTTTGTATTACAATTTTTGAAGCACAGTAGTCATTATCATTGTTAGGTTTGTAGGGTTTATTCTAGTATTTGAGTGGACATAAGACTTCATAAAGAAGCAAATGGGAGGCAACTGAATCATTCCTATTCAGTGTTGGTAGGGATTGAAAGGAGAATTTTAACAGATAGGGAATTCTTATTAATAATAGGTTGAATCAAAAGGACTGATTACTTAAGGGCTCTAAGTAGCTGGAAGGTTGGGAAAGCATACAAAGAGAGATCAGCCAGAGATAAATCTTGTTTTATAACATGATTGAGCTTATGAATTCTGATGTTGCCAAAAACATATGTAAATATTGGAAGATGATCAAGGTTAGACATGGAGAATTTGAAGCCACCCTAGGATATCAATTCAGAGATACCTAACTGGTATTTGGATGTTGGAGCTAAAGTTCTGGCAAGAAGTTTGGAAAAGAGATATAACTACATAAGTCATCAATACATAGTGACTATTTCCAAGTGTGAACAAAGATGAAATCACCTAGAGAGACCATAAGAATTTATTTTTTTTTCATTTAATTTTATTAGTTGGAGGCTAATTACTTTACAATATTGTAGTGGTTTTTGCCATACATTGACATGAATCAGCCATGGATTACATGTGTTCCCCATCCCGATCCCCCCTCCCGCCTCCCTCTCCACCCGATCCCTCTGGGTCTTCCCAGTGCACCAGCCCTGAGCACTTGTCTCATTCATCCAACCTGGGCTGGTGATCTGTTTCACCCTAGATAATATACATGTTTCGATGCTGTTCTCTCAGAACATCACCCCTCACCTTCTCCCACAAAGTCCAAAAGTCTGTTCTGTATATCTGTGTCTCTTTTTCTGTTTTGTATATAGGGTTATTGTTACCATCTTTTAAAATTCCACATATATGCATTAGTATACTGTACTGGTGTTTATCTTTCTGGCTTACTTCACTCTGTATAATGGGCTCCAGTTTCATCCATCTCATTAGAATTGATTCAAATGAATTCTTTGTAATGGCTGAGTAATATTCCATAGTGTATATGTACCATAGCTTCCTTATCCATTCGTCTGCTGATGGGCATCTAGGTTGCTTCCATGTCCTGGCTATTATAAACAGTGCTGCGATGAACATTGGGGTGTACGTGTCTCTTTCAGATCTGGTTTCCTTGGTGTGTATGCCCAGGAGTGGGATTGCTGGGTCATATGGCAGTTCTGAGTATAAGAATTTAAAATAGCAGACACGGTGGTGAAGTTCTCGACAGAACTAACAACTACAGTATAGAAAAAGCAAAAAGAGTCTCAAAAAATAGCATGAAATTTAGAAAAGCAGGGGTTTGTGGTAACTCAGAAGGTCAATGAATAATTTCCAAATATAAAGAGAGATCAACAGTGTCCAAAGCAAAGAGATGTTCATCAAGATCTAAATAATGAAAGTTCAGTGTGCTTGGATTGTAAAGTCATTGATGGAAAAGAGTGGGAAACATTTTTGGAAAACATATAAGAAAGAAGCCAAGTTTCTATGAGTAGAGAAATGGGTGTGGAAACACTGAGTGCATGATATGGTTGTGACTGATCTGTAAGTAAGGAAACAGATAAATGGCATAATAATTGACTGATATGGAATCAAGCAGAGATTATTTCATTTTATTATGGTCTGTTTGTTTTCATTTTTGCTCAAGGGTAGTATAAAAGTTTTGACAATACTTTCAGTCAGTTCAGTCACTCAGTCGTGTCCGACTCTTTGTGACCCCACGAATCCCAGCACGCCAGGCCTCCCTGTCCATCACCAACTCTCGGAGCCCACCCAAACCCATGTCCATTGAGTCGGTGATACCATCCAACCATCTCATCCTCTGTCTTTGGGAAAGGGAATAAGAATGATGAAGCAAGGTCTTAGAGTCATTGAGAGATGACTTCTTTAACATAACAAAACCTTTCTCCATCTCATGAATACCTTCAAAGGAATATTATAAATTAGCATTTCTGACTTACATTCAGACACATAAGATGTAGGAAAATAAACATAATTACAACAAATTAAAAATTACACTGAAAATGAGATATGGGATTTTTCCCATCCAAAAATAGGGCTTAGGGACCTTCCTGGTGGCCCAGTGGTTGAGCCTTTGTCTTCCAATGCAGGGGGTGCAGATTCACTCCCCGGTCAGGGAACTAAGATCCCACATGCCTCATGGCCAAACCACCAAAAACATAAAGCAGAAACAAAATTGTAACAAATTCAATGAATATATTAAAAATGGTCTACATCCAAAAAAACTTAAAAAAAGAAAGAAATAGAGCTTATATTCTTCTCCCTTGAATCTGAATGGACTTTTTAAATGAACAGAATATGGAAAAAAGAATCTATGCTCTTTTATGAATCTGACCTTAAGAAACAGAAAACTCCCACTTCCTGTCCCTTGACTCAGTCTATCTAGAACCATTTTGTTGCCATATGAGAATTCCAAGCACTCTAATGTTATTATGTTGGAGTGGTCAAATATAGATATGGGCAACTAGTTCAGTTCAGTTTCACTTTCTCGTCATTTCAGCCAAGGCATCAGACATATGTATGAAATTGCTTCAAGCTTTGACATCATCCCAATAGGCTGCAAATTGCTACTGTTGACCTTAGTCAATGACATGTGGAGTAGAATCCTTCAGATGACACTTGACCCGCAATCATTAAATAAGTTTTTGTTTTAAGCTGCTAAATTTTCAGTAAATGTGTTATGTAGCAGTAAGAACATAGAATACATATTTTGACAAAGACTGCTCTATTTAACACATTCACATATGACTTGGATGATCAAATTCAATAAAGAAGAAGTAAGCAACTGCAAAAAGCACATCCTACACACCCCTCAACTATTTTCTTGGTAATTATTTATCTGGACACCTTTATATGCCACCTAGGGAGAAAGCAGAGGCATTTTGTAAGGTTTGATTTTGTTTCATTCACTAATAAAATACAACTATATATTATAATATTTTAAAGTTCAGTTCAGTTACTCAGTCGTGTCCAACTCTCTGCAACCCCATGGACTGCAGCATTCCCTATCTGTCACCAGCTCCCAGAGGTTGCTCAAACTCATGTCCGCCTGAGTCGGTGATGCCCTCCAACCATCTCATCCTCTGCTATCCCCTTCTCCTCCTGCCCTCAATCTTTCCTAGCATCAGGGTCTTTTCCAATGAGTCAGTTCTTTGTATCAGGTGTCCAAGGTTGTGGAGTTACAGCTTTAGCATCGGTCCTTCCAACGAACACCCAGGACTGATCTCCTTTAGGATGGACTGGTTGGATCTCCTTGTTGTCCAAGGGACTCTCAAGAGTCTTCTCCAGCACCACAGTTCAAAAGCATCAATTCGTTGGTGCTCAACTTTCCTTATAGTCCAACCCTCACATCCATACATGATTAGTGGAAAAACCATAGCCTTGACTGGATGGACTTTTGTTGGCAAAGTTACGTCTCTGCTTTTTAATATGCTGTCTAGGTTGGTCATAGCTTTTCTTCCAAGGAGCAAGCGTCTTTTAATTTCATGGCTGCAGTCACCATCTGCAGTGATTTTGGAGCCCCTAAAATAGTCTCTCATTGTTTCCATTGTTTCCCCGTCAATTTGCCATGAAGTGATACCATGATCTTAGTTTTTTCAATGTTGAGTTTTAAGCCAACTAACCTTTATTATATTTAGATATGACAGAAACAGAAAAAGAACAATGATTACAGCATTTACACTGTTTGGAAAACCCATTATCTGTTTTAAAGAGTGTTCCTTAATAAAGAATAGTGAATACATATCACTATGCTGCTGCTGCTGCTAAGTCACTTCAGTCGTGTCTGACTCTGTGCGACCCCATAGATGGCAGCCCACCAGGCTCTCCCGTCCCTGGGATTCTCCAGGCAAGAACACTGGAGTGGGTTGCCATTTCCTTCTCCAATGCACGAAAGTGAAAGTGAAAGTGAAGCCGCTTGGTCGTGTCCGACTCTTCGTGACCCCATGGACTGCAGCCTACAAAGTTCCTCTGTCCATGGGATTTTCCAGGCAAGAGTCCTGGAGTGGGTTGCCATTGCCTTCTCCAACATATCACTACAGATTAGTAAATATTATCCTTTGTGCAAAATACATATTCCACGCAAACTGATAGCTAACGATTGATAATCTAATGTTGCACAAAATTTACTGAAATTTGGTTACAGCTTCCAACTGATGCTTATTTTTCACACAACACTCATGTTGGAGGAAAAAAAATCCCTGATAAGAGACTTGATGTTTAAGGTAGGTTACTTAGGTACTTTTTTCCTCACGGAAATTGGAGCCACTTGAATCATATAAATTATATAAAAGTTTCATGCCAATCTATTTTCTTTCATTTTGTGCTATTTCCTGCAGACTATAATAACCAATTGTTTTACAACTTAAATAATGTTGAGTGTGAAGATTTTCACTGTGGTAAATTCAGACACAAACCACAGGAAACGGTGATGCAGTAAATGGAATTTTCCCCATTGAATTAGTTTTATCTCTAATATCTTGCAATGTTTTCGACTCATACACTAATGCTGGCAAATATCTTGGAGAAAAGCAGTAAGAAAATATTTCTTTTCCCTCAAGTTTTCCCCAATTCTCTACCACCACTGATGAGGGAAATTTAGGTATATTAAGTGCAGATAAGAGTTTTATAAATATTTATTGATAGATAAATAGTTACTTAGACAGATGATTATTACCTAGATAGGTAGATAAGATAGTCCATGTCCACAATTGTTCAGAACATTATAATGAACTATGAAATTATGCATTTTAACTGGTGGTAGGTAAATTGATCATTTTATATGAGATATAATGAATGAAAAGCAAATAATATCTATTCAACTATCTTCTAAAGATCAACAACAGTTATTTTGACATTAAAAGGAACCAGTTTAGGGAACTAAAATTTTAAAGAAAAGAGACATATAAAATTGCTTATGGTATTAATATCTACTTTGCTTAAATTCTATGTTGGATGCATATTAATTTGGCCAATACTAGTGTGGGTGACCCTCTTCTCTAATTTTTTTACAGTTTACAATGAAATATGCTCTTGATTGTAATTTCCATTGTGTGGACAGCAACAAAAATACTGAAAAAGTAATGCTATATAAAGCAACCTTGAAATAAATTGTTCTTTTTATTAATAATCATTTACCTGGTTAGTAAAACTAATGGTGGTGGTGGTAACTGCTCAGTCATGTCTGACTCTTTGACTATAGCCCACCAGGCTCCTCTGAACATGGGATTCTCCAGGCAAGAATACTAGAGTGGGTAGCCATTCCCTTCTCCAGAGGATCTTCCCGACCCGGGGATTGAACCCGGGTCTCCTGCATTACAGGCAGATTCTTTACCATCTGAGCTACAGGGTCGTCCTTAAAAAACATGTAACTAATATTAATTGCTCTTTGAAGGTATATTTTTATGTAAGAGATCAGATAGAGAATATTTTTAGTGTATGATTACTTAAAATTTTTCATAATACTTGCTGTTCATAAAGTAAAAAATTAATTTCAAGGGGTTAAATGACATATAGGTGTTTCTTCAAAATAATATTATGCAAGTAATTTTAATAATAGCACTATTATAAGATGAAGACAAATCTGTAATAATTCATGTAAAAATTGTTACTCTCTTTCATTGCTGAATGAACAATTAACTGATTTAAATAAATCACAAAGGTAAAGCCTCATAAATCTGTCATTCAGTGGACAGGTATTCATTTAGTGCCTAATATATTGGGACGATCCCCTGACAAAGGGGATGGCTTCCTATTCCAGTGTTCTTGCCTGGAGAATTCCACGGACAGAGGAGCCTGGCAGGCTACTTTCCACGGGGTCACAAAGAGTTGGACAGAGCTAAGTGACCTATACTTTCACAATTTCAATATGTAACAGAGGTACAGCCATCAACAAAATTCCAAAGTATTTGGCCTTAGGAAACTTACATCCTCAGTGGAAAAATATAGAATAAAATAAACAAAATACAGGTTTCAAGTGCTAAGTATAATAGAGCAGAACAAATACAGAAATGATGGGAATGAGTCTGAGGAAGAGGAGTGCTTTTTGTTAGGGAGTTTAATAATCAGGGAAGGTTTAATCAGGGAGGTGTGTTAGTCACTCAGTCATATCTGACTCTTTGCGACCCCATGGACTGTAGCCCACCAGGCTCCTCTGAGCATGGGATTCTCCAGGCAAGAATACTGGAGTGGGTTGCAATTTCCCCCTTCAGGGGATCTTCCCCAACCCAGGGATGGAACCCAGGTCCCCTGCTTTGCAGGCAGATTCTTCACTACCTGAGAGAACAGGTGAGCCCCCAGCAGAGCAAGTGAGATGGAGGTATGAGCCAGAAGGACCAGTAATAAAGACATTTCCTGATAAGGAAAGAGACCCTAAAGGGCCTGGCAACTGGGGAGGCCACATGGCATGGCTATGAAAGATAAAGAAAGGTAGAGCTTGCTGCCAGACAAAGAGAAGGACTGAAATGTGGCCAGCGCAGAGAGTAAGGGTGGGTGGTGAAGACTATGCTAAGGTCTCTATAATTAATATTCAGGAAGCTGGGAAGCTATGTCAGTGTTTTGAGCAGAGGAGTGACATTTTGTCTTTGGTTTTGAAAAGATCACTTTGGCTGTAATGTATAATTAGACATATAATATGGAATTATATTGCTTGTTAATAACAAAGAAAGGTAAATTCAGAATTTCTCATGCTATGAACCATTATAAGAGAGTGAGACAAATCTAGCTCAAAGGTTCAATTTAATAGCTAGTTTTCAAGATATTTAGCATGCATTTTATGGATGTAATTGTACTTAAATCTTGAGGTCTCGTTATTATCATAAGCCCTAATGTCAAATATAAAAATTAGAGTTTCTCATTAGGGAATTCTGAAAAGTCCTTGGGTGATCTTCCATTAGCTTCACTTTTACTTCCATTTATAGTGTTGCTTGTCTTTCAAGGTCTAAATTACTATTCATCTTGCTCTCATGCAACTATGAGTAATTTCTAATAGACAGATCCCCAGTTAGCTTCTGCATAGCAAAAAGCATGTGATGTACTAATTGAATCTCAATTAGCTTACATCATATCTCTTACAGAATTTCAAAACATGATTGTTCCCATATTAGAGGTTCGGAGGAAGGAGGACAAATATTTTTCTTCCTGCATTGCTCTGGAAAGAAATCCAACTACCTGCATAGGACTCACAGTTTTTATCATGTCAAAATATAAAAGAAGTCTATAAATAAATGAAGGGATATGGTGCCCTCTTTTATGAGCTGTCAGAGAACATCACAGAGCCCAAGATAGGTTTCCTTCTGAGTACAGGTACAAGTGGGAGTAGTGTCCCCAGAAGCCAAACCACAGGTTCTTCCCTCTGTTCACCTGTGACTCTGTGACTTGCTTCAGTTCCAAAATTATTAGTATGAATTGTGGTTTCTTATTGGAAAGTCCCTCAGCTGGCTTACTTTAATCTCTCCTTGAGTTGGTTCACAAAGAAAACCACAAGTGAGGCTTTTAGGCTGATAGTGGAACAGCAAACAATTTGGGGGTGAAAATAGAGCCAAGCAAATTTATATTATTAATAAAAAAGGTAAGATCATTTAGAATCAGATTAGATGCACCCTAACTGCAGCCTACAAGGTAGGTTTTACTCCTTATCAGAACGCAAACATGATAGACTTCTTTAAAAAGACACTCTAAAAAGATGAAGTGTCATTAAGGCCAGCAATCCAGAAAAGCTTAGAAATTCCCAGAGAAAAGAGGTGCTATGCAGGCCTCAAAATAGTCATCATCGCTTCCTCACTTTCCCCCAGAGTTTTGTGAAGTGACTGGAAAGTTCTATTCATACAAAAACAGATATCCCCATTAATAAAATTTCTCACTTTAACAAAAGTAATAAAACAAATAAAGTCCAGGTAAAATTTTAAAATAACTTATGAATGATAGCCTTTAAGTTAATCAGAAAAGGTGAGATGAGAGACGGATTCTATCTAATACTTACTTTTCAATTTAGCTTTTATATATGCTTTATATATATATATATAATTGTTATATATATAATACTTATTATTTATATAACATTATAAATATAATATAAATATAGTATTTATTATATATATAATACTTATTATTTGATAGTCACTGTTTCAGGCTTTAGGAATGTAGCTTTGAACAAAAGTACTTGCTTTCATGAAGCTTATGTCTGCTGGGGACAGATAGGTCACAACTGTACTTCTCTTGTGGCTCAGATGGTAAAGAATCTGCCTGCAATGCAGGAGACACAGGTTTGATCCCTGAGTGGGGAAGATCCCCAGGAGAAGGGAATAGCTACCCACTCCAATGTATGGATGTGAGAGTTGGACTGTGAAGAAAGCTGAGCACCGAAGAATTGATGCTTTTGAACTGTGGTGTTGGAGAAGACTCTTGAGAGTCCCTTGGGCTGCAAGGAGATCCAGCCAGTCCATCCTAAAGGAGATCAGTCCTGGGTGTTCATTGGAAGGACTGATGCTGAAGCTGAAACTCCAATACTTTGGCCACCTCATGCGAAGAGTTGACTCATTGGAAAAGACCCTGATGCTGGGAGAGATTGGGGGCAGGAGGAGAAGGGGACGACAGAGGATGAGATGGCTGGATGGCATCACCGACTCGAAGGACATGAGTTTGAGTAAACTCTGGGAGTTGGTGATGGACAGGGAGGCCTGGTGAGCTGTGATTCATGGGGTCGCAAAGAGTCAGACACAACTGAGCAACTGAACTGAACTGAACCCACTCCAATGGAGAATTTAGACATCTTGTCTAGAGGATAACATAACAGCAACTTCACCGTCAATCCTCGTCACTGCCATCTTGCGGTACTTTAGTATTATTGAAGATGAATTCAAGAATGGGTAGTTCTAATTTCGCATCATGCTGTCTTATGTTCTCCTAGTTTCCCGGGTTCTGATGATGCCTATGTAACTGCGATAGATAGTGTTCTCCACCTGATCTTTCTCTTAAGTTTGGTTACTGCTTATAATTAAATTGGGTTTATACTATAATTTGGTTACAGTTATAATTACATAAGTCAATGAAGAAAATTTCAGAAAGCAATGAATACTGCAAATGAAGTAAAAATAGGGGAAAATAAGAGGGACATCAGTTAAAGTAGGTAATACTTTAGATTCAGGAAATAGAGGAGAGGTTTCTGAAATGTTACTAGATTAAATTGAAAGGACAAGGAATCATCAAGCAGTATTATGGGCAGAGAACGTGGCACATACAGATCCCTATGAACAGAAAAAAACTTGAAGCATAAAAAAGGCATTTGTGGCTGGAACACTGAATGTTAGGGAGATAGTGGGAGGAATTGATTCAGAAAACATAAGCAAG
This sequence comes from Muntiacus reevesi, assembly GCF_963930625.1. Lineage (NCBI taxonomy): Eukaryota > Metazoa > Chordata > Mammalia > Artiodactyla > Cervidae > Muntiacus > Muntiacus reevesi. The sequence continues at coordinate 30,379,035 of NC_089269.1, forward strand.
GATCAAACTCAGAATTTTATTTTAGTGTGATGCAAAGATATTGGGCAAGTATAATCTGAGGTAGTGGTGGTGATTTAGTCACTCACTCATGTCTGACTCTTGCGACACCATATATTATACCCTGCCAGGCTCCTCTGTTCAGGAGAGACCTGATTTATATTTGTATTGTAAAAAAGTTACTCTGAGCTGTACATGACCAAGGTTGAAGTGGAGGTTAGAAGGCTAGGGGCACACTGTCCAGAGGAAAGACAATGACATCTTGGGGTAAGAAATTCAAATAAAGTGCCAGGAGAAAGATTTTAAATTATAATAAAGTATTTCAAGAATCCTTAAGCACTTTAGAATCATCCACTAACACATGTACAATTGATGCGCTAATTACAGATCATTCTGAGCCTTTGATTAATATTGGCTCCCTAAGGAGACTTATTAAGCAAATATTTGTATCATTAAGACTAATTGATTTTCTGTTAAGACATACAGGCTAGTGGTTTTTACAAGCGAATTCAGCAAACTTAAGAGAAAGATCAGGTGGAGAACATTATCTATCACAGTTACCTAGGCATCCTCAGAACCCTGGAAACTAGGAGAAGAACATACCACAGCATGATACAAAACTAGAACTACTCATTCTTGAATTCATCTTCAATAATACTTAAGTACGTCAAGATGATGATGATGATGATGATGATGATTGATGATGAAGATGTTATGTTATCCTTTAGACAGGCCAATGAAAGTGCTGGTTTAATGGGTTAAGCACCTTAATTTTTGAGTTGTTTTCTATTAGTAGTGATAGATTTAGGCCAACTTATCCATCACTTTCTTATATTCTCTCGTGTGATGAATTGCAAAGAGTTATTGTCATTGGAGTTCAAGATGAGTCCATGGAGTAAAACTATAAATTTAATGGCGACCTCACACTGCTTCTGTGTGTGTGTGTGTGTGTGTGTGTGTGTGTGTACATACCTGGGAGCTGCAGGTGAGAAAAAGGGGAAGAAGCTATTCTAGATTTTATGGAGTGCTATCCATTGTACTATTTATTCACCTATTTATCAGTAATCAGAACAAGAGAGTTCACAGAGATTTCAAACACATCTGCCAAAGTGAAAGTGAAAGTCACTCAGTCATGTCTGACTCTTTGGGACCCCATGGACTATATCATCCATGGAATTCTCCAGGTCAGAATATTGGAGTGGGTAACCTTTTCCTTCTCCAGCGGATTCCCAACCTAGGGATCAAATCCAGTTCTGCCGCATTGCAGGCAGATTTTTTATCAGCTGAGCCACAAGGGAAGCCCAAGAATGCTGGAGTGGGTAGTCTATCCCTTCTCCAGGGGATCTTCTCAACCCAGGAATCGCACCCAGGTCTCCTGCATTGCAAGCACATTCTTTACTTACTGAGCTATCAGCGAAGCTATCTGCCAGCCCCTGGTCAAAAATATTATTCAGTGTAACTACTATTGACATGTCAGAATTTAACAAAAATCCAAATAAAGATGTGTGCCTTATAATTTAACCCCAAGTAGGACTTGAAAATATCAGCATACATAATAATGAGTGGCACAATAAATATCTATTGGAAGACCTAGAAGCAACACCCTGGAAAAAGATGTGAAAGTTCAAGATAGTTAAAAAAGGAGTTACCCAAGTTTGGTGGATACTGTATCTTTCCAATAGCAATAACTTAAAAGAAAGAAAAATTGTAATCCTTGGGTTATGCTATTTCGAGGACTATGGACCAGAGTCCCAAAATGATGTCCATAAATTCTTCCCATAATTTCTTCAACCTGTAATTGCTGGGTGAGTGAGTGAAGTCGCTCAGTCAAGTTCGACTCTTTACGACCCCATGGATGATAGCCTGCCAGGCTCCGCAGTCCATGGGATTTTCCAGGCAAGAATACTGGAGTGGGCTGCCATTTTCTTCTCTAGGTAATTTCTGGGTAATATCTGTCAAATTTTAGATCTAGAATATTCTCAAGGCAATAATTTTAACACATATTCTTCAATTAGTAGAGACAAAAGTACTTTAACTTCTCTTTACAAATGAGAAAAGTGAAATCTTGAGAGGTATTCACCAATAACACAACTGATTAGTGATTTCTGGGCCTCAGGACTTCAGCTTAAAATATATTGTTTATACTACTCTAATGACCAATTACATTATGACCAGTATGCTTAGTAAAATAAGATGTCTTTAATATCTAGTTTCTTAAGTTAATATATATTGTGTTTCTTATTGCATTAAACTTATTTCATACATTTATACAAAAATAATACATTCCAGCACTTTAAAAGAGAAGAAGTATTTTTAGCAAGCAGAAAGGAGTGATATAAAATATATTAGAATGTCTACAGATAAACAGTAAAGATTCTAGTACTAAAGTTTTTTTAAAGTAGTAGGCTTTCAATTTGCACATTTTGCTCTTTCTTAAATATCATTATGAAAGGCAGGTTTTTTATATGAAGACAGTTTACGTTTTGATTTTACACTTACTTGCAAACATACTTCTTTGGGTAGGTGTTTTTTGTTTCAAGATAGAATGATAAATTCCATATAAAGATATTAGTTTAGGATCCAGGCTTCTATTAGCTAAGGTACACAGAGATTATGTGCTTTTTGCCATATTTCTGGTATGAAATCAGAGACTGAACTAGATTGTTTAATTAATTATATGGTTGAATAGTTATTAAATTTGGTAGATTTCTCTAAATTGTGGTTATGGGTAATTTTCAAAGTTTTTGCTTTCTAAGGAAAATATATTCTGCCTTCCTTTGTTTTATTCACATTTTATTTCCAACTTTGGGGTACAGATACAATGAAAATTCCATTACCTATTATTGTTATTGTTGTTTAGTGACTAAGTCGTGTCTGACTCTCTGTGACCCTGTGGACAGTAGCCCACCAGTTTCCTCTGTCCATGGGATTTTCCAGGCAAGAATATTGGAGTGGGACTGCTATTTCCTTCTCCAGGGAATCTTCCTGATCGAACCTCATCTCCTGTTCTGGCAGGTGGATTCTTTACTGCTGAATCATCAAGTAAACCCTTCATCACCTATAGAACAGTTTAAACCTTCACAAATAAAGAACTCTTAGGTACAGAAACGCTAAATTGGGGTCAGCAGAAGATCCTGTTATTTTCTCATCAGTGTCCCACTGAAACTGTGCTGAATATTTGTAAAATCATTAAAGCTGGAAAAGCACATGTGGTACTCATGGGGCCTTCAGAAAACTACATGAAGTCTTGCTCAAGAACCAGGCTTGAGTAATTAGATCTGGCTGCATCTGCTCACTGGTGTGGTAAAACACTCAAATGCATTGTCAGTTCTTGCTTTAGCTTGTTCTATTTGCAGTCTCTGAGGGTCCTTGGTCAAGAGCAATTCTAGCCATGGTATTTATGAAAACAATACAGCATTTTCAACTTATCAATACAGTACATGAAAAAGATGTTACCATTTATTTCTATCTGTTGAGATTGTGCACTATACACATGTGGTTCATTATATTGCTCTTTTTAGAATCTGTGTTGTTGCTGTTTTTTTTTTTAATAAATTGAAGATTTGAACATCCTTGCATCAAGGAAGTCTAGTTGTGCCATTTTTTCCAGCCATATTTGCACATTTTGTGCCTCTGTGTCACATTTTGGTAATTCTTGCAATATTTCAAACTTTTTCATTATTGTGTTATGGGAATCTGTGATCAGTGATTTTTTGATGTTACTACTTCAACTCACTGGAGGCTCAGAGGAGGGTTAGCCCTTTTTAGCAATTAAGTATTGTTAATTGCAGTTTTTAGACATAAGCTGTTGTGCACTTAACAGATTACAATATATAGTAACTATAACTTCTAGCTAAATTGGGAAACCAAAAAGTCATGTGGTCTGCTTTACTGTGATATTCACTTGAATGTGGTAGTCTGGAACTGAACCCAAAATATCTCAGAGGAATGCCTACTAGTGACTTAAACAAATTTTGTTTTTCCCCCCAAAAAGAGTCTTAGAGAAAGCAGTGCAAATCTGTACAGGAACTTCACAATGTCCTCACAATGTCTTCCTTTTACTTTGAACCTCACTCTCCATAAAGTTTGGCATTTATCTTCATGATCATAAGATGGTTGCTCTATCTCCTAGCAGTACATCCATACAAGAGAAAGGGGAAAGGCCAAGGGCAAAAGGCAGAAAGCATATTCAGGTTAATTCTTTTCCCTTTCAAAAACTTTGCAGGAAGACTCACCAATGATATATTTACCTATATCTTGTTGGCCAAAACTGGATAATGTGGCTGTGCATACTTTCAAAAAATGTAGGAAAATGGTTATTTAAGCTGAGTACAGTGTCGACCTGGAAATAGAAAAAAAATTCACTTCTTTAAAGAAAAAGGGACAGATGACATTGATAAATAACTAGAATCTCTCATTCCTTATTAAAGGAATGTTTATGTTGTCTAAGATTAGCTAACTTCCCCTTTGTCACAGAAAATTTTATATTTCCTTTACTTACAGCACACAGATCTTTCTTTTTCAGATACAAAGTCAAATATCTTCTCCAGGATTCTCTAATACATTACTTCCTCCCTTTCTCTTTTTCTTCAGGCAAGGGCATCCCCATTCCTGAAATAAAACTGCTCAACAATAATCTTGATTTCAAGATGGGGAGTTGGGTTACTTTTCTGAAAAGTGGAGTAAAGAAACGATTCTGTTATGTTTTCTCTATTTGGGCCCATATGTTAAGCCTGAAGGCCTTCCTAGGTGGTGCTAATGGTAACAAATCTGCCTGCAAGTTCAGGAGACCCAAGAGACATGAGTTTGACCCCAGGATCAGAAAGATCCCCTGGAGTAGGAAAGAGCAACCCACTTCAGTATTTCCTGGAAAATTCCATGGAGAGAGGAGCCTGGTGCGCTACAGTCCTGGGGTTGCAAAGAGTTCACTACGGCAGAGAGTGCACTCACTCCTGCATTAAGCCTGAAAGAGAGAAGGATTCAAACCCTGGCCAATCATATGAATGAGTCAACTTCAGAGATATTATTGATCTGTTCCTCATTAGGAAGGAAAGTAGTTCCTCTACCAGTATCAGAATGTATAAGTCTCCATCCCAATTATACACATGCAACCTCATACAGAACAATGGTGGTCATGGATGAGGATCAACCACAGTAAACTCCTTAATCAATTCAGTCAAACCCAGAAAGCTACAGTTCGTTCAGTAGCTCAGTCGTGTCTGACTCTTTGCGACCCCATGAATCGCAGCACGCCAGGCCTCCCTGTCCATCACCAGCTGCTGGAGTCCACCCAAACCCATGTCCATTGAGTTGGTGATGTCATCCAACCATCTCATCCTCTGTCGTCCCCTTCTCCTCCCACCTTCAATCCTTCCCAACATCAGAGTCTTTTCCAATGAGTCAGCTCTTCACATCTCGGCCAAAATATTGGAGTTTCAGCTTTAAAATCAGTCCTTCCAATAAACACCCAGGACTGATCTCCTTTAGGATGGACTGGTTGGAAATCCTTGCATTCCAAGGAACCCTCAAGAGTCTTCTTCAACACCACAGTTCAAAAGCATCAATTCTTCGGTGCTCAGCTTTCTTTATAGTCCAACTCTCACATCCATACATGACCACTGGAAAAACCATAGACTTGACTAGACGGACCTTTGTTGACAAAATAAAGTCTCTGCTTCTTAACATGCTGTCTAGGTTGGTCATAGTTAGCATCTTTTAATTTCATGGCTGCAGTCACCATCTGCAGTGATTTTGGAGCCCAGAAAAATAAAGTCAGCCACTGTTTCTCCGTTTATGGTCCCATGAAGTGATGGGACCAGATGCCATGATCTTAGTTTCTGAATGTTGACCTTTAAGCCAACTTTTTCACTCTCCTCTTTCACTTTCATCAAGAGGCTCTTTGGTTCTTCTTCACTTTCTGACATAAGGGTGGTTTCATCTGCACATCTGAGGTTATTGATATTTCCCCCGGCAACCTTGATTCCAGTTTGTGGTTCACCCAGCCCAGCATTTCTCATGATGTACTCTGTATATAAGTTAAATAAACAGATAGCTACAGCCTAATGATTTTCCCTGGAATGAAACTGGAGTTAAGTTTACAATATGGAACATGTTTCTAAGCCACATTCAGGCTGAATATAAATTCATTACTTAAACAGAAATCTTCCTCTCTATGATATAATCTGTGTGATAGAGATCCTTCTCTATATAAATTTCTCTGTGAAAGGTACAGATTATTAGGATTTATTAGCATTAAAATTCCAACCTATCCTCATCGGTATGTTAAAAAAATTTTATAGAGAAGGAGCCTGTAATTAATAGAAAATTCTCCCATATATAATATATAAGGAGGATGGTTGATGGTAGTCTTTGAAGTCATTCAAAATTGAGTTCAATTTCAGATTTGGCCACTTCCATCTGTTCAAAATCTTGACATCTGTTTCCCATTTCTGGATGACACAGTTACACTTGCCTCATATGACTGTTATGCAGTTTGAATAATATTGGTGTGACCAAAAAGTTCATTCAGGTTTTTAATAAGATGTTATGAATGAACGTTTTGGACACTGCAATATAATAAACACAAATTCTTGAAGTAATGCTGGCATAAGTTGCATGTTCAGTAAGTGGTTGCCACAGTTAACATAACTAAACTAGAAGGAAATGAAAAATATCTGTGTCTAAGGATTTATCTATATTTAGAAGAAACCAAAGTTTAGGAAACACTTTATGCATTTCTGTAATACACACTGACAGTAAATACCATTTTACACAACATTCTCTTAAAAAGTAATTTTGCATTTTAAAAAATATTCTGAATAGAGTCAGGTGAGTAATCAAAAAGTATGTATGAGCAGTAGAAAGAAAAAAGTAACCTCTTTAAAATTTTCTTTAAAATTATAAACATTTAAGGAAAAAATTAAAACTAAAAGTATTCTTGGGAAATAAAAAATGAAGATAGTTACTAAAGAGAGTTATCAAAGGAAATATATAAACACTGAAGAGTAGTAAATAACTAATAGTAAACATATATCTTTCTCATGATAGAAACTTACTTAGAACAAAAGGATCCATTTCTGAGAAATCCAAGTATAAAGCATGCTTGGAGCATCTTACCATTGTGCAAATTAAGAGGAAGAGGATCACATGAACAGTGAAATACATCACCAGACCGTTTGAGTTTTTATGTTTCATCTAAGGCTATAAACCAAAGAACCATATGTGCTTTCAGAATTTAGGACTAGAATAATAAGAAATACCCAATACAAAACAACATAATAGGTACCTGTAATTCATAGTAAGAAACATGTTGGCACAAATGAAACTCATTCCTTATAACATCTCAAGATGAAAGTTTCTTTCAATTTTAAAGCATCCTTTTTAGCTAAAAGGGCTCATTCAATATTTAAACAGTATCAACTTTTATCTTAAATAAACTGTAAATACTAAAGTTTATTGTCTGAAGCTGGACAGTTTCATGCTTTTGAAGAATTACTCATTGCAAACTGCCCTTTTGTCTCTTTCCAGATAACAATAATTTGAATCTAAAGGAAAACTATGTTATTTACTATTTAAGTTGGTATTGATGATTTTCATAATATGTTCTACTTCTAATATAATTAGGCATGTAAATATATATCTCTCATAAATTTTATGCACAAAGATAAATGAGAACATGCCCTCGTCATGTAGAAGCATACACTCTAGTAAGTGAATGGGTCTCAAAAACAAGTTAATATTGGCATAAATACATTATAATGAAAGAGTAAAACAGGACCTACTAGACTGGAGGAGAGAACAAATTTCCCAGCTATTCATGGGATGAGAAGGTAAATAGAAAGAAGAATTCAGGTTACTGTACAGTTTAGTACCTGGAAGAATGGGAGACCAGGTAAGAAACAAATTAATGTAGAGAATAGCTTGTCCCTTTTTTGGAATAGGTGGAAAAGGAAGGAAATTCTTAGAGTTACAGTCATGCAAAATCCCAAGGAAGGAACCTCTTAGGTATACATAGCAGATATTTATGAGTAAAGGACAAGGTGTGGTTATGTTTCTAGGGGAGATGGGCCTTTATGATCCCATTTGGAGTACTTCAAATGCGATAGTAAAGATTAGATCTAAAGACAGATCTAGGATTCAGGTTATTTTATAGCTACAGACGAGAAAAACAAATGACAGTTTGTTTAGACAGTTGAAAAAATAAACTACAAAGAATATTTTAAAAAATAACACCCTAAGAAAGAATTGTTCATATCAGGTGACACAATTGTTTCCTTTGGGGATAAGTACATTTTAAACTTTTGTGCATTTTTTAAAAAATTAGATATAATTTGTATATGATTTGATCTAATCTAGTTTTTTAATCTATTCAAACTGTATCTTTAATGTTCATATTTTCTAATTATATCTTACTAGAATATATGAAAGAAAGCTTTTGTCTAATGATCTGATATCCTGAATTCTTAAAATTCACTTACTAATTCAGTTGGATTTTTTGGTAGGTCACACTGAGATTTCTTTGTTCACAAATGTGTTACATATGAATAAAGACTCCTGCGTCTCTGATGGCTCAGATGGTAAAGAATCTGATTGCAATGTAAGAGAGCTGGGTTCAGTCCCTGGGTGGGGAAGATCACCTGGAGTATGAAACGGCAACCCACTCCAGTATGCTTGCCTGAAAATTTCCATGGACAGAATTAGCCTGGCAGACTACAGTCTATGGGGTTGCAAAGAGACAGAAATGACTAGGAGAGCACGCACACATACATTTATGTTCCCCTGAATAAAGACTGCTTTAAATGTTCAGTTCAATGAGTTTTGCTCATTATATACATGTACCCAACAAATAAGAAATAATAGACAACTTTTAAAAAATCATTCTAGAGAATGCTATCTTACAACCTTCCTGCCAACCTCATCTCCCTCGAGGCATTAATTGTTCAGATTTCTATTACCACATACTTTTTGTCCGGTTCTTAAATTCATATAAATGAAGTAGTATAGCACGTTCTCTTTAATTCTGTTTTCGTTTAACATTATATTTTTGAAATTAATCTATCCTGTTGTCATACTCCTAGAGTTTTGATTTATTTTGTATTCTTGAGGAGTATTCTATTATAAGAAGACATCACAGTTTGTTCATTCATTCTCCTATTGAACAGCTATTTGGGCTGTTCCTAGTTAAGGACTATCATGACTAAAGTCATTTTAACCATTGTTTATAAATCTTTCTATGAACATATACTTTCAGTTCACCTTGATAAATATCTAGGAGTAGACTTACTTAGTCATATGGTATATTTGATTCATAAAATATTACAAAGAGTCCTCTAAGTTGTTGCATCATTTTTCATTTCCTATTGGGAATCTACAAGCATTCTAGTTGCTCCACACCCAAACCTACATTTAGTTATCAGTGGATAAAAAATATGTCATTGTGGCTTCAACTTGCATTGTCCTTAATCATGCAACATGCAAGAACAACTTGCATTGTCCTTAATCATGATGATTAAGCATTTTTTGATATGTTTCTTGTCCATTCTTGTATTTTATTTGTGAAATTCCTGTTTCACCTAGTTCTCCATTGCCCCCCTCACAAACCATCCCCCTCAATTAGGCTATTCAATCTTTCTTTAATTTAAAAAAAATTGATTTATAAGTGTAGTTTTTTTAAAAGATAGATATATGGGTAATATTTTCCTTCAATATGTGGCTTACATATTTCTGAATAAGCATAAATTAAAGCTTTTTTACAAACTCTTAATATATTTTTTGTTTTATGATTAGAAATTTTTCAATTCTACTAGGAAATCTTTGCCTATCTCAAGGTTAAGTATTTACATATTTTCACTTTTTTTTTTTCCTAGAAGTTTTACAGTGTTAGCCTTTAAATTTAGATCCATGAGTAATTGAAAGTTATTTTTGTACAAAGGGTGAGGCAGGGTCAAGGTTCACATCTCTATATGGATATCTACTTTCTCTAGCACAACTTGTTAAAAAGACTTTTCTTTCTCTCACTGAATTGACGTTGTGTCTTGGTCAAATTAATTACCCAGATATGCATTGGTCTATTTCTGAGCTCTGCATCTGTTGCATTGATCTATTTCTTGTTCTTACTGCTGTAGCTTTATTACAATATTGAAATCAGTTAGTGCAAGTCTCCCAAATGTTACTTTTTTTCAAAATTGTTTTTCATGTAAATTTTAGAATAGATTATTAATTTCAAAACTTTTACCAGAATTTTGATTGATGTTCTGTTGAAGTTATATATGATTGTGGATATGTCTGTTTCTTCCTTATTTCTATCAACTTTTATTTAATGTATTTAAAATTCTGTTATCAGGTGCAACTACTCTTAGAATTTGATTTGATCCTTTTACCATTATGCAAGGTACCCATCTCTAGTAATAGATACTCTGCTTGAAATTTATCTTATTTGAAATTCATATAGCTATAACAGTTTTCTTATACTCAGTATTGCATGATATAGCTTTTTTCACTTTTCCCTTTAAATCTCTTTATATATTTACAGTTAAATTTTGTTATTTATACATAGCATACAGATGAGTCTTGATTTTGTTTTTTTTTTTAACCCAATCTGCATTTGTCTACCAATTGGTGTGTTTATTCTATTTTCATTTAGTATAATCATTTATATGATTATATTTAGGTCTATCACTTTATTTTTTAAATTTATTCCATATGTTCTTTGCCTCTCTATTTCTCTTTTCCTGTTACTTTTTGGATTAATCAAGTACCATGTGGTTTTATATTTTATCTCCTCTATTAGCATTTTATCTAGCATCTCGTATGTTATCTTTTAGGTGCTGTCTTAGAGAACATAAAATATATCTTTAATTTATCAAAATACACCTTTAAAATTATTAAAATACATTATAAACAACAGTGCACGTCCATTTATCCTGTTTCCTCCCTTTGCCTTTTTAAGTTCTTATATTTTACTTTTCCATATGCTACAGAACACATAACACTTTGTGTCCCAAGCAAGGACACATCCTTCTCCTGTCTGTAGGCTCCTAATGTCAGAGGCAAATCGATCTGACTTAGAGTTGTATCCATCCGTGCTTCATTGCAATTTTAGTTTCCAATTACCACCAAATATTAATACTAAAAATTAGACAAAACTCTAAGATTTTTTTTTTACACAAAATCATTAACGTTCTAGATAGTTCCTATCCTGACACATACAACTTGACCTCAGACAACTCCTTTAAGATTTTCTAGCCCCCATTTCCCCAGCCAAAATGAGTAATTTTAGGCTCTATTTCACAGCATTAACTTGATAATTAAACCATATAATAACAGGCACTATTGAACTCAGCTTTTTTAAAAAAAATATTTTATACTGGAGTATAGTCAACCAACAATGTTGTGTTGGTTTCAAGTGGATAGCAAAGGAGCTCAGCCATCCATATAGAGGTGTCCATTCTCCCCCGAACTCCCCTCCCATCCAGCCTGCCACATAATGTTGAGCAAAATTCTCTGTACTCTAATGTAGGACGGCACTCAGCTCTTACCGGTACTAAAACTTCCATGTAATTTACTTCTGTTAACTAATTGAACCTTCACTATTATCTATTGATAATGAATAGAATGCATCTAGTATATTGTCTGTCACATTTTTAAAACTCAGAAGTTATACCAGTTATAATTTTAATACTCCAACGTAGGATGGTTTATTCAAGTAAGTTAGAAAACATGTTACATTCTTAGCCACCAACACCAGCAAACACACACTCTTTTATGTGTATATACACACACACACACACACACCAGAAATCAGTACAACACTCAAATGTCTAACAAAATATCTCATTTGATCCTAACAGCCCTGCAAAGTAGGAAGGTTAGATTTATAAAACACTTTAAAAAATGAATAAATGGAAGCATATCATAGTTAATTTGCTAAAACTCCCATGAGAACTTCGTGGGAGATATCAGACATGTAAACAGACATCTAGGCTAAGGCTCTTTTTCCTCTTAATTACACCCATCAGTTTTTTCTCTGAAGAAAATGATTTTCCTTTGTGTTTTTCATTTCATTTCTCAAAGGCTCTCTGAAAATATCACTTTACTAGAGTGTGTGACAGTGATGGGTACTACCAAAAATCCAGCATCTTCAGCAGATTTTTTTTCACTTGATATTAGAATGGAAATTAGGATTTAATATATTGCTGATTTTATATATAACTTCCCACAAACAAAGCAGTAATAAATTATTGTTTCAGCCTATTAAGCAACTGAGGGCTCTAAGTAATCATAAATAGTAATGACTAGCTTCACTATTAGCATTTCAATAATAATTTATAAAAACATAATGATGTTCTAATTAATCAAAAGTACACTATCAAAAGAGATTTGTTTTGGTAAAGGACTTACTCTAACAGAAGTGGAAACTATAGTTTCAAATCCTATAGAAAGTGAAGTCGCTCAGTCGTGTCCGACTCTTTGCAACCTTTGGACTGGGGCCTACCAGGTTTCTCTGTCCATGGGATTTTCCAGACAAGAATACTGGAGTGGGTTGCCATTTCCTTCTCCAGGAGATCTTCCCAACCCAGGGATTGAACCCGGGTCTCCCGCATTGTAGGCAGACACTTTATCATCTGAGCCACCAGGGAAATCCTATAGAAACATTCCCCAAATGAGTTTTGACACAGTCTACTCACTAAGAACAGAGAAAGAAAACAGCTAGAATTCAAAACATTTAAAGACATATCTCAACATATATGAACTGCTCATTTTTTGTCAAGCATTTTCATGGTGGCCTATTTTAAAAATTAGTTATCTTGTAAAAAGAAACTTCTGAATTTCTGATAATCACATGCTTTGAATTGAGAGTATGCTATTCATTATGATTTAAAATGCTTCGTCTCTGTTGAGTTTTAAAACAACCAAGAAAACAGATGTCAGACATCCAATGTTGCTATTCTCAATCAGAGATCATTTTTAGTTTAACTGTTCCTCCTCTCAGACTGTAATAAATTTGCTTTCACATTCATTTCTGGTCACAGGAATTGCAACCTCTAAAAAATGTGAAGAAAGCTGAGATTTGCAAATGCTCCAGACATTGTTATGCAAGGAAAGTCTCCGTCTCGCCTAAAAGAAAGAATTTAGGTGTTAATTAGGAGTGTGTTTAAAGAATTCTCTAAGTTTTAACAGTAATAATTTTTTAAAAAGCAGTTTCTTAGAAGGACTCTTCCTAAAATCATTGAATGAATACAATGCTCTGCTTTTGTAGAATAGGGTTAAAGAGGTGGCGCTGACTCAAAGACTATTCTCTTTGCTCTTTACTTCCCTGTTTGATAAATACATTTTCCAAATGAAAAGGAAGGGGAAATGCCCACTGATATCTGCCTTAATGTTTATGTAGGTAAAGAACACCGGTCCAGTAAGTAAGAGAAACAATAGGTAGCAGAGAAGATGTGGCTGAGTATGCAGTTTAGTTCATTAAACTCATGTAGACACAAGCAGAGTTTCTACAGGTTTACCAAAACTATTCTCCTTCCCCCAGACTGAAGAAATGGGTTCTACATATGTAAACATTATTTATTCGATTCTTTCAAATTTCTCATTTCTTTAGTAACTCATGCCTAGCATCTATAATACCTTTCTTGTAATAAAAATAAAAATCAAACCAAAGCATAGAAGGTGATTTAGGATTATTCTTCTCACCCTCTTCTAGGGAATTTAGTTACTGAGATGACTTAGAAGGATCATATCAGGACAGGCTCGCCTATAACATCTGCATGAAACAGGGATCCAGTGCAATAGTCTATAATACATTTCCCATGCATTTTCCGTTTCAACCTTGCTTGTATTTATGTGCACTTATGTAAATCCACGTGCAACGTCAGGTCTAACAAATAACCATATTGCTGACAGTGACTGTTCGAAATGTATTTCAAGAGAGGAAACAGCCTGTTTTTGAATTAAAATATTGTTTAATATTTACCAAGTTGTTCTACACCTTGCTTCTGAAACCACTTGTCAAAAGCCACATGTGCCTTGCTATTTTCAGCGTAAATTTGTAACAATGGAGTAATCTAATTGTTAGTTATTTGGTTATAGCCATCTGCGGCAGGCCAATTAGAGAGCAGCCTGGAATGGGTTGAAGCACTTGTGAAGCACAGTTTATTTATAACTTGATATTTATGGGGAACTCAGTAGTAAAATTCAGACTCATAAAGGATCAAAGTTGCTGTTTCTGCAGTCTACAGTATATTGCACATAAAGGCCACTTCATCAATCATTCATGAGCTCAAGAGAAAGACCTAAGTTTTTAAAACAAAATTTCTCACTTTAGGAAGGCAATAGTTGCAAGTAGTAGACTGAAAAAAAAAAAAAAGCCCAACGCATTTTCATCCACATTTGGATAGGGGATTTAATATCAAACTGAAGGATCTTTAAAAAAAAAAATTGGAGTATAGTTGATATACGATATTATTCAAACTGAAAGATCTCATGAGCAGCTCTACATAACTATTCCAAGTATAAGAAAAAGAAAAGTTTTCAAGTTGTTTTATCAAAAACTTAATCAAATCTATAGCTAATATTCCACCCCTCAATAAACTAGAAGAACACATCAGACTGAGATCAAGCCAGGAGAGGAAACAGTAACAGAGGAATACCAGCACAAACAAGGAAATGTGTGCCTAATAATAGTAACTGCCGTTTTCTCAATCTGCCGGAGGTCGTTTTCGCTCAAGATGGAAGCTCAGCTGTATCTAAATCTGCACAGACTGGTCAGGCTATAAATACAGTTTAAGAGATAAGCACATATTTGTAAGACTATTCCCCCTTTAACTTGAGGAGCAAAATTAGCCTACAGCTATTGAGATACTTCCATTTACTACCTTGGCAAATATAATAATATCTGTTAAAGTTCGGTACAAATGAGATGTTATAAATTTTAAAAAGTAATTATTTGAACACTTTTTGTTTGATTATTAATTTGGTATTTTTGATGAAGCATAGGTATGATAAAATTACCACTACATTTTCTTGAAGATCAGCTATGCTTCAAGCACTTTGACTGTTAGTTTCATACCTAAATTTTACAACAAATTTGTGTGACTGTTAATAGCATCTTCTTTTTAAAACTCACAAAATTGAAAGCCATATTGGTTAAGAAATTTACTCAAAATCACACAGCTAGTAGTAGGTTTAATAGTAGCTGACCTGAGTTAGCTCTTCCTAATAAAAAATAATAACACATGCAGTTATAAACTTGTATATGGGTTGATAGATATGTATATGTATACACACACACACATATATATACGAACACATTAAACAATAAAGATGTAGTATAGAAACATGAGCCTTTTGAAATATCAGATTTCTCCATTTACACACTAATTAACCAAAGGATTAGACTGCAGAGCTAGATAATGGAGACAATTCCTAAATGTACCATATTGGGGAGATGCTTTCTAATCATCAGAATCACTACATATGTAAAAATCCCCACTTACAAAAAAAGTTGATAACCCTATTCCAAATACAGGGAATCAAAATATCCAGAGAGCAATAATCTTTAGAGTTCATCAGGAGATTCTGATGTTCAATTAAGTTGGGGAACCCCTTGATCCAAGTCTCAAAGGTCTACTAGCATTTCCCTAAACTTTTATGTTCGGTGAGACTATTTTATTAAGCCCCAGACTTTGGTATAATTAGGACTAGGAAAAGAAAGCAATTCTATTTGCAAACTATCTTTTGGTAAGGTCATGTGCAAAGGTTTTAAACATAGGCAATCATGCTTTGGGGGCAGGAGGAGAAGGGGACGACAGAGGATGAGACGGCTGGATGGCATCACCGACTCGATGGACATGAGTTTGAGTAAACTCTGGGAGTCTGTGATGGACAGGGAGGCCTGGCGTGCTGTGATTCATAAGGTCGCAAAGAGTCACACACGACTGAGCGACTGAACTGAACTGAACTGAATCATAGTTTACCTACACCATTAAAAGCCAAAACCCAGGGGTTCTGTTGTATATATGCATATATAAACTTTTTTGTATTAGTCTTCTGTTCTCAGATGTTTGAGAGATGAATCTCATGGGTGCTATTCAGCCACATGAGATACTGATACAATTATATAAACCTTCTGTGCTTCAATTTCTTTATCTATAGATGAGTGCTTACACCACATACATCATTAAGGAAAATTCTTGTAACATCCTCTATAAATTTGAAAGGTCTTTGTAATCATAAGCAGTTATGACTGCTGATTCATAATAGAATACTGAAGTTAAAAATATATACCAACTTCATTAATAGTTCTAAGATATAGCCTCATGTACCCCTCCTAGAGTCTTTTTATGAAAGCTATCTCACCAGCATTCTTACTTGCTTCACTTAAGTCTTGTCTGATTTCTCTTTGACTTTGGAGAGTAAGACATTATTTTCAACACTTTTTATATTTAAACATATTTTAAATACTTAATAAAAATGTTATGCCCCACAAAAATAATTAATGCATCAATGCATGTATTATGAACACACATCTACAATATATATGTGAGTGCTTAGTCATGTCTGACAGTTTGTGATCCCATGGACTATAGCCCATCGGGCTCCTCTGTCCATGGGATTCTCCAGGCAGGAATACTGAAGTGGGAGAATCTTTCCAAACCAGGGATTGAATGCACATGTCCCATTTCTCCTGCATGGCAGGTGGATTTTTTTTTTACTGCTTCAGCCATCAGGAACGCCCTAAGGCCCTATGGTATCAAATTTAAATTATTAATGATTCCACTAAATATCATATCTTAATATTAGTATTTATACTGAACATTATTGAACAACAAGAGAAAGTCAGTTTGAATTCATAAAACTAGTCAGCAATGCCTGTGTAAGTCTTGTTATAAAATATCACATAGTTTATAATGAAAAAATAGAGTAGTCTTTCTCAACCAAAGAAAATGTCAGTTATGATTGGAGATTTATGTCAAAATTCAAAGTCTGAGTCTCCACTAAGGTGAATGTGATAGTCTCCTTGTGTTGAAAAGCTGAAGAAAATGAAAAGTGACATATCAATGGGGGAAAACAGATATAAAACACCCAGTGTGAATATGATACAAAGCTAAACAATTGTTTTTGTTACTAGCCAGAAAAATCCTAAGAAAATTTTAAATTCACTCCAAAATGTAATTATGTTTATGACATTCTCATTGTTATGGAATGTATAAAACTTTATTAGAAGACAGTCCTCCATGTTTTGGCATTTATATGCACATCATTGAGGACAGACACTGGTGGTGGCTCAGAATAACTTTTCAGAATGTTTGTATAGTGAACAGCCTTGGAAGAAAGAAATACAGTCTCTCCCTCTGCAGAGGGCATATTTATTTAAACAGCTTTTAAACTTAGAGATCAACTCTCCCTTTGCAGTAAGGCATACTTACTGTCCATTGTGAGCACAAAATTTCTGTTCTGTAAAGCAATCCAGCAAATGTGCAGGTGTCCCCTGAATCCCTTCCTACTATCTTGTGGAAATTGGGGTTCAATAAACCTGACCCAAGAAAAATGGCGATGTCCTTCCTCATGCTATTCCTGTGGGTAAGAAAACGTCCTGTTGTTTTGACCCAAGAGACTCATGCCTTCTGCCATGAAATTGTGGCACGGCGAACTTGTTAGCCAGGTAGGATGAAATCTTAGAACCATCTCAGTTCTTGACGTACTTTCCAGATAAATGTAGCTTAATGCCTCAGGCACACTTAAATAAATCTGAAGCTCATATGTCTGAAGTAATGCTTCTTAAGTTTAAATTCAAACTTTGTTAACTGTTAGTGTTTTTTTGAAAATGTCACCTAATCTGTCCAGGACTCAGCTGCTTCATCTGCAAAATAAGGGTTAATGATTTCTTTCCTGTCTCAGGATTGTTGTGATGAGTTGAATCAATATGTGTAAAGTACTTGGAATAGTATCTCACATTTCATAGATGTTTAATTAATGCTGATTGTTATTTTTATAAAATTTGTGGGGATAGGAAAATGGAAAAAAAAATGTGTCCATAATTTCACCATCAACTGTACAGGTTGTTATCATTTTGATAAATTTTGGGGAGTTTTGTTTTGACATTTACTTCCATAATTGTTGGCATATCTAGAATGACTCTTTGAAGAAAATCTTTTAAATATATATTACATAAGTTTAATTTAGGTACTTTTGGTTGCAAAGAATAGAGATATACACAGTTTAAGTCTTGGCTCTCTGCCATTTTAAATGGAACAAAGATCATGGAAAATAAGAGCATCAGAATAGCCCAGAGGAACCAGAAATTTGGAGAAAGAGGTCACGAGTACTTGGTTTGTTGAGGAATTTCAACTTTTTGAAATATAAACACAAAACTGTGATATAAACTGCTTTTAATCTTGGTGTAACAAATTCTACTTTTCATTCTCGGTGACATTTCACCAGATTTCATATGTTTTGCTTTTGTACACTTTAAATAAATGATGTTGCCCAATAATACGGATGATTGAAGTCTTCACTCGCCATACTTCATAGCAATTCACATGTGCAGTTAGATGGAATTGCGTGAAGAGAAGATAAGTTGAACTTGTTATACTTTCTTTGTGGACAAATTCCTCCAGGGGTGACAACAGGGAAGAGACATGAAGAGGCAGGTGTAGTATCTAACCGCTTGCCTGTGGATGCCAGATATGACCCTCTTCTCTAATTTAGTCTAGTATGCCCTGTTACTAATAGGCTATCCAGAGATTGTGGACATGATGTTTTGGGAGTTGTTTTAAGTGTTCCTCTTTCTTTTCTTGATGCAAGGAACCGACTTAGAGAGAAGTATATGAATTTTCTTTCTTTTTCCATTCACAGAAGGCCTCCAATTCTCCTCTTTGTATGATGGTGTTCAGTTCAGTTCAGTCACTCAGTCGTGTCTGACTCTGTGACCCCATGAACTGCAGCACACCAGGCCTCACTGTCCATCATCAACTGCTGGAGTCTACCCAAACCCATGTCCATTGAGTTGATGATGCCATCCCACCATCTCATCCTCTGTTGTACCCTTCTCCTCCTGCCTTCAATCTTTCCCAGCATCAGGGTCTTTTCAAATGAGTCAGCTCTTTGCATCAGGTGGACAAAGTATTGGAGTTTCAGCTTCAGCATTAGTCCTTCCAATGAACACCCAGGACTGATCTCCTTTAGGATGGAATGGTTGGATCTCCTTGCAGTCCAAAGGACTCTCAAGAGTCTTCTCCAATACCACAGTTCAAAAGCATCAATTTTTCGGTGCACAGCTTTCTTTATAGTCCAACTCTCACATTAGTACATGACCACTGGAAAAACCATAGCCTTGACTATATGGACCTTTGTTGGCAAAGTAATGTCCCTGCTTTTTAATATGCTATCTAGGTTGGTCATAACTTTCCTTCCAAGGAGTAATATAAATGTCTTCTAATTTGATGGCTGCAGTCACCATCTGCAGTGATTTTGGAACCCAGAAAAATAAAGTCAGTCACTGTTTCCAGTGTTTTCCCCATCTATTTGCCATGAAGTGAAGGGAACAGATGCCATGATCTTAGCTTTCTGAATGTTGAGCTTTAAGCCAACTTTTTCACTGTCTTCTTTCACTTTCATCAAGAGGCTCTTTAGTTCTTTACTTTCTGCCATAAGGGTGGTGTCATCTGCATATCTGAGGGTATGATGGTGAGGTCTTGCCAAATTCTGCATCTTAACCTATGTACTAGAGATTTTAATTCAGATGTCAATTGCTCCCTGTGTAAGGCAAAATCTAAGAGCAGTTCTTCAGGGACAGCATGCCACCTCCCCAAACTGAGAGAGCATTTCTAGGCAGGAAGAAAGATACTCTTCTAATTACTGTCCTTTGACAAAGTTCACTCAATTTTCTTTTTTCCTCAGTCTTCTTAAATAGACTGATGTTGGCTGTATAGAGTATTGTGAGTGAAGAATGGTTGGGCAGATTCTTTAAGTATATGAAGTATCAAGGGCAGCAGTCTGTTAGCGTGTAGGTAGTTATTGTTTTTCGATGTTACTTTCTTCATTTGCCATCCTTGAACAGCTGAAATAGTCTAACTTAATATCCTCATATAATTGTACGTTATCACAGACATAACAAAGTTTATTTTAAGCATTAGATTATTTCATAAGTGGTATGAATTTGGGGCCTACTTTTGGAAAAGTATAGATCCAAAAGTATTCTATTACAAAAATGATTTCCTAGACTTTTCCTACAATCAATGACCTATGTTTGTGTTGGTCTTCTCTACTTGGTTCCATTCCATATGCCCAGGATAGGGTAGGACATGACCAACACTTTTGTTTATCTTATTTGCTTCTGTATTGTTGCTATTTTATGTTTAATAGCAATAGTGGCACATGAATTAAGCATTTGCTATGTCCCCAAAGCTCTGATAAATATTGTAATCTATATCTCATTTAGTTTTCATGCTAATCCTAGATATTATTTTTTCACTATTTTTTTCATTATTTCCAGCTTTTTAAACATACAACTGACATTTGACACTGTTTAAGATTAAAATGCCTAGCATGATAATTTGATGTATATATATCAAATCATATATGATAATCATAAAATAGTTAGTTGACATCCATCACCTCACAGAGATACCATTTTATTGTTGTTTTATTTTAAATTGACAACTCTATGAAAATTATAAAATGATCTTCAGTAAAATAAATTAAGCAGAACAGTGTCACACTGAGGACTTCAGTTAAGAACAGCATATTTTAACATAACAGGCAAATTTCAAGAACACAATTCTATTGTTATGAATAATTGAATCACATTTACAAAACAGTTTTCAGTGTGTAGATATATGTCCCTCATAATTAACACTGGGAATGCTCACCCACTTGTATACACACACACACATGACATGACATAAAATGTCAACAAAAAATTTCTAAACACTTTATAGCAAATGAAAATAGAATCAATAATCCTTTTCCATGAAGTAAAAATGTTCTTGTCACAATTTCATTGTCTGTTTGTTCTTCAGTACCTAAGGAAGCATTGGCTAATACATCTTGAGGTCAAAACGGTAGAATCGATGCCTTAGAGTTTAGAAATATGGAAGGTGATAGGAAGGTGAGCACAATGAATAATGTATATCAGAATATGAATTGGTACTTGGAAAATCTGTCTTCCAGTTATTTTCCTGAAAACAAATCTAATTCTCAGCAAGGACTACTAATCGTAAAAAGACATAATCCGTTTCTTTTATTTTGTTTAAATGGTATTTCTCCGCAGGTGTTCAGCCACAAAAAGCTATGAACCTTTGGCTCCAATGTTGCCATAGCCTTCTTCAAGCTGTGTTTGCATGGATCAGGCTGCATCAGCCTCACATTAGGGAGTGTATCATTATGCTTTTATTCCCAATTGATGCAAAGTGGCCCTGTTGTAACAGGAAGCCTCACAGGGAGTTTACTGAGTAATTTCTTTTGCTTTAATGTTGTCACTCTGTGATTGTATCAGACAAATTCTTGTCTTTCTTATAGGTAAAGAGATGCGTAAAAGCTCAGATTTCTTTGGTCCTTTAGGAAGATGTAAAATGTAAGGTAAATTCTCATAATACGATTGACTTGGAAAAGTTATCTGCAAACCTCAATGGAGAAAACCTGATGAACGATTGTCTGTGAAGTATGAAATGGTTCCTAGTTATCTGGCAGCCCTGGACAACAAAATGTCTACCCACATTTCTAACCACTATATTATGCAAATGTCGATGACATGTCATTAGATATGATTTTGAAGGCCAAAGGAGCAATATTTCATGGATCTAAAAATCAGAAAGTGATTTAAAAGTCAACTCCCAACCTGAAAAAAATCTTGACTCTCAGTTTCCAAAAGTAAATACAAGGAATATCTTAGACTTATCTCCAATGCATCCATGTGATGGTTATTGACAATAATTGTTTTTTAATATTTGCAAAAATGTTCGTGGTAGATTATAAAAGTTTGCTGGTATTAGTGAGTTGGGAGAACTAACGTTCTTTCTATTAGAGACTGCTAAATTGTTAAAGAAAAATAAGACGCCAAAGAAAGCTTCTTTTAGAAGTCCCAAGAGGTAGCTACCAGAAGGACAAGGCTGATGTTTAGTTTCTCCTTTTATGTGATCAAAGCATGAGCTAATTGGCCTTTAAGGACAAAATTTGATCCATTTTAGGACCCCATAGAGCTGCCTTCTAGAGGAGAGAGAGCAGATTAAAGACAAACAGAGATCACTTGGGAATAGAGTGACTGTCTAAAAGGAGGACTTCTACATTTCAAATGATAAAACACCTGACAATACAAACTTAGAGTTAGCCATGCTTTGAAGTAGAAATGTTAAAGCAAATAAAATTGAATTACAAAGAGTTATAGAAAAAAAAGCATGAAAGAATTTCATGAATAAAACTTTCAGGAATTAAGTGATTTAAACTAAAGTAGGAAAAGGAAACCTGGACTGAAAACGTTTTTCTTTTTTTGCGCTAATACTGCCATTCATTCTCTGTGATGTTCTCTTAGGTTCCAGGAATTATTTTTGGTGTTAACCTGAGGTCAAGATTTCAGTCTCTGAAAGTTCTTTTTTTCTTATGAAAACTAGGAAGGCTTAGGTTTATTTTAGGCTTCAGATAAATTTTTACAGCAAAAGATTTTAAAAACACTTCATCTGATCAAGTCTAGGGAACCCAAGGCAAACTTTAGCACCCACAATAGTTGTAAGTAATTCAACCAGTTAGTTTCATTGGAAATATTTCTTCTGTGCTAAAAAATGATTCTCTGCCCTTCTTGATACACACACATCCAAACACACACATGCATGCACCTCACTTTGTACTTGCACATTTTGGAGAGCCTGGTTATAGAGGGTGAAGAAAAGGTTTGCAGTAGAAAGAACTGCCTTCTCTGGGCTTCATATCTGAAGGCTTGGATCTCCTGAGATTCACAGGACATCTTTATTCCTGTTTGAGTTTCTGCCTTGGCCTCATTCACATGGGCATCTCCTCACCACACACATCCTAGTATCTTAAATCCCTTTCTCTTTTTTTTCAAGCCCTTGCTCATTGTCTCTGATTTCTGCTTCATTCAAAATTTAAACTGTTGTCATAAAGACAGGAGCCCTTGGGTATTAAGAACATGTAGGCTTCACAGGTACACACATATAGATTGAAATCCAAGTCTAAAAATACTGACCCATGATTATTAAATTAGTTAGCTTCACAAATGATCATTTTTGCATATATATATATATATATATATTTGTTATTGTTGTTGTTTACTCACTAAGTTGTATCTGCCTCTTTTTGCAACTCCATGGACTGTAGCTTCCCAGGCTCCTCTGTCTATGGGATTTCCCAGGCAAGAATACTGAAGTGGATTGCCATTTTCTTCTCCAGGGTATCTTCTTGACCCAAGGATCAAATCCATATCTTCTGCATTGCAGTCAGATTCTTTACCTCTGAGCCATCAGGTAGGCTCATTAAATTATCTAGCATCACAAATTATCAATTTCTTATATATATATATATGTAAATATGAATCTGAATATATTAGTATATACTTGTATAAATACCTACTACCTTAGGATTAAATGATTAAAAATAGCAATATATATTAAACTCCCTGCATAGGACTAAAATATAAGCAACTGTGAATAGTCACTGCTATTAACATATCTAGAGATCTCCCAACTCACTGACCTAATATTTTTCTCAACCCATTTGTAACTGCTCAATGGACACTTTAACTCAGACTGAACGCATCATTTCTTGAATCCCTTCAGTTCCACATTTTTAGGCCTAACCCCTGAAAGCACTTTTTCCTTTCTTTCATCCTTCATTCCTCCTTTTTAATCAGTAACCAAGTCGTAGTGAATTTTCTGAAACAGTTCTCCACATGTCACAGAGTCTACTAAAAGTGCCTCCTACCTGAACTTCAGATTTTGGGAAATACTTTTAATCTTCAAAAGTACAGCTCAAAGAACATTACTACCTTGGTTGAAAAGTTTTGATGACCACAATATCTACTCATTCTGAAAAGAGTGGAATTTCATGTATATATTTAAGGTCTTAACAAAATCTTTCCTTAGACTTGATACTCTAAGCAGATAGAATCACTTTCTTACTTTTAAACATTTGTATCACACCTCCATTTGTTGTCTGATTTATTTGCATTTCCAAATATTTGTTGAATCAAATTTTATTGTAAAAAGCTGAATTCTGAACACTGGATGCAAAGGTGATTTAGAACATCAGTCTATCAATTTTTAAAAGGTTATTTTCTTATAGCCCATTGTTTTAAGTCAAACAAATCAATTATCTTCCAAGATAATTATCTTAAAAGCTTACCTAGGAAATTGCTTTTTTTAAAAAAAAAGCTTAACAATGTACTCACATATATAGCCAATATTAATAGAATTCACTGACACATTCTTATACAAAACAAAGAGAAGAATTGGAAAAGCATGGGAAAAAAAAAACCCTCAATTCTGAAAACATATTTAAAGTACATCAAAATGTTAAGGAGTAAAAACCCAAATTTTCTCAGGTTTAAGCAGCCTTTGGACGCAATGAGATCTGAATTGAAGTCATGAATAAGATTTTCATCCTCATTTTCATAAAATGGACGATACAAACCTGACCCTTTCTCAAATATCTCTAGAGGCCTCAAGGGCTTTCTCATTTGTGTTTAACACAAAAATCCATTCCCACAGATTCTCTACTTCCATGGCTGGCACAGCAGTTTCCAGGTTTCATTCCATTTCCAAAGGCCCATGAGATCTCACTATACCAGTGTTACATGATACCATGATCTGCTCTCTGTCTTGCTTTGCCACTTAAATAGCTCTTCAACAAAAAGCACGCCAATGTTTTCCAGTGAATTTAAAGATGGACTAAGCAGGGGTCACAATGCATATTTTCCAAAGCATCTCTCTTTCCCTCTGGCATTCAGGTTACAGTACAATCTGCAAGTTCTCACATGCAAAACTTTATTCTAGAAGGTCTCCATTGTTATTGTTTAGTTGCTAAATCATGTCCAACTCTTTGCAACCCCATGATCTGGAGCCCACCAGACTCCTCTGTCCATGAGATTTCCCAGGCAAGAATACTGGAGTGGGTTGCCATTCCCTTTTCCAAGGGATCTTCCTGACCCAGGGATCGAACCTGTGTCTCCTACATGGCAGGCAGATTCTTTACCTCTGAGCTACCAGGGAAAACCATCCTGCATGCAAATCCACTTGTGCATGTGAACACCTGCGTGCTGCCAGTCACCCATTTATCAGACAAACATTGAATTCCAGTTTGTACTCAGCAGGGAATATCCTGCTACTGATGAAAGCATCCAGCACTTTTATCACTTAAAGCTAAGAAAAATGGGAGAATGATGCTAGCAACATATCATATATGTTGTTTTCATTTTGTTTCTTCTAGCATAGTGAGCACCAATATAGATCATGTGGCATGTGAGAGTTTTATTGAATCAGTCTACCATACCACAAGTAGTGATTTGCAACCTTAGCTGAAATCCAGCTTGAATAAATCTGCAAGTTGGAATTCTGAACTAGAGAAGAGTTTCCAGTAATTGACTACAAGTTATATTCACTTAGAAAGACTTATATATGTTTATCTGTGAGACATTTGGATACCATTCAATAAAAGTTGAGTCTCAACTATGGCTATTTACAAGGCAAAAAACCTAATTACATGTTAAAGCTATGTAAATCAATTTTAATAAAATTTAATCATTCTGTACTGACATAAAGTTGGCTTGGCAAACAACTATGTCAATACTAGAAATCATGACTTCAGTTTTCTCCCATAAACAGCAAGTATAGATTTTAGTTAATCTACCCATAACTTCTATTAAATGTGTCTCCAGTACAGACTTGTATATTGCTGGACATATTCTGAAAATACACAATCCAATGATAATAATATTGGAGAAAAAATTCTTTCTGAGTTTCTTGTACTTTTACCTGTCTTGCCAGTGTGGCATCAGTTGCCCTTTATTCTAGACTATATTTATGAGACTATATATAGACCAAACAGCCTTATAATAGGGAGACAGTATTTCTCTTCAGTGCAAAGGAAGTGTTTGCTTACTGCCTGTTTCCTTCCAAAGCTAGAGCAGGCATGCTTTTATATATATATATATATATATATATATATGTATGTATGTATGCATGAGACTCAGTTACCCTAAGCTCACAGTTCTCCTGAAATGCCACTCACTGTGCATGTAATCATTCATTTGGGCCCATCTATGTCACTCCGGTAGGACTTTGGTTCAAGGGAAATTGATGTATACATACACATTTTCATGATATTTACAGGGCTGTTGAGTAGCACAGTTCTTTGTCTCTGATCTAAGAGTCACATACATAACTTCTGCCAGGATTCATTAAAATATAACAGGTTAACTTGATAGCTTGCAAGATGAGTAAGAATGTAAGAACCTTCTTAGTTCATGATATTTTGGGGGATGGGACTGTGATGCTGACAGACACGGCCTGAAAAAAACCCTCATAGGCTACATAACAAGATTTGAGGGGAGCCTATGGAAATCAATACTGAATGCAGAGATAATTAAACAAGAAAGTCATTAGACCATTATGGTTCTAATGCCATGATGGTCTACCTAAGAAAGCAAAATTAAAGGCTTGTGAAGGCCTCAAGTTTACATAATCAAAATACTAAGAACAACTTAGGCATAGAGCTGCTGGTAGTAGTCTCTTATGATCCTTTGTATTTCAGTGTTGTCTGTTGTGATCTCACCCTTTTCATTTCTTATTTTGTTAATTTGGTTCTTCTCTCTTTGTTTCTTAATGAGTCTTGCTAATGGTTTGTCAATTTTGTTTATTTTTTCAAAAAACCAGCTTTTAGCTTTGTTGATTTTTGCTATGGTCTCTTTAGTTTCTTTCGCATTTATTTCTGCCCTAATTTTTAAGATTTCTTTCCTTCTGCTAACCCTGGGGTTCTTCATTTCTTCCTTCTCTAATTGCTTTAGGTGTAGAGTTAGGTTATTTATTTGGCTTTTTTCTTGTTTCTTGATGTGTGCCTGTAATGCTATGAACCTTCCCCTTAGCACTGCTTTTACAGTGTCCCATAGGTTTTGGGTTGTTGTGTTTTCATTTTCATTTATTTCTATACATACTTTGATTTCTTTTTTGATTTCTTCTATGATTTGTTGGTTATTCAGAAGCGTGTTATTTAGCCTCCATATGTTGGAATTTTTAACAATTTTTTTCCTGTAATTGAGATCTAATCTTACTGCACTGTGGTCAGAAAAGATGACTGGAATGATTTCAATTTTTTTGAATTTTCCAAGACCAGATTTATGGCCCAGGATGTGATCTATTCTGGAGAAGGTTCCGTGTGCACTTGAGAAAAAGGTGAAGGACAACTTGGATGAAATGGACAAATTCTTAGAAAAGTATAACTTTCCAAAACTGACCCAGGAAGAAATAGAAGATCTTAACAAAGTCATCACAAGCAAGGAAATCGAAACTGTAATCAGAAATCTTCCAGCAAACAAAAGCCCAGGACCAGATGGCTTCACAGCTGAATTCTACCAAAAATTTAGAGAAGAGCTAACACCTATCTTACTCAAACTCTTCCAGAAAATTGCAGAAGAAGGTAAACTTCCAAACTCATTCTATGAGGCCACCATCACCCTAATTCCAAAACCAGACAAAGATGCCACAAAAAAAGAAAACTACAGGCCAATATCACTGATGAACATAGATGCAAAAATCCTTAACAAAATTCTAGCAAACAGAATCCAACAACATATTAAAAAAATCATACACCATGACCAAGTGGGCTTTATCCCAGGAATGCAAGAATTCTTTAATATCCGCAAATCAATCAACGTAATACACCACATTAACAAATTGAAAGATAAAAACCATATGATTATCTCAATAGATGCAGAGAAAGCCTTTGACAAAATTCAACACTCATTTATGATTAAAACTCTCCAGAAAGCAGGAATAGAAGGAACATACCTCAACATAATAAAAGCTATATATGACAAACCCACAGCAAGCATCACCCTCAATGGTGAAAAATTGAAAGCATTTCCTCTGAAATCAGGAACAAGACAAGGATGCCCACTCTCACCACTACTATTCAACATAGTGTTGGAAGTTTTGGCCACAGCAATCAGAGCAGAAAAAGACATAAAAGGAATCCAGATAGGAAAAGAAGTGAAACTCTCGCTGTTTGCAGATGACATGATCCTCTACATAGAAAACCCTAAAGACTCTTCCAGAAAATTACTAGAGCTAATCAATGAATATAGTAAAGTTGCAGGATATAAAATTAACACACAGAAATCCCTTGCATTCCTATACACTAACAATGAAAAAACAGAAAGAGAAATTAAGGAAACAATACCATTCACCATTGCAACAAAAAGAATAAAATACTTAGGAGTATATCTACCTAAAGAAACAAAAGACCTATACATAGAAAACTATAAAACACTGATGAAAGAAATCAAAGAGGACACAAACAGATGGAGAAACATACCGTGTTCATGGATTGGAAGAATCAATATTGTCAAAATGGCTATTCTACCCAAAGCAATCTATAGATTCAATGCAATCCCTATCAAGTTACCAACGGTATTTTTCACAGAACTAGAACAAATAATTTCACAATTTGTATGGAAATACAAAAAACCTCGAATAGCCAAAGTAATCTTGAGAAAGAAGAAAGGAACTGGAGGAATCAACCTGCCTGACTTCAGACTCTACTACAAAGCCACAGTCATCAAGACAGTATGGTACTGGCACAAAGACAGAAATATAGATCAATGGAACAGAATAGAAAGCCCAGAGATAAATCCACGAACCTATGGACACCTCATCTTTGACAAAGGAGGCAAGGATATACAATGGAAAAAAGACAACCTCTTTAACAAGTGGTGCTGGGAAAACTGGTCAACCACTTGTAAAAAAATGAAACTAGAACACCTTCTAACACCATACACAAAAATAAACTCAAAATGGATTAAAGATCTAAATGTAAGACCAGAAACTATAAAACTCCTAGAGGAGAACATAGGCAAAACACTCTCCGACATAAATCACAGCAAGATCTTCTATGACCCACCTCCCAGAATATTGGAAATAAAAGCAAAAATAAACAAATGGGACCTAATGAAAATTAAAAGCTTTTGCACAACAAAGGAAACTATAAGTAAGGTGAAAAGACAGCCCTCAGATTGGGAGAAAATAATAGCAAATGAGGAAACAGACAAAGGATTAATCTCAAAAATATACAAGCAACTCCTGAAGCTCAATTCCATAAAAATAAACGACCCAATCAAAAAATGGGCCAAAGAACTAAACAGACATTTCTCCAAAGAAGACATACAGATGGCTAACAAACACATGAAAAGATGCTCAACATCACTCATCATCAGAGAAATGCAAATCAAAACCACAATGAGGTACCATTACACGCCAGTCAGGATGGCTGCTATCCAAAAGTCTACAAGCAATAAATGCTGGAGAGGGTGTGGAGAAAAGGGAACCCTCTTACACTGTTGGTGGGAATGCAAACTAGTACAGCCACTATGGAAAACAGTGTGGAGATTTCTTAAAAAACTGGAAATAGAACTACCATATGACCCAGCAATACCACTTCTAGGCATACACACTGAGGAATCCAGATCTGAAAGAGACACGTGCACCCCAATGTTCATCGCAGCACTGTTTATAATAGCCAGGACATGGAAGCAACCCAGATGCCCATCAACAGATGAATGGATAAGGAAGCTGTGGTACATATACACCATGGAATATTACTCAGCCGTTAAAAAGAATTCATTTGAATCAGTTCTAATGAGATGGATGAAACTGGAGCCCATTATACAGAGTGAAGTAAGCCAGAAAGATAAAGAACATTACAGTATACTAACAGATATATACGGAATTTAGATAGATGGTGGCGATAACCCTATATGCAAAACAGAAAAAGAGACACAGAAGTACAGAACAGACTTTTGAACTCTGGGGGAGAACGTGAGGGTGGGATGTTTTGAAAGAACAGCATGTATACTATCTATGGTGAAACGGACCACCAGCCCAGGTGGGATGCATGAATCAGGTGCTCTTGCCTGGTGCACTGGGAGGACCCTGAGGAGTCGGGTGGGGAGGGAGGTGGGAGGGGGGATCGGGATGGGGAATACGTGTAACTATATGGCTGATTCATGTCAATGTATGATAAAACCCACTGAAATGTTGTAAAGTGATTGGCCTCCAACTAATAAAATAATATTTAAAAAGTAAAAAAAAAAAAAAAAAAAGAACAACTTAGGCTTCCCCGGTGGCTCAGTGGGAAAGAACTCGCCTGCCAATATAGGAGACATGGGTTCAACCCTGGATTGGGAAGATCCCATGGAGAATGCAATGGCAACTCACTCCAATATTTTTGCCTGGGAAATCTCATGGATAGAGGAGTCAGGTGGGCTACAGTCCATGGGGTCACAAAAGAGTCGGACATGACTTATCAATGAAAACAACAAAAAACAACAAAGGATTACTAATTACAAACAGACAACTGGGCTTTAAACTATAGCCAATTGAATAATTTCCTTACTTTGCTTCTGTACTTTCTCTATATAAGTCTTCCTGCTAGTCTCTAGTGTCTACTAGTTTCCCTTTTTGATGGGTCTGACCAAGGAACTGAGTTCTAAACAATAGAATACTAGTGAAAAAGATAGATAAAATCTGCAAGCCCATGGAAACTTCTGGTAAATTTTGAAGGCATCTTTTCTCTGCTCAGATCAGCTGGCCTGATGCAAATAATCCAGTAAAGACTCCAAAGCACCTGGGAAGGAATCAGTGCATTTTTTATAGAGAGACAGGTAGTCATTGTTACAGGCTTTGCAAGACACACAAGGCCTCTAACACTTACTATTTCCTTTTATTTTTCACAACCCTCTAAAAAAAGTGAAGAACAATCTTAGTGTTGGTGTTGTACAAAAAAAAAAAAAAAAAAAGAACAAACCAAAAACAAAGTGTGGGATGGTTTTGACCCAAGGTAGATGTCAAGAGAGGCATGGGGGAATGAACCCACATCAGTGCAGGGAGCAGAGACCTTGAGTGTTAGTATATGACATGAGCCAGTGATTCCTTGAGATTATGAAATTATTGTTTTTTTTTCTTGTTAATAGTCTACCTAACACTGTTATGACAATGTTTCTGACAAGTTAAATCTGATGATAAATTTCCTCAGATCATGAATAATTTGTTTAATTGAAGGGGAACATAAATTAAATTTATACTAATTCTGACCTTTAGAAAATACAGCAATATCAGACAAAGAATAGGTAATGATCTTTAGGAAGACAGAAAGCCCCTAAAAAACACAACACAACCCAGATAAATTGATTTTTTGCCTTTATTTTATTGACAGTTCTCAGAGGGTAGATTTGCCCTCAAATATTTTTTATTAAGCTGTTTTTAAGCTAATTACTAACACATTTTAATAAATGTGATAGGATATATTAGCTCTGGTGTGCTTCTTTAGTATTTAGAAGACAAACTACATTTTTTAGAAATTTTTTTAAAATCCCATTCTATTTGAAATGTTGACATCTGCTAAAGGTAAGAGTCACTTTCAATGAATGACTAACTATGCTCTCCTAACCATTAAACCAATGTCCTTCCAAACGTGGAACGCTATACAATATTTTAAAATCATAATATCCTTTGTGACCTAGGATGTGATTTCTTTAAAAGTTAAATGCTTATAAAATGTCAAGATACTCCATTAGCTCTAAATCACATATACTGTAAAGCAGTATAAATCCATTCAGCACTTCAATACTTTAGACTTCACATTACATATATTTTTATACTCATATTATTCTGGTTAGAAGTAAATCAGTTAGAGTGATGGGCTGACACTGAAGATAGGCTAAAAAATTATGCCCAAGACAAACAAGCTTTCTTGAATGTGGTCAAGGAGGTGAAATGTTTGAGTATTGTTCTATCCTGCAAGGTTATGGTAACTGGGAAGATAAATGAAATTATCTTGACTGAAGGCTGAGAGAGAGCAAAAGGACAGCTTGCTAGCATGGATCTTCTTATTAGAATGATGTGCAATTGTTTTGAATTCAGCTTTGTATTTTTCATCATGTCCATATTGTAACTGACAAAATTAACAGTCAGTATTATTCTGCAATTACCTAGCTTTTAACTACACAATTGCATTTCAAGACACAACTTTAGTGTTTTTCTCTTCTTTTTTCTGTGCAATTGGTTGACTTCTGTTAGAATTTGCATCTAGTTGTTTATACAATAGTTTCAAGAAGAACTTTAAATAATCAATGATTATAATAAAGATTGGAGAGGGAAATGCAATCCACTCCAGTGTTCTTGCCTAGAAAATCCCATGGACAGAGGAGCCTGGTGGGCTACAGTCCATGTGGTCACAAATAATCAGACATGACTGAAGTGACTTAACACATAATAAAGATGGATAATATCTATATGTCAAATTTGGGCAAATTTTTTCTAGATCATGAACAGTAGGAATGACATTTCTTGAAGAATTGCACAAACATACATTAAATATGCACAACATAGATAAACATTACAATTTTTAATTTTCATGCATTAACAACCTTAGAGGTACGAATATGATTAATAACATCATTGGGATTGTTAACAAATATATACATTCAAAAAAGGAGATAATATTAGCCCAAATCAAGCTTCTGTTAAAAGTAGGATCACACATAGTGTGTCTTACATACTTTTAGAGTTTAGGAGTGGATTGGAATTTTAGATAAAATAACAGTAACACAGACTGCAATTCTCAAGACAAACAACCAATTATAAGTAAACGTTATACATATATTAAAAGAATAAAGAAATCAACACACAGAGGTTAAGTGTCTTCTCAAGTTCAGAGTTCACTGAAGAGAAGGATGAACTCCCATATAATCAATAAACTGATAATACCATCTCATCTGTTCAGAAAAGGTGACAGGTCTGGGAACAGTGTATGGCTTAAATATACTTTATTCCTAATATTTCATTAGAGCATATTTTGTGGGTAAAATGGAAACTTTTAGCAAACATTAAAACATATCATTTAAATCTAATCTATCATCCAAGTAGCTGCTTTGCAAAAATAATAACAATCCGTGTCACCTGTATTATGCACGACTTTATTAACAAGTATGCTATTTGGAAATAAAGTATTCATGTTATAAACATTCTAAAAAGCCCTATTGAAATGCTACATTTAAATGAGCTGAAAGAATATTGCTATTGTTATTGTTTAGTTGCTAGGTCTGGTCTGACTCTCTGAGATCCCATAGACTGTAACCTGCTAGGCTCCTCATCCATGGGATTTCCCAGGCAAGAACACTGGAGTGGGTTGCCATTTCCTCCTCCAGGGAATCTTCCCTACCCAGGGATCAAACCCACGTCTCTTGTATATCCTGCATTGGTAGGCAGATTCTTTACTGCTGCATCACCTGGGAGCCCAAATGTGGGCATTACACGAGCAAGAAACTAAAGGTAAGAACTGGAAGATAAAGTTGAACCTCCAACCTCTATGTTGCAGAGGCATGGATAGCAGTGCAGGAGATGATGTGTGCTAAGTGGATAGTCATATGTCAGTAAGGGAAAAGACATGAATTCACACTCTACTCCATTGACTGGGTGGGATGAAGTTTAATACAGGGCTGAGGAGTGATCTCATTTACATGTGCTTAAGATCTCAAAATGTCCACAAATAGCTATTAAGCTTCCTTCTTCCCTTATCTTCTTCCTGAAGTGACATGGAATGAACGGAAACCACTATGATAGTGTGGGGAGGAAAATGCAGGTAACATATAGTCACAGAACTGCATGTTCGTCTTTTGCTGATACTAAAGTACTGCTTCTATTTCTACTGAGATTTTAAATAAGTCAAAAAATAAATCTGTGGCTAGGTTATCTCTCAAATCTTATTATTAAAATATTTTGAACTTTGTATGTTTTAACAATATTTTGTAAATAATGACAACAGACTAATATTTGGGTGAATTTATCAAACTAAATCCTGAATTATTTCTTTCTATATACCTAATTGAAAATTGAATTTAAACTATCTGAAACAGCATTGTTTTTTATGAAATAAGGTATGGATTTTGTTCATCACCTCCACCTTTCAGATTCCTCTTACTTAGTTTTTCTCTTTTTCTGATTCTACTTTCTTCCTCCGCATAGTAACCATTATGGTCATGACTTAATATATATACAGTGAGTCCCAAGTTTTTTCCTATTGCAAAGGAGATTTCACAAAACAGATAGTGTGATGCCCAAGAATGCATAACCAAATAAGAGAAAAGAAAATATTTGTTTTGTTATCCTCTAAAATATTTGTTTTGTTATTTCCTCTAAGCAAAAGAAAGATTAATTCTTCCTATCTAATAAATTTCCTCATCTTCAGCAGCAGCCCATCTATTATACACCTTCTATGGACCTAGAAACTGAGTTCAAAATAATTCCAAAACTCTTCAATATTGTAACAACAAAGAAGAGCTCATAAATGTTTCCTGGTATAGGAAGGAATTTTTACTCTGTTTCACTCAAGATTCTGCTACCTGTTACTAAGAACAAATGGTGGGCCAAAAGAGGTTTGATTAGGGAAAATGGCAGGTATTGACCATACTTTCAGAGGCTAACATCCTGAAAAGCAGTTTTAAAAATGAAAGATTCAAAAAGACATGGAGAGACCTTAAATGTGTACTACTACGTGAAAGAAGCCAAAGGCTACAAACTGTGTGATCCCAACCAAATGACTTTCTAGAAAAGGCAAAACTAAATCCATGAACAGATCACTGGTTGCCAGGGGCTGAGTGGTTAACAGGGGCTGAGGGTCACAGAGGGATGAATAGCTGGAACATAGGGGATTTTTAGAGTGGTGAAAATACTCCATGATTCTGTATTATGGATACATGTCATTATACATCTGTCTAACTCATAGAACGTATAGCAACAAGAGTGAACTGTATTGTAAACTATGGACTTTGGGTGATTATGATGAATCAATGTAGGTTCATCAACTGTAACAAATGTACCATTTTGGTGGTGATACTGATCATGGGGAAGTCTATGCATGTGGGGGGCAGGGGATTTATGAAAAATCTCTGTACTTAATTCTTGGTTTGACTATGAAGCTAAAATTGCTCTTAAAAAAACAAGGTCTTAATAAAATGAAATATCTGAGCTTCTCTGGTGGCTCACTGGTGAAGAATCGGCTTGCCAATGCAGGAGACACAGGTTCTATTCCTGGTCTGGAAAAATCACACTGCTGTGTAGCACCTAAGCCCCTGCGCTACAACTATTGAACCTGTGTTCTAGAGACCTGGAGCCACAACTACTAAAGCCCGTATGCTCTAGAACCCATGCTCTGCAATAAGAGAAGCCACTGTAATGAGAAGTCTGTGCTGCCACAAAAGAGTAGCCCCCATTTCCCACAACTAGAGAAAATCCTACACAGCAAAGAGGATCCAGCAGAGCCAAAATAAATAAATAAATAACACTCAAAAACAAAAATGAAAGATCCACTTTTATACCTCAAAAGTTAGACAAGGTCCTACAAGAAGTAAAATATTCATTGTTCAATTTTTAAAGAGTGTAGCTATAAATATGCTTGATAGACACAACCTTATCTTTTTTTTTTTTTTTCTCCAAGGCCCAGAAAACAGAGGCTGTGTACTATTACTTAATGGGCTTCCTAGGTGGCTCGGTGATAAAGAAGCTACATGCAATGCAGGAGACGCATATTTGTAGCTATGAGTGAGGGAGTGAGTGAAAGTCGTTCAGTCATGTCTGACTCTTTGCAGCCACATGGACTGTAGCCCTCCAGGCTCCTCTGTCCATGGAATTCTCAAGGCAAGAATACTGGAGTGAGTTGCTGTTCCCTTTTCCAATTTGTAGCTATACTACTTAAAAGTTGAATAATAAATATTTCACTTTTAGTGAAATTCACCTTGTCTACTTTGTGAGATATAAAAATAGATCTATCATCCACTATTGTTTAATATAATTCATTAATTTATTTTCAGCATCTATTTAATAAATTATGATCCATAACATTAATTTTAATATTTTAAATTATATTTTAACTAGTTGGGAATTAAATATATACTTAAATTAGTAGATGACAGAACAAAAATCCTGTTAAATACCTAATTTCATGTTAATTGCTCTGAGCCAAAAAAATCTACTTAACCACATTAACATTTTTGTTATTAACTTAAAAATAAATTAGCCTCTAAACTCAAAGAAATTCTGGCCTAAAATAATTTAAACAATGCTATACACCAGAGTTCTCTCTTAAATATCGTGTCTCTCTTTGGACTTTTCACAAATCAAGAATTAAATATTTAGCTAAATAATGTAAAGTATATCATTGAAACAAAATAGCAGATATGTTCTGAATTGGACCATTATAGTGTTCTTCAAAAGCACATTTAAACGCCTGAAACACAATGGTTTCCACAAAACTTCTTGAGACAAATAGCACTGTGGGGGTGAGAATCTTGACTATGCAGAGCAGAAACTGCATTTATCTAACACTCTCCAATCTGCCATTATTGCCCTGTGACAGCATTTTATCTGAGCACTTGACTCCCAGCTCCAAAAGAAGACTACATTTCTCCACCTCCCTTAGTAGGATGGTTACATGAATGTCTTACAACAAATGAATGAAAGTATACAGAAATTTCTGCATGAAACCAGGTCCTTCAAACCCATGGTAATCTTGAACTATCATGGCCCATTTTGGACCAAATCCATGAGGGCAACATTCCAGATCACTGTTATCAGGGACACGGAAGGAACTTGAACCAGCAGTGGCTTTCAGAATACCATCAACTATTCCTTCAAATTTCTAATGGAAGACATGTAAATGTGTATCCTATTCAGCTATTGTTTTCTGTATCTATATTGCACACAACCAAGGAAGGTCTTACCAACTTAACAATATACGTATATCCTATTCTATCTAAGTATTCAAGGGGAAAATATTAAGTATAGTGTTAGTCGCTCAGTTATGCCCGACTCTTTGTGACCCCATGGACTGTAATCCACCAAGCTCCTCTGTCCATGGGATTCTCCAGGCAAGAATACTGGATTGGGCTGGCATTCCCTTCACCAGGGGATCTTCCCAACCCAGGAATCAAATCCGAGTCTCCTGCATTGGAGGCACATTCTTTATTGTCTAAGCCACCAGAGAAGCCCTATTAAGTATAGTGTCCCCACAAAATGAAGAATGCAGCCATTACAAATTATATCTTTGAAAATAAGAATACCTTGTTATAATTTAAACAAAACCACAGGATTTAATTTCTAATGTCATCTCAAATGTAAAAACACATAGAAAACTGTATGTAAGTAAAGTATCCAAAATATGGATTATGTTTTAACATGTGAATGCTTTAAATTAAATATTCCAAATAAACCCAAATAAAAATGAGCAGGAATTATTTTCATAATTAGAAAAATTGGCCTTTTAAAATTATATTTTACCTTTTCTCTCAGGTATCTCTCCTCTTTATTATGTCATTAAGTTTCTTAATATTGCAATGGAATTAAAGTCTACTTCTCTAGTGTCACCAAAGAGAGCTTCTACATGCTATATTCAGACATTTAATTTAGTTTCACAATTGTCAATTAGAAATAGCTACACTAAGAGCTACACTAAGCTACTAATATGTCTATTGATCATTTCCCCTCTTTCTTCAATTTTCTTCCACTGATTAGAGGTTGATACACCCTTCCTATAATGCTGCTGTAACTCTTACTCCCACTTCCCTTTGTGTTTCTCAAAGAACCAGGCTGCTGATAGATCATTAATATAGGCTTTTACATATTCCAATCAGTGTCCTAACCCTTAGTGTTTTCCTCAACTGTAGTTGCTTTTCTCCTACTTGGGTGCTTGGTTCAAATGCTTCTGTCCTTTGAAACCTAACCAGATTTCTCTAAACAGACTTTCATACATTCATTTGTGCAATAATATACATCAACCACATTCTACATTCAAACATATCAGAGGGCTGCTATTCAATGATAAATAAAAGAGATCAGACCCTTTCTTTCTCAGTTAAATACAAATGAGGAAACAAATACAATTTTAAATAATTCAGATGATTGAATACAACAGCTTATTTAGACCAGAAAAATGCAAGGGTGTGGGAGATGGAAATAGGCTTACTTAGACTGAATGGTTGTTGGAGAGGGATTCCTCTTTGAGATGATAAGATCTGAACTGAAAACTAAATAATAAGGGACTTTGGTAGTGGTTTAGTGGTAAACAATCTGTCTGCAATGCAGGAGACTCAGGGCTCCATGACTGGGTTGAGAAGATCCCCTGGAAGAGGTCATGGCAACGCAGGCCAGTATTCTTGCCTGGACAGAGAAACCTGGTGGGCTACAGTCCATAAGGCCACAAAGAGTCAGACACAACTGAAGTGATTGAACACATATGCACACTAAAAAATAAAAGAAGTTATTCTGGTTATACGATTTCTATTATAAACGACTCATTATAGGAACTAATGAACTGAATTTAAAGACTCTCAAGACCTGTGGCCAGGTCTTTTCATTGTTATATTACAATAATTAGAGCAATATTTGCTCTATATGAGATAATCAATGATGTTTATTGAATACATCATACATGACTAAATAGTTTTTTCTCCTTCTACTGAGAGCTAGACAATCAAAACTCAAGGAATTTTTTTTTCTGCTCATATATTCAGCATGAGAATGATGATTTACACAGAAACACATCTGCAGAAATGAGAGTTAAAAATCACTGCTTAGATTATATGTGTTATGTGCCACTATTGGCATCTTATATACAATAGCTAGACGATCACAGGAGAAGGGAATGGTGACCCACTCCAGTATTCTTGTCTGGAGAATCCTGTGGACAGAGGAGCCTGGTGGGCTGCTGTCCATGGGGTCGCATAGAGTTGGACACGGCTGAAGCAACTTAGCACGCATGCATGCACTGGAGAAGGAAATGGCAACCCACTCCAGTATTCTTGCCTGGAGAATCCCAGGGACAGAGGAGCCTGGTGGGCTGCCGTCTATGGGGTTGCATGGAGTCGGACACGACTGAAGCGACTTAGCAGCAGCAGCAGCAAAGAATCACAACCATGTTCTCAGGCAAGTACCATGGCTCCGGGTCTACAAACTCTGAAACACTGGTTCCAGAGATTTATAAAAGCTATCCAAGATCACAAGGCTGTTATGTGGTGATATCAGGACTTTAAACCAGGTTTACTTCAGACACCAACTCCAGTGTGCTGTGCGTGCATCAGTCGCTCAGTCATGTCCCACTCTGCAAACCCATGGACTGTAGCCCACCACACTCCTCTGTCCATGGAATTCTCCAGGCGGGAATACGAGATTGGTGAGCCATTCACTTCTCCAGGGGATTTTCCTGACCCAGTGACCGAACCCGTGGAGATTCTTTACCATCTGAGCCCACTAGGGGAGCCCCCTCCAATGTAGTATTGGTTTTAAAAATGTGGCCCCAGAACAATAGCATCAGTAACATGTTCGAATTTGTTTTTAAAGGAAACTCATGGATCTCACTCCAGACCTACTAAATCAGAAACTAGGGGTGGGGTCCAGCAGTCCGTATTTCCAAGTCCTCCAAATG
This sequence comes from Muntiacus reevesi, assembly GCF_963930625.1. Lineage (NCBI taxonomy): Eukaryota > Metazoa > Chordata > Mammalia > Artiodactyla > Cervidae > Muntiacus > Muntiacus reevesi. Next base: position 30,418,725 of record NC_089269.1, read on the forward strand.
ATATGAATATGCACTGAAGTTGGAAAACCATTCACTCTAAGACAACAACAAAACACTAGATTTCTTACTCTGCTCAGGACTTTCTTCTGTTGCATAACTTATTTTGATATCCAGTGTAAAGTTTAACTCTGTTCTTACAGGAAAAGCATCTGGAATGCACTAAGTGAATTTTCAAGGAAAAACATGTGTTTATATGCTTTGGGGCATAAACAGGTGGAAAGTACTAAGTTATATTCCTTGGCTAGAAGGTAAAGATTTTCCCCCGTCTCCATTCAAAGACTGAATTTACGTGAAACAGTTTCAGAAATTAGTAAGTAGTTTTTACACATCAAGATTATACTCTCTGTGATTAAAAAAAAAAAAGAAACAATGAGAAAGATATTTCTTAAGTTCTGAGCAAGAAATAAATGCCAGGAGGCTGAACAGAAATGTGATTAAATAGAATTTAGCAGTCATAAAAATATGAGGGAAAACACATTTAAAATTTTGATAATGCTCCCCTTGAAATTTTATATTATTAATCAAATGAAAATTTTAGAACAATTTATACTGTTTTTTTATACTGATTTTTTAAAATGCTGTTTTGTTCAGAATAAATGAACAGATGTTGAATGGTCTTAAATTTCAGACCACAAAACACCTTCCTTTATGTGTACAATTTGTAGGAAATATAAAACAAATCCATATTTAACAGTGTTATCACAGGCTCTTTACCTGCCTGAAACTATGTGTCCCTTATCATGCGACCTCAGGCAAGGGACAAAAAAGTCATTCATCTCAAAAATTTCTTCATGCATGAAACACAGAGATGACTTCCAGTTTTTCCTTTCACATTAGAAATGAATGAATCAAAATATGAAATCTATGCTTCTGATTTTTAATTTTATCATGATTATAATAATCTCAAAAGTTTTCTTAGTTTTAGGTAAATGTATAAGTGCCAGAAAATACCCTATTCATTTAAACATAGGTATTATTTGCATAGAACAAAAATATATGTTCGTGTTCCCCTGGATGTGGGATTGAAGACGGGACCGTGATGTGGAATGGTTGATGCAGAGGTGTGTGGATATCAATAAACACTAATCGTGGGCTGAGGATGTCAATCATGGGGTTAAAACCAAGTGGCAAAGAATAAGAGCCAAATGGGGTGAAAGACCTCAAAGAAGAAAATGAGATGGGATCAAGATTAGACTTAGCATCAATGAAGGGAGGTAAGATATAAAATATAGAAGCTTGTGGTTGAAAGACAAGTTTCCGAGTAAAAGCTGGTAGAGTAGCTACTATAAAAAAAATAGCTTACTCCTAAAAGCTGGAAGCAATTTCCCTCATATGATATTTCATAAATGATAAATATTTTAAAATTGCCCTGTATTTTAATTTCCCAAGGATACATACTATAAGATAAACAACTCCTATGCTTAGAAACAGAAAAAATAGTTACCAAACTACTTTTATTTTTATTCTTCAAGATAACCTTTTTAAAATTTACTTTATGACTGAATTCTTGGTACATTACCACCCATGGGCTCAAAATATTCAAAAACCTATATCTTATTTATTCCATTTAAAGTGATAGAAAGGTGCAAAATGATAAATCCTATTGAAGGCAACTGTAAACAATATTTGATTCATATATACTGAAACTTGTTATAAGTAACAAATGATTTAGATAGAGCACATTTAACACTGTCTAGCAATGAACATTCATTATGGGAATATCACAGGAGATGAGACTGCGGTAGATAGTAAACCATCAATCAGATGTGACCCCACAACAAATTGTACCTCATCAACTGCTTTAATATGTCATGAAGCTTCCAAATAGACATCACTGAAGCATTTGTTAAGCCCAAACTACTTTTTCACTGACAAAGCTAAAGACATTTGGTATTTTCATTTATATGTAATATCAAAATGAATTGATGTGATCTAGTCGACCAAAATAGAATTTCTATAAGGATGGGCCATTGAAATTCAGACCTTAGTTTATTTACACAAATTCCCTTAATGGCAGTCTTTTATTTTTGACAAGTTTGCAAGATGAAGAATATATTTAGATTCTGAAATTCCAAAAAAATAATTTCAACATGAATACCATATTATTTACAAAAATAATTTTTTTTTTTTGCTTAAGCACAATGGAAGCGAAAATGTCCTTTCCACTTATATTCCTATTATAAAACCAAGTATTAAAACCTTCCCAAGTAACACTGTAAGAAGAGCAAAAACAAAAATAGCATAGTTGAATGCTCATATACTCATACAGGCATGATAATTACACCACCAAGTTCTTGGTGGTACAAAAAAATGCTTATTGCAAGAAAAAAAAATCAAGCTTAGTCTTCTGATATTAAAGAATCTCACTTATTTCTTCTGTCACATTAATTAGTTATGAACTTTGTTTATCTCTGCAATTAATTGGGATTATTACTCTTTCTCCTGCAAATATACATAGCTCTGTTTAATTTTGTTTTAGTCTGCTCTTCTATAGACTACAAGGTGCTCATTTAGTCTCCACTCCACAGGGCCCCTCTCAGTTGATGTCCATTTCTTATGTGGTCCATAGCTTTAGAATCATCTTTCAAACATACAAAGATATAAGAAACTGACACTAGTATTTATTTGAAAGAATTGAATTTTCACATTCTAGCATTCAGAAAATGTCTTGGAGGTATACTGTGTATTTTGCATGATAAATTGGATGTCTGAAAGCTAGATTCTCTTGCTAGTTAGGCTTTTGAAAATATCCCAGTGTAGTCACAGGGAAGACTTGAGTTACAACATGTCTTAAGGAAATGTACTGCTCCTCCTGAGAAAGAAAATCAAAAGAATTTTGCAGAGGATTCAGAAAAGAGGGCTCTAGAGTTTATTCTTTTTTTTTTCTCTCCAATTAGAAGTAAGTGTTTAACCTGAGGAAAATTGCTTTCAAAATTTCTATTAATTTTAACACAAAAATTTACCATGAAGTCCACTTCTTGCAAGTTTCTGCTAAATGTGCCAACCCACAAAGCAAGGCTGCCCCTCTAACTCTGAGCTGTTCCTCCAGCAGGTCACATAGGCAACTAAGACCAAGAAGAATGCCTTTTCACTGCTGATTCCCCTGGCTAGGGAAATGGCGTGTTTTCTGTTTTCTATAAAAGATGCTGAGGCTCTAGGCCTGGGTTCCTTTGCTACAGCCCCATCTGGCCCTGTCGTATTTGATACGACAAATACTGTGGGATTTGAGGGCAGGAGAAATGAAGCTATGACACCCATGCTCGTGCTGTTTACCACGCTAGGCTGTGAGTGTACAATTTGTTAACTGCGTTGCTCTGACTCACTGAGTTTTCTTGTCTATTCTAGGGGACTCTTGAATTTCTGGCAAACCAATCTTCTGGCAGCATAGACATTTGTCTCAGAGTCTTGTGACTTGTCACCATCCTTTAGGAGTTTGGGGATCTCCCATGACAATTAAAGGCATAACTGATAAAAACAAAATGCCATATTAATAGTTTATATTAGGAAACTAACATGCTAATTTAGAAAAGATTCTTCAAAAGAGAATTTTAAAAAAATATATAATGCTCAATTGTTATCAGTTTTCTGATCACTACAATTAATACTTATGGAAATTATTTAACAGCACAAGATTATGTTTTCATTTTATATAACCATACAATCTGACTGGTGAATGGGAACATAGAGGTCATCTTTCTTAGCAGGAAGCCATGCATGATTCCCTCAAACATCTAGAGACAATACATACCAATGTTCTCAAGATATACATGTGATTTTCAGAAAGCTATAGTCATTAGGGCATCATATTGATATCTGAACAATCTGAAATCAGAGTTTTCTTAAGGTATCAATTAATTTAGCTAAGCTTTATTTTACTTTCTTTATTCCTTTTTTTTTTTTTTTCCTTTTGGTGGAAAGGAAAAAAGCATCTAGGGCAACTCTTCCCTTTTTCTTTGAAATATCAGGCTATCTTTTTCCATCTTTCCACATGACTCTGCAAAAAGTTACACGGTTCTCCATTTTCCTGGCTAATCTGCCTCTGTTGTTTTCTGTTTTTGTTTTTAGCATTCTTTATAAGAAAAGTGTTCTAAAGTTCTCAACACCCAATTCACCATTGTCTGTGTGCAAGCATGCTAAGTCTTCAGACTCTTTGCAACCCTATGGAGTATAGCCTGCCAGGTTCCTCTGTCCATGGGATTCTGCAGGCAAAAATACTGGAGTGGGTTGTCGTGCCCTCCTCCAGGGTATGTTCCCGACCCAGGGGTAGAACCAGAGTCTCTTATGCCTCCTGCATTGGCAGGCAGGTTCTTTATCACTAGCGCCACTTGGGAAGCCCCTCACCATAGTCTATGTGTTCTTTATGCCACTGTTTCAAAAAGCATAATATCCAGAATATTTCTTCCCTAAAATCTTCATATTATATAACTATAACTTAAGCATGGATTTACCTACATTTTCTTAACATTCACATCACATTGCCTGCTTAAATTATATTTTTCACATGAAATGATTTTAAGTCATTAAAAATATGAGTGGCTAAAAAGTCATTCAAAATTAATCCAAAATGTTTGCATTTATGTGGCTAGATATTACCATGTTGGGCTGTAATCATCAGTGGGTTAGTTATTTAATAATTGCATGTAGAATCAAAGAATTATTTTTCAATGATGAAATTTTGTTTCTTGCAGTATTTGAACTGTGACATTGCTGAACATCATTATTAAATTTGAAAACATGTTTTTTCATTTAATTAAATTAAAAAGAAAATTGATTAAAATATATGCTTCAAATAGTAAATTGGAAAGAAATTCATAAAATGTAAGCTATGCATAACTAATAAATATATGTGTATATGTATCTAGTTCAAGTATATTGCAACCCCTAGACAGTCCATGGAATTCTCCAGACCAGAATACTGGAGTGGGTAGCATTTCCCTTCTCCAGGAGATCTTCCCAACCCAGGGATTAAACCCAGGTCTCCCACATTGCAGGCAGATTCTTCACCAGCTGAGCCACAAGGGAAGCCCTACTAATAAATAAATTTAAATTAAAATAAGAGAATACCATGCTTGTATATCAAATTTTAAAAATAAATGATAATTTTATACTTTTAAAAGTGCATTCCATTAGCCATTCAAATTCAGTTTGGGTCAACATGTAAATTTATACTCCTTTATGAAATGCTTAATGGCATTATGAATCAAGAGTCTTCAAATGATCATGACTTTTGAGATAATAGTCCTACTTCTAGAAACTCTGCCAAGGGAATGATTAGCTTTATGCTCAAAGGTATTTATAGCAGAATAATAGTATAAGAAAATAAGAGAAAGTAAGAGAAAATAAGAGAAAGTAAAAGAAAATAAGATAAAAAGTTATACATGTAAGGAAACAATAATTCTGTATACATATATTCTAAACTCTGTGTGTATTATGTGGGCTTCCCAGTTGGCGCTAGTGGTAAAGAATCCACCTGCCAGTGCAGGAGACACGAGACAAGGGTTTGATCCCTGGGTCAGGAAGATCCCCTGGAGGAGGGCATGGCAGCCCACTCCAGTATCCTTGCCCGGAGAATCCCATGGACAGAGGAGCCTGGTGGGCTACAGTCCATGGGCTTGCAGAGTTGGACACAGCTTAGTGACTAAACCATCACCACCAAACAACTCCTATTTGTCAGATTAGGGTTCTCCAGAACATGCAGATAAACCAAAAATTCAGTACTGAAATATTTTTTCATGTTTTTTTCCAGCATGCTTTGCTCTTGTTACTTAATATTCTTGCAATTATCTTTAAAGACACCAGGTTCATTTTTCAACTAGTTAGATATATTTTCTACAGTTCTCTCAGATTCAGAATAATTGTATCTTGAATGATAATTCTGTTCACTCTCACTTAAATCCACACAGCTTTTGTCACTATAGTTATTCAAGCTAATGCTATTCCTTTTTGGTCGAGGAATAATTATGCTTCCTTCCCAACTCCTTTCCAAATGTTTTAATATTCACTCACAGGAAAGCTTGATTAATAATATCTTCATACCTCAAGTGGTAGTCTTGGATAAGAAGACAAGAAACGTATTTGACATTACCTAATCTGACCTGCAGACTGACTAAAAGGGACATAAAGCTATGTCATTCAAACTATAACTAACCTCCACTTATGAACATAACCTAATATCCAACACTAACTAACATTTAGAAGGTAGATTTTAAATTAATTTTTAACTTAAACAACGGGACATGTTGGGTAAGAATAGAATAATCAGAATTTCTTCTCAACATATTCATGATTTTATTAACTTAATTATTTCTATATCTAGAAATGCATCATCTAGAAAACAACAAACTCTTTATAATCTACAATATGCTAACTGTAAACTTTAAACTAGTTCTTCATTTTTCTCTTTTTGCTTTAGTATCATAATAGTTGACACGTATAATGAACCTCGGCACTCTGTATTACCTTGAAATATGAGAATATATGAGTTTTCAGTGTAATATTAAATGCAGTGTTGCATTTAAGAGTACTTGAGCTTGTTTCATGGGCGTTTCTATTAAGACTGATCTGTTTGTAGTATTTCTATTAACATGAAAGCTTCATTTATCAGAAAACCATATTCTTTGATCATAGCAGATAACAGGAAATTTGCATTTGTGAGGTTTTATTTTTTTTCCTCCTCAGGTAGATAAGGGGGGAAAAAAGCATTTGGGGATTAAAAAAGTCTCACTTGAAATCAAATTTTATTTTATCCATCAAGGAAAACTCCTGTTTTCATGTACTTTTATAAAACATCCAGTTTCATCTGGATATTTAGGTATAATTTTAAATTAACAAAATCTAAGTAAATGACTTTAACTGTTTTTCAGTTGCTAAGTCATGGTGGACTCTTGTGACCCCATGGACTGTGCCCCTGCAGACTCCTCTGTCCTTGGGATTCTCCAGGCAAGAATACTGGAGTGAGCTGCCATTTCCTTCTCCAAGGGATCTTCCCGAGCCAGGGGTCGAACCCATGTCTCTTGCATTGCAGGAAGATTCTGTATACCGAGCCACCCTTTTACATACTTTCACTTATCACATAACAAACATGATATTAGGCAATTCAAAAAATTAAAGCAATTGTTAATAGGTTAAAAGATAGGGACTTCTGCCCTATGAACTTTCCAAATATCCATCTACAGAGACATTTAGAAAACATCCTTAGTAGTTGCGCATTTTTTTTTTTTTTTGAATAATGAATTTTATTATCTAAGGTACATATAAATGACCCCATTACCTAAGTCCTGGCTGGGAAAGGGCACACAATTTCAGTTCAAGAAGAGCATCACGCCCCATGTGTCAGTAGCATTTATTTATCATTTGTGGTTTTTGAGGCTAGAGAACTTAACTTGTTCTTTTTCTTAGTGTTTTAGTCTTGACACCTCAAAGTACTTCCAAAAGCACCCACGTGTTCTCTTGCAGTTTCTTCCTTTAAATTGGGTTCTGATGGGCAGGGAAAACATATCATGTTGACACTGACTAGAATGATATGAGGTTTACCCGTGTGCCAAACTTATCAATTGTGATAATGACAGGTAATTTTATTCAAACTACGCTGTAATCCTCAGTAGAACTTCCCCTATTTCTCCATGTTTATGTATTATTCAGACTCATAGTGACCCTGAAGTAGAAAAAGCTTCTTGTCTCTTAAAACTTTTATTGAGAGGAGTTCAAAACACATACAGTTAAGTGCTCTTCTCTGTGCATTTAATATAGAGTGAAAAGCTGTTTGGTATTCATTTTAGATTCACTGGCAACAAGACAGACAAAAAAAGTGTGTGCTAGGAGTCAGGAAGATATATATGAAAAATTAAAAGTTTAAAATTAATTTGAACTTGTAATGTGCCACGTGGAAATCTAAAAATCAATCTCCAAATGGAACAGCTTGAAACTTTCTGTTGCCATCTGGTTTTGGACCTGGCTCATTCACTTCCAATTTTGCCCTGGTGAATACTCCAATTTTATATATACTACATGGGAACGATAATCTTCTCGCCACCTAAGCACATCTTGTTGTATTTCCTAAAAAAATGTAGCTGGTTTTGTTCATTTTCTACACTACCAATATTTCCTAAGGGCCCTCTTAATCACGGACATACTTTATTTCAAATCAGATGTGCCATTAGTATTTGATGTATTAGCTTATTGAATAGTGATTGCATTTTCTTTGGTAAAATTTTTATTTTTATTTTTATTTTTTTTTTTTTTTTTTTTTTAAATATTATTTTATTAGTTGGAGGCCAATCACTTTAACTATATGGCTGATTCATGCCAATGTATGACAAAACCCACTGAAATGTTGTAAAGTGATTGGTAAAATTTTTAAAATGTACATCTTTAGTGAGCCTAAAATACAGATTGATGAATCCAAATAAAGGGTGGGGGAAAAAGATTTGGCTATTTGAGTTGCAAAGTGAGAGAAAAATTAAGGCCCAATACAGAGACATTAGTTTAAATAAGATTATGTGAGGCAAGCATTAACACAATGCTGGCATACAAGAAGTACTCAGGAAATGTTAGCAATTAACCTTTGTGTGTGTGTGTGTGTGTGTGTGTGTGTGTGTGTGTGTGTGCGTGCGCGCACTAATAATAACATGCAGAAGGTTTGAATGTATTTAATTTTTTTTTGAGGGCTTCCCTGATAGCTCCGTTGATAAAGAATCCAACTGCAATGTAGGACACCCCGGTTCGATTCCTGGGTCAGGAAGATCTGCTGGAGAAGGGATAGACTACCCACTCCAGTATTCTTGGGCTTCCCATGTGGCTCAGCTGGTAATTTCTTCACAGAATTTTTTTCTGAAGAAAATATTTATTGAAAAGCCACTGTTAATTACTTAACATATACTAACTTAGTTATTCCACACAAAATAACTTCGTGAATATGTTGAGCATTACAGATGAGATCAGGCACATTCAGGGGGGTATGACTGTGGACAAGAATACTTAGGATTACAGGATTCAGTAACTCCCCTTTGAGTATACAGTTAATAAATGGTGGAGATGTAAACAGAAATTTGATGTCTTTGTTATTCCTTGATGACACTCTCAAATAAATTTAGCAAGTGTGAGCTACCATACCACAACATTATTTTAATTAGCTTTAAAGGCATCTGTAAGATATTGAAGCCAAATGATTGTAATCAAAACTGTAAGGATTTAAGCTACAATAAGGATGTATAGAAATGCATCTTCTCTATTAGTACATCTATTGATGATTTAGTTCTTAATAATCCAGTCAAATCTAGTTGAAAGTGAATGACAGTCACAAGTAAAACTGACTTCTAGTAATTTCATCATATGTTTTTAAACCTAATTATTAAAAGTTAAATTTTTGCTTCGGAAAAATAGGCTACCACTTCCAAATTACTTAATTCATATACCCATCCACCTGCCTAGATTCTTCAAACAGATGAATAAAATCTTACTTTTATATATACATAAGGCATTTAAAATTACAACAGTAAATTTTAAAGATCATCCAATACTTTAATTACGATACTAAGAACTGTTCAGAACACATATTGCAACTTCAAATGACATGTTTATATCTCTTTTGTACATCTTTAAAAATGTATGACAACTGATAAATAGTTGAAAATATTAAAATCACATAACTTACACTCACAGAGTTTAATCCAGCACTTATAAAATATGGACTGTCTATACAGAGTATGGAACCCTTGTGGCTCAGATGGTAAAGAATCTGCCTGCAATGCAGCAGATCTGGGTTCAATCCCTGGGTCAGGAAAGTCCCCTGGAGAAAGAAATAGCAACCACTCTAGTATTCTTCCCTGAAGAATTCGATGGACATAGGAGTCTGGTGAGCTATATATAGTCCATGGGATAGCAAAGAGTCAGACATGAATGGACAACTAACCGTTTCACTTTCATACAAAGCATAATCATATATATATTTATACATTAATTTTTATATACACAAACTAACTTATTATCACAGTAATACAAAATCATTTAATAGTTTTGTTGCAAAGTATTTTGCATTGTCAAATAAACGACTCAAGAAGATGCTTTGCACACTACACATTATATAAGGCAAATAAATAGTTTTAAGTAACAGTGACATTATTCTTTATTAAACTCTTCACAATAAGAAATCAAATCACAACTCAAACTTTAATTCCAGGACACAGTTTTGTGTCACTGCTTTTGTTTCTAAGCCATGAAAACATAAATGCTACAAATGTAGCAGACTCTGAAACAACCAGCAATGGAGATCCCAGAAGAACAAATGGAAACCACTAGGATGTCCTGCGCGGCAACTCAACAAGCCTCCATACCCACATGGGGACAAATTAAGTCACTCTGTCATCAAGCACAGGGAATAGCCTCCCTGCAGGGATCTTCAGCCCCTCCCGAAAGGGTTTTTATTGCCATGCTTGCTTTACTGTCTTGTCAGGCAAGTGCTACCTCTTCTACTTCAGAAAAATATTGGGCATATTTCCCTGATACCCCGATCTTCCAAGTAGTTACTTGGAACAATGACCCTATGTGGGTCAACACAGACCAGCCTCATCTCTTGGGAGGATCCTACACTTCTTACAATAAAGATCATTATACTTTTAGGAGAAAAAAAAAAAACAAAAAACACATAAATGCTGCAAGTGTAACGAGGCAGGAATTCTAGAGATCTACAATCTAATGGATACCTGCAAAATTACTCAGGTAATTTGCACCAGGCTTTGGTCCCTAAATACAGCAGGCATCACATGACATATCTTACCAAGACCTGCTACAGCCACTTGTTTCCAGCTCTATAAATTCTAGTTCACTCTCTGCCCAACTCTCAAAGCTATACTTAACTGATTCTGTCGTTATTTCCATTAATTCTCAACATGCTGCCCATTGGAATCATATCAGTTACTTGATATTTCCCAAAGGTAGCATACTGTTGGCCTGGGTCAGTGGTCTGGCTACAAAGTATACTATTCGATAACCTTAGGCAAATTGTTATTGTCAAATGTAGAGTCAAAACTATGGTTTTTCCAAGTAGTTATGTACAGACATATGTACAGATATGTATGATAATTGGACCATAAAGAAGGATGGGCACTGAAGAGCTGATGCTTTCGAATTATGGTGCTGGAGAAGACTCTTGAGAGCCCATTGGACAGCAAGGGGATCAAACCAGTCAACGCTAAAGGAAATCAACCCTGAATATTCCTTGGAAGGACTGAACCTGAAGCTCTAATACTTTGGCCACCTGATGAGAAGAGTTGACTTATTGGAAAAGACCCTGCTGCTGGGAAAGATTGAGAGCAGGAGGACAAGGGAGTGATAGAGGATGAGATGGTTGGATGGCATCACTGACTCAATGGACATGAGTCTGTGCAAACTCTGGGAGATAGTGAAGGACAGGGAAGCCTGGCATTCTGTAGTCCATGGGGTCACGAATAGTCAGACATGACTTAGCAACTGAATAACAACAGTGACAAATATGGGTACCAGTATCTTTTGGATAGAGTTGACGCAAGTATTTTGTTACAGAAATAGAGAATGTGCTTTTAGAAAGGAAAATAAAATTTAAAAAAACCTGCTCAGCTATATATAGCTCTGTATTTCCCTGATCTCATTATTCTGGCTATTATCATCTGAAAAATCTTTCCCTTTCATGTTTATCTATTTATCCAAAGCCTTAAAAAGCTACATACACATCATCTGCAGCTCATGTATTGTGCCGGTTGCTCTTCCAACTGTTTCTTTATGCCTATCTTCTCTGATCATTTAAATTATGTTTCTCTCAAGAGCATTCATAAACATTTGTTTGATGAATGAATGTATACATTTTAGGTTTCCAGCTACACTTTATAAGCACGGTATAGGCATATAGATGGACATAGAAACATTTTACTAATAGTACAGTACACATTGATCTACCTTGAATGTACATAACATCTTTGGGGACCTTGCATGGAAATCCACAATTAGCAAAACTCTTCTATCTGACAGTACATCAAATTTAAATAATCACACTTGGCCATCAACAACCTCAGCCCCAAATGTCTGCAAGTATCTATCCACTGGTCCATGCAGTCCCTAAACAGGAGTGGGACATTCTGTTAGAGAAATAAAAATCCGTACTGGGTAGCCAGAGCCAATTCTCAGGCCCCTATGGATTCTAGAAGGCACTTCAGTTACATTTCTGATTGCCCTAAAATAAATTCTTTATTAGCTGCCAACTATTACATTAGAGAATGCCTGATGTGCCCTGTCTCCAGAACAGAATCTTGGATTTTGCCCAGCTTGATAACTACTTCTTTGATGACAGAGCTTTTGACATTGATCTGAAAGGGATTCTACCAAGCATATGTAGGGTCTATCCTAATAGTCTATGTAGTGAATTCTTCATAAATTGACAGAAGGAATGCATTTTTATATTCATCCTGGCAACATGTCAAGAGCTATACACTGGCATTACTGAATTAACTCATTTAATCTTTATATTTTCCTGAATAATAATACCAGGCAAAAATTTTCTCATGTGAGAATATAGGCTTATACATTTGGCATTTTTACAGAGACAGAATTCAAGATGTAGTCATTCAAATAAATGTTATTCATAAATGCATTCAGTTTTGTTGGTATGTATATCTGCACACTATTGGATAACATCCCACCCATTTCTGCAAAAAATAAAAACACAAAACTTCATTACATAATGGAGTCTGAAGCATATATGCAAGGCTAAATTTGATATATAGATTTTTAGAAAAATTAGACTAGATTTCAAACTGAATCTGTTAAGTATAAATCACATCCTGCCTCAAAAGTAAAGAGTTCACAACTACTTTCCCCCTATTATCAAGACCAATTGTGTTTCCCTTCTAATTCTAGAATATAGACTGCTTCCAAGACCATATCACCATGTAATTCAGGTATCATCTAGTCACTTAGTCATGTGTGACTCTGCAACCCCATGGACTGTAGCCTGCCAGGCTACTCTGTTCATGGAATTCTCTAGGCAGGAATACCGGAGTCAGTTGCCAGTTCCTTCTCCAGGAGATCTTCCTGACTGAGGAACTGAACTTGGGTCTCACAGTGCAGGCAGATTCTTTGCCATCTGAGCCACCGTATCATCATGCCTTTCTACATACCAAAGTTCCCAAACTGATGATTTGAAGTGTATATTTTATGGTGAGTCGTTTCAGCTATTCAGTAGCTAAAAATACTTTGAGACAGCCAGTTGCTCTCTCATTTTAAAAAGAGGGGAAACAAATAGAAAAGACAGAGCAAAGGAACATTAAAAAAAATAGTGTAAATCATCTAGAAGTTAAGAAGTAATCTATAGAACAGTTTGAATGTTGGAGCTGAGCTCAATGAAGTTGATGTGATTTTGCCATAATATCAAGAAGAAAATAAGTTCAGAACATAATCTGTATATTTGTCATTTTACTCCCTGCTACCCCTAGCCCTCTACCCCCCAAGAGCACTAAGGCCAACCTTAGTTTAGTTCCACTGTTTTGTTTTTAACATCACAGTCACTTACCTTACTTAGAGACATGCCAATTGAAGGGAAAGAAAATTGCTTCTCCCACCTCCAACTTAGCCAAAAAGTCATAGACTTTAAAAGTCATAAAATACAAGCTCCCAGAGGATAGAAATTGGTATGTATGTATATATAGTTTTTTAGTGCTTTGGAGAAACCAATTTTTGAATGCCTAATTTAATAAGTAGCTTTCAAAAACTCAATGTGGAATGACTATAGCAATCCCTTTTCTATGGTGAAAATGTCCTTTGTAAGATACTAGTTCAGGACTTTGGATCTTTGACTTGACTTTTACATTATAACTCTAGAATTGTGATCTTTCATAGATTTGTCTTAAGTTCTCCTCCCAGACAAAGGTAACACTAAGGACGAATGTGGTTAAATGGCTAAAGGACAATATTCAATGAGGCCATGTGGTTGCTTAGTCACCCAGCTGTGTGCAGCTGTCTGTGCCCCCGTGGGCTGAAGCCCACCAGGCCCCTCTGTCCATGGGATTTCCCAGGCGGGAATACTGGAGTGACTTGCCATTTCTTTCTCCAAGGGATCTGCCCAACCCAGTGATCGAACCTCTCTCTCCTGCTTGGCAGCCAGATTCTTGACCACTGAGCCGGAAGGGAACCCAGCGGAGGCACAGGCCCTGCTGAGCGCTCTAAATGCAACGAACTTTAGATGTAATGTGCTTGTTTTCTTTCCTTTCCAGAAATAATATCTCTTGTTTGGATGACCTCGGTTTCTTAACCAAACAAAAATCTTTAACACACAAAAGATTTCCCAGTCTCAAATGATCAAGGCTACTATTTGAGTCACATAATCTTTAATTGGGACTTCCCAGGGGGTACAATGGTAAAGAACCCGCTGGTCATTGCAGGAGATACAAGAGCCATGGGCTCGATCTCCGGATTGGGAAGATCCCCTGGAGTAGGAAATGGCAACCTACTCTACTGTTCTTGCATGCGTGTGTGGACACACACACACACACACACACACACACACACAAAATCTTTAAATGACTTAAGCAAACAGGCCTTATTGTAAACTCTCATCACTTTCTGAATTTCTGTTTTGAAACTGTAATTCTTTATCAAGTAACAAAGCCTGTGGATATAACTACATTTCACTTTCTTTTCTCCTTTATTTAAATAAAGATACTCACATAACTTTGAAGGTTGAAGGTTTGAATTTGAACACTAAGAAGACAAAACTGCTCTCAGATGGAGGCCTAATGTGAGCCATGATCCATCCTGAAGCAAAAATTTTGTGGCTCAGTTGTAAACCCTTTGAAAATGTAGCGTATGATGGAAGTGCTGACACAACCTTAAAATGGATTCATGAACTCCTCCACTAATATAGCTAAGGTATTTCATTACTGTCAATGTATCTCACTTTTTAAAATTAAATAACCTCTTCAGAAATACTTATTTCTTTTTTAAGTGCCTGAACAAAATTTTCTTTGTGGAATTTGGCTAATGAATCATCTATCTCTCTGGAGTGGAGACAGGTAGGAACTCATAGATACACACTTAGAGATTTACACTCATATCTGATTGGGGTGGTGTGAACTATATATTAACATTTTCAGATTACACATTTACAGGTATATTCTGAATTTATAAAGGACATTCAGCTCATAAAACTATATTCTTTAAAATGGATCAACACTCTGCTTCCTGGGCAGTTTTCCCCATTTTTGGTAAAAGCGTGTTTTTCTATTTGCAAGTTAAATGTAAATAACTTCTTTCTAGCTACTTTCTAACATAAAGAACACATCAAACTCTTTCCAATTTCCCCAGCCCCCAATTTATCATCCAATACAAAATGCATTTTAAGTAAATATTACATGAAATTTCATAATCACATGGCAACAAATGTTATATTAATAATAGTTAGATAAAATAAAATGTTGAGGTGAAAAGTGAAAGAGTAAATTAGAATAAAAGTTAGACCAATATGCCTGTGGATAAAATATACTCAGGTCAAAATTTCTAAGACCAAGAAAAGTCTATTATGCTCAAGCACTATGTTTTTCTTATCAAACTCTCACATACATTTTGCTGATTTTCTCAAATGCTGTTTTTCAAATAGCACTAGAGAACATGAGCAAATTTTTCAACAGATCTTAGTATGGTTGTTAAGCATACTCTTTGATTTCTGTATCTAAAAAATACTCTCATCTTTTTGAAATTGTAGAAAAACACACTCATTTCAGGCTTAGCTTTGGAATTTATTCTTCAGTTGTAGGGAAGATAAGGTATTAAATCTATTTATTGCATACAGATGGAGATTAAATAATTTAAACAAATGAAAAACAGAAGTAGTTATTATACACAGTACAAAGAACACTCTACATTTTGCATGAATATTCATACTACTCAGTTTCCAGATTCACTATCTCACATTATAAATTACTTTAGGACAACAACGTTGCTTTCTTTTTTCCCTACTGCACTACTTCCTACATAAGTCTGCCAGAATTTTCCAAGTTTTAAAATACTATAAATACATTCACATTTTTCTACAACTAAAACTGAAATTTAAATGATATAGTAAATGTAGAGTGATAAAAATGATTCCCCAACATTAGAAGGTAAGATATAGCACCAATTAAAAGTTTTTTATAAAAAGTGTAATTAACACTTAATGTCATTGAATATCTTATTCCCAGCCTAATTTTTCAAATACTTTGCTCATGTATCAAATAATATTTATTGAGCTTTTACTAAGAGCAAGATTTCATGTTAATAAAAATGAGTTAAGGACAAAATTTCTCTTCAAATAACTTGGAAAATGCCAAACATTTAAGACATATATCCCCATATAAGACATGTATACCCATAAAAACTGACAGATGTCTAATCTAAATAAAATGTCCTAACATTCAAAATATTAAATATTACTTTCAGCACATGGTTGAGGAGTATTTGAGCTGGAGGTCAGGTGCTACTCTAGAGGTAAAGGGGCATTGCAGGAAAAACATCAAAGGCAAAATTATCCAATTATATTTCTTCAAACCAGGAATTCTTAAGTTATTTTAGTAATTGAGAAAGAGCAAATCATCAGTCTTCAATTTTATTCATGAAAATCTACTTCTTATACAATAACAAGGAATGCAAAATATTGGATTGTGTGAGGTACTTACTAAAACAAAGTAAATTTTTTACTAGCTCATATAACTAGGAAAAACTTCAGAAACAATATCATAAAAATAAGCTTATAGGTCTCAGGTACCAGCACATAGTTAAATTAAGTTTTAAGGTAAAAAACAAACAAAAAAAATCTAACTCTAAATAATTGTCAATATGTTATACTGTTCCATGCAAAAATGTACATACAATCCAAACTAGCACCCTCTGAATATCATTGCTTCAATGCACCATGAAGTAAAATAACATAATGGCACAGAACGCTCATAAAACATTCTAACCCTTCACAGAGAGAGGGGGGATAACTGCCAGAGAGGTTTTCTTTGCTCAGCAAAAATAGAGGAGGACAACCGGCTGCTGTAATTTATAAAAGGAAGTATGAATGTTCTGTGAAAGAATCTTCTGAATTGTCAAAAGTTTTGATAACTTCATGCTCTGTTGCCATGGTTTAACTCACATCATAACTGAGATGCCTGAGTGAACTCAACAGACTCCTTCAGGAGATTCAAAGGAGTCAAGGTTAAGTGAAAGTGCTGGGCTGGAATTAAGTACCATGGGGGGGAGGGGTGTAGGCCCCGCCCCTTTCACAATGGGGGGTGGCCCCGCCCCTTAGCTTGATTGGTGACTGCTCTGATTTACCAGTGTTTCTGCTGCCCAGGGGGTTTGTTTGGACTATCCTCTATTGTTCCAGTTTCACCCAATTTGCAGCTTTTACGTCTATCCTTCTATTTATAGATATTTACATCCCATTTTCACCTTCAACAGAAATTATAGAAATAAAAATTTTGCTTAAATTCGAATTTCCAATAGCAAATTTAAAAAAAAAAATGATACAATTTAAAGTCTCCTTTATGTTCCGTATATTGACCATCTGCTTCACTGCTGTAAAGTTATGTTCATTGGACTGGAGTTGTTTAAGTCTTTTAGCCCTTCTTCCTGGTGGAAGCAATTGAATGCAGAATAATTAGGTCCTTTAACCCTAATGAGGATGATGCCAGCAGTGTATTTAGGATTTCTGGTTAGTTTATCATGAATGCAAACTTATGATCACTTATGCTATGCTCTGCACTAATCATATGAGACATCCACTTTCCCTTGAGGAGTTCATATATTGTGATTAAATAGAAAAGCATGCACCTGAGGGAAAACTTGCTGGCCTACTAACCTATATTTGAGATTCATGTTCATTGATGAGCTTAAAAATCCCTCGGTAGCCAACAACAACCAGCAATTTTTTTTCCAATCGTTCTAACAAATCAGCTTACAGATCCCTATTTTGAGCTGCCAAGCCACACGTTGTCTGTTCCACTCCTCACAGACCAGGGCTAGCTATTCACTGATCTATGATGCTCTTTCCCAGTCCTGCCCCGCTAACCCCTTCTCTCAGAATGGTGGCCCCTGTTAATACAACAAATTGGAAATTGTCAGTGTGGGCAGGTTGCCATATGGAGGTTGACAGCTGCTGAATCAGATTAAGATAAATGCACATAGGCAATGTGAGTGCAAAAAAAAAAAAATCATTTTGGGAAAAAAAAAAACTTGTTTTCCTATTATTATTTCTCCTAGGATTTTTAGAAAAAGAATATCAATTTTAAAGATTGCTCTATAAAGCAGATAAGATTGAATCAGTGTTGATATAAAGCAAATTTTACAGGTAAACTAAACTTCTTAAAAATTTTCTGTTTTGAACTTCGATCCTCTTTGCTTCTGGTCGTAGTGTTTAACTTAAGAAGCCTCAATCTCCCTTCCCACCTCATCCAATTCATACACATACTTCTGGTAGGTATTTTACAAAGTAATAAATGCTCCTATTTCTGGAAAAGAAAGTAAAGTTGAAAAGTTGTAAAAATATGTTTTAAAAGGTTGCATAATATGCCAAGAGAAAAGTAACAGAATTTTAGAAGCCACACAACCATCAATAGCCAAGCTCATGAATAAATAAATATTTACAACATGTACATATGCATATCAAGGTAAAGCCACTTCACAGGAACTCAGATTCTGTGGAAAATATTTATGCAATGCGTAGACAGTGACAAAAAAGGGCACTAAAAAAGGAGGTAATTTTAAAGTAAAGAACAGTCTACATGTTTAAAGTTATCCAATAACTTGCCTGACCTTTCTAAGATATACAAGACTCTTTTAACAATAAATAAAATATGTTGGCTATGATTGTCTATTCCTGAACTTGACTGAGTCATATCATCATTGTATAGCAGAGCTAACAAATTTTTAGCTGAGCTAGAGTACATTAGAAAGAGTAGTCATATGCTCACATGAAATATTTTAGACCTGATTTACAAATGAAATCTAGTTCCTAAAAGCTGTGTGCAATGTATCAATGCCTAGGAAAGCTTGCAGTTTGAAATAAACCTTTGTGACTAAGTTAATTTTTCTATAATCTTGCAGCTGTCTAACTTTCTCACTGGGTAGCTAAGCCTCCAAAGTCTATTGCTGAAGTTTGTCATAGGAAATGATACTCTCACAGGGTAGAACTGCCTGTCTTCGAAAAATTTATATAGGAAGTACAAGTTAACACTCCTGACATCACCTATAGTTGATAACACCATACATCTCTAGATCCCAAGCCACCAAAAAACTGCCATGCAGGCTAACATAAATAACAGCTTGCAGTCTGCAAGAAAAAAAAAAAAATCCATTGATAACATTAGGACATACAGTAATGAGGTGGTATAATTTACAAGGCCTAAAGGATAACTTGCGGCTCCCTCTCCCTGGGGCTGCAGCTGCACCAACCATCGAAGCTAAGTGCCCATTGGAACTTTTCCTTCAAAGGTACAGTAGGTAGAATATTTGTCATACTTTTAATGGAACAAAAGGAGAAACAGAAAGATCAAACTGAGGGACTCGTGTATTTAGAAAATCCTGCTGAGATGCTGTGATCAATTATTAAAACTTCTTGTTAATGTTCTTGCTTCTCTTTAACCTCACATTGGAGTGTTGACAGCCAAGCAAAAGTGGGCAGACCCAGAAAACCTTTCTAGAACTGAGATAAAAATATCAGGTGAAAAGGAAGCTCCCGCCAAACAAAATGCTTGGCTAACTCTCATCAAGATTTCTGTCCCCTCGCCCCCCCAAAAACATTCACAGACTGTCCAGAACATCTCTCCTGGGATATTTCTGCAGCATCATTCAGGCTTAGAGCATTCACAGAACAGGTACCCTGATCACTGTGTTTAGTATAAACAAATGGTATTCAGGTAAAGCAGAATCAATTGAACTTTATGGGGAAACAAACAACAACAAAAAAAAGCAGGCCCAAAGTCTCAAAAATGCTCTCTCATCTGATAATGATTTTTCAACAGCAGAAGAAAATGGATTACAACACTCCAAAGTATTGAAAGGCTTGTTCTCATACGGCTGATTTTTTTCAATAAAGTTAATGCAATTTATCTTTATTAATACATCAACACTGATGGAGTCAGCCAGAAAATTAGTCCTGATGTTATTTCATAACATCCCTCAGATCATCTCACAAAATCTGCTAACAATTCAGGGATCTAACACAGAACCTGTTTCTTTTCTAATATAATGCAGCTTCCTAAGGATAACACATATAGCCTTGCACCAGAGCAACATGCATTTGGCTCTATATCTTTCCTGCTGGAAATGATCTCGGTCATGCTTTGCAAGCCCACAAAGCCAAAAATTGCACAAAACATATTTATAACAATAACAGAGGAAAAAAAGAAAAAGAAAAACTCTTCTTCCTAGCCACCTATCACAACACATCCTCTTTCCGGAAATAAAAAATCCGATTCCGAACAGAAACAGTTCCCGTACCTTTAGCTCTCCTCAAGTTCCCATTGATTAGCCTCGCTAACTCCATTTAGATCTTTAACACCAAACTTTCATCACTTACCCCCTTTCCAAGGCTTTCCTTTCCAGGGGGTCCGAGTCAGCTTGCTCAGAGTGGATCCAGAGAAAAAGAGCATCAAAATGAAGAGAAGTTCAAGCCGAGTAATCTTCCCCACTTTCTCGGATGATAACATTTCCACAAGTTAATGTCACAAAATTTCTCACATCCTCTTCCCTCCCGGTTATTAAAATCGCATCAATCATTGAAAAGCCCGAGGTAGGTGTTGTTTTGCCATCTTTCTAATAGCTGAAGTAGCAGCTCCGTGATGTAGCCCTGAGCCAAAGCTACATTTCTCACGATCCGGCTCGTTCAGCCCGCAGTCAGCACTCACTGCTGCTGCCCCAGGAGCTAGAAAATAATTTCTGATCTCCACTTTGCCTTCCGTGGGAATATATTCCTCTGCGTTCTGAGTGAGCCTGATTGAAAAGGATGAAAACAGTGATGTCTCTGTCCAGCAGAAAAGAGAGGAGATGTCAGGATTGTGTGAAAAAGATGAGAAGCAGTTGTACTGACAGCTTTCAGGCTGCTGTGTGATCCTAATAGCCGTGCAACCAACCAAATTGCTTTTAAGAGTAATAAGGCTTCCGTGAAAGCCGGTGTCACCGCCACTTGGGTGGGTAGTGCTGGGCTTGAAAATCACCCAGGAACCGCCACAGATAACGACTGCTTCAGTCCCGCTTCAGAATATTAAGGGCTGAGCAAAATATAGTATGCACAGAGGGGAGATCATCTATTGTGTGGATAATAGAGGAGGATTCGAGCCACGTTGTAGGGAAAGACGCTGAACTTAAAATCCATTTCATTTTTCCTCCACTTCACCTCCTGACATTAAACGGGGATCGCATCTGCACTAATTATTCATACAAAGGTCTAAAATATTTATTGGAAGCGCATCAATCAGCGTGGGATTTTTATCCTGACAATGAAACAGGCAGAGCAAGTTCTCAATAGTTTCAGTTCTCTGCTCAATTCATGCCAGTTTATTTGGGCATTTCTGTGTCACCCGCGTGAACCCACAATGAATGCTGCTAAGCAAACTTTTGGAAATAGCAAGAGAGAGCTATCTGTACGGTGCTAATCACACTTTTCGGGGGAACATATTTTTTTTATTTGTTTGTGTACATCACCATGGAGATATGAAAAGCTCTCTAAGTGTCTTGGTCTTCTGTAATATATTTATGAAAACATCACAGCTCACAAGGTGTGTTTATAATTAGCATCTGAGCACATGACCATGCCCTCAGCGATGAGAAGGTGGGTGAAGGCGAATCAAATAAAAGTAATTTGGTCTGTACTGCCTGAAGTGAATTAGCATGATCGAAACATTCTGGCCAATATTTGAAATCTGTCTTAGTATTATCTGTCTGGTCACTTATTCCTTTAATCAGTGAGCCACAATGCATGAATTATGCATTTATGTACTTTAAAGTAATCAATTGGTATATAATGATATAACTGCCAATTTTATGATGTTATCACTTTCAAACTGGATAATAAATTGCCATTTTCAAACCATGTTATTGGAAGAGGTACTTTTAGAAGAATAATTTATCTTGATAAGATTGGTTATATTAAATTTGAAAATACAGTTATTGAAATTTGCTTTTATATAAAGGAAGCAGCATTTGTCAAAGATATTGTATGGGATACACCAAAAAAGCTCTCAGGTTAATCCTTAGTTTAAAAATGATAATCAATTTGTATTCAACTTTTAATTAATTTGAAAACTCCTGAGGGAAGTGAGAAAAGTTCATATCATGCTTATTTTATAAATAGTGAATTTAAAATTTGTGTCTCTGTATACTTTAAAATGGTAACTTTAAATTTAATTTTGAAATCTATTTTTTCTTTACCAGTCATTCTTCTTTTTTTAACCTGTTCCTCTTTTCTCACAAGGATGTAAACAGATGTTGGTAAAATGAATCGGCCAACTCCCCCACCACCACTTTCTGAGGAAGATTTTAGACATGAACTTATTTACTATTTACTGATTCTATTCCTTTTGAAAGAAAGAATGTAAGTTTTCATAATTAGTAGGTTCTTTATTTTTCAATAACCTGGGCCTTAGGTTAAACAGAAAAATGTGACATGGGTTTAGACACAATGAAAGGATGTTGGTAGAGATACATGGTATTTCAGAAAGGTCTGACAAGAATGAAGTTAATAGGAAAAGTATTCTTTCTTTCATATGTGATATAGTTGAATGGGTTGACTCGAGGACGATGTCAAGTTTAGATTTTTCAAGAGTTGCTTCCTTTTTGGCGACCCTGTGACAACACCAGCTCTGGTGAAGAAATTAAACTGGAGTTGGAGGAACCAAATCACTATTGTTCATGGAAGGAAAGCCATTCACCTGTAGAACTCATCTGATGTGTGAAGTACTACTCAAACTTTCTAGACACTATAAGGAATTAGAGGAAATTTCAAATGAGTGGGTATACCAAAGAGAATGAATAAGGGTGCAGTAGGAAGAAAAAGAGAATTTTGAGTGGAGGGGCCTGTCACATGAGACAAATTTATAAACAGATATGTCTGTCAAAATGTCTTAATACAAATACTAAATTAGCTAACTTATTACAAAAACTACATGAATTAACTCATTTAATCCTTACAAAAACCCAACAAAGTCGGAATGATAATCTCCACTTAGTACATTAAGAAACTGAGGCAGAGAGAGATGAAGTCACTCATCCAAGGTCAAAGGGCTGTTTGAACTCAAATAGCTCAGCTCCGAGTCTTTGGAAACCATTGTGCTATTCTCTCTGCTAAACTGTACTCTCTGAACTCTTAACCTTTCTGATCTGGCTGGCTCTGAAGTTACATCTTTATATAAAAGAAGAGCAAATAATGACGGTCCACTCAATATGTGCCACAGGTTCTATCTGCGAAGAACTAATTATGTGCTTTACACGTCTTAGTTATTTCATCTTCATAACAACCTTGTGAAATCAACCCATTATTCATACTCTACAGATGATTATCTGTTCAATATCACATAATGAGTAAAAGATAGACCCAGAATTGAAGATTGTGTGATTTCAGACAGCTCAAGTGGTAAAGAATCTGTCTTCCAATGCAGGAGTCACAGGAGACGTGGGTTTGATCCCTAGGTTGGGGAGAGCCCCTGGGGTAGGAAATGGTGACCCACTCAAACAGTCTTGCCTGAAAAAATCCCATGGACAGAGGAGCCTGGCAGGAGATAGTCCAAGGGATCACAAAGAGTTGGACATAACTGGGCACACAGGCGTTCCAAGTTTACCATTCAGCTTCTGTTTTCCAGAGTCTGATTCATGGGTCTGGGGAAACCAGATAGGATGCAAGGGGGGCTGGGAAACGAGAGAACTGAAGGGACTCTTATGGCATCTGTGACATTAAAGCTTCTATCGTTGTTGTTTCAGAGAGGTATAGGACTGAGAAAGTTCCACAGAAGGTCCCTGAGGGAGGCAATAAAAATATACTTCCTCACTACTTGTATATCATCTAACAAAAATACAAAGAAAGAGAAAACCCCAGCAAGACAGAACTCACGGATAGTTACAATAGATAGTTCAGTCGCTCAGTCGTGTCCGACTCTTTGCGACCCCATGAATCGCAGCACGCCAGGCCTCCCTGTCCACCAACTCCCGGAGTTTACTCAAACTCATGTCCATCGAGTTGGTGATGCCATCTAGCCATCTCATCCTCTGTTGTACCCTTCTCCTCCTGTCCCCAATCCCTCCCAGCATCATGGTCTTTTCCAATGAGTCAACTCTTTGCATGAGGTGGCCAAAATATTGGAGCTTCAGCTTCAGCATCAGTCCTTCCAATGAACACCCAGGACTGATCTCCTTCAGGATGGACTGGTTGGATCTCCTTGCAGTCCAAGGGACTCTCAAGAATTCTTCTCCAACACCACAGTTCAAAAGCATCAATTTTTCGGCGCTCAGCTTTCTTCACAGTCCAACTCTCACATTCATACATGACCACTAGAAAAACCATAGCCTTGACTAGACGGACCTTTGTTGGCAAAGTAACGTCTCTGCTTTTTAATATGCTGTCTAGGTTGGTCATAACTTCCCTTCCAAGGAGTAAGCATCAATTTCATGGCTGCAGTCACCATCTGCAGTGATTTTAGAATCCCCCAAAATAAAGTCTGACACTGTTTCCACTGTTTCCCCATCTATTTGCCATGAAGTGATGGGACCAGATGCCATGATCTTATTTTTCTGAATGTTAAGCTTTAAGCCATAAATATCATAGTGCAGGTGACAATAAATTTTCAGGAAGACTGCAGAGAGAGAGAGTTCTATAAAGGTGGTCAATACAGTAGTTTCTCTTATATTCATGTGGGATATGCTCCAAGTCTTCCAGTGGATGCCTGAAAGCAAGGATAGTACTACACCCTATATATGCTATGCTATGTTTTTATCCTATATATTCATGCTTGTGATAAAGTTTGATTTATAAATGAGGCATAGTAAGAGATAAGCAGCAATAACATAATAAAATGGAATGATTATAATATGTAGTAGAGAAAGTTAAATAAATGTGGTCTCTAGCAATTAAAAATCATTAAGTTATTTATTTCTGGAATTTTTTCATATAATATTTTTGGACCACTGCTGACCACAGGTAACTCGAACCATAGAAACCAAACCCATAGAGTAGGAGTGGGAGGCTACTGTATTAAAACAAAGTGCAGTGAAAGATGGAAGAAAGATTTGGTTCGGCTAGGATGTTTCAAGCAAAGAAGATAGGTTTTTGCCTAAGAATCAAGTGGTTAAGCATACATTTTAGAACTAGGTCAAGTCAGGCAAGAAGCAAAGGATAATCCATATTGAGGGAATAGCATGAGTATAGTCACAGAGATGCAAGAAAGCCTGAATCCTTCCAAGAATTGCCATGAAGACAGAATGGCTAAGATATCTGAGCATATGGGTAAGTAGCAGGAGATGAGGTAGCAATAGTAGGAAGGGGCTAGATTGAAATTTTTAAATATGCTTATTACCAAAGGTCTTAGACTTTTCTCTTGGTGATAGGAAGTCAATAGTGAGTTTAAATGAAGGCAATTACATAATCCAAAATGAGTTAAAAACAAAACAAAAACAACTCTTAGAAGGATGGTGGAAAGTGAAATTGGAAACAGAAAAATCATTGCAAGCAAGATACAGTTGCAAGCTTAACTAAAACCATGGGAATAAATAGGAAGAAACTAATTTGAAATAAATTATAAGATTTAATATCATAATTCATTAATTCAACAAACATTTAATAACCGAATATTTTGAGCCAGGCAAAATGCTAGGTATTTTAAGATGAAGAAGACAAGGGTAAATAAGATTCTATAATCAAGATGCTTATATCCTTAAGAAATTGGGGGCTAAGTAGACACAGGGAGGGACAGAGCATTGTTGCAGTATCTGAACTCTCTTCTTTAAAAATAGATTCTTTATAAAAGAATAAAAAGTCTTTATAAAATAGATTCTTGTCTGACCTACTAATATTTACTCCAATTTTGATAGCATTAAGAAGACTTAAGTATCTTAGCAATTATATTCATTTTTATTCTAATAAAAGTATTTATCCTATTTTAACAAAATTCCCTAAGATCTTGATATTTATGCTCAATAAACACCATCTTATTTTCTTAACAAGGATATAATCTCACTAATCCCTGATACTACGCAATGGTGTAATGTCAGATGTCCTGTTTTGCTTCTATGATTGCAATGGACAAGATAAACCTCTCCTGCTGAGTTTACAACCAAAAAGTGTTCCGAAGCATTTCAAAAGAATTAGTTGATCTTTGTGTCAACATATTTTCTTAATCTCACAGATTATGCTCACTCCATGAGAAGTTATTGCAGACCAAGAAGGTCGCATTCCTGAAAATTCTCTTGAGTTTGGTAATTATGTAACTAGGTGGTTCTTAATGCAAGGTAGTTAGACCTTTTCCCCAGGCGGCATTAGGCAATGTATGGAGACATGTCTTGGTTCTCACAGTGAGTGTCTGAGAGGCTGTTAGCATCTTATATGGTGGTTGGAGGGCAGGATGCTGCCCCTACCCTATAATTCAGAAGACAGTCCCTTGCAACAAAGAAAGATCTGACTCAAAATGTCAATAGTACCAAAACTGAGAACTTCTGAGGTATCCTCAGCTTGTTGGACCACAAGATGAAAATTCTTCTAGCTACTGCTTCTCTTTAAGTATAACAGAACAAATACTCTTATTGACTGACGTTCACAAGATAACCACAGAACCCTGCTAACCGAGGTGTTTTCTTACAGCACCAAATGTAAACTGCCCTATTTATATTTGTATGCTTCAAAAAAGTGTCCCACTTCTCTTGGTATAATTCGCTTACAAGAAATCACTCATCTCCCTGAACACCTAACATCAAGCCAAAGAACTGGTAGGTTTACTTCACTGGAGTGCTCAAAGGGACCCTGTGATGCACACGAATATCAGTAAAAATTCTGATTCTATTTCTCAAAATATCAGAGAAAATCACCAGAGCAAACTTAGCTCTCTGGCTTTCCAATGACTTTCCCTCTTATTAACCTGACAATGATTATTCTCGGCTAACTACAGGTTGCACTATCATCACTATATTTTATATACTCTATTAATAAGCCATTGGAAAAGTTTAGCTGGGATTTAATCAAGAAGAGGCTTGTAAATCAACCATAGTATTAGCTTGATAACTCTTGAAAGACCACAGATAATTTCATTAATACATTCATACACACATATACATATGTAAAGAGTTGTCATTAATTCCTTCATTATTACTCTCTAACTCTTCAGCATTCTAGTTTGACTACACAGCCAAAATACAGATCTGGATGGATCAGAACTGTATTAAAAACACATTTTAATCCTTTGTCCTTATGTTTTATTTAAACAGAAATGATGAGGTATTTGGTATACCCCTTCTATCTCAGTTTACTAGAAACACAAATTATTCCGCAGGCTAAATAATAGAAACATCCTTTGAATTTTGTACAAATTACTGTGACATATAATTAATCTTATTGCCAAGATCAAACAGGTTCAGTTACATATGTAACAGTTCAAATACATACATATAAAATCTACAGTTAAGGTGCGTGTCTGTGCTGTATCTCAGTTGAGTCCGACTCTTTGCGACCCCATGGACTGTAGCCTGCCAGGCTCCTCTGTCCATGGAATTTTCCAGGCAAGAATACAGGAAAGGGTTGTCATGTCCTACCCCAAAGGATCTTCCCCACCTAGGGATCAAACCCATGTCTCCTGCATCTCCTTCCTTGGCAGGTGGATTCTTTACCACTGAGTCACCTGGCAAGTTCCACAGTTATGGTATGGTTGAGAAATCAACTCTGGTTAAGTGAAATATGCACACAACTAAAAGAAAAAAAAATTGTTTTCACAGTTCTTGAGAAGTATTTCCAAAGAGCTTCATTCATTCCTTTTTTGTCTGCCAGCAGTTTCTGCAGAGTGAACATCTCTGAATCCCTCTGATTTAAAACCGAGTGGTACCCAAGGATCACAGGCTTCAGGCATATGTTATGCTATTAGTTTGCAATTATAGACAATGACAAAGTAGCACTGAATCTGTAAAGAGATCAGAGCTCGCCGACCTTTCAAATGAACTCCTAATACTGCATTTCATTTTTATTCTCTCTCATTTAAAAACTCAAGTGGAGCCTTATATGTCTTTATTTCAGGTTTCACTACATAATATGCTTTTAAAAATTTCAACGGAGAAAGGCAGCTTGATATTTTGTTCTACAGCATGTTTTGTAGAGGGATTCTATTTTTGCGTTTTTAATAGCTCCCAGTAGTTGAGTGTTTGCCAAGACTTGTCAGGGTCCCAAAGGGGAGAATCTCAGTTAGCACTTAGATTTAGGCTAATTTGAAGCCCTGAAGAGCAATTCTAAGTGTTGGTGGGCCCATGAATCATCTGGGATATTATGTAGCCAAAGCTAGCTATAAACAATACTGCAAGGTGGTTTGCATTCTGGGTAGACATGTGACCAGCCAAAATTTGAAGGCTCAATTCTTTTGAGAAACAAATGAGTTTATTAGGCTACAATGCTTTGGTTTTGATTCAGTAAGCTATGTGTGGAAGCCAGACACATGTGTTTTGAAGAAAAATCTCCTCCATGTGTCTCCGATATGCTACTCCAGTGTTCAACAATTATCTTGAAACAAAAAGCTTATCTGTGTTTGCTATCCAGAACATTATGTTTATATACATATTGACACAAGAATATTAGAGTCAATTTTAAATGTTTTGAATAAAATTTAGTATGTTTTGGGAGTTTGGAGAAAAATTAATTTCTAGGCTATGTTAAGTCATATTTAACCTAAATGGCAAATGATTGGAGACTTCTCTGTAAAGAAGGTGGACTATGGGTCCTGGAGAATTATCTCAGTGATTTTCTAAAGAATAAGTCTTGGAATCGGGTCAAACATGCCTGAACCTATAAAATATACTTTTTCTTCATCTGAGGTATTTCCTTGGGGTTATGTAAAGCTCATTTAAAGGACAGCGCTAGATAGGTTGCCATGGTCTATTGGCAATGCTACATCAATTACATAAAATATTTCATATCTACAGGAGATATCAACAGGATGTCTTTAAAAGAAATATTATTGCTTTTTAATATTTGTACAATAAATTTACTCTAACATGTGATATTCTTTCCCTCAAAAATATAGAATCAAAATAGTCTTTTGAGATGAACAGCTAGAAAGTCACTAAATCACAATGTTGCAGAGTCCCATGAGGATGTCAGTAGAGTATGTATTCATATATTAAATATATGGTTGAATCTGCTTGGACTCTCCCCAGAGTGTTCTTGAGTCCCCAGGAATACTGAGTATTGGTTCAGTTTTTAGTTATCTGGTAGATCTCCCAAGAATATGTGTCTATACTGTGAATGTTGAAGATGCTAAATACAACTGTCATGCAACTAGCTGCTTTTTTTGAAAAAAGCAAATAAACTGCAATTTTCATATCATTTGCAAGTTGAAAAAGAGTATACATTAATTGAAAATAATATTCAAAAAATATAAAATTGAATATTTTCATAATATTTTCCACCTGCTATGATAAATTTTTATTAACAATTCAGAATTGCTGAAGGATTGACTGTAGGTTTTTCATACAGCTATATATCAGTAAAGAATTAAATTTCAAATGCCACAGACAAAAAACAACAGTAGTATAAAAGATATTTTTCTCTCATGAAAAAGTCTGGATACAGGCAATTGAGTTTTGCTCAATAAAGTTCTGAGACATTCAGGCTCCTTGTATCTTTTTTATCTAACTTTATTGAAGTAGAGTTGAGAATTAAAATTGTATATTTTTAATGTATATTTTATTTTATTTTATTTTATTTTTTGGGGGGTATAGGGTACTTTTATTGATGGTACAGGACAAGGCAGAGCTCCCTAAGCCCCTCCCCTTCCTCAGCGCCTTGGGGATGGAAACTGTGGAGGTCGGGAGATTCTCAGTGTGGTGGAGGATCAGGTGGGGCAAGGACTCCCCAGCAGCTGAGGAATACTCTCTTCCTCTCGTGCTCATGCCGGGGCTGGGGGTCCAGGGACCTTACTCCTTGGAGGCCACGTGGACCATGAGGTCCACCACCCTGTCGCTGTAGCCGAATTCATTGTCATACCGGGAAATGATCTTCACAAAGTGGTCGTTGAGGGCAATGCCAGCTCTAGCATTGAAGGTAGAAGGGTCAGTGTCGCTGTTGAAGTCGCAGGAGACAACCTGGTCCTCAGTGTAGCCTAGAATGCCCTTCAGAGGGCCCTCTGACGCCTGCTTCACCACCTTCTTGATCTCATCATACTTGGCAGGTTTCTCCAGGCGGCAGGTCAGATCCACAACGGACACATTGGGGGTGGGCACGCAGAAGGCCATGCCAGTGAGCTTCCCGCTGAGCTCAGGGATGACCTTGCCCACGGCCTCAACAGCGCCAGTAGAAGCAGGGATGATGTTCTGGGCAGCCCCTCAGCCATCATGCCACAACTTCCCGGAGGGGCCATCCACGGTCTTCTGGGTGGCAGTGATGGCGTGGACGGTGGTCATGAGTCCCTCCACGATGCCGAAGTGGTCATGAATGACCTTGGCCAGGGGGGCCAAGCAGTTGGTGGTGCAGGAGGCATTGCTGACAATCTTGAGGGTGTTGTCATGCTTCTCGTGGTTCACGCCCATCACAAACATGGGGGCATCGGCAGAAGGTGCAGAGATGATGACCCTGGTGACCAGGCGCCCGATGCGGCCGAATCCGTTCACTCCGACCTTCACCGTCTTGTCTCAGAGATGCGGCTGGCACAGCACGAAAGTTACGGCTCTCTGTCGACCAGGCAGGAGCAGAGAGCTTAATGTATATTTTTAACTTGATGTATTCACCATGAGCAAGGTAATTAACACATCCATCACCAACAGGGATATCATCTCCATTTTCAGAAAAAGTCCAGATTCAATAAGTTCTCTCCATCTGTAGATATCAAGTCAGCAGGAAGGAGGACTAGGTAAAGGGGTTAAAGAAACAGAGGTGGAAACAACTATCTCAGACAAAGATTTAGGAAAATCGCTACATGTCTCTTCGGCATACCATGAACTGGCCATATTTTTTGTTTAAACTAGCTATATGGGAAGCTGCAAAATGTTACCAACTAAAATTTGGGGTTCCATCCCTTTGAGAAAATCAGAGAATAAATTTTTGGGAAAAAAAGTTTATTTTTTCTGACATGAGCCTCTAGCATGAGATATTATGATAGATACATGATAGATCTTCAGAAAAAAATGTAGAAGTAACTTTTATGTACTAACACAATGAACGTTAAGTACATTGGAATTGTTTTTCAGTTGCTAATTCATTCTGACACTTTGCAATCCCATGAACTGCAACCCAGACAGGCTCTCCTGTCCTTCACCATTTTGCTGGAGTTTGATCAAATTCACGTCCATTGCTTCAGTGATATCATCCAATCATCTCATCCCTGTTGCTCCATTCTCCTCTTGCCCTCAATCTTTCCCAGCATCGGGGTATTTTCCAATGGTTCTTACTACTTTAGAGGTTTGAGATATCATATGTAATGACATCAAGTCTATGTGAAAACAATCCTCACCAGTGGTATCTTAGTTTTTGTTTAAATACTTCAAGTAAAAAAAATATGTATATATATATATTTTTTGAAAGACCATTTTTGCATTGATTTCAAATGTTTTAGATGCTCTTAATTTCCAATCATTCATTCTAATACTCCCCTTCAACATAATGACAAAAAGTATTTTCTTTCTTATGAAGAATTTTTTTTAATATTAGGGAAGGGCTGCTTGTGCCCCTTGAGTCTCATCCCACAATCACCGTCAAGCCAAATAATCTACTTTTCGTGGAGACAAATTTCAGATTCATTATCATCAAATTAATCTCTTTGCTTTAGATTTCTTGATATTAGTATTAAATCAATCTTAACATCTGATTCAACAATATTCATCCTAAAGCACAAGGCATTCTTCATTTCTTCTTTCTCCCTAATTCAAGTTGAAATAGACATAGCAAAAATGGCCTGCCAGCTGCTCACAGTACGCTCCGCCTTTCAGTCCCAACCCACCTAGTTCCCTCTGCTTAGATGGAGACTGTGTCATATGACAAAAAATGTGACTCACGATTACTTTTACAGTTCATTTGCCCTGTGTCCTCTAGCATTAAGCCTCATGATTCTGACAAGAAAACCATCACCTGGCTCCATTTCCTATTCTGTTGGATGTCAATTTAACATGACCATAGGGACTGTTCATCAGCCTCTGAAATTTCCAGGAAGAGGCTTTTTTATTTTTTGCTTTTCCTTTAAATCATTTAAACTATTTTTTTTTAAATTTTTTTTTTAAACTATTTTTAAACAACTTGAAAATAACATTTTAAATAATTATGCTTAATAATATAATGTATGTACACACATTGATGTATTAATGCACAGATATATGCATATGTGCATATATAAGCACTAATTCCTAGGTGGGAGAATTTGTTAATTAATCACCCTTAACAGTAAAATAGCTTGCCATTAGTCAAGCCTCAGGTTAATTAATTCACCAGATGATGAGTGATATAAGTCCAAGTGCTTTCTTCCTAACTACTTACTATTCCATCCAGAAGACATGCTCAATATATCACCCATTGAGCAGCCAAGCTTCTGCATCTATAGATGCTGAATTTTAGCACCAGATCTGATACCAGTTTCTTGGAATAAAAGATATGGAATGTAATTTTTCTTTGGCGTAGACCTATTTAAAGTTGGTGAGAAGAGTTGGACCATTTAGTATTGAACAAATGAACAATTTAGGGAACAGCTACCGCCTCCCAGCAAGGTTGAAGTAGATTTCTTCTAAATAATAGCAACCAAACAGTACAGTCAGTGAAGTCTGCATGCCTGTAAGCATGACATTCTTAACAGCTCCACCTCATAAAATAAGTCACTGAAATGTTTCTTTCAGGTAATTTTTAGGTAAATTGAATGTTTGACCTTGTGTCAATTGCTCCATTCTTGTCCTTGCCTAAGTGTCACTTGGTGACTGGCTCCAGCTTAAGGAGCAGTAGGGAAGATAGAAATCAAAACTTTAGACACCAACTTTCAAATCTTTCTGATACCTTGTTCTCAAACTCCAGTCTGATATATCTAACTGCTTATTCAACATTCTACACTGGGATATGACAGTAGTGAGAATTTCAGGATGATTCCCATGACTTTCACCTTTTCATTCTCTCCTACTTCAATGTTACTTCTCTGATTATGTTCTTATGTTGCAAAAAGAAAAATTATATGAGTGGAACTAAACAAGTCATAGTAGATCTTTAAAAGCAGAGAGCTTTCTCTAGCCGGCAACAGAAGAAGAATGCAGGTGGTGAAGTCAGAGAGATGTGAGTCAAGAGAAGAATCTGATGGAGCATTAATGTGATGAAGATGGAAGGACCAGGAACAATGACTAGAGAGAGACCGCTCCCATAACAACCAGCAAGTCTATAGGCACCTCAGTTCTACAACCACAAGGAACTGAGTTTTGATAACAACCTGAATTAACCTAGAAATGGATTATTTCCCATAATCAACAAATAAGAGCCCAGTTTGTATAGATCCTTGATTTTTGCATTGTGAAACCTTTAGCAAAGGACCCATCTGGACTTCTGACCAAAGGAAATATGAGCTAATAATTGGATACCATTTTAAGAGACTAAGATAGTGGTAATTTGTCATGCATCCTTAGACAAGTAACACAGAAATCTAATAAGTATCTCAAACTTAACCTGTTAAATAAACAGCTCCTGGTATTTCCTCTCAGTCATGTTTCTATAGGTTTTTGCTTTTATTTAATGGCAGCTTCATAATTACATCTGCTCAGGCAAGAAAATTTGGATATAATTCTCAAATCCTCTCTTCAGTTCAGTTCAGTTCAGTTCAGTCACTCAGTTGTGTCCGACTACTTGCGACCCCATGAATCACAGCATGCCAGGCCTCCCTGTCCATCACCAACTCCCAGAGTTTACTCAAACTCATGCCCATCGAGTTGGGGATGCCATCCAGCCATCTCATCCTCTGTCGTCCCCTTCTCCTCCTGCCCACAATCCCTCCCAGCATCAGGGTCTTTTCTAGTGAGTCAACTCTTCAAATGAGGTGGCCAAAGTATTGGAGTTTCAGCTTCAGCATCAGTCCTTCCAATGAACACCCAGGACTGATCTCCTTTAGGATGGACTGGTTGGATCTCCTTGCAGTCCAAGGGACTCTCAAGAGTCTTATCCAACACCACAGTTCAAAATCATCAATTTTTCGGTGCTCAGCTTTCTTCACAGTCCAACTCTCACATCCATACGTGACCACTGGAAAAACCATATCCTTGACCAGGTGGGCCTTTGTTGGCAAAGTAATATCTCTGCTTTTTAATATGCTATCTAGGTTGGTCATTACTTTCCTTCCAAGGAGTAAACGTCTTTTAATTTCATGGGTGCAGTCACTATCTGCAGTGATTTTGGAGCCCACAAAAATGAAGTCTGACACTGTTTCCACTGTCCCCCATCTATTTCCGATGAGGTGATGGGACCAGATGCCATGATCTTAGTTTTCTGAATGTTAAGCTTTAAGCCAACTTTTTCACTCTCCTCTTTCACTTTCATCAAGAGGATTTTTAGTTCCTCTTAACTTTCTGCCACAAGGGTGGTGTCATCTGCATATCTGAGATATTTCTCCCAGCAATCTTGATTCCAGCTTGTGCTTCTTCCAGCCCAGCGTTTCTCATGATGTACTCTGCATATAAGTTAAATAAGCAGGGTGACAATATACAGCCTTGAGGTACTCCTTTTCCTATTTGGAACTAGTCTGTTGGTCTATGTCCAGTTCTAACTGTTGCTTCCTGACCTGCATAAAGATTTCTCAAGAGGCAGGTCAGGTGGTCTGGTATGCCCATCTCTTTCAGAATTTTCCACAGCTTATTGTGATCCACACAGTCGAAGGCTTTGGCGTAGTCAATAAAGCAGAAATAGATGTTTTTCTGGAATTCTCTTGCTTTTTTGATGATCCAGCGGATATTGGCAATTTGATCTCTGGTTTCTCTGCCTTTTCTAAAACCAGCTTGAACATCTTGCAGTTCTCGATTCATGTATTGCTGAAGCCTGGCTTGGAGAATTTTGAGCATTACTTTACTAGCGTGTGAGATGAGTGCAATTGTGTGGTAGTTTGAGCATTCTTTGGGATTGCCTTTCTTAGGAACTGGAATGAAAACTGACCTTTTCCTGTCCTGCGGCCACTATTGAGTTTTCCAAATTTGCTGGCATATTGAGTGCAGCACTTTCACAGCATCATCTTTCAGGATTTGAAAAAGCTCAACTGGAATTCCATTACACCCACCAACTTTGTTCATAGTGATGCTTTCTAAGGCCCACTTGACTTCACATTCCAGAATGTCTGGCTTTAGGTGAGTGATCACACCATTGTGATTATCCGGGTTGTGAAGATCTTTTCTCTACAGTTCTTCTGTGTAGTCTTGCCACCTCTTCTGATTATCTTTCTGCTTCTGTTAGGTCCATACTCTTTCTGTCCTTTATTGTGTCCATCTTTGCATGAAATGTTCCCTTGGTATCTCTAATTTTCTTGAAGAATCTCTAGTCTTTCCCATTCTGTTGTTTTCCTCTATTTCTTTGCATTGATCACTGAGGAAGGCTTTCTTATCTCTCCTGGCTATTCTTTGAAACTCTGCATCAAATGGGAATATCTTTCCTTCTCTCCTTTGCTTTTCACTTCTCTTCATTTCACAGCTATTTGTAAGGCCTCCTCAGACAACCATTTTGCCTTTTTGCATTTCTTTTCCATGGGGATGGTCTTGATCCCTGTCTCCTGTACAATGTCACGAACCTCTGTCCATAGTTCATTAGGCACTCTGTCTATCAGATCTAGTCCCTTAAATCTATTTCTCACTTCATAAGGGACTTGATTTCAGTCATACCTGAATGGTCTAGTGGTTATCCCTACTTTCTTCAGTTTAAGTCTGAATTTGGCAATAAGGGGTTCATGATCTGAGCCACAGTCAGCTCCCAGTCTTGTTCTTGCTAACTGTATAGAGCTTCTCCATCTTTGGCTGCAAAGAATATAATCAATCTGATTTTGGTGTTGACCATCTGGTGATGTCCATGTGTAGAGTCTTCTCTTGTGTTGTTGGAAGAGGGTGTTGACTATGACCAGTGCGTTCTTTTGGCAAAACTCTATTAGCCTTTGCCCTGCTTCATTCCGTATTCCAAGGCCAAATTTGCCTGTTACTCCAGGTGTTTCTTGACTTCCTACTTTTGCATTCCAGTCCCCTATAATGAAAAGGACATCTTTTTTGGGTGTTAGTTCTAAAAGGTCTTGTCGGTCTTCATAGAACCATTCAACTTCAGCTTCTTCAGCGTTACTGATTGGAGCATAGGCTTGGTTTACTGTGATATTGAATGGTTTGCCTTGGAAATGAACAAAGATCATTCTATCATTTTTGAGATTGCATCCAAGCACTGCATTTCGGAATCTCTTGTTGACTATGATGGCTACTCCATTTCTTCTAAGGGATTCCAGCCCACAGTAGTAGATATAATGGTCATCTGAGTTAAATTCACCCATTCCAGTCCATTTTAGTTCACTGATTCTTAGAATGTCGACATTCACTCCTGCCATCTCCTGTTGGACCATTTCTAATTTGCCTTGATTCATGGACCTAACATTCCAGGTTCCTATGCAATATTGCTCTTACAGCATCAGACCTTGCTTCTATCACCAGTCACATCCCCAACTGGGTGTTGTTTTTGCTTTGGTTCCATCCCTTCATTCTTTCTGGAGTTATTTCTCCACTGATCTCCAGTAGCATATTGGGCACCTACTGACCTGGGGAGCTCCTCTTTCAGTATCCTATAATTTTACCTTCTCATACTGTTCTTGGGGTTCTCTTGGCAAGAATACTAAAGTGGTTTGCCATTCCCTTCTCCAGTGGACCACATTCTGTCAGACCTCTCCGCCATGACCTGACCATCTTGGGTGGTCCCACATGGCATGGCTTAGTTTCATTGAGTTAGACATGACTGTGGTCCTGTGATGAGATTGGCTAGTAAATCCTCTCTATGAAATCCACCTCAGATTTGTTGAATCAATGTCTATAAAATATCCATAATTTAATCTATAAAATATCTAGAATATCCACTATTCCAGTCTCATCTGAGCCACTGACTTCTAGACCACCTTCTTCCTACATATATTGTTAACACAGCTGATAGACTAAATCTTTTAAAAACTTCAGTCATATCACATCTTTCTCTGCATCATCTACCCCTTTAACTTAGAGTAAAAGCCAAAGCTCAGGCAATGACCTGAAACATTTTTCATGATCTGTCCTTTACCCGTCCAGTTTGACTTCATCTTTTCTTATTCTTCTCACTCACCCTGCACCAGTTTTCCTGGTCTCCTTAAAAGTAAAAGAATCATGTCGAAGAAAACATGTTTGCTTTAGAGTGTTTGTTCTAATGGTTCTTTTATTTTTAACTTCAGCTCATCAAATCCATCATTTGCTTCAGGCCTTTGCTCAGATTCATCCTCTCAATGACATGCATGTCTACTACCCTAGAAGCATGATGTCTATCCTCACTCCTAGCACTCTAGATCTTCCATATTTTTTAAAATTTTCCTATAATATGTCTTAACTTTCAAAATGCTGTTTACTTTACTTCTTTACTGTGTTTTGTATTTATTTCCAATTTACTCCCAAATAGAATATAAACTGCTTGAAAACAGGTGTTTTTGTTATTAATCATTTTATTCACTGATGTATGTGTCTAAAGCACTTGCATATTTACTAAGCTTACAAAAGAAGCTCAGTAAGTATTTGTTAGCAAATGAATGAAAGGCAAGCACTCTGGGACACCTACGAAAGGAGACCACCACTTACAGATCTGAAACTCTGGATCACTTCTGACAAGGCATGTTCAAAGGGATGCTGAATGATGGTTGTGAAGCTAGAGTTGCCGTGAACACATTAATCTAGCCATAAACCTAATTTCCACAAATAACAAAGTCTGATATTGCATCTCCATTTTGCATGTTGGTGATAGAAAATTACATGCATTCCTGGCTCTACTACTCATTAGCAGTGAGATTCTGATAAAATTTTTTAATCATTCTGTGTCTAATAGTCTTTATTTTTTAAAATCAAGGTAACAAATATATCCTAGGGGACTGTTTTGAAGTTAAAAGAGATCACAGATTAAAACTGTGGGGCAGGAGTAGGTACTCTAAGAATATTAGGTTTCTCCCAGCCTGTGTATTCTTTGACTTCAACTTGTTGAATGATTGCCAAGAGGCTGAATCCATCTAAATGATTCCATCTGATTCCATGTCCTCTATTTTAGGGGATTTTTCAAATACTGTCCCTCATCCTGATTCCAGA
This sequence comes from Muntiacus reevesi, assembly GCF_963930625.1. NCBI lineage: Eukaryota > Metazoa > Chordata > Mammalia > Artiodactyla > Cervidae > Muntiacus > Muntiacus reevesi. Next base: position 30,457,215 of record NC_089269.1, read on the forward strand.
ATGAGGCTCAGAATAAGGTTCGTAGAGATGTAATTTAGAGACCTCACATCTACCTCCAGAGTTTTAGTCTGAAACCTCAAGTTTCCTGGGTCTGTCCCTGAATGAAATTTACCCTGCATAATTCACTCTCATCTCCACTGACTTCTCTCCCTCCCCGCTTACTCTCTCTCCTTTACTTTCGCCCCCACCCTTGTACAATCCCGCCTAACTCTTTGTGTCCCTGCAAAGCTCCTGGACCAGGTCTTCGCACTGAGGACTACTCACTTAAGGAGTGACCCACACTTCTAGCTCCACGTGATGGCTTATTGTGGAGAATACTGTAGTATCTCATGAACTTTATTCCTTTGTTTCAGGCCTGGAATAGGGAGGATTTTTTCCGGGAACCCTTACTGTGGTCTCTGATGGCCTCCACCTGGGCTCAGTTCTTTAGGTATATCTTAAACTACATCTGCTCTGTGGAATAAATTCAGACAATCTATGTGATTATCTCTGCCCCTTGTTTATGCGTATATGCTCCTCTTTTATGGCTCTTATCATTTTAAAATTATATATATATATATGCATATATTATATATATGTATATATGTGTATTTATATGTATATATATGTGTATATATATGCATGTATATGATTTTATATATATATATATATATATATATATATATATATATATATATATATATATATGTTATAGCTCTCAGACAGGAACTAGAGCAATAGCTTGAAACACAGTTTCTCTTCTAAACACATTCCTTCATTTGCTTGTTTTTCTCATAAGACCCCTTCGGGAATTATAGTTTTTAGTGTTTTTCTCAAGAGAGACGTTTTTGTTTTTTGAGGTAAGAAATAAGCTTTCTTCTTTCTAAATCACTTTGAACTTTTTTTCCTAAGGACACTTCCTAGAGCTGAAGTTATAAACATCATTTCCTTCCCTGGAAAAAGATAATTAGGCATCATTTTAAAAAGAGTACTTTAAAGAGATTTAAGCAAAAGCATGCAGTAAGTGACATACCTTGACACATGGGTATAGTTCTAGACATGTGGAACTCGGCTATGGTATAATTATACAATGAGGAATTTCCATATTATAAAAATTAACATTTGGGTGGTCCAGTAGTGTCTTTCTCTGGGTTTATAGAGGTTGTCAGGGAGATGGAATGTTCTACTATGAGTATGGCACAATCATGGTGGGTATTTTTTAAAAGAGGATTCAGGGTGGGCGGCCCCTCCAGATTGATATATTAAGATCATGAAATCCAGTTTCAGAGAGGCAATGACTTGCTCTCAAAAATTATATAGCTGTTTATAGCCTTAATTGCCTCATCAATAAATAGAGAACTGTCTGTGTTTTTGCCATACTATTAAAAAATGTAAACATTTGGGTTCTTAAACCAAGACCACCCCATTTACCATCCCACATACAGTGTATGTTAGACAATTGTCTGTGTGAACTGACTGAAGGGCTCAAGGAGATAAACCTGTTATTCTGGGGCCTCCAATTCTGCTCCAGAAGAAATATCCCTTCATGTTTCACAACTGCTAACCCACTTTTTAATATTGTTAAGAATTTTTTTTCATGCAGTTTTAGGTTCACAGTCTAATTGAGAGGAAGGCACAGATATTTCCAACACACCTCCTTCCACAAAACATGCTTAGCCTACCCCATTAACAACATCACCCACCAGAGGGGAACACTTGTAACCACGGACTTCCTGGGCACATCATTATCACAAAGTCCGTAAGTTAGACTACGTAGTTGGTACTGTTAGGCGAAGCCCCAACTCCCAAGAAGTATCTTGAGTATGAAGTCTCTCGGGGGGCAGTTGTTAGGGGAAGTACACTGACTGAAACCGCCCACCCTGGCCAGGCACCATAGTAACCATTTGCATGAGTTGTTTTATGACAGGAGATCCTGCTAAGGAACAAGGAACTAATTAGCCTCCACCAACCGGAGGAGTTCAGGAAAGGTCAAAAGGAGACACCACATGTCTGACCACCTCCCAGAATCCTCTCTGGCATCCATCTTGACTTAACAAGGTGTGCATCACCAGGAAGGACTCTGAGTCACAATGACTGGCTAAAGACAACCCGGAAACTAATCCCAGCAACATAAAACCCGAAACTGCAAGCCATGTGACAGAGCTGTTCTCCTGGGTTCCCTTATCCAACTGCTCTCCACCTGGGTGCCCTTTCTCAATAAAATCTCTTGCTTTGTCAGAAGATGTGTCTCCTCAGACAATTCATTTCTGAGTGTTAGACAAGAGCCCAGTTTTGGGCCTTGGAAGTGATCCCCTTTCCTGCAACAGTACTATCCATTCTAAAAGTTTGGACAAACCTATGATGATGCTCGCATCATTATATCATCATACAGATTATTTTTACTACCTTAAACATCTTCTATACAAAAAATGATTTTTATGACCCAGATAATCAAAAAGGTGTGATCACTCACCTAGAGCCAGACATCCTGGAATGTGAAGTCAAGTGGGCCTTAGAAAGCACCACTACAAACAAAGCTAGTGGAGGTGATGGAATTCCAGTTGAGCTATTTCAAATCCTAAAAGATGAGGCTGTGAAAGTGCTGCTCTCAATATACCAGTAAATTTGGAAAACTCAGCAGTGGCCACAGGACTGGAAAAGGTCAGTTTTCATTCCAATCCCAAAGAAAGGCAATCCCAAAGAATGCTCAAACTACCGCACAATTGCACTCATCTCACATGCTAGTAATGTAATGCTCAAAATTCTCCAAGCCAGGCTTCAGCATTACATGAACCATGAACTTCCAGACGTTCAAGCTGTTTTAGAAAAGGCAGAGGAACCAGAGATCAAATTGCTAATGTCCACTGGATCATTGAAAAAGCAAGAGAGTTCCAGAAAAACATCTATTTCTGCTTTATTGACTATACCAAAGCCTTTGACTGTGTAGATCACAATAAGCTGTGGAAAATTCTGAAAGAGATGGGCATACCAGACCACCTGACCTTCCTCTTGAGAAACCTATATGCAGGTCAGGAAGCAACAGTTAGAACTGGACATGGACCAGCAGACTGGTTCCAAATAGGAAAAGGAGTACGTCAAGGCTGTATACTGTCACCCTGCTTATTTAACTTATATACAGAGTACATCATGAGAAATGCTGGGCTGGAAGAAGCAGAAGCTGGAATCAAGATTGCCAGGAGAAATATCAATAACCTCAGATATGCAGATGATACCACCCTTGTGGCAGAAAGTTAAGAGGAACTAAAGAACGTCTTGCTGAAAGTGAAAGAGGAGAGTGAAATGTTGGCTTAAAGCTCAACATTCAGAAAACTAAGATCATGGTATCTGGTCCCATCACTTCATGGCAAATAGATGGGGAAACAGTGGAAACAGTGTCAGGCTTTATTTTTCTGGGCTCCAAAATCACTGCAGAAGGTGATTGCACCCATGAAATTAAAAGACACTTACGCCTTGGAAGGAAAGTTATGACCAACCTAGATAGCATATTAAAAAGCAGAGACATTACTTTGCCAACAAAGGTCTGTCTAATCAGGGCTATGGTTTTTCCAGTGGTCATGTATGGATGTGAGAGTTGGACTGTGAAGAAGGCTGAGTGCCAAAAACTGATGCTTTTGAACTGTGGTGTTGGAGAAGACTCTTGAGAGTCCCTTGGACTGCAGGGAGATCCAACCAGTCCATCCTAAAGGAGATCAGTCCTGGGTGTTCATTGAAAGGACTGATGCTGAAGCTGAAACTCCAGTACTTTGGCCACCTCATGCAAAGAGTTGACTCCTTGGAAAAGACCCTGATGATGGGAGGTATTGGAGGCAGGAGAAGAAGGGGATGACAGAGGATGAGATGGCTGGATGGCACCCCCGACTCGATGGACATGAGTTTGAGTAAACTCTGGGACTTGGTGATGGACAGGGAGGTCTGGTGTGCTGTAATTCATGGCGTCACAAAGAGTCGGACACGACTGAGCGACTGAAATGAACTGAACTGAGTGTAACTATAGTATTTAAAGTTATTTTTTAAATCTTCCCTCTTTTGTCATAACCTGTATTCCATCAAGTCATCCAGTCACCTATTTTTTAAGACACTGAATACATAATGTGACTTCCAAGAAAGCAGCCAAATATTCAGGAGGTTAGGTGCTGGGACTGTATATAATTCCTTGAAGCATGGCCCTAATCCAGCATTAATGAATCACAGTCCCATAGTGAACAGGAAATATTTATACAATGCTGACTCTATGCCAATACTCAGGTAGGGTACTGGGGCAGGATAGAAAAATAGACAGTGGAATAGTAGAAGTATTTTAACAAACATAAATAAAATGCCATTGGAGAAAGGGGAAGGTGAGATTGATCTTAAATGCAGGAGGTGAGAAAAAAACACAATATTTAAAAAAGATGCTATTGAAATAGGTCCTCTGAGGGTATGGAGAATTGAAATTTGTATTAATGGTGGCAGGAATTAATTGAACAAAGAGATACAGAAATCTTGCATTAGTTTGCCATGGCTGCTCTAACAATTTTTTGTTGTTGTTCAGTCATTATGCCATGTCCCACTCTTTGTGACCCCATGGTCTGCAATGTGCCAGGCTTCCCGGTCCTTCACTATCTCTTAGAGTTTGCTCGAACTCATGTCCATTGAGTCGATAATGCCAAATTATTAATGCCACAAATGTGATAACTTAACAATAGGAACTTATTCTCTCGCAGTTTCAGAGACCAGAAGTTTGAAATCTAGTTGCCAGGGCAGGACCATCCGCCCTCTCACGACTGTAGGGAGAAGTCCTCCCTTGCCTTTTTCAGCTTCTGGTGGCCATCCACATTTCTAGGCTTCCTTGGTTTATGGCCAAAACTCTCCAATCTATGCCTTCATCACCACATTGTTTTGTCCCCTGTGTTTTGTTCTCCTCAGTGTGGGTCTCACAAGAACACAATCTCTTGTCATTGAATTCAGGGCCAACCCAAAACACCCATGTTGATCTCAGCTCCAGATCTTTAATTTTATTACATTTGTCAAGACAAGGTATCATTGATGAGTTTTAGGCTTCCCTGGTGGCTCAGATAGTAAAGAATATGCCTGCAATGCAGGTGACATGGGTACAATCACTGGATGGGGAAGATCCCTTGGAGAAGGGAATGGTTACCCACTCCAGTATTCTGTCCTGGGAAACCCCATGGACAGAGGAGCCTAATGGGCTATGTAACAGCCCATTGGGTTGCAAAGAGTTGAACACAATTGAACAACTATCACTTTCACTTCACTTTTTTTCCCCCAGGGATTTTAGGTGAATATCTTTGGGGGAACACATTTCAGCCTACAGCTAAAGGGAATAAACTTTATGCGTGGCTGTGTGACTGTTTAGTTGGGGGTTGATGCATGGTTCATGGTTCATGATCAGTCAGTAAGGGCAAGTCATTCTTTGAAAGATCTACAGAGTCCAGTCTTATACTAGCATTCCTTACCTTGATCTTGTTTTGAAAATCACTCATTTTAAAGCTAAAGAAGTGTGGTTATTGTAGAAACCCAACACTTCCTTCTTCATTTTTAAATGAGGTAATAGACTCAGGCTCAGGAAGATTAGACAATTTAGGCAAAGTCACATCAGCAATTAAGGGCACCTTAAGCAGCAAATTCAGATGCAAATACAGCCATTCAGCATTTAATGTCTTCTACATAAGAGCTTTTAAACTGCATTTTTCCTTTTCCCACAGATTATTGAAGGCAAACATCTCTCTCTCTCTCTCTCTCTCTCACACACACACACACACACACACACACACACACACACACACATACACACACACACACACACAGAGACACACAGAATTCAGGAGAATGGTATACACCATAACTTCATCAATGAGTCCTTAAAGGGTCAGTCATAAAGAAGATTCTCTTATAATTCTGAAACCGGAAGGAGGCAGGGCACAACCATTAAAAGCATGGCACCACCACTAAGAACAGGATATGCCATAAATTGCTCAGACCAACTAGGTCCAAGATGGTGGAAGATTTGACTGCCAGTAGACCTCCAGCCTAGAATGATAAATGACACACCCACGGGTTCCATGACAATTCTGAAACTGACCATAAAAGTCAACAGTGCCCCAATTCATGGAAATCCCACTCCTTTTCCAAGAATATTCCTCCCATTTGTTAGCCTATGAAATTATCCAGCCCTTAAAAACTAAGTCCCTCCACAGCCCAGGGCCACTCTAGCCTCTGAGGGGGCCCACACTCTGTGGAGCATATATCTTTCCTAATTTGCTTTCACTCTTTTATGTCTCATTCTTGAATTCTTTCCTGCCAGAAGCTAAGGACCCTCACTTGTTGGCCCATTCCTGGGATTCACTCAAGACCTTGAATGACCATCCTCTCACGCCCCAGTTTTCCTACAACTTCACTATGTCGTGGAGGCTTTTCACCTGTGGGAATCAAGGATGTACATATATTATAATATTTTCAATAACATATGGCAAGCAACTGAACATACACACATAGTGTACTTCCATGTTTACATATCGGCTTCAGAGAAATAAGAACTTTTTGAGGGCAGACTGCACAGCAACAGAGACAAGCTTTGCCTCCAAATCCATATCCCTTTAAGGAGACTCGTCCATATCCCTTTAGGAGACTGGTTTTGATGGCTATCAGAACATATGATTACCCTCCCAGTCCCCACTACCACAATAAAATTACTCTACAGTTTGAGATATAACTGTTTCAATAAGCAGTTTAAATTAAGAACGTTATTATGTTTCAGTCATGTTACTGGTGGAATGCATGAGTCAAAGTTCATAAATTCTTGTTTTGAATTTATGAATTTGGCTGTTCCAAGAATATTTCCTTAGTGCCTCTTTACCTGAGCTAGTGACTTAAACTTGACCTTATTCACAGACCTTCTCACCGTGAGCTGAGTAAGAAGGTCCTATCTGGATTAATGGCCTCCTGAATCTCACCTCTGATTTTCAGCAAGAGAAAAGTTTGGGAAATGTGACCTACCTATAAATAAAAGGTCTTAGAGGCATCAACACTCATGCAAAAACCACTTTTCATAAAGATACATTTTCACTTTTGTATTATTCTTCACTTTGAAGAAGCAAATTCATAATCAGAGTGCAAATACTTTTGCCCAGATCCATCTGACCATTCATTATCACCTGCAAGGCTAGTAGCCAGGTAAAAATCCAAGAAAAGTAATTCCAAATCTATGTACATTTTCTAGACAAATATTCCACCTGTCACAATATGCTACTTTTGGGGAAAAAACAGATGCTATCTCTTCACCTGCTGTGCAATATCATGGCACACAACTTCATGTGTCAGAGAGTCAGAGCAGGCATGGAATCACCAACTCTAGTGTGCAAAAGCAAAATATCAATATAAAAACCACAAAGCAGGCACCAGAGGAAATGATCTACATGGGAAGTGACATCTGGCTAATGTCTGGATGATGACTAATTGGGGTCATTTACAGTGACCTGGGTTCGATCCCTAGGTCAAAAGATCCCCTGGAAAAGGAGATGGCAACCAACTCTAGTAACCTTGCCTAGGAAACCCCATGAACAGAGGAGCCTGATGGGCTACAGTCCATGGGATCACAAGAGTCAGACATGACTGAGTGACTAAACCAACACCACCATAGTGAGGAAAGCCATCAGCTTAGTGATGGTGTTCTTTAAGCTACTGCATCAAACAGATGCAACACATCACATATAACTTGCTTATAGCCTCTTCCCAGCAGCACTTAGTCCTCCCCATGAAGCAGAGATAGTTATGTTCACCAAATATTTCACTTGTTCCCTACATTTTCTAGGCCTTTGGATGTTGAATGGAGCTCTATGCAACATGCACTAAAGTGATGTGTATAAATTCTGGACTGAGGAAAGGCATACGTGGGTTTCTCCACTTTTCTTCTGCCACAGGGGAAAGTGAGGACCAGTGCTTTACAAAGTATATCTCCAGGATGATGGCGCATTCGCCATATTGGATTTCTGAGTGATTAATGAAGTAGAACTATATGCATCCCCTCTGCTCAACTCACGCATGCACCATAAGCAAGAAATAAACTTTGGTTTTAAATGACTGAGATTTTCCTTTCTTCTAAATTCTCTGAGTCGAATATATAGAACAAATGCCACATCATGTTAAAAGGAAAACTGCGAGTAATAGAAAGAATGTGCTCAATCGTTCCAGTCATGTCTGAGTCTTTGCAACCCCATGGACCACAGACCTCCACACTCCTCTGTCTGTGGGATTTTCCTGGCCAGAATACTGGAGTGGATTGCCATGCTGTCCTCCAGGGGAATCTGCCTGACTCGGGGATCAAATATGCATTTCTTACATCTCCTGCATTGCAGGTGGATTCTTGATCACCGACACCCGGGAAGCCCAGAAAGAATAGGAACTCAAAAGAAAAAATAGGAGTGCAGAGAAAAGTCGTGTGTCTTTGACCTTGCAAATCCAAGGAACTTCTAACCCTACCAAAGTTTTAAAAGGTGATCCTGAAGCTATAGAGATATTTCTTGGGATCTTGGCCCTTTCAGAGGGTCACCCAGCAAACTCTCACATCCCTTACAGCTCAGGAAAGCCCAGCCTGTCTGGGAAAGGCCCTTCGGCCAATCAGTCAGGATCCATCAGAGCAGCTGCCCTGTTCTCCTCTTTGTCTGATTTTAACGTGCTTTTTTCTCCTCCTCATCTTTTTGGATTCAGAACCCCATTCTCGTGTACCAACTGGAATGGTTGCCTCTGTTCCCGCTCGCATGGAACATCTTTTCTGACTCACCTCCCAGCAGATGGGCCTGCGGAGTTTCTGCTTCAGTCTGGCCCCTCTGGCCTCTAGTGTCATTTCTGCCTCGCAAGGGAGGGCCTCCCCGCCTGTGCGGCTCTCTCATTTGAGGGATTAGATTTAGTTCCTTGATGAAAATGTTTGATTTTTCTGAACATTTATTTTGCCCTTTTGAAGGACACTCTTTCTAATTCTCATAAGAACACATGCTAGCCACCAGGAAGCCAGCTTCACTCCTGAGACCTTTTGGGTCTCAGCGGATTCCAGTTTGTGTTATTGCTGTTCCTGATTGCCTGCAGTTTAATACCCTTGTACAGTTTCCTTTTCTCCGATGAGAGAAGTGTAACGCCTAAGGAGACTTTTTTCTTCATTTTAAATTTTTTTTTTTTTTTTTTTTTTGTAAACTAAAGGTGACTTTGAAAAATTTAGTGTCATAACAAACTGAAGACAAATATAGTCTGAGAAAAAAAAAATGAGCACTTTCTGGCATATGACATTCAGAAACCTCATCTTCTGCAAATCATTAAATAGTACTGCTATTTGCCATAGTTATAGGTAATAAGGTAGGTTAATCAGATCTCTACAACAATGTAAATTGAAATAAAACCGTGATGTTAAGCTTGCTTTGATATTGGAAAAATAGAGAAATTGAAGGAATCCTATGAACTATTATACTTAAAAATCATTAAAAATTATTGTCTGTTTTTCAGTAAAATTTCTCCAAACTGCATGAAGGTCTTTTCCTTTCTTATTCAGAATGTGTGTTGAATTTGTCATTCTTTGTACCTTCATTTAAACTTGAAACCCAGATCATTCACTTGGATAATGCATACTTATTCACTTTGTCCTCAGTCCCTGATGACCCTTACAGGCCCTTCTCAAAGTCCAGTAGAAACTGAGAGAACAAGTGGACGAAAGAAATTCCATTCTTTAAGGGTAAGGGTTGCAGCTTTAAACATGTCTTTTCATTTTTAAGTTTGTATTTTATATAGGAGTATAGCCAATATACATGGGGTGACTGTACAAAAAAGATCTTAATGAACCTGATTATTACAGTGGTGTGGTCAGTCACCCAAGGTCAGATATTGTGGAGTGTAAAGTCAAGTGAACCTTAAGAAGCACTGTTGTTAATAAAGCTAGTGGATGCAATGGAATTCCAGGAGAATTATTCCAAACATTAAAGGATGATGCCATCAAGGTGTGGCATGTCACTAAACCTGGAAGACCTAGCAGTGGCCACAGGACTGAACAAGGTCAATCCTCCTCCCAATTACCAATAAAGATAGCACTAAAGAATGCTTTAATTGCACTCATCTCCTGTGCTAGTAAGGTTGTGTTTAAAATCTTGCATGCTAGGCTTCAGTATTATGTGAACCAAGAACTTCCAGATATCCAACCTGGGCTTAGAAAAGGCAGAGGAACCAGAGATCAAACTGCAAGCATTCACTGGTTCATAGAGGAAGCAAAATAGAAAAACATCAACCTCTGTTTCATCAATATGCTAAAGCCTCTGACTGCGTGGATCATACCAAACTGTGGAAAGCTCTTAAAGATTTGGGAATACCACAGCCCACACGTCTTTCCTGCCTCCTGAGAAACCTGTATGCAGTTCAAGAAGCAGCAGTTAGAACCCTGTATGGGACAACTGATTGGTTCAAGATTGAGGAAGGAGTACAACAGGGCTGTCTGCTGTCACCCTGTTTGTTTAACCAATATGCTGAGCACATCATGAGACTGTTGGACTGAGTGAGTTACAAACTGGAATCATGATAGAAGGGAGAAACATCAACAACCTCAGATATGTGGATGATACCACTCTAATGGTAGAAAGCTAAGGGGGACTACAGAGCCTCTGGATGAGGGTGGAGGAAAAGAGTGAAAGAGCCGGCTTAAAACTAAACATTAATAAAACTAAGATCATGATATCCAGCCCCATTATTTCATGGCAAATAGAAGGGGAAAAGGATGAAGTTGTGACCGGCTACCTCTTCCTGGGCTCTAAAATCACTGCAGATAGTGACTGCTGCCATGAAATCAGGTGATTGCTTTTTGGCAGGAAAGCTATGACAAAACTAGACAGGGTGTTGAAAAGTAGAGACATTACTCTGCCAAAAAATGATCATATATCGAGGTTATGGTCTTCCCAGGAGTCATGTATAGTTGTTAGAACTGGACCATAAAGAAGGCAGGGTGCTGAAGAATTGATGCCTTCAAACTGTGAGGCTGGAGAAGACTCCTGATAGTCGCTTATCAGCAAAAAGATCAAATCAGTCAATCTTAAGGGAAATCAACCCTGAATATTCATTAGAAGGACTGATGCTGAAGCTAAGCTCCAGCATTTTGGTTTTCTGATGTGAACAGCCAACTCATTGGAAAAGTCCCTGATGCTGGCAAAGATTGAGGGCAGAAGGAGAAGAGGGCATTAGAGGATGAGGTGTTTGGATGGCATCACTGATGCAATGGGCATGAACTTGGGCAAAGTCTGGGAGATGGTGAAGGACAGAGAGGCCTGCCATGCTGCAGTCCATTGGGTTGCAAAGAGTCAGACATGACTGGGTGACTGAACAACAATAATAACATAGCCAATTAACAGTGCTATGGTATTGTTTCAGGTGCACAACAGAGTGACTCATCCATACACATATATATCCATTATCCCTCAAACTCCTCTCCCATTCAAGCTGCCACATAACTTGGAGCAGAGTTCCCTGGCCTTTTTTGGTTATCTGTTTTAAATATAACAATGTGTGGATATGGGTTTGATCCCTGGTCTGGGAAGATCCCACAGGCTGCTGGGCAACTCAGTCTGCACACCACAACTACTGCACCTGTGTTGCAGAAACCCCTGTTTTGCAACAAGAGAAGTCACCTCAATGAGAAGCCTGGGCAGCACAACGGGAGAGTGGCCCCTGCTTTTCACAACTAGAGAAAGACCACACACAACAGTGGAGAACCAGCAAAGTCAAAATAAATAAATAAATATAAATATAGTAGTGTGCACATATAGATCTCAAACTCCCTAATTCTTCCTTCCTCCCTGGTTAAATATTTGCTTTTAATCTTGCTTGACAGACTCTTCCTCTATGATATACTGTTAATAAACACTTAATTGAACTGTTTCTCTAATAGTGCGGCATAAGGAAATGTAGTCTTTTCCCGAAGGTTGACAGCAGTATTCAGGTAGTGTTGGAGGCAGTGCTTCCTTCCCAAGCAGGTTTGTGAGATGCTGACAACATTACCTGCCTCCTAATGTCACCATCACTAGCCTGTTGGCTTCCCGATTATTTTAACTAATATCTGCACTGGACTTTATTTTTAGAACAGACCAATTAAAAAGTATGCATGTAATGTTTTCTGGTAGTTCTAAATTTGGATTATGAGAAAGGACAGCAGAGGAATGTAGAGAGAAACTTATCTCCTGTGATTTAGAAAACTTTTAATAAGTTATTATTATTATAAGCAGAAGAACCCTTTTCAATTAGCAACAGCTAACTTTTGAGTACTTTGGTTGTGGCAGAGACTATTCTAATTTCTTTTTATATATTAACTCATTTACTACCCATAGTCTAAAAAACTAAACCATTTTACACATGCAAAAATTCAGTTCACCTAGCTGATTAACAGTGGGGTGGAATTTGACTCCAGCCAATATGATTCTGGTCCTCTCAACAACTATGCTCTATCACTATGCTGGACAACAAGGAAATCAAACCAGTCAATACGAAAGGAAATCAGTCCTGAATATTCACTGGAAGGACTGATGGTGAAGCTGAAGCTCCAATACTCTGGCTACCTCATGTCAAGAGTTGACTCATTGGAAAATACCCTGATGTTGGGAAACATTGAAGACAGGAGGAGAAGGGGATGACAGAGGATGAGATGCTTAGATGGCATCACTGACTCAATGGACATGAGTGCGAGCAAACTCCAGGAGGTGGTGAAGGGCAGGGAAGCCTGTTATGCTGCAGTCCATGGGGTTGCAGAATCAGACACACCTTAGCAACTGAACAACAACAATACTCCATAACATGGAGAATATATATATGTGTATATATACACACACATATATATATATAAAAGCAGGACTTTGCTGATGGAAGTAGGAGATCTCAAGTCTAGAGTGTGTGTGCTCTTTCTGCAGTGGAAAGTTGCAGAGGAAGTTTCAAACTTAGCAGAGCTGACTTTAATAACCTGCTCAAGAACAGACCACAGGGCTTCCCAGGGAGGGACATATAGCATGGCAGAAAGATGTAAGCACACAATGGGAAAGGCCAGAAATTTAAAATACTGGGCCCACCAGTAGAAAAAAGAAATCAAACAGTAACCTAGAGAAATAGTCAGTATTTTTTCCAGGGAATGCTAGACCAATAGGTTCTTCCTTATCTCACTTGGTCATTTAGTGTTTTTATATTTCCTGGATCAAAATTTATTTTCAAAGAATTGGTAGTCATGAAATAATTCTTCTACATCTCACAAAGACTAGGTATGTGCACTACTAGGATTGACAAATCAAATTTTAAGATATATTTTTTCATACAAAGTTCACTTTAAAGAGATAAAAAATTTCAATAGAGCAGTTTTTCTCAAAAGATAAGACTAGAAATCTTTTCCTTTATTGTTTTTTTTACAGCTTTAGTGGATCTTATATGTATACCTATCTTCATTTTCCAGCTGCTTTCTGAAAGGACCAAATTATGAGTACAAAAATAGTAATGATAACATTATACAACACTTACTATGAGCCAGAGACTCTTCTAAGCTCAGCTAAACATTTTACATTATTTAATTCTCACAGCAACCTTATGAGATACATTGTTTTATCATCCTTATTTTACAGGTGAGGAAACTGGAGCCTGAAAATGTTGAGATAAAAGACAAGAGTCAAAATCAGGAAGTGTGGTTTCAGAGAGTACACTTTTAACCACTATGCAATACCACCTTTCAACAAGTAAACCACCAAAAAAAAAAAAAAAAAGCAATCAATTAATAGAGAAAATAGTGAAATGGAAATAGGTATTGAGAGTTCTCTAGTGCAATAAATATAAAGATCTCCTTTACATTTATTAAGATTAAGACTCAGTCTTAACCTGTCCAAAACTGAATTAATTATCTTCTCTCTGAAGCTTCCTTTTTTATGGCATATTCCTCTATTTCAGTCAGGATAGATTAGGTTATGGCATAGTAACAAATGATCCTGTTAGCTCAGTGACTTAAAGGAAGGTGCTAGTTTTAAACCAGTGAGGGCTTTGTGGCATGTGATCTTGCTTGTGGGGTCTAGGTGAATTGAGTAATGTCCATTTGGAATATTTCCAGCCTCGAGGCAAAAGGAAAACAAGATATTGTGAATCAACTGCCTGCTCTCAAAGCTCTCTCATTGCAGAGAAACATGGCACTCTGAAAGGAGGTCACATGGTCACAAGTGAATCAACAGGTCAAGGATGCAAATTTACAGCAGAGAAAGGAACAAATGTTAGTGGGCGACAAGGTATTCAACTGAAGTCCCCATCTTAAAATATTAGAACTGCCACTCACATAAGCTAGAAATCTGGAATTTATCCCTCCATTGTATTTCTTCATCACCTTCCATAACGAAATGATAAAGATATTTACGGTCATTCTAATCACTTCTCTTATTCACTTGCTGTCATTCCCAGTGCTCTCTCAGATCTCAAATTCTTTCTCATAGTCTTGACAATATTTTTCTAACAGCCTTTCACCCTCTATTCAGCCTCATCCACTTTTGATCATCACCCACAATGTCACCAAAGTCATGTTGATAAATTAATTTTTCTCCATTGATTACAATTCTTCGGTATATTTGACTTCTACAGAATTCATATAAAAAGCATCCCCTTGCCAATTTTGTTATCATACCACCCAGCCAAACCCCATGAAGAGTTATGCACTAGTCCTCTACCTAAATTTTCACAATTCATTGAGCACACCATGACATTTTGTGTTTCTTACACTTAAATGAGGCTGTTTTGTCTACAGAGCTGCCTACATCTTGTGTCTGCCAGGAAAAAATCCCTTTCAATAAATATAACTTCTTTGGCAAAATGTATGCCAAAGCCTTTGACTGTGTGGATCACAACAAACTCTGGAAAAATCTGAAAGAGATGGGCATACTAGACCCATACCTGACTTGCCTCTTGAGAAACCTGTATGCAGGACAGGAAGCAACAGTTAGAACTGGGACATGGAACAACAGACTGGTTTCAAGTAGGAAAAGGAGTACGCCAAGGCTGTATATTGTCACCCTGCTTATTTAACTTATATGCAGAGTACATCATGAGAAACATTGGGCTGGATGAAGCATAAGCTGGAATCAAGATTGCTGGGAGAAATATCAATAATCTCAGATATGCAGATGACACCACCCTTATGGCAAAAAGTGAAGAAGAACTAAAGAGCCTCTTGATGAAAGTGAAAGAGGAGAGTGAAAAAGTTGGCTTAAAGCTTAACATTCATAAAACTAAGATCATGGCATCTGCCCCATCACTTCATGGGAAATAGATGGGGAAACAGGAGAAACAGTGGCTGACTTTATTTTTCTGGGCTCCAAAATCACTGCAGATGGTGACTGCAGCCATGAAATTAAAAGAGGCTTACTCCTTGGAAGGAAAGTTATGACCAACCTAGACAGCATATTAAAGAGCAGAGACATTACTTTGCCAACAAAGGTCCATCTAGTCAAGGCTATGGTTTTGCCAGTGGTCATGTATGGATGTGAGAGTTGGACTATAAAGAAGGTTGAGTTCTGAAGAACTGATGCTTTTGAACTGTGGTGTTGGAGAAGACTCTTGAGTCCCCTGGACTGCAAGGAGATCCAACCAGTCCATCCTAAAGGAGATCAGTCCTGGGTGTTCATTGGAAGGACTGATGTTGAGGCTGAAATTCCAATACTTTGACCACCTGATGCGAGGAGCTGACTCATTGGAAAAGACCCTGATGATGGGAAAGATTGAGGGCAGGAGAAGAAGGGGACGACAGAGGATGAGATGGTTGGATGGCATCATTGACTCAATGGACGTGGATTTAGGTAAACTCCAGGAGTTGGTGATGGACAGAGAGGCCTGGCATGCTGCAGCCCATGGGGTCACAAAGAGTTGGACATCTGAGTCAGGTGTCTGAGTGACTGAACTGAACTGATACAAGTATATGGATAACATGACAGAGATGGAGCTTAACGAGGGAGAGAATAAAAAACAGGTGATTTTGCTAAGGTATGTAAACAATAAAAGAGAATTGGGGAAAAAGGTTAAGTTCAATGTTTGATTAGAGACTAAATTATAAGAGTATATAAGTTTATATTATAACTTTAACTTTGTTTTACAACATGAAAATTAGTGTCTCTATTAGCAAAAAGCAATCTCTTATTTCCATGCCTTTTATTTTATTTTTTTTTAACTTTTATTTTGTATTGCAATACAGCTGATTAGCTATGTTGTGACAGTTTCAGGTGAATAGAGAAGGGACTCAGCCATACATACACACGTGTCCATGTGTCCATGCTAAGCCGCTTCAGTTGTGTCTGACTCTTTATGAGCCTATGGACCACAGCACGCCAGACTTCTCTGTCCATGGGATTCTCCAGACAAGAGTATTGGAGTGGGTTACCATGCCCACCTCCAGTGGATCTTCCCCACCCGGGGACTGAACTGGTGTCTCCTGTGTTTCCCACTTTGCAGGGGATTCTCTACTTCTGAGTCACCTATGAAGCCCCACACATGTATCCATTCTCCCCCAAACTCCCCTCCATTCAGACTGCTACGTAACATTGAGCAGAGTTCCCTGTGCTATACAGTAAGTCCACACCCTTGGTTTTAAAATTAAGTTGACTTAAAGGGATGTGATCTTTGATTTAGAGTGAAAACGGCATGTTTTTCAGAAGTTTTATTTCCATCAAGCTCCTGGGGTCTTTAAATCAAAATATTGTTTAAGTGTTTATAACAACATTTAAATGTTTATATGTTAAATACTAAATATTTATAGCAATAAAATATATTAAATTTTCAACTTTTGGACTTTATCTCTAGTTCCTATTCTGCTAGCAATAAAGAGTCACAATGTTTTCTTCCTCTGAGGGATACATAAATATAAAAAATTGTCACTGCTCTTGATTTAATCTGATGCCAGAGAATCCCCATTGTAATTGAGTTAATGTTCTTGAGTTACTTATAATTAGGTGTTTAAAAATAAAATCATTTTTATATAGAAACTAGAATATACATATAAATATATATTACTATACTATATATATTATATGTAGATATTATATATATATATATATAATATATTATATGTGGATAGCACTTATCCAGTGAAGGACTGCTTGGATTTTTCAATTGAATTTACTAGAATGATATAACAGCAACAAAAAATTTGTTCTGAACAAGGAAAACTCTCCTTGTTCCATAGGAATTGATCTCTTATTAAGCTTGGATGTTATTTTTCAGACTTGCCTCTGGACTCAAATATTATTTCTCCAGATATAATTGTTCAGAAAGCATGATGGAATGGATAGGCTTGTAGGACAAAAATGATTTGCTAAAAGTCGTTGAAAGGAGCAACTGAAAAACAAAAGGATCTGTTTCAACGGTGAGATTAGATTGTGGTTTAATGTAGCTAGAAAGCATTTAAGTCCTCTCCAAAATTAAAAAAAAAAATTTTTTTTTTCAGGTTTATCCCAGTGACATAACTGTGGCAGGTGAGAAAATATGCCAGTTAGAATTCAGGTGAGATGCAGTGTACATGATGAATTAGAATCAGATGAAGAATTAAGTGAAGAGAAAGGGTAGACTCCTTTGAACAAAATTAAATGCTGAGTCTAAATTCAAAATGGTCAAGAGTTTCCAGGATTGCTTTTTATCCACAGGATCTGATGACCAAAATATATTTTTGAGAAAATAGTTAAAAAATCATTTAAAATCAGAACAGTGTGCTATTTCATACTGAGAGAAACTGTGTCAATGACACAAAAAGGTGGAAAATGAATGGGTAATCCTCTCAGTTACTTCATAAAATGAATGGATTCCATCTATCAAATATACATTGGGAAAAAAAAAAAACAATGGGAGATGCCTTTAGCAGGCTAAGATGATTATCTCAGAACTCTTTATAGCAGTAAATATCCAGTGTTCCCCAGAGTGCTCTGTACTCTCAAAGAATTATCAGGAATAACATAAACATCCAGGAAAGAACAGAATCTCATCAGGAGAATTAAAGGTGAAAGAGGCAAACTTCTCAACAGAAAAGAATCTTTCACTCCAGAAATAGTATTCAGGATTAGTTTTACTGTCAAGGTAAAAAAATTCGGGGGAAAATAAAATCTTTTCTATGTTTAAACACTATCTTTTTCTAAACATGTTTGAAAAGTATCTTAATGGCACAACTAAAATACCTATAAATGTATAAAATAATGGGGAAAATATACAGTAAAGGGAAAGTAAGAACAAGGATATAAAATTTAATCTGAAATGAAGTTTATACAGTCAAAATAGCTGAATCATTTTGGTTTTATGCTAAGAGTCAGTGTAAAAAGTGGGAAATGGTCATTATGAAATTCAGCTTTTATAGAATAAAATCTGAGTGCTCAGAAGTGATCCTAAGAAAGTTACTTCTTTGTAAGATTTTCATACTCCTGATTGCATGTAATAAAAGGGGGAAAAAAAGAAACCTAAACATGTTTAAATCAAATACAATCAAGTTTCATAGGGATTTTATTTTTTTAATTTAAAAAATACCATAAACTGGGAGCATGACATTGTAGAAAATTTATAGTGATATAGAGACCAAGAGTACATTTTAGCATTCTGCATTTTAGCATTTCTTGAGGAATAGGTGAACTTCATATCCTTCAGGAACTCTTTCATAAATGTTGCTTCTGCCTATTAAATTTTAAACGGGGATTTGGATGACAATAAATTCAGAAATGTACTCTTGAAAGCATTTCAAGTGTAGCTATTTTCTGCTGCTAGATGAGTGAAGATCCATATATTATGAGTAAAAACATATGTTTTAGGGCTGAACTTATTTAGAAAAGCTGATTAGTTTTTATTGAAGTTGGGGCATCAAAATGTGCCAGAGCCTAAGAGAAAACTGGAGAAACCAAGAAGTTTTAAAAATATATATTTCCAATAAATTAGAGTTTAGGAATTAAGTTACCCATTTAAAATCATTAAGGACAAATAATTGTTTCCTGGGATAATTCTTAAAAGGTCAGGTAGCAAGTCCCAATCAACGGCCCCTTAATGAACTTCCTGGAGAATTTTGACAATTTGCTATAATTCTTAAGTGAATCAACCGACTCGACTGGGCCACTCTAAAAAATTGAGAACAGTCTAACAATACAAAATGTATTCTTCATTTATATCTTCAAGACTCATACTGTAAATGACACGAATATTTTCTAAGGATTCAAAATGCAGGACCATATTATTACATTTAAAAAATATCATCACATATTATTATAAAATACAGAACAGGTTGACAGTCCTCTTGGGAATAAAATCACAATTAAACAATGGTTGGACATGCAATTGTTGTTTCTGTGTAGACAAATAGTCTCTAATCAATATGACAAAATTAATTTTGAAGCACTTAATAAAAATTCATAACACTCCTCTTACTGTAAATTCAATGCCGTCCAATGCAACAACAATGAGGATTGAAGATATCAAGGCCTTCTCCATGAATGTCCACTACATAATGTAACTTTAAAGGCTGTCCTTGAAGAGCTTCCCAACAGACCCACCAATTAAATAGTTATTGAGTGCCCTCTAGGATTTTGGCGTTAGGTGAACACCAGAGGGGCACAGACCAGAGAACACATAATCTTTGAATTTTCAGATCAGCCTAAGAAACACTTCTTTGTACTCACAATCTCATACACAGTAGGAATGATCTTTTCATACCCTCCTTATTGTATGTGAACAATGTTTGGTACTAAAATAAAGTGGTTCTCTAAAATGTACCAGAAAGAGAAGCATGCTTTTTCAGATCAGAAAATTTTTGCAGAGAATATTCCTTGTGCCTGCAATTCGGATAATGGGAGAAATAAAGTCTGTTAATATAAGGAAATGTATCATTTCCCAGCAAAGAGACACAATGTAAGCAAAGAGACACAGGATGTTAGAATTTAGAAAAAAATTTGGCATAGTAAGTAGATTACTCAGACTGCAGAGGTAGGCAATTATATCTGGCAGTGTATTAAGTATTGTGAAATCTCCTGTCTATATATATATATATATATTTAATTTTTATATATTTAATTTATATATAAATTAATTTAAATATTTAATTTGTTTATATTAAATTTATATTTATAAATTTATTTATATTAATTTTAATTTAAATATATATATTTAATTTTATTGAAGTATAGTTGATTTACAATGTTGTGTTCATTTCTGCAGTACAGCTAAGTGATTGATTTATACATGAATATACTCTTTCTCAGGTTTCCCTGGTGGCTCAGACAGTAAAGAATCTGTCTACAATGCAGAGACCTGGGTTCGATCCCTGGGTCGGGAAGATCCCCTGGAGGTGGGAATGACAACCCCGCTCCAGTATTCTTGCCTGGAGAATCCCCATGGACAGAGGAGCCTGGCAGGCAAGAGTCCATGGGGTCGCAATAGGCGGACACGACTGAGCGACTAAGCACAGAGCACACATTCTTTTTCCATATTCTTTTCCATTATGGATTGTCACAGGATGCTGAATAGTTTCCTGTGCTATACAGTAGGACCCTGTTGCTTATTCTTTCTGTATATAATAGATTGCATCTGCTAATCCCAAACTCTCAACCCTTCTCTCCCCTACTCTTCCTCCTCCTTGGCAACAACAGGAGTGTTCTCTGTGTCTGTCCTGTCAACATTTTTCAAACATAATACTGATAGTTCTAATTCTATAACTAAAATGTATTTATTTTCATTTGGTTGGAAAAGAGATAAAAGCTTAAAGACAAAAAATCATCGTTAAATTTTGTTATATTTACCTATAAATACAAACACACATACCCTACAGTTGTAGAATTATAACTATGGAGTCCTAGTCTGCATACTTGTTTAATTGTTGTCATTGTTGTTCAGTCGCGAAGTCATGTCTGACGATTTGCGACCCCATGGACTGCAGCACAACGGGCTTCCCTGTCCTACACTATCTCCCGGGGTTTGCCCAGTTCATTGTATTATCAGAAACTCCCCAGATCATTAAAACTCTTTTGCAAATATTCTCCTAGTGGTTGCATAGTATTTTAACATACAGATCACCACAGCTTCATTGACTTTTCTTAATGGATGGATTTGCTGCTTGACTTATTATTTTTGGCATGACAAACTTTCTTGCCTAGAAAATCTTCTTGGCATCACTGACTTAGGGGCTATTTTGCTAAAGGTGCACACTGTCAACTCTCTCCAGAAAGGCTGTGTGTGTGTGTCAGTCACTCAGTCATGTCCGATTCTTTGCAACCCACGGACTGTAGCCCACCAGGCTCCTTTGTCCATGGGATTCTCCAGGCGAGAATACTGGAGTGGGTAGCCATTTGCTTCTCCAGAAAGGCTGGTCTGGTATAAATTTACACACATAGAATGTACAAAAATCCCCTGTATACCCAGGAATGTGTTGCAATGTGTCGTTAAAGAATCTTCGGCTAGACTGATCGAGAAAATTGGCATCTGTTTATGCACCAACTTGATAGGATTTTGAACCAAATGCCAAAGGAAAGAGAAACAGTTTGGGGAAGAACTTAAAGTAAATACAAGTGCCTGCTGTTTTAGGTGAAAGCTGTAAAGATCTTTGAGAAATAAAACTGTTTCTGAAAGTAGAATGATCACTTAAAGCATACCATTTGGGAGAGATGAGTCTGAAAGAAGACTTGGAAAAGGAAGTGTAGTAGTCAGCTCCAGCTGCCATAATAAAACGCCACAAACCGGGAGACTTAAACCACAGAAATGTATTTCTCTCAGTTCTGGAAGCTGGAGATCCAAGACCAAGATACTGTCTGATGCAGTGTCTGGTGAGAGTCATCTTCCTGCCTCGCAGATGGCTGCCTTACTGCCTCTCCAAGTCTTCACATGGTGAAGAGAGAGATTTCTTCCTAGTCTTATATGTCTACAGCCCTTTTGGATTATGACCACAGGCTATGACCTTACCACATTACCTCCTAAAGATTGTATCTCTAGATACAGTCAACGTGGAGTGTAGGGTTTCAACATACAAATTCGGAGGTGATAAAATTCAGTCCATGGCAGGAAGATACTTCACATTATTATGAATGAGAAACTTCATGACTACCTGCATGCATGCTCAGTCACACCCAACTCTTTGTGACCCCATGGTCTGTAGCCCATCAGGCTCCTCTGTCCATGAGAATCTCCAGGCAAGAATACTGGAGTGGGTTGCCCTGCCCTCCTCCAGAGGATCTTCCCAAGTCAGGGATCGCATCTAGGTCTCCTACATCTCCTGCATTGCAGACAGTCTCTACCACTGAATCACCCAGGGAAGCCCTCATGACTGCCTGGATAGATAGAAGTAGAAACATCACTACCTTCAACAGGAAATGCAGAATGCTTTTCAGTAACATACTCACTTTGTAATATTCTATTGCATCCTAGGAAAGGAGCTTTTACATGCCCCAAGAGCAGGGGTGATAGAACATGTAAGATCTTGAAAGCCAGGACAGTAAAATTGTGAACCAACAACTAAGATATTATTGTAAATCCCAGGATTAGATGAGACACTTAAAGCAACAGCAGAGAGGGACACGTCAAGACCTCAGAGTAAGGACGGGACAGTGATCAGGCTAGCAATAATCAACTGTATTGCTAAAATAAATCCTGAAAGAGTGATTAGAAGAAAGGAGGCGCATTGTAGTAGGGCTGCGAGAGAAGATTAACATGCCAAATTTATGAAACTTTGTTGTCATTTCTTAAACAGATTTTATACTCCTGTTCAAGTGAAAGGATAATTTTGCCATGACTAAGCATTAGTTTATTGAGTAGAACACAGAAACCACAGACACTTTAAGAACAACATTGACTTATTAAAGCATTATATAATTCATTAAATTCTAGGCCCTTAAATTCTGTTGTGTTTTCATTTATAGAATGCCTTATTTACTTATTATAGACAGAATCCCCTCCTGCTCACATGCATGGAAATATCAAACACACTATGTTCTAGGAAGCTGAAGAATAAACGTCTTGTTCTTCAATTGTTAATATATAAGGCACTTATATAAGATCATTTCTGAAACATGATAACCAATTTATTCAAAATATACCTTCCACTTTTCACTTGTCATAGTGGTGGGAATTCAATTGCCAGAGACAAACTGAGAACTATTTTCATATGAAAGTCTGAGGAGAGAATCTTGGTGCATAGAAGCATTTGGAGCAATATTTTCAGAACATGATCCAAGAAATTAGAGCCTGAAGAGTATCTGATAATAGAGTGTTGTAAAGTGATATAGGTCTATTGAGATTTTCTGGTGTATATACCAGAAAAGTTTATATTAATGAGGAGACGAATATAAAAAATGTATTAAAGTAACCGAGCTATATAAGCTGAACTAATTTTGAGGACTTTCCCAAAGTCCCACCTGCAATGCAGGAGACCCCTGTTTGACTCCTGGGTTGGGAAGATCTGCTGGAGAAGGAATAGGCTACACACTGCGGTCTTCTTGGGCTTCTCAGTTGGTTAAAGAATCCACCTGCAATGTGGTAGACCTGGGTTCGAGTCCAGGGTTGGGAAGACTCCCTGAAGAAGAGAATGGCTACCCACTCTTATATTCTGGCCTGGAGAATTCCATGGACTATTCCATCGGGCCGCAAAGAGTCAGACACGACTAAGCAAATTTCACTTTCATTTTCTCTCTTCCCAATTTCAGTTCAGTCACTCAGTTGTGTCTCTCAGTTGTGTCCGACTCTGCACCCTTATGGACTGCAGCACACCAGGCCTCCCTGTCCATCACCAACTCCCAGAGTTTACTCAAACTCATGTCCGAGACACTGATGCCATCCAACCATCTCATCCTCTGTCGTCCCCTTCTCCTCCTGCCCTCAGTCTTTCCCAGCATCAGGGTCCCTTCCAATGAGTCAGCTCTTTGCATCAGGTGGCCAAAGTATTGGAGTTTCAGCTTCAGCATCAGTCCTTCCAATGAATAGTCAGGACTGATTTCCTTTAGGATGAACTGGTTGGATCTCCTTGAAGTCCAAGGGACTCTCAAGAGTCTTCTCTCCAAAGTCAATCTAAAGAACTAGTGACTTAAATGAAATTTTTCAAAATAAAGTAAGCTTGAAATGGCTACACTATACACACACACACACACACACACACACACACACACACACACACACCACAGATATATGCATTATATGCACATATATCCACATCACATTTATGTATACACATACATACATATACCTATACATACACACATACATACATACAATATATTTAGACTTTACTATATGTATTAGCTGCAATAAAATTGCTAATATTTAAACAAATTATTGGAAAAAGAGTGAATTGTTTTTCCATCTCATTTTCAGCAATCCCATAGTCTACTGATACTCAGTAGGATCACTTTTTTCTTCTAAGACATTGGGTAGGAATACGACAGTAGCTTATAGAGTGAGAAAGACGTTATAAGATAGCAGTTCAATCAGTAAACCTATAAAAGGAGGATTAGTGGCATTCACATTCTCTCCAAAATATATCGGTGGATTTCCCTCCTAATCCTCAAAACTCATACCTTTCCCCATTTCTCCTCCTAAAATATCTGATGACAGCCAGATCATGAACACAGAACTATTTCTGTTTCTGACACGTACATGTGTCTCCTTGTTCAGATCCATCATCACAAAATGACAGGTTCCAGATGCCTTCTAACTTTTACTTTGGGGGAAACCTTTTAAAATAAATGGTAGGACAAACTTATATTTTTCTCCCACTGTTCTGATATTTTTATGGGCTTCTTGAAATCTTTCCTCTTGTCAACTGACTTGACAAGATGAGATGAAACTTACCAGTATCTAAGAGTAATGGAAAATATTTATTTGGGGGAAAATTTATGAAAATTATGTTTCAGGAAAAATAATTTATACAGGTATAATTGCTACCACGAACAACACCCAATACAGTAAGTTATACAGAAATATACCTGCAGTTTTCCAGTTTGGAAAAAAAAAAGTGACAGTGTTAGTCACCTAGTCATGTCTGACTCTGTGATGCCATGGTCTGTAGCCCACAAGGCTCCTCTGTCTATGAAATTCTCCAGATAAGAATACTGGAGTGGGTTGTCATTCCCTTCTCCAAGGAATCTTCCCAACCCAGAGATTGAGCTCAGGTCTCCTGCATTGCAGGTGGATCTTCACTGTCTGAGACACAAGGGAAGCTCCATTTCAGTTTATTAGAATGCAAAAATGTAAGTAATCAAGGTGTCTATAAGGTTACGAGTACTGTAACTGAACTACTAGAATGTACTCCTTATTGTAAATGAAGAACATTTGAATTTGATCTTTAAATACATCTCAAGTCAATCACAATGCTTTTCCTCATTTTTGAGGCTCAATTCTATTTGATTTCAATTTCTACTTTCTTCATGCAATTATTCTTGCTCTGTGGCATATTTTATTAAACCATAATGGTTTGACTTTATCATTAATTAGATGGAGAGCATGACAATATTGCATTTTACCTTTTATCTCTTAATGATGATTAAGATGAGCTATGCTTTGATCTAGTACTTTCTGTATGGTATCAAACAAGGACTGCACAAATCTAGGCTACTGAGAGGTAACACTGGGATCCAATGACTTTCCAGTTAAAAGAAACTGTAACTTTAAATCTGAAAGTATAAAATGACTTGGAATTATTATTTATTTACTTATTGATGGGGGTCAGAGATGCCAAATATTCATCGCATGTAAACTTTTACTTGTTTAGCCATTAGTTGGCTTAATGTGACAATAAAAACCATCTTAGGTGAAACAGATTGCCAGCCCAGGTGAGATGCATGAGACAAGTGCTCGGGCCTGGTGCACTGGGAAGACCCAGAGGAGTCGGGTGGAGAGGGAGGTGGGAGGGGGGATAGGGATGGGGAATACGTGTAACTCTATGGCTGATTCATGTCAATGTATGACAAATCCCACTGAAATGTTGTGAAGTAATTAGCCTCCAACTAATAAAAAAAAAATTAAAAAAAAAATCATCTTACAAAAATCAAAGTCCTTCACCTCAGGCATTTCATGATTTGATTGAAGGTTATTTGTATCCAGGGTAAGGAACATCACTATATATAGCAATAACATTGCTAACTTTATTTTAATTCAAATAGAGTTGAGATATAATATCTTGTTACTTTCAGATGTTCTGCATGCTGATTGGACATTTCATTTTTTATGGCTGTGTTCCCATGGTGGCTCAAACAGCAAAGAATCTGCCTGCAATGCGGGAGACATGCGTTTGATTCCTGGGTAGGGAAGATCCCCTGGAGAAGGGAATGGCAACCCACTCCAGTATTCTCGCCTGGAGAATTCCATCGCTTGAGGAGCCTGGCAGCCTACAGTCCATGGGGGATCACAAAGAATCATACACAACTAAGTGACTTACACACACACAGAATTACACACATATATACACACCACATCTTTATCCATTTATATATTGATGGACACTAGTTGCTTACATATCTTAGCTATTCTAAATAATGCTGCATAGCTAAGTTTCAGTGATATTATTACTGATGAATGTATATTGACTTTTGGTAGCAGAATCCAAGGGCAGTTACTTGAGGACTTTGTATTCCTCCAATATTTCTTCTATTTACAGTGGTTTTGTCTACTCCTTTTTTCTTCCCTTCATTTCCACTTCTTACCTATCAAGATACAGTTAGATATTAATTTAAGCATAATAGACAGCAATTTCACTAAGGGTATAAATTATCTTGCTTCCCTTGGATCAGGTTTTACCATGCACAGGGGGCCACCTCCAAACCTCCACCTTTATGGAATCCTTGAAATTCCTCCTCCATCCCTTACTCTCTACTTTCTCTCACTCTGTTACACACACGTGCACACACATACACCTTCATACAAACATCCTTTCCATGTGACTTTCCCTCTGAGACTACTTCACTGTCTCATCCTTGTGTCCTCACTTGTATTTGCTGGTCAATTTATACACATTATTACAGTATTAAATTAGGTTTTCCTTTGGAAGTCATCAGTGACACTCTAAATTACTTTTTGCTCATTTTTTGCTCTTCTCTATTTGCTTAGGACCTTGAATGGGGTTTTCGATGTAGAAGTATTTCAGACAATAGTCAAAAATACAGCACTGCATTTTTCTATTTGTTTTGTGATATCTCCCAATGACTGGAAGTTTCCAAAGAGTATATGCAATGTTATCACCACTACACTCTTATCACCTAGTGCAATACTCAGCATTGAGCAAGTACTCAATAAATATTGAGTAAGTGGCAAATGAATGACTGTGGGATTGACCATATATATCTGTGTTGTCTTACACTGCAGACAAGAACCATGTGTCTACTGAGTGCTTAAAATGCAAGTGGTCCAAATGCACTTAAGTATAAAATACACACCCTAATTTGAAGATTTAGTATGATAAAGATAAAATATCACATTAATAATGTTACATAAAACCCATGTTAAAATGATCTGTTTGGTTTTAGATTAAGGAAAATCTATTATTAAAATTAATTTTGCCTATTCCTATTGCTTCCTTGAAAACAACTACTTACAAATGTTAAATGAAATGTGTGGCTCGCATCCATGGCTCATGTTATATTTCTATAGAACAGCACTGGTATAAATCACATACAGACTCTAGAAACAAGACCATCCTTACCCTATTATGACAGATGTTCTATCATTCAGTATTAGGTGAGGCATTCTACTGTCAAGAAGATCTAAAAATGGAAATATTTAAAACCTTCTCAATAGGTTTTCCTTAATTTAACCACTTTGCTTACTCAGCTCTGTGTTGTCTTCTGTTGCTTTTGTTCTGTCGCTAAGTCATATCCAACTCTCTGTGATGCCGTGGACTGCAGGACGCCAGGCTTTCCTGTCCTTCACTGTCTCCTGGAGTTCACCGAAACTCCTGTCCATTCAGTCGGCGATGCCATCCAACCATCTCATTCCTTACTGCCTCTTTCTCCCCCTGCCTTCAATCTTTCCCAGCATCAAGGTTTTTTCCATTGATTCGTTCTCCAGCATCAGTCCTTCCAATGAATCCTCAGGGCTGATTTCCTTTAAGATTGACTGATTTGATTTCCTTGCTGTCCAAGGGACTCTCGAAAGCCTTGTCCAGAACCATGGTTTGAAAACATCAGTTCTTCAGCACTCAGCCTTCTTTATGGTCAACTCTCACATCCACACACGACTACTGGAAAAGCCATAGCTTTGACTAGACGGACTTCGGTCATCAAACTCTTGTCTTTAAATGTAATGAATTAGCTAATCAAAACTGTATGAAAAATTGATCAATAGAAAAATTGATCATTCACCTAATACTGAATGACAGAACATCTGTTATAATAGGGTAAGGATGGTCTTGTTTCTAGAGTCTGTATGTGATTTATACCAGTGCTGTTCTATAGAAATATAACATGAGCCATGAATGCGAGCCACACATTTCGTTTAAAAATTATTAAAATTATAATTCCAGTATACAAACATTCAGAATATGTTGTCATCTTAGAGTTTATGCAAAAGAAAAGAACAGCCCTAGACTATCATGATTAGATAGAACATTCTGCATGGATGGAAATGGTTTATATATTTGTTCTTCAACAGAGAAGTTACAAACTCTATGGGGCTCTTTGAGCATATGAAATACAGTTAGCACAACAGGTGAAATTCTCAGTTTAATTCATTTAAATTTAAGTAGCCATTTTGGCTAATATTTACCTGTACTGACACTGTATCTTTGGAAAAAAGGGTAATTTCTGCACTATAGCTAGCAATATTGAATTTCAGGTAAATGTATCTTAACTTGTTGAGAATATGTCTATCTCACCAAAACTATCAGTAACTAAAAAAGCTTAATAAAATGGTTCAAACACTTCAGAAATACCTTGCCTACTGTGTGTTTAAGAGCTCTTTTTCTTTTGAAATAAAAACTTGCATATTTAACTTACCAGCAAGATCTACTTATATGTTAATTATCTGATATCAGCATCCCTTCATGTACTTAAATTACATATGTTTGATTTTTAATTAAAATGAGAGTCTCCATTAAAAAACAATTAAAAACCCTCCCAAGTTCTTTCTTGTTTGTTTTTACATTTTAAAAGCATACAGCTTTTGAAACTCTATGTGAATGGTTAATTCAGGATAACCTAAACCTCTGGAAGTCATTGACAGGGGGCTTTATTGTGTAAAAACTATTTCTGATTTGGGGATATGCCAAATGAATTGTGTATTTAAAATGCTAAACCCCATTATTCTGATTTGTCTCCTGCAGAATGTCCAAGAAACAGGTCTTTAAAGAACAGGATATAATTAACATTCAGTTTTATGTGCTTTAATTATGAGCTAATATCTGATTGAATAGGTAACATTTCTACCTGTGTTTTTCAAACAGGGAGGTATTAGGATCATAGAATTTTAAAGCTGGCAAGGTTTTTTCCATTTATCTTTCATTTTGTTGATTAGAAGTGTTAGTCACAGAAAATGACCTTGAGAAAGTCACAGTTACATAGCAGAGACTGCGATGTGTACTATTTGATTTTTAGGAACTGGTAGGTAACTATTAGCCTTTTAAAATGTTATCATTTCCTTTGAAAGGTGTCTAGGCAACATATCTGCAGTCTGTGACCCAAGAATGCTCGACTTCTATTTGGTCACAGACAGCAGAGTGAGAGAAACTTGCCACCGCTGAATGCCTGCTCTGGACTGGGCATCTTTCCAATATTTCCACTCACTGTTATTTCATGTGATCCTCATATCAGCTTTTCAAAGGGGCAGGTGAGGGTCCTCTGCCCTTAAAGAAATTTATTCCTGCTTAAAAAACTGGTGAGAGGCCAGTGGAGGGCGACGAAGGGTGAGATTTAAGTCCACGATGTTCTAATCAGGAAGTCTACACCTTTCCTTCCATGACATCTTGAATCTTCTTAGAAATTTATTTAATAATTTTGTGTGATTCAGAATAGCAGAACATGGTAAGCCAACATTACCTTTTGAGAAGTATGTTTGGAAAATATTTGTTATCAAATACACAAAATTTTATTTAAAACATTCTACTTGCTCTCCCTTTTAAAATTTGCGGGTTTTAACACTACCTAAATTAATTGTATTTAGATTTCTTAAACAGTCATATTACCAAACAAACTTAAATGAAATTATTTTTGGTTCTTTGCTTTAAATCAAGTAAACATTATCATGGTGCCACATAACTTGGTGACTGAACTCTTTATCTGTCAAATAATGTTTCTGGTTTGTACATAGATTTAAAAAAACCTGGATTTAGCTTCAGTGAAGTTGTGTGTTGGGGAAAAATATAGTATTTAAATAATTTGACATTCTGATTATTTTTTTGGTGAACATAAAAGAATGACAAGAAGCAATCAATGATGATAAAGTAGACATAGATTCAGGATTATAAATGTGTTTCTATATTTTTCTGGATAATACAGCACATGAAAATGAGTCAGTGTTTAAGAGTACCATTTCTGAATTGAGACCAATCTGCCTTGAATTCTCACTCCATCAGTTATTTGAATTGTATCTATGGGTTTGCTAAATCTCAGATTACTCACATGAGAAATGGTGGCATTATTTGAACTCACCTCATGCTAATGTAAGTACAGTACTTACCGTGAAAACTCTCAACTAGTACTTGTCATTATTATGTTTCCTGTGAAATTATTAGTCCCAACTAAAATGCAATGAGCTAAGGTAGGTTTATTAAATAACTGCCCATATCACACACACACACACAAACATATATATAAAGAACTATATATATTAGAATGATATTGTACATCCCTAAGTCATAGGTCTTCATGTATAATATTTACTGAATGCATGCAAACTAACTCAGCAGAATATTACTTTTCTGATTATATCAGTAATATTGACAAATTCCTTTAAACTTAGGGTGCCTGTGTTAGGAAAGATGGAGAAATAACCTCTATTTCACAGCAAATCATATACTAAAATAATTTATAGACAAATCTATAACATACAGTCACACATTCAAAAAGTTTCTACTTTAAAAGTATAAGGAAATGTGTCCCTTAATTTCAGATCTACTTCTGAAAACTCTTTTATTTTTGTTACTAAGTGAAAATCCAAGGAGGGAGATGCATTTTACTGCTAAAAATACAAATAAAATCAATCGCCTACTCTTGAGAGTCATTATCTTCTTTATTCTACACAGTAATCTCAAAAAATGAAGTCTTCCACTGCTGCTTCCTTACTGCCGTGTCAGAACTTTGTTGAGTGAGTTCCCCTATAAGGGGATGCTCTGATTTAGCAAAAAGCTCTCATTATCCATACAAATGCCTTTTTTAAAGTGAGTTTCAAATTAGAGAAAAATTTAATTACTTGTTTTAAATATTTGTTTGAAACTGAAGGATAATTGCTTTACAATGTTGTGTTGGTCTCTGCCATACATCAATATGAATCAGCCATAGGCATACATATGTCCCCTCACTCTTGAACCTTCCTCCCACCTCACACCCCATCCCGCCCCTTTGGGTTATTACTGCACCAGTTTGAGCTCCCTGCATCATACAGCGAATTCCCACTGGCTGTCTATTTCACATATGGTAGTATATATGTCTTCATTCTACTCTCTCCATTTGCCCCATCCTCTCCTCCCCTGGCCTCCACATCCACAAGTCTGTTTTCTATGCCGGTGTCTCTTCCACTGCCCTGCAATATAAGTTCAGCAGTACCATCTTTCTAGATTCCATGCATATGCATTAATATGCTATTTGTTTTTCTCTTGATTTACTTCGCTATGTCTAACAGGCCCTAGGTTCATCTACCCCTTTAGAACTGACTCAAATGTCAAATGGACACCTAGGTTGCTTCCATGTCCTAGCTATTGTAAACAGTGCTGCAATGAACACTGGGGTACATGTGTCTTTTTCATTTATGTTTTTCTCAGGGTATATGCCCAGGAGTGGGACTGCTGGATCATATGGTAGTTTCATCCCTAGTTTTCTTATGGAATCTCAATGCTGTCCTCCATAGTGGCTGTAGCAATTTACATTCCCACCAATAGTGCAAATCTTTTCTCCACATCCTCTCCAGCATTTATTGTTTGTAGACTTTTTGGTGATGGCCATTCTGACTGGTGTGAAGCGATATCTCATTTTAGTTTTGCTCTGCATTTCTCTAATAAAGAGTGATGTTGAACATCTTTTCATGTGTTTATTATCCACTTGTATGTCTTCTTAAGAGAAATGTCTGTTTATATTTTCTGTCTACTTTTTGATTGGGTTGTTTGTTTTTCTGATATTGAGCTGCATGAGCTGCTTGTATATTTTGGAAATTAATTCTTTGTCAGATGTTTCATTTGCTATTGTTTTCTCCCATTCTGAGCCTTGTTTTTTCACCTTGTTGATAGTTTCCTTTGCTGTGCAAAAGCTTTTAAGCTTAATTAGGTCCCACTTGTTTATTTTTGTTTTTATTTCCTTTACTCTAGGAGTTGGGTCAGAGAGGATCTTGCTATAATTCATGTCATAGAGTATTCTACCTATGTTTTCCTCTAAGAGTTTTATAGTTTTTGGTCTTACATTTAGGTGTTTTGAGTTTAAATTTGGGTATGGTATTAAGAAGTGTTCAATTTCATTCTTTTACACATGACCAGTGAAAAGTGAAAGTCACTCAGTCATGTCCGACTCTTTGTGAGCCCATGGACTATACAGTCCATGGAATTCTCAGGTCAGAATACTGGAGTGGGTAACCTTTCCCTTCTCCAGGGGATCTTCCCAACCCAGGGATCGAACCCAGGTCTCCCACAATGCAAGCAGATTCTTTACCAGCTGAACCACAAGGGAAGGCCAAGAACACTGGAGTGGGTAGCCTACCCCTTCTCCAGGGGATCTTCCCAACCCAGGAATCGAACCAGGGTCTCCTGCATTGCAGGCGGCTTCTTTACCAACCGAGCTACGAGGGAAGAATGTAGCTCTTCAGTTTTCCCAGCCACACTATTGAAGAGACTATCTTTGCTCTATCATATGTTCTTCCCTCCTTTGTCAAAGATGAGGTGGTCGTATGGGTGTGGGTTTATCTCTGGGCTTTCTATCTTGTTCCAATGGTCTGCATTTCTCTTTTTGTGCCATATACTGTCTTGATGACTCCAGCTTTGTAGTATAGTCAAAGTCAGGAAGGTTGATTCCTCCAGCTCCATTCATCTTTCTCAAGATTGCTTGGGATATTCAGGGTCTTTTTGTGTTTCCCTATGAATTGTGAAAGTTTTTGTTCTAGTTCTGTGAAAAATGTTATTGGTAATTTGATAGGTAATAACTCGTTTTTAACAACCTCTGGTGGTCTATAATTTTGGATGTTTTTTGGATGAAGTATAGTTTATTTACAATGCTGTTTTAGTTCCTGGTGTACAAAAAAGTATATATATATTTATATATATATATATTTAATATATATAATTTTATTTATATATTTATATTTATATATTTAATGTAATATTTATAATATAATATTATTATATTATATTAATATATTATTATATATAATTATATATATTATTTGTATATATATTTGTATATATAATTATATGTAATTATATATAATATGTTATTATAATATATAATATAATATAATATTTATATATTTATATAAATATTTATATAAAATTTTAATATACATAAAATATTTTAATATATAAAATATATATATTTATTTTAAATATATTATATATTTATATAATGGACCATTGTATATATACAATGTATATATTGTATATATACAATGGTCCATAATTTTAATTCTTTTTTCCTAAGCTGTATTACATGGACTAATGAGATGAGGTAAATATATGGTCCTACTAAAGCATAAAAACACAAAGAGATCAGCCAGGGGTCATAGTGTTTGACAAGTGCTAGTTTACCTGAATATCAAGACAAAAGATTTCACTTAAAATTCCTGCCCTTGAGAATCAAGTGCCTCCTCAGGCATTGCAGTAAATATCATGCTCTCATGTGTTTACGTTGGACAATTTGTATTTATAGAGCATGCACAGACTTTCTAAAAACTCAGCACAATTATTAGGAATATAGATGAAGCACATGCTCATTTTGAGTGACAGATATCAGAAAAACAGACAACTGGAATGGCAGATTTAAAAAAAGAATAGGCCAGATAGGTTTTGTACATAAAGCTGTCTCTCTGGAGACAAGCAAGTTAGTCTCTTCAGAAATATTTTAAGAGCCAATATTTATTGAGTCTGATTTTATCATTAAGTGCAAAGATTGAGTCATTCATCTCAATGGGATAAAGGCTACGTGCATGAGAAAGACACAGAGAGAAAGAGAGTTAGCAAAGAAAAAGTCAGAGAACCCAGGGAGGGGGATAAATGCGCTGCCCATGTGCTATCGAGTTGGCATCTTTAACAAATGCATATATGCATGCGTCCACAGCCTTACTGTACAGATTAGCAAAAGGGAATTGGACAGGAGGTTCTGCCCATATGAGGCAGTGCAAATCCATTTATTTATTGGTTTCAATGACTAGGTTGTAAGAGTTCTATAGTGACAGATGCTATTTATTCACTTAAACCTACTAGCTGCTTTGGCATCAAACACAGGCAATCTGTAGTGGAGGCTAGATCCCCGCTTTCCCTGGTACTGACTGTCTCTTAATTCTTTTTCATTCTTGTACACATGTCCTCAGTGCAACGTGGAGACACAGCATTCGGCAAGGAACAATGGTTAAAAATCAGACACATGGTAAGTTAAACAGTTACTCCTTGAAGAAACAACTCTCCAAGTCAAAGACAAACACAATTCAAAAAGTATTTCTTGTCCTGTTTGGCTTTATTTTGCTTAGTTTTTGCTTTTTTTTTTTTTTTTTTGTACTCAAATGATTGATTAATTTTCATATTAATATAAAGATAAGTAAGTTTGTTTTAATCAATCTGATGAGCCACCTACCAGGAACAGTGACTATTCAAGGCACTAATCATGAAGAAAATATCCCTAACATTTTACATGGCTAAAATCTACCAAGAAATTCAAAGTACATCCATTCAGCATGATAAAAAGTCTTGTAAGCAGGCAGAGGAGCTGCTCTTATCTCTATTTTACTGTTTATGAAACTGAGGCTCCCATCTACAAAGAAAATTGATTGCCCAAGGTCTTTAAGCTTTCAAGTGGCATGTATACACCTGTACTCTAGGTTTAATATTCTTTTAACTCTTCTGCATCAACTAGAGGTAACAGAGGAAAATAAGCTATTTTCTTCTTCCTTCGCTTTCTTTCTTCCTTCTTTTCTTCCATCTTTTTAAAATATATATTTAGCATTATTTACTTATTTTTAATTTTTCTGGCCATGCACTGCCAGACCTGTGGGATCCTAGTTCCCTGATCAAGGATCCAACCTAGGCCCTCGGCAGTGAAATTGAGAAGTCCCAGTCACTGGACCACCAGAAAATTTTCTAGCATAATTTTCATGATTTAGTTTACTCATTTACTCACCAATCATTATGGATCAGGCAGTATTAAAGGTTCTCAAGTGAAATGCTTAACAAAACATAAATCTAAGCTGTGCAGAACAATGAGTAGAAAGTCTTAAAAGTAAAGTGCAGGAGGGGGAGAAAGGAGTCATCATTTAGGATAATGAGCAGACTCACAGTTTGATACCACCTATAAGGTGATAGAAAATAGACACTGGTATTGTCCCCAGTTCCTGGCACAGGTCTCCTGAAATCTTTGTAATTTCTGAAGTAATAAGAGCACTGGGGGCATTGTCTATTCTAATATTTGGCCTTTATTATTAGAATAGAAGATGCCCCTAGTTTATTTGGTGATAGGAGTGTCTTTTGTTCTAATGAGGCAACTCTGAGTAGGCTCATGGAGAGCTCTGAGATGAGGCCAGTCACTAGAAAGGCCAAGCCATGATTAGAAGTTGGGAACTTTTCATCCTACTCCCTACTCTCTTGAGAGGGGAGAAGGGCTGAGGATAGAGATAATGGTCAACCACACCATCCTGATGAAGCCTCTGTAAAAATCCCTGAAACACAGGGTTCCAAGAGCTTCTGGGTTGGTGAACATGTGGAGATGCTAGGAAGAGTGGCATGTCTGAAGAGGGCATGAAATCTTCCTCCTCTCCCACATATCTTGCCCTTACCCTATGCATATCTTTCATCTATGTGTTCATCTGTACCTTTCTATCATATTCTCTTATAAGAAACTGACAAGTGAAAGTAAATGTTTCCCTGAGTTCTATGAGTAACTCTAACAAATTAATCAAACTCGAGGACTGCACCAGGACTCCCCTGATGACTCAGACAGTCAAGAATCTGCCAGCAATGCAGGAGCTGCAAGAGACATAGGTTCGATCCCTGGGTTGGGAAGATCCCTTGCAGAAGAGAATGGCTACTCACTCCAGTATTCCTGCCTAGAGAACCCCTGGACAAAGAAGCCTACTGTCCATGGGGTTACAGTGAGTCATATACAATTGAATGAGGGGTCAAGGACTCTGTTTTTGGAATCTACTATCTATAGCTGGTGGTCAGAAGACCAGGAGACAATCTGGGTTTGAGACTGGTGTCTGAGGTGAGGGTGAATCAGTCTGATGAGACTAAACCCTTAACCTGTGGAATCTGATGCTATCTCCCTGTAGACAATGTCAAAATTGAATTAAACAGTGGGAAACCCAGCGGCATTGCAGAAACTGCTTGGTGTGAAGAAAACCTCCACACATTGGGTGACCAGAGGTGAAGTGTTCTGTATGAGTAACAAAAGAGACTCACAGGGAAGAAACAGAAGGAGAAAAACTGAACCTTTCTCATTACACCACCTCTTTTACATGCCAGG
Organism: Muntiacus reevesi; assembly: GCF_963930625.1. Taxonomy (NCBI): domain Eukaryota; kingdom Metazoa; phylum Chordata; class Mammalia; order Artiodactyla; family Cervidae; genus Muntiacus; species Muntiacus reevesi. The sequence continues at coordinate 30,494,033 of NC_089269.1, forward strand.
CCGTTGTGAGTTCATGCTCTCTCAGCTAGAGTGTAGGGAAAGTGAAAGTCACTCGGTCCTGTCTGACTCTTTACGACCCCATGGACTGTAGAGTCCATGGGATTCTCTAGGCCAGAACACTGGAGTGAATAGCTTTTCCTTTCTCCAGGGGATCTTCCCAACCCAGGGATCACATTGCAGGCAGATTCTTTACCAGCTGAGCAGCAAGGTTATACAAATCTGAGGGACTGAATTTATATTTGCTGCAGCACATAAACTGGGGTTATCTATGGAAATGTGTCATGCTTCTGAGCAGTGTCTATTATATCCTTGGTTATACAAAAATGAAAGAGATGAGAACCACAGTTCTAGACAGAGGAGAAATATGTGTTTAAAGGGATGGTTTGTCTTATATCTTCCCTTCAGCAGCCAGCAGAGGCGAAGCACTTATGTGCCACTGAGGTTCCCTTGAACCTCTACTTCAATGTTTATACAAGTGAAGTGGAAATGACCTTTGAGAAATCACCCAGGACATATCCTGACTTCAATAAGTACTATTCTTAAACTCTTTCAGAAATTTGACAGTCAATTCCATTTTTTAACCACATCTAAGGAAAGGGATTTTATAAAATCCAATAGTAGCCTTTCCCACTTGTAGTACAAAGAATTTCTTGCAACCTCCTTATTATTATCCTTAATCGTCTAACTTCACTCATACTCTGATTTCTTTCCTTTTAATCTCTGTGTGAACAGAGAACAGAAGATCAATCCCTTTCTCTAGAAACTTAAATTCAAACAACCACAGTTAGGTTAATATTCTGTGTCAATTGTGTAATATGGAAAGGACTTACATGTAAGCATTGGTTTTGATATTTTGAATACAGGGGAAGTGTGAAATATACAGGGGAAGTGTGAAATATACAAAAGAAACTAAATATATCAGGTAAATAAATAAATATACCAAAGAGACAAAATTGATCTGACTATTGCATGAAAAGTTGAAAACACCAGCCTTTCCAAAAAAGTAGGAAAATTGCAAACATTTTTTAGGTCATATGAAAGATAGGTATGCTTCTTACATTTATGGATTCATCAGTGTATTTATTCATTTACTTAGATTCCTATTTTCATCCAGCCATAATGTACTGAGTGTATATATGAGTTTGAAAATGTACTATGTATTAGTGATACAAAAGATGGATAAACCATGACTATCCAAAAGCTCACAGTCTATTGGGAAACTTGATTTACATAAACTTGTATCAAAGCAAATCTCTCAAAAGCCAAGGCAGAGAGTTTTAAGAAGTGAGAGGTCAATGGTATAAAGCTTCATTTTGAAAATGGGGAAACAGTTTTTCAATGTTTTTGCAAAGCAAATAATATCGAAACAAGTCTCTAATTTGAATTCCTGCCAACAGATAACTGATTAATAACTATACCTGTGGGAGCAAAAGTCTAAGCTGTGTGAAAAACTTTATATGTGTTTATATTTCAATACATTAGTCTAGTTTTTTTGATTCACCCTGAAAACTCGGAGTTACATGTTAATATAGTTGTGAATCAAATGAATAATAGGCAGGCCACTTGAACTTTATGCTTTCAAAAAATCTATTGAGTAGGGAGAAGATAAACTTATAGTAACAATATTATTGCATGTTATAAAGTGAATTGTGTGCCCCCAAATTCATATGTGAAAGCCCTACCCCCCAACATAACTGTATTTGAGATAAGGCCTTTAAGGAGGTAATTAAGGTAAAATGAGAACCTAGGGCAGGGTTCTAATCCAACATGACTGATAGGAAAAATAGATACCAGGGATGCCCATGCACAGAGGAAAGGTCATTCAAGGACCCAAAGAGAGGCTAACTATCTAAAAGTCAAGAGAGAAGGTTGCATTAGAAACCAACCCTGGTAGTATCTTGAGTTTGGACTCCCAACCTCCAGCATTGTGAGGAAATAAATTACTGCTATGTAAACCACACAGTCTATTGTGTTTTGTGATGATAGCCAGAGCTGACAAACCAGTTCATTAACAAAAAACAATTGCATCAAGGGACTTATAGCATTTTCTTAATGGCAACCTGTAACATGTGTTAGGCCCTTACTGGATTACAGGTCATGAATTTAGATATGATGGTGTAGATTTGACAGACAAAAAGGTGTAGTGACTTGCCAAAGGTCAGCTAGGAAGCCATTGTTCTTAGAGTAAAGGGTATAGAGTGATCATTCTTAATGTATCTTTCATTTTTAACCTTAAGTACATGTTTGAATACTAAAATCATTAAAATATTTCAGCATTATACAGTAATACCATATTTGTATTACATAAGCAAGCAAAAATATGAGTCTAATGAAATTCAAAATAGCTATTGATAAATTTGTAATTTTATCACTTGCTATACTTCCGTATTTATAAAGAAACATCAAACATATTAGAATAGAAATGGGAGAAAGACTATTGCAAATATAAGTATTAAACTTAATGTCTGATAGATACAAACTCCCTAAACGAGGCTACAATTGAAAGGGTCAACTATATAAATCCAACACTAAAATGTAAAACTTGCAACATCTCAACATCTCAATATAGTCTTGCTAGTGATCAAAAAAAAAAAAAAAAGAAAAAAAACACACACACACAAACATGAAAGCTTGAAATGTAATAAGGGCCCAAATGAGTTAGCAATGGCTGTCATAAAAATCTGGCAGGGCATTCTATTTACAATTTGTAATAAAACTGTCACACACTGAATTTATAAAAGCATTTGTCTTAGAAAAATAAATCTATTTGCCAAGGGCAAGTTAATAACCTCTACAGTTCATTTGAATATATGGTCAAAGAGATAGTCTGACTAATAGAGCATTCTAAGAACTGTATTGTGAAATGTATAGGATGCTGTGACAATGGAAACATCACTCAAAGAGATTCTGTGTAATGAATTAACAACAGGAATCCTTTCTACATTATCTGAAATACAGTCAATATGGATAAACATCAACACAAAGAATATGCTTATAGAGAAAATGACATTCATTTCATATGTTCCATTTTTGGAAACAACTAAAAATATTTCAATTTAAGTATCAGAGGAATGTGGAGATTTTAAATAACTAATGGAATGTACAGCTATTTCCTAATGATTAAAAGTCATTACTTGAGGAATTTAAGGGAAGACAATGTAATTTAATGCATGGAGCTTTTATAGTTTCTTGCAAATATAACCATATACAATTTTTAATCAGCTATTCCTTGAATTTCAGACAAACTTAATGGAAGCATGGAGGGCAGCAGTTATACATTGTTCAGTGTGGGTAGAGCAATGGTATAATAGAGTTGCATGAACTCAAGCTATTATAGTAAGCTTGGGTGAGTCATTCACTTCGTTTTGGTAGGTAATCTTCAGAATGTTCAAGAGGATTCCCTGTGTTATTTTGTATGCCCCCTGAAGATGCAAATATAATCTTGAGTGTAGAATTTAAGAACCATTTAGATGTGTGCATTTCTTCCAAGTGCATTTCTGTGTCAAAGAGAGAAGACATGCAAGTCTTAAAATGTCTTTTATTTAGAACAGGGGCAGAAAATCTTTCCTTACAAGGTAGCTACTCAACACTGCCACTGAAATATGAGAGCAGTTATCAACAATAGGGAAATGAGGGCATGGCTGTGTTACAAGAAAACTATTTACAAAAACAGGCAGAGGATATTATTTGGTTAATTGACCATAATTTGACAAACATTTGGAAAAAATAAAACAACTTTGCATTTTCTCTAAAAAGAAAACATCTTACTTTGAAAACCATCATATTTCTATTATCTCATACATGGTTTTCTTATTGAAAAAATTAAAATTAAAGAGTTCCCTTTGGAAGAGCATATTTACCTTTAGTTTTGATCATTTCACAAACTGGTATATCCTTTCCAAAATTTTTGTTGCTGTTTTTTATCAGTGATGAAACAGAGAATCTCATGAGTTAAAGAATTTGAACAGCAAATTGACCCACTTGTTCCATTAAAAATGTGCTGAATACTTTTATTCACAGAGAACTTTGAGATGGTTGGATGGCACCACCGACTCAAAGGACATGAGTCTGAGCAAACTCCAGGAGTTGGTGAAGAACCAGGAAGCCTGGTGTGCTGCAGTCCATGGGGTCGCAGAGAGTTGGACATGACTGAGCAACTGAACAACTTCATCCTGCATTGTCTGGTTCAAATTCTAGCTCTGACTTTTCTCTGCTGGGAAGATGAGAGAACAGTGTCTCCACTCTCTCTTCTGTACAAAGGGACTGAATACTATTTACCTCACAGGACTTTTGTGAAGCTTCAATGAGATAGTAAATGTCTAATCAGGTGGTACAGTGGTAAAGAATCCATCGGTCAGTGCAGGCGATGCAAGAGACACGGGTTTGATCCCTGAGTTGGGAAGATCCCCCAGAGAAGGCAAGGCAACCCACCACAGAATTCTTGCCTGGAAAATCTCATGGACAGAGGAGCCTGGTGTGTTATAGTCTGTTGGGTCATGAAGAGTCAGCCACAACTGAGTACACCCACACACGAATGTAAAACACTTGGCAGGAGCTCAAAATATGAAAAGTAAATGATAAATAGTGCTATTGTTATTATTTTATTCATTAAAATAAATGTCCCAGGCATTTGAATAACTTAAGTAGAGTCAAGAATAAGAGGTTCATTATGAGGATTATTATGTTTTAAATAATCCAGTGAAACAGAAACAAATATTTTATCACAAGTTGATATTTAAGGGTTGATAGATATGAAGTAGATTAATTGGGGAAACTGAGAAAACTTAAATGAAGATGATGTGTTTTCTACTAGATCCTGAAAGAGAACATCTTTTTCACTGATAGAAAGTTGGTGATGAGGATCAATTAAAGGGTATGGTTCAAGCAAAGGCCCCAAAGTAGACAAAATGCCTGAGAACTTCCTTGCCTTAAGACCTCAGCTTGAGTGAGAAAAGGGGCTATGTAGGAGCAGCAAGAGAATCCAAATGTAAGTTCATAACTGCTTGCTAGAAAATACAGCATTTTTGCAAATAATTTATTTTCTTTATAGAATCCATTGTTGTTTGGTTACTAAGCTGTGTTCAAATCTTTTGCAACCCCATGGACTGTAGACCACCAAGCTCCTCTGTTCATGGGATTTCCCAGGCAAGAATACTGGAATGAGTTACTATTTTCTCCTCCAGGGGATCTTACTGATCCAGGGATCAAACCAGAAGCTCCTGCCACATCTCCTGCATGGTGGATTCATTTCCACTGAGCCAAATACTTGCCTAGTATTTCACTCTAAGATGGTATCTGCTCCCCTAGAGAAAACAGTTTTATGGAAGGAACTTGCATGGAAAGAAAATTATACAGAGAAAACACTGAAGAATCATTTTTTAGGACAAGTAAGGTAGGCATAAATGTGGTCAGCATTCTAGCTTTTTAACCTAGAGATCAGAGTTCTCATGAAAAGGAAGAGCCACTGCAATACTATTAAGTCAGAACTAGAATCATGGGCCAAGGTACACTGATAAAAAGCCAGAAAAATTTACATTGTGTTATAGGAGGAATAGAAACCAGCAGGAAAAAAACAAGTGAAGAGGTAACACATAAGTTTTAAAAGCTATCATTATGTAATACTAACTTGGAATTCTGGTGGTAGCTGATTTATCTGTTCTTTCTAATCTACAAAGTACTTTATAATATATTATCACATTTCATCATCACAACAAGCATATAAGGCAAAACTTAAATGAAATTTCTCATTTCTCACTCAATTTCATGAAACCTAAATCTTAGGAATTCCAACCTGGTGAATGTGAAAGTTGCTCAGTCATATTCAGCTCTTTGCAATCCCGTGGGCTCCTCTGTCCATTGAATTCTCCAGGCAAAAATACTGGAGTGGGTAGTTGTTCCCTTCTCCAAGGATTTTCCTAAACCAGGGATCAAACCCAGGCCTCCCGCATTGCAGGCAGACTTTTTACCATCTGAGCCATTTATGGTAACCCTCCTCAACAGTAATCAGTGACCACTGTTGCTTAAGAAATATCATGCTGCGATTGAACAGTATTTGTTAAAGATTTTTGCAGCAATGTGAACAAAGTTTTTTTAGAGAAGAAAGAAGTTTACTCTTGCAGTTCTGTCGTCACCAAGAGATCAGAGCTCAAAGAGGGCTGGGAGCTGCGTGGATAGCCGAAATATACTACTCAGAAAGTTTCTTGGGTTGTAGTCCTTGTTGAATTTGGCCTGCAGAGATTTAGCTTGCGAAATGTGACTGCTGTTGATGTTAATTCTGATTAAGTTGCCAACACTTAACAGCCAAGAGATTTTGCATAAAAGTTTGAATTTCCAACTCTTTAAATTTTCAGAAGATCTGGCAGCAACTTCCTGGGAGTAGGCAGTAGCTATGTTCTCCCAAGTATAAATGCTCCCTAACTTGTCCAAAGCCCTGGTTTCTCCCCCTTGTTCCTTTTTTTTCTTTTTGTAACCACTTATAGAGCCTATAGTTAAGGATACTGAAGTGTGTACTTAACATTTACTAAGAGGATAGATCATAAATATTCTTATTAATAAATAAAGAGGGCAGAAAGAAACTTTTGGAGATAATGGACACGCTTACAGAATAGACTGAGGTGATGGTTTCATAGATGTAGACTTAGTTCCAGACTCATCAGGTTGTAGGCATGAATGTTCAGCTTGGTGTATGTCAATCACACCTATATTTCTCAAAGTTCATCTTCTTCATACATTGCTATTACATTTCTGATTTCTAGGGGTTTTTGAGTTTGCAAAACTTGATTTAAGAGCACGGTGTTCTTGAAAACCAAAAGTGATTTTTTTTACCTTTTGTCTGCCATGAAGTTTCCAAAATGTCACATGTGGGAGAAAATTAGAAAAGATACTAACCAGCCTTAGAGGTAACCCTGGGTATATAAACAAGACAGGAAAAGGTTATACAATAGAAAGAAAAGGGGCAGTCACAAAAATAAAAACTCAGTGTTCTCCTATGAAAACCACTCAGCTGAGTCAAAGTCAGCAAAAACAACCTTTTCCATTCTGTGCCCTTTGCTATTTTGCTTGTCCAGAAAAACAAGAAGTTTGTTCTTTAAAAAAAGATAGAAAGTTCACTGAAATTAAAAAAAATAAGTTTTCATATGCCATCATTTTGGCATTATCTCAGAATAAGTCACTAATTCAATTAATTAAAGGGGGGGAGAAGAAAAGGAAAGTTAGTTAAATTTTATTGAAGTCACCAAATGTTCATACTCTTTCACAAAAACTAAATCTTAACATTTAACATATATTAAGTGTTTGGATCTTAATTCTTAAATATAGTAGTTCACTTCACTGTACCATAAGACCTAATAAAATGTGTCATGGAGTAGTAGACTCAAAGTGATCCCTTTTGTCACAGGTCTCATGATTAAAAACAAGATCTTGAGCCCACATGACAGGTTTTTAAATGTGACAACAGGCTTATGCTGCATAAAAAGTCAACTGAATGAAAAAATAATTTCTAAAATTAGATTTCAAAGGGCCACGTTATACATTTCCTTCAATAATAGTAGTTAAAATGGATCCAAAAGATAGTTACCTTTTCTATAAAATTTTGTCATACCTTCTTCCGTATCAATTATACAGTAGCCTTTCTCAACCGCTACCTACTAGATCTATAAAATATAAGTTGAACAGTATAACAGAGACAGAACTGTTCAATAGAATATATCAGTTCAATCATACATGAAAAATATATTCTAATATATATAACCTATAGAAAAAATATATACATACTATTTTTTTCTACTATGAGATGAGAATCTGTTTAATATAATGACAATCACAGCAATAAAAATACTTCTAAGCTCACTTTAATTTTATATTGCTTCATGTTAAAATATTTTGCCACTTTAATTTTCACTAGGTATGACTAACTAAATTTTAAATTAAATTTAATCTTTTTGTATATTAAAATTAACTTGTTGCATATGATCATGGGGCAGGTTAAACAACAGAATAATATAACAATACAATAAATCCAAAATCCAAACTTCAATGCAAACTATATAAGCATGTTCAGTTTAGGAAAAGTCATATAGGATATGATCTGATAAAGAATAGAAACTTGCACCTCCCTTAAAATTGTATAAGAAATTTACATTAGTTACTAAAAAATATCTTAGGGTTTTACAGGTGAAGAAGATCAAGAAAAGGTGCTCCAGTGTCCTTTCTTTCATTTCAAACAGAAGAGTTCTCTGTTCTATGCCAGAATTCACAGAAAGCTTTTATTTGCAAAGTTAAAAAAAAACCAAAAAAATTGTGCTAAAAGGGAAATTTGAACATAACTTAGCTGGGATTCTAACTGCTCTTATTGTTGATAAGAAATTCACATTGAAAAGTGAATTACATATCAAGATTATAGAATTATTTAGTTGTTCCTGTCATAATCTCATTTCAGTATCTTTCCTAATATAAGGCATTGCGAAATTTGTTTCAGTTTCCTACATCTTTCTGTTTTCACTTTCAGCATTTCCTTATATCCTATCACAAGAAAAATTGTGAAAAAATATGAAATGTTAAGAACCCCCACTAGAGGTTCTTCCTAGTGGATCTTTCAGGTTTATCTCTGCCTTCCAATGTTTTTGAACCATTTTGCCACTGTAAGTTATGGAATATTAGCAGAAATGCAAATTGTACCTAGTGGATACATGGTTGATTACTGTTCTGTGAATATTCACCAGTTCTACATATATTTGTAAGTCATTTCAGCATTCTTGAGTGGTCCTTTGAAGCCTTCTGTGAATTACTGCTGTCTTCTTACTGCCTCCTTCATCAATTAATGAATTAAATAAAAGCTTTGGTATGTGTCTGCTTTATGTTTGCATGAAGCATGATTTTATCTTTTAAAATAAATGTTCTTTGAAACTATTTAATTTTTTGGCTAATAAGATAAATTTATTTTGTTTTATTAATTTTTAATGGAGTATAATTGTTTTACAATGCTGTGTTAGTTTTTACTATACAACAAAGTGAATCAGCTGTATTTATACATATATCCCTTCTTTTTCAATTTCCTTCCCATTTAGGTTACCACAGAGCATTTAATAGAGTTCCCTGTGCTATATGGTAGGATCTCATTAACTGTCTATCTTACACATAGTCAATCAATAGCATATATATATATATGTCAATCCCAATTTCCCAATTCATCCCACCACCCGTCTCCCCTTGGTATCCATGTTTGTTCTCTACATCTGTATCTCTATTTCTGCTTTACAAATAGATTAATCTGTACCATTATTCTAGATTCCACATTCATGCAATATTATAGGTGATCTGTTTTTCTCTTTATGACTTGCTTCACTCTGTATAACAGGCTCTAGGTTAATTAACGTAAGTTCAACTGATTCACATTTGTTTCTTTTCATGGCTGAGTAATATCCCATTGTATATATGTATCACATAACCAGGACATGGAAGGAACCTAAATGTCTATCAACAAAAGAACTGCTGTTCAGTTGCTAAGTCCTGCCTGACTCTTTGCAACCCCATGGACTGCAGCACACCAGGCTTCCCTGTCCTTCACTATCTCCTGGAGTTAGCTCAAACACATGTCTATTGAGTCTATTAGCCATCTAATCATCTCATTCTCTGTTGCCCCTTCTCCTCCTGACTTCAATTCTTCCCAGCATCAGGGTCTTTTTCAAAGAGTAAGGTCTTCACTTACTTCAGGTGGCCAAAGTGGAGCTTCAGCTCCAGCATCAGTTCTTCTGATGAATATCCAGGGTTGGTTTCCTTTAGGATTGACTGGTTTGATCTCCTTGCTATACAAGGGACTCTCTAGAGTCTTTTCTAGCATCACAATTTGAAAGCATCAATGGATACCATTTATTCTTTAGTCGTTTCCATTCAGCCTTCTACACTCACCTCTCAACTGAAATTGTCCTTGAAATATTTCCAATGTTCTTCTATTAATCAAAGCAAATGCCTCTTCCTAGTCTTTCTCCAATTTGACTTCTGCAGATTTTGCTTCTCTCATCTCACAATCACTGCAGAGACTCTTTTCTCTTCAGAATGTCATTCTTTATTATTTTCTATTCTACTTCCATGATCACCATCTCTCATGCCCAATAGCATCAGTGCTATATGATTTGTTGAAACTGAAAGTTTATGTTCACTTTTTGGATTTACTAAACGTATTGTATATATTCTCCCCTCCCCCAGGATACGTGCATCTAATTCACCAGCCTCCGTGTTCACACGTACATATCCTTGGCCTTCACCTGGACCACCATCCTTATCTGCAGAGTGATTCTAACTATGTTTTTGACTACACAGAGAAAACTGCCAAATATGTTTCCTACTTCTGAATATTTTTAGGGTTATAGAATAGTTTTATTATTTATTTACTTCATTAAAGATTCCTGATGCCCACCATTTTATACCAGAGTGTCAAGAACTGTGGAAGGTCCAGATTTTACTCTACTTGTAAGTTATTAAGTTAGTGTGACATAGACGCATGTACGCTGACAGCAAACACAAGACTCCTGGGTCAGAAATAAGGGATTTTACTACTCATGGTTTAGCAGACAGCATGAGCTTCCTGTTCACGTGGGTTTGTTCTCCTTGTTTCCTAAATCCCAAGAGGTTAGAAATGAGATGTGGGCCCATGTTGATTCTATGGACATAGTGTGTTTGCACCACAGCCAAGGACCCCCAAACTTAGGAAGCTCCAACATTTAAAAAAAAACTTTTCCATTGTGATTTATTATAGAATATTGAATATAATCCCCTGTGCATCACAATAGAAGCTTGTTGTTTAGCCATCCTATGTATAATAGTTTGCATCTGCTGGTTCCAAACTCCCAATCCAACCTTCTCCAATCCCTCTCTCCCTTGGTAAGCACAAGTCTACCAATCTTTTATAAGATGCTGAATGTAAATCTGCCCAACATGTGTCTCAGAAAGAAACAGTAACTTTATTATATTGAAGAGTAAATAAAACTGCCTTCTGTCTAGCAGAGAGACACCACTGCTAATTTCCAAGACTCTTCACTCTATGGGAAATATGGGCCAGAACAAAAGCTATCAGAGCCTCTGCTTACAAGATATACAGAAACACAAGACCCCTATGCAGAACTGACTCTCAAATAAAACAAAAATTCTTGCATAAGCATCTGTGAGCTTGCCGAAACTGGTACTCATTTCATTGCTTTATCACTGTGTCTGCCCTAGAGCATGCAGTGAATCAACCTCACATTTCATACATAAGGAACTAATCATACAGAATTAAATAAGTGATGAATGGCTATCATACTGATGAAGGAGGTAGAGATTAGAATTCATTCATTACATTTTTCTGACCCATGTTATTTTAGTTGGATTTTATGATACTCTGCTATTTTTCCTGAAAAAAAAAGAAAAAGGAAGAAAGAAAGAAAAAATTCAAAAAGCCAAACACCAACCTCCTCAGAAAACAAAGACAATGAGATTAGGGAACTGTGCCTGAGAATACAATAATAATAACCATTCACCTTTCACAAATTCAATCTTGGCTGACAGATGGATAAATGGGCCTGAAAAGATACTTCCAGCTTCTTTAACTGAATGCTAATCATTAGAAAAGAAGAAAAGTTGATAAAAATGTGATGACCCCCACACTCAAATAAAGAAAACAGTCATCACTTAACATTCCAAGCCTGCATTATACCTTACATTCAATTAAAATCAGAAATGTATTAATAGTAAAGGGTAATGGGGAAATAAATCAAAGTAGGTCATTCAGATTAAGAAGAGATGTTTAGAAAATAAAAAAAAATAGAGACTGTAATGTATTCAGTTACATGTTGAGAAATATCTGTGGTGAGGAAGATCACAGTCAAATAGGAGAGATAAAGTAGGCTACAAATTTTGGAAAAATATCTGAAAATGATTTTTAAAAAGAGATGAAGCAATGGTCAATGATCAGAGCAAAATTCACACAAAAACAATAGAACCATTAAAAAGGATGTTTTGCAAATAACATCAAGAAAAATCCCAGATTTCACATTTGTAACTTTTAATGAAACATTTTCCTTATTAAGGCAACTTGTATAACATATTGCAAGTTAGTTGAAAGCTCAAGCAATTTTTTGTAGAGTAAATTTCACATTGAGATTGATAAAAAAAATTTATAAGAATGCAAGATTGCTTTGCTTTTAAAACAGAAACATTTAAAATAGTTGTATTTTAATATAAAGCTGGATAAAAATTTATCGCTTTTCGAGGATTAGCGATGATGAAAAATAAAGAACCACCTAAAACAAACATTGATGTTAACATAAAATATCAAATATACAGCTTAAAGAATATTAAAATGGATCCAAATCAAAATCATACTAATATCTCACAAAGATGTTTACTTGAAATAGTAGGAAGTTTTACATTGAAGGAGAAAAGTCTTTCATTTGAGTAAGAAGCTTAAGAAAAAAAGAATAAGAGACAACTTTTGCTAAAGTTCTAAGTGAAGATGAATAAAAATGAAATGGTACAAGTTTGTTTCTCTCATCCAACAGATCAACAGATGATGAGAAAAATATAGAATATGTTCTTTTCCAGAAAAATATCATGAGGGTCAATAAAATATGCAAAGAGTTAAGATTTGAGGAAACATTTTAGTCTGTTCTCCAATGTAACAGGCATTCATTTAAAAGAAAAGAGCTCTTTTAAACACATTTTTCTCTCTCCCACTTTCCAGAAGCCTTTATTTTATAAGATCTAGTATTGACTCAATTTTTGCTGTTGATCTGAACCTAAATGTCAATAAACGGGGGGACTGATTCATTCTATTATCCTAGGATGTTATTTTTAATTGTATGAGGACTTACTATGCAACAGATATCTTTAGTTAGCCCCTCCATCGCATCTGACTCTTTGCATCTCATAGACTGTAGGCTGCTAGGTTCCTCAGTCCATGGAATTTTCCAGGCAAGAATACTGGAGTGGGTTGCCATTCCCTTCTCCAGGTGATCTTCCCAACTCAGGGATCAAAACTGGGTCTCCTACCTTGCAGGAAGATTCTTAACCATCTGAGCCATCAGGAAAGCCCTAAGAATACTGGAGTGGGTAGCCATTCCCTTCTCCAGGGGATCTTCCCCACCCAGGGATCAAAACTGGGTCTTTTGCATTGTAGGCAGATTCTTTACCATCTGAACCACCAGGGAAGCCCAGAGGTCTTTAAACAGCTGATTAATCAGAGAAAATGTGTTAAATTGCATTCTCTGCATTTTTAAATTGAGTACTTGAATTTAAACCTATAAACTTTCCCCCACTATTACATTTTCAAGCCCATATGTATCTTGAGTCTTTAAAAATTTCATTTTTTTTTTGTTTTGATATTGCAAAACAGTGGCAGTGGTGAAATGTTTAGAATTCAGAAATTCACAATCAATGGTTTGAAATTAAATTGTGACACCCTCCTCAACTTTGGAACCTGGTCCTTGGAATTTGGAATTCCGTTTTGTGGAAGGAACTCATCTTAAGAGGGACTTGGGTGGAGAAGAGAGCAAATACCATCAGTCATAGATAATCTCACTATGGACCAATGGGTGATTCAGTGAGACTACTAAGGAAATGTTTTACCTATTCCCTGACCCTTTTAAATTTTCATGCACTATACCTTCAAACTTTCTCAGATAGTGTTGGAACCCTAAAATATTAGACTTACTAGTAGCAGGTAATCTTAAGCATCCTCTTATCTGCAAACATTACTCCTTCTGATGTCCCTAAACTCTATACCACCAAGTTAAGAGTCTTCCTTTAGCCCTATGCCTTTTTATTACTTATGTACCCAACAGACAGTTCGGCAGACATCAACAACTTTCCTCAAATCTTTCTTCTCCTCATCTTTTTATGCCATGAATGACATCATCATCATTTGTCCAATGTGTCAGCCTAAACATTTTCATCTCTGCTGTACTTACAGCTCATCAGTTACCAAGTCCTGCCTGTTCTTTTCATTGAAATCTTCACTGAGATCATTGCAGGTTCACAGACAGTTGTAAGAAGTAATCAAAGAGACCTCCCTATTTTTAATTTACCTAGCTGCTCCCTGTTGTAACAACACTTTACTGAGTGGCTCCCAGTGTAACAATTTGCACAACGATAGTATAGTATCAGGTGGTACCAGTGGTATAGAATCCGCCTACAATTCAGGAGCCACTGGAGATGCAAATTCCATCCCTGAGTCAGGAAGATCCTCTGGAGGAGGAAATGGCAACTCACTCCAGTAGTCTTACCTGAAAAATCCCATGGACAGAGGAGCCTGGAGGGCTACAGATCATGGGATCTCAAAGAGTTGGACAAGACTGAGCGATTGAGCACACACACACAACCAGGATATTGATCTGCTTGGATAAAATCTACAAATCTTATTCATGTTTCCTCTGTATTATTTGTTCTGTGTGTGTGTGCATGAATTTAGGTCTATACAATATTATCACATGAGTTTGAATATTTCCTACCTCAGTAAGGATGCTGAATATTTATATCATTACAGTATCCTGATGGTTCTTTCTTTTTTTAATTCTTGATTTCTTTTCTTTATATGGTCTTCTCCAAATTCTCACCTCCTGGGTTGAAATAGCTTCCTAAAAGACATCTCTGACTCTAAACTTCCAGTCCCTCCAATGTGTCATTTACAATGCAGTTATAAATTGCAAATCTGATTATGTCAGTCCTCTAGGCAAATATCAGGAAAGATGATTTCCTAGTTCTCTGACTTACTCTAAATTTATACAGTGGAAAAATTCTGCACGTTACTTAACTAAAAATGTGAGCAAAAACTTACTGGCATAGGTAATCAGTCTTACGAAGATGAAATCACATTATTTTGCTGCCTGCATTCTCAATATATTATCCAGTGACAATTAAGACTCTTATCTATGGATTTGGTGGCTCCCATAGTCACTCGACTACAAAAACTTATAATAAATTAATGGAAACTATATGCCTACTTTATTTTTACATTTAGAAATATTAAAGCAAATGACCTATCAGCTTTCGCTTTCCAGATTCATACCACACTAGCCACCGCCTGGTAAGTGAACTAAAAACCAGAGATGGATCTGAGAAAGTAAAATTATGGCTACTAAAGATGAACTTTTTGAAAATACTGTTATAATTATCAATTTCTTTAACAGAGAGCTATAGATCACTCAGTTGTGTCTGACTCTGCGATCCCATAGACTATACAGTCCATGGAATTCTCCAGGCCAGAATACTGGAGTGGGTAGCCTCTCCTTTCTCCAGGGGATCTTCCCAACCCAGGGACTGACCCAGGTCTCCTGCACTGCAGGTAGATTCTTTACCAGCTGAGCCACAAGGGAAGCCCAAGAATACTGGAGTGGGTAGCCTATCCCTTCTCCAGTGGATCTTCCCCACCGAGGAGTCGAACCGGGGTCTCCTGCATTGCAGGAGGATTCTCTACCAACTGAGCTATCAGGGAAGCCCTAATAGATCACTATTAATGATTTATATATTGACACTCAAAGCATGTCACTTTACTTTTGAGAGTATGCAGCTTTGCTGCTAATCATTTGTCTCATGGTTTCTAGACATGTGTTGACCGCTTCCCTTTCTCTCCTCTCAAGATAAGTGCAATCCTGAGAGTGAAGTATGTAACTTAATAAACATGTGTCCAGACTATTTTCTACCCAGGGTGAATTTTGTGGCACTTTATACTGAGAGAGATTACTGAATTACTAGAATGGATAAGGAATCCCACCTTCATTTTTCCATATGTGAAACAAAATAGATATCATACAATATTGATGCTCATATCTGCCAGCACTTAACTATTTCTGTAATAAGGGCAACAAAGGCTTCTTCTCAGGATCTTCTCTCTCTCCTCTTATATGATAGCATCATGACTCTTAGTGGCTATAAGGTACAGTAACTAGTTTTTTTCTTTCTACCCTAGATCAGTTCAGTTCAGTCGCTCAGTCATGTCTCTTTGTGACCCCATGAACTGCAGCACACCAGGCCTCCCTGTGCATCACCAACTCCCGGAGTCTACCCAAACCCATGTCCATTGAGTCGGTGATGCCATCCAACCATCTGATCCTCTGTCGTCCCCTTCTCCTCCAGCCCTCAATATTTCCCAGCATCAGGGTTTTTTCAAATGAGTCAGCTCTTCGCATCAGGTGGTCAAAGTATTGAGTATTGCAGCTGAGTTTCAGCCTCAACATCAGTCCTTCCAATGAACAGTCAGGACTGATCTCCTTAGGATGGACTGGTTGGATCTCCTTGCAGTCCAAGGAACTCTCAAGAGCCTTCTCCAATACCACAGTTCAAAAGCATCAATTCTTCGACTCTTAGCTTTCTTTACAGTCCAACTCTCACATCCATACATGACCACTGGAAAAACTATAGCCTTGACTAGATGGACCTTTGTTGACAAAGTAATGTCTCTGCTTTTTAATATGCTGTCTAGCTGGTCATAACTTTCCTTCGAAGGAGTAAGCATATTTTAATTTCATGGCTGCAATCACCATCTGCAGTGATTTTAGAGCCCAGAAAAATAAAGTCTGACACTATTTCCACAGTCTCCGAATCTATTTGCCATGGAGTGATGGGGCAGATGCCATGACCTTAGTTTTCTGAATGTTGAGCTTTAAGCAAACTTTTTCACTCTCCTTTTTCACTTTCATCAAGAGGCTCTTAAGTTCTTCCTCACTTTCTGCCATAAGGGTGGTGTCATCTGCATGTCTGAGGTTATTGATATTTTTCCCAGCAATCTTGATTCCACCTGGTACTTCTTCCAGCCCAGCGTTTCTCATGATGTACTCTACATATAAGTTAAACAAGCAGGGTGACAATATACAGCCCTGATGTACTCCATTTCCTATTTGGAACCAGTCTGTTGTTCCATGTCCAGTTCTAACTGTTGCTTCCTGACCTGCATATAGGTTTTTCAGGAGGCAGGTCAGGTGGTCTGGTATTCCTATCTCTGTCTGAATTTTCCAGAGTTTACTGCGATCCACACAGTCAAAGTTTTTAAAATAGTCAATAAAGCAGAAATAGATGTTTTTCTGGAACTCTCTTGCTTTTTCGATAATCTGGCGGATGTTGGCAATTTGATCTCCAGTTCCTCTGCCTTTTCTAAAACCAGCTTGAACATCTGGAAATTCACAGTTTGTGTATTGCTGAAGCCTGGCTTGGAGAATTTTAATCATCACTTTACTAGTGTGTGAGATGAGTGCAATTGTGCAGTAGTTTGAGCATTCTTTGGCATTGCCTTTCTTTGGGATTAGAATGAAAACTGACCTTTTCCAGTCCTGTAGCCACTGCTGAATTTTCCAAATTTGCTGGCATATTGAGAGCAGCACTTTCACAGCCTCATCTTTCAGGATTTGAAATCGCTCAACTGGAATTCTATCACCTTCACTAGCTTTGTTCGTAGTGACGCTTCCTAAGGCCCACTTGACTTCACATTCCAGGATGTCTGTCCAGGTGAGTGATCACACCATCATGATCATCTGGGTCATGAAGATCTTTTTTGTATAGTTCTTCTGTGTATTCTTGCCATCTCTTCTTAATATCATCTGCTTCTGTTAGGTCCCTACCATTTCTTCCTTTACTGAACCCATCTTTGCATGAAATGTTCCCTTGGTATCTCTAATTTTCTTGACGAGATCTCTAGTCTTTTCCATTCTATTGTTTATCTTTATTTCTTGGCATTGATCACTGAGGAAGGCTTTCTTATCTTTCCTTGCTATTCTTTGGAACTCTACATTCAAATGGGTATATCTTTCCTTTTCTCCTTTGTTGTTTGCTTCCCTTCTTTTCACAGCTATTTGTAAGGCTTCCTTAGACAGCCATTTTGCTTTTTTGCATTTCTTTTTCTTGGGGATGGTGGATCTTGATTCCTGTTTCCTGTACAATGTCATGAACCTTTGTCCACGGTTCATCAGGCCCTCTGTCTATCAGAGCTAGTCCCTTAAATCTATTTCTCACTTCCACTGTATAGTCATAAGGGACTTAATTTATGTCATACCTGAATGGTATAGTGGTTTTCTCCACTTTCTTTAACTTCAGTCTGAATTTGGCAATAAGGAGTTCATGATCTGAGCCTAGATACTATTCATTAAATTGGGTTTAGCCACATTATGTGCTTAGAAGTTCTAATTAAAACATCTTCCTGTGGCTAAGACTCTGATCTCTTTAAAGTACTGTGATTAGTCTTACATGTTAACTTGGTTAGGCTATAGTACTCAAGCACTTAATGAAACATTGATTTAAGTGTTTCTGTTAAGTGTATTTTGTAGATGTGGTTAACATTTATAATCAGTTGCCTTTAAGTAAAGCAGATTGCCCTCCATAATGTGGGTGAGTCTCAATCATTTGAAAACCTTAAGAACAGATTTCATACAGAAGAAGGAATTATACGTCAAGAATATATCAACTTTTTCTCGAGTCTCCAGCTTTAAAGTCCACTCTATAGGTATTAACTTGTCAGTCCTCTTAATCCTATGAGTGATTTCCTTAAAATAAGTCTTTCCTTTCACTAGATATAGAGATAGCTATTGATATAGACACATTGATTTCTTCTACTGGTTTTATTTTTCTGGGGAACACTGACTGATGCAACTAACACACTTATTGATGATACAAAATTATTGATTAATGAAATATGCATATTGACAGCCTATTAAAACCACTCCCATCATTTAAAGGGACAGTGGTAATTATCTCCCTAGATTCATTCACCCTTCTTTCATCAACTACCATGAACCCATCTTTTATTCCAGAGTTAGGTTTAGGATTAGTCAAAGCCAGTCTGCCTAATTCCAGTAGGCCTGGTACCATGCATATTTACTCTATGAAAAGTGATGGAAACAAGTTTTCTCAATTTAACATGTCTATTTCCAATGATTCAGTTTCCTATTGAAACACAGCCTATGATTTACTCATTTGCTTACTTCAAGTATCCACTCAATTTGGTGACATTTCATTACCTTATATAGAAGCACCAGAAGTCCAGTCCTCAGTCTCTTTCAATCTCCATAATTGCTTCTCGTTATCAATACCTTGCCATTGTTTTAAATTATTCTTTTTCTGTCTCCCATACAAAACATAATTTTCATGAGATTCACTACCATTTCACTAGAGTCTATAATGGCCTCTGCCATTATGATAACTCCCAATAAATGTCTGCTTGATGAATGAAGAACTGCAACCAGCAGTCCTTTAATGTATTTAAAACATAATATTTTGAACTCAAGTCAGGTTTTTAAAGCATCCACTGAAGATTTTATTCTAGCTTCAAAATAATTTAGTCATGTTAACTGAATGTTCCTTAACCACACTTTTGCTGTTTCTTTGACTGTTTCTTTGAATTTCTTTTTCTTTTGAAGTTCTTACAGAAAACAGTTACATAAGTGACTCCAAAAGAGGATGCTCATGACTTCTTTCCTATCATTGATGCTAAAAATAAGTTTTGCTTTGGAAGTATTTACATGAAAAATGTGACACTTTGCTAGAGAATTTACAAGTATGATCCAGTAGAGAAATTGACCATTTTACCACAAAACCAAGTGTTATAAAATGAAAGTTGTGAAATCACACCATCTGGGTATAGCTGTAGATTTATACTAATTTCATCCAGGGCATGAATGTGCTTTTTTCCCCACTTCTTGCCTAGATCTACAGCTGTTCCCTGGCAAAGGAAACTACCTCCTCTCTTGCCTGGCACCTGCCTCTTCCGTTTTATGTCTTCTTCACTCCCTCCCTTAACTATCAGGAGGTAGATTTCTTTTTTAATATCACTTTGGAAATTATGAGCACACCACGAGTTAATAACTCTTGTGGCCTGATGACAAATTTGGTCATCTATCTTCAGTTACAAGAATACAATTATAGATGATGTTTAGACACCAGCAACTTAATCAAAATGCTATGGGGGTAGAACGGATGCCACTGATAAGAGTTCTTTTCTTCAGTCATCATATTGTGTTCAGTTACAATCGGTCAGGAAAGAAAATGCTGTAAAGGCTGAAGCTGCAATTGGATAGAAGGATAAGTATCCAGCTACATGTATGGTTTCCTGAATTTTAAAAGCTCTGATAATCCAGGTGAATTACTGCTATAAAAATTTAGGTTTGTTTTTTACCCTCTTGAGTCCAGGTTTGAAAATGACATACGTTATGGTGTTTTGAAATACTAGGCTTTGACCCATGTATATGATTAAATAATGAAAATATTATCAAAATTCATTGGAGAAAATGGTGAGAAGTTAAAACGTAAGCTTTTGAAAACTTTGTATGCTTTTAGTAACAATAGCTAGCATTAACTTAGTACTGAGAACTAGCAAATTATTGTTCTAGGGCTTTACCAGATTTGTCACTTTGTTTTATTCTCAGAACAACCTTATGTCATTCACTTCATTCATAAATTATCTAAAGGAGAGGGGTGCTATTTGCATAAGACTAGATTCTTTAGAAAAAGCAGAGTTAGAACATGTCAGATGGATTCCATGGTGAGTGTTATGTAAATATGCCAAACTCAAATTCTTCTATAGGCAACACTAGTTGTTTACTCCTGAAAAGTCTCTCAAAATATGATATATTTTAAAATTTAAATCATAATATGATTTTAGCTCCACAATGAAAAAGAATCAAGTTTATACAAATCTAATTTCAGTGCACAATAATGATACAGAACGTGAAGACTATTCACAGCTAGGTATTCGATTTGTTCCCCCGAATCCTTCAAGTAATCTTTATAAAATACTACTTACTTCCTGATGTGCAATTTCAAACATCTAGTCATGATTTTTTTAATTCACACATGACTTTGAAGGTAAAAAACAAGTGTAACGATATAAATCCTTAGTATTATATAATTTTGCTAGTGTATAAGAGTATTTCCTTAAGTGAACGCCATTATTCACTGGTCTCAGGGGATCCTCCCCAATGGACACATGACAAATTTTCTTTGTGTCACACCACTGTTGGAAACTCAGAAGTACCTTAATATACTAAAGGCTCTGAGATGCCTTGCAGAGAAGGGAGCTCCTGTCTAACATTAATTAACTCATTGTTTTCCAATGTATTTGAAGATGGAATTTAACATAAAATCCTGAAGCTCCCTTAGAGTCAATATTCTTCAAGCCATCTGTTGAGAACTAGTGGCCTAACGTCAGGAAGCCTGTTTTATCAAATCTCCTTTCTTTCTCATTCATCTTTCCTCTTAGTCAAATATATTTTAGGACTGTTTTTCCCCCTTTTCATCTCTCTTGCAGAAGATACAGTAAAATAATTTTCTGTAGTATAGTAGTATTTTTCTGTAGAAAAACTGTGACTACCTTCATTAAACAGGATGTGATCGGGAGCACTAATAATTGAAACCACCTGTGTCAACATGATGTTGTTGCTTGTACCAGGAAATTTTTTCTAGGGAAAAGGTAAGACTGTAAAATAATAAATAACTTTATTCTTTGCTTCAGGCAAATCCTGCAGATTCATTTATCAATGTTAGCATTATGCTCAACTGAGTACAACTCCTGTTAACACAATTTAACTATTAAAATTCTCTCTATTCAGAACCTTTGCTTTCCCCACCAATATTACATGTACTGTTAGGTCATAAGCCTCCTTTCATGTCCAGTCTATTGTGTGTCTTGAAAAACTCATCTTAAGCCACTTAAGAGTCACAAACTATGTAAATATCAATTTTGACTCACTACTTCTGAGGCACTGCAAGAATTCTACCATGATCGTGTTCTCTCTAAGAGCAGTAAGCTCTAATATATTTAACTTAATTTTAATAGAAAGGTATTATTTGGGGAAGGTTAACAGAGCTTAAGTATAGTTAAATAAAATAGGAAAAAGAATGATTGGAAGATCCTGTTAGATTGTGGGGCCCTGGGAAGAATCTCTAAGGAAATAAATTTTAAATTAAGATTTGAAGATTGAGTGACAGTCAGGCATATCAAGACTGGAGGAAAGAACATTAGAGCCGATGAATCAGCCTGACTCGAAGTCCTGAGATTTGAAAACAATAACAACAAAAACACCTCATTTTACTTAAGGAATCAAAGTGATGTATCTAAGCATAGAACATAAATAGGATAGTCGCACAGTTGTGGGAGATGGACTTGAATAGTAGGAAATCTGGATTTTATTCATTTGGAATGTTAAAATTTTGATGATATTTAAAAAGAGGTTATCATGATTTAATTTATGTTTTCAATAACAAAGTCTATTTATTGGATGGAGAATCAATTAAGGTCAATTGAGAGGTCAATTAAGAGACTGCAATTGTCCTGGGAAGAAAGCATGGTGGCTTTGATTGGAACAGTGGTCATGAAGACAGAGTCACGTGGATACATTCACTTCCAAAAGCTTTTATTGCTAAAAGTAACAGAATGTGGCAGTTAAACAGATATACACCTAAAAAAGAGGAAAGGGAAAGGATGGTTCTAGGTGGTTATGATGAGCCACTAAGTAGATGGATGCATAGAAATATGCAGAAATATATAAATTATACATATAGCAAATAATTGACATGATAATGTATCAGAAATTGGAATTTGGTGCACTTGATAGCCTCTATCTGATAATATAAAATCACTTTCCTTTGACTGTTCTCCAGGCAACCCTTGAGCAGCACAGTTCTGTTCCAAGTTTGGTGATTTACATATAAGATGGAATATAAAAATTTCCAGGGTCATCCAACTCATACCGTGTTCCTAATAGGAAACGTTCAAATTTCGTAAAACAAAATTAAAATTTGGCTGAAAATCTGTTCAACTCTAAAAAAGGTTATATAGTTCAGCTCCGCAAAAAGAAATAGAGTTAATATAGGAGACATCAGAATTTCTACACAGCAGCTAATTAAGATTGATTAGAGAAGTAGATAACTCTAGTCTAGAGTTTAGCATACCCCAATTTTTTTCTTAAAATAAACTTTTCTTAATTAGGTGGAAAATAATGTGCACAGCAGGGAATAGAACTAGAATTTATCAAGTCTTCCAGGGAATATTAAGGTAAACTACTTCCTAAACATAACTTTTTAGTGGTGAAGTGAACAAATTCATTTAAAACTACATGTCCATGCAAGAACTATAAATCAAAATGGAATAAACATGCAGGAAACATTTAATGTTGAATTTTAACTTAGATGCAGGAAAAAACTGGTAAGGAAGAAAACTACTGAGTACCTAGTTATCCATGCCATGATATTTATTTATTAATTAGTTTTCAAAACCTGCATTAATCATTCTGTGGTCCAGTTAAATTGTAACCTGTCTTGTGTTTTCAAATTACAAGAAAGGTTGCAATTGAATTATGCCCTGTGCCTTGCCTAGCACTTGAAAAGCGCTGAAATCATTGCAAATTAAATGACAAGTAACTCAGTCAATTTTTCATTTACTGCTTCACAGCTGTTGAAAGAGTTACTCTTGTGAGTTCATATGCAGGAAATAAGAGTCAACTTCACAATTTCCTGAAGATTTAAAAATTTATTTTTCTGGTTTGGAAAAAAGTCTTCCACTGATAAAATACATGTACCACATGTTTATTTATTTTTATTTTTTTCAACTGGTCTTTTCATGTTATTGCTATATAACTATGCAATATACGACAAACATAAAAATAAAGAGCATTTACATGTACCTTTCATAAGATTAAGTTCCCTTCTTTGCTTACTATGGGTATTAAGATCTCTTGAAACTATCCCAATTCTCCACTTCTTTTATAAAGAGGGAACGTTTTCTAGAACATAGCAGTTTAGCATGACAGAAAGGAAATGAACCAACAGTAGTATCAGACTCTTGAAGTATGACTTATCTGTGAGACTACCAATTAAGAGACTGCAATTGTCCTGAGAAGAAAACATGGTGGCTTTGATTGGAGCAGTGGTCATGAAGACAGAGTCACGTGGATGCATTCACTCCTAAAAGATTTTATTTCTAAAAGTAACAGAATGTGGCAGTTAAGCCACATTAACGTTGCCTGGAGCAAGCATCATTTAGCAAAAGAAAGTAAGCAGTTGGACATCTTACTCAAAGGGATAACTAAAGAGAAGAGAACAATTTAGAAAATTCAATACATTAGGCAGATGAAGGACTCAACATGAACTCCTGAGCCTTTTCAGGAGAGAGAAAAATTTTCAATCCGAAATGATGCAAGAAGATGAGAATGGAATATTATGATTATAGCTTGGTGATTATAAGAAATAGACATAAAACATAAAAAATGATTCAAATAATTGTAAATTAATTATTATATGACCAAAGGGAAATACTTTTTAAGCAAGATGAATAATGTATTTTAGGATCATTTTCCCAAGAAACTTTCACTGTGGGTAGGTTTCATCAATAGTTGAGATTAAACATCTGTCACAGTATGGTAGTTAAATTCATTCATCCATTCAGTCAACAAACACATGAGGAATTTCTACAATATTCCAGGCTGCTAGGGCACATATGGGATACAAAAGTGACTGAAACAGGTATTGGACCCTGACCTCTCAAGGTTTACATTTTAGTGGGTTTTCTCAAACAACATTTTGAAAAATTATCTATGTTGATTTTTTCAGTATAGAAAATATTATGTAAGTTTTAGAATATGTGCAATAGATATGATAGATACAGATTTAAAATAACCTAGTGATGAATTGCTTTTCAGGTTTTACAAGAGCAAGTTTTAAATTAAAAGCTTTTCGAAAGAAGAAGTTTTATCATGTGAGTGGCAATATTTACATAGTATGTTTAATTTCATTGATGATTATGTAAAGAAATTTGAAACCATTCACAAATTGATTTTGTAATAACAGAACCAACTTTGCTTGAGCAATTTTCAAAAGATGATATTAGTTTCATACTTATCTAGATATAGAAGTCATATTAATATAATCCATTAAAGTTTTTCAAACTAATTAAATGATATTGTCTGAATATTTTTTATTCATCTTCTAAAGTTATTTTTATAGCATTTTCCCAAGAGAAGGGACTTTCTGTTATATCTATTCTAACTCATTCATTTTACACCTAATTCCATAATTTGTTCACAATCAAACTTTTAGAGTTAGTACAATATTCCAGCTTTCTGGTTTCCTGATGCTCAGTCCAATGCTTCCTTGAATATATTATGCTGCTTCTCTGAATTAATTACTATACAAGCTAGACTGCTTAAACAGGAGTCCTTCAAAACTGTGGCTCAAACAAAACAGACATTTGTGTGTGTGTGTCTGTGTGTATTTTCATCTAAAAGTCTGGAGAGTCCAGGCTAGTAATAAAGATTCACAATTCTCAGGATATTGGGTCTCTTTTATTTATCTCCTCTGCTGCCCTCATATATGGTTTCTAGCTTTTGGTCCCAAACAAGTATTTCAGCACAATGATTCTATCCATATTCTAGACGATGGGGAGTGGGTGGGAATTCTCCTTCCCTTTCATCACAGACTCAGAAGCCGCACACAGCAACTCTGAGTGCCAGATCCTAGTAATACAATCACTCTGAGCTTCAACTAAATTTTCCCTTCCCCGAGAGAGAAAAGAAGTGATGCTCAAGACAACTAGCTAGCCTTTGCTACATCTTCTGAGCAATCTCTCAAGCTCTATTCCTGTTTTCATCTCTTATTAGTTGTGTCAACTTAATCTCTCTGTGCTTCAGTTGTCTTGTTTCTAAGTAAATCAAAAAAACTAATAACACTTGTTTCACAGGTTTGTTTTATGAATTCAGCAAGATATAATATGTACAATGACTAAAAGAGTGCCTGACAGAGGAAATACACAATAATTAGCTACTATTTACCGTTATTACTATAATCTGATAGCAGAACCAGATTTCTTACCCAAACCTCTCCCTGAGGACTCCTTCCTCCTAAATTAAAAAAAAAAAAAATTGTATCTTGTCTAACTTGCTAATGCACAATATCTTTACTATATGGGCAGGCACACAAAATAGTGGTCCATTTCATTTTAATCAGTTACTAGTTCTGAGAGCTTTTTATCTACTAAACAGGAAAAGATAATACTATTATCTTTGTTCTCTAAATAAATTTCCCCCAAGTAATCAAAAAGAGGGGAGATATAATCTCGATAATTTGGCTGTAAGGAGGTAAACAACAGGTGAAATAGTAAACACAGGCTTTCTCATCCACAAAGCATCCTGCCTACAATGCAGC
The DNA here is from genome assembly GCF_963930625.1 of Muntiacus reevesi. Taxonomy (NCBI): domain Eukaryota; kingdom Metazoa; phylum Chordata; class Mammalia; order Artiodactyla; family Cervidae; genus Muntiacus; species Muntiacus reevesi. The sequence goes on from NC_089269.1 coordinate 30,520,181, forward strand.
CTTCCATTGATGACTCTCCCTGACTTTCTATGTCTCCTGAGCTTCTGTAGCTTTTATCTTCCTCAATCCATCCCTTGGCTGAATGGTCCATGAGTGGGGGTCTTCCTGACAAATGCTCAGAGCTATCCTGGCTGATTCCCAGGCTGATTCCCTGTGTTTCCTCTGTAGGTTAATTGCATTATTTTGTAACTTCTCCATGAACTGATCATGAAGGATCCGTTCTCTTGATGTCTATTTCCTTGCACTCTACCAGAGCACAACAAAATGCCCCCTGACCTCAGGTCCCTCCTTCTCTACCCCACACTCCCCTGGAGAGCTGAGGCAAGGCTGCAGGGCAGGGTGCATCTGCAACAGAACATCTGTGAGCACAATGCCTGGCTTTGCTGAACAAGCTGAAAGCTGTGATCAATACACCAAAAGGAAAATGAGGGGCAACAGGGGCCAAAAGGATGTGGAAGTCAGTTTCACAGTGTGTCCCCAGAGGTACAAGTGAAGAGGCTAAGCAAGGACTCGGGAGGAAATTGGAAATTAAGGGAATGAGGAGCCCCCAAGAACTGTCCTTCATTTCTCAGATGTTTTAGAAATCAGCTGTGTTTGCAGATTTAAAAGCCAGGAAAGGCCTAGAAGCAGTGGAATCTTTTCACGTACCAACTTTATTCCCTGTGTAAACATAGGGTATCTTGGGTTGGGTTTCACAGGAGCAGAACTTGAGATAGGAATTCTTTTCCAGAAACTTCCCTGGTGGTCCAGTGGTTAAGAACCCACATTCCAGTGCAGGGAATGTGGGTTAGACCCATGGTTTGGGGACTAAGATCCTCCCACACGCCTCGGAGAAAGTGCTTCCCAGGTAGCACAGTTGGTCAAGAATCTGCCTGCTCAAGGCAGGAGACACAAGAGGCGCAGGTTCAATCCCTGGGTGGAGACGATCCTCTGGCAGAGAAAATGGAAACCCACCCCAGTGTTCTTGCCTAGAAAATCCTATGGACAGAGGGACCTGGTGGACGATAGTCCATGAGGACTCGAAGAGTTGGAAGGACTGAACATGCACGCAAAGTACACAAAGGATACGATGTAACTAGAGTCTGTGCACTGCAAGAAAGATCCCACACAACACAACTAAGGCCCAATGCAGCCAAATAAATAAATGTTAAAAGAGAGAGAGAAATTCTTGTTCCAGCAATTTATTTGTGGGGATACTCTCAGGAGAAGGGGCAAGAAGGACACAGGCGAGACAGAAATGAGAAACAGAAGCTAAATTTGACTGGAGATTAGCTCCTGCCTGATTTCACAAGGAAGTTCTAGCTCCTAAATGGAATGAATCCCACATGGAGGTAAGGAGGCAGAGTGTGGGTGAGGCTGCTCCCTTCCAGGGGCTGAGGGAGAGCTGTAAGTTTTCCACTGTGGCGCGTGGGCTCTCCTTTGACCATGGGCAAGTGTCTTAAGAGGGCGGTTGTGAGGTTTTAGTAGCCAACACATAAGACCTGAACAAGGCTTTCATTCAGGCTGCTGCCAAACAAAAGAAATTTTTCACAGTTCTGGAGACTGGGAAATCTAAGATCACGTCAGTTCATCATCTTCTTGTATCATCACATGGCAGAATGGGAGCTAGCTTTCTTCCTCTTATGAAGACACTAATGCCATCACAGGAGCTCCACCTTCATGGCATAACTACCTCCCACTAGTCCCACCATTTTATTAGGGGTTAGGGTGTCAACATGTAAACTTTGAGGATCACAAACATATGGGCCATAACACCCATAAGCAACTGGTTGAAACATGACTATTGAAGAGTTGTTTTGGAAAGTAACTTTATAAAATGATGGCTACTTTTGGCAACAAGGAAATGTGTTAACCAAGATCATTTTCTAATCACGTAAAAAAAGAGAAAAAAGTAATGTCCCAAACATTCCAGAGCCATTTAGGGGAAAAAAAAAAGAATATCTCAGTGACTACTATGATAGTATTTCAGAGTGGTAATCAGCACTTTTGTTGCTAAAATATTTTATTTGTCCTTTAAATAGGATTTTAATCTCTTCCCACTTTGCTTCACATGTGAAGGTTTAATTATTCACAATACTGCCATGAAAGTGGCCCTAATTCATTGGAGCCAATGATAAAACATTATAAAAGAAAAGGCCATTACATTTTATAGCACCCAGGCAGTATTTTTTTCCCTCTCTGAAACGTATAATTATTTTTTAACCACTCTCATTCACACTGCACAAAACAAAATATATGTAAGAGACACAATTAGCAACAATCTGCAAATGAGCTTTTTTATCACACACCATTTGTTTCAGGAATACAGTTGAATGCTGTGTGCAAAAACATATCTTTCATCTTCTCCCTGGATTTGAAGGCTAAGGTGTTAAACAGGCTATGGTATTCACATTATAATGTAAATGAGCATGAACTTAAAGCAAAAAAAATTCGCCAAGTCAAGAGTTTGATCCAGTGAAGCTTATCTTATAAAACATCTAGTATATAAATATATGCGCTCTCTGAGGGCATGGGCTTAGTTCTGTTCTCTGTTGTATCTTTAGCACTAGAGCAGTGCCTAACACATAGTAACTGCACAGTAAGTATTTTTTGCAATGAATGTGAATGTGTTTATTAATGACCTTGACACCATCATTAGTTTGCACAATTCTTACTCTTCCCTTGTTTATTTGCTTTTCCTTTTTATCTTTTTATTTATTCAATGTCTTTAACACGCTGAGAAGTCTATGTTGTGTGTGTGTCTGTCTGTGTGTGTGTGCGCGCATGTGTATATGGATAAGAAAGTAAATTTCAGAAAAACAATAGGATATACTCATGAGTAGCAAATAGAAAATGCCATCATCCTAGGGAATCTCAGTACTGAGAGAATGCCATAAATGAAATATAAACTAGGTGCTATTGGTACATTTCTTCCTTTAAAAATCCCATTAACCAACCTTGCTTGAATGAGCAGAGATTTTGCTATTCTGTGGAAATACCTTCCCAAGTCTACTGTCTTTGTAAGAGCTAAGTTTTCACTAAAAAAGAGAACTGCTTACATATTAAAATATCTTTGCTTATCTCATACAAAGGAAATAACTTTGCCTTTTCAGTTCAGTTCAATTCAGTCGCTCAGTCATTTCTGACTGCAACATGCCAGTCCATCACCAACTCCCTGAGTTTACACAAACTCATGTCCATTGAGTCGGTGATGCCATCCAACCACCTCATCCTCTGTCCTCTCCTTCTCCTCCTGCCTTCAATCTTTCCCAGCATCAGGGTGTTTTCAAATGAGTCAGTTCTTCACATCAGGTGGCCAAAGTATTGGAGTTTCAGCTTCAGCATCAGTCCTTCCAATGAATATTAAGGACTGATTTCCTTTAGGATGGACTTTTGAGTAATGACATTTTAAAGTTTTGTAGACTCTATCAGTGAGAGTTTAAAAAACAAAAAGCCTCAAATCACAACAGAAACCAACCTCTCACTATATGATTTAGACGAGAAAATTTTACAAAAAATAAAAAGTGATAAAATATGATTAAAAAAACACTAATAGTTATTACATAGTAATTTTGGATAATTCTAGAGTTGAAATTCCACGTGTTGACTTGTTATTAATACTTCCTATGTAAGTAAAGCTGATTTAGGTGAAGTATATAAGGAAAGAGCAAGACATCTCCTCTGTCCTCAGAGTTCTTTCCCAATTCAATGTTCCTTTTACTCAATTGTAACCAATTGGTATCTTTCCTCTTTTCTCCTTTCATCGAAATCATAGCATACCTGGATTATTCTAGATGTCTCCAACACTGCAGTCTTTTCTCTATTTCAGTCTTAAATATCAATGTCAAAGGATGTACTCAATACAATATTTCCTCATGAAAATCCTCAATAAAACCACTTCAAAGGCTTCCCAGGACATGTTAACCTAGCAGTCCCTTTGAAACTACAGTTCCAGACTAACAGCTCAATCTTGTCCTTATCACTCCCTTATAAAAGCACAGAGGTTCATCTAGAATGGACTGTGTGCTCTGCCTGACTGCACTGTGATCCTAAGCAACCCTCCCTTCTCTACGACTGCTCTTCTCACTGTGAGCCTTGACTTCCTTCAGGTTATTCAGTCCACACTTCCTTCAAAGCCCTGTCCATAGCTCTCATCATCGGAATGCCTTCTCTAATGATCTGCAACCAGACTATTATCCAGCTTTCTTAAGAATCTGAAGCATTTCCTATAAAGACCGTGCATTTGTCACTTTTCATAAGAAACAGGTAGCTCCTTATTTGAGGCCGAGATCACTATATACATACACTTTACATAAACCATTTGTTAATAAGAGGCTGCAGTTAAGTGTCAAAGCCCAAGTTTTGCTATGAAAATTAAATAATTTAATTTGCATTTTTGATCAGAAAGAGATCATAGCTCCTCCCTAGAAGTTCCCTTTAATTGGTTAGCATGCTCCCATTAAGTATTCAAATGAAACCACAGATTATGTACTATCAAGGATTGCAATACAACCATGTCAAGAGAATTTTGATATGGTCTCAACACAAAGTAGTAATTCTATACTAGATCTATCCATCTCAAACCAATATAGTAATTCTTTCCAAAGAATATCTTGATTTAGGCCTATACTCTAATATATCAATCAAGATGACTTTTAAAATAAAGTGTGTATGTGTGTACACATGTATCAGTATACATTATATAGGTATATAATATGTATATATACACATATATAAATACATGTGCAAATATTTATGTACATTATATGCATATATACATATGTTGAGTTGGCCTAAAAGTTCATTTGGGTTTTTCCATACCATCTTACAGAAAAACCCAAATAAACTTTTTGGCCAACACAATATATTAAGTGATGCCAGATCACTTTATTTTATTTTTTTCTGCTAAAGAAAACTATTTAGTATCTTTTGGAATTAGAACATTGTTATGGTAAGCATTTTGATACTGCTATATTAAATGTTGGCCTCATTTCAAAATACCCCACCAACTCTACTCAATTTTCTCCTTATCTATAGCTACCATTTTACTCAGGCTGTCATTTGTAGATTAAAGCAATGGTTTTCAAAATTTAGTGAGCATCACAGTCCAGTATTCTTGCCTGGAAAATCCCATGGACGGAAGAGCCTGGTAGGCTACAGTCCATGAGGCCGCAAAGAGTTGAACACGACTGAGCGACTTACTTCACTTCACCTCGCAGTCACCTGGAGGTTTTGTGACACCTAAGATTAATGGAAGTCTGGGGGAGAAGACTGGGCTGGGTATTTATATTTCTCACCAGTTCACAGGTGATGCTGTGAACACTGCTCTTTGGGCGACATTCTTCTAGAGATCCTGGAATAGATTACTCTGAAAGGGTCCTAACTAGTCTCCCTGCTTTCATTTTTATTGTTGTTGTTCATGCTTTTACTCTTCCCCAGTCTCCTTTCAAAAAGCAGAAAGTGAGATCTTTCGAAAACATAAATCAGTATTATTTTATTCCACTGCTTGCAGCATTTATGTGGCTTTACACTTCAGTGAGAATGATATCCAAACTCCTTAAGATGGTCAGAAAGGCTTTACTTGGTACTTCTAAGATCTTGTTATCACACTACACACAGAGAATGATAATATCTGTGTTGCATCCTGGGAAAAATAATAGGGTTCCTTGAGATCAAAGGAAACTGGACTCCAAGTCTCCAGCTGGTTCAGGTTCCCAAAGGTCACACAAGGCTAACAGGATGCCTACAAGGTATGTAGTTAATTTCATCTCAGTCCCAACATTTGGGAGGAAGTCACTGTCTAAGAATACCTGTAAACCATCCCAAGCACTGTATCGGAAATACCTGAATTTTGGCCAAGTTTACCCCTATAATATAATCACTTTATTTCACATTCATATCCTCCCGCCACACTGTCCTTTTTTCTGTGCCTGTTTCATTCTATATTTGGGTGGTATAGGCTTACTCATTCATCGGTAGTCTTGTCTCTTTCATTTATTCCTGTATCCTCCTAAAATCATGCTGACCTGAAAAAGATGCTCAATAGTTATTTATTTTTATTGACTATCCCATTTATTCATTTATTGGGCACTTATTATAAATAATTGATCAATGCATTTGAGATGATTAAGTCATTCCTAGAATTTAGTGGTCTGTATGTAATGGTAAGGAAGCAAAAGATATGATGTTTATCTTCCCATGCATATGTACTAAGTCACTTCAGTTGTGGCCATCTTTTTGCAACCCTAGGTACTGTAGCCCACCAGGATCCTATGCCCATGGGATTCTCCAGGCAATTATACTGGAGTGGGTTGCCACTCCCTCCTCCAGAGGATCTTCCTGACTCAGCAATCGAATCTGCATCTCTTATGTCTCCTGCACTGGCAGGCAGGTTCTTTACCGCTAGCACCACCTGGGAAGTCCTTATCTTTCTATGTTGTTGTTCAGTTGCTCAGTTGTGTCCAACTCTTTGTGACCCAATGGACTGCAGCACACATGCTTCCCTGTCCTTAACTCTCTTCTGGAGTTTGCTCAATTTCATGTCCACTGAGTGGATGATATCATCCAACCAAATCATGCTCTGTTGCCCCCTTCTCTTCCTGCCCTCAATCTTTCCCAGAATCAGGGTCTTTTTTAGAGTCAGCTCTTCCCATCAGGGAGCCAAAGTAATGGAGCTTCAGTTTCAGCATCAGTCCTTCCAGTGAATATTCAGGGTTTATTTCCTTTAGGATTGACTGGTTTGATCTCCTTGTTGTCCAATAGACTCTCAAGGCTCTTTTCCAGCATCACAGTTGAAAAGCATCCATTCTTTGTCTATTAGCAAAGAGACGTCAATATGGTCAAACTCTCACATCCATATATGACTACTGGAAAAACCATAGCTTTGACTCTATGGACCTTTGTCAGCAAAGTTATGTCTCTGCTTTTTAATATGCTGTCTAGGTTGGTCATAACTTTTCTTCCAAGGAGCAAGAGTCTTTTAACTTCATGGCTCCATTCACTATCCACAGTGATTTTGGAGCCAGGAAAATAGTCTGTCACTGTTTCCATATTTTCCCCATCTATTTGCCGTGAAAGGATGGGACTGGATGCCATGATCTCAGTTTTTTGAATGTTGAGTTTTAAGCCAGTTTTTTCACTCTCCTATTTCACCTTCATCAAGAAGGCTCTTTAGTTTCTCTTCACTTTCAGCCATTAGGGTGGTGTCATCTGCATATCTGAGGTTATTGACAGTTCTTCTGGTAATCTTGATTCCAGCTTGTGCTTCATCCAGCCCAGTATTTCGCATGATGTACTCTGCATATAAGTTAAATAAGTAGGGTGACAATATACAGCCTTGGCATACTCCTTTCCTGATTTTGAACCAGTCTGTTATTCCATATCTGGTTCTAACTGCTGCTTCTTGATCAGCATACAGGTTTCTAAAGAGGCAGGTAAAGTAGTCTGGCATTCCCATCTCTTTAAGGTAGTAGTAAGGTATTCCCATCTCTTTAAGGATTTGACTGTGATCCCCACAGTCAAAGACTTTAGTGTAGTCAATGAAGCAGATCTTCCTGTATGCCAAGTGAAATGTTCAGTTTATCCAAGATTCATATCAAGTTGTTTACATATACTGTGTTATGAGGAACCATTATATTACTAAAAAATGAAGGTTTTGATGATCAATCTTGTGCCAAATATAACACCACAGACAAGTGTTTGAAAGTGAAAGGACTTTATTATATTATGGGTCCCAGAAGAGGGAAGCGTGGTTGCTATAGAAGGGGTCATATGGAAGGCGTACCAAAGCACTGAGTCAGCCAAGCAAGTGTGGCTCTGGAAGGGCCTAAGAGGTGGTGAGCAAATGTCTTTTTACTTTTTGGCAGGAGCTGGTGTGAGGGGGTGTTGGTGGAGCACATAAGCAAAGGTTTAATGGGATGTCACTGGTGCATTTGCTTGTCACTAGGTCACCATCAAGGGAAGGCTGGAAGGGCACTTGTGGCAGGGACCAACCTCATCACACGGGTGCCCTGGTCACCTGGGTGAGCCACTCACTGTCTTAGGAGATCTTGAGGCATCAGGAAAATGTGAGATTTTAAAAATTAACAACACATGCATCTTCAATGGGATGGATGTTGTGATATACCTTGCTTGGGATTTGCTTTGTAGAAATTTAATTTCTACTGGGTCGTTTTAAATGTGATGTTCAGATAAAACATGTGAAGGAGAAAAAAATAAAACAGGTGGCAACAAGAGCTGAGCTCATTGATAGGTTCCAGTGAACTCTAGGTAACATAGATGCTTTAACAAGCTCAGTGTCAAAATAAATTTAAAATCAAAATTTATGGATATTTTAGATTTATCTTATTTATGTGTAGGAGGTTTAATTCATTTGCTTCAAAGAATCACAACTAATGGCTCCTTTAATTAAAGTGATTAATTAAATTTCACTATCATTCATCTACTTAAAGATTTAAAATGCTGTAAATGTTACTGCTTTCTAATTATTAATTATATAAACCTTAGAAGAACAATAGCATGTTCAATTTCAAATGACTGAGTGCTATTCTATTAACAAATGTACATGACAACTAAGAAATTAGACTTTGGTAATTTAACTTTCATAAAATGATGTATATAGAGAGAGGAAAAATATGTACAATACGGGTATATTTTCTCTACCAAATCTTACATTATCTAGTCACTTTCTATTTCTTATGGACTTATCTAGTCAATGTTAGTACCATGTATAAGTCAGAGAAGTTTTAATCTTGCATCTTTCTCCTTCAAAAAAATTTAACCTCTAATTTTTAACAGTTTTAAGAGGGAAATATGGTTCTCTCTTCTATACCAATAGTCAAAATATAAAATCTACACTTAGTGTTACTGTCATTTGCAAGATTTTCAGAGGTTATTAAGAAACAGAAGAATTGCTAACAGATTACTTGCATGATGACATTCCTGCTTTGCCAAAGCTCTCCAATTGATTCTCCTCTGCAGCGTTGTGTTGAGAACCAGTGATCTAGTGGTCAGGGAAGTAGCATTTGGTCCAGTGCTCTAGCAATTGGCAGAGGAGTAGGCAGAGGGAAATTCGATGAACAGAGGAGACTGGTGGGCTACAGTTAGTCCATGGGTTACAAAAAACTGGACACAGCTGAGCAGAGCGCACAGCACAGCACCGGCAGAGGAAACAGCTCTCCTTCCAAAGGAGGCGATGATTACACTTTAGGGTAGGATGGGAAAGTACTGAAATTCACTGTTCAAATTCACCAATCACTGCAAGAACCTCCAAGACTCTGTTCTTTGAAGTATCATCTACCTTGCTAACATATGATCTTTATATATAGCAGCAAGTAGAAATAGACTCACAAAATGCATTTCACTTTGCAAGCTAGATGTACCTATTTATAGAAGAAGGTGAGACTATATGAGAAAATTCAAGATAAGGACTAAATTTGACATAATTATATACACCATCAAAGTAGATATTTAAAAATGTAGAAGAGTATATAGGATTAATTATCACAGTGCATGTTTTCAGTTTTTTACACCTTGAAACATTTTATCCATATAAAGTATAAATAAATAAACATATACCTAGAAAAAAAGATAAAATATGAGCAAAGAAATAAAATTAAATAAATCCTCTAGTTCCATTCTTAATTAATAGTGAATCCCAATTAGCTAGAACAAAAACATTAATTGAGACTCTGAATTATCTGAATTGGTGATTAACATTAATCAAATAGGGCAGATAATTAACTGCACTAGGTTGATTTCCTTAATGTTCACTGACATAGTATGAAATGTACAACCCATTCATCTTATAACTAAAATATGGCGCCTTCATTGATGTCTTTATTCTTCCCTTTCATCTTCCACTTTTTAAATCCTCTGTGTCAAGTCCATGAAAAACTTTTACTGGCTATTCAGTTAACACAGATCTTGTCCCTCCAAATGGTTCCAACATTTCACCACACCATTCTTTTTAATACCTCCAATTCAGTTCATAGCCCTAAAAATACAAACACCAATAGCTATACTAATGAATTCTATGAAACAGCTCATACATGATTTGATGTTAAGAAAGGCAACGTTAATTTTTTGAATTTTCTCTCTAAACACATGTGACAAGTTATAAACACAGAAAAAGTTCCAAGTTCAAATGCTCCAAATTTAGAATTTAGAAAGATATCCTGAGGGTTGTTTTAAATTTTCATATGTCTCTTTCAGTTGACTTTTTATAATTAAAAAAAAATAGTTTGTTCAATACAAACTTTGAATGGACTACAAAAATCTGTTAGTTTCTTAAGGCTGCCGTAACAAATTACCACAAATTGGGTGGATTACAACAACAGAATTTTATATTCTCAGAGCTGTAGAGACTGGAGCCTGAAATCCGGGTGTTGACAGGACCACGGACCTGCTGAAAGCCCTAGGGAGGAATGTTCCTATGCCTTTTCTAGCTTCTGGTGGTCGTTGGCAATCTTGAGCATCAGCCCTACGTGCCTCCCCTTCCCTTTCTCTTGTAAAGACACAGATCACTGGATTAGGGCCCATCCTGCTATTCCTGTATGATCTCTTTTAAACTTGATTATATCAACAATGATTCATTTCCAATTCACAGATATTGGGAGTTAGGATCCCTCATTACTTTTGGGGACATGAATCTGCCCACCCATTCTTTGCACCTCAAAAGTGAAGCCCTGCCCACCTGCAAAATGGTTTCATGACATCCTGACATCTCCAAAAGTCTTAACCCATTCCAGGATCAACTCTAGGCCCAAACTCTAATCTAAATCACCTGAGTCAGGTATGTGTGGGACTTTCCCGGCCCAGGGATCAAACCAGCACCACAAAGGAGGCCTGGCAGAAATTATTGACTTCTAAATTACAGGTGAGAAACATGAATTGGTTAGACATTACAATTCCAGAAAAGAATAATGGAAGGAAAAAAAATAGGTCATTTACCCTAAATAAGTTTAAAACTCTACAGGGCAAATTCTAGTAGATTTCCAGGCCTAAGAATAATTCTCCATAGATAGATGATCCTACTTTTCAATCCTCTAGACAGTGACAAGCCCCATTCTCTAGATCCATGGTGACAGAATATTAGCAACAAAACAAAACAAAACAAAAAACACTTAGCTTGAATACACCGTTCAGCAGTCATTTCAGACTAATATTTAACTACACATTTAATGTAATGAACACAAATATCTGTATAAGGTATTATGGAATGCTCAGCTATATAATATTATGTGTGTGCTTGTGTATCTAGACACTCAGTCTTGTCTGACTCTTTTGTGACCTCATGGACCGTAGCCCGCCAGGCTACTCTGTCCATGGGATTGTTCAAGCAAGAATACTGGAGCGAGTTGCTTTTTCTCTTTCAGGGGAATCTTCCCAACCCAGGAACTGATCCTGCGTCTCCTGAATTTCCTGCATTGTAGGTGGACTCTTTACTGCTGAGCCACTGAGGAAGCCTGTTATAAAAGTACACATTCTTTTAAATCAATACTCTTGTTATGTATAGATTCCTGGTAAAACTAGTAAAGAAAATATAAAATTGAATAAGCAAGCATAACCACAGCAACATGTAGAGTAATAAGTTAGATAATAGTTAAAGGGGTTGTGTATCTATAAAATTGAATAATATGTGGCCTATAAAATAAATCACTGACTAATATGACAGTCATCTATATAATACACCTAGATAAGAGAAAGCATCATCAAAGCACCTATGTATTAATTTCTAATGTTTATCTCTGGGTTGTGAGAATATGGGTACTTTATATAATTTGTAGTCAGATTTTTATATTTTGAAATTTTGAACATATATATGTTTCTATAGGAAGACTAATTGTGGATGCCCCTTAATAGCATTTCCCAGCCCATTCTCCTTTATGTTTCCTGCTACAGAGAGACTGTAAAAGCCTTAGATTCTGTTCCAGTTGCTCAGCTTCTTGCAGGTAGACTTTGCCACTGTGAACAAGTTATCTCAATGATAAGGGAAAATACAATAAGGCTTTCTGAGAAACAGAGCCTTCTTGATGAAAAGAGAGGACAGACAGATCGCCCACGCTGTCTTATTAACCCTACTTTCTGCCTTGCAATGAGTTACAGGAACTTTGACCCCTGAGATAACAGATTCTGAATTAAGGGGCTGCTGAAATACCCTTGGAAATGACTGCTTCACAATTGTAGACCTCCAGATGCAATTCCAGTTATTAATGCAGCAATAAATATTTTTAAAATACAATTGAAAAACATAAAATCTATAATAGTAGTTGAGTTCAAAGGCTGCTGCCACTGAAGATTCAAAATATTCTAATATGCTGACTTATTTACATAGGAATTAAAGCAATTAATAACATAGACCCAATGAGTAATACCTGAAAGTTGCTACCTCCTGTTGTTCATGATGATGAAAAATAATTCACTAAGATAAAATAGAACATTACTAGAACATTTTTATATCTAAAATTACTTTACATCTAAAGTGATTTCATTAATTTATCTTAGTTATTCTGTTAATAAATAATCATTGAGTCAATGAATCTGATACTAGGGAATGGAAAACTGTCTTTAGAATGCTTGTCATTTTAATATTAAAAATACTACTTTCTACCTATCACAATTGAGTGAGAAATTTTCAGAAGATTATATACTCCTCTAGCATTAGGAACAGTTCAGCTTTTATCATAAAGTTAGTAGTACATATTTTTCAAATAACATCATTTTAATTTCTGCTTAGTCAATATAAATTTATTTTGAGCACCTATCACGTACCAAGCATTTCATATAATCCTATGATAGACACATGTATTCATAAGAAAATGAGAGAATATTTGTTTTTTTCAGAATTTATATTGTAAAAGATAAATTTAAAAATGCAGCTTATATTCATAGTTAAACGATTGCAAATGTAACCTGTGGCATGAAGACATGTGGTTTGAGAGCTTGAAGGATGGCTTAGCCTAATTTAGAAGGTGAAGATAGACAAATGCCTGTAGGTAGTGGCACTCAAAAATATTGTGTCAACTGAAGACTAAAGCTTAGAACTAAAAGTGAGAGCAGTTTTATAAATAAATAGTGAGAAGATGGACAAAAAAAATTTCAGCAGTGAGCACAGTCATGGATGGGGGAAGGACCAATGTAGCTGGTACACAGCGAAGGATACAGACACAAGGAGAGATGTGAGGCTGAGTAAATACAGTCAAGATAATGTAAGCAATGGGAAGCTTCCAAAGAGTATTGACTATGAGCGTAATACGATCAGATATTTTCATTCGACTTATCAGTCTGGCATATTCCCTGTGGAGAACTAAATGAAGAAAGTCAAACACGCATACAGGGAGAACATTTAATATCCTTTAATCCCTTGGCATTATAATGGTGGCTTGCACAATTGGCGCAATACAAAAAGTGAAGATAAGGACATGATTAGGTATGTCTGATTTTATGTAGAAAGTAAGTATGAGAGGTATTTTTAAAGTGACTCTTGGATTTCTCCATTAGAAAATAGATGGATTGAGGTGATAGTTATAGCTAAATAAGAAGACTCCTGAAATAACAAAGAAGGATGGGAAAGATGATGCACTGAATACTGAATGAGTAAGTTAGAGGTATTTGTATGCCACCCAAGTTATAGGCATCAGGTATTTAATTTGACCTATAGGATTGGATATAATAGAAAAGGCTTGGGTATCAGCAGTTTAAGGTATGGATTTAGGTCACTGGCGTAAGTAAATACACAGAGAAAATGCAACTTAAAAGATAAAGCAAGATCAAACAATTAGGAATACCAAAGAACTGGTAAGAAGAGATTTGTAAGGTATGAAAGACCCTAAGCAAAAGGGCTTGAGAAACTTTCTGTTTTTATTGTTGAAAAAGATTGTATGTTTACAAAGCAGAAACTGTTTTGTTCCAATGTAAATACTGTGTAATGCGATAAAAATTGGTTTGAAATAAGTTGAAGAATAACTGGGTATAATAGAGTAATCTGGAGAAACAAAAGAATATAAATAAATATATGTATATATACATAAATGCATATATATATATATATATATATGGAGAGAGAGAGAGAGATTTACAAGGGATTGTCTCATGCAAGCTGAGAAGTCCTATGATCTGTTGTCTGTAAACTAGAGGCTCAAGAAAACCACTGGTGGAGTTCCAGTCTGAACCTAAATGCCTGAGAACCAAGGGGAGCCAATGGTATAAAACCTCATCTGAGTCTGAAGGCCCAAGAATAAGGAACACCAATGTTCAGCAGCAAGTAAAGGTAAATTGCAAGCTCAAGGAGAGCAAATTCACCCTTCCTCAGCCTTTTTTGGTCTATTCAAGTTTTCAACAGAGTAGATGATGCCCACCTACACTGGTGAAGGTGATTTTCTTTACTCAGTCTATAGATTCAAATATAAACCATTGCCAGAAACACTTTCACAGGTATATCCATGAATAATGGTCTACCAACCATCTGAGCATCCCTTAGCTCAGTCAGTTTGACACATAAAATTAAACATTACACAGTGGGGGGATGAGAATGAACTGCATGAATTTAACAACTTAGTAAAAGATTATCTTTGGATTGGAGGAGACAGACAAGACACCTTAAAGATGATGTAGAACTGACGTGTGGGTTGTTTTATTTTTAAATAGGAGAGAATAAAGCATATGTACAGTCTGATGGGAAGAATCCAGTGAACATTCTATCCCAGTGGGTCCCCACTGGGTTGTGAACTCCCTGAGGGCAGCTGTCCCTCTTCTGTATGTCAGCAATTAGAATAATACCCAGAAATAAATTCTGAATGAATGTATGAAATAATAAAAGAATGAATGAGTGGATTCAATGGTGCAAATAAAATTAAATTCACTGGAGAGAGATTAGTGGTCTATGGCACAAGGTTTTGGAGAAGGCTTGGAAAGGGTAGGGGCTTCCCTGGTGGGCTAGCTGGTAAAGAATCTGCCTGTAAGGCGGGAGACTGGGTTTGATCCCTGGGTCGGGAAGATCTCCTGGAGAAGGGAAAGGTACCCCACTACAGTATTCTTGCCTGGAGAATCCACGGACAGAGAGGTCTGATGGGCTACAGTCCATCGAGTCACAGAGTAGGACATGACTGAGTGACTAATGCTTTTAGTTTCACTCTGGAAAGGGTAAAGGACAGTTACTCCTTTAGAAAGATAGTGAGGAGGATCAATTAGTAGAGAGACAAGTGGTTTAGCCAATTTGGTAGAGGTACCTGAACACAGTGCCATTTATTTTCTCCGGAAATAAAAGGCTGGGTTATATGCTGGGGGCCAGGGGGAGGGAGTGAAAAGTTTGAAAGAGTTACAGAAGAACCGGAAAAGAGAACTCACAAGATGAAAGTAGTGGGATTGACAGGCAGTACTGGAGAAGCCTAGTGGAAGTCTAGGATCAAGAAATATGTAAGAAGCATTAAACAGCCTTGATATATTATTAACAGCATTAACAATTAAACTGAAGTTACTATTTAAGTGATCTGTATGTGACTTTTGAATAAGCAATGATTCAGATACAATTGTTTCTGATATGTGACCATAGTGTTTATTTGTAAACTATGCGCTGTTTGCAATTTTGCATCAAGTTCACCCTCATTGAAATAATTATATTTAACTAAATACATTCCCCTGTCCAGTTTAAAAATTTCAAACAAATGTCTTATTCATATAAACAACATCAAGTCCAAATATATTGGTACTGTTGCAGAAAGGATCAAACTGGTTATCTGCATTGAGCTTGCCTCCAGTAAATTAAATTTCTAGAATCTGAAATAGGTTAAGGTGTACCCAAAATATTCTTAGTTGTGGTCTTCTGAACCTCTTTCTCTCAAGTCTACTAGTCTTCAGGAGCCAAGTATACTGAGGATGCCTGAAATGCTAATAAATATTACAAAATTCTTGAGAATTTTTCTACCTTAAAAATTGAAAAAAAGTTAAAACTTTGTAAAGCTCTGTTTTTCTTAGTAATGCTTCTGAAAATGGTGTACTTAGCTGATTACTCCATGCTGAAGCTCAGACCACAACCTGACTGACTGATGCTTTCATCACCAGGATTGATGTTGGATAAAATATTTATGATGTTAGCTGTCCACTTTAAACAAGTTAGAGCTTAAATCTATACAGCTATTTTATTAATGAAGACTCACAATTATTTTTCTTTAAATCTTGCATAGAGAATAGCTAACAACAAATTAAAATTGCCAAGTACTTTTATTGAGCCAATACATTTCAGAATTGTTCATAAAGGGCATACTGGTCTTAATTTAATCTGCCATACTACTCACCACTGCTTAAATACCAAATATGATATTACATACTTGTTTATACTTTATAATAAGCTTTAACCTATTATTAAATGTGAAGCCCCTCATACAGATTTCTTCATCCTTGTTTCTTAGACCTGAAATCAGGTTGCTTGAACCTGTAAGTACCCGAATGTGCACTGGATTAAATTGAGAAATAAAGTCACTAACTGCTCTAGGCCAGTCACTGAGTTAGAAGTGACGGATGTAGAGATAAACACCTTCCCAAACTCCAATCTCATAAGGGGCACAAGCAGGAGAGAGAAAACAAAGTTATCGATGGATGACAATTGCAGAAAAGGGGTCAGGGAAGTCATCAAAAAAGAAATGAAGTCTGAACTGGTTTTGTAGAACAAAATGCTGTTTACCTCTCAAGCAAGGGGTAGTGGGCATTTCAGACAAAGTGAACAGTGTTTGCCAAACCACAGAAGGGCAAGGAGGCAAAGGGGCACAATAAAAAAGAGTCACAGGATTGTATTTATAGTATATAAAGGAGAAGAAAAATGGAGGTAATCAAGGAAAGCAAAGGCTAAATGAGACATGATTATAAATGGCCTTTATGTGTGTCGCTGACAAACCCATGTCGTATTGTTACCTAAATTCTCAATAGAGGGGGGAGGGTGTGTACTAGTGTTATAGGGTCATCACAATAAAAACAACAACAAAAATCACAGACTGGGTAACCTCAAGCAACAGATATCTACTGACTCTGAGTTCTGGAAGCTAGAGATCTGAAATCAGGTTATCCACAGTGTTAATTCCTTCTGAATGCAGTAATTAATAACACAGAAAATGGTGAGATCATAAAGAAGAAGTATAAAATAAGTGAGAGGAAGTGGGTCATGGAAAAAAGCATTCATAGTTACACAGAGCATTACAGAGGAGGAGAAATGGGACAGACAGAGAGATGTAAAGGGTCCAAAGAGGGTAGAAGATGATACTGGTTAACATGTGTGAAACAAAAGAGGGAGCGCTAGTGAGACAAGCTGAAATTTTCATTCATTTGACTATTAATGGCTCACTTTTGGTCTTCATGACCTCAAGTAGACCTTCACTGTAGGGACTTTAGAAGGGGGTGCTGTGTCAAGGAAAAATATTTTTAGAATGAAAAATAAAGGACAATGAGTAGTTACAGGAAGAGGGAGTCTTTGAGAGTAGGGGATAATGCATGGAGACACCAGTTGTCCTGGACTCCATTAGGAAGAAGGGCCTCATTTTTGGTGATTGGAGGAGAAGATGCAAGAATGTGTGGATACCAAGATAAACTGGAAATTGGCAGAAGAGTGGGAAGTTGGAAGAGCTGACACCTGAAAACATCACTCTTTGCTTTATAGGAAAAGATCCAATCTTCTGGTAGAGAAAGGTGTGGTGGCTGTTGGGCAGCATCTCATGAGGTCTCCTTGCCCACCTGCCATCCAGCCATGAGGTCACTTAAGGCTGGAGTCTCTTGACATGCTATCACAGAAATGGGCTTGTTTATACCTCAGCACACGGAGCTACTAGTGCTATTGGCATATTTCCTCTTCTTTTCAATCAGTTACATTAATGTTTGTAACCTAAAGTTACCATAGGAATACCTTTGATGGATATTTCTAGTTGTTCCTCTTTAAGTATAATTTCAGAAATAAAAACCTTCTAGAAACTTACAATACCTCCTACTTCTTTCATAAGGTAAAGTTAGGATAAAATCAAAACAAAAAATAACTGCTAATCCTAATAAAAATGTAGAGAAAATGAATGGCTTTAAAACAGATAGCATTTGCACCTGTATTTCATTTTCACCTACATGATTTTTATTAATAATCATATTTAAAATTATGATTTTATGATATATATATAAAAACCATTTATATAATCCTTTCATTTGAATCATATTGAGAGTAATTAAATGGAAGAAAATGAATTAAATCTTTTGATATTTATAACCCACAAAAGAATAATGTAGTGTTACTTTTTACCATGATTTGCATTTGAAATTATATATTTATGCAAAGTCAACCAAAACATTTAGTAATTTTAGTTTAAAGAAAAATGATTTAGAATATTTAAAAATAGTCAGATATTTTCTAATTTTTAAAAAATAAGTTCAACATTCATTTATTCATTTATGGATATTGTGAGTTATTTAAGTCAGCATTAAAATCTGGAAGTTCTCAAAGTTTCATAATAGTAAATTAATTTAGACTGGAGTCTTTATATTTTCTAAGATACTGATATAATATATTTAAAATATATTTCAACTATTTGCAAAATTGCAATATTTGCAAAATTTGCAAATTACAATTTGAAAATATTTTGCAAAATTGCAAAACACATAAAATTCTGGTTTGTAACCCCAATACAGGCATATAAGAATAAACATCCAATCTTTCAGGAATACAAAATATTTCCTTAAATATATTTAATTCATAATTTTCTACAAACATTATGGATTGTCTTCCCATGGAAATATATGTAATGTACTATTTCCAAATTATTATAAATCTTTTTAAGAAAAACAAAGATAAAAGTGCCTAGGATTTAATGATCTATGCATAGAAATGCCTCCAGCTTCAGGCTGACCCTGGAGGAAGACACAGCACTATCCCTGGGTAGTCTATTTATGGAACCTTTCTTGGTGTCATAACCCCTAAAAAAATTGATGCTGACATAACCAATTTGCTGCCTTATTTGTGCTTTAGCATCTGTATATAAATTGAATCTTTATAAATGAAACAGGAAATATTATCAGGAATTCTTTGATAGACTAATAATATTATTCACAAAATAATAATCTGTATTTCACATTTTCTCTACATGCACATTTTTCCCCAAATTTGGATATATTTGAAAATTTAAGCTCAATCATAGGTCCTATTTACCATGGCAATTTTGCTACATAAATAGACCTGACCTTATGCAAGATTCTTAGTCAATACTTTAAAGAAATACAAAGTATTCTTTAGAAGCAAAATATTCCTACTTTTTTTGTATGGAGTATATAAAGCATATTAACAAAAGGATAGATCATATCTTTAAACAAATCTAAAATCCATCTAGGCTGGGGTTTGGAGGTGAAAATAAAAGGCTGGCATCAAACAAGTCATTATGTGTGTATTCAAAAGAACTGTTATAGCAATGCTTCTCAAATATTCATGTGCAGGAGAATCACCTGGGGATGTGTTAAAGTGAAGGTCTGGGGTGGGGCCTGAGATTCTAAAGTGGAACAAGCTCTGAAATAGAGCTGATGCTGCAGATCACACATTTATGTGGTAGTAAAGTAGGAGAAATTCCTTTTATCCTTGGACTAGGTCTGTTCAGTTCTTGAAAATAATAATCTTATTTCCACAATTACACAAGAAAAATTTCATTTTTAAAAACTGAAAGATCATGAATATTATTAAAAATGAGGTCAATTTCAACCTTTATATAAGAAAAAAATCTATCCTTAGAGTATCTTATTAGTACTGTGAGATTTTTTTGAGATGCACAGAATATACAGACCAAAATTATAATCAAAATGAAGCAGATACCTTTTTTTAAAAAGACAGACATTTTCATTTTCTTAGAAAACATGGGTCATAATTCTTTAAAGTAATATGAATTTAAGCATTTGAACTGTGGTCCTGGAGAAGACTCCTGAGTGTCCCTTGGACAGCAAGGAGATCAAACTAGTCAATCCTAAAGGAAAACAACCCTGAATATTCACTGGAAGGATTGATGCGGGAGCTAAAGCTCCAATACTTTGTCCATCTGATGCAAAGAGCTGACTCACTGGAAAAGACCCTGATGCTGGGAAAGATTGAGGACAGGAGAAGGGGACGACAGAGGATGAAATGGTTGGATGGGATCTCTGACTCGATGGACATGAGTTTGAGCAAGATCTAGGAGACAGTGAAGGACAGGGAAGCCTGGTGTGCTGCGGGCCATGGGGTCTCAAAGAGTTGGACACAACTTAACGACTGAACAGCAACAACGATTAAGCACCTGCACTCTCGTAGTCAGGATTCTTCACATTAATGGCACCACAGCAAGAGAAACAGACACAAGGACAGGCAGCCAGTGGCGTGCTGGCAGCTTCCAGGCCTTAGAATTCTGCAGCCGTCTCTGATTTCTTTCGCATTCACCATGACTACTTCCAGGAAGAGGAATGGATTATCATATTTTATGAATTCAAGTCTCTAAATCATTCCAGATTCATTCTAGTGAAGTAGTGAACTAAATTACTGAACACCCAATTGAGAAGAAAATAGCAATGCTGGTGAGCACGGATGCCCAGGTCTCCTGAGTCTCTCTGGACTGTGGAGCTGGGACAAGATGCTGAGATGTTCAGACTGGAGATGGATCGTAAAGCCTTCTGGACTTTCACAGGCTTACCCTTCTGTGAGCACATTTATTTTTATAGGTGTTGTAACGGATCGTCTTCTCATTTAACTTTGCCACATGCAGACAAGCAAAGGACCTTAGTGCTATAGAAACATGTCATTAAATTGATTTTTAAGCTCAGATTGCTTTTCAAAGTTATCAAGACCTATGGCAAGTGGTTTGTTCACCCGAGAGAGGAGCAAATGACTGAATAAAAATAAGAGCAAAGGAGGGAAAGAAGACAGGAGAATCAAAAGGAACCCATCCCTGGGTTGGGAAGATCCCCTGGAGGAGGGCATGGCAACCCACTCCAGTATTCCCGCCTGGAGAATGCCGTGGACAGAGAGGATCGATGGGGATGCCATGGGATCGCAAAGAGTCGGACACGACTGAGAACGCAGACACACCCACAAAGGCGCCTCCTTTGCTTTGTCTAGGGTGAATTTAGATCAGATAATAAACTGATCTGAGAGAAAGGAGACATATGGGCGTTGATTTTCTAAAAGCTGGCCCAAACTTTACAAAGAATTGCTACAGTTGTAGTATATCTTAGAAAACATTTAGCTTTCCTCACTGAATTTTCAGATGAGTCAAAGGTATTTAGAAATGCATGACAATTACTACCTCAAAACCCCCATTCCTTCACTACCAACATTGAGATACAGGGCCCACACCAACTCACAGTTCAATACACACACACACACACACACACACACACACACACACACACTGCAGGACCCAAAAACTTACATAGTGATAAATTTATTCCATTATTTGTTTAAAACTAATATATTGCATGCAAAAAAATCTCCATCATCCCTAAATAATTTCAAATGTATGCTTAATATTAATGATAATTATTTGCTGATACTAAAAAGATTTCAGATCCATTTTATAAAGAGAAATAATTAATATTTTGATCGCCTTCACCGAATTTTAGTATTAGGTTACTTTATTGTTCAGAAACCTTGAGTTTGATGAATTTGCTTTAAAAACTTTCATGCTTGAGCTATTTATTTTAGGGGGTTACATTTAAAATTCTATTTTGAATAAAAATTCAAACTGGTTTTCTTGAACAAATACACTTCAATTCTACATTTAAGCAATTCTAAGCATATTTTCAAGGTTTAGAAGAAATGTCTAACTTGTACTTGACCCATATTTGCCATAAACATAGAATTTTGAAATTGGAAAAGAGTCTTAGAATTTAAGTATTCTGCATATGTGTAGTTTTTGGTATTTGAATTTACAAGATTTTTAAAAAATGTGTTCTGACACTCTATTTCAAACATAAGTCTAAATTCAGATAAGAGATAACTGAGCAGAGAAAGGGGGATAAATAGGTAGGGCAATGGATTTGGAGGGGCAGTGAAAATATTCTGCATGATGCCATAATGCTGGACATATGTCAGTATACATTTGTCTAAACTCACAGAATGGGCAAGGCCGAGGTTGAATTCTAATGGAAACTATGGACTCTGGGTTTTTCATCTTTATATTTTAAAAAATTTTTAAATACAGTATATGGATATATATTCCTTCTTTACATAATCTTCCATTATAGTATAGTTCCCTGTACTATATGCATGCTCAGTTGCTTCAGTCGTGTCCAACCCTCTGTGACCCTATGGACCACGGCCTGCCAGGCTCCTCTGTCCATGGGATTCTCCAGGCAAGAATACTGGAGTGGGTAGCCATTCCCTTCTCCAGCCCTGTCCTATATGGTAGGTTCTTTTTGATTGCCTATTTTACATACAGTAGTATGTATACATTAGTCTCTTAATCCCAAACTCCTAATTTATCCCTTCCCTCCCTGTCTGGTGACCCTAAGCTTGTTTTCCATGTCTGTGAGTTTATTTCTGTTTTGAAAATAAATTAATTTGTATTCTTTTTTATTAGATTCCACATATAAACAATATCTATGATATACATTTGTCTTTCTCTGACTTACTTCACTTAGTCTGAAAATCTCTAGGTCTATCCATGTTGTTGCAAATGACATTCTTACATTCTTTTTTATGGTTGAGTAATATTCCACTGTATATATATATATACAGTAATATTCCACTGTATACACACACACACACACACCCATATCTTTATCCATTTATCTATCTTAGTTTGCTTCCATGTCTTGATTATTGTAAACATTGTGGTGCATATATCTTTTTGAATTATGCTTTCCTTATATATAAACTTAGGAGTAGGACTGCAGGGTCTTATGTTAGCTGTACTGGTTTTGGGGGGATTATAATGTATTGATGTAGGTCCATCAGTTGTAAAACATGTACCACTTTGATGGAGGATTGTGATAATAGAGGAGGCTATGTATGTATATGGGAAGCGGTTATACAGGAAATCTATATACATGCCTCTTACCTGCACTATAACCATAAAACTCCTCTAAAAATTGTTTTTAAAACATGAGCAGGAAAGAAAATCACTTAATTCACTTTGCCAAGAAAGTATTGTCTTTTAAGAGAAAAAGTTAATAGTTTGTTGTGTTTTTTTGCAATGGACCATATTATTTTTACTTTTGCTTTGAAACATATTAAAACTTTTAGAGGTAATTGAAAATTTGACTTAATTTAACAATTTATGGTCTTTGTGGAATGCCCAGTCATGCCTATTTGTATTAGGGATCTTTAATGAGTATTTGTTGAATGAATAAATGACACTCGATTTCTCATTAATCATTCAAAACAACTTTGGAAAAACACTTATCGTAGCTATACAAATGGATGTATTGTGAAGGATGGTTGCTTTCTGCTAGATGGAAATGAGAATATTTACAAAACAGAATAGAGGCTATTCTTGTAATAGACTTTTAATCTTTTTAAGATTAAGTGTAATATTGACTCTAAAAAATATTGCCAGATGTTAATATTTTGACATTCCTGGTCAGGGAAGAGGGAAATAAGACTGCATTAATTATCAGCCTAGTGATTAAGCCAAATCAGTAAAATTGCCAGAATGATTGAAATATGTGTACTGATGATTGAGGAGTGTGATTAGAATTAGAAACGGGGTTGGTAGCTGAGCCAATGAGATAAGAATAGGAATGTGCTGGATGAGCAAGCTTCAGTATTTGAAGATGAAGACAATTTAGCCATAGGAAAGTTGTGAGTTTACATCCCAAAGGCAGATTTTCTACTTTTATGACCATTGCTTTTCCACATGTTTGCTCAGCACTGTGATAAGGGAAAAATACAAGCAAATCATTATTTTATAAATTATGAAAGTATTTTAGTGCTTTTGAAGGTGAATCCAAAATGACAACTTTCCTCAGACTATAGAATGCAGTATCTTCTGGAAAATTATTTCATCTAATTTTTCTGTTGAATTATTTTCAGTTTTCTTTCAATGATATAAGATTTGAAACAAATACTAAAGCATAGTATAATATTGTTCAAATAGTTATTATATTTTTAAAACTATCTTTCCAAACTCTTCTTTCTAATTATCTTTAACCCCACTTCATTAAAAACTCAGTTCAAATTATATTAGACCAGTTCTTCCAATTTTTTTTCCTCTCTTCTCTTGCTCTAAACTTACTTTAGGTTTATTTTAAGGATACCATGGCCAACACAAGGTCTCTCTTAAGAAAACGCTGGACTCCATATTCAATGACATTCTAACCATTTCATCCACATTTCTCTTATGGTACCTTAGAAATGACCACAAATTCACTGGATCGCCTTCTACTGAGTTGTGAATTGGTGTCCATATTGTGACTGGTTTTTGTCCTATTGTAACGTGGTGGAGGGGCTTCCCAGGTGGCTTAGCAGTAAATAATCCACCTGCCAAAGCAGGAGATGCAGATTTGATTCCTGTGTCAGGAAGATCCCCTGGAGAAGGAAATGGTACTCCACTCCACTATTCTTGCCTGGAGAATTCCATGGACAGAGAACCCTGGCAGGCTACAGTCCATAGGGTTGCAAAGAGTTGGACATGACCGAGCGACTGAGCATGTAATGGGATGGAGGACTTATGGTTTAACTTATTAGAATTGTTCATCAAATTGTTTTTAATTTTGATGTGACTGCTTCCTATTTATGATCACTAAAATTTATCATTTTAATCCTAAAATAGTAGATCAAATCCCTAAAAGCTTCTTTTTGTCATAAAATACCATCATCGAGTATCTACATCTTCTAAGTGTATTTCCATGTTTTCTTTAGCTGAACAAGATTTTTTATTTACAGTCAGTGAAAGTGTTAGTCACTCAGTCATATCAAACTCTTTGTGACCCTGTGGACTGTCTAAGCCTGCCAAGCTCCTCTGTCCGTGGAATTCTCCAGGCAAGGATACTGAGGTGGGTAGCCATTTCCTTCTCCACTGGGATCTTTCCTGACCCAGGGATCGCAACCTGTTCCCCTGCATTGAAGGTGCATTCTTTACCATGTAAGCCACCAGGGAAATAAAATGCCCTTTAAAGACTAAAAGGATGGTTAACTATTCACATGTATATATTTAGTTCTGAGTGAAATCTTTTAAATTTGGACCAACAGACTAGTTCCAGATCAGGAAAGGAGTATGTCAAGGCTGTATATGGTCACCCTGCTTATTTAACTTATGTGCAGAGTACATTATGCAAAATGCCAGCTTGGATAAAGCACATGCTGGAATCAAGATTACCGGAAGAAATATCAATAACCTCAGATATGCAGATGATACCACCCTAATAGCAGAAAGTGAAGAACTAAAGAGCCTCTTGATGAAAGTGAAAGAGGAGAGTGAAAAAGTTGGCTTAAAACTCAACATTCAGAAAATTAAGATCATGGCATCTGAACCCATCACTTCATGGCAAATACATGAGGAAATAATGGAAACAGTGACAGATTTTGTTTTATTGGGCTCCAAAATCACTGGAGATGGTGACTGCAGCCATGAAATTAAAAGATGCTTGCTCCTTGCAAGAAAAGCTATGACCAACCTAGACAGCATATTAAAAAGCAGAGACATTACTTTGCCAACAAAAGTCTATCTAGTCAAAGCTATGGTTTTTCCAGTAGTTATGTATGGATGTGAGAGTTGGACTATAAGGAAAGCTGAGTGCCAAAGAATTGATGCTTTTGAACTGTGGTGTTAGAGAAGGCTCTTGAGAGTCCCTTGGATGGCAAGGAGATCCAACCAGTCCATCCTAAAGGAGATCAGTCCTGACTATTCATTGGAAGGACTGATGCTGAAGCTGAAACTTCCATACTTTGGCCACCTGATGCAAAGAATTGACTCATTGGAAAAGACTCTGATGTTGGGAAAGATTGAAGGCAGGAGGAGAAGGGGACAAGAGAGGATGAGATAGTTGGATGGCATCACTGATTCAATGGACATGAGTTTGAGTAAACTCTGGGAGTTGGTGATGGACAGGGAAGCCTGGTGTGCTGCAGTTCATGGATTCGCAGAGTCGGACACGACTGAGTGACTGAACTGAACTGAACTAAAATCTTCTAAGTCAGTGATTGTGAACTCATGGCATCTTTGGCAAAGGAATGACCCTTTTATAGAAGGAAATAAATTGCAGAGGTAATTATGGCTCGTGAGGCACCCTAGAGAAGGCTAAAACTTGGTGGGGTCCCAGAGGAGTGATGGAGTTTGACAGGAGTATGGATGTAGTTACTAAGCAAATAACTTTAGAGAATTAGGAGATGCACTGAAGTTGACATCAGAATACTTTTTTTTCTTTTTCTCCTTTGCTTCCCTGATGGCTCTGTTGGTAAAGAATCTGCCTGCAGTGCAGGAGACCTGGGTTCAACCCCTGGGTTGGGAAGATCCCCTGTAGAAGGGAAAGGCACACCAGCATTCTGGCCTGGAGAATCCCATGGACTGTATAGCCCATGGGGTCACAGAGTGTCGGACATGACTGAGTGACTTTCACTTTCACTTGTTGGTTAAAATACTTTAACCTCTCTGAGTTAATTTACTCATTGGCAAGTGCCAAGAATAACTAAAGGTGTTGAGTAAGAATATAAAAGTGCAAACAGAAGTATAATAAAACTTAGAATTACACACAAAATTAGGTATAATAACTGTAAAAATGTATCTCACATCAGTCAGTCATAAAGGAAATCAACCCCAAGTTATTTATTGGAAGGACTCATGCTGAAGCTGAAGCTCCAATACTTTGTCCACCTGATGTGAAGAGCCAACTCTTTGGAAAAGACCTGATGATGGGAAAGATTGAGGGCAGGAGGAAAAGGGGATGATAGAGGATGAGATGGTTAGATGGCATCACCAACTCAAGGGACATGAATTTGAGCAAACTCTGGGAGATAGCGGAGGACAGAGGTGCCTGGCATGCTAAAGTCTGTGGAGTCACAAAAAGTTGGACATGAATTAGCAACCAAACAGCAAATCATAAATAATAAATAAATAGAACACTGAATCCTAGGAGGAAAAGAATAAGTTATTTTTTTAAAGAATAAGTTTAAAAAGTCATATCATAATTAAGCACCTTATAACCAATTAATTATGATAGTAATCATGCTGCCTACTGAAAATAGAGCAGTTTTTAAATTTGTCCTTCTTTTTCTGAAATGAAGAAAATAGTGAAACCTAGGTAAGAATTTTGAGTCAGAACAGTATTTCTATTTATTAACTGGGTTTAAATATAGCACACAAAAGGATGCTCTTAATCAGGCTAAAAATAAGTTTGGTATTGATTTGAGTCCCTAATTTTCTTACACTTAGTAATCAAAGGCACAATGTAACCTATTTTTAGGTTTTTTAAGCCAAGATGCCTTAAAACTTTTTGAAAATAATTTGTGCCTAGCAGACAAAAATATCGACTATGACTCAATCATTTTAAAATACTGTGTGTGCATAATAACTGTTTTGTTAAATGACTAGAGCCTTCATTAATTTTTGAGCTTTTCTTCATGAGTACATTAGACATTGACAGTTTAACAACTCAATTCAGTTAGAAAAGGGCAAAGTGTAAGATTTCTAG
This sequence comes from Muntiacus reevesi, assembly GCF_963930625.1. Taxonomy (NCBI): domain Eukaryota; kingdom Metazoa; phylum Chordata; class Mammalia; order Artiodactyla; family Cervidae; genus Muntiacus; species Muntiacus reevesi. Next base: position 30,547,763 of record NC_089269.1, read on the forward strand.
AAATATGTGATGCTTTGTTATTTTGAAATTTATTTCATATACTTGATTTTTTTAAAAAAATTGCTTATCTTGAAACCATCAAAATGAACACAAAATAATATAGTATTATATATTCATCAGATATTAATACACAGTAGGCCAATCTTACTGACTTTGATTTGGTGGTAATTATCATGTCCAAAGTCTACATAAAGTAAAAGATAAAGTTTTTTGTTTATCATTGCTCTGATGTGAAAACATCCATATTTTTCATTTTAATGATCCATGCTATGACTCTACGATTTATCCCCAGTACTACTGTTGTTGTTGTTGAATCATTCATTCATGTCTGACTCTTTGCAACCCCATGGACTGCAGCATGCCAGGCTTCCCTGTCCTTCACCATCTCATGGAGCTTGCCTAGACCAAATAGTTTTCAATCAACTCAACCAACAATGCTCTAGCCCCTAAGGACTCTTTTTGACCACAATATTGAACCATCTAATCCATTCTTTGCTGGATTCATTTTAAAAAATCAAACTGAAACATGTCACCTCATGGATGGCTCTATTTTGCTATTGGATGGATTCTAAATTCTCCAGTACAACAATCTTCACAATCTATCATTAGGCTACTTTTTCCAGGATCATTACTAAATACTTTTCTGCTTTTTTCCCTCGTGTCCACTTGCAGTTTAATCCACAGCTGCTATGAACTAATTCACAGGCATGCTATGCCTTTTCATACTTATATATTTATTATATTTTGTGCAAGAATAATGTCCTATGCTTAAAATGCTACTTGATCTGAACTCCCTTCATATAAAAGCACAGGTCATCCTTTTTTGACATATCCTTGATTCTTCTTCCTTAGGGACTCTTCATATTTTGTAAATAGCAATACGATACTGATATATGTGTGTGTATATGTGTGTATGTATACAGAATATATATATGTACACATATAATATACATATGTATAAGTTTGATATATTATATATGAAAATATTAATGCATTTTCTTCCTCAACTATCCTATACCACGATAGAGAAGGTGTTTGATATTTGCACGAGGTGTATCCTAATGGTCCCTATTACTGCTCAAGAACATATCACTACAAATAAAAGTGCTGTCAAAAGATGTTTTCAAGAACTGTTAAAATCAAAATTCTCATACAAGTAGAAAATGAATAGGTCAAAGATTTTTTTAACTCATTCATTAACGAAAGGCTCACAAAGGTGTTACCACTGACTCATGGAAGATTTCATTTATATTTAGGTCCTTCAGCAGAGCAAAATAAATTTACAAATACTTACAAAATTGATTTTCCCAGTTTGGGGACATCAACTACCCTCCATTTGTGTGGCTATGGACAAGGTCATCTGCATTGTTATTGAACAATTTAAACCTGAAATAGTTCAAAGACAGTGAGTGTTGATATTCTGGAATAGTACACAGGCATTCACTTGTGTATTATTTTTCCATGTTCATTTTCAAATATTTATCAATTTTTCCTGAGAGTATTAAAAAAATGTTCTAACAAAAAACTTATATTTTACAACAAAATATGAGTTAGAGAACAAGAGGCAAAAGTTAGGAAATTACTCTCTACCAAGTACCTAACATTGATACTGATCACTGGGGACATGTAAGGGAATTCAGAATATTTTTGAGAAGTTTAAAATGATAAGTTATTCAAGTACAAAAATTTATTTGGAAAAATATTTAGTGACTATATGTCTAATAGACAATGTGCTCCAAAACCTACACAAAGCAAATTATTGGTAATTTCTTTTACAAGGGGTGAATTTCTCCATGAATTTTATTCTAATCATAATCACCGGAGAACTTTATTCATTTTTAAAACCTGACTCCAGAATCACCTTCTTAATAAAATCTAACTTGTTAAACACAAGAAACATCATCCCTTCCTCCTTGGCAATCCACAGTTGCCTGCAGACAATTCTATGATAGCACAAACCCACACTTAATCCCTTTATGTATTGCCTAATTCACCATTTTAGCCCCAGCTCCTTGAGGGAAGAATCTTCACCTAATCCATTCCTGTTTTCCAGGTATCTCACACATTTATCACATATACTATATTCAAAAATATTTGTTACCTAAATAAAAAGGAATAAGATTTTTAAATGACATTCAACTTTAAATATATTAATGGAAGCTTTTTTCTTATTTTTGAATACTTAATACTTTTAATACAGCAAATTTAATAAAGCAACAAATCACAACAGAGAAAATACTAAAATTGACATATGTTCTTGAGCTATCTATACATACTATCCCTTGTATTTTCAAGGTCAGCTAGGTCATGTTATGAATACATGCTTTTTTTAAGACAGTGTTAAACTGTTAAGAATTTGTAAATAATTAGTATTTAACAATAAGAAAAAACCAAACATGCACAATAGCATTTAAAATTATAAACATATTTTACTACATATGTTATATAAAGTTATATATTTTATGTATGTGTATATGTGTATAATTGTAACAATACTAGAAGATAAAATATTTTCTTTTTTGACTTTATATTAGCTACTTATCCTCTTATATAACTATAATGTTCCTCACCTAAAATAAAAATGGCTTAAAGCCTTGTCTAATTTACTGTTCATTTTCTGTGCAAACTCTGCATCTGGCAGAGTTTGTGAGCTAAAGTTAATTATTAAAGGAATTATTAGGACAAGTTATCTTTCATATTAATAGCTCCTGTTGTTATATCCAGAATTTGCATTAAAGAAAGCTCTCAGGAAATGCAAAAAAGAAATGTACAGTGTTTTTCTTTTCATAGATATTGGGTTTCTGTTGCTCTGAGGCTGTGAATCTACACTGACTTTACAAATTAATATTGATGTTTAACAGGGTTGACTAACATTAATCATATGCTTAGTCTGTAGAGCCATGAATAGAGGTGCTTTACACACACGTTACTACATGCTATTCTAACATCCTGTGGGGATATCTAGAGTCACCCTTTTCTAAATGAGAAAAGGAAGGTTCAGTGAGGTCAAGCACATCTACCAAGAATGAAACAGGCAGTGAATGTCTGGCCAGGAAAGAGTCGAAACCTGACTCATACGCTTGCTCAAATAGCAAAAGAAGAAAGGGCTTAAACCCTCTGACACACAAGGAACTGATTGCATGCCTCTTGGAGTCCAGAGTGCATCATGAAGGAACTTCCTGACTTTTTAGTTCTGCATATTCAAATGTGAGAAACCGCTTGTGATAATTAATACATTAATTAGAGATGGAAATCTTCAAATCAACCATATAATGTGACAAGCAATGGCAGACACCGAAAAAAGCAGGAATGGATATTAATTAAATTTAAAAATAGACAAATGATAAGTTATCAAATTATTCAGAAACTAGACAGTAAATGAGGACAGTTATTATACAATCATTTATAGCAGTGATTTAGCCAAATAAGACTGGCCCTGTGTAACCCTTCAAAAAGGCTTCTGCACTTTAGGAGGCTATGGGAGATGGTAGACTCTGTGAAGATAGATCAGTAACTGGGCCCCAAGAAGACATGGGGAAGAGCTCCACCTTTCTTTTACTTTGACATCCCTGCTTTCAGATCTTGCCTTGGTGCACCAGGAGGAGCAGATGAATTAAGAGTTGAACAGTGCAGGTTTACTCCTAGCCATGGCTAGAAGGCTGTTAGTGTCAATACTGGTTTGTTCTCGGCGCCTGATCCTACAATGCTCCCCTTTGCAGTCAGTGAGCAGTCAGACAACAGGGGACATTGTCACATGGAGGGACTTCAGGAGAACTTAGTGAAGGCGGTATCCTCAGAGCTGTGGCCAGGGGGTCACCAAGTTTTCAGGGATGGGGGTGATACTCCAGGTGCAAAGGGGCCAGGAGGGGAGAGGGGATACCTGAACCTGGGGAGAGTTTGTGTTAGTGCAACTGCACTTTTGCTGATGAAATTATTATGTAGGAAGAAGCCATAAAGTGAAACACACAGAATCTAAGCAAAGCTAAATCGCTTCCCTACAGATGAGCTGTAACTGACATGGGCATGGAGTGGTTCTTCCTCACCTCTGCCTCTCTGGTGCAATAATGTGAATGAGTCTTGACCCAGGAGGTGCCCCTGGGCTGCACTACTTGAGTACTTAGCTTTCCTTTCTTGAAAGGTCTCATAGCAGCCTTTCTGCACCTCCATCCTAGCCTCATGCTTTCTTACCAAATCCGCTTCTACTTAAAAGAGCAAGCAGCAGCACTTCTGTTGAATATAGGAGCAGACAATAATAGTGACGGCTAAGGATGCCTCTAAGTATACATATAACCAATTCACTTCATTGCACAGCAGAAACAAGTGTAAAGCAGTTATACGCTAACCCCCAAAAAATATTAAAAAAAAAAAAAAAAAAAAGACTCAATCTCAATTCTCAGCATAGTCCTAGGTAGGCTTCCCTGTGTCTCTGTGGTAAACAACCTGTCTGCCAATGCAGGAGATATGAGAGATGTGGGTTTGATTCCTGGGGTTGGGAAGATCCCCTGGAGAAGGAAATGGCAACCCGCCCCAGTATTCTTGCCTGGAAAATCCCATGGACAAAGGAACCTGGTGGACTGCAAGTCTATAGGATTGCACAAGAGTCGGATACAAATGAACTAAACAACAACAGTCTTAGGAAGGGAGACTAGGATCATCCCCATCTCAGGATGGGTGAGGAGGTTAGGTGAGAGAGGGCTTTTTTGGGGATAACTGATTATATTAGTTGTCTAAGCTTTTATCAAAGCCATCTAAAGCTAATAGCGACTTCACATCAGCAAGATTTCCAAATAATGATTTTAAATATCCTTTTACAGTTTTCACAATTGGCTAACTGACCCAATAAGTACTTAACTAAACTGATCTATAGAATGTCTATCTCTGTCTTTTGCAAAAAGCCTTCAAGAAAACAAACTCATAATAATACACACAGTTTTAGACAATATCTTTCAGTCTTTTTTTTCCATGCTTCTGCCACATGTGATGCTGTGGCACCTAATTGGATATGTGTGGAATGAACCTGGATTGTGATAGGTAACCAATAGAGGGCAAACATACTCAATTTATGGGACACATAAAGAAAACACTTTACCAGTTGGTTCACAGGGAGTTCATCTTGTAGCTCACTTCCACACAAATAGGACAGCAAACACTTTCCCTCTGGAATATCAAGGTGTTCTATTCTGAGAAGAGCAGAATTCAATGCACCTGGCCACTGAATTAGCTATTAACAGTTGATTACAAGGAGATATTTCGGAATGTTCTATTTCTCCCCAGAACAAAGAAAGGCAATTTTAAACAGAACTCTTAGCTTCTAATATTATGTCTGATTCCATCATACTATTTTGTGAAATAGAACTATAATTCAAACCTGTAAGTTAATGGAGTTTGACAGCAAGGTACACATCGCATTTTGCAAAAGAGCCTTGATTACTTTCGGAGCTTCCTCTTGGTAATAAAGCCTTGACAGCTCCCATTCCTCAAAAGAACAGCTTTATTATTTTCTCCTCAATTCTAAGTAGTTACTTAACTTTAAAATAGTTGTAAGTAAAGGGGATTTCTCCACTGAAAAGAAAAAAAAAGGCAGGTAAAAGGAATTTGTTACCCACTTGCTTCCAATCTTCTATCACTTAAGAAACTTAAAGTAACAAATGGGTGCAATTTAAAATTCTGAATACTTTCAAATGTTTTAGTTATCACTTAAAGACTATCAATCAGGGTCCAGGCAGAAAGTAGGTTGTATATACTTAAACTGGGTAAATTGAGGAGGATTTAATAAAGACACTATTTACAAAAGTGCAGGCTGTTATACAGAAAAACTATAAAGAACAGTTCACTATGGCAGAGTACTTTACTATATTTAGAACTAGAGAGGCAAAAAGAGGGATCAAATTACAAGAACCAGGATCTATAATCTTTAGTTGAGGAAAAACTTCAGCCTAAGACAACCTCCCAGCCAGGGAATAGGGAAGAACCCTGGCGTCTCTTTCATTTCTCTTTCTGAAATTTTGGTGGTACTCAAAGGGATCCCCATGAATACAATCAGATTCAGTCAACCTCCCTGATTACAAAGTAACTTAGAAAAAGTAGAATGGATCTGGAAGGATAGATGGAAGACATCTAGGAGAATTCTCTTAGACAATCATTTAAATTATTTTTCTTTACCGACCTTCGTTCTTAAAGGGCACACACTTGAGTCAGGATTCCTAAGGGCCGTTCTAGAGACAAATTATATTTTAGGATGAAATGACATGATCCAATGTGTACTCCTGAACCATGCATGGCTACCAAAGTTTTTCAACAACATGAGAGAGCTGAAAGTGTCAGTTTGACAGTCCAGAGAATCCAAGGAAGATCAGAGAAAGCAGACCAATAGGTCATCCGGTAGATTTCAGGCAGAATAACTAACCCAGGATATCGATGGATTCCAGAACAAGCAGAGCAATAGCAATGCACTGTCCTGTCTGCAAATTTCACTGCTGGTTTATTCCACCATCACTACTGACACATTATTTCTTTTCTTGAGCATACTTGTGCAGCAGTAATTCTGCAGAAATCAGCAGTGCCCTTTTCATCCTCACCACCTGAAAAGGACTTTTGGTTGTATAACTGTCTCAGTAATTATTCTGCAGTTTTACCACCAGTTATAAAATATAAGTATTTGGTTTTCTGTAGACCCTTTATATCTATGACACGTTTAATAAATTCCACAAAAATTATTTAACAATTGCATGTGTCTGGAAATGTTCTACCTGCTAGGAATAAAATAGTGAAGTAAAGTCCTACCTACAGGGCTGACCAGTCAATGTCTGAAACCTTTTTGTAGTGATGACAAGACTAGGCAACTCTGGGAAAATGTATGGTTTAGGTAAAAAGTATTATTAAAGAGTTGATAGAGTAAATTCATATCATAATCATGGCTCAGAGTTTTAGATTAATTTCATATATGTGCAAAGTTATAGTCCTTGCTTATATAAAGAATTTATATTTCTGCAGAAAACACATACTAGTCTAGGCATTATATTGTTCTCTCCTCTTTTTCTGTCTTTATTGCCATTGTGTGAATTTATAGAACAACAGACAGTCCTCCATTCACGGAAGATGGAACACAGTCAAGCAAGCACAACATTATGTATGTATAAAATATTTGTGAAGATGTACAGAATAGGAATGCTGATTTGCATTTTATTTTTATTTCAAGGGAGCAGAGATAAGCTGTGCTACGCACATATCTACTGAAGCAGTCACTGATGCATGAATGCTTCCCTATTTGTTCCGCTTTCATCCACTGCAGTACCTGGCAACATCCTCTTGTTTGGTATTTTATTAGAAGGAAAGGTAGCGGGCTGGTTTGAAGAATAAAGTTCAAGGTTTCTTTAATTTTTTTTGACATTTCTCATTGTATTGCACCATGTCAAGTAAGCATGAACCACTGTGTACAGTATATTGAATTTTCTTCAGGTAGTTCAAAACAAATTAATTCTCTGCCCACACATCATTTAAAGTATTAATTCCCTGTGCAGCCCAGCAAACTTCAAGCTGTACCTGTTCAGCATTTCAAGTTAAGGCAGTACATCACAAACACCTGTTAAAGTTTATAGCCATCTGTTTCCTCAAGAACTCTAAATTCTAATAATATGAAATTAACAGATGGGAAAGAGCTGTAACCTCAGCTCTGAAGAGGGTAACTGCAACCTTTGAATTAACATCGTGCCATTTTGCTGGTAATTGTTTGCAATGGCCATAGGGATACAGTTCAAGAATGATGGCCCATTAGGAACATACTTTGTTTTTGTACAGGGATAGTTTAGATAGAAAGTATTTCTTAATGATTTCTAAAACTCCACGTTTAGGTGAATCTCTCTTCTCTCAATGAAGGAGCACAATAATTAAGATATAATGAAATGTGGTTCAGCATATGACAGTCCTGAGGGTAATGAAAAGATACATTTGAGACTGGAAATGGCAATGTTTTAAATAAGAAATTAAAGTTGGTTACAATCCACTTGCATAAAATTAAGTAGAAAAAATGGAAATTGGGAGCAAATTCACAGCAGATTGTATGGATATTCAGGAACTAGTCCTTTTCATATTCACAAATTATTGAGAAGACGCCTGTTTCATGAAGTCTAATTCAGAAAAGAAAAAAAAATATATAGACCTCGGGGTTTGGTTTTGTTTTCCTTTGCTTTGCAAAATTAGCATGTCTTTGTGTTGTTTTCTTTTTCTGATCATAAAAGTAATGCCTGCTCAATATAAATAATTCAAACCATACAGAGTGCTCAAAGTGGAAATGAAAGGTAGCCATGATTTCATGCTCCACAAACCTGAGCAACAAACATCAATAAATCTCTTTTATTTTTCCAATTAATGACTCGAGAACCCACATGCTAGCTTCATAAGAAGTCTACTATCTGTCTCATGGGGCTGGCCCCAAGCTGTCCACATTTCATAGGAGCTAAGTAGTCCCAGTCATAACCAATTCACAGTATGAAGAGGGAGCCCAAGCGTGAGCTCACTTTGGTAATGTGGTGCCTTTTGCAACCCAGACTATCACTGTTCAAATCTGCCCCTTACTTTGCTTCCAAGGGAGACAGTCTACACTAAAAATACTTGGTGGGGCACATCTCTGCAACCCACTGTGGCCTTGGTTCACAGACCCTACCCTGGCCGGCCACTGAGGTGGTCCAAGTTGGCCCCCATACCGGATGTATCAATCTTCTATTGCTCCCATGACAGATGCAGAAATAAAAGAAAACCATACACATGAAAACTAGCAAAGGCTTTATATGAAGAGCTTGCTATGTGATAGAGTCAGCCACCATCACTTTTGTTTGGCAAAAACCTGAAGGCATGCAAGTGAGTGTAGTTGGCTCTCCATACCTATGGGTTCCACATCTGCAGACTCAAGCAACCTCCAAATGAAAGCACTGGGGGAAGAAAAAACTTCTAGAAAGCTCCCAAAAAGCAAAACTTGAATTTGCTTCACCCTGGCAACAATTTACATAACATTTGCACTGTATTATTTATTTTTTTATTAAAGGGTAATTGCTCTACAGAATTTTGTTGTTTTCTGTCAAACCTCAACATTAATCAGCCATACTGCTGCTGCTAAGCCACTTCAGTCGTGTCCAAATTTATGTGACCCCATAGACGGCAGCCCACCAGGCTCTGCCGTCCCTGGGATTCTCCAGGCATAGGTATACATATATACCTTTCGGACCTCCCACCCATCTCCCACCCCATCCCACCCCGCTAGATTGATACAGAGCCCCTGTCTGAGTTTCCTGAACCATATAGCAAATTCCCCTTGGCTATCTATTTCACATATGGTAATGTAAGTTTCCATGTTATTCTTTTCATACATCTCCATTTGCATTATATTTACAAGGCATCCCTGGAGGCTCAGTTGGTAAAGAATCAGTCTACAATACAAGAGACCTGGGTTTGATCCCTGGGTTGGGAAGATACCCTGGAGAAGGAAATGGCAACCCAATCCAGTATCCTTGCCTGGGAAATCCCATGGAGACAGAAGCCTGGTAGGTTACAGTCCTTGACTTCACAAAAGAGTCAGATGCTACTGAGAACAAGGGGGTGGAACTGACTCTTACTAGGACCATAAACTGACTCTTACTCCATACCTATGGGTTCTGCCAACAAAGGTCCATCTAGTCAAAGCTATGGTTTTTCCAGTAGTCAAGTATGGATGTGAGAGTTGGACTATAAAGAAAGCTGAACACCAAAGAATTGATGCTTTTGAACTGTGGTGTTGGAGAAGACTCTTGAGAGTCCCTTGGAATGCAAGGAGATCCAACCAGTCCATCCTAAAGGAAATCAGTCCTGAACATTCATTAGAAGGACTAATGCTGACGCTGAAACTCCAATACTTTGGCCACCTGATGTGAAGAACTGATGTGAACCCCTGATGTGACTCACTGGAAAAAACCCTGATGCTGGGAAAGATTGAAGGCAGGAGGAAAAGGGGATGACAGAGGATGAGATGGTTGGATGGTATCACCAACTAGACGGACATGAGTTTGAGCAAGCTCTGGGAGTGGGTGATGGACAGGGAAACCTGGCATACTGGAGTCCATGAGGTCACAAAGGGTCAGACACAAGTGAGCAACTGAACTAAACTCATGGGTTCTGCATCTGCAGATTCAATCAGCCTCAAGTAAAAAGTATTTGGGGAAAAAAAAATCCAGAAAGTTCCCCAAAAGCAAAGCTTGAATTTGCTTCACACAGGCAATGATTTACATAGCATTTACATTGTATTAGGTATTATAAGTAATCTAGAGATGATTTAAAGTATATGTGATAATACAAATAGGTTATATGGAGACAGTTACACAATTCTATATAAGAGAAATGGGCATTTCTGGATTTTGGTATCCACAGAACCAATTCGAGGAACAATTTTAAAGAAGCTTACAGCTTAAAAAGGAGAGAGAGAGAAAGCTTAAAGAGTACCTTGATTGCAGGCTGCTATCATGGGGAAACTGGAAGAAGGCTAATTAGAATCAAGGTATTCTGTGTGTTTGGTTATAGAAACAAAATATGGAAAGCATATTTGGCTTTCTCTGTCTTAAGTTAAAAAATGGTACAAATAGTGAAGCTGGCTGGTCAAGTCCTGATGCTTCGAGGTCCATTGTTATACAGATGGTGGTTTCACCTCCTGGACTGGTTGCTACAGAGGTTGAAAGTCGGCTCTATATTTTTATATGGGATCTGGCTATTGCTCATTTGTATATTCAGTGTCTTACAAAATTATAATAAACAGTGTCACCATAAACTCAAAAATACGTGATTATTATGTCACAGTTCTGTAGGTCAGAAATCTTATGAAGGTCTCACAGGGCTAAGATCAAGCTGTTAACAAACGATGTTTCATTGGAGGCTCACTCAGATGGATGGTTGAATTTAATTTCTCATGGTTCCAAGATTGTATCTCAGTATTTTTGCTGCTTATATAAACCAAGGGCATTTCCCAGTTTCTAGAGGCAACTGCATTCCTTGGCTTTGTGCCCCCTGCTTCTAACTTCAGAGTCAACAACGGTGGCCTTCTGCTGTTTAAGCTGCTATGGTACCAACAGGAAACTAACACAGGGGTGAAGGTGAACAGGGGTTTATTAGATAGTCGGATGTATGGATGTAAATACTAGGTGATGGTGGGCGGGGGGGAGGCCTTCAAAGCAGAGGGAATAGTGTATATAAAAGGATTGAGTCATACAGAGCAGAATGTGATTCAGGAATGGAGGCCTAGTTCTGGTGTGGGAATAGAGACACAGACACAGGGAATGGATGTGTGGATGTGGAGGGGGGCAGGGAGGGCGGGATTAAATAGAGGATGAGATGGCTGGATGGCATCACCGACTCGAGGGACATGAGTTTGGGTGAACTCCGGGAGTTGGTGATGGACAGGGAGGCCTGGCGTGCTGCGGTTCATGGGGTCGCAAAGAGTTGGACACAACTGAGCGACTGAACTGAACTGAACTGAACTGAAGGATGGACATATATAGCCTACCGTGTGTAAAACAAACAGCTAGTGGGAAGCTGCTCTGTAGCTCGGGGACCCGAGCTGGGTGCTCTGGGTGACCTAGAGGTGTGGGAAGTAGGGAGCATTTGAGAGTGAGGTCTAACAGGGAGGGTTCACTTTGTGGTACAGCAGAAACTAACACAACACTAAAGCAATTATCCTGCAACTTAAAAAAAAAAGGAGTTGGTTGAAATTGTCAGAACTTAAAGTATAAAGATTGGGACACAGCAAAACTACAATGTTCAAACAATGTAAAATCAACATACTTGCATTATCTTGCTAAATACTTAAGACTTTTTTTTTTAACCTGCCCCTGCAAAGGTAACTGACATACCAATTTTTCATATATGAGCAACAAGCAGATTTCAACACATCCTTGCTTTAAAATTGCCTGAAAGTGAGTTGCACAGAGGAAAATTCTGTATCTGCCAGTCACGAGCTGTATGTCCTGGGTGAATTTACTTAAATTCATGGACTCTCCATTTTCTCATCTGTGAGACAGAGATAACCACAACTTGCACAAATGTTGTGAGCATTAAATGGAAAAATATAACTTCATTGCTTAGAAAAACTCAGAATACTAACAGTAATAACAGTTTTTATTTTATACCTAAAATATATCCATTTCCAGATCTAAATCTACAAAGAGATTAATTAGGTCAGTGGATCTTTACTCCTGGAAAGATGAAGGATATGTTGTCACTCAGCTGGGCATGTCAGCATAGCTAACAACTTAACAACTGGCTGAGGTCACATTTCAATTTGCACCAGAGACATCCAAGACATCTTTAAAGCACTGGCATCATTGAGCTGTAAGCCATCACTTATCCACACTAAATTAGATTAATACCATGGAGACCATTTTATGTCACAATAGATTATTTGTTTACTTAATATCTAGTTAGTATTTATAGAGAAGTAAATTGTTTCCTCCAATTGGCTATTAATATCATATATCAATTTATCCAGAATGGTGGTTTCTGGTTGCATGACCCTTAGAAAATAAGGATGACAAGGATAAATGGCAATGGCCTCCATGTCTAATATATAATTGGATTATCTCTAGTTTTCAAAACCTGCTTGAATTTTGTCAGTTTTTCCTTACAGCATTTGCCATTTTTCATGCAGAAAGACAGGAATAAGATATTAAATGAATTATAGTTTACCTTTGAGAAATCTCACAGTGGAAACATGAATTTTAGGAGAAAATTATTATTTGGAGTGTGCTGTCTCATTTTTCATTTCTTAGACTAGCCCTTTGAGATTTGGATACCCAGTTCACACTGAAAAATTGATAACTAAAAGTAGCCCAAATAAAAATGTTCTGTGGTAATTCTGGGGATTATAGATATATGCTTCATACAGTTCTATGTACCTATATGTATTAGTTTATGTGTGTGTGTGTGTGTATATATATATATATATATATATATATATATATATAAACACACACACTTTACCCCAGAGAACTCTCTTCTAAAACATAGCTAATAATATGTCAGGGATTATAATAATACCTATTCTTATATTGACATAAAGGTCAATATGTGAAATTCTTAGCATAGTGCCTGTAAATACAAAACATTCAATAGACAATCTTATTATCAGTCAGCATTATCATGATATTGTAGCTTTCATCAGCATTAAGTATTTCTCCTATTTGAAACTTTTTAGTTTTTTGGCTATAAATACCTATGAGGGATGAAAATAAGATCACCCAGAGTAGCGGCAAAGAGAAACATCCTCAGGAGAGCCCTGGCAGTTCCAGGTCCCCACTAGAAGGCCAGAGTATCAAAGCCTGCCTTGATGATGTCATAAAAGTCAATATATGCCAGGGATGGGAGTGGTACTCCCTAAAAGCTCATCAGTTCAGTTCTGTCACTCAGTCATGTCCAACTCTTTGCAACCCCATGGACTGCAGCATGCCAGGCCTCCCTGGCCATCACCAACTCCTTGGAGCTTACTCAAAACCATTCCCACCCAGTTGGTGATGCAACCCAACCATCACATCCTCTGTCATCCCTGTCTCCTGTCTTCAATCTTTCCCAGCATCTTCAATCTTCTCTAAGAAGTCAGTTATTTGCATCAGGTGGCCAAATAGTGGAGTTTCAGCATCAGTCCTTCCAATGAATAGTCAGGACTGATTTCCTTTAGGATGGACTGGTTGGATCTCCTTGCTGCCCAAGGGACTCTCAAGAGTCTTCTCCAACACCATAGTTCAAAATCATCAAGTCTTTGGTGTTCAGCTTTCCTTATAGTCCAACTCTCACATCCATACATGACTACTGGAAAAACCATAGCTTTGACAAGACAGACTTTTGTTGGCAAAGTAATGTCTCTGCTTTTTAATATGCTGTCTAGGTTGGTTACAGCTTTTCTTGCAAGGAGCAAGCGTCTTTTAATTTCATGGCTGCAGTAACCAACTGCCGTGATTTTGGAGCCCCAAAATAATAAAGTCTCTTACTGTTTCCATTGTTTCCCCATGTATTTGCCATGAAGTGATGGGACCAGATCTCATGATCTTAGTTTTCTGAATGTTGAGTTTTAAGGAAACTTTTCCACTCTCCTCTTTCAATTTCATCAAGAGGTTCTTTAGTTCTTCACTTGCTGCCATAAGGGTGATATCATCTATGTACCTGAGGTTATTGATATTTCTCCTGGCAATCTTGATTCCAGCTTGTGCTTCCTCCAGCCCAGCGTTTCTCATGATGTATTCTGCATATAAGTTAAATAAACAGGGTGACCATATACAGCCTTGACGTACTCCTTTTCCTATTTGGAACTAGTCTGTTGTCCCATGTCCAGTTCTAAGTGTTGCTTCTTGACCTGCACACAGCTTTCTCAAGAGGCAGGTCAGGTGGTCTGGTATTCCCATCTCTTTAAGAATTTTCCAGTTTGTTGTGATCCATACAATCAAAGGCTTTGGCATAGCCAATCAAGCAGAAGTAGATGTTTTTCTGAACTCTATTGCTTTTTCAGTGGTCCAATGGATGTTGGCAAATTGATCTCTGGTTCCTCTGCCTTTTCAAAATCCAGCTTGAACATCTGGAAGTTTACGGTTCATGTACTGTTGAAGCCTGGCTTGGAGAAATTTGAGCATTACTTTGCTAGCCTGTGAGATGAGTGCAATTGTGTGGTAGTTTGAACATTCTTTGGCATAACTCTTTTAGACTAATTCAATTACTCTTCTTCCATGGAATTAAAATAAGTTACCTATATAATACTTGGAATTTTAAACATTGGGCCTGCTTCAGTAACAAAAACACACCAATAGTAGATTGAACTCAAATGTGGGTAAACTAGTCCTTTTATTTCAGCTATCATGATAAATAAATATTATTCTTGAGAAAGTCACAGCAAAATCTGATTCAAAATTTTTCTGATTCTAAGTATATGTATATATCAGCACTCCTACACACATTTAAGATTAGAGTGTAAATCACTCAAATGTTTTATTATATCTGCACTGTCACTGGGCACATATATGTTTAAGTTTTCTATATGAAACTCTATGAATCAAAACAGCAATCAAATCCTTAGGTAATGTGCTGCATTACTGACTGATGCTGAAGTTGAAGCTCCAGTACTTTGGCCAACTGATACGAATAGACAAGTCATTCGAAAAGACCCTGATGCTGGAAAAGTTTGAGGGCATGAGGAGAAGGGAGTGACAGATGATGAGATGGTTAGATGCCTCACTGACTCTATGGACATGAGTTTGAGCAATCTCTGGGAGATGGTGAAGGACAGAGAAACCTGCCCATGGCATTGCAGAGAGTCAGACATGACTTAGCAATTGAACAACAACAACAGCAAAGAATTAGACGCAAATGATCAGATCAGGGGAAAAAAAAAAAACAAACTTCTTGCAACCTAGAGAATCAATGGGAAGAATTAATGAATCCACCATCATCTAAGCAAGAAATAACTGTGGCCTAGAATAAGGTAAATGATGAGGACATTAAAACAGTAGGATTTGGTGACTGAGGAATTTATGCCATAAATGTTTATGATTGGATGTTGGTAGCACCACTCATTTTGGGAATGATAAGAGAAGAAAATTATTTACTAGTAAACGACCAGCTCAGACCCTGAACCGCAATCTGAAGAATATTCAAGTAAATAGATTAAATTGCAAGCTGAATATGTGCATTGAAAGAGAAGAAATATATCTGAAAGTGAATAGAAATTATAAAGTCATTCATTACAGCCATAAGAATAGGTGAGAACAATCCTATGTAAACATATGTAGAATTCTTACAGACATCAACATTTAACTGGTGGGTTAAGAAAGAACATTCAAGGAAGGTTTCGGTTCAGTAGCCAAAAAATCAGAGGTAGGTGGTGCTTAAGAAGCTGATGGATGAGGGTGTTTCAATTTAAGAATTGTCCACATTGTGAAATGTTTTGAGAAGTCAAATAAAGCATCAAATGAACATATACATTATATTTTCACACAAGCAAATTATTAGTGATGTGTGAGAAAGCGGTTCAACCGGATATGAAGGCAGGCAATACAAGCTGGCTGATGAATGACAGATGAGAAAAAAGACAGCAAGTGTAAGCAACTCATAAATGCTTGACCATCAGATAGTAAAGTGTTTGCCTACAATGCGGGAGACCAGGGTTCAATCCCTGGGTCGGGAAGACCTCCTGGAGAAGGAAATAGCAACCCACTTCAGTATTCTTGCCTGGAAAATACCATGAACGGAGGAGCCTGGTAAGTTACAATACAAGGGGTCGCAAAGAGTCGGACACGACTGAGCGACTTCACTTTCCTTTCACTTTCAAGTGAAGGAAAGGAAAGGAGGCAGATCTGGAGATGAGTTGAAGAGATTTATTATTGTTCTTTTGATTAAATGGAAAAACTTGAACATGATTAAATAGTGACAGGATGGCACCAAAAGAGATTGAAGAAACACAATTAAGAGAAAATTTGTCTTGTGGGAAGCAATGAGATGCAGATATGCAGTAACCAGCCTTAGACAAGAACAGCGTCCAGCTAACCAGACAGGGGGAAAAGCTTTTATGTGTGTGTGGGGTGGGGAGAGCGTGTGGAGGAGGGATACAGCAAGTTCAAAGGATTTGTGAGGATTTTATTCCCTCTGTGAAGTAGAAGCCAAGGTCACTCACTCATAGCAAGGAGAGTGGTCCTAGCAAAGGTGATTTTTAAAGAGTTAAGAAGGTTTGAAATAGTTACCTTAGAAAACAGGAGAGAATGAACTAGGGAAAGGACAGAATTTCTAAACAATATTGAGGGTCATCGTGCTGTTGGAAACCAAGAGTTTTTCAGAGCTCAATCAACAGTCCAGCATTAGACCTGAAGCAGTTGAACAGGGACAAGTTCAGAGTTGGAATTTTGCTCCATGTGTTTACTGGGCAGGCAAAGACAGGAAAGAAATTAAGATACTGACATGAAAAAGGTGGAATGGAAATTCCCTGGCCATCCAGCCATTAAGACCCCATGCTTCCACTGCAGGAACATGGGTTCAATCCCATGGGGAACTGACATCCCACAAGCTGAGTGGCAAGACCGAAAAAGAAAAGAAAAGAAAAAGGTGGAGTCATGTCCACACATGCAAGTTCATTAGAAACAAAGCTAAGAAAAAGATTGGACGGGTATAAAAGCTTTTCTGAACATCTAGAAGGGTGTGAGAAACGTTACAGAAAGAAATAATTGGAACAAAAGGAATGCTTGGTTCAAAAAATGTTTAAAGAAAGCAGAATTAAATTCTAATTTCAGCTGGCTCCTGATCCTGTTGAAAGATGTAAGAGGGGGAAAAAAAATCACATGTAGATAATAGATATATTCTCCTGTAGAAAGAAAAATTAGGAAATGGATTTTTTAATACAAAATTGAACCAAGGAGAGTGGAGGAATATATTAAAATGAAAGATGATGATGAGAGTTGTTAAATATTACATGGTTAAATAAGGAGCGCTAAGAAATATTCTTGCTGAAAAGCTTTAATAAAAGGATGTCCATGTTATTCCGATGATTTAAGTGTGGCCTTGCTGGAAGCAGAGCGACACAGAAGGTAACCTCTCAATGTCCTTCTCAATCCAGACATGCTTTGCAGAGCTATTTACCCTCTGCAGGTCAGTTGTCAGTGTGAATAAACCTGGAACTCCTGGTGATCACAAAGCGAGTTTCACATATGGACGATATGAGGCGATGCAGAAATTACCCTTTTAGTACCGAATGCATATTAAGATTTCAGTGTATAAACATTTAAACCTAGAGCTGTTTCTTCATTACCCAAGTCATTTTACTTCCTTGTATGTGATAAAATTCACAGTTGCACTTACAGATCCTTCTCGGCCTAAGTTTCAAAACCTGCTCACTAGTACCACTTAACAGTTGTTAAATCAAATCTTAGCTGTCGCTTCTTTGATACAAATGTAATCCCAATGTTAACTGACCTCAATGTGCTACTATAAACCCATGCAAAAAATATTTCTTAAAAGCAGAATATGGAATGTTTTACATGAAGTATGCAAAAATCTTTGTATGCCTACAGAAAAGTATAAGAATTAAAAAGTGATTAAATTTGGAATATGTGAAAAGAATCAGTGAATTGACTATTTTATGCTCATGCCCAGCCCCGTCTGACTTTTTACAACCCCATGGACTGCAGCCTGCCAGACTCCAGGCAAGAATACTGGAGTGGGTTGCCATTTCCTATTCCAGGGAATATTCCTGACCCAGAGATAGACCCTGTGTCTCCTACTTGGGCAGAATTCTTAACCACTGTGCCACCTGGGAAGTCGAATTAACTATCTAGTGACTGAGCAAACAGAAATTCCCTCTGCAATTGTTTGAAGACTTGCAATTTATGAAGGAAAAACAATGTTAGGGACAGCAGTGGAAAGCTAGTGCATTTTCTTGTCTACAACATTACTTGTTTTCCTTATAATGGTAACATTCAGTTTACAATGTTACAGCAGCCTGTACCTTAAACTTTTAAATTAACCTGGTTTACAAGGTATAAATATAGGCTAAATAGGACAGACACATTAAGATTGTGTCAGATGAGTTCACATGTATAATTTTAAAGTTATAAGTCTAAGCTTTTACTACCTACATATTGATTTAGATAATTTAAAGCATTAGATAATTGCACATACCAATGCCCACGCTAACAATAATTGCTGAGTAATATAATTCAAAATGCTTATAAAATCTGACTCAGTCTCAGTGTCAGCTATTAAGGCCACCTTGAACAATGCACACTTCGTTTTTATTGCCACCAACTGAGGAAGGCATTAGGTTTTATTAGTTTTCAAATGGACGCATCAATATTTATTTTAAAAGAGATTCACTATTGCCAAGAGTTTCTTTGGAAGAGATACCAGAGACAAGGAAATTGGAGATTTTATTGCTTAGACTATCTTTTGTTAATCATTTTGTTTTACTTATGTTAAATTTTAGGTTCCTTATTTTTAAAATGTTAATGAAATAGTAAATTGTCAGGAGTACAGATAGGAAAGTGTGGAACAAACCCCAAAGCCAATAATCAACTTGTTTGAAAGTCAGTAGAAACATGACTTATTATTACTGCTCTTAGAGTAAACAGTATTTTTAAGAGATAATTAAACTTGAGAAACACACCTTAGCAAACAGCTAGAATTACCTTTAGGGCAACTGTTTTGTGTATCTACTTTTGCAATAATGCAGAGGTTAAGGCCTGAAGCTCTGCAGAGAGGCCCTTGTAAATTCTACTACCTCTTCCTGTGGTTTTTAGACAAGTAATCTCTCTAAACCTCAATTTCACCATCTCTATAAAAATACAAACTATATCAATTTGTGTTATTTCCAGGGACAAATGATTTAAAAACCTTAGGACCAGGACTGGCATAAATAGGCACTCAATCAATAGCAGGTCTGTTAATAGAAATTAACTTAGTGAAAATGACTCTGCCATCCCTCTCCAGGAATGAAATATCTAACAGGTTTAAAGTTGAGCATAAACTTGAGAACAAAAGTCTTCCTAGGAAATATAAACTACATATGACTTATTATAAGAATATATCACTTAAAATATCCTCTTTACACTGATTTGTATGTATAGAGGAAATTCTGTACCTGAAAATGTTTATAATCAAGTAAAGGAGATAAAATTTGCTCCAAAAGCAAGCACAAAAACAAAATGCAAGCCACTCAGTATGATACTCTATGGCACTCTGTCTGTTTTCATCATTATCTTGATTTATTCTTATTCCTGAGTAAGAGATATGGCAAAGCCATCTACTCTTTATTATTGATTTTGATCTCTCCTACATGTTTTAAGACCTTGCTTCTGTTTTGCATATAGGGTTATTGTTACCATCTTTGGGGAGGGAGGCAGGAAGGGGGATCGGGATGGGGAACACATGTAGATCCATGGCTGATTCATGTCAATGTATGGCAAAAACCACTACAATATTGTAAAGTAATCAGCCTCCAACTAATAAAAATAAATGAAAAAAAAAAAAAAGACCTTGCTTCATAACAGCCCCTTCTTTTCTTCCACTTAATATTTTCTCCTCAAATATCAAACCCCGAGAAGTTCCTACTATTCTTAATAAACTACTAGCCTCCTTGTTAAGACTCTGCCCTGTTACTTTTCCTTTTCTCACTGCCAGCTTTCTCGAAAGGGCACACTACACCTGTGTCCTGTGATTCTTCATTGTCACCTCAGTGTTTACCTGGGTATATTATGGCTTCTGCCACACCCACTTTCCTGGAACTGCTCGCTCAAAGGTTACCAACTGCTTCCACAAGATCACAAAATCCAGTGGCCTCTTTTGCCTCTGATTCCATGTCAGCATTTGACATTCTTCATCCTGATTCTCCACTTGGAGGCATTGTTTTCTTGACTTCCCCAGCCCTATATGTTCATTTATGTCCACAGCAAAAAATGCATTGACTGCTGCTCATATATCAGGCAGAAAGCTGGGGCTATACGAGTGAATGGAAGACACAGGCCTTGACTACAGAAAAAAGAAATGGCAAACACAAAATTAGACACATGCATGTGAAGACTTCTCATGTAATAAGAGCTTGAAGGAAAAAATACTCAATAAAAGATAATGCAAAGTGAAAGACGGTTAGTAAGCATGAAGTTTTGAGGCCCTGGATCAGTTTCCTAGAGCTGACGTACCACAGTGTCATAGACCCGGTGGCTTAACCAAAGTGTATTTTCTCACAGCTCTAGGGGCTAAAAGTCTGAAATCAGTATGTTGGCAGGGCCATGTTCACTCTGAAGGATGTACAGAAGAATTTTATCTTGCCTCTTTCAGCTTCTTGTGGTTCCTGTCAATTCTTGGAATTTTTGGCTTGCAGATGCATTGCTCCATTGTAATGCTCCATTATCTTCTCCCACCTATCCCTACATTCTCTTCCATCCTTCCTCTGTGCATGTTGGTCTTTATGGCTAAGTTTCCCCTTCTTATAAAGCCATCAATGCTGTTGAACTAAGGCCCACTCTAAAGATCTCATTTTAAGTTGAGTACAACTGTAAAAAAATCTATTTCCAAGTGAGGTCACACTTATGGTAACAAAAGTTAGGATTTTAACATAACTTTCTGGGGATTAAACTCATAACTGAGTCACTAAGGATATGGCAATTACAAAGAAAAATAAGAAGCAGCCATGTAGAAAGCAAGTTCAGTTCAGTTGCTCAGTCGTGTCCGACTCTTTGCGACCCCAGGGACTGCAGCACGCCAGACCTCTCTGTCCATCACCAACTCCCAGAGTTTACTCAAACTCATGTCCACTGAGTCAGTGATGCCATCCACCATCTCATCTCTGTCATCCCCTTCTCCTCCCACCTTCAATCTTTCCCAGCATCAGGGTCTTTTCCAATGAATCAGTTCTTTGCATCAGGTGGCCAAAGGATTGGTGGTTCAGCTTTAGCATCAGTCCTTCCAATGAATATTCAGGACTGATTTCCTTTAGGATGGACTGGTTGGATCTCCTTGCAGTCCAAGGGACTCAAGAGTCTGCTCCAACACCTCAGTTGAAAAGCATCAATTCTGTGGTGTTCAGCTTCACAAGAGGGATGGAAATATTTATTGTAGACAGAGGGAGCAGTCTACAGAAACCCTTTAGAAAACCAGTTTGCCCCCAGATTATGGTCAGACACAAGAATAGTAGCACTAGGTTTTAACCCAAGCCATTGCTGAGAGTATATCTGTAATATAGAGCCAGGCACCTCAGAGCTCCATATGCCATGATGGCTCAGACAGTAAAGAGGCTGCCTGCAATGCAGGAGACCTAAGCTTGATCCCTAGGTCAGGAAGATTTCCTGGAGAAGGAAATGACAACCTACTCCAGTATTCTTGCCTGGACAGAGGAGCGTGGTGGGCTATAGTCAATAGGGTCACAAAGAGTTGGACATGGCTGGGTGACTTCCACTTCACCTCAGAGCTAGGGAGCCACCCTTTGACTTTTGTCTCTCATGCCTTGTTGTAATCTGGGGTAGCATGTTTAAAACACAACTGGAGAAGTGGCCTTTGGAGGCACCTAGGGTATTTTCATGGAGGAGGAAATGGCAATGCGCTCCGGTATTCCTGCCTGGGAAATTCCATGTACAGAGGAGCCTGGCAGGCTACAGATCATGGGGTCACAAAGAGCTGGATATGACTGAGTGGGCAGAGGGCAGGGCATTAATAACTATTCTTCCCAAATGGCACTAGTAGTCAAGAATCTGCCTACTGATGCAGGAGAAATAGAGAGACAGTGGTTAGATTCCTGAGTTGGGAAGATCCCCTGGAGGAGCGCATGGCAAACCACTCCAGTATTCTTTCCTGGAGAATTCCATGGACAGAGGAGCCTGGTGGGCTACAGTCCATGGGGTTGTGAAGAGCTAGACACAAGTGAGGGTCTGAGCACATATAAAATTTTGGTGTCTTTATGTTCATATTTCTGTTTACTTAAAAAGGCCTGCATGGTGGGTAGAAACATGGAGGAGTTGTTCCAGTTTAATTGAAAAAAAAAAGTGGCTACAATTCTTTACCCTTTTCTGAGCCCATGGCCTTTGAAATATAACTTCACATCTCTTCATGTCAAGAGTTGGAGTTAATGTCCCCTCCCTTTAACCAGGGCTGGTCTTGTAACTCACTTTGTTTTAATATGCCAGTCCTAGCCTCAAGAGGCATCGCACACCTCTGTCCCATCTTTTTGAATCGTGTGATTGGCATGTTAACCAGCTCAGGCTAGCCTGCTGTCACAGGAGAGGCCATGTGTGAGTGACCTGTGGCTTCTCAGCCATCAGCCAGCCAATACCCAGAAGCAAAGTTAGCCAGCTAACTCACAGCTGGACACAGAAGCTTGTAAAACCAACCTAGAGCAGGAGGGAGAGCTCAGCGGAGCTCAGCTTAAATTAACAACCCACACAATAGTGAGCCAAAAAAATGGTTGTTATTTTAAGCCACAAAGTTTGGGGGATAGTTTCATAACAATGGTGAACAGAAACAGGCATATACTCAAGTAATGACACTGAACATATCTAAGCAGTAGAAATACAGATCCATGACTTTTAATACCATTTTCTGATTTACTGTGTTTTCTAAATTATTCCAGAAATAATGTAACTTTGTAATAAAAAGGAAATAATCTATTTGCTACTAAAATCAAATTGATTGATCTCCATCATAATATACCTGATTTTTTAAAATTACAAGCTGTGTGAACTTCAGTAAGATTTTTCTATGAACTTCTTTTTTCTGATTTGACTTCTAAGCATGACTTAGAAACATCCACTTTATTGGGCTGCTGTAAATATTGACTGCATAAATCAGCCAATGATTATTTGGAGTAGTGTATCTGTAAATTTTTTTACATCCCCTTGATAGAATTTAATGAGAGATTCAGCTTCATTTTCTCATCACCTGGGACAATGCCTGCATGTGATGAAGTGTCAATTGTTTGTTGAATGAATTAATAAATGAATGAATGAAGGAGAAATGATATTGAAGGTCAATTTTCAGTTGACCCAGTGCTACTATCCTGCCACCTTAATTGTTCTACACTATGATAGAAACTTCCCAAGTGGCTCAATGGTAAAGAATCCACCTACCAATGCAGGAGACACAGGAGACATGTGTTTGATCCCTGAGTTGGGAAGATCCCCTGGAGGAGTAAACGGCAACCCACTCCAGTAATCTTGCCTGAAAATTCTAGGAACAGAGGAGCCTGGCAGGCTACAGTCCATGGGGTCACAGAGTCAGAAATGACGGAGCATGCACACACCACTACATGGTGGAACTCACCCGACACATATCGTGACAGAAAAAAATAAGGCAATGTGAGACATTAAGGATAATTAAAAGTTCTTTGCCATTTCTCCCTAACTGAGAGCTGGAGTCCAATTCTTCTTTCCTAAATTTAGATTGGCCTTGGTGGTTTGCTTGACCAATAGAACAGACCAAAAGTGATATTTTAGGATTTCAAGGCTAAGTTATGAGATGCCTTCAACTTCTCCTGCACCTCTTTCCACACTGGAGAATCTCTGAGCTGCCATATAGGAAGCCTGAGTGTGCTACCCTGAAGATACCACTTATGGGCTTTCTGATGGATAGGCCTTGCTGAGTTCAGGCTTCGGGTATCATTGCAAAGACACTATGTGTATAAAAGGACACCTCTTAGACTTCCTCGAACAGTACATTTGTCAGCTGGATATCAACAATCAAAGCCATTGACATCATTTGGGACAGAAAACTCACTGAAATGAGTTCCACCCAAATTTCTGACCCAGATTATTAGATAATAAAAATTATAATTTTTATTTTATTTTATTGACTCCTATGTTTAAACACAGAGTATCCAAGTAATCTCTTATACAGCAACACTCAACCAGGAACAGGTAAAAAATATTTCCAAAAATAATAACTGGCTCCAATCTTATATGGTAATTGAAAATGTAAAACCACATTTTGTTTAAACTTAACACTAAAAAACTGAAATTAAGTCAATTCCAAACTCCTTAACAGCTATATTTAAAATGTATAACCAATAAGAACCTACTGTATAGCACCAGTAACTCTGTTCAATATTATATAACAACCCGATTGGGAAAAGAATTTAAAACAGAACAGACACAGGTATATGTAACTGAATTAGTTTGTTATACACCTGAAACTAATACAATATTGTTAACCAAATATACTCCAACATAAAATAAAAAGCTGGGGAAAAAAAAAACTGAACTAATTTTGGGATATGTGCCTTATTTCCAAAAAGAATTCTAGCCAATCCAAGCAAGAATACTAACTTGAAATCTCTAACTTACGGTCCCTCACTTTAGGTACACCATAGTCGTTCACACGGCATGGGTTGCTCACAGAATGGGAAGCAGTGCTCACACGTGAGAAGTCTTACAGAGCGCAGCATAGTCCATATGGAACTGTCAGCTTGCAGGGCATTTAGAAGGCTTACTGGAAGGACATCGGGGTTAATCAATATTTTTGCAGGGGCCTAGAAGTTTTAATCACCAAATAGGATAACAAAACCTAATCCTGAATAGAGCCTTTTTTCATGCTGTTTTTGCCTATCACACGCCAGATCCAGAAAACTGCAGTTGAACGTAATCACTGAATGAAGCCAATAGCTGTCTTCTGCTATTTGAAAAAGAAATATGGAGAAAAACATGTTTCAAGTTTCTGGATCATGCATTAAAGTTCATATGCATTCAGAAAAGTTATTGCAAAGTGTAAGCGACAGATTTGTAATTGGCTACATAAACAAATAATTGCACAAACAAATTGACCAGTAAAGGTCAGTATCAACTGGCTATGAGCTGCTGCAGAGAGGCTATAGAAAATGCTATTGCTCTTTTTTCCCTTGAAGATATATTAATTCAAGGTTTAGGCTGCTATCACTCAATTATCTAACCACCTAATGCACCTGACCTTCTTCATTTCAAACTAAGCATGCCATACATGTCCTGGTTCTCATATACCAAACTCAAAATCTCACTCCTAATCTTTCCTTCTTATTAATGTTTCCTGTTAGAAATGAAAGAGACATACAAATACATGAAACTGAATCAAATATCTTCGTGACATAAATACGCAGGGGAAAAATGGTTTGGGAACAAAGCTACATAATAAAAATGAGGCACACAGAGATATTTTCTGGAGTTTAACCGACTGTCCCCACAGATGATATCATCTTTTTCTATATCCTTTTCTGTTTGGACATAAAAGGTCACATATCTTATGATTGGTGCAGGAAATTTTTAATCTCCATGTCAAAATGGCATGGAGGTTAAAAGCTAGCTAGAGAATGAGGGAATGACTAGGAAAGAGACAACAAAAGTTTTCAACATTTTCTAAATAGGTGCAGTGGGACTGAAGCGATTATTTGAAAAAAAAAAAAGCAGTCAAAATATTTTACTGGAAGCACGAGAAATATCCCAAATGTAACTAACACAAACTATGGTACACATCTTCAGAAATGTTTACTAACTACCATATTTCAGAGATGCTTGGAGATCATTTTAAACAACTGGAAATTGGTAGAGAGTTATAGAACTCAAATCTCCCATCATGTGCATGCATGCTCTAATGACTTAGTCAGGTACAACTCTTTATTACCACATAGACTGTAGCCTTCCAGTTGCCTCTATCCATGGGATTATCCAGGCAGGAATACTGGAGCAGGTTACCATTCCCTTCTCCAGGGGACCTACTTGACCCAGGGATCAAATTTGCATCTCCTTCATTGGCAGGTAGTTTCTTTACCACTGAGCCACTGGACCTCCTTAATTTCCCATCATAATAGAAGTCCTTTTATTAGAAATTATGGCAGAATCGACTGAGTCAATGTATCTGAACTCTCTTTCTTTTCATTATTCTTAAAAGCAAATATCAAATACCAGAGATCAAATTGCCAACATCCATTGGATCACTGAAAAAGCAAGAGAGTTCCAGAAAAGCATCTACTTCTGCTTGATTGACTACGCCAAAGACTTTGACTGTGTGGATCACAACAAACTGTGGAAAATTCTGAAAGAGATGGGGTTACAAGACCACCTGACCTGTCTCTTGAGAAATCTGTATGCAGGTCAAGAAGCAACAGTTGGAACTGGACATGGAATAACAGACTGGTTCCAAATAGGAAAAGGAGTAAGTCAAGGCTGTATATTGCCACCCTGCTTATTTAACTTATATGCAGAGTACATCATGAGAAACGCTGGGCTGGAGGAAGCACAAGCTGGAATCAAGATTGCTGGGAGACATATCAATAACCTCAGATATGCAGATGACACCACCCTTATGGCAGAAAGTGAAGAAGAACTAAAGAGCCTCTTGATGAAAGTGAAAGAGGAAAGTGAAAAAGTTGGCTTAAAGCTCAACATTCAGAAAACTAAGATCATGGCATCTGGTCCCATCACTTCATGACAAATAAATGGGGATACAATGGAAACAGTGAGAGACGCCATTTTTTGGGGGGCCCCAAAATCACAGCAGATGGTGACTGCAGCCTTGAGATTAAAAGATGCTTGCTCCTTGGAAGTAAAGTTATGACCAACCTAGATAGCATATTAAAAAGTAGAGACATTACTTTGCGAACAAAGGTCCATCTAGTTACAGCTTTGGTTTTTCCAGTAGTCATGTATGGATGTGAGAGTTGGACTATAAAGAAAGCTGAGTGCTGAAGAAGTGGTGCTTTTGAACTGTGGTGTTAGAAAAGACTATTGAGAGTCCCTTGGACAGTAAGGAGATCCACCCAGCCCACCGTAAAGGAAATCAGTCCTGAATATTCATTGGAAGGATTGATGCTGAAGCTGAAACTCCAATACTTTGGCCACCTGATGTGAAGAACTGACTCATTGAAAAAGACCCTGATGATGGGAAAGATTGAAGGTGGGAATAGAAGGGGATGACAGAGGTTGAGATTGTTGGATGGACATGAGTCCAGTTGGATTGACTGGATGGACATGAGTTTGAGTAAGCTCCGGAGTTGGTGATGGACAGGGAGGCCTGGAGTGCTGTAGTCCGTGGGGTTGCAAAGAGTCGGACATGACTGAGCAACTGAACTGAGGCATATAATTATACAATTATAACCTAAAGCAAGATTTTAAAAAAATAATCTAAGATTAAAAAATCTGAAATGCATTTTCTTTCTTACAAACAGAACCTATAATTCTTTTTCTTGATTTTTGTAGCCTTGTTGGCTTCATATTCATATTTCTCATTGTAAGATAATATCTATATACATAGTATTGCTATTCCTACAAGGTTTTCCAGGTGGCTCAGTAGTAAAGACCTGCCAATGAAGGTTTGGTCCCTGGGTCAGGAAAATCCCTGGAGAAGGAAAGGGCAACCCACTCCAATATTTCTCTCTGGGAAAGCCCATGGACAGAGGAGCCTGGCAGGCTGCAATCCATGGGGTCACAAAGTGTCAGACATGATTGAGTGACTGAGCACACACATACATTATTACAACTACTTATTTACAGCTGAAAACTAAATAAACTGTTGTCCATATTTAACTCCTGCTGCAGGCATAGAAAACTTTTCTATATATACTTCATATATATTATCTCAAAAGTCATAAGAAAAAAGTTACATGTTGGTTCTACAAGAAAGAAAACTACTCATATAGCTCCATATGTTTGCATGATTTGTCCAGACCACATGGTTATTAAGCTCCTAAACCAGTATTCACAGCCAGGTTTACCTTTTTATTAATATTCTTTTTACTTGCATTGTATATAATATCCTAGTTATTTCAAATGTCTTAATTTATTCAGTATAAAATCCTCATATATGTACTGTAGAAATAATAGTCCAGTGGCACCTGTGATAAAGAAGCTGCCTGCCAATAGAGGGTTGGATCCCTGGGTCTGGAAGATCCTCTGGAGAAGGGCATGGCAACCCACTCCAGTATTCTTGCCTGGAGAATCCCATGGACAGAGAAGCCTGGTGGGCTACACTCCATAGGGTCGCACAGAGTTGAACACAACTGAAGCGATTAAACACATGCACACCCCTGCACCCAGGAACCTGACATTTCATGAGTAAATCCAAGCCACAGACAAATAAATGGTAAAGGAAAAAAAGATTACAAACTGTAACAATGGCTATAAGGGAAATCAAATATTAGATATTAAAAAGAACAAGGTAGGCTATTTCAGGTAGCCCTGCCAGAGCAATTCAGGAAAGCTGACATTTCAGTAGAGCCCTAAAGGAAGTCAGGTTGCTCGTCATGTGGAAGGTAGAGAAGGTGCATTTCAGGCAGGAGTGTCAGGAGCAACGACAGGAAAAGGTCGACCTCTGCCAGGAGCTGAGGGAAATGAAGTGAGGTAGATGGATAGGACGGTGGGGGTGGCTCAAAAAATTGTTCGCATTCTACAACATATCAGGGAATGCAGGGTCTTGCACTAAGACATTTTTCTGCTCTGTGATACAGAAAACCACTGAAAGTTTTGCAGCAGTTGAGTTGTGTGATCTTAGTTATATTTTAAAAATATTTTATTTCCTCTATTCAGGAAGGGGATTGGTGAAGAGTGAAAGCAAACTCAGGAGGACCATTTAGGAAACTGTTGTGGCAGAAGCAGGAAAGACATGATGGTGGCCTAAATAAAATAGCTGGACTTGATGCAGAGAAAATCTGAAATTCTACAGTTGGAGAGAAGACTAACAGCATCTGCTTTTAGATTTGATAGGAGGAGGAGGGACAGTGAGAGAAAGTGAGGGTCCAAAGTTGCTGTCAAAGTCTCTACCTGAGAAAGTGGGTGGTGGTACCATTTGATTAGAGGGAAAGGATTCAGGAGGCACAGATTTGGGGTGAATAAAGAATGTGCTTGGATATTTTAACTGTTATGTTCTTTGGTGACATCAAATTAGGCAGTAGGATATGTATGACCGGAGCACAAAGAAAGATCTTTCTGCATAACAGGACAAAGTCAGAGTCAGCAAAACTGATTTTGGTTCAACAAGTTCTTGTTGAAAGATCCTTTTACACAAGGTACTCTGCAAAGAATTACTTTAAAGTAGATACCATTGTGTATGTGTAAGTGAGTGTGTATTGGAGGCAGATAGATATTATTATGGATGCTAAAGAGAGGGAAAAGTATTCTGTGGGGTGGTTAATTCTTAGGGGCACTGGCAATAATGGGATAATTCACTGAGTAAGTGCACGTGATCTGAATTTTGAAAAATGAATAATTTGGGGGTGGAGGTACGTATAGAAAAGAGTGATATGGACATTCCACCCTGCAGAAGCAACAAAAGCAATGCCATGGAATAAATAAATAACATGCAGATACTTCTATACATCTCTAGCTAAGTCAGGTACAGGTCTTATGTTGTGGACAAAGATGGACCTGGCCCTGGTCCTCAATGTGTTTATAACTGACAAAGACTTGTATTTAATGACTTATGATAAGTATAATCATGTTACCAAAAAAATACATTTGAGGTAACACATGAGTATGATATAAAAATAACTAAGTCAATGTGAAGCGTAGGTATTACATCTTTGAGAAAGTGACATTTCAACTGAAAATCAGAATAACTACATATTTTCTGTGGTCTCCCACATGCACGTGCAGGCACAAGTGTGTGCACGCACGCACACACACACACAATACCAGAATATAGCCATGATTAGAATTAGAAACCCAATGGGAAGGAGGGGGAGGGGGCAAGGCAACAGATTACAGCAGTGTTCCAAAGAGAGGATAAAGATGTACTAGTATGGAAGCAGCGATGATTGAAGGACAGATCAGAAATTGAAAGATACTTAGGAGTTAGAGTTAATGAGACTGACTGACTGACAGTGGGAGGTGAGGAGGATGGAAAGTCAAGGTGATTTCTGACTACAGTAGCTCAATAGGTGATGATGCCATTTATTAAAATACAGAACAGAGAGGAAGGAGTGGGTATGCCGTAGGGGTTGGGAAAGATGATGATTTCAGTTTGAGGTACTTTACACTGTAATGCTTTGGAGGTCAGCAGGTAGTGTGATAAACAATTGACTAAACTTCATGACTAAATTCCATAAGACTCCAAGAAGCTGATGACCACTTCTTAGCTGTTTACTGTTGCATTCCTGTGTGCGTATGATCAGTTGAGTCCGACTCTTTGTGACATCATAGACTGTAGCCTGCCAGATTCCTCTGCCCGTGGAATTTTCCAGGCAAGAATACTGGAGTGGGTTGCCATTTCCTTCTCCAGAGGATCTTCCCTAGCCAGGGACTGAACCCACATTTCCTCCACATCTCCTGCATTACAGATGGATTCTTTACTGCCAAGCCACGGGGGAAGCCCATAGCTACTGCTCATTATAGCACTTGATATCTAGTAGGCTATCAAAACTATGTCTTATTAATTCTGAGTGAGCTGTTCTCAATTGTTTTAGGAAGCATTTGGTTTCAAATATCTATCGTGCAAATAATGATAACAGTACTATTTCCAATTTAAAATATCCCTTGAGTGATGTTTTCAATGTAAACACAAAAGGTCTGGAAGACAATTGTCCCTTTTGGGGAAAACTGTGACAAAATTGCTAAGGTGACCGAGCCACATTATTTTCTATGGTACTTATTTCAAAGAGCATTCCATGGAACTTCCATGGCATCCACTGGTTAAGACTCTGCGCTTCCACTGCAGGGGTCACAGTTTCCATCTTTGATCAGGGGATTAAGACCCTACATACACTACAGCCAATAAAAAAGAAAAAGTAAAGCAAAAACCTTAACAAAGAGTATTCCAGTGATCACAGCATATGATAAAATGAGTAGTGTCCTGAGAAAAGTGATTTACCACTTTCCCTCCATGATAAACACTAATATATAATTTGTTGTTCGGCTGCTAAGTGATGTCTGACTCTTAGTACCCCCGTGGACTGCAACACTCCAGGCTTCCATATCTTTCACAGTCTCCCAGCATTTGCTCCAATTTATGACCATTGAGTCAGTGATGCTATCTAACCATCTCATCCTATGACGGTGCCCTTCTTCTTTTGCCTTCAATCTTTCCTAGCATCAGTGTCTTGTCAAATAAGTTGGCTCTTGGCATCTGATGGCCAGCGTATTGAAGATTCAGTTTCAGTAACAGACTCCCAGTGAATATTCAGGGTTGATTTCCTTTAGGATTGACTGGTTTGATTTCCTTGCAGTCCAAGAGACTCTCAAGAGTCTTCTCCAGCACCACA
Source organism: Muntiacus reevesi (assembly GCF_963930625.1). Classification (NCBI taxonomy): domain Eukaryota; kingdom Metazoa; phylum Chordata; class Mammalia; order Artiodactyla; family Cervidae; genus Muntiacus; species Muntiacus reevesi. Next base: position 30,579,444 of record NC_089269.1, read on the forward strand.
GTTCAAAGGCATCAATTCTTGGGCACGCAGTCTTCTTGATGGTTCAATTCTCACATCCACACATGCCTACTGGAAAAACCATAGCTTTGCCTATATGGACTTTGTTGGCAAAGTGATATCTCTGCTTTTTAATAAGGACATGACTTAGCAACAAAACAACAGCAATGCAATATGTAATAGACTCTACAAAAACCTATAGTATAAATACCTGCTTAACATCGTTTTTCTGTACTAATTTTGACTCCAGATTTCCTCACCACAGTCTCCTTTCTTTCCCAAAGTATCTTGTGAAACTCTTTCTGTGAGACATCACAGAGAAATGATGTGAGACTAGACATGTAATGCATTAGTCTATGTTATGTGTGATTTTCATTCATGTCTGCTGCAGGGTTAAAAAAAAAAAGGATGTGGATTTGAAAAGTAACTTCCACATTTGAAATCCATCAAGATCATCATTAAATTCAAATTTCAGCATTCCATTGGTGAATGTCGTAGAAGAGGGGGGGGGGGTTTCAAACGGAAAAGGAAAGCTCTATAAATAGTATCTCTATAAATAAGATAAGCGATTTCTTCCTTTTACTACTTTAAAAGATCACACCATAAACCTTGTTTTGGTGATGATCAAACAAAAGTGTGTGTATTCTCATGAATACCACATTGCAACATTGCTTGTTGTAGGGCAGATCTTTCACCACAGGGGGTTTTCAAAACTCAAAGTCATACCTTTAGATATAGCACAACAAAGTAGAAATGTGCCAAATTACCCAGAAACAATTTGGATAGCTGGCAAACAGGGCTGCCTGCTGGTCTGCGAACAGTGTAGGTAATTTGCCACTCAACTCTCCTCTTTTTGCCTCAATAAATTGTAGGGTACTTAGAACCCAACTATCTGTTATCCATCTGTCTATATTTCTCTGCTCTGTCAGTGTCTGACAGGAGAAAGGCTTCATCTTGTCTGTCTCCCTTCTACAGCTGGCAGGAAAGGTATAAAGAAATCGGCTGACTTCGGAGGTTGAGGGGGAGGAGGTTTATGACTAGCATGTAGAACGGAACATCTCCTTAGTCTGCTAGGATAAAAAGGTGATAAGCCCAAAATAAAAATAGCAAGGAACATTAAGAAGAAACTCTAAGTAAATTACTCTACCGCCTCACCAGATGACCCAGCGGGGTGATCAAGCCTTGTATTTTCTAATCAACATATTCATAAACAAGATATTCACAAAATGTCATCGACAGCTATTTAGCCCAAACACATCAACGCGTCTCACTGCACTACCTCAGCACTCGTCTTTCACTTAATTGGGACTGAATTCTTCCAAGTGTGTTTAAATTTGAAGAGATAGAATAAGTCTAATGATTCCTAAAAAGACAGGTTATTTAGTACCAAAAATGTAGCTTTTATCTGCTCTCTTTCTCCATATAAGTAAACTACACAGTCAAATATGAGTGTTTATCCTGCCCAATTTAACATACTTCTCACTGTCTCCTTCCAGAGGAAAAAAGTACCCATATTGTAATAAAAGACCACTTTCTTTTTTGTCAATTATGTAAAGCTTTTGAGAACTATAGCTGGACATAAAAGGCAGTGACCAGTGAGAAAACTAGAATACTCACTAGGAATAATACAGATTTTTTTTTTTTTTTAAGAGTGAGCTCTTTATCATTTTGTCTGCAGGATAAGGGTGAGTGGTGGAAAAGCAGGACTCTATTCCTTAAAGAGATGTCCCAAAATCTATTTGCCTCACTCACCTTGCATCTGGGTAAATGCTGGGATGTGGAATAATACAGAAATTTGTAGCTACAATTACTTGTGCTACTTTTTTTATTCTGAAAAGATTTGGAAACTATGGAAAAAGCTAAAATGATGCAAAGACAGCAATAGTGAGCACTGAAAATACAATTTTTCAAATCAAAGGAGCTGGGTTCAAGTTTACTCTTCATAGCTGTATAATTTTGCACAGGGCATTTAACTTTTCTACCCTTGATTGCTCTTTTATAAAATGGGAATAACATAAACATGTTATTGCATGGTTATAGAAATTAACAGTAACAACAGTGGGTTTCATTTTTATTAAATTTTGAATATTATTGAAAGATATGTATTCCAATTTGGGAATAAGCAATTAGGTTAAAATATGTGTGTATTTTACATATACATGCATTACATATACATATATATACACATACACATACTAAGAGCAGAAATACCAAAGACAAGTGTTTTTGTCTCCCAAATGATATAGAGTTCTAAGAAATCTAAAATCTTATTCCCAGTGGATCTATTTTTCATATCTCAAGGAAAGTTCTTCTGATCCTTTTCATATATCTCAATATCTCTCATTCAAGGGTACTTCCCTGGTGGCTCAGAGGTTAAGGAGTCTACCTGTAATGCGGGAGACCCGGGTTCAATCTCTGGCTCAGGAAAATCCCATGGAGAAGGAAATGGCAACCCACTCCAGTATTCTTGCCTGGAAAATCAAATGAATCCAATGGATGGAGAAACCTGGCAGGCTACAGTCCATGGGATCGCAGAGTCAGACACACCTGGGAGACTTCACTTCTTCACTTCTCATTCAAAGTTTTAAACTAATATAAAAATGTATGATTATGTGCACTAGTACCTCATGCCTCACTCTAGTGTAGGCATGATAAAGTTTTACCATAAGCTGTTATAATTTTAGTCTCTATCCAGAAACGATTCTATGAGCAACTTGCAGGCAATAAGATAGTCTTATTTATCCTTGTATTCTTGCATCTGGTTGAGTCCCTGGAACATGTGGCCATTTGAAAATGCTTATTGTAGCATAACAATGTAGTAAAAGTGAACTGTCCCATATCCAGAGGTTTTATACACTATCTATTCAGATATGAACCATCTCACCATCATTTTCTTATTAGATACATGGGTTGGGGAGGTGTGGACATGATGGCAAAGATGGGACTTACATGGAGGGGAAAAAAATAAAGCTGTGCTGTTGGCTTCCAATTTATCAATCAGGGAATATTCTAGAGATGAAGAGGGAATAAAAAAGAATATATAATACAAAAATCATTTTGGAGAAGCAACAGATGACACACAGGACCCAAGGTTTGTATACTTCCAGAAAGCATTTTTGACAGGTTCAGTTAAGTTCAGTTCAATCACTCAGCCGTCTCTGACTCTTTGCGACCCCATGAATCACAGCACGCCAGGCCTCCCTGTCCATCACCAACTCCCAGAGTCTACCCAAACTCACGAGTCGGTGATACCATCCAGCCATCTCATCCTCTGTCGTCCCCTTCTCCTCCTGCTCCCAATCCCTCCCAGCATTAGGGTCTTTTCCGATGAGTCAACTCTTCGTGTGAGGTGGTCAAAGTATTGGAGTTTCAGCTTCAGCATTAGTCTTTCCAATGAACACCCAGGACTGATCTTTAGGATGGACTGGTTGGATCTCCTTGCAGTCCAAAGGACTCTCAAGAGTCTTCTCCAACACCACAGTTCAAAAGCATCAATTCTTCGGTGCTCAGCTTTCTTCACAGTCCAACTCTCACATCCATACATGACCACTGGAAAAACCATAGCCTTGACTAGACTTTGTTGGCAAAGTAATGTTTCTGTTTTTTAATATGCCACCTAGGTTGGCCATAACTTTCCTTCCAAGGAGTAAGAGTCTTTTAATTTCATGACTGCAATCACCAACTTCAGTGATTTTGGAGCCTGAAAAAGTAAAGTCTGTCACTGTTTCCACTGTTTCCCCATCTATTTCCCGTGAAGTGATGGGACCAGATGCCATGATCTTAGTTTTCTGAATGTTGAGCTTTAAGCCAACTTTTTCACTCTCTTCTTTCACTTTCATCAAGAGGCTTTTTAGTTCCTCTTCACTTTCTGTCATAAGGGTGGTGTCATCTGCATATATCAGGTTACTGATATTTCTCCCAGCAATCTTGATTCCAGCTTGTGCTCCCTTCAGCCCAGTGTTTCTCATGATGTACTCTGCATGTAAGTTAAATAAGCAGGGTAACAATATACAGCCTTGATGTACTCTTTTTCCTATTTGGAACCAGTCTGTTGTTCCATGTCCAGTTCTAACTGTTGCTTCCTGACCTGCATACAGGTTTTTCAGGAGGCAGGTCAGGTGGTCTGGTATTCCCATCTCTGTCTGAATTTTCCACAGTTTATTGTGATCCATCCAGTCAAAGTTTTCGAACTAGTCAATAAAGCAGATGTAGATGTTTTTCTGGAATTCTCTTGCTTTTTCAATGATCCAGCAGATGTTGGCAATTTGATTTCCAGTTCCTCTGCCTTTTCTAAAACCAGTTTGAACATCTGGAATTTCATGGTTCATGTATTGCTGAAGCCTGGCTTGGAGAATCTTGAGCATTACTTTACTAGCATGTGAGATGAGTGCAATTGTGCAGTAGTTTGAGCATTCTTTGGCATTGCCTTACTTTGGGATTGGAATGAAGACTGACCTTTTCCAGTCCTGTGGCTACTGCTGTTTTCCAAATTTGCTGGCATAGTGAGTGCAGCGCTTTCACAGCATCATCCTTCAGGATTTGAAATAGCTCAACTGTAATTCCATCACCTCTACTAGCTTTGTTCATAGTGATGCTTTTCTAAGGTCCACTTGACTTCACATTCCAGGATGTCTGGCTCAAGGTGAGTGATCATACAGTCGTGTAACATCTTGACAGGTTCCAAGAAAATCAATGCAATTCAAAGGCAGGTACTAAGAACTACACACAAAGAAGAAATAACTTGGTGAGCACAACTTCTACATTTGAGCATATGTACTATCTTTGAGTTTTTACTACAGAGGTATAAAGGAAAAATAAATGGATAAGAGAATTTTCCATGTCAGGAAGCATACTAACTCTTTAGGATAAACCTGTTTTCTTGGCCCTAATTCTAAGATGACTCAGTTGTAAAGGCATTAATATATTAGGTTTAGGGTAATAAAAATGCCTAAGGTAAGAGTTTTCAAATAAATACAGACTTATTTCACACAAAGTTTATTTTCATTTTATTGAATGTAGGGGGTAAGATAAAATTGAAAGAGAAGAGTGGAAAAAACTGGCTTAAAACTCAACATTCAAAAAACTAAGATCATGGCATCTGGTCCCATCACTTCACAGCAAATAGATGGGGAAACAATGGAAACAGTGACAGACTTTATTTTCTTGGGCTCCAAAATCACTGAAGATGGTTACTGCAGCCATGAAATCAAAAGATGCTTGCTCCTTGGAAGGAAAGTTATGACCAATCTAGACAGGATATTAAAAAGCAGAGATACATTAGCCTCCGACAAAAGTCCATCTCATCAAAGCTATGGTTTTTTTCAGTAGCCATGTATTGACATGAAAGTTGGACCATAAAGAAAATCGAGCAGCAAAGAACTGATGCTTTTGAACTGTGGTGCTGGAGAAGAATCCTGAGAGTCCCTTGGACTGCAAGGAGATCCAACCAGTTAATCCTAAAGGATCCTGAATATTCATTGGAAGGACTGCTGCTGAAGCTGAAACTCCAATCCTTTGGCCACCTGATGTGAAGGACTGACTCACTGGAAAAGACCCAGGTGCAGGCAGAAAGAGAAGGGGACGAGAGAGGATGACATGGTTGGATGGCATCACCGACTCAATGGACGTGAATCTGAGCAAGCTGTGGGAGCTGATGAGGGACAGGGAAGTCTGGTGTTTTGCAGTCCATGGGGTCCCTAAGAATTGGACAGGACTGAACAACTGAACTGAACCGATAAACCAAAATTCTAGGATCTAACCAGATAAGAGCAATCCCAGGGATCTGAGAATTTGGAAATACAAACTTTCGCTAGCCTTATTACAGACACATAGTGTAGAAAATCTTTCAATCATTTTTCTCAAGGTGTGATCTCTATATGTTCCTATTTGTTTCATTAGAAAAAAAATAATGCATGGTCAAATAATTTTTAGAGAAAATGCATAATAATTTCTCTTCTATATGCTAATTATCTCAATCAAGCTTGAGACTAGAATTATAAATATTTCAAAATACAGTGCATGATGAGACACTGAAAGGAGAATTAGCTTTTATTTTATTCATGTTAGGCATAATTCACCAAATTTTATGCTTTTCTATATATTATTCTATTTAATCCTCATAACAATTTATGAAGGGAAGATGAAGAAACTTAGACTCAAAGGATTTTGTCCTTTTACACAATCTCAAAGTGACTTATGCTTCAAGTGAAATGTTGATATGTTCTACTGTAAGTTTCCTCACCATTACACAGTGTGGTCCTATTTTCTTTGATGAGTCTATACATTTGGTTCAGAGGCAGCATGCATTAATATTAGTCACCGTATGATTTATTTAACTGAGGTCCAGTCAACCTGCCTTTGCTTGAGCTTCCTTTTGATTTATATTTGCAAGATTCACTGACCTTTCCCTTTCTCAACTCCATTTTGCTCATGAAACTACCTGGTAAATTTTTAAAATCTTAGCTACTATATTTTTCGGTACCAAAATTTCCATTTTGAAAAGTAACTTTTATCTCTCGGCTGAGAATTTCAATTTTTCAGTTGCTTCAAGGGTGGTCACTTGTGCCTCGTGAATCATGGTTACAGTGACTGCTTTAAAGTCATTGTCTATTATTTCCAACTTCTGGGTCAGTTCAGGATGGGATTTGTTTACTGTCTTTTCTCTTCAGAATTGATTGTTTTTCTGGTTATTAGTAATTTTGGATTGTACTGTGGATACTTCAAATATATTATGAGGCTTTGAGTTCTGTTAAATTTATATGGAGAATGGTGATTGTCTATTTCTTTGTTTATTCCTTTAGCAGGCAAGCACCTGGTTAGGTCTAGCATGTAAGGTCATTTGCTTTCAACAGAAAGTGATTTAAATGCTAGTTTAGTCTTCAAAGCTCTTCCTGTGTTGTTTGTGACTGCTCATCACATGAGCCTCTCAGGAGATGACTTTAGAGCTTGGATAGAGTTTTATACACTCCTTCTCTTCTTGAAGCCTTTGCTATGCTTCTTTGGCTCTGTGCTGCCCAAGCCCAGCTTTGGGGGTGACTTTGGAATCTGTGTTGGTTTATACACAAAACTGGTTGTTTGTTTTTGTTGCTAAGCTGCGTCTGACTCTTTGTGACCCCATGGAATGCAGCTTGTCAGGCTCCTCTGTCCCTGGGATTTCCCAGGTGAGAATACTGGAATGGGTTGCCCTTTCCTCCTCCAGAGGACCTTCCCAGCCCAGGGATTGAACCCACATCTCCTGCACTCCAACTGGATTCCTTACCACTGAGCCACCAAGGACTGGTAATACTATTGACTAGTTTTAGTTGCTTTTGAGAAAACTTCTAGAACTGTAACGTAGGGTCTTGTCAACAATACAAACTATGTTCTGAGCTCTCAGACAGAAGATTGCATTTGATATTACAAATGTCCTCAATTTTTTAGCTAGATGTACATCATTGTAGGTTAATTTTATATCTAATTCAACTATTTAAATTAATAGTAATAGTGTTAAATACTATTAATACTATTAATAGTAGTCTTACATAAGACTACTATTAGCAGAATGGACTATATAGCAAACGGATTTTAATAGACAATTAAAAAATAAATAATAATGCAAGTTTCAGTTTTGCTAGAGCCTACCATTCTATCACATGCGTGAATGTGAATATACCAAGGACATAGATTCTGTATTTCCATAATATATAACAATTTATCTTAAAAGGAACTAAAGAAAATGGATATGTGATAGAGAATCAAACATAAAACAGCTCAACAACAATGAGAATATTTAATCTTGTGAAAAGACAGGAAGCCATTAGATGTTATTAGTTTTAGTTAGGCAAACTTACTCTATGTTGATAAATTATTATTTATTTGCATTGATTATGACCCCCTGGAGTGCCATAAGGTCAGAACAAGTGGCCAATACATATTCACCTATACCTGGGTAAGACGTTTTCAGTCTTTGGAAGGACAGTTTACTTTCTCCTAATGAAGTAGGAGGGTTTTTCTCTAGGCAAGAATTAAGACCATCCTTATGACGACAGATTCTTATAGAGCAATTCCTGTATAGATGTTCTTCCTGTCGGTTAAAGCCCTATGCTGGGTACCCGCATATCACTGTTACTCAGAAAATGCTCATTGTTACAGATGAAACCAATGCCTCTGTTATTGTTGTTGGTGCGGCTGGAGATGAACCTGTCAATTTTCTTAGGTGGCATTTGAAAGGGTACATGAGTAGACTTGAGAAACCTGTGTGAATGAATGCCCAAATAACTCATCCCAGATGGCCTGTTTACCCTTCATCAGTCACAGTTTTCTCATCTAGAAAGTGGGGAAAGAAGATGAAAGAGAAGGATGACAGAATCTAGAAGATGATGGTTTCTAAGATCCCTTGTAAAAATAAAATTTTTGTTTTTATGAATTTCCTCTAGCAGCATACATAGTATAGTAGATCACATGCTATCTTCCCAAGAAGTTTTAAGATTTTAAAGAGTTTGCATATGCATCATAATTTCAGATGATGCTACACAGAATCAATGTTTTAAAAGAATTATACTGTCATTTTAAAAAATCTCAATAAATCAATGAAAATAAATAATCTACTATGTAAATGAGAGAACAAAGATATTAATATGTATTTGTTTTCCTCAATGCTTAGCCAGGTCCTGTGCAGAGTAAATAGACAATCAAAAGTCACAATTTATCCATCACAACAGAGTATTAGTCTTCTGTCCACCAAAGGATTCCACAACTTTTATGCTACAATGCAGATATATTTTATTCCTCCTAATTCTATTTGTAAAATATTAAAATGCAACATGATGACAGTTTAGTAATAATTCTTATGGTCTACACTTTTAGTTAAGATGTACATGGTAAGTTTGAAGAGTATTTATTTACTCTATTTAATCTTCAAAGGTACTACAGATAAAGTAAATCCATTTCATGAGAATCTCTGAATTTGTGAGGTGAGGAAAGATGAAACCTAAGTGTAATAAAGTAAGTTGTAACCAGAAACTCCATTTCCCATAACATAGATTGCAAAGAGAAAATACTACTACCTGAGAATTTACATTGACAATATGATGCAAGTAAAGATCAGTAAAACAGAATAAGTGCCAAAGAAGGAGTCTAGCATTGTCATCAAAAAATGGATCAGAGAGAAGAAGGAAAATAAATAAAAACACAGGATATTAAAAAAAAATATTTCAAGGATACTGTCTCTTATAGGAATGTTAACTTTTAGTTTCAAAATAGAAGATAGAAGAGATTATCTATTCTTCATTTTGAAATAAGAAGCTATGGGCAGAATACTCAGATACTCTCATTTGTGAGTTTGGCATTGAGAGGCCAAACTAAGAGTCTTCAGAGTGATTCTTCATTCAGAGATAGTGACCCTACCTATGCCGTAACTTGCCTTTTTCTCTTTAGGTTCCTTTCTTTTCAGCAGTTAATGAGTAGTTTGGTAATAGAGAAAAAGGAAGACAAAGAAACAGAAAAGAACATGAGTTAGTTCAAGACTGACTGACTCATCCACTTAGCCTGAAACCATTGACAGTGAACCAGCAGAGCCTATTTACACAACCAGTGCTTCTCCACTATATTTGGAGTGGTCTTTCTGCATAGCTCATTTGGTAAAGAATCTTCCAGCAATGCTGGATACCTGGGTTCATTTCCTGGGTCGGGAAGATCCCCTGGAGAAGGAAATGGCAACCCTGGAAAATCCCATGGACAGAGGAGCCTGGCAGCCTACAGTCCATAGTGTCACAAGAGTTGGACAAGACTTAGCACTATCTTTCTTTTTCTTTTTAACTGAATCTCAACCCACCAGCAATACCCTGCTTAACACTGGTGCAGACAGCAGTGATGCTACATAAACAGAAAAAAAAAGCTAAAGCCCTCACAAGTTATGAAAGTGAAAGTGAAGTCGCTCAGTCGTGTCTGGCTCTTTGCGACCCAATGGACTGTAATCTACCAGGTTCCCCCGTCCATGGGATTTTCCAAGTAAGAGTACTGGAGTGGGTTGCCATTTCCTTCTCCAGGAGATCTTTCCAACCCAGGGATTGAACCCATGTCTCCCATATTGTAGGCAGATGCTTTACCGTCTGAGCCACCAGCGAAGTCTCAAGTTGTACTTATCAACATAATTTGGAGTCCTTGTTTCCTTAAGAACAAGGGTCCCCAACCTCTGGGCTGTGAACTGGTAACTGCTGTCAGATCAGTGATGGCATTAGATTAGAAATAAAGTGCATGATAAATGCAATGCACTTGAATCATTCTGAAATCATTCCCCCTACCCTGGTCCATGAAAAAATTGTCTTCCATGAAATTGGCCCCTGATGCCTAAAACGTTGGGGACCACTACTTTAGAATACAATATGAAGAGAAAGATGAATAGGTGCGATTTATAATCCATATCCCCACTGACACTAATAATAAGTATGACAGACATCAAGTGAGATTCTGGGGACCCAGAGATTGGAACCTAAACATATTTTCTATCTTTGAGGTGCTCACAAACTAGAGGAAGATGCAGAAATATCAGCAGGCATGTGTGATATGCATGATGTGTGTTGTGTTAGTCACTCGGTCCTGTCTGACTCTTTGTGACCCCACCATGGACTGTAGCCCACCAGGCTCGTCTATCCATGCTATTCTCCAAGCAAGAAAACTGGAGTGGGCTGCTACTCCCTTCTCCAGGGGATCTTCCCAACCCAGGGGTCAAATCCAGCTCATCACAGACAGATTCCTTACCATCTGTGCCATCAGGGAAGCCCTGGTAGATGATATAGTCATATAAATGCTATAGTGGAAGGGTGCACATTACATAATGGGAAAACATCGAAGAAGGATTTAACACAGAGAGACGTGATCAGAAAAGACGTCACATAACGGCTAGTTCTTAAGCCACATTTGGAGGAGGAAGGGGAGCTAAATCACAAAACATGGCACTCAGGTTATTCCAAGCAGAACAAACAACTCAAGCAAGAGTTGCGAGTGAGTAGGGTGGATTCAGAGAACTGCATTCAATTCACCAATCCCCAAGCATAATGTGTGAAGGGAGCATAATAAACATTGAGATGGGAGAATTAACCCAGGGATTGAACCTGGGTCTCCTGCATCGCAGGCAGATTATTTACCTTTTGAGCCAGCAGGGAAGCCCAATCAGGGTATAGGGCAGGTCAAGTTAAGAATAAAAATGGTGAATTGCAGAAAAATGTCATGGAGGGAAAGCAGCTGAAGCGGTAGGAACTGAGGAAATATGTTCATTCATTCAATCAATCAACATTCTCTGGGCAAGTATTTTTTCATGGGCAGGTTCACAGAGTAATCAGAATCAATATTCCATGCCCTGCTCAAGTCGATACACTATGTCTTCTTCTATGTATTATGCCGAGTTATTCAATTTTTCTTTTCAGGTAGCCTTGATGATTCATCCTAAGTTTGACTAGGAATTCCCTGAAGACAGCTATAATTTTTTTTTTTCAACTGCTGAATTTTGGAATTAGTTTGCTGGATATTAGCTAAATCTGGATTAGTTCAGAGGGTGAGGTAAATAGCTGTTTAGGGATGGGAAAGAAAATACAAAAGTGACTATTAAATTAGAAGACAATAGTTGATTCAAGGAACCAGAAAATCTTATGTTAATGAAACAACTGGTCTGGGAATAAGCAAAGGAGAAGATTGCATAGACTCAAAACAGTAGTTTAAAATGGATGTACTGAAGCTTAAGATTTTAGAAGTTGGCCTTTCAAACTGTAATGGGATAATCTCTATCCCACGTCTAGGGACACTTTGAAAAATACGTAAAATGTCATATTACAAACATAGAAGTGACACTAAAGCCAAACAAATATATATACATGGGTACATGTATAAAATATATAATATAGATCAATTCTATATATGAATATCTATCTGAAGTTCTAAAAAATACTATGGAATTAATTTTAATGCCACATTATAATAATCTCTCATCCTTATTAGATAGGTTTATAGTAACAATTCAGTGATTTTCAGTATTAGAAAATCTCTATCACAAAAGTAAGCCTAAATTTCCTAACCTGCTAAATACAATTCTCTTGAACAAATATACAACATCATATTGATGGGTAAAACTAGAGGACTCACCATTGAACTCTGAAGGAAAAAGATAAGAAATCCCACTATTTCTTCCATAATTAAAATATTAGAATTTCCAGCAAAGTAATGAGATATATAAAATTTAATAGGACACATGATAAAATCATTATCATTATCTTAAACTAGTCAGATCATTTATGAAGAAAAGATCTCAAAACTATTTAATAGAGTTCTGCAACCTTGATGGGTTGGTATACTTATGCCAGTCATTTGACACAAAGTGCTGTAGGCAAGTGTGGTTTCTATAATACTATCAAATGAAAGCCCACTGCGGGGTGTTCCTGTTGGCTCAGTGGTAAAAAATCTCCCTGCCAATGCAGGAGACACATGTTTGATCCCAGGATGAGAGAGATCCCCTGGAGAGGGTAATGGCAACCCGCTCCAGTATTCTTGCCTGGGAAATCTAATAGACAGAGGAGCCTGGCAGGTTACAGGCCATGGGGTCACAAAAGTTATATGACTTAGTGACCAAATAACAACAATCAAATGAAAAACTGAAAATAATTTGTACACTGAAAAAGAGGTAAAGGAGATAGCTATCGGAAAAATTTTGAAGTCAATCTAATAACACGAATAATAGAGATGCTCGCTAAGAAAAATATAAATATACCAAAAGTACATATATGCTGTGGTCCCAATTTTTTATTTGACATATATTAAACATTGGGAATGAATATTCAAATTGTGAAATGCTATATTTTATGTGATATATAAGAATTTAAGTGATTTACATACTTTCTAAATTTTCGATAATGAAGAAAAGCCATAAAATACAACAAAGTAATTTGCTCAGATCAAAGATGTTTCATCATTGATTTTTATTTCTGTGCTAGGTCAAGAGTATACTTCATTAACTCATTTCATACCCACACGTCTAGCACATAGCATGAGAATAATAAATATTTACTGAAAGTTTAAGCTATCAGGGAAAGAAGTACTTTCACTTAAATATTCCCACACAATTCTATCCAAATTAGTTCAAACTTGACTTTTTTCAGGAGTAGCACAGGGTAGTAAGAACTCAAGCCTATATAACAGGCTTTTTAAATTAAAAATTTTATATAATATTATCAATGTCTATTGTATAACACACATATCAAAATATATATTATAATCACACAGTGGTGCTGGGTTAGTCGTTAAGCTATGTGTGACTTGCGAACCCATACACATATGCCCGTAGCCCACCAGGCTCCTCTGTCCATGGAATTCTCCAGGCAAGAATACTGGGCTGAGTTACCATTTCCTTCTCCAGGGGACCCGCACAACCCAGGGATCGAACCCGCGTCTCCTGCATTGCCAGCAGATTCTTAACCGACTAAGCCACTAGGGAAGCCCTTACAATCACATATATTTTGATAAAAAATTCAAATGGAGACATAAATGAAATTATAGATGTCACTCTTTAATATGCTCAAATGCACATGAATTATCAAGAATTGTGACAAATGCTGAGAGATATGCATGAGAACCATGCTTTGATCATTGTGTAGTCAAATTGGGGAGATGAAGGCAAGTAAAAAAAACTCAGTGAAATGTGATATTAATAAATTCTACAACAAAGTAAGAAGCAAAGATACCTTAAAAGCACAGGAGAACATCATGTGAGCTTAGTTTGAACAAAAGAGGAAAATACAGTAATATACTTGGAGGGGACATCAGGAAATGTTTATAAAATAGGAGTTCTCTGAGAAAAGAAAAATAAGAAGAAAAACACTATCTCAGGGAGGAAGCAGAAGTGTGTCCTGATTCTGCATTAACCCTTACTCACAGGATCTCATAATGCTTATATACTCAGAGTTCCTTCATGTTACTCACTGGTTTAGAGACTTGTGATGTTATAATATTATTAACCCAAATATTAAGTTGAAATACATAACATTTTAGCTAACATTCAAATATGCTATCAATCTGTTACACTTTGTACTGGACAATATTGTATCTTAGAGTTTTTCACATATTCATATACAAATATTAAACAACAGATATAATAGAAAATAAAAGCATACCCTAAGACCCAAAAATAACTTGAGAATAAACAAGAACATTTTCTAAAAATTGCCTTTTTTTTAACCCCTAAGAGATCAGACTTGATTATAAACTTTAATGGATTCAATGCATTTATTATTTGATTTTTTCACCATTTTCTGTTATCAAAATCACTATATTTTTAAAAAATATTCAGTGGTCTTGGTAAAGAATGAAAAATAACTTTTGCTGTTGTTCAGTTGCTCAGTCATGTCCGACTCTTTGTGACCGCATGGACTGCAGCACGCCAGGCCTCCCTGTCCATCACCAACTCCCAGAGTTTACCCAAACTCATGTCCATTGAGTCAGCAATGCCATCCAACCGTCTCGTCCTCTGTTGTCCCCTTCTCCTCCTGCCTTCAATCTTTCCCAGCATCAGTCTTTTCCAATGAGTCAATTCTTCACATCAGGTAGCCAAAGTATTTGAGTTTCAGCCTCAGCATCAGTCCTTCCAATGAATATTCAAGGTCGATTTTCTTTAGGATTAAGTGGTTTGATATTGCACTTCAAGGGACTCTCAAGAGTCTTCTTTAATGTTCAAAAGCATCAATTCTTTGGTGCTCAGCCTTCTTTATGATCCAACTCTCACATCCATATGTGGCTACTGGAAAAACCATAGCTTTGACTATATGTGGATGTTTGTCAGCAAAGTAATGTCTCTGCTTTTTAATACGCTGTCTAGATTTGTCATAGCCTTTCTTCCAAGGAGCAAACAAGTGTCTTTTAGTTTCATGGCTGCAGTCATCATCTGCAGTGATTTTGGAGCCCAAGAAAATAAAGTCCTTCATTGTTTCCATTGTTTCTGCATCTATTTGCTATGAAGTGATGGGACAGAATGCCATGATCTGTTTTTTGAATCCTAGGTTTTTAGCCAGTTTTTTCACTCTCCTCTTTAACCTTCAACAAGAGAAAAATAACTTAAATCACCCTAAAAAATCTGATTGTGCTTTATGAAAAGATACAACATCTGTGAAACTTCTGTTATTAAGAAGAAATAGGAACGTTAGTGTCTTCCTCTAAATTCACATAGCTCATTAAATACTATGTGGTATTAGCTATAAGGTATCCTGACAGCTTCAAATTATACGGAAAAATATATTTAACATGTCAGAATCTCTGCAGAAAAATGTCACAGTGAAATTTAAGTATTTATGTAAGACAATGGCAAACCCCAACCAGGTTTTGTAGATAATTATGGCTTCACCTTGGTAACCTCCACTTTTTCATGAAACTTTCTCCCCACATTGTCCCAATGTCTGATGCAGGCCTCTAAGTTTTTTTTAATATTCTCTTATACTGTTTGGTTTAATAATATTACAATATCCATTCAAAGCTCATAACTCATTTCCTTATGATTTCGATTTATTAACACACAAGATTCCACATTCTCCAGATTACATGTCTCTTGTATATTAATATTTTGCACAAAATCTTGTTATGCTATTAACAATCTCACTTAACATAGGTATTAATAAATACCTAAACATTTGCATCAAAATTATTAATAAATTAATTTCTATCCTATACTCTTTTATCACATATTAGCATTTCATGCATCATAGTTTGGTGAACAAAGTAATATTGTTCAATAATTTATTTGATAGATACCATTGTGATTTTGATCCTGGCATGAAAACAATATGTCCTTCTGCTGTGAAACTAATATTGAGGAAATCTTGCATTCATTAAATCTAGTTTGGGCATGAAGTTTTCTGTAGGATTAGACTGTGATCACTGCAGCTACATTACTTTTAATCAAACTTAATTTTGTAAGCTAAAGAATGCTTCAAGTAATAGTTCAAAAAATTGCTTTAAAATGTAGAACTTTAATTTTTGTTTTCTCACAGCCTCCATTTTGTTCAGGTTTAGGGTAAAAATCTAATAAGCAAATAAATGCAATATTATCATGGGTTTTAGATAAGGAATATCTCTAGTGATGATATCCTTTGTATTAGCAAGAGAATTGGTTCTATCTATCCAGTATGTTCTTCGTGGGCTGGATACAAGAATTTGCAGTGATTCTGTATATTTCACATTGAAATACAGCTGAGTTTAAGCTAAGAAAAAAATATTGTAGACTAGGTGACTTAAACAAATCGCTTTTATTCCTCATAGTTCTTCATTCTGAGGACTCTAAGATCAAGGTGTTGGCAGACTTGGTGTATGATGAAGGTGCTTTTCCTGGTTCATGAATAGCAGTCTGCACACCGTGTCCTCACATTGAAGGGAGAGAGCTCTATAACCTATGTCCCCTTATAACAGCTGCAGCCCCATCACAGGGGGTTCTGCCTCCAACTTCTCATCCAAATTCAATTACCTCCAAAACTCCCAACTCCAAACCATCTCATTGGGATTGAGTGCTTAGTTGCTCAGTACTGTCTGACTCTTTGCGACCCCATGGACTGCAGTCCTCCAAGTTCCTTTGTTCATGGGGATTCTCCAGGCAAGAATACTGGAGTGGGTTGCCATGCCCTCCTCCAGGGAATCTTCCCAACCCAGGGACTGAACCCAGGTCTCCTGCATTGCAAGCAGATTCTTTACTGTCTGAGCCACTTCCAAATACCATCACATAAGGATTAGGATTCAAGAAATGTATCTGGGGGAACACAAATATTTAAATCTATAGAAAGCGTGGAGTCCCAACTTAATCTCAATCAGGTTGCAATATGTTTCCATTACCTTTGACTAATCAAAATCTAAACCTATAGCTTTTATTAAGATAACTAGTTGTAAATGGTTTCATAAAATGGAATTAACCATGAAGGCAAGAAAGAACACTTTAAAATTCATTACATATCTTATATTCACCCCTGGAAATATGATAGTTTTCTTTAAGGAGTAATGGTTTAAATGCCTGCAAGCCTTTTTCACATATAATTCTTTTTCTTCCTTCTTTTAATTTAGCTCTTCTCAAACTGCTATAGTACCTAAGAATTAGGATACAGAATGTTACACATAAAACAATGTAGAATTTATTTTATGCAAAATACAATAAGTATTCTGACTTTATAACCTAACTATATAATAGAATGTTCTATGATATGTTAACTCAGGAAATTAGCCTTTCAGAAAAAAATCCTAGAATCTCCAAACAAGGGTACTTCCAAGTATTTCTCACCAAAGTGCCAAATTCCATTGAGAAAGAGTGAGAATGCTGGGCCACATGTTTTAAGTTAGCAAAGATATAAATGTTTCCATTACTCATTTGCTAACAAAACCCCCACTTCACTGGACGCCTTTCCATTCATTTTTAGTATGTTTAGAAAAAGAATTGCCAATATTTGTGCAGTGTATCTGATCAATTATCACAGAGTTTCAAAGAAACTACAAGTGCAACAATATGACTTTTTGAAGTTTTTAGGTATTGTATCCATAAACATATAGGTTTAGGTCTTTTGAAATATCCTTTGCTTCCTTTTGGAGTCTGTTGGTCTAGAGATTGAATGGGAAGGAAACAAGCCAAATATCAGATAGATTAGTTAAAGGATCCTTAGAACTAAGGAGAGCATGGCTGAAGACAAAACAAAGAGGGAGGAGAGAGAGAAAGGTAAGGAGGCAGAATGGAGCAATTTGGGGAAACAGGTTTGATAGAAGGCTATGGGGACAGGGAGGTGAAATAGGTGACTTCCAGTTTCCCAGTTTAGGTGATTCTAAAAAGATTCCATCATGATCTTAGACTGAGAGTGTTGCCTAACAACAGACAAAATTCGAAGCAGATTTTTAACCTGTTAACTGTGATTCCCATGAGACAATTAACATGTTCTGGCTGGGAGTTTCTCTGAGAGATTACAGATACACACAAAATAAAAATTAAAGGTGGTTCCCAATTTGGAGAAAGAGAATGAATTTGGTCCCCGATCTGGTAGACCTGAGGTCCAGCCACGTCTCTGGTTCTGCAAGGAGAGAAGATACAAACATCCCAAGAGACAGTAAGTTGCCTTTTTCTTGGGGAATCTACAACTTTTAAGCAGTAGCTAAACCTATGGGAATATTAACAAGGTTTTCTTCACCAAAAGATTATAGTCAATACTGCAAGCAAAAAAGATTCAAAAGTTAGGATGCACCTGGGTCACCGCTTTTTTGATAACATGGTGGGCTCCTAAAATGCAATTGCCTTGTTCCCTCAAAAGGAAGCTGCAAAAATGAGGCTGGAGGGGGGACATATGCCTAATTGATTCCTAAATACATTTCATCACATTAGGTACAGATTCTACAGATTTTCCAGAACTATGCATGTCTTTATAATTAGTACAGAGTGCATTTCACTTGAAAATAGAATTGCAATCAATTCCTGATTATGGAGCTACAGATAACACACATTAGGGGTTACTGTACTATAATAAATACTTTCATTAACTAACTTGGCACACAATATTCTATTTAGTCTGACCGTGTCCTGGCTAAACTGACCTACAAATCTACTGGGTGCCCTAGAAACGTCCTCCGTAGGCAAAATAGAGTATTGCCTCAGAAGAAAAGTTTGAATTAAAAAAGCTAGACGGTTGATATAAATCAACAAAGTGTTATTACCAAATTTTAGTTTAAAAGGTAGAGGGCATATAAGACCTTATTGATATACTGGTAAGAAAGAAACTTGATAGAGTGTGGGGAGTTGGATACCTGAGCCAAGAAAAATGGCAGTTCCTTGGGCTTCAAGGATAACAATTTTCCCTGTTCATATACAAGATAAGGATTTTTTTTTTTTAAAGCATACACACACACAGGCAGGCAGACTGTGATTACAGCTGTTTAAAAAAATCATTAATTCTATAGTTATGGAGCACTGCTTGTTTATGGGTATTACTGAGCCCAAGGCCTGACCTGTAGTAAACTTTGCACTGACAGTCCATCTGCCTCATTCACTCCCTCACCTTATATTTGCACAGATGGGGTTTCAAATCATTCTCGTATACCTTAGTTATCTGATATACACTTACAAATTCCCATTCTGGAGTCCAACTTAGAATGAGCCTGTATTATGAGGAGTCTATAACATATCTACAAATACACGTTTTTGTTCAGCTTTGCTCCTACATGGCTACTTTGGTAGTTTTATAAAATAACTTTACTATGTGGCCTAGATAAATAACCTTTGAAATGCTTTTTTCCATCACTTTATAAACATCACAGAACAATCTTCTTGCTTTCTTATTTCCTCTTATTTTCAAGGTATGGGTCTCTTATGAAAACATATGTACTCTCTAAAAAACTCATCTCATTCTATAATATTTAAGACAACACTTACGATGTTCTGATTCAGAAACAATAATCCTAAAGGACATTTATACTACAAGTGGAAAATGGTAAGGCAGACAAAAAAATAAGGTAAAAAATAAGATCTGAAATTTAGAACCTTGGCGAAGAAAGAGGTTGGGAGAAGCAAAATGGTATCATTCAGCCTCCCAGTTAAATCAATATTTCTGGAAAAGAAGGAAAAAAAAAAACAAACATATACCAAAAGTGTCTTTGACGGAAAAAGTTGGAAAGAAAAATATGCTTGAAAAAAACTGCTTGAAAGTAGTTAAGAAAGCATATCAAGTCCTTTTACAATTAGAATTTCTTTGCAATAAATTCAAAGACCAGTTATATCTATTCATATGCATCTTTAATATTTCATGGAATTTCAGAATTTCCTTACATTGATTATTTTTTAACTGTTTTAAATTTTTTTCATTGTCAAACAGATAAAGTAAACCACACAAAAAGACATGTTTGGCTTAACAATTTAAATACATACAAAATTGTAACAACAGCTCACTTTAAGATAAGACTTATGCTACTCATCCTAGAAGCTGTTTCAATACCATAGACCTTCTGTCCCTCCAAGAGCAGCCACTTTAGGACTTAAAATAGATTTTATCACATAAATGGACTTCCATAAACATTATAGTTTAATTTTACCCATTTTTAAAGTTTATTGTCTTTAACTCTTTATTGTATGTGTTAGTCGCTCAGTCCTATCTGACTCTTTTGCAACCCCATGGGCTGTAGCCCTCCAGGCTCCTCTGTCCTTGGGATTCTCCAGGCAAGAATACTGGAGTAGGTTGCCATTTCCTTCTCTAGGGATTAACTCCTTCCCAACCCAGGGATCAAACCCAGGTCTCCTGCATTGCAGGCAGATTCTTTAGCATCTGAGCCACCAAGGAAGCTCTAAGTCTTTTTTGATTGATAGTTTCTCCACTTTTTTCCTTTCCCAGTGGTGTTTTCCATAGTCTGGATTCTTATAATTGCAGCCTGAAGGTACAATTCCATATGTTCCTCTGTTCTCTGTATACCTTGCAGGCTGGAAGCTAGATCAGACTCAGATTCTATCTCTTTTGTGAAACCACAAGTGGTGGTATGTTTTGTCATTTGTAAGCACATAATGTCTAGCTGTCTATCCTTTTGTAATGTTAAAAGTCATCAGTCATTGAACCTATCTGCTAATTCACTGAGGCTTGCAAAAATGAAATTCAAATTTTGACATTTCTTTTTAATGTATTTTTAAATGTATTATTTGTGATTTTTTAAAATAAAGAGTCACTTCTCAAGTACCATTTGGTTAATGGCACAGTTCATATCAAAATTGCAGGATAAATCTTCTCCTTTATTTATCACTTTTTTTCAGATATCTTTAAATATGACATTTTTCAATCATTCATTTTTTTTTCCTGTGTTCTCAATCAGGCATGACTTTATTCAAGCTACCAATCATGATACTGAAATAACTATAACATGTATTTGTCCAGAAAATATATTGCATAAAATCAACCAAAAGTCAACAGCTGCTGAAACAGTTGCTAAAAATCAATACGCTTGTGTCATACCCATAAAACACATATTTTATCTCCCTAGAAAAAAAATCAATACTTGTTTGTTTTAAAATAGGAGAGAAAAGGTGGTTAAATGTCATAATGTTTTCAGAATGTTTCAAAACTAGTTGCAATACACTGGCATAATTCACTTACTTATCCTTGGTGACCTACTAACAGGCTGATTCTGTTTTATATACAGCAGAAAGCATGGAGAAAGCACCCTTAAAAAATTAAATCAAATATACTCGAATCTCCACTCCTCCACTACTCTTTTAATAATAATCCAATCTGGAAATGGCTTAGCTGGCCAAATACTTTCTAAACAGCTGTCTTGTCATTGGCAATGAGAATCTTTTCTTAAACCTCTGTTTATTTTATCCATCTTTATATCAATTTGAAATCCTTTCAGTATTATATTAGTTACAGCTATTGTGCTCTTTGAACTTTTCTATCCAATCTTCAAAGTACTGCAATCATCCTAAAAATCACTTCAATTTTGACTGACTCATCCCACGAATGCCTACATGGCAGAAATATATTAGTTTTAACCTGATGATTTCAAAGAATATACCTTTAATTCATTTTAGCTTTCTCCAAAGATAAAGACTCTAAATAGTGAAAGAGAAGGCAAACCAAATTTATCTCAAGTTCTTTCTCTGGGGAAGTTGCTCCTGCTTTTGGGCAAGTCACAAAAACAGTGCTGTCATTTGGAAATACCAGTTTTTGTATCTCCAGCTTTCCTCTTAAGGCCTTTTTTTTTTTTCTCCTCCATATTTTCTCCTTTTGACCTAGACCCAAAATCAGCATATGTTCTTGTTTCGTTTTGTTTTCTGATTACCAGGGCCAATCCCTTCCTACCTACTATGCCCTACCACTCAGTTTTGCTTGCATTAAAATGACTCAGCTATGGGTCCAGATCATGCAGGAATGAGTATGGATGCCAAGAAGGAATTTTTAAATAGTTTTTTGTTGAAGCAAAGCTCAGAATCAAAGTATTATCCAAGTGTCCATAGGCTCCTATACAGATACCAGCTTCCTCTGCAACTGGGTTGCCACTCTTTGATTAGGTCCTTGGTATTGAACGATGTAAACCATTTCCAGGCCTGGTGCTTGAAGTCATCCTACATGAATCCCAAACTCATCAATCCCTTTTTTTGGGACTCTAGAAGTTTGGGTTCCAAATGACACCTGAAAGATGGAAAGTAAGCCTGTTTGGAGAGGAAAGACCTGACCCACAATGAGGGAAAAATAAACCCATTTTGTGTTAAGTCATAGAGATTTTCAGAGGTTTGTCGTTTGCAGCACCTAGCATCACTCATTCCAACTAAAACAAAGACAGTGGTTTAATATGTACAATTTCTATTTTAGGGTATTTCACCTATGTTTTTATCAATCCTAATTAATTTTTGGCTAGCCATTCACTTGATTTCAGATGAAACAGAAACCAAATATAAGTCATTTCTTCTGGCATAAAGAGAGCAAGCTTATAGAAGCAGGCAGACATGTTTTTGAATTTCAACTCTACATTTTTCCAACTGTGTAGCTGTGGGCAAATTATTTAACATCTCTGGGATATAGTTTTATCTCCTTGTATTGGAAGTAAAATATTTCTTCTTGAATACTGTGAGCCCTATGAAGAATATAATAATAGAATTTACTACCCTTATCTATACTAGTCAGTCTTTAATTGGATTTTTGTCAGACTAAAATGCACAAGAGAGTTATTCGTTCATTACTCTTTTTACTTACTAATAGTTAACTAACAACACATTCTAATAACTGATGTTGGAATATTATACTATAATCACTACCACCCAGCAGACAGCCTGGCATATTAAGTTATTAGCAGTTGTTTTATTTCTGGGATTTAGTATAAGCAAGATCTAAATGTAAATACTGGCTTTGCACAATTATAGTGGTGATTGGCATACATTTGTGAGTCTCAGCTTTCTCAAAATAAAAATGGGGATAATAAAAAGTAATATTCACCTCAAAATTATACTGAGTAAATCCAATATGATTGGAAGTATCTGGCAACTTCCTAGGACAAAAGAGAGGAGTACCCTTCCTGAAATTTTACAGATATTTATGAATTTCAAAGATCTTTAGAAACATTCATTTAAAATTTTTAGGCAATGTTTTAAGAATTCACTGGATCTTTAAACTGATAAACTAATTCATCACAATAAAATCACAGAGAACCCTAATTAAATATCTTACACTGTTCCCATTCATAAGCATTAACACAGATACATACATTAGAAAGACAATCTCCAAATTCCTATCTAAAATTGAAAAAGAATTAACTAATGTGTATTCACCAAACCTCCAAAGAATTCCTCTGAAAGATTTAATAGTTCATATCAAATATTCCATTTTACAGTCTATTCTATACACTCCATCAATCTTTTGATTGACTGACTTTGAAGCTTTATTAATGCATCCTACAGTCAAAGTTTTAATGGAGTTTAATGGAACTCATCCAAATCTGTAATAGCATATTCCCCCTAAATTAACTTATAACCCATAAGTTAATGAAATGAACGTAACTACCATTTACCCAGAGGGAGTCAAAATGCAGGACCCATCACCAGGGAAATGGCCTCGTAGCTTAGTCCCCTTCAGTTCAGCCCTGGGACACCATAACCCTGGAGGTGTGCTAAGGATGTTACTAAATCCTCACGCATCCTTTCACAAGAGCATCGTGTACCAAAGAACCTAAGCGGTATTTTAAAGCTCATAAGGATATTTAGCAACTGCATGAATTGTGCTTTGAAAACCTTGAAAACCTTTCAAGACCAGTGCCGCATGCCTTAGGTTTATTTTAGTCCTGGTATAGTGCCTTACATCTAATGAGACACCTGATAATGTTTATTGAATAAATCAATACACTTGTGCTACTTTAAATAAACTTCAATTAAATAGCTAAGCTGCTAAAATTGAAATTCCCAATCGACTTACTTATACCATACTTGCCGCCAAGTATAAAAAAAGCCCAGAAGTGACTGAATTGCCCAGAAAAGGTTTTGGCCCTCTCTTGAGTTCAGAAAGAAAGAAAGTGAAAGTGAAGTTGCTCAGTCGCATCTGACTCTTTGCAACCGCATGGAATGTAGCCTACCAGGCTTCTCCTTCCATGGGATTTTCCAGGTCAGAGTACTGGAGTGGGTCGCCATTTCCTTCTCCAGGAGATCTTGCTGACCCAGGGATTGAACCTGGGTCTCCCGCGTTGTAGACAGATGTTTTACTGTCTGAACCACTAGGGAAGTCAGAAGTAATGAAGTATTTGGTAAATGGGTCATATGAGGAAAGGCTACAGAGCTGAATTTATTTACAACAGAGAACAGAAGGCTGACAAAGTATATGGTGGAGGTGTTGGAGGCTGGGGGATTTACAATTTCCAACTATATAAAGCAATAGCATATGGGAGGTGTTAAGCAGCTGTTCTATTTCTGCTCAGGAAATAGTTATGCTTAGGAGACCTCGCCAGCAGAAATAGGACCAATGGATCAAAGTTACAGCCAGGCAAATATTAGCTCATCATATAAAAAGAGCATTTTTAAAATTAGAGTCATTGGAAATTGGAATAGGTTGCCTTGGGAAGTAGCATGCCCTTGTGGCTCTGGAACCTCACTGAGCAGTCAGCCTCTATTATGATGCTCTCCCATTTAGAGTGAAAAGGAAAGACAATAGAGAGAGGAGAAAAAGAAATATTTCTACATGATCACCAAAAACAACCAGGATAATCCCTGCCAGGGATGGAAGACTTGTTTATGAGGATTTCTTAATGAAGTGTTTTAGTTCTATAAGCAAAGGATTTAGTAACTAGTCTGATGTGGTAAATGTTTTCCTAGTAAGCATACAGGTATTTTGAAATTTTTATCTATTGCTGAGAGGAAAGAGAGGAAGAAAAATAGAGAAGAGGAAAGATACAGGAAAGGAGTGGTGAGACCCAGCAATATGGTGAGGTCAGGAACATTAGAGGAACATGGCCTTGAATTTTTAAGAGTAAAAGTGTATGATTTTTAATCCACAGAAGTTTCCTATTCTATACTGTGTTAAACCCCATTATTCATTCATTCAACAAAGAGTTACTGGTTACCACAAGGCAGGCAGTTTACTAAGATATGGAGACTCGATGACAGCAAGACCCCTCATCGACTTTTCTAATTCTGAACACACATCACAAACAAGTAAACTGATTAATACATAATAAGTTTGCAAGTAGTGAGAACATACCATGGAGAAAAAAGAATCAAAATTGATAAAAGGGGAATGTGGTATTTTCACATCTGGCTGGGAATGTTTTCCCTGAAGAGGTGATGTTTGAGCAGATACTTGAGGAAAGGAAAGTATGAATTAGCCATATGGTGTCCAAAAGAATGTGTATTTTGGATTGAGATACACTTTGCAAGTGCAAAGGCCCTGGATGTGGGAATGGGTTGTGTAAGTCCATGATCAAAGTGAGGAAGGAGAAGAGAGATAAGAGCTAAAGCCACTGAGGCAGTCAGAAGCCTGATCCTGCCAGGCTGCTCTTAAGTTTTATTCTGTTTGTGGTTTAGGCAGGGGTGATAATGCTCTGATTTACATTTTTAAAGCATCATTCCTTAGGAGAAGAGCTTTTTTGGGCGGCTCAGGGGTAAAGAATCTGCCTGCCAATGCAGGCATGGCAATCCACTTCAGTATTCTTGCCTGGAGAATCCCCATGGATAGAGGAGCCTGGCGAGCTACTGTCCACGGGGTGGCAAAGAGTCAGACACGACTGAAGTGACTTAGCACGCACAATGCAGGAGACACAGGAGAGGAGGGTTCGAGAAGATTCCCCTGGAGAAGGAAATGGCAACTCACTCTAGTATTCTTGCATGGGAAATCTCTTGGACAGAGGAGACTGGTGGACTGTTGTCCATGAGGTCACAAAGAGTCGGACATAACTGAGCAGCCGAGCTAGGGCATGCCTTTGGAGAAAGGGTATGGGGGTTTAGACTAAGAATGAGTTTGTGAAGTTTGAAACTCTTTATCAGATCCAGGTTATAATTTAAGAGAGTGAAATATCCAGGTTATAATTTAAAGGAGAGTGGTCAGACTCTTGTTACACTGAACATATGGCAGAAGAAGAAAAAAGAAAGGAATCAAGGCTTTTATCACAAGAAATGGAGTGAATGTTGATACCACTTAAAGAGATTTGAGGGGGCAGAGAATCAAGGATTCTGTTTCGGATGTGTTAAAACTGGAGCTCAGGGCTGAAAGATAAATATGGATGTTATTAGCATATAAATGGCACACACAATATAAAAGTGGGTGACTGAATGAGATCATTGAGAGTGAGTATAGATAGAGATATGAGAAGAAAGCCAAGCGCTGAATCCTAGAGGATTACAACTTTAAACAACCAGAAACAAAGTGGAAGTTCTAGGAAAGGAGAGTGGAAAAGCCATAGAAATAGGAGGAAATGAGACAATTAAGTGTCAAGACATCCAAGCAAAAGATTTATTTCTTAGAAGGGAGGAATCAGTTCTTCACTCCTTTGTTAAAATAAGGCAGTGTGTTCAGATAAAATAAGGCTGATAATAAGACACTGGGATGTGGCATGATGGAGGCTCCTGGGGTGAAGAGAGAGGTTTCAGAATTGCCTGCATACTGAGTCGCTTCAGTTGTGTCCAACTCTTAGCAACCCTGTACACTGTAACCCACCAAGCTCCTCTCTTCATGGGATTCTCCAGGCAAGAATACTGGAGTAGCTTGCCATGCCCTCCTCCAGGGGATCTTCCCAACCCAGGGATCAAACCTGTGTCTCTTATTTCTCCTGAATTGACAGATGGATTCTTTATCACTACTGCCCTCCGGGGTGTGTGGGGAAATAAAAGTTTGACTGGGCTAGGCTAAGGACTGAGACTGGCAAATTGAACAAGAGAATAGTTTGCATTCTTTTGGGAAACTTTGCTATAAAAAGGAGCAGAGGACTAGACAAGCAGAGTCTGTTTTGTTTGCTTGTTTATGTAGGGAGACATTACATCATGCTGGCATGCTAAGAAACTTTCCCCACACACAAGGCAAAGGGATGATTTGGGAGAGATTGGAGGTAACTAAAGAGGTGGAAGTCTTCCACTGGATGACAGGACGTGAGTCAGAGTACAGACACGGGGAAAACATCTTCAGAAGAAACAAAGTCAGGTAGGAAGGTATAGAAAGGCAGGTAGCTATGGTTTGTTTGTTTTGCAGGGGGGTGGTTGGGAGGGGAGTACATTTTCTATAAATTACTTCTATCTTCTCAGTGAAATGATAAGCTAGATTATGAAATGTGAATAGATTTGAGGGGGTGTTGAACGCTTGACAAGTAAATAGATGTCAAACAGTCATCTCTGAAACCATCTTCTCTAGTTACATGCACCTATAAAAGGACAAGTTTATACTTTCTAAAGTCAAAGATATAAGAAATAAACTATACATAGGTATAAACTCATACCCATTACTTAGTAAAATTAATAAAAATTGAACATGTTCATTACATTCACTCATTTTTATAGTACGCTTTCTCTGTCTATCCTGTGTCTTTAAAATTTAAGTATGCATTACAAATTCATAATGCATGCCATACCCACCTCATTTCAATTAACTCTATTACTTTTAATTTTTTTCAGTTCAGTTCAGTTGCTCAGTCATGTCCAACTCTTTGCAAACCCATGGACTGCAGCATGCCATGCTTCCCTGTCCATCACCAACTCCTGGAGCTTACCCAAACTCATGTCCATAGAGTGGGTAAAGCCATCCAGCCATCTCATCCTCTGTCGTTCCCTTCTTCTCCTGCCTCCAATCTTTTGCAGCATCAGGATCTTTTCAAATGAGTCGGTTCTTCACATCAGGTGGCCAAAGTATTGGAGTTTCAGCCTCATCATCAGTCCTTCCAATGAATATTCAGGACAGATTTCCTTTAGGATGGACTGGTTGGATCTCCTTGCAGTCCAAGGCACTCTCAAGAGTTTTTTTCCAACACCACAGTTCAAAAGGATCACTTCTTCAGCACTCAGCTTTGTTTATAGTCCAACTCTCACACCCATATATGACCACGGGAAAAACCATAGCCTTGACTAGAGAGACCTTTGTTGGCAAAGTAATGTCTCTGCTTTTTAATATGCTGTCTAGGTTGGTCATAGCTTTTTTTCCCAAGGATCAAGCATCTTTTAATTTCATGGCTGCAATCACCATCTGCAATGATTTTGGAGCCCCCAAAATAAAGTCTCTGACTGTTTCCATTGTTTCCCTATCTATTTGCCATGAAGTGATGGGACTAGATTCCATGACCCTAGTTTTCTGAATGTTAAATTTTAAGCCAACTTTTTCACTCTCCTCTTTCACTTTCATTAAGAGACTATTGAGTTATAAAGAGCCTCTTTTAATTTTCTTTAATATTTATATATTTATCTTACCAGGTGTTAGTTGCAGCATGCAGGGTCTTTGATCTTTGTTGCAGTATGTGGGATCCTCAGTTGTGGCATGCATGATCTAGTTCCCAGACAAGATATTGAATAGGGCCCTCTGCATGGGGAGTACAGTCTTAGCCACTGGACCACCAGGGAAGTCCCTCTATTACTTCATTTAAATTCAAGTTTTTTTCTTTGTCTTGGCCATTGGGTGTCTGTGACAAGGACAGAATTCTAGATGGTACAAAGTTTCCCACTTAACCACCCCTGCCCACATCATTACCTTCAACACACATACATACATACACACATACACACAAGAGCACAGTGTGATCCCATCCTCTTGAAAGGGAGTGAGGATTATGAATATGATGGGATATCACTCCTATTAGGTTATCCTGCTAGGAAGAAGTAAAAGGATTTTTGTGGATGTAGTTAAGTCTAATAAATTGACTTTAAGACAATCCAAAGACGGTCTAGTAATCCAAAGACAGTAAGTAGGACTGGTCTAATCAGATGAACTCTATAAAAGAGTCCAGAGATACTTGAAGTAGCAGAGATAATCTCTAGATTAAAGAACTACAGAGGGAAAAAGGATTTGTCGAGAACAGGAAGTAAGAGAACCTTGGAAAAATAGTGGCAATATAAGGAATTTTGCTGATTACAGACTCTGATTTCCAAGAAGCACTTTCTGAGGAAAGAAAAAATATGAAATAGTTACCCTGGAGTGGGAAAAAGTGAGCTTGCAAAAGAAACATAATATAATATTTGAGGTCTGTGATTAAGGATTTAAAGTAAAAGCAGTCTTTTGAGTACTGGTTTAAGGACATGTTTTACTGTTAGGATACACTTATGAAAAAAGTAACAGTTTAGGTGGGTCCTGGGTTGAAGTTTTGATAGCAAGTGAGATGGAGGAAATGAGGCAAGGAAGTGGGAGTAACTGTTAGGTTAGGTTAATGACAATTGCTCAGTTGTGTCTGATTCTTTGTGACCCATGGATGGTAGTTCACCAGGCAACTCTGTCCGTGGAATTCTCCAGGCAAGATTACTGGAGTGGGTAGCCATTCCCTTCTCCAGGGGATCTTCTTAACCTAGGGACCAAACACAGGTCTCCTGCATTGCAGGCTCATTTTTTACCATTTGAGCAACCAGGGGTTTAACAGTAAGGGACTAATTACAGGGAGTGTGGAATCTGAACTGTCCATGGCTTAAGTCCAAGTTAAAGCTGTTGAGTAGAGAGCCAAAACCGTGGGAACAATGGGATTAAAGTTTCAATCAATTCAAATAATTTTTCCAGTGGAAATCTTGAGTAAGGGCATCACAATGAAGACACCCATGCTATATATCCAGCCCTGGGGTAAGAAGTAGAGAAGGTCAACAGCTTCCAGTTGGGTAGGTTGCATAGTCAACTCTGAGGCCAAGAGTTCAAGCCAGCATTCACATCCTAATTGAAACTATACAACAGCTTGCTGATCACACAAGTTTAGGGACCCACAGTAGAATGAAGCGGGAGGGAGAGTGGAGAGGGAAGGAAGACTGGAAGGAAGATTCACCCATGTCATGGCCTTCCCTGTGTGACTCCACTCTGGACATTCTGGAGGCAGTGGCCTTGGTTTTACTGAGTAATTACAATATCATAAATTTAGACATATCCACAATTAGACCTTTGATTCTGACGACAAATGCAAATATAACGCGGTAATCAGTCCCAATGCAGTCTTACAAAAGTGGAGCTGGGCTGGCACTGAGGATCTGGTGTTAGGCATACCTCTAAAATGCCCCTGAGAACCTGAACTTGCTTTGAACTCTACCAGATCCAAGGACACCAATAGCTGTATTCCGAGTAACACTTGCCATTTGCAACCTTATGACCCAAAGGTCTCTCCTTGTATCTAGGCAATCATTTGGGATCCCAAACAGTCTTATATAACAATTATCCATACTTTTTGCTGGCATTAATTATCATTCTTGATAAATAATGTATATATGTGGAATCTAGAAAAATGATACAGATGGACCTATTTCCAGGGCAGGAATAGAGATTTGGAATGGGTTTGTGGACACAGCAAGGGATGGGAAGGGTGGGACAAACTGGGAGATTAGGTCTGACACATATACACTACCACTTGTAAAATAGACAGCTAGTGGGAAGCTGCTGTATACAGACGGAGCTCATCTCTGTGCTCAGTGATGACCTAGAGGGGTGAGACGGAGAGGTGGCGTAGGAGGGAGGTCCAAGAGGGAGGCGGTATATGTGTACATATGGCTGATTCGCTTCATTGTAAAGCAGAAACTACCACAACATTGTAAAGCTATTATACTCCAATAAAAAATAAAAAACAAGTTGCATAATCTTTCATTTTTTTATCTGTAAAAGCAAAATAATGTTTGCCCTTACAATGACTCTTCCATTGTAGCCATGCTGAACACAGTTTAAGCACTTCTTAAATCTGTCTCATGAGCTGCAGTTCTAACAAACCCCAAATAAGCACCTTCCAATTTCAATCAGGTCTCCATTTCTGAAAATTTGGTTAACAATTCTCTTCCTCGTCTCCAACCTAAAAAACTATTAAATAAGTTTTCAGGAAAAAAAAAAAAGGTATTTAATCTAACAGGAAAAGTTAAGTAGCCAGTATGCCATCATCCCATTCTCTGAAAACTTGACAGAAACTTAGGGAGTCAGTCCTGTGACAGACTCTACTAAGTGGTTATTCTACAATTTTCTGAAAATGTTTCAGGGAAGACAACTTTTAGGTCCCCCACACAAGAGTGGAGACTGGATGCCACGAGACCCAGGCCTGTGATTACAAGGTTGGAACATTCTTTCAGTCCCACCCTCTGATTTCCAGGATGAGAGAACAAGGCTGGAGATTGAATTAACCACCTTTGGTCAAGGATTTAGTCAATCATGATTATGTAATAAAGATTGCATAAAAACCCCAAGGGCAATATTTTTCTCCCCTTTTCCCCCTGGAGAGCATCCATGTTGGAGAACCAGAATGCTTCCAAGTGCCACAGTGCTGGGGCGCCTACTTCATGAGGACAGAGCTCTTTTGTTCAGAACTTTACCCTATTTATCTCCTCATCTGGCTATTGGTTCATCTTCTCCCATATCCTTTTTTTTAATAAATAGGTAATCCAGAGAGTAAACTTAGGTTTTCCTGAGTTCTGTGAGCCATTCTAACAAATTAGTCAAACTCAAGGTGGTGGTCATGGAAACCTCAATTCCTGGGCAGTCAGCCAGAGCCCTAGGGAATAACGTGGGTTTGTGATTGGCATCCTGAATTGAGACCTCCAGTTCACAGCTGGTCCATCACAGGCACACATAACAAACTGGCCTTGCAACTGTGACTGAAGTGGAGGGTGGTCCTGTGGGACTGAACATTTTCCTTGTGAAATCTGACTCTACCTCTGAGGGCTCATGTTCAGTTGCTCAGTCATGTCTGACTCTTTGAAACCCCATGGACTGTAGCCCTGCAGGCTCCTCTGTCCATGGGATTTGCCAGGCACAAGAATACTGGAGTGGGTTACCATTTCCTCCTCCAGGGAAGGCCCCTATCTCTGAGTAGGTAGAGTCAAATTGAGTTGACTTCTTGGACACCTTGTTTTCCAAAGTGAATTGCCCCTGAGAATTGCTTGCTGGTTTGGGGAAGTCTCCAAGTACACATGTTGGAATTGAGTCTGGAAAACTCTTCACTATTTTTTATTTTCTTTGGTATTTTTCAACACAGATCAAGTTTGCTAAGAAAACTTAAGCTTCACTTTTGCTATTGGAACATTCTCCGTTGAATATATGCATATATATATATATATATATATATCAAACATCTAATTTAATTTTTCCACGCTATAATAACACAAATGATGAAAAGTAGATATCCAGGCTACATTTTTTTTCGTTAGTCATATTACCATATGGTAAAGGCAGGAAGCCAAAGAGAAATACTTAATAACGTCCAACACATGATGAACTCAAACACTGTGATTTGTGTTTTTTATTCACAAAACAGCCTGACAACTGAGAATCAAGAAAACCAAATGTTTTACTAAATTGTTTCTTAGAAATGCATCCATAATATTTTTATTTTGTCCTAAAGGAGTGCCAAATCTTTGCTAAAGAGAAACTGGCCTAAAATTAGATATCAATCTCAGAGACCCTCCACCACATTGGAGCACACACACTCTACGAAATATTTATATGGCCTTCATGGAACTGGCAGTAGACAGTCACCACTTACGTTAATACCATCTCTCATCAATAATTGTATAGCTCTTAAGTTATATGCAGTTAATCAAACCTCAGCATCAAAACTAGACAGGACTGCCAATACAAGATGTGTATAAAGGTAAACCGCTGGCCTAAGTAGTTAAAATAGTACTAAAATTCTGTCACTTGTGAATTAAAACAATAATCACAGTTCATATTTGACCATTTGCAGTAGCCACATGTAGTAGTAGCCACATAAATATAACACACGATTCTGTTATATTTATGAGTCTATATGAGCCTCATCAGGCTAAGAATGTATTTTTTTAATCTCCATTTTACTCAGATTAGAATTAGGATTTAAAACAGAGGATCTTGTTCTAGAGTCTGTCTCTTAACAACTATATCCATTGCCTCTTGGACAACACAATTTCACAGTTATACCTAAGATAGGCAAAATGATTAAAGACTCCCTAAACATACTCCCTGGTGGCTCAGAGGTTAAAGAGGTTAAAGCAATGCGGGAGACCGGGGTTCGATCCCTGGATCAGGAAGATCCCCTGAAGAAGGAAATGGCAACCCACTCCAGTATTCTTGCCTGGAGAATCCCATGGACGGAGGAGCCTGGTAGGCTACAGTCCACGGGGTCGCAAAGAGTCGGACACGACTGAGCGACTTCAAGAAGAAGGAGAAACATACAATGGTGAAACCTAATCTAAAATCCAGGCCTGCACTCCTTGTACTAATAGCCTTCCCTTCGAGAAATCCCTCCATGTAGAAATACAGTACTATGTAAAAGTGCAACTTGACTATAATTCTTTAAGAACACTAAAAATTAAACAATAGCATCGTTTGACCTAAGAAACCATGAAAGTCTAAAAACAGTATGGATAATCCATGCTTCTAAAAAGAAGATAGAACTGAGCACTGTTTTCTTGATAAATTTTCAAGAATTAGATAGATATTGCTAAAGCCTTTAATTGTATTAAAAAAATACTAGTATTGCATTTGTGTATTTCCATAACCACAAAGGCCTTTATCTGCTGGCATCCATTCATCTCTGGCAGCTCTTGTTGCTTCTCCTCCTCTTACTTCATTTGCCGGGGTCAAGATGTACTTATGGAAAACCTATAATGATTTGTTTACCCATCTACACCTCTATAAATTAATAATCCTATTTTCCATTGACTTCCTTGGCAGGAATAAGGCATCCATGCTATTCTTCCACTTATGAATAAACTATATTATTTTCATGCTAACAAATACTGAGAAAGAATAAAGAACTTAAAAAAAAATACACTGGAGATTATCACCAAAATTGTGACAGTGTGTGCAATGACAGGAAAATGAGAGAGGAGAAATGAGAAGGCAAATGAGAAAGAGTAAAATAGTTTTAAAAACTGTTTTTGCAAAAATGGTTACAAACACCCACCAGGGATGTTCATGTATTTTTTTTTTTTTTTTTTTTTTTTTTGGTGGGGGAAGGTTACACACCATTTTCATCTAATGACCTTTAATATTCCTGCAATTCAGCATGGGAGGTGAAATAGGTATTATTATCGACATTTGAAAAATGAGGAAACACAGCACAAAAATAATGAATGAAATGTCAGAAGTCTTAAAGCTAGTACACACCATAAATGAGACAAATACAGGTCTCCAATTTTAGTCTTTGTTTTTTTCCCCTAATCACACTGTAACTAAAGGCTGCTCAACTTTAGTCTTAAAAACAAATGAGTAAAACTAGATAGAAATATTTTTCTCCACTCCACTCCTGCCACTACTGTTAGTTCCTATTCACAAGTTCTAGAGATGCAAAAATGCAAAGATCAGTATGTGAAAGTGAAATGTGACAGGTGATATTTTTGAATTAATAGTACGGAAATTTAGGGATTACCTATTCTGTAGCAAAAAACAATTTAAGGATATCTGGTTAGTTTGAAAAATAGAGTTTATGGAATATAACATTTTACTTTATTTAAATGAAGTAGGGATTCATACTCAGAAATAGAAACAAAAATTTATTGAGTTTAATTTCTAATGAATTATAGGTAAATATGTATTTCTATGTGTGTGTGTGTGTGTATATATATATGTATATATATGCAGCAGTATCAGTGCATAAAATATTATGATATGGTAGACTATAATTTCTCTTTTACATAAGCTTACTAATTTTGCATTTTTGTAAAGAAGATAGCTAATCATAAACATCATGACAAAATGCATTAATAGTCAATTCATTGGAGTCACAATGAATGACTAATTAGACTGGTCCCCTTCAGGGTTTTCACCCGATCTGGAAATATCTCAGTGGCTATTCAGTTTAATATGATTGTATCTGATGAGACCCCCTGCAATTCAGAGCCATGGGTTATATATTTTGATTGGTTATATATTTCTTATATTCCTATGTTTTTAAATTAACAATTCATGAAAACTTATAAAGGCTTATCTGAACCTAGAAATTGCTATTTCTAATAAATGAAATATTTTTTAAGCAGTCAGATTCCAAGGTTAGAAGGTCCCTTTTGCCTATTATTACATAGGGAAAAATCATTTTTTCACCTGCTCTCCAAATAAAACCCTTGTGATTTCAAAAGCTAGTTTTTCTCTTCCTCACAAGTTGCCAAATCAAAGTAGACCTCAAATCTTCTATCGAAAATGTATGACTGCTTTGATTATACAAATAAATAAAGAAATTTTGGAACAAAAGTGTGCCATGGGGAGTGAAAATAAATTTTTGACATTTAAGCCACAGCTGTGTGACAAGGTCATTTTTACCAAGTCAAAGATGCCCTAAAAATTACTACTTTTGAAAGCCAGCTTGTCACTGAAGATAATGCTCATCTCAGCAAGGAAATTGATGGGCAGTGAGAGATCCTGATGAAAGTCACGGAACTTTCCCCTGTACACGCATTCAACATTTTGTCTAATTTCAAATCCCAGGGCCCAGCAGAAGTCTATCCATATTCCACAGGCTGTGAACCCTGACAATGAAAGCATGACTGCTCTTCAGTTTGGGTGACTGAACTGTGATGTAAATTCACTGCAAGTTTGCAATAAATAAGACCACCCAAGGAACTGTTCCTTTTCATAATCTAAATATCTGCAACATGCACATGAATGTTAAAAGTCCAATTGTGTTTAAAAACTATAATTAATTCATGTAGGGGTGTATAAACCAGTCTGAGCAAAATCGTTTTACCTTGGTTTCTTTTTATATATCTGATTGAAATGAGTCCAAGTGCTTAGTGATAAGTACAAATCTATTTTTGTTCTTTTTTTAAAGACAAGTTCTTTTAAAATCTGATGAATTCTTCCCTCTTGCTGTAATATGTTCAAAAATGAAGGTTTATGAAATTCATAAATAGCTAAAGTACTTCAAATATTGAAGTCTATCATTTTTCTCTTAAGATTGGTAGCACATTCCTCCCTCTACTTTCTATTTTTAGGTAATTAGAAATGTCTTTTAAGCCTGTAAGAGTTGCATGTGTGTTAGCATTAACAATTGTCTCTGCTTTCCCACCTTGTATGATTCTTACATCTTGCATGGCAGCTCCATCTTCCACTTCTTTACAGAACCTGTTTTCTCAAAAGGTACCAGGGATACCATGATGGCTGAAACTAAATATCTTTGTTCAGTCTCCATTTTGTTCAGCTTTAGAATCACATTCCTTTAAGAATTTGGAATCTAGAGTCACAGGAGACAAGATTTGAATTCCAACTCTTTATCAACCTCAGATAATAAACTCAGATAATAATAATTCAAAGTTCTTTTGAACACTAAATGAAATAATGCACTTGGAAAAATGATGCTAAATCACTTCTCTCTGGAAGTGCTTGAGTTTTCTGTTTTTTTGTTTGTTTTTAAAACACAGGAGCATGGTTTCTCTAGCCATTCTTTCTCCATCTCTTTTTTTCTCCTTAAATGTTAAAATTTCAGAGTTGGTCTTTCAGCTCTCAAAGTCTACATTCTATATCATTCTTCCTGGATGACCTCACTTATTTGCATGGATTTAAATATAATCTTTGAACTAATGACTACCAAATGTATATCACGTGCCCTAAATTATCACTTCTGAATTCAAATCTTACATTTCTTGTCTGTAATGTCTCTGTAGATGTCCCAGGATAGCCTCAGCTTAGCCTATTAAAAATAGAATTCAAAAAAAATAAAAATAAAAAAATAAAATAAAAATAGAATTCACACCTTCCCCAGAGTACTCTTCTTTACTCAGTTAACGGCAGCAGACCTGTCCACCTGAATCTCAACCATACCCTCATCTCTGCCTTCAACAAGTTGTCAAATCCCATGGACTCTACTCTCCCAGGCATTCCTGTATGGCTCTCCTGAGATCTCAACAAACCCCTGACTACCCTCGCTGCCTGTGGTCTCCTCTGCCACATAAATTGAATCTTCCACTTTAACTATATTAATCCTCTTCCGCCACAGTTAACAATGTGACTGTTGGTTTGTGGGGCTAGTATCCATTTCATTCCTTAATTTACCCAGTATTTACTGAGTGCTTAGTGTTAGGAACTCTATTACATGCTGCTTGACAAATATCCGGTAGGACTGGGCACTTTATACATTCTCTTTCCATTGCCTCTTCTCTGAACATTTTGCTGAGTCAATTTGTTATTCTACTTGCATAGAATATAGGAACATATATATGATAGGATCATAGAGT
This sequence comes from Muntiacus reevesi, assembly GCF_963930625.1. Classification (NCBI taxonomy): domain Eukaryota; kingdom Metazoa; phylum Chordata; class Mammalia; order Artiodactyla; family Cervidae; genus Muntiacus; species Muntiacus reevesi. Next base: position 30,616,705 of record NC_089269.1, read on the forward strand.
CGATCCTATCAGTTACTAAATGAATGTGAATGTCCTTTCTGTTGCCCTATTTATTTACCCAATGCTTAAAACTCTTAATCTTCTCGGTTATTGATTAACCAGAGTATATTAGTGGCTACTATTCCCAGTTGGCACCAGTGGTAAAGAACCTGCCTGTCAATGCAGGAGATACAAGGAGACAGAAGAGACTCAGGTTCCATCCCTGGGTCGGGAAGATCCCCTGGAGGAGGAAATGGCAACCCACTCCAGTGTTCTTGCCTGAAGAGTCCCATGGACAGAGGAGCCCAGCAAGCTACAGTTCATGGGTCACAGAGTCGGACGTGACTGAAGCGACTTAGCATGCATGCAACAAACCATGCACAGTTTTAAATGCACAAAATTTATAATGCCCCTCTTTCAGAGGGCTTCCATTCTCTTTAAATGTATTTCTGTTTCTATCTTTTAGGGAAATTCTGTATTAGAGAAAGCTACTCTCCTCCTATTCCCATTCCAAACCAACTTTGAGATGTTTCATTTAGCCACTGCTGATCTTCTCACTGGCACTCAGGTACTGCTTAACTAAAAATGGAGTACACCCTGCTGCTTAACTCATAAAGCCTGAACAACTTGTCTTAAGCTCTAAAGTTAGACATGACCGAATACAACTTAACTTGATTTCAAAGTTATTTTCTACTTATTCTCTACCCTTACCTTGTGCTTTTACTAAAACTTGTTACTTGATCTTTCCCAAGTCTTTTTGCACAGTAACTGCTGACGGGAATGTCTTTTCTTCCTAGCTCTAAGTATGCACATTTTTAAGGGCCAAATTGGCTATCACTTATTTTATAAATTATTTCATGGTCAGTAAAGACAGAAAGATGGCTCTTTTCATTTCTAACATATGTCTAACATATATTTGGGTCTCATCAATTTCCTAGGTTGAATTTGAAGATTCAATATTTTGTTTGTAACAGTCTTATCTCTCCCATTATAACACAATGGCTCTTATTATTGCTTCTCTCACACTACATCTCATACAGTTCTTTCACAAAGATAAATCATGATAAATGATAAATCATGCCATATTATGATCAAAATATCAATTCATTGACCTCCTTTTCCCACCCTCAGAAGAGAATGGACATCTAGATGCATTGAAACATAATAGGAAAAACAATGAAATTACAAAGTAAAAAAAAAATAAGTATTCTTCCTAGGAATCCACTAATTATTTCTATAATCTGTACATACTTTTAAGAGGGAAATCTCAGGAAAGGCACAGGTGATTACTGACAAGATATCTATGATGTGGAAGTTGAGAGGGTGGGCTCTAAAGTGTCAGAAAGGATTTGAGGCTTAAGTTGATCAATTACAATTTCAGCATTAGGAGCTTATTCCCACATCAGTAAAATGAAGATAACATGATAGCTTGAGGACTAGCTTTGTTAATAAACATAAAGCAAATGAAATACTGCCCCAAACAAAGAAACTTAGCTATTATTATCCTTAAGCTTTATTTGTTTTTTTACCAACAAAACTGGAACTGGTATAGTTGATCTTAGACTAAATTATTTATTCAGTGCCTATATTCTAATAAATAATAAAAAGTTTAGGATTAGGTTATAACAAATATTTTCTATTTAAGCATGTCATAATTGCTCTATGTAAACACACTGCAGCTTTCTCTCATTTTCCCCAAACTGTGACTCTTTTTTGAGACTTACTTTGATTTGATTACTGAATGTCAGTTGATAAGTCAAAGCTGCCTGATCAAGGTACAATAAAATATAGCTCACATTCATTATCATTCATTATTATTAGAGGCAAGAAGCCAAAATGATGCAGTAAGTTGGCTGTTCATATCAGTTTTATTGATCAAATAAATTAGAATGAAATTTAAGAAGACAGGAATAAGGAATTTTACTCTTTACTAGCCATGAAAAAGAATCAATGATGGTGGTTTTATAACAAGTTCTATCTTAACAGTTAGATACACATCTAACTGATGTTTGGAAGAATATTGCTATTTTCATTAGTTGTAATGTGAGTTTAGAAACCAACTTCTCAGTGTTTAAACTGATATTTTTCTTGTTAAATTTAGCACAATGGTAATAAACAATATTGGTTCTTCCGTGAAGAAAATGCTTCAGGGACTCTTTATCTTTTATAACTATATATTTTAAGAAGTGTTCTAAAGTTTTTATAAGTGCTTTTTTACTTCACAGGTGCTTGGGGCTGGAAGGGTTCCTGAGAGTTCACTGCCCTGCCTTAAGGCAGAGTGAACCTAACCCTCCTAGAGGAAAAAGATGAAGAATTTAAGAATTCTACTATTCCTCAGTGGGACCACCCTCCTTGATGCACTAGCCCCCCCAAACCAAGCCCAGTTCAATAAAGCGTATGACACAGAACCAAAACCTTTTAAGATTTTTTTTTAATTGAGGTGCAGAAAGCTTCAGATGCAACAGTTTAAATGTCGAAAATAATCCTCAACAGAAAAAGTGAGTCTCAATATTTGAATGCCTGCTATCATTTATCATTTCTAAATCCAGTTATTATTTTTCAATCATTGTTATCTAGTTAGGTTTTAATATGGGTGTATTTTGCATTAGTAGGTTTTAAGTAGAGTCCAGTCACCAAAATTTATCACTTTAATAAAAAAGGAAACAGTTGCTTAGGAATAAGGAAAGACAAAGACTTAGATATGCATCTCAAAAGTATATTGTATTCAACCATGAGAGTTCGTAGTAAATGATGCTATCTAAAGAAATGCTTGGATGTGGAAACTCAATGAGAAAAGAACTGTTTCTTATTAGCTTTAACAGCAGGGTTTGTTATCATTTAAATGCATGCTCTAATACACTTAGTGTTTTGTGCTACATTTAACAAGATTAAGTGAACACATACTGTTTCAACGCAAATCTTTATCAGAAATCAGAGGCAAGCCTCATTTCTTGACAAAACATTCTCTTGTGGCTCATTCTTGGAGCAAGTTCCACATAGTAAATCTGTTTACCCAGGTGGACATTGCTCAAATTAAAGGATTTTCCTTTCAGGTAACTCTTAGATTTCCTGAACTTTGAAAACTTTCCAAAACTTCTAAAAAATAGATGTATCCGAGAAGTACCATAAAATTTAAAAAATTTGAATATAGCAATGCATTAAGAGAAAATTAGAAGGATTAGAGCTCAGAATTCTTACACAATTTCACTATAATGCTACAGGTAATCAGATTCCCAGGACAAGTAGTAAATATTAGATAGCCTCTGTAAAAAAATTAAAAAAAAACCACATCTCATCATCTCCTTCATCAATGCGTTAATTTTTCCACTTTGAAAAGTTTGAACTGCTTGATGTAGGCTTCTGGGAACTTCACCCAAAAAGTGCTTAGATATCAACTTTCAGATAATCTTGTTGAAAACTTTAAACTGCCAAGTGCTCCTACATAAGAAATTCTTTTTTAAAGTACAATATCTTCCCAGTTTCTTACATTTTATATCTTATGTTTTTCATTGCATTTATATGATGAGTGAAAATATGCATATTTTAAATCTAGGTCAGCATGGTTCTAAACATTTTATTTCTACATTTTATTCTTCAAGTTCATAGATATTTACAGCTTCTTTTTTTTTTTTAATTTTCCACATTTGTAAGTAACAAAATATTATGACTGATACATAAAAGTGCTTTTGTATAGTTCTTTTTGTTTAGTAAATATATTAAAAATTCACAATTATTTGAGCATCACATACCTGATAGATTTTTGGCACTTTCAATTGATTATAGTTCTCCATAAAAGACTAAAAATGTATCTATTTTCTATCAGTTTATCAATCATCTACATTCAATGGTATGATGGCAAGGTCGTAGCTACACTTCCGTGGTAAGTAGAATAATTCCCACCTCCTTATTCCCTGACTTGTGACTATGTTAACTCACATGGTAATGATTTTGCAGATTTGATTAAGGATACTGACCTTGAGAAGGAGAGATTACCCAAGTGGGCCTCATCTAATCACACGAAGACTTAAAAGTGGAGAACCCATTGTGGCTTCGATCAGAAAGAAAGATGTGAAGATAGAGGATCAGAGAGATGCAGTGTGAAAAAGGAAAAAAAGAAAAACTGACTTGCAGTTCTTGGCTTTGAAGATGGTGATGTGGGATCATGAGCTAAGGAATGAAAGCAGCCTCTAGAAATGGGAAAACACGGGATACACATTTTCCCCTAGAGCCTCCAGAAAGAAGTGCAGCTTGGCCAACATTTAAGTCAGTGAGACCCAGGTTAGACTTAAGACCTCAAATGCTGTATATTAATAATAAATCTATATAACTTCAGCCCCTGAATTTGTGATCATTTGCTAGGGCAGCAATAGAAAAATGAAACAAAATCTGAGGGTTTTGAATTTTCCCCCAAATTGTTAAAGATAAACCAACTTATTTCTATGAGAACTTACTTAACAAGATGTTATACAGACTTTTTTTTTCCTCCCTACATTACAAATTTTAGTTATAAAATTTTCTCTATTCCTCTTCTTCACTAAATTTCTCTTGGATTAATCTATTGTATCACTATTGCCTTTTCTCTGTCTTTTTCTCTCTATTCATTTTAGTGTTAGGTTGTCATGAATCCTTCATAGGATATAAACACACAATGAGATACTATGAATGGATATATGTAGTACATGCAAATAGACCTACATCCTCCCTCTCCACTCCTATGGGCATCTTTTTTGGCATTTTTCTTTCCAGATCCACCCTTTTAAACTTGTTGCAAATCAAGAAAACCACAAAAGGAAAATAAATGACTTTATCAATTTCCCAACCACTAGCAAGTTTTTTTTTTCCTTCGTTTTCTTTGCTGCCACTTTTCTCTGAATAACTTTTAAGTGATTTCCTATCAATTAAGTTGTTTAGACTGAGGCATGATTTAGCAACATGGGGGTTTTTCATTTGAATTGCAAGAATTCCAAAGAGGCAGAAACAAGGTTGTGTTTCTTTCTTACAGTACTAACCACCGTTGGACTCTGGGAAGCAATATTTGAACTTTGTGTAAGCTGCCAGCAAGGATCACCTCAATGATACCATCCAGTAATGCTGTCAGAAAAGTACTAGTTAAAATTTAGATATAAGAGTGCTAAAATTTGGAAAATTTTCATTCATTTCATTTCATTTCATTCATTTCATTCATGGCAAATGTCAAATTACAGACTTGTTTATTTCCTTTACGGAAAATTTACAAGTAAACTATTTAGGTGTCAGACAAAATGTCAGCTCCTTATTTTAAACTTTGGTGGTGGCAGCTGTGGTTTAGTCGCTAAATCGTGTCTGACTATTTGCAACCCCATGGACTGTAGCACACCAGACTCCTCTGTCCATGGGATTTTTCCAGGCAAGAATACTGGAGTGGGTTGCCATTTGCTTCTCCGGGGGATCTTCCCCACCTGGGGATTGAGCCTGGGTCTCCTGCATTGCAGGCGGATTCTTGACCAACTGAGGCACCATTGTAAACTTCGTATTATGGTAATTAAATAGTGTAAATTTATAATTCTGTAAACAATATCACCCTGTAAAAGCATAAACATATTCATAAACAACACCAGTTAGAGATATCTATAAAGTGATGTTTTCTCTTTGTGAAAATGAATAAATGAGGTGTTAGCCACTCAGCCGGACTCTTTGAAACCCTATGGACTGTTGCCTGTGAGGTTCCTCTTTCTATGGAATTCTCCAGTCAAGAATACTGGAGTGGGTTGCCATTCCCTTCTCAAGGAGATCTTCCTGACCCAGGGATCAAACTCAGTTCTCCGGCATTGCAGGCAGATTATTTACCATCTGAGCTATCAGGGAAGTCACCAGTGAAGAGATATTTGTAAAGTGATGCTTTCTCTTTAACGCAGACCAAATTAATACCTAGAGTTTATCACATTGAAATACATTTGTGTTCAAATTGAAAATGGATAAAGTACTATTTGAGAGATGGTGCATCTTCTTACAAAATATGGATTGGGTTTAGTCTCTAGGAAACAATAAATTGGAAGTCAAGAGATTTGAGTTCCAGTCTCAGTTCAGCTACATGTAAGACAGGTTAACTTTACAAGTTAACAAAAATGGGGGACGGATGATCTGTTTTCTGAAAAATCAGAACAATGGTGACTTCCTCATGGGTTATCTTCTTAAGGGTAAATGTGATATTACATCAGACATGTTTGTGTCTCAGCCCTTAATAATGTATCTTTTATTGAACAAAAGTATGTGCTGAGTGAATTAATGAATTATTTGAAAGGATCCAAAAACTTCTTCAAAAATTGTAACAAACAATGTAAAAGTAGCATATTGGTCCTGTCTATATAAATATTATGCTTCCTTATTAAAAAGAAAGAGAAAACAGGACTTCCCTGGTGGTCCTGTGGTTAAGAATCTGCCTACCAATGCAGAGGACACAGGTTCAATCCTTGGTTGGGAAGATTGCACATGCCTTGGGTCAGCTAAACCTGTGTTGACCCATACAACTACTGAGCCCATACTGCAACTACCGAAGCCTGAGCGCCTAAAGGCCATGCTCTGCAACAAGAGAAGCCAGTGCAGTGAGAAGCCCATGCACTGCAACAAGAGCAGACGCTTCTCGCCACAACTGGAGAAAGCCCCATGCACAGCAACAAAGACCCAGCACAGCTAAAAATAAATAAATACATTTTAAAAAGAGAGAAAGAAAGGGGAAAGAAGAGGAAGAATAACAGCATCACATGAGTTATACACATTGATCTCCTGAATAAAAAGGAACATCTTTGAGAAGACAAAGGTGGTAAAAATGCAATTGTGATATAATTTTATTTTAGGCCATGGATTCTAATACATAGAGTATCATTTATAAAGATAGGTAGTTATCAATTTCTATCCCTCCCATTAACTTATTTGGCCTTGGCTAAGTTACTGTGTTTGGAGTCTAAATTTCCTCCTATGTCTGCAGTAGTTTCTATCATTACCTTGTCAAGTGTATTAAAGGTTGGTCACTTATTCAAATCCATAGCCCTCTATTCCTGAGCACACAGCGGATCACATTCCTCTTGTATCACCAGGCACATGACTGTGTTCTGGTCAACGGGATGTGAAGAGAAGGGAAGAGTGTCCTATAAAACCTGCTCCACAGGCTCTTTGCTGCTTTGTCCTTCCTACCTACTGGAGGGGGGCTCCAAAGGAGACCTAGGAAGCTAGAGGTCAGAGGTGGCAGACCTGGCCCTCCAGGGTCCTGAGTAACTGTGGTCAAAGCCCTCCTGTTGCTGTGGCACTGCTTAGGACTATCATGTGGTCAACACTCAATTGTCGTCATATAGCTGAACCAGTGTATGCTTGGATCTTTTTGTTATTACAGGCTACTCTATTTTTGGTGAGCTTTGAAGCCTACCCAAGATACTTCTCAAAAATTAATAGGTTTCATTATAGTTATTTTTTATTAATTTTCAATTGCTTTGTAACCAATTACTACATGCGTAGCAGCTTAAAATTAAACATAAATATTTCTGATAAATATTTCAGAGTATTTTGGATCCACTGAATTTGAAACACATCCCCACCCTCCTCCCCAAATTAGCCAGCTTCCTTACCATTTCGCAAGTTTGTAGAGGCATTTCCAGTCCTTCATTTCACAGACCAGCAGATTTTCGGTGGCTCCTGACTGCAGAAAGCCCAGCTCCACCTCCCTGATTCACAAAGCCTATGACTAACCTCTTTGGTGAGCATTAAAACCACAGCTCCCAACCCTGAGGCCAAGAGCCATTTTAAATATTTAACAATTTGTTTGTTAACTGAAATGAGGATCCAAGTAAGAACTTAGATTGTAATTGTTTGACATTCTAAATATCTTTTAAGTTTTACTCTTGTTCAGTCTCACAGTTATTATCTCACAGTTTCCATGAGTCAGCAGTCCAAGGTTGCCTTCCCCAGGTCCTTTACTCACAACCTCACTTTGTTACTATTGTTCCGTCGTGCAGTTGTGTCCGACTATTGGTGACCTCGTAGACTGCAGTACGCCAGGCTTCCCTGTCCTTTACTATCTCCTGGAGTTTGATCAAATGCATGTCCATTGAGTCAGGGATGCCATCCAATCATCTCATCCCCTGTCATCCCCTTCTCCTCCTACCCTCAATCTTTCCCAGCACCAGGGTGTTTTGCAATGAGTCGGCTCTAGTATTAGAGCTTCAACTTCAGCATCAGTCTTTCCAGTGAATATTCAGGCTTGATTTCCTTTAGGATTGACTGGTGTGATCTCCTTATAGTCCAAGAGACTCTCAAGAGTCTTCTCCAACACCACAGCTCAAAAACATCAATTCTTTGTTGCTCAGCCTTCTTTATGGTCCAACTCTCACATCCATACATGGATACTGGAAAAATCATAGATCTGACTATCAGTCTCACATGACTATAATCAAAGTGCCAGCTAAGCCTGAGGTCTCATGGGAATATTATGGTCTTTCCCTAAACTCACATGGTTCCTTCAGCTGAAAAACACATGGCTGCTTGCTTCAGATTATTTTCCAAAACCTTATCAGATTAGGTCAAGCCCACTCAATATAATTTCTTAACCCTAAATTAACAGATTAGGGAATGTTCATAATGTCTGCAAAATCCCTTCATCTTCCCCACGTAAGCTAACAACAAAAAGAGTGATATCTCCCCTTCTCTGCCACATCCTGTTGCCAGAAGCACTCATGAGTTCCACCCACTCTAAAAGGGGTTACACCTTTATGAATTGGGGGTCCCCTTTGAGTGTCTCTGTAGAGCTAAAGATAAGAAAGTGCCACGAGAAGCACCCAGGTTCTCTGTAGGGATTTTGTTAGGTTACAGCTGAAGGACTGGACTGTGAAAGCAGTTCTGAAAAAAGTTTAAGTCTGAAAATATTTGACAACAAAAACTGCAGCAATTTATGTAGCAGGTAATGAAAAGACATTAGAGTTACTTTTAGTGAAATAGAGAAACTACATAAATGCCACAAAGTAACATGAAACAACAAGTATAAGGATTGAAATACACTTGATTTCATTCAGTATATCATTTCTTGTGTCTTGGATATTAAAAACTTCATTGAAAATGATGGGTGAACTAGAGGCCCAAGGAGTTGTATAATGCACTTGCCAGTTTACCACAAAAAATGTCAGTTTCTGGAGAAACTGTTTATTTGAATGAAAAAGTCCAGGGTAAATCTGACCATTCTTTTTAAAAGCTTTGAGTGTTTGTGGGAGAAAAAGACAATAGGGAAACAAATGAAACCTTAATAGAAATTTGGTTACACAAATTATTTTCCATATTTCCTAAATTACTAGACTTAGTATCAATGTTATAGTCTAGACTAGAGTATGAACTAGGCCATATTTTGCCCTCCTGTTTTAAAGACAAGACTTCATTTATTTTATATCTTTTAATTTATTTTACAAACACTTTGTTCCAGCGATTGTTTAAACATATTAATAAAAAAATAAGACCTAGCTGTATGCTTGTAAATCCATTTCACAGATGAGGTAATGGAGGCCCATGCAAGCTAAATGTCCTCAGACTATCTCCCTCATCTGCTTTTAACCCACACACAGCGATTCTCTTCTCATGGCTCCTTTCCCCCACTGGTCATTTGTCTGACTTTTAGTGATTTTCCTTCTCTAACCTTTACTCTTCTCATCCACAAGAAGGAGAAGAGCAGAAGGTTAAACTTTCTATAATTTTCAGGAAATCCTTCTTTTGTGGCTTCTCACTTGGCATAATAAAAGTGACAACGTTAATCAGATTCTGTGCTGAATAATGTAAATGTCTTACATATTTTAGAGGATGGCTAAAAGTAGGAATCAGCCTCTCTCCTTCCATAGCTCTATAGTAAAATGACTGCATGATAATAAAGCATTAGAGGAATACAGGAAAGAGTAACATAGCATGCCTGGCTACTATCTTTACAAAGACAGGCTTGTAAATATGAACCTTAGCTGGCATCTGTGAACTTGGATTTTGGAAGAGTTCCTGTCATTTTTTAAATGATAAACATGGTTTATTGTGTCTAAATTCTTTGTACAAAGAATACAATTTGTGCTGAATATCTTTTTTTTTTTCTTTTTCTTGAGTTTAGAATTTTGGTACCTGCTAGGCAGAAGGTGTCTATGTGAATGGACTCAATAAAAACCTAGGACACTGTAAAGTAATTAGCCTCCAACTAATAAAAATAAATGAAAAAAAAAAAAAAAAAAAAACAACTCTAGGACACAGGCAGAAGAAGAGTGAAAGACAAAAATAAAAATAAATAATAAGTGAAACAGATAGAAACAATAACCAAAATGGTACATATTAAGCCACCTGTATCAGTAATCACTTTGAACATTAATGATCAAAATGCACCAATTAAAATGCAGAAACTATCAGAATTAGTTAAAAAAAAAAAAAAAAAAAACAAGATCTAGCTATATGTTTGTCTATGAATTGAGTTGGCCAAAAAATTTGTTCAGGTTTTTCTGAACAATTGATGGGGAAACAGTGGAAATAGTGACAGATTTTATTTTGGGGGGCTCCAAAATCACTGCAGATGGTGACTGCGGCCATGAAATTAAAAGACACTTCTTCCTTGGAAGAAAAGTTATGACCAACCCAGACATCATATTAAAAAGCAGAGACATTACTTTGCCAACAAAGATCCATTTAGTCAAAGCTATGGTCTTTCCAGTAGTCATGTATGGATGTGAGAGCTGGACTATAAAGAAACCTGAGTGCCGAAGAACTGATGTTTTTGAGCTGTGGTGTTGGAGAAGACTCTTCAGAGGCCCTTGGACTGAAAGGAGATCCAATCAGTCCATCCTAAAGAAGATCAGTCCTGAATAGTCATTGGAAGGACTGATGCTGAAGCTGAAACTCCAATACTTTGGCCACCTGATGCAAAGAATTGACTCATTTGAAAAGCCCCTGATGCTGGGAAAGACTGAAGGTGGAAGAGAAGGGGATGACAGAGGATGAGATGGTTGGATGGCATTACAGACTCAACAGACATGACTTTGAGCAAACTACAGGAGTTGGTGATGGACAGGGAGGCCTGGTGGGCTACAGCCTCCATGGGTTCGCAAAGAGTCGGACACAACTGAGCAACTGAACTGAACTGAATACCTATAAAGACATATAAAGATTAAAAATAGGTGGGTGGAGAAAAATATTCCATGCTAATACTAATCAAAAGAAAGCAGCAGTATCTACATCGATTTCAAACAGAATATTTCAAAGTAAGGAAAGTTACCAGGAATAAATTGCAGTGCATAATCACTAGGGGTTAATTCTCCAAAAAACATAAAAATCTTTAAGGTATGTGCACTGAACAAGAGTGTCAAACTATGTGAAGCAAAAATAACAGATGCAAAGAGAAATAGATGATTCACTATCATAGTTGGAAACTTCTTCATTACCACTCTATGAGAAATGGACAGATCCAGTGGACAGAAATATCAGTAAAGACAGTTAAACAATTAATTGGATATAAGTGACTATACAGACATATTTAACCACAGCAGAATACACATTTTCTTCAAGCTCACATGGAACACCCACCAAAACATACCATATTCCAGTTGGAAAACACACTTTAACAACTTTGAAAGAATAGAAATTATACAATGTTTGCTTTCAGATAACAATGGCATTACACTGGAAATCAGGAATAAAAAGATAACTGAAAATTTCCACACTCTTAGATATTAAACAACATGCTTCTATGTAGCACATGGGCTAAAAGAAAATATCAAGAGAAATTAAACATTATTTTGAAAGAAATGAAATAGGAACACACCAAAATTGCAGCAAAGGCAATGCTTAGAGGAAAATGTATAGTACTGAATAAAACATATGTTAAAAAAGAAATATCTAAAATCAGTAACCTAATCTAACCTTAGGAAACTGTAAAAGAAGAGCAAATAAGTCTAAAGTAAGCAGAATAAAATAGATAATAATTACAGCACAGATCAATCAAGTGGAAAACAAGAAACCAACAGAGAAAGTAAACAAAAATAAAAGCTGGATCTTTGAAAAGATCAATATAATTGATAAACTTCTAGCCAAACTGATAAAAAATAGAGGACACAAATTATTAACAACAGAAAAAAGGGAACACCACTACAGAAGATTCATGGATATTACAAGGATAATAAAAGAGTAGTATGAACAATTCTATGCCCACAAATTTGATGATGCAGATGAAGTGAACCAATTTATTAAAAAACACAATATGCTAAAACTCACAGAAGAATAAACAGGTAATCTGAATAAACCAATACTTATTAAAGAAATAAAAAATAATCAATAACCTTCCAAAACAGAAAACACCAGCCCTAGATGGGTTCACTAATGAATTCTACCAAACACTGAAGGAAGAAATTATACCAACTATTTACAATCTGCTTCAGAAGATAGAAGCAGATGATATACTTCTTAACCCTTTCTATGTGACCAACATTATTTTAATACCAAAATCGGACAAAGACATCATATGAACACTTCGAATTAATGTCTCTCATGAACACAGATATATAAATCCACAATATAATATTAGCATAATCAAATCCAACAATGTATAAAAAGAGTTATACATAACAACCAAGTGAGGTTCCCCTCCCCACCATCTGTGCAGGGTTAGTTCAATATTAAAAATCAATTATTGTAATCTATCATATCAAATTTTGGGTGGCTTCAAAATCACTGCAGATGGTGACTGCAGCCATGAAATTAAAAGATGCTTGCTTCTTGGAGAAAAGTTATAACCAACCTACAGCATATTAAAAAGCAGAGACATTACTTTGCCAATAAAGGACCATATAGTCAAAGCTATGGTTTCTCAAAAGAATTGATGCTTTTGAACCGTGGTGTTGGAGAAGACTCTTGAGAGTCCTTTGGAAAGCAAGGAAATCCAACCAGTCCATCCTAAAGGAAATCAGTCCTGAATATTCATTGGAAGGATTGAGTCTGAAACTCTAATACTTTGGCCACCTGATGTAAAGAACTGACTCATTTGAAAAGATCCTGATGCTGGGAAAGATTGAAGGTGAGAGGAGAAGGGGACGACAGAGGATGAGATGGTTGGATGGCATCACCAACTCAATGGACATGAGTTTGAGTAAACTCCGGGAATTGGTGATGGATAGGGAGGCCTGGCGTGCATGGGGTCGCAAAGAGTCAGACATGACAGAGTGACTGAACTGATCATATCAACAGGCAAAAAAAAAGGAAAAAGCACATGATTATATCAATAGATGCAGAAAAAGCACTTGGTAAAATTCAACATTCATTCATGATGAAAACTTTCAGTAAACGAGAAAACAGAGGGAAATATCTTAACCTTGGTAAAGAACATCTACTAAAAACTTGCAGATCACATTGTACTTAACAGTGAGAAACTATTACTAAAAGCTTTCTCTCTGAGCTAAGGTGAAAGGCAAGGATGTTCCCTTCTTATCACTACTTTTCAACATCATACTGGAAGTTCCAGATAGTCCAGTAAAACAAGAAAATCAGTGGCGGGGTGTGGCGGGGTAGGGGGTGGGGTCATATAAAAGACTGGAAAGAAAGATAGAAAGTTGCCTTTGATCATAGATGATATGATTTCCTACATATAAAATCTGAAAGAATCAACTAAAAACTTCTGGATCTATTGTGTACTTATTGCAAGATTACAGTAGGCAAAGTTTGGAGGACAATTTGGCAGTTTCTTATGATATAATCTAGTGATCCTGCTCCTTGAGATTTACTCAAATGAACAGAAAATTATGTCCACATGAAAACTTGCACACGGAAATTATAGCAGCTTTCTTCATAGGTGCCAAAACTCAGAAGCAACCAAGATTTATTAAAAAAAAAAAAAAAAAAACACACAAAAAACTACGGTACCCAACTCTTTGCAATCCTAGGGACTATAGCCTGCAATGCTCCTCTGTCCATGGGATTCTCAAGGCAAGAATCCTGGAGTGGGCTGCCATTTACTACTCCAAGGGATCTTCCCAACTCATGGAATGAACCCTTGTCTCTTTTGCCTCTTGCATTGGCAGGTGGATTCTTTACCACTAGAGTTACCTGGGAAGTCCTGTATAAAGAAAATGGAATATTATTCAACCCTAAAAAGAAATAAGGTATGGAGCCATGAAAACACAAGGAAAAAATTTAAGTGCATGTTATTAACTGAAAGAAGCCAATCTTAAAAGGTTATATATTGCATAACTCCAATAGCACAAATTCTGGAAAAAGCAACACAATGGAGATGGTGAAAACTCTGATTATCAGGGGCTGGGTTGTAGAGAGAAATAAAGAGGTGAAGCACAGTGGATATTTAGGGCAGTGAAAATGATCTGTATGATGCCATAATGATGGACATATGTCATGCTGTGTATGTGTGTTAATTGTTCAATCATGTCTGACTCTTTGCAATCCGATGCACTGTAGCCCTCCAGGCTCCTCTGTTCATGAGATTCTCCAGGCAAGAATACTGGAGTGGGTAGCCATTTCCTCCTCCAGGGGATCTTCCCAACCCAGGGATCGAACCCAGGTCTCCTGCATTGCAGGTGGATACTTTACTATTTGAGACACCAGGGAAGCCCCACACGTCATTATACATTCCTCCAAACCCATAGAATGTACAGCACCAAGAGTGAACTATAACATAAACTAGGGACTTAGGGACATTACAATGTGTCAATGTAAATTTATCAATTGTATGAAATGTACCACTCCTGAGGTGGATTTTGATATTGACAGAATCTATGTAGGTGTGGTGGTGCTAATGATAAAGAACCCAATGACCAATGCAGAAGACATAAGTGATGCTAATTCAGTCCCTCGGTTGAGAAGATACTCTGGAGGAGGAAATGGCAGTCCACTCCAGTATTTTTGTCTAGGAAACCCCATGGACAGTGGAGCCTGGAGGGCTACAGCCCATTGGGTCACAGAGATTCAGACACGACTGAGGCGACTTAGCACGTCTGCCCACACATGTAGGTGTAGGGGAAACAAGGAGCATGTGGAACCTCTTCACCTGTCCCTCCGTTTTGCTGTGCGCCTAAAACTGCTCAAAACAAAAAGTCTAGTTTAAGAAAAAAGAGGAAGAAAACCTAATGAGTAAAATGCCAAAGGGAAATGTTAAAAAGAAAACAAAAGGAAACAACAAACCTTGGACACTAAATCTCTGATGCTTTTTTGGTTGTCAAGACTTTACATATGTTGTCACAATCTTATACTGGAGGAATTAAGTATCTCTTGTTTACTCTGATGGGAGAGAATTCATGGAAACCTGAGTATGATTTCCAGTGGACTTCCCCATGCATTTCTCCCCTTTAATGGCTTTGTATCCTTTTGCTCTAAGAAACTTTAACTGTGATTTGTCTACTTGTTGAATCCTCTGATACTTCCCGGGGAATCAATGAATCTGGGGATGGTCTTCTGGACTCTACACAGAAGGCTATCAGAACTTTCACAAGGCTCAGAGTTGTCATTATTTAGTTATTTTTCAAGTTTGCTAGTGACATATAGCTATGTGTCATTGTGGTTTAATTTTACTAACTTGAGTAAATTTACTTTCTTAATTGATGGGCTTGCCCAGTGACTCAGTGGTAAAGAATCCGCCTGCAATGCAAGAGCTGCAGGAGACACAGATTCAGTCCCTGGGTCTGGAAGATCCCCTGGAGTTGGGCATGGCAACCCACTCCAGTATTCTTGCCTGGAGAATCCCAAGAACAGGAGCCTGGTGGGCTACAGTCCATGCGGTCACAAAGAGTCAGACCTGACTGAAGCGACTTAGCACGGAAGCATGCATTCACATTATCTAATTGATAGGGACATTTCAGTTAATAGATAAGTGTGAAATAAGTAATATCACTGTAATTTACAAATTTTCTGCCTATAATCCCTAAATTGGGAATAACATAATCTTGCTCCAATCAAGCTTGGATGAATGCTAAGCACTGACTTGCTTTGTGTCAAAAGAGTTAAAAATTAGAGAAAAAATTTCAGGAGTCCTCTGCTGTTTGTGTTGGGAATTTAATAATAAGGGTCAGTGAAAGCACATGTACAGAAATTGTTGAAGTGCTCTGTCCATATTCTCTTTAGGACTGAGTTTTTAGAAATATCAGTTGCTGGCAGGTCTCAGTTGATTCTCTCCTCAGGAAACACTTGCCAAAGGTGACGATCCTTCACCATGCATGGGGGCTGAACACCCTGCCTGCCATATCCTCCTTCCTTCCCTTGCTCATGGAATTTGTTCTCAGTTCACTCCCCAATAACTTCCTGAAAACAAATCCAAATGGAATCCAAGGGAAAGCCATAATATATGCAGTCTCTGTTAAATTTCAAAGGAAACAGTCCATCTAGGTCTTCAAGATGTCTCAAATTATAAAACAATTCCTAATTTAAGAATTGATGGGAATTGTCCCTGTGCCCTTACCTTTTTTTTTTTTTTTGAAAATATAAATTTAACTGCAATAAAAGGACATTAATAAGCTGTAATTTTATCATGGGTAGATGTTTTAATCTCAAGCAGTTATGCAAAAAATGGTACATGGTATTTTTAAAATCTTAGCATAAATATATAATATACTACATAAATGAATTCAATGAAGTTTTTTTAATGTGACAATTGTGATCCAAAAACATTTCTATCAAATAGTAAGTTGAATTTCTCATTTGCAAAATTTTGAGTATCTTCTCAGGGTTATTTAATCAACAAGTATTTTTTCAGTGCTCTGCAAATTTTCATCACTGAATGCCCTGGGGACATGAGAAAACATTAAATATAGGCTCTCTAAAAAAAGAGCTTGAAATCTGGAGGGCACTCAAGGGGTATTCTCATCACTAAACATTGAAAAAATACAAGTGTATTCAAGATTGTGTTTTCCTAACTGCCACATACCACATGCCATTGGCTACTTAAATCTTCCTTTTGTGCCTTCAGAATGCTCATTTTGTTTGCAACATGAATGAATCATGATTAGTCCCAGCCAATGACAACAATCCACTTGAGAATAGTTGATTTTCCAGGTTCTTTTCCTAACTAGGGGTGGCCATGTGACTTGCTTGTGGCCAATAAGATGCAAGGAGATACTGGTGGCAGGGCTAGTGGTTTTGCTTCTTTCCATGTCTTTCTTCCCTGAAAACAATACACAATACCTAGAATATATATGTATCTATACCTACATATATTGTGCATGCATATAGACATATATGTATGTACATGAATACATGCACATAGGTGTGCATATTTATATAGAGCATATATATTCTTTAAATTTATATAAGTAATATCATATATAACATTCTAAATCACCTTTTTCATTCACTCATGCTTTTGGATCTCTCAAATGTTTTTATGTACAGCTATTTCCTTTAACCAAGAAACATGCCATCAAATGAGACTATGCAATGTAAACATAAACACTGTTTCAACGGTTTTACCACTACAAACAACACTTCAATAAACATCTAAATCTAAGTCTTCTCATGAATAAGTGTGTCTAGTATGGAATGTTGTGGCATACAATGTATACACTTGTTCATTTTTCCTAGATACTGACAACTGCTCTATAGAGTTGTACTCTCTACACTCCTGCAAAGCATAGATGAAGGTGCCCATTTCTTCACATATTTTCCAAAACTGATAACATCAGATTTTTATTTTCTGAATCTGATGGGTGAAGATACTTCACCATTATTTTAATATTATTTCCAATGACTGAGAAGCAGCTGAGAATGTTTGCATATGTTTCTTTTTAAAATTCTTTTCGTTTGTTTTGTTTTTACACTCCAGATAAATCAAGTGTTTTAGCATAAGGGAGACTTGCAACTAAAATAAGTCAATATGATCTACAGGTCTAGTCAAAGGATATGAAAATATCCCCATGCTAGGACATGGATTAAGAAATAACTCTCCATTAATTGGTGTCCAGCAGAATTAAGTTGATATTCTAGAAAATTTCCAAGCATGTAAGGAATGACCTCAGTCATCAAGGTTATTGACTGCAGAGGCACATCTAATACTTTAGGCTCTTCTGTAATCTCATGATAGTACCATATTTTTAGTACATAAACCTCTCCATTCATGGGTTTTAGTAGTCACAGCGCCCCGTTGGGCATGTTTAATAACTTCTCAAATAGGTGTAAGAAGAGCTCTCTCTCCTAAACTTAGTTCAGCCCTAAACATAAAGTTATACATGTAAAAGGACCCATGTGCATTCTATAGCACTGTACAAATGGAAGGCATTATCCCCTTACCTAGTGTTGTTGGGGTTAAGTTCTAGGAGTCTGAGTAGTGCTTCAATAGGCCTCCAATTACAAAGACACATCTGATTATAAGGATACATTCTTTCTTTTAAGAATATGAATACTGAAGAAAATCCATCCTGTAATTCTCCTACATAAAATGAAAGCTTAATTTCTTAAAGAGCATGCCATATCATTCTCTAGAGTGTAGAAGCAAATTGTTTGCTTGAGCTTTCCTTGTGGCTCAGCTGGTAAAGAATCCACCTGCAATGTTGGAGACTTGGATTCAATCACTGGGTTGGGAAGATCTCCTGAAGAAGGGAAAGCTACACACTCCACTATTCTGACCTGAAGAATTCCATGGACTGCATAGTCCATGGGGTTGCAAAGAGTCAGACATGACTGAGTGACTTTCACTTTCACTATGTTCACTACAAATGTCAGAGAATATTCTTTACATCATCTGAAGAGAGGGGCTTTCGTCATCAGTTGATGAAGTATGAACTATATTATCCTTGCCAAAGTCACCGAAAATTAAGCTATGGCAATCACATTGACAAATTTTAGTAAAAAATAAAATACCCAGATTCTGAGATTATTTTATGAAATGACAAACCATTTGTTTTTTTTTTTTTTTTTTCATTTATTTTTATTAGTTGGAGGCTAATTACTTCACAACATCTCAGTGGGTTTTGTCATACATTGACAAGAATCAGCCATGGATTTACATGTACTCCCCATCCCGATCCCCCCTCCAACCTCCCTCTCCACCCCATCCCTCTGGGTCTTCCCAGTGCACCAGGCCCAAGCACCTGTCTCATGCATCCAGCCTGGGCTGATGATCTGTTTCACCCTAGATATGCAAAACAGAAAAAGAGACACAGATATACAGAACAGAATTTTGGACTCTGTGCGAGAAGGTGAGGGTGGGATGTTTCGAGAGAACAGCATCGAAACCATTTGTTTTATTATGTGTTTCATTACTGTACACCAAATGCCTAACTCACACTTCCTACTACTGTCACTCGTCCTCTTATTGTAAAAGAAAAAGATATAAAAGACTTCCAAGAAGTGACACACATCTATATTTGAAGCACTGAGTGAATATTTTTAAATGCATTATTTTAAATAAATGTACAGATGTAGAGGCTGGTCTTGTGGACACAATGGGGAAAGGAGAGAGTGAGACGAATCAAGAGAGTAGCACGGACATACATACACGGCCACGTGTAAAACTGAGAGCTAATGGAGGCTGCCATGTAACACAGGGAGCCCACTCTTGTCCTCTGTGATGACCCAGAGGAGTGGCATTGGGGAGGGGAGGGAGGCTCAAGAGTGCGGGGATATATGTGTGTGTGTGTGTGTGTGTGTGTGTGTGTGTGTGTACATATTTGTGTGCATACATATGTATATATACATGTGTATAAATGTGTACATATGTATATATACATATATGTGTGTATATATACACATATATACATGTATGTGTGTATACACACAGACACACATATCGTGGCTCAGACGGTAAAGGATTTGCCTGCAATGTGGGAGACCCAGGTTTGATCCCTGGGTTGGGAAGATCCCCTGGAGAAGGGAATGACTACCCACTCCAATATTCTTGCCTGGAGAATCCCATGGACAGTGGAGCCTGGCGGGTTACAGTCCATGGGGTCTCAAAGACATGACTGAGCAAAGAATCTACCTGCCAAGGAGGAGCTGTGGGTTCAATCCTTGGGCTGGGAAGATCCCCTGGAGAAGGAAATGGCAACCCACTTCAATATTCTCGCCTGTAAAAACCTCATGTATGGAGGATCCTGGCAGGCTACAAGGGTCCCAAAGAGTCAGGCATGACTTAGCGACTAAATAACAAAGGCTGATTAGCATTGCTGTCTGGCAGAAACCAACACAATGTTGTAAAGCAATTATCCTCCTAAAACTTTTTAAAATTGTACAATGCAATAGTCTCTATTAAAAGGAGCAATCTATAACTCTTGAGTTAGTGTCAGTGAGTGAAGACATTTTTAGCTGGTATCACCCAACCAGAAAGGCTGTGTGTCAATTTTCAAGTTAAGTAAGATTCCTGTCCAGAGAACCCATGTGAAGACAAACATAAACACATTCACATAAAGACACACACACAACATGCACACCCACACATCCTTGGGGTAACCTCTCCTTCAGGGAAAGGAATGAGCCTGTAAATCGACTTTCTTTAGACAAAATGACTAGTCATTAAAGATCTCATCTTTTTAGCGAGGCAAGATAATTTCCTAAAAGTTTTCTCCAAAGTAGATTTTTGAATCAGCAAACAGTTATTGCAAATTAATGTAATGTCACTGGCCTGAGAGGCAAGATTTATGGGCTTTTCCTCCAAAGACTAGACACTGAGCAGTTTTTTGTAAGATCATCTACTTCCTGTCTTCTTTCTTCATAAAAGAAATCTGAAGAGGCCTTTGCTGTAAAGGCCACATTTTCAATTAAAGATAACTAATCAAATACACAGTGCATCACTGTGTATAAATGGCACTCACTTCAGTGCTGCGACTTTACTCTTTTCTGGGTATGAACATGCTTGAAGAACAGACAGCTCTTTAAAATGGTCATTTTACCCTCAGTGATTTTGAAAGTATCCTATCCCAGCATTTTATTTCAGGGAAAGTATTGTACAGTAGATTTTCCAATGATATAACATAGCAAATTACATTATAATTGATAAATTGAACTCATAATCCTAAAGAACTGTATAGAAGTTACACCTTGATAAAGGTCAAAGGTGCCCACTGATTGTTTCCTGAAATTTATTTTAATTCACTATCTTGATATTGTGTTTTTTGTCAGTTTTGTTGTTTTTATATTAAATCATATCCAGGAAAGCCTATAACTATCTTTTTGTATATCCATTAAGAAATACATGTATATAAGATAAGGTATATAAGAAACATCTATTTTCCTTATGAACTTCTACAGATGTATCACAGAAGTCAAATTATTTATATTTTATAAAATTTTATGTTTTTTATGCCCTATTTTATAGCCTATTTGTTGTAAGTGCTACCTGGTGACATTTTACCCAGATGTTTTCACTGTAGCAATAAGCAAAGTGCTATTAAATCTAAAAAAAAAAAAAAAAAAAAAAAAAAAAAAATTAACATATCACAACAAAGAATTCTCCTACAAAAATGAGCTATGATCAATAATTTTATGGCTCTTAAGGAATAAAATCATATATAACTTAGTGAAAAGGTCCTCAAGAAGATTTTCCAGCTTCTAGAACTGGCCTCCAAGGTCACAGTGGTAGAGATATATCTGGTAATGTGGATAGGTCAATGGAAAAACTTCATAAAAACTGGTGACCTCTCCCACAGGAAAAAATGAAATCATAGGGACAGATCATCTTTAAGAAAAATCTTAGCTCTAGAAGTCTTAGATTACCTCCTATGACTATTTATCCCACTTTTTACACTTGGTAACATTTGCTGTGCAAAAGCCACATAGCTACATAACTAGATGGGAAAGAACTGAATTTACGCTCAGTTGATTGATTCCAAGTATGTGTATGTATGTTTGTATCTTTTAGTCATCATTGCCCGAGGCAATGAATGCACCCCACTCCAGTACTCTTGCCTGGAAAATACCATGGACGGAGGAGCCTGGTGGGCTGCAGTCCATGGGGTAGCTAAGAGTCAGACACGATGGAGCGCCTTTCCTTTCACTTTTCCCTTTCATTCATTGGAGAAGGAAATGGCAACCCACTCCAGTGTTCTTGCCTGAAGAATCCCAGGGACGGGGGAGCCTGGTGAGCTTCTGTCTATGGGGTTGTACAGAGTCAGACACAACTGAAGCGACTTAGCAGCAGCAGTCATCATTGCCTTTCAAAGAATTAGTCTGCCTTTCATAATCTGCAAACTGAGGAAATTAAACTGCAAAATAATGACTTACACATTGTGCCTGTATACAATGTTACACCATATGTGTTTCAATCTTTGATCTTCATATCAATTCCATGAAAATTTACATTATTATTATGTCTAATCTAAAGGTGAATAAATTGAAGCATAGAAGGTTAAATAACTTTTCCAACTTGTATTGTTCAGTCCCTCAATAGTGGCTAATTCATTGCAACCCCATGGACGGCAGCACTCCAGGCTTCCCTGTCCTTCACCAACTCCCAGAACTTGCTCAAATTATGTCCATTGAGTCGGTGATGCAATCCAATTATCTCATTCTCTGTTAACCTCTTCTCCTCCTGCCTTCAGTCTTTCCCAGCATCAGAGTCTTTTCCAAAGAATCAGCTCTTCGCATCAGGTGGCCAAAGTACTGGAGTTTCAGCTTCAGAATCAGTCCTTCCAATATTAAGGGTTGATTTCCTTTAGGATTGACTGGTTTGATCTCCATGTTGTCCAAGGGACTCTCAAGAGTCTTCTCCAACACCACAGTTGAAAAGCATCAATTCTTTGGTGTTCAGCCTTTTTTTATTGTTCAGCTCTCACATCCATTCATGACTACTGCAAAAAACAAAGCTTTGACAATATGGACTTTTGTCTGCAAAAAACTATCTCTGTTTTTTAATATGTTGTCTAGGTTTGTCATGGCTTTTCTTTCAAGGAGCAAGCATCTTTTAATTTTGTTGCTGCAGTCACCATCCACAGTGATTTTGGAGCTCAAAAAATAAAGTCTGTCGCTGTTTCCATTGTTTCCCCATGCCATGAAGTGATGGGACTGGATGTCATGATCTTCATTTTTTTAATGTGGAGTTTTAAGTCAGGTTTTTCACTTTCCTCTTTCATCTTCATCAAGAGGCTCTTTATTTTCTCTTCACTTTCTGCCTTTAGGGTGGTGTCATCTGCATATGTGATGTTATTGATATTTTTTCTGGCAATCTTTATTCAAGCTTGTGCTTCATCCAGCCCTGCATTTTGCATGATGAACTCTGTATATAAGTTAGATAAGCAGGGTGACAACATATAGCCTTGACATACTCCTTTCCCAATTTTGAACCAGTTCATTGTTCCATGTCTGGTTCTAATTGTTGCTTCTTGACCTGTGTACAGGTTCTTAGGAAGTGAGTAAGGTGGTCTGGTATTCCCATCTCTTCAAGAATTTTCCATAGTTTGTTGTGATCCACACAGTCAAAGGCTTTAGTGTAGCCAATGAAGCAGAAATAGATGTTTTTCTGGAATTATCTAGCTTTTTCTATGATCCAACAGATGTAGCAATTTGATCTCTTGTTCCTCTGCATTTTCTAAATCCAGCTTGAACATCTGGAAGTTCTCGGTTCACATACATTTGAAGTCTAGTTTGAAGGATTTTAAGCATTACCTTGCTAGTATGTGAAATGAGTGGAAATGTGTGGTAGTTTGAGCATTCTTTGGCATTGCCTTTCTTGGGTTTGGAATGAAAACTGACGTTTTCCAATCCTGTGGTCACTGCTATGTTTTCCAAATTTGCTGGCACATTTTGTGCAGCACTTTCACAGCATCATCTTTTAGGATTTGAAATAGCTCAACTGGAATTGCATCACCTCCACAGTTTTGTTCATAGCGATGCTTCCTAAGGCCCACTTGACCACACTTCAGGATGTCTGGCTCTGATGAGTGATCACATCATAATGTTTATCCAGGTCATTAAGATATTTTTGTATAGTTCTTCTGTGTACTCTTGCCACCTCTTCTTAAAATCTCATGCTTCTGTTGGTCCATACTTCTGTCCTTTATTATACCTATCTTTGTGTATAATGTTCCCTTGGCATCTCTAATTCTCTTGAAGAGATCTCTAGTCTTTCCCATTCTATTGTTTTCCTCTATTTCTCTGCATTGGTCACTTTAAAAGTAACAACTCACATAGGGTACCAATTTACATAGGTACCAAATATTCAAGTCAGAATATGAACCCAGAGAATCTGGTTGGCTTGGACTTAACCACATTTTATAGGTAATCTGTCTCAAAGCAACCTTCTAGTTCTCAAGTTCCATAAGACACATACCTTAGTATTCATGACATGAAAGTCTTCAATAATTTATCACAGACATTGTGTGTCTTTCAGTGGATTACATATGGATAACAATAATGACTATTCAGATTAGATTTTCCCCAGGATAGATGAAGAGTAAAATGCCATGGTCCAATCCTACAGAACAACAACTCCAACTGTTAACAAAACAAAAGAACTGTTTCAGTCCTGTAGGCAGCACATGTCCCAGATAAGGTTTTTAATATAACACAGATGGTGGAGGTTTGATCCTCAGCTGTTATATAAGCACACGAGTTTATAAATGAAATTGCCCAACCTCAATGACAAATAGCCATACATCTGCTTAATAATCACCCCTGTGCCATTTTTAGAACATAATACTGTAATTATTTTCCCTGATTACAAGGAATTTAGAAATGAATCACACAGATGCTCTGCTATTTACAGTTAAACATTTACTTTCCTCCTCCTTCCTTACTATTTTACTAATATTACTTTATTATGTTGAAACTAAAAATTGAACTAGAAAAGGTAAACGTAAACCAACGTATTAAGGACAGTAATCATCCAAATTGCTACTATGGGGGAAATAATTCTACCATATGTACTCCATTCCATTGATTGTAAAATTGCTGCTGTCATAAAATGGTATGCGTGACCCTCAGCAGAATAACCACCATTTTCCACTTTTAGAGCTGCAATAATTTCATTGCTTCTCTTTCTTCCTTGGAATACAAATCTATGTAATGATAAAATGTTCTATCTTATTCTATCCTATGCTTGACCGTCTCATCGATCACTGCTATACTCTCTTCTGTTTGACACCTCAGAGAGCTTAGTTTGTTTACTATGTGGCTATCCATCTGGTTGTTATTTAGTCACTAAGTTGTGTCCAGGTCTTTGTGACCCCATAGACTGCAGCATGCCAGGCTTCCCTGGCCTTTGCTATCTCCTGGAGTTTGCTCAAATTCATGTCCATTGAGTCAGTGATGCTATCTAACCATCTCATCCTCTGCTGCCCTTGTCTCTTTTTGCCTTCGATCTTTCCCAGCATCAGGGTCTTTTTCAATGAGTTGGCTCTTCACATCAGGTGGCCAAAGCTTCAGCTTCAGCATCAGTCCTTCCAATGAATATTCAGGGTTCATTTCTTTTAAAATTGACTGGTTTGATCTCCTTGCTGTCCAGCGGATTCACAAGAGTCTTCTCCAGCACCACAACTCAAGAGCATCAATTCTTTGGTGCTCAGTCTTCTTTATGGTCCAACTCTCATATCTGTACATTACTACTGAAAAAACCAAAGCCTTAACTAGATGGATTTGCTCACAAAGTGATAGCTCTACTTTTTAATATTCTGTCTAGGTTTGTCATAACTTTCCTTCCAAGCAGCAAGCATCTATTAATTTCATGACTGCAGTCACCATCCACAGTGACTTTGGAGCCCAAGAAAATAGAATCTGTCAGTGCTTCCACTTTTTCCTCTTCTATTTGCTATGGAGTGATGAGGCTGTATGCCATGGTCTTAGCTTTTTTTTTTTAATGTTGAGTTTCAACCCAGCTTTTTCCTCTCCTCATCCATCCAGTAGGGGCTAGCTATCAGTTACCAGCAGCAGAGAGTTTATTGTTAGTGTTTAAGGGGGTTATTGATCTGGTTTGGATGAGGAATGAGAAAAATAAAATGATGCAAAGAAGCATATATAATTGCAGAAAGAACTCACAGAATAGTTAGTGCATCTTAAGAGAAGTGTTATAGAAGTTCAAGTGAGTGAGATATTTTGTTTGAGAGATGAAGAGCAAGTAGAACTTGTCATTTTATGAGCACAAAAAGAATGTTTCCTATATGACTAATATGGGGTAAGTTCTTAGAGTGGTTTTCGTCATGTTAGAATCATGGGAGGGGAAAGAAATATTAAATCATTTATTTATTAAACTGAGTAGTCCAAATGAGAATTTAAAAGTATGTGAAATATATATATTTCACATATATTTCACATATATATGTGTAATATATATACACACACACATATGTATATAATATGTAAATATAGCATGTATTTAAATATAGTACTTTAACCCACATAAAAATAATCCATAGAGGTAACAATCACACTTCTTAAGTAACAGTTAAGTGCTTAACATCAGGAGAAGTTGATTACAAAGCAAAATAAATAAGGATTAAGTTCTGTGAACATAGTTTGAAACTTGCCTCACCACTCAAACATGTGGCAAAACAGCACTAGTGGTAAGATCTGACGGTGATAAATATCAACATTAAAGGAAAAATAGGAAAAAAGAAATGGTAAGACATACATGATCCTTAAAATCCTCTTCTGCTCAAAGACTATGAGTGATGACACCTACTCAAGATTCTCAGAAAGTATACTAGTGTAAGACAAAGTGGGATTCTATTTTGAATGCCATTTTTTCATGATAATATGACATTTTGCAAATGTTAAAAGTCCAACTGCTTATTAGAACATTAACTCTAAGATTGCCTCTGAATTCCTATGAATGAACTTAACTCAATAATGATTTGAAAACTTGATATTCTATCAGCTTACTGAGCAATTATATATGTTAATTAATCTGTAATTCTAACAAGATCGCCTTAAATGTTAGTAACTCAGATGAGTTGGGGGAAAACAATTACAAATATCTACAATCGAGTCCATGGGGTCACAAAGAGTTGGACACAACTGAGCAGATGAGCAACAACAATTGTATTGGCATCCTGGCCATAAAGATCAAGATATTTTTGTCAAATAAGTGAACTATGGTCAAACATTTTATTAAAGTTATTCACAGTGCAAAATAGTGTTTTATCTTTTGTTCCTATTCGAACTGAAGAGTGAACAAGCTGTTATAATAATGCAATATCTAGTTCATTTGACCCGTCCAAAATTGATTTGGTGCATGAACCAACTGTGAATTCATTTATTACTTTATAACAGCAATGTTATAAATGCTATTTATTCATGAATGGAAACAGCCCTCCTACTTTACATAAGCAATTTAACACAGTTCATTTTATTCAGGTGTACATAGTAAGAAACAATTTATATATGTTATTTTTTTCTCTCTAGCTGCTACATCCCCATATTGCATTCATTTCCCAAGATCAGATGCTTTAAAAAAAGGCATCTAGAAGGAGATTCTCCTTCATTTTCCCAATAGACATGATTTTTCATGCAGAAAAGTTTGCTAACATAAAGTTTTTTCCCTATATTTCAAAACAGCAAAGAAACCTGGCAATCTCTACATGCCACAGAAACTGGCACAGATTGTTCAGTTAAATGGTACCCATTTTGATAAGTCTGTTCTTATTGATAGCAGCACTAGAAATAAGTATAATAATATAAGCAATAATATTTGTACTTGACATCTCTTTAAATATATCAAATTCTTCTTGCTAAGATTAGAAAGGGTTTCCCGGGTGGTCACTGGTAAAGAATCTCCCACTGCCAAACAAGACATGTGAGTTCAATCCCTGGGTTGGGAAGATCCTGGGGAGAAGGAAATGGCAACCCACTCCACTATTCTTGGCTGGAATCCCATGGACAGAGGAGCTTGGCGGTCTACAGTCCATGGGGTCGCAAAAGAGTCAGACACAACTCAGGGAGTAAACAATAATGATGACTAGAAAAGAGTTACTTTTTTTTCAGAAACACATATAGTTTTATGTGGGAAGAGTAAAGGGAAACAAGAAAATAAACTTGCTAGAGATGAATTTATGCAATATTTCTTTATTTGCTAAAATCCTGTGCATCATAAAACTGTCTGGCCAAGTGTGATTCAGTGAGAGAGACTGTAACACAATCCTTGGGGTTTTCAAGCTTTATCACACTTCTTCATCTCAGAATCTTTGGGGAGAAAAGGACTGACAATCTCATTTCGATTACATTTTAGTCCCTGTTTCTGATCTGAGGAGAGTACAAGATCTTTCCATATTAAATATCTGAAGGGGCTCTTTCAAGTGACAGGATTATCCCCCAAAACTAATGAAAAACCAAGATTCTGATAAATATCTTTTAAAATCCCAAATTGAGGATAACTGTCTAGCCTTTAGCATCATTTACATAGGGTTGCATAACAGACAACAATAGGGAACCAACACAACAAATAATTGAAGGATTCTCCAAGTTGTATTCCATCTCACCTGCATCTGGAGACTAATTCTCACTCTCTTTCCTCTGCTATTGAATGTAAAGAATGATATTCAGTTCAGTTCAATTGCTCAGTTGTGTCTGACTCTTTGCAACCCCAAAGACCGCATGCAGCATGCCAGGCTTCCCTGTCCTTCACCAAATCCTGGAGATTGCTCAAACTCACACTCATCAAATCAGTGATGCCATCCAACCACCTCATCCTCTGTTGTTCCCTTCTCTCCTGCCTTCAATCTTTCCCAGCATCAGGGTCTTTTCCAATGAGTCAGTTCTTCACATCAGGTGGCCAAAATACTGGAGTTTCAGCTTCAGCATCAGTTCTTCCAATGAATATTCAGGACTGATTTCCTTTATGACTGACTGAATGGATCTCCTTGCAGTCCAAGGGACTCTCAAGAGTCTTCTCCAACACTACAGTTCAAAAGCATCAATTCACTCTTCTATTTCTCTACTTTTATGAAAATGAAAAATTTTGCTCTTTCTTACTGCCCTTCTTTCATGTCTCAGGATAACTTCCCTTGGCCAATAAGACTATGTCACAGTTATCTTTTAGGATGGAATTTGTGTATCAACTATGCTTATGAAATTTATAAAATGCTTGCATAGTTTTTATTCAAAATGTGTTACAGTCCTTTCTCTTTGATATCTGTCTCTCCCACTGCAGGGCATGTAGACTTTGTTTACTACTGAATTGGAAAACCTAGTATATTTATATTTGTTAGATGCTATTTATGAAACTAGTAGAAGAGGGGAAAAATGCTTTACCCACAGAACACAAAATTGTTCATATGAAATACAAACACACATGCTATTGAAACAAATTGCCTAGCTGTTTGCTTAATTTGTTGCTGTTGTTTAGTCACTAAATCATGTCTAGCTCTTTTGCAATCCCTTAGATTGTAGCCCACCAGGCTCCTCTGTCCATGGGATTTCCCAGGCAAGAATACTGGAGTGGGTTGCCATTCCCTTCTCCAGGGGATCTTCTAACCCAAGGATCAAACCCAAGTCTCCAGCATTGGCAGGCAGATTCTTTACCAGTGAGCCTCCAGGGAAGTCCCTTGCCTAGCTCACTAAATACAAAATAGCATTACTGATTGATTTTTAATGGCATCCATGAAGGTACTCTTTTTGAACTTGGTATCCCATAATTTGTTTGGAAACAATAACCATGAGCATTTCATAATCACTGTATAAATTTTACCCTAGCTGAATTAAACAGATTTAATACATTCTCAAATGAGTTAAGGTCAGACTTGAAAAAGGCCAATTCTTTCAGGCAGTTCTTTCAACTTCATTATTTTTAAAATAGCCATAATAATGGACTAAAAATTGTATGTTATTATTCTCATAACAAATAAAACTATGAATAACAGATGCTACATCGAATGGATTTCACTTTACATGAAATGTGCCATGGCATTAGATCTTACCTTTGGAGCTTCTTCATGCATTTTAAGAATACATCGCAATTGGCAAACACCTACTTATGTTTCTGCTCTACACTAGATTTTGAAAAAAACATTTTAGCATACTGGCAATTATCCTTAAATATTGCAAATAAGTAGCTTCTGGAAGCAACATTTTAAAGTAGTTCATTAGGCCATAATCCATTTCTATTTTCAATTAATGGTGTAAACCTCAGGCTCATAGAAGAAATTCATTAGGATGAATTCTTGAGGGCAAAACTTTAATACCTGCAATAGAAATGTCTACTTTTAAAATTTTCAATATACTCATATGTTAAGTCAAAGAAAAAAAATCTGCCAAATTAACATGAGAAAATTGTCTATCCTCACATGTACATGCACACACACCTTCATACACACACATGGAACTTGGTAGAAATTCACTGGTAACAGTATGACATCTGCTTAAGTATATTATAGAGATCATGGGTGTTGCTCAGATGTCCTTGGTGTCAGAGAAATTCAAGGTCAAATAAATGTTGGCATATTATTTGTGAATGCTCAACTCTGTAACAGGAGGATTAAGATCTGAGAAACGGGCATGTTTATAAGAATAATGATGCCCAAAATCTTCCAGATGACATGATTTTGATACAGTCATGAAAGCTGAATGAACTTAGGAACTGAAAAGAGTTAGGTTTACCCCTGGCTCCTCTAATCCTCTAAGTCTGCATATGGAAAATGTGGACACTAATATCTTGAAGTAGTTTGCTAATATTCAGTGGAAGGTGTAGCAGAGTGACTAGATCAGAGTCATACGTGTTAACTCATTTTTTCTCTCTAACTGAGAAATCTATTGTGATCACCTAGAAGGAGAAGGAACTAAAAGGAATACTTAACAAAGATCAGAAACAACAGCAAGCACACATTGCTCTTACACTGCACCTGGAACACAGTTTATGTAAAATCCACTCATTTTATCCTAGTAATACTCTTTTGAGGATTATGAAAGTGCAAGTGTTTAACACTCAGTCAAGTCCAACTCTTTGCAACCCTGTGGTCTGTAGCCTGTCTGGCTCCTCCATCCTTGGGATTTTCTAGGCAAGAATACTAGAGCGGGTTGCCATTTCTTTCTCCAGGGGATCTTCCCAACCCAGAGATTGAACCCAGGTCTCCCACATTGCAGGCAGACTTTTTACTGTCTGAGCCACCAAGGAAGCCCTATGAGGATTATATAAAGGTGTAAAGGCACAGAAAAGTTACATAACTTACCCAAGTTCACACAGCAAGTGAAGGGGAGAGAATTATTTGAACAAACATTGCTAGTGCCAGAGCTATTCTACTTCTCTAAACTCTAGATGTGTTTTTGACACTATTTGTGAGTCTTACTTAAAATCAGTTGACAGTGTTCTCATTTTAGTGGGACACGCATGCATGATCCTTGAGAACTCTCCACTACATTTTGTGTGTATGTTTCTGACAAATTTGGAGGTATTTGAGAGCGTATGCTTTGAAATCTATGTGGCATAGCATCCTTGAAATTCAATGCTGCATTCCCTGGGGGAAGCTCAGAGAAGATTGGTTGCCATCACCTGTAGCTGCCAAAACTGAGGTGCAACATTTCCCTGAGGCAAAATTAATAGAGAGAAGAGCAGAAACATTGAATTGCATGAGAGTTGCTTCTCAGGGCTAGCACTAGGAAGAGTCATCAGAGGAACAATCAAGATTTGTTATTAATTTAAATTTTTCTAGAGCAGTGTTAGAGACAGTAGATATTAATGAATCTAAAGATTATGTTCACTTTGCTAAATACTTTACATATGTGATTGCATTTGCATCTCATAATAATAATATGGATGAAACTATTTTTAACCAATTTTACACATCAAACATCTGGGGATGAAAACATGGATTTCCCAACTAACACAGTGAATAAACAGTGGAGCCTTGATTTAAATCTTTATCTGCAAATCCAGTTTGGGAATCCTAGAGGTGAGGATGAATACATTTCAGATAACTAAAATGTAAGAAAGGAAAAAAGAAGGAATTAAGCATTGTATCTTCTAAACAGAAGATGTTAAGAAGAGGTGGCAAGAATACAGACAAGAACTATACAAAAAAGATCTTAATGACCCAGATAACCACGATGATGTGATCATTCACCTACAGCCAGACATCTGGAGTCAAGTCAAGTGGGCCTGAGGAAGCATCACTATGAACAAAGGTAGTGGAGGTGATGGAGTTCCAGCTGAATTATTTCAAATCCTAAAAGATGAGGCTGTGAAAGTGCTGCACTCAACACACCAGCAAATTTGGAAAACTCAGCAGTGGCCACAAGAATGAAAAAAGTGTTTTCATTCCAATCCCAAGGAAGGTCAATACCAAATAATGTTCAAACTACCACACATTTGCACTCATTTCACACACTAGCAAGGTAATGCTCAGAATCCTTCAAGCTCGGCTTCAAAAGTATGTGAACCAATAACTTCCAGATGTTCAAGCTGGATTTAGAAAAAACAGAGAAACCAGAGATCAAATTGCCAACATCCACTGGATTATAGAAAAAGGAAGAACATTCAAGAAAAATATCTATTTCTGCTTCATTGACTATACTAAAGCCTTTGACTGTGTGGATCACAACAAACTATAGAAAATTCTTGGAGAGATGGGAATACCATACCACCTTACTTGCTTCCTAAGAACCTGTACACAGGTCAAGAAGCAACAACTAGAACCAGACATGGAACAATGAACTGGTTCAAAATTGTGAAAGGAGTATGTCAAGGCTATATGTTGTCACCCTGTTTATTTAACTCATATGCAGAGTACATCATGCGAAATGCTGGGCTGAATTAAGTACAAGCTGGAATCAATATTTCCAGGAGAAATATCAGTAGCCTCACATATGCAGATAACACCACCCTAAAGGCAGAAAGTGAAGAGGAATTAAAGAGCCTCTTGATTAAGGTGAAAGATGAGAGTGAAAAACCTGACTTAAAACTCAACATTGAAAAAAGGAAGATCAAGGCATCAGGGCCCATCATTTCATGGACAATAGATGGGGAAACAATAGAAACAGTGACAGACTTTATTTTCTTCAGCTCCAAAATCACTGTGGATGGCGACTACAAACATGAAATTAAAAGATGCTTGCTCCTTGGAAGAAAAGCAAGACTGTGTATTAAAACCTAGACTGTGTATTAAAAAGCAGAGACATTATTTTGACATTATTTTGTCAACAAAGGTCCATATAGTCAAAGCTATGGTTTTTCTGGTAGTCATGTGCAGATTTGAGAGCTGGACAATTAAATAAGCTGAGCAAGGAAGAACTGATATCTTCAAACTGTGTTGCTGGAGAAGACTCTTGAGAGTCCCTTGGACAGCAAGGAGATAAAATCAGCCAATCCTAAATGAAATCAAATATGAATATTCACTGGAAAGACTGATCCTGAAGCTGAAGCTACAATACTGTGACCACCCAATGCAAAGGGCTGACTCACTGGAATAGGCCCTGATGCTGGGAATGATTGAAAGCAGGAGGAGAAGGGTACAACAGGGGGCAAGACGGTTGGATAGCATCACTGATTCAGTGGACATGAGTTTGAGGAAACTCCAGGAAGCAGTGAAGGACAGGGAAGCCTGGCATGCTGCAGTCCATTGGGTCTCAAAGAGTTGGACATGACTGAGGAACTGAACAACATCTGCTTTTATTACAGTGTTATGGTTTCCTTCTGATTGTTACCTATAATCGTGCAAGAGAAGCATTATAGTGAAGAGAGGTCACCCAGAAGATTTAGATATACGCTAATCCTTTGCTGGAGGCATGAGGTACTCATTTACTAGTTCTGCACAAGCCTATGTCATGCTGAGTGAGTCACTTAAAATCCATTTGATTAAAACCAGGAACTAAAATATCGTGAATCATGACCTCACTAAACTGAAAGTCATCTTGATTAGGTACAGGACAGCAAAGCTCATCTAGGAATAATGTCACACTCCAAGTTCCCAAGAAATTTGCCTTGAGATATTTCAGTATCTGTGATAGCACTCACGAATAATCATGTTATGGTTATAGACATTGATAGTTTGTGCAATTACTTTTCTAAGATTACACCAAATCTCTCTCAACCAGATCAGAAGCCAAAATGTGAAGTTTTAGTGTAATAAAGGGAAAATAATATGGGTTCTGGAGTCTAACTCATCTAGGTCTTAACTCTAACTTGACCTCTTACCAGCTTGATGAATTTAATGATCAGTTTCCTCTTCTTTAAAAATATTATTTATTTTTTCTTAAAGTCCGCTGTAATACGCATAAAATCATGCATTTAAAGAACTTAATAAACATTCTAACATAGTCTATGTGTGTTAGTCCCTCACACCAAGAGTGTGTCCAACTCTTTGTGACCTCATGGGCTGTGGCCCACCAGGTTCCTCCATCCATGGGAGTTTCCAGGCAAGAATACTGGAGTGCATTGCTATTTTCTTCTCCAGGGGATCTTCCTGACCCAGGGATCAAACCTGGGTCTCCCACATTGCAGGCAGATTCTTTACCTTCTGAGACACCAGGGAAGCTCTTCTAACAAATTCTAAGTAGCCATTAAATATTAATTAATGTTGCATGCTAAGTCATTTCAGTCATGTCCGACTCTGTATGACCCAATGGGCCATAGCTCACCAGGGTCCTCTGTCCTTGGGTTTCTCCAAGCAAGGAAATTGGAGTGAATTGTTATGCCCTCTTCCAGGGGATCTCCCAACCCAGGGATTGAACCTACCTCTCCTATGGCTCCTGCACTGAAGGCAGATTCTTTGCTGCTGAGATACCAGAGATGCCGAAGTAGATTGTGGTTCTGTTTTTTAATCTTATATAAACTCTTTTAGTGAATGTTGCTATATGACTCAAACAATGAAACCACGGATTCTTCACCATTTGAGCCATCATGGAAGCCTAAGAATAACGGAGTGGGTAGCCTATCCCTTCTCCAGGGGATTTTCCCAACCCAGGGATTGAACCCAGGTCTCCCACATCACAGGTGGATTCTTTACTGTCAGAGCCATGAGGGAAGCCCAAGAATGCTGGTGTGGGTAGCCTATCCCTTCTCCAGGGGATCTTTCTGACCCAAGAATCAAACCAAGGTCTCCTGAATTGCAGTCAGATTCTTTACCAGCTGAGCTATCAGGGAAGCTTAGAACAAAATTTCCTAAATATTAGCCTTTGTCTATTTTATTGATCTTTGCTATAGTCTCCTTCATTTATTTTTCATTTATTTAAAACAGACAAACCATTAGCCAGACTCATCAAGAAACAAAAGGAGAAGAATCAAATCAATAAAATTAGAAATAAAAATGGAGAAATCACAACAGACAACACAGAAATACAAAAGATCATAAGAGACTACTATGAGCAATTATATGCCAATAAAATGGAGAACTTGGAAGAAGTGGAGAAATTCTTAGAAAAGTACAGCTTTCCAAAACTGAACCAGGAAGAAACAGAAAATCTAAACAGACCCATCAAAAGCACAGAAATCAAAATTGCAATCAAAATCCTCCAACAAACAAAAGCCTGGGACCAGATGGCTTCACAAGTGAATTCTACCAAAAATTTAGAGAAGAGCTAACACTATCCTACTCAAACTCTTCCAGAAAATTGCAGAGGAAGGTAAACTCCCAAACTCATTCTATGAGGCCACCATCACCCTAATAACAAAACCAGGCAAAGATACCACAAAAAAAAACTATACACTAATATCACTGATGAACACAGATGCAAAACTCCTCAACAAAATTCTAGCAAAAAAATCCAGCAACATATTAAAAAGATCATACATCGTGACCAAGTGGACTTTATTCCAGGGATACAAAGATCCTTCAGTATCACAAATCAATCAATGTGATACACCATATTAACAAACTGAAAGATAAAAACCATATGATTATCTCAATAGATGCAGAGAAAGCCTTTGACAAAATTCAACACCCATTTATTATAAAAACTCTCCAGAAAGCAGGCACAGAAGGAACATACCTCAACATAATAAAAGCCATATACAACAAACCCACAGCAAATATTATCCTCAATGGTGAAAAATTGAAAGCATTTCCTCTAAAATTAGGAACAAGACAAGGGGGCCCACTCTCACCACTACTATTAAACATAGTTTTGGAAGTCCCAGCCATAGCAATCAGAAGAAAAAATAAATAAAAGGAATCCAGGTTGGAAAAGATGAAGTAAAACTCTCCCTGTTTGCAGATGACATGGTCCTCTACATAGAAAACCCTAAAGATACTACCAGAAAATTACTAGAGTTAATCAAAGAATATAATAAACTTTCAGTGTATAAAATTAATACACAGAAATCCCTTGCATTCCTATACACTAACAATGAAGAAACAGAAAGAGAAATTAAGGAAGCAATCCCATTTACCATTGCAATGAAAAGAATAAAATATTTAGGAATAAATTTACCTAAAGAAACAAAAGACCTATACATAGAAAACTATAAAAAGCTGATAGATGGAGAAATATACCATATTCATGGTTGGAAGAATCAATATAGTGAAAATGAGTATACTATCCAAAGCAATCTATGACTTCAACACAATCCCTATCATGCTACCAATGGTATTTTTCACAGAACTGGAACAAATAATTTCACAATTTGTATGGAAGCACAAAAACCTCAAACAGCCAAAGTGATCTTGAGAAAGAAGAATGGAACTGGAGGAATCAACCTGCCTGCCTTCAGACTGTACTACATAGCTACAGTCATCAAGACATTATGGTACTCACACAAAGAAATATAGATCAATGGAACAAAATAGAAAGCCCAGAGATAAATCCACTCATCTATGGACACCTTACATTTTACAAAGGAGGAAAAAACATACAATGGAGAAAAGACAATGTCTTTAACAAGCTGTGCTCAGAAAGCTGGTCAACCATCTGTAGAAGAATGAAACTAGAACTCTTTCTAACACCACACACAAAAATAAACTCAAAATGGATTAAAGATCTAAATGTAAGACCAGAAACTATAAAACTCTTAGAGGAAAACATAGGCAGAATGCTCTCTGACATAAATCACAGCAAGACCTTCTATGACCCACCTCCCAGAGTAACAGAAATAAAAACAAAAATAAACAAATGGGACCTAATTAAGCTTAAAAGCTTTTGCACAATGAAGGAAACTATAAACAAGGTGGAAAGGCAGCCTTCAGAATGGGAGAAAATAATAGCAAACAAAGCAGTGGACAAAGAATTAATCTCCCAAATATACAAGCAGCTTGTGCAGCTCAATACCAGGAAAACGAACAACCCAATAAAAAAGTGGGCCAAAGAACTAAACAGACTTTTCTCCAAAGAAGACATACAGATGGCTAATAAACACATGAAAAGATGCTCAATATCACTCATTATTAGAGAAATGAAAATCAAAACCACAACGAGGTACCATCTCATGATGGTCAGAATGGCTGCTATCAAAAAGTCTGCAAACAATAAATGCCCGAGAAGGTGTGGAGAAAAGGGAACCCTCTTACACTGTTGGTGGGAATGCAAACTGGTACAGTCACTATGGAGAACAGTGTGGAGATGCCTTAAAAATCTGGAAATAGAACTGCTCTATGACCCAGCAATCCCACTCCTGGGCAAACACACTGAGGAAACCAGATCTGAAAGAGAAACATGTACCCCAATGTTCACTGCAGCGTGTTTACAATAGCCAGGACATGGAAGCAACCTAGATGTCCATCAGCAGATGAATGGATAAGGAAGCTGTGGTACACATACACCATGGAACGTTACTCAGATATGAAAAAGAGCACATTTGAGTCAGTTCTAATGAAGTGGATGAAATTGGAGCCTACTATACAGAATGGAGTAAGTCAGAAAGAGAAACACCAGCACACTATCTTAACACATATATATAGAATTTAGAAAGATGGTGACTTTGATTCTATACACAAGTCAACAAAAGAGACACAGATGTAAATAGACTTTTGGACCATGTGGGAGAAGGTGAGGGTGGATTGATTTGAGAGAATATCATTGAAACATGTATATCACCATATGTAAAATAGATGGCTAGTGCAAATTCAATGCATGAAGCAGGGCCCTCAAGACAGGTGTTCTGGGACAACCCAAAGGGATGGAGTGGGAGGGGGGCTCATGATAGGGGGACACATGTGCACCCATGGCTGATTCATGTCGATGTATGGCAAAAAGCACCACAATATTGTAAAGTAATTATCTTCCAAGTAAAATAAATTAATTAATTAAAAAATATTAGCCTTTGTGTGACTTATCTGTAATTGTATCCTTTTCCAATTTTCCTCTTATTTCCGCTTCTTTAAGCATATATTAACTTGATAACAGCACAAAATAAAATTCTACACTTCAAATATTCTGACATTCCTATGACTCAGTCTTAATATTTTTATTCCCATTGTATGTCATGTATTTCCATTGTCTGCCATGATTTTGAGGATGAGATCAACATAAAGCGTAGTTGTTTAACTTCTGTTCACACATTTACTATGAAGAATGCTCCCCGTCAAGGCTTGTATGTCCTTTTAATGACAGGGCCTATGACCTAAACACAAAATCCTATGCTTTCAGTGAAGTCTCAATATAATAATCTTAAGTTTCTTAGTTCAATCCTAAATCATAATGCTAGAACTTCACACAAATTTAACTTCACATTTACCATCATTATAAGAGTGATTTTCAGACCCATGTTTAGAACTCAGTTGCTCTGGAGATGGTTTAGTTGCTAAGTTATGTCTGCAACTCCACGGACTGCAGCTCACCAAGTTCCTCTGTCCTTGGGATTCTCCAGGTAAAAATACTGCAGTAGGTTGCCATTTCTTTCTCCAGGGGACCTTCCTGACTCAGGAATCAAACCTGGGTCTCCTGCATTGCAGGCAGATTCTTACTGACTGAGCTATGAGGGAAGATTAATAGAGGCCCAGTTGCTTTGGGTCTCTGTTAATCTTCATTAAAATGTTTTCCTTATATTCATTTGTTGGACATAACGAAGAATAATTACACATATCTTTAACAAGTAATGTTCTTTTTCTGTCAAGAGTTAATAAAAATGATTATTTTTCAGTGTTTATCTCTCATTTATTTTTAATTCTATGAACATAGCAACCGAGAAAACACATGTCACTGTGAACAGTTTCCCAGTAAAGAGTAATACAGCTAATTGCGTCAACAGATTCATGCTGAACATACATTTATTCAGTAAGAAATTTCCTAAGTCAATCAATCATAGTCTACTGAAAATTTACTTTTAAAGTAATCTATAACTTAGGAAAATATCCATTAAGATTTTAGAGATTTCAATGACATATATCAGTTTTGCCTGCTAAATATAAAATAAAGCCACAAAGACACTATTTCATAAAATTTAGCAGTATTTCACTATAAAACAAGAAAAACTAGAGGTATAAAAATGAATTGTAAGAAAGACAGAAGATAACAAAGTTCACACTCAAAAAAAAATGAATTGTAAAATCTTGATTATATGTATATTTTTTAAATTATTTGAAAATAATTTATCTTGCTTCTGGACTAAGAATGATCTAGTTTCAATTTTTCTAACTCGGAAGGGGATGAACACTCAAAATATTGTCTAGAGTAAGGAATTCTTCCGAAAGGCAAGTTATAATCATGAGAATGTATCACTTAAATACCATCTCCCCAGTTTCACTGTAGTTCAACAGATACATTTTCTACATATGAAAAGTGACATAAAATGAGGTTTCTCATCAAGAAGAAGATAGATGAATAATCTATAACCCAGAAATAATTGGTAATATTATTAAGATTTTTGAGTGTCTGTGAGATTAGACAAAAAGAGAGGAACAGATACAATATCCCTAGATTAGTTATATTTCAATATAAGAATCAAAGGTTCATTATGAAATTTTGGCAATCTGTCCATGATAAAAACAGAATTATATCTTGCTAAATTCCTGAAGTCAATGGAAAAAAAAAAAAAAAATTAGCCGTAAAGGTACAGAGTAATCAAGGTTAATTTTCTTCCAGTACAATCTTTTGAAAAAAGAACTCCTAAGAGACAGGGTAATATCTGAAAATAAGAAGACATTTAGTTATATTCCTGGAGCTTTGATGAAGAAAGAAAAGGGAAAGAGAGCTATGATCATAATATTTTGGTTGGATAGAATGATAACTCCTTTATGAGTCTGAAGCTCATCATGATAACTTAAGGGAGAAGTGGGAGTTGGGTGGATATATGCTATCCCAAAGCAACTCAGGATATAGATGTATTGTGTTGTGGTAAGTAATAAGATCAAACTATCTGTGCTAGTTCTGAAAAGCATACGATTATTAGACTGGTTGCACGGTTGGTTAGTCACCGCATCGTGTGCTACTATTTGCAGCTCTATGATCTGTAGCTCGCTAGGCTCCTCTATCCATAGAATTTTCCAGGCAAGATTAGTGGAGTGGGTTGCCATGTCCTTCTTCAGGGGATCTTGCTGACCCAGGGATTAAACAACTGTCTGCTGCACTGGCAGGCAGGTCCTGACGAACCAGGGAAGCCCCATCAAACTGGGTAGGAAACAACATATTCAGTGAGGGTCTTCCTTTCTGACAAATAATTTCTCTATTAATTGATTCAGTGAGAGACAGAGAGAGAGGGAGGGAGGGTTGCTCCTAATGGAGTTTTGTAACTAACACTAAGGTTGGAGTAGGTTTTATCTCCTTGCCCTTTTGGATGGAGAAAGGAAGGATATTGCAAAGTGGATTTACATGAAGCGTTCTTTCATGACATAAGATGCCTTAAAGCTTTTATGTGTTGAAAAGTGCCACATGTTTTCAAAAGGGGCTTTTCTGGTTCTGAACATCCATTCTGGGCAGTGGCATATGATTGTAATGGACAGAAATAGAAAACCCACATGTGGAATAGATTCTAAGTCTAGCTGGCTGGCATGTGATCAAGACACTCTTTCTCTATGAATGTGGGATGCTGCTGGGTATAATAGGGGCTTCCCTTGTGGCTCAGATGGTAAAGAATCTGCTGGCAATGCGGGAAACCTGAGTTCAATCCTAGGGTTTGGAAGATCCCCTGGAGTAGGGAAAGGCTACCCACTCACTGGGTATAATAGCTTCCTCAGCCTGCCCTAACAAAGTGCCATACTTTGGATGACTTGATATAATGGAAATGTATACTCTCACAATTCTGAAAGCTAGAGGTCCAAAATCCGGGTGTCAGCAAAGCCATGCTCCCTCTGAGAGTCTGGGTAGAATCCTTTCTTGCCTCCTCCTAGCTTCTGGTGATGGCCATCAATGCCTGATGGTCTTCACTTACAGTTGTCTCACAAGAGCCTCTGCCTCTGTGGTCCCAGCGTTTGCCCCGAACAGCTCTTTGTCGTCACAAGGCTGTCTGCCATCTGACTTCTCTGACTTTTCTCTCTCTCTCTCTCTCTTTTTTTCTTCTTGTGTAATGAGACAATCACACTGGATTAAGGGCCCAGCCTACTTCAGTGTGATCTCATCTTAACCACTACATCTTCAATGACCCTGTTTCCAAATAAGGCCACATTCTGATGTGAAAGTGAAAGTCGCTCAGTTGTGTCCAACTCTTTGTGACCCCATGGACTATACAGTCCATGGAATTCTCCAGGCCAGAATACTGGAGCGGATAGCCTTTCCCTTCTCCAGGGGATCTTCCCAACCCAGGGATTAAACCCAGGTCTCCTGCATTGCAGGTGAATTCTTTACCAGCTGAACCACAAGGGAAGCCCACATTCTGATATACTAGGGGTTAAAAATATCAGTATATCATTTTGGAAGACACAGTTCAACATAATACCAGGTAAACCAAATTTCGTCAAAAAAAAAAACCAAAAAACAGTCTCCATGTTTAGATCAGAGTTTCCTTTTCAGAACTGCTAAAACAGAAACATCATAGGCTGGATGGTCTAAACAACGGAGCTTATTTCCCACAATTGTGGAAGCTAGGAAGTCCAAGATCAACATGTTTGCTGATTCAGTTTCTGATGGGGGTCCTCTTTCTGGAAAGTCCTTACATAGTGCAGAGAGAAAGGAAGCACAGGCTGTCTCCTATCTTTTCATTTAAGGGTCCAAACCCCAACACGAAAGCTCCACACTCAAGACACAAAGGCCCCACACCAAACATCAAGACACTGGGGATTAGGGTATCAACATATGAATTCTGAGGAACACAAACTTTCAGTTCATAGCAGATTAGGTTTAAAATGATACTATTATTTAAGTTTAAAAAACCATTAAAAAAAAAAGTTACTGTAGCCCGCAGGCTCCTCTGTTCATGGGATTCTCCAGGCAAGAATACTGGAGTGAGTTGCCATTTCCTCCTCCAGCAGATCTTCCTGACCCAGTGATGGAACCTGTGTCTCCTGCAGCTCCTGAATTGCAGGCAGATTCTTTACCTCTTGAGCCACCAGGGAAGCCTAAAACAATGTGAGGTTGTATTATTTGGCAAAGTGGGCAGGGTTTAAATAGTATTTTTATGATTTAGACTCTTTCAAATCAGGAAGAATGATCAATTTGTACAAATGCTAATTTTATTTAATTATTTCTTCAGTTTTCTTAAGCATGAAACATTTTGTTAGTCTCATAACTACCATTTCCCTCTATATTTTCAAAGCTTTTCTTTATCCTAATTCCTCTTTGCTGAGATATTCAAAAAGGGCTTCAAAGTTTCCACAATCCCTAAACAGATAACAGATTAAATTTATTTCCCTATTTGACCTCTAATTAGAAGACCTCAGTATCATTTTTATTTCCATTTTACATTTAATCCATAACATCTTTTTCCATACACAATCATTAGTTTCATTTCAAATCAAAAAATATGTTCAAAGCAACAGCCAGATCTTGTACCATGGTTAAGAATGTGTAGTTGAATTCAGTTCAGTTCAGTTCAGTAGTTCAGTCTTGTCTGACTCTTTGCGACCCCATGAATCGCAGCACGCCAGGTCTCCCTGTCCATCACCAACTCCCGAGTTTACTCAAACTCATGTCCATCGAGTCGGTGATGCCATCCAACCATCTCATACTCTGTCGTCCCCTTCTCCTCCTGGCCCCAATCCCTCCCAGCATCAGGGTCTTTTCCAATGAGTCAACTCTTCGCATGAGGTGGCCAAAGTACTGGAGTTTCAGCTTCAGCATCAGTCCTTCCAATGAACACCCAGGAATTGCATTGGTTCAAATCCCTGCTCTACTCTATCCTTACTTGCAATATTGGTCACACTATTTAATATTCTGTGTCCCATTTTCCCATCAGGAAAAAGGGAATGAGAGTAGTACCTATGTGGCAACATCATTCTTAAGACTGAGTGGCTTACTAAGAACACTGAAAAGAATGAAAAGATGAAAGTGTTGTGTAAGTACAGTTGAGCCTTGAACAACACAGGTTTGAATTGCATGAGTCCACTCATAGGTGGGTTTGTTCAATAGTAAATACAACTGTACTAAGCAATCCACAGTTGGTTGAATTCATAGATGCCGTACCTCAGGCAGATATGGAGTATACACAGATAGAGAAGGACAAGTTGTAAATAAATTATTCATCAAGTTTTGACTGCCCAGAGGGCCAGTGTCCCTAGTTCTTGCATTACTCAAAGGTCAATATGCTAATTATTATTATTAAAGTGTACAGTGATATTGAAATATGATGAGCACATATCTTTAGGTAGCTTTCTCATCTATCTAATTTGGGATAGACAAAATGGGGACCTG
This sequence comes from Muntiacus reevesi, assembly GCF_963930625.1. Lineage (NCBI taxonomy): Eukaryota > Metazoa > Chordata > Mammalia > Artiodactyla > Cervidae > Muntiacus > Muntiacus reevesi. The sequence goes on from NC_089269.1 coordinate 30,660,211, forward strand.
GGAATAGATCTTGTTTCTGACCACTTACTAGCTACATGAACTTAGACTCGCAATGGAAATTACTCAGTACTCAACTTTATACCCTGTAAATTCAGTTCAGGTCAGTCATTGAGTTGTGTCAGACTGTTTAAAACCTCATGGACTGCAGTATGCCAGCCTTCCTTGTCCATCACCAACTCCCAGAACTAGGTCAGACTCATGTCCATTGAGTCGATGATGCCATCCAACTATCTCATCCTCTATTGTCCCCTTCTCCTCCTGCCCTCAATCTTTCCCAGCATGACGGTCTTTTCTAATGAGTCATTTCTTCACATTAGGTGGCCAAAGCTTATTGGAGCTTCAGCTTCAGCAATTACCCTGTAAATTAGCACTAGCCTATCTAATTTGGGTTGAGCTCAGAGAAGTATTAGTATTTGGCAACTGACAAGCTTTCAATCCTAACTCCTTTCCCTCTTCAATTGTAGCTTTGGGCCCTGAGGGAAATGAACTGGAGAAATAGAAACCTGGAAGCCTTGAGACCAATCAAAAAGTTATAGCACTATCAATAGCAATATGAGAAGAGGGCCAGTAACAAAGAGAAAAGGAAAGCTTAGAGAGTAGGAGGCAACACATTTTAGATAAATGATTACATATAGTGTTAAGGAGAAATGCATGAATGGATGATTCAAAGGCTTGGGCAAAAGAAGTTCTTTAGGGATATATCATTTCGTTACAGGCTTCCCCAGTGGTTCAATGGTAAAGAAATTGCCTGCAATGCAGGAGCCACAGGAGATGTGTGTTCAACTCCCAGTCAGGAAGATTCCCTGGAGGAGGCCTTGGAAACCTGCTCCAGTATTCTTGCCTCGAGAATCCCACGGACAAAGGAGCTTGGCAGACCACAGTCCATAGGGTTGCAAAAAGCTAGACATGACTGAAGTGACTTAGTACTCATGCACTTTGTTATGAATATTTGCCATACAAGCCACATGTGGTATTATTAATAGTGCCTCAAATATTGCATTTCTATACCCTTTTAAATCATCAGACCACTACTACTATAACTCAATTTTTTCTTTATTTTTATTCCATTACTGCCCCCGATTTTGTTCCTGCCAATCAGTCATGATTTCTCTACAACTTGAGAGAAGCATTCTAAAAGAGCTATAAAAAAAGCACTTTCATCTGGGAAGATATTATTGTAAAACCCATTTTTGAAGCTCTTTGCATCATAGTTTATTATACTGTGGGCTTTATTATGCTTGTGGGTTTGACTATGAGTAGTATCAGAGTAACCTCTGACAATAATTTTAATATTGCTGGTTATTTAAAAATCAGCATCAGAATTATTAATGGCTTTGGAAAACATTTTATTTATGTTAGCCATTATTTATGAAAGCACAGGAAATGCTTTGAAAAATATAACATATACAAGTAGCAACAAATATTACTTTATTATCTAATACAGTTAAAATTAATAAATAAATTACATTTGTGTACATGAACTGATCAGATTTCTAACCCTAGTTCACAAACAGACACTTACAGAACATAAATAAAAACAAAATTTCAACCTTGAAATTAGTTAAATTCTACCAGCAGAACTTGATTAGAAACACATAGTAATTTTTATCCAATTTTTAATATATAAAAATCAATAATTCTGTTTATAACTATACTTATTTTTGAATAAATTAAAATATTATTTTTTAATATTTTATTAGATTACAGATTATTTACAGTGTTGCTTAGTTTCAGGTGTAGAGTAAAGTGAATCAGTTATACATATAAATATGGTCACTCTCTTTTAGATTATTTTCCTATCTAGGCCATTACAGAGTATTGAGTAGAGTTGCCTATACTACATAGTGGGTCCTTATGAGCTATTTACTTTATATATAAAAATGTGTATAGGCTTCCCTGTGCTCAGCTGGTAAAGAATCCACCTGCAATGCATGATACCTGGGTTTGATCCCTGGGTTGGGAAGATCTCTCTAGAGAAGGGAACAGCTACCCACTCCAATATTCTGGCCTAGAGAATTTCATGGACAGAGAAGTCTGTCAATCCCAATCTCCCAATTCTCCCCCACCCCCACCCTTACTCCCTTTAATCATAAATTTGTTTTCTATGTCTACAACTCTGTTTCTGTTTTGTAGGTAAGTTCATTTGCATTCTTTTTTTACATTGCACATATAAATGATATCACATTAATATATCTTTCTTTCTCTGACTTACTTTGCTGAGTATGACAACCTTTAGGTCCCTCTATGTTGCTGCAAATTGCATTATTTCATTCTTTTATATGCCTGACTTTATTCTATTGCAAACTCTGTAGGAATAATCAGGGCTTCCCTGGTGGCTCAGCAGTAAAGCACCCACCTGCCAATGCAGGAAAGGTGGGTGAGATCCCTTGGGTCTGGAAGATCCCCTGGAGGAGGAAATGGCAACCTGCTCCAGTATTCTTGCCTGAAAAATCTCATGGACAAGAGGACCCTACTGGGCTACAGGCCATGGGATTGCAAAGAGTCAGACATGACTTAGTGACTAAGCAACAACAAAAATATTCCATTGTGAACGTGTATCACATGTTCTTTATCCTTTCCTCTGGACATTTAGGTTGCCTCCATGCCCTGGCTATTGTAAATAGTGCTGCAGTGAACGCTGGGGTGCGTGGAGCTTTTCTACTTATATTTTTCTCTGGATGTATGCCCAGGAGTGGGACTGCTGGATTATATGGTAGCTCTGTTTTAGTTTAGTAAGGAATCTCCATATAGATCAATGGAACACCATCAAAAGTCCAGAGATAAACACATGACCTTACGGTCACCTAAACTATGACCAAGAAGGCAAGAACACAATGGACAAAAGACAGTCTCGTCAATAACTGGTGCTGGGAAAACTGGACAGCTACACATAAACGAATGAACTGAGAGCACTCCCTAACACTATACATGAAAATAAACTCAAAATGGATTAAAGACCTAAATATAAGGCTTGATACTATAAAACTCTTAAAGGAAAAAATAGGCAGAATACTCTTTGACATAAACTGCACCAAGATCTTTTTCAATCCACCTCCAATAATAATGAAAATAAAAACAAAAATAGAACAAATGGAACCTAATTAAATAACCCTCAGAATGAGAGAAAATATTTTCAAATGCAACCAACAAGGGATTAATCTCCAAAATATACAAGCAGCTCACACAGCTCAATATCAAAAAAAAGAAAAAACAATCCATTTAAAAGAATAAGTGAAAGAACTAAATAGACACTTCTCAAAGAAGATATACAGATGGCTAAACGCACATGAAAAGATCCTCAACATCATTAACTATTAGAGTAATGCAAATCAAAATTAAGATGAAGTATCACCTCACATCAGTCAGAATGGCCATGATCAAAAAATCTATGAACAATAAATTCTGGAGATGGTGTGGAGAAAAGGCAACCCTCCTACACTGTTGGTGGGAATGTAAATTGGTTACAGCAACTATGGAAAACGATATATTATAATTGTTACTTCATTAGCCATGAAGAATTGTCAGAGTATTTGGGCTAATTTAAGACCTTATCTCCCACTTTACCATTTTTAAAACTTTTGTTGAAGTGTAGTTGATTTACAATGTTAATTTCTTCTGTATGGCAAAGTGACTCAGTTATACATATATGTATATATTCTATTTTACATCCTTCCCACTTTAAATAGGGGAAGTAACCATGGTATTGTAATCTAAAATACAGAAGAATAAGAAAAACTTGAACAAAACTTTTGAAATCTAAGGTTTAAATAAAACAGATCTTTAAAAATCATTGATAGGAATACAAGAATCATAGTGAAGATACCCAAGGTAATCCAGTCATGAGATGAATTCTTATTAGATGAAATGATAATTTATATTAAATAACAAGTAAACAAGTTTTCTATTAAATTATTTCCAATGTATAATGCAAAGAAAAACTAAAAGTGAATGAAATCTCAATGTCAAGCTATCAGATTCAAAGCTCATAAAAATTTAGTTTTAATTTGGTGATCAACATGACAGTTCTGAGCAGACACCAGCAGATGGCAGTAGACCGTTGTAAAGTCATCAGGAAGACTAAAGTACACACTGCCAATATTACATGTGTACATGGAGAATTTGATGAACAAGTGACACTTTTCTTTCTAATATACACAGATACCACATCCCTCAGTTTTGTGTCTGTACATATTATAGCTTATACTGTATCCTGTTTGTTTGGTAACAGGCCATACTGTCTTGATTTCTACAAACACATAATACTTTTCTCATATTTAGTGAGTGAGTGTTTGTTGCTCAGTTGTATCCGACTCTTTGTGACCCCATGGACTTTAACCAGCCAGACTCTTCTGTCCATATTAAGAAAGAAAATCGCTCAGTCGTGTCCGACTCTCTGCGACCCCATGGACTGTAGCCCACCAGGCTCCTCTCTCCATGGGATTTTTCAGGCAAGAGTACTGGAGTGGGTTGCCATTTCCTTCTCCAGGGGATCTTCCCGACACAGGGATCCAACTGGGGTCTCCTGCATTGTAGGCAGACGCTTTACCATCTGAGCCACCAGGGAAAGCCTTCTGTCCATATTAGATGACAACAAATACTCGAAACTCAATTTCAGTAAAATCCAATCATAATCAACACATTTAGGGATGGTTCAATATGAGTAAAATGAATATTAATTTTAAGAGTATATAATTCATTTGGTTGGGAAAAAAATTAAAGGAGGCAGCATTTTATAGTGGGCACTGTATTGACCAGGCATTAAAGGTAGGAGTTTTAGAAATGTTTTCTCCACTTACAATTGTGCAATTGTGAGCCAGTCACTGAGTATTTCTGTGCATCAATTTCCTCATCTGTACAAGTGTAATCACAACATTTTCTCAACACGGGTCAAGTTAAATAATCATAAAATCAAACCATATGCATAAAAGTAACTGTGAAACAGTATACAAATATAAGATTATTTTCCTCAAAATGGAAGCGAAGGAAAAGATGTTTTAAGAAGTTGTACAAAGACATAAAGTGCTCTAGTAAATTAAAGTGAAGCCTGAGGAGAAAAGTCGCTATATTTCAGTGTTTTAGAACTGTTTGTGAATATAAGTAAATATAATTTGACTTAAATAAAGAAGTGTGCCTTTCCATTGCTCCTCTCAGAGGAGCAGTTATGAACACTGGTGCTGAAGTCAGACTACTCTGGATTATAACTCACTTTTCATCTGTGTGACCTTGGGTACATCACTTAAATCTCTGTGCCTCAGTTTGTTCATCTCTATAATGGGGATAATAGCTGTCAGTACCTCAGCTTGAACAAATCCATGTCCACTCCCTCATCTGTAAAATGGAAGTAACAGTAACCTCTACTCATTTATTGTGAGCTTTCAACGAGAGAATGTTTATAAAAACTGTGGTATGTGTATTAGTTGCCCAGTTGTGTCCAACTCTTTGCGACCCCATGGACTGTAGCCCTCTAGGCTCCGCTGTCCATGGGATTCTCCAGGCAAGAATACTGCAGAGGGTGACCATTCTCTTCTCCAGGGGATCCTCCCAACCCAGGTTTCAAACCAGAGTCTCCTGCATTGCAGGCAGATTCTTTACCATCTGAACCACCAGGTAAGCCCATAATAATGTGGTAACTTTTCCTTTGATTGATATTTCAACTTGATTTTTTATTAGTTTCTCTCTCTTGTCTTATAATGATGAATATATATCTGGGTATATCTACATCTGTGTAGAACTAGAAGATTCCAGGATACCAAACCCAAGAAGAGCCTTTAACAGCAGTAACAATTCAGTTTAGGATGGCAAACAGGGGATGAATCATACAGGAAACACAGAAATTCCCTTGGTGTTTTCTCCATTCCACAGACAGCAAGGGATTGTCCTATTAACCTTCTACCATAAGATGTCAAAAATCATCATAAGGCACTCAAAATTCTATTATATTCCTAATATCCGGTCTATAAAGTGTGAATGCTGGTATGTTTTTCTTAAATATTTATGGGTTTTTTTGGTCATCTTTCACTGTCTCATTCAATTTATATTTAGAAATAGCTTTTCAAGTTTCAGGTGTTTTTGAGGCTATGGGAGAGGGTAAGTTTATCTGGTGTATTTGAAAGTAAATAAGCCGTAACTGAAAACCTTTCAGCAACTCAATTAAACTTTCAGTGGTGTGGAAGCAGTGGGAAAGAGAAGAGTTTTTATTCAACACTAAGCAAGTATTCAAAAGCTATGCATGTGGTGGTAAGTTGGGGATATATATTTTGTATATATTTTCTTATTTTGAATTAATGTATGATCTAAATGCATACATACATATATATACATATATATGCATGTATGTATACATGTATACATCTATATACATGTGTGTATGTATATACATATATGTGTATATGTGTACCTATATACATATATGTATATATGTATGTATATATAGAGAGAAAAGAGAGAGGGCTTGTATGTATGTATATAGATGTATACATGTGTGCATATAGATGTATACATGTATATACACGTATGTATGTATATGTGTGTGTATATATATATATATATATATAGAGAGAGAGAGAGAGAGAGAGAAGAGAGAGGGTAAGGGCTTCCCGGGTGGCACCTGCCAATGCAGGAGATGTGAGTTCGATCCCTGGGTAGGGAAGATCCTCTGGAATAGGAATTGGCAACTCACTCCAGTACTGTTGCCTAGAAAACTACATGGACAGGTGAGCCTGGAGGGCTACAGTTTACGGGGTCACAAAGAGACAGAGATGACTGGGCAATTGAGCACTCATGCATATATATATTAATTATTTTAATTAATGTACAAATGTGTATTTTCAAACAGATTAATATCTTAGTCTGTTTTAGGTCTGTAGAATTGCTTTTGTTACAAGGAATAAATATGCTTGACTCTGAGTTACCCGGCAAGACCATGGGGCATACTAAGGCAAAATAAACATGCAGGAGAGTACTATGGGCATAGCACGACAAATTTGCCTTTGCCAAGTTCGGATTAAAGAGTCTGTCCCTACCAGTCAAACTGGGTTCATTCAGACCACTAATCCACTCACAGAATGCTATCTTAAGAAATCTGTTCAACTTAAAATTTCCTAAAGATGAGAAACAATCATTATTAAGCCTATAACTTGAAATGAAATTCTGTCTACTAAAACTTCAAGTTATAAATAAATTTGTGCAATAACAAATTATTGAGTTGACCCAAAGTCTGTTCGGATTTTCTGTTAACACCTTATGGAAAAACCCAACAGACAAACCCAATATTAAACATTGGGGCTATGAAATCACCTTTCCCTTTCTCCTTATTGGAAATACTGCTATCAATACTTCCTATGGTGAAAGCCCTTGCTATGAATGAAGCAAGCTATGACCAACCTAGACAGCATATTAAAAAGCAGACGCATTACTTTGCCAACAAAGGTTCATCTAGTCAAAGCTATGGTTTTTCCAGTGGTCATGTATGGATATGAGAGTTGGACTATAAAGAAAGCTGAGCACAGAAGAATTGATGCTTTTGAACTGTTGTGTTGGAGAAGAGTCTTGAGAGTTTCTTGGACTGCAAGTAGATCCAGCCAATCCATCCTCAAGGAAATCAGTCCTGTTATCCACTGGAAGAACTGATGCTGAAGCTGAAACCCCAATACTTTGGCCACCTGATGCGAAGAGCTGACTCGTTTGAAAAGGCCCTCATGCTGAGAAAGATTGAAGGTGGGAAGAGAAGGGGATGACAGAGGATGAGACAGTTGGATGGCATCACTGACTCGATGGACATGAGTTTGAGTAAACTCCAGGAGTTGGTGATGAACAGGGAGGCCTGGTGTGCTGCCATCCGTGGGGTCGCAAAGAGTCGGACATAACTGAGCAACTGAACTGAACTGAGCTGATGAATGAAGAAATTCGCTGGTGACTCCTGTGTTCAATCCTTGTTTTCTGTACATACTCTCTCCCACAACTCTTTCTTCTTGGGAGTTAGCTGAATTCCCAGAGATACATTCTGATCTGCTCTTATGGGCAGTAACAATCACTTCCACCCAGCAAGGTGTGCAATTGTTCTCCCCTTCTAAGAAATGAGCAGGCAACTGTGGAGGTCAGGACTCAGGAGTTCATTCTGGAGCCACAACTAAGCCTCAGCCTGTCTGCCAGATATCAAATGATCTCTATTTGCCTGGATTCTTAATCTCTTAATATCTCTCAACAGATTCTGAATTCAAACAAAGACAAAATATCATTTATAAAGCTCCATCAAATACCATCAGTGAAAAAACCAGCATATGTTGTTTAAGGATACATGAATATGCAGTAGACGTATAAATATGTGCTTGAGAATAATACATAAGATGGTTGGATGGCATCACCAACTCAATGGACATGAGTTTGAGCAAGCTCCAGGAGCTGGTGATGGACAGGGAGGCCTGGCATGCTGCAGTCCATGGAGTCACAAAGAGTTGGACATGACTGAGCGGCTGAACTGAACTGAATCCAGAGTAATGTACTCCAGCCTCGGGCATCACCAAGACCTTATTTCTGCTCTTAATATTCCACTTCTTGAGCTGGGCATGAGACACACACGTATTTGTTAAATTATTCTTGAAAACACGTCTGAAGTTTTATCTTAGCTGAGCACTCTCATTTTATTCTCTTCCCTCTGCTGTTGGCAGTTCTCTGTCAATCTGAGATGAAAGGAGGGTTTATATCCAGCAAGTTTTGGCAAAGAACAGAACAGTTTCTTTTTTGATGTACACAGTGAAAAATGGATTTTCTGTTGTTCACTGCCATGAAATTTTACCCATTAAAAGAGGCATAAGACTGTTACTGTGCAGGCTTTTAATAACTGATATTGGGAATTTGTGAACTATCTAAAAGCTAGTTTCTTGCTTCTCCTCTTAAGCTAAAAAACATATCAAAATATCATACATAGTCAATGTCATCATTGTTTCAATGAGTTTGGAAAGTGTTCTCAGTCATGTATCAGTGCTTACGTGGTCCCTGAAAAAGATTAATCTTTTTAAATCATTCCCATAGAACAGATTCAAACAGCAGCCAAATATAATACGCTAATTATGGCTAGGATTCAAGTGTCATTCCTTATTAAATCAATGTTCTAAAAACTCTATCCTAAGTTTCCCAATTAGCAGACATGAACAATTAACATCTAATTAGTCATCCATCATCCTTGCTAAAAACATTTTAAAAGGAAAATTAAAGAGATTTCTCTGATAAAAATTTCACTGCAAGTGTGAGATAGTGTCCTTTTCCCCTTACATATTCATCGTTCACTATCTTGTAACCTACTTGCTAAGATGATTACTTTAAACATGAAACCTATTAATTTTCATATTTGAAGAATATTTAAGAGTTCCATCACTTTATGGCTCCAAATGACTTTATTGACAACTAGCCCAACTGACTGACTTCACAGAGGAAGAGTTTGAGACAAATGGAGCTTTAACTTATTGCCGGAGCTACAGTTGCATAATGGGAAGGTGAGTATTTTATGGCCAGATCTCAAAGCCATGTTTCATCTACGATGTTTCTTTCTTTTATAGTATGTAATAACATTTTATTTTTAACCTACTTCATAAGACCACTAAGTCCCTTTTTTATGTGAATATAACTACTAAGAGCTTATGCCCATCTGGTTATAGCAAAAATCTGAAGCATTTAGTATATATAAGTTAGGGAGCTAGAGTCAGAGTTGTTCAGTCACCCAGTCCTGTCTGACTCTCTGGGACCCCGTGGACTGCAGCACACCAGGCCTCTCGGTCCCTCACCTTCTTCTGAAATTTGCCCAAGTTCATGTCCACTGCACTGGTGATGCCATCCACCCATCTCATCTCATCCTCTGACACCCTCTTCTCCTCCTGCCCTCAAATCTTCCCCAGCATCAGGGACTTTTCCGATGAGTCAGTTGTACCTGGGCTTAAATTCCAGTTTTAGCTCTTGTTAGCTGTGTAACTTTAGATTAGTCGCTTAAAGTTTCTGTGTCTCTCCTTTCTCATTCATGAAATGAAGATAATGATGCTGCTGCTAATGACAGTGGCAACAGTATTTACCCCCAAACTTGGTTTCAGGATGAAATCCATTATTACTCTAAAATGCTTACATGAGTTGATGGAAATGTAAGTATAAAACATTATTTTTTTTCCATATATACCATATCTTGAACTTTCTCATAGTTCTCCCAATTCACTTTCTAGAAAACGAGTATACTGATCTATAACAAACTGAGGCCACTGCTCACACAACACAGTTCCTGGACTTTGTATGTTTCCATCATGTCTAACACCCCAACAGATAAGACATCACCAGGAGAAGTGGAACATGCAATAAAGAATGGAAAGAGAAAAATCCAATAATTAAGTCATTCCCAAACAGAAGTCTTTTTCATACTCATTTAGATTTATAGGTAGCTTGGTCCTGGCAGACAACTTTGGCACATACATGGTTTCAATAGCAGCAACTTGACTAGAAGACATTATTAAAATGAATAGACACGTGCACCCCAATGTTCATCACAGCACTGTTTATAATAGCCACATGGAAGCAACCTAGATGCCCATAAGCAGACGAATGGATAAGAAAGCTGTGGTACATATGCACAATGGAATATTACTCAGCCATTAAAAAGAATTCATTTGAATCAGTTCTAATGAGATGGATGAAACTGGAGCCCATTATACAGAGTGAAGTAAGCCAGAAAGATAAAGACCATTACAGTATACTAACACATATATATGGAATTTAGAAAGATGGTAACAATAACCCTATATGCAAGACAGAAAAAGAGACACAGATGTATAAAACAGACTTTTGGACTCTGTGAGAGAAGGCGAGGATGGGATGATCTGAGACAATAGCATCGAAACATGTATATTATCAAGTGTGAAACAGATCGCCAGGCCAGGTTGGATGCATGAGACAAGTGCTCGGGGTTGGTGCCCTGGGATGACCCAGAAGGATGGGATGGAGAGGGAGGTGGGAGGGGGGGATCGGGATGGGGAACACATGTAAATCCATGGCTGAGTCATGTCAATGTATGGCAAAAACCACTACAATATTGTAAAGTAATTAGCCTCCAACTAATAAAAATAATTGGGAAGAAAAAAAATAAATAAATAAAATGGAAAGTTACAATATTTAACCTAGCTAGGACCTAAAATAAAACCATGCTAGATATCAAGAACTTTACTAATACCAACTGCCTAGATTTGAAGGATCACAGAAGAAAAGCAGTTTGGGTTTTGTTCTTTTCCATTGACCCATGACATGACCTACCCTGGTGCAAAGAGATTTCTACTAAGCTTCCTAGTTTCCATTGGTTCTAGACATTCATGGGGTCTGGAGAGAGAATGTATACATGAAAACTTTATCAGTATATAAACATATTGATGCCAATGCCCTCCTCTGCTTTCTCCCCATTGTGTATTACAAATTCCAATAATTATCTTCTCCTCAATAATAATCGCACTTTTAAGAATATTCATTGCAATCATAATCCACATAGCAAATCTACATATATTTAAAACTAGAAATTTCTTCAAGTAGTAAATATACCTTCAAGAAACAAATACATTTTGAAACAACTACATTTCATGATAGGTGTTGAGAATTAGGGAAGAAGATACAATTTATATCCTCTTGGAGCTATAGTCTAATGACAGATAAAGATAAATAAACATACGGTTTTTAAAATGTGATGAGAGCTCTAGCAGGAAGTCTGTCTTACTCTGCTTCACAGAATCTATATATTATCCATTATTTACACTTTTTTTCTGCACCTGAAACTTTCCCTTCTTTTCAGGATCACTCCCTTGGGTTTTAAACATGTTTAAGTCTCTTCATATTAAAACACATCTTTTCATCCCACTTCTGCTTTGTAATCAAATTTCTAAGATTTCTCTCTCTCTAATCTTGAAATCTTTATATGCTATTCATTCATGACTTCATCTCATCACTCTCCACCAAAATAAATGTCACTACCTTCATAAAAATCCCTAGTCACTAAATCCAGTGAATACTTTTCATTTTATATCTTTCTTGACCTCTGAGCAATACTCAATAATGAACATTTTCTCTCAAAAGGTACTATTTTCTTTGCTTCTAGGTAAGTATTATCTTTTTCTTACACTCTGATTGCTCTTTCACAATACTTTTTGCAGGTAAGCATTCCCTACCAAGACATTAAGTACATACTTGATATTTTTCAAAGTCAAGTATAGGCACTATTGTTCAACAGATATTTGAATTATTATTCAACACTTTGACTTATTATTCAAAGCCAAGTATAAGCACTACTATTCAATGGATATTTCCTGATGCTGGGAAAGACTGAGGGCGGGAGGAGAGGGGGACAACAGAGGATGAGATGGTTGGATGGCATCACCAACCTGATGGACATGAGTTTGAGTAAGCTCCTGGAGTGGTGATGGACAGGGAAGCCTGGTGTGCTGCAGTCCATGGGGGTCGCAAAGAGTCGAAAACGACTGAGTGACTGAACTCACTGACTGATTCAATAGAAGTATAATAGAGTCACAAATGGCACATATATTGTTTTAAACATTCTAATAGACAAAAAAATGTAAAGAGAAACTTATGAGGTTAATTTGAATGACTCAATATGTCCAAAATATTATCACCTCAGCATGCAATCAATATAAACAATTATCAATGAGATAGTCTGAATAATTTGTTTCCTACTAAGGTTTAGAAATCTGGTATAATTTCAGGTTCATACGAACCATATGTCACATGCTGAATAGCCCCCATGCAGTTAGCAATTCCTATATCAACTGGTACGGCTCTAGTCTTTACAGAACTACATGATATATCATACATCTCCCTGGCTTTAATTAAGTATTCAAAACCAAGACTTCACAATGTCTGCTTGTAACCTAACTCTCAGCTGAGTCATCTATATTTTACTGTATATTTGACATCTCTCCTATGGTGTCTCAAATTCCCCTTAAATTCAACGTGCCTACATTTAAAAGCACAATCCTCCCCTCTCAACTTGAACTTGTTCTAATTTCACTTATCTCCAATTAGTACTACTAACTATATAGTTTTATAAGGTAAAAACCTTTTGCTAATTTCCTTGTATATCTATGATGATGATGATGATATTATTGTCACATCTATATTCAATTTAATAGGAAGCCTTGATAATTTTATCTCCTTTGAGAAGCAACCTCATCACATCTTTCTTCTACCCTTAATTTGTTAGTCCAAATTAACATTATCTCTAGGATAATGACTATGGACAAGATCTGGTTCCCTGTTATACGTTTACTTGATTCTGTGTTCCTTTTTATGCAGCACTAATCACAATTTAAAATTAAAATTTGTTTGCTTATCTTGTCAATTTACTGATGAATTGCTAAATTGTAAAGTTAATGAGCAAGAAGTATGGTTGTTTTGCTCATGACTGTATCCCATAATACTTAATAGATCCTCTGTGTATCAAAGACACTTCATAAATACTTGTTAGATAAAAAGCACCTAACCTAGTATTAGAGGGTCAGAAAAAGTCAGAATGTGTTGTGTTCTTTTCTGGGATGTATTTATCATGAATCAATTTGTTTTTGTACATCCTAGAAATACTTGTGCTTATATTGCATAGTAATGATTTACATTGCTTTAGTGTATATTTTATGTCAGGATAACGATTTTACCTCTGTTGTTTTACTTAATCCTGCAATGACCCTGTGAAATAGATAATATTTATCCACAAATAAAAAAAAAGCACATAACGTTCAAAGAGGTCACAGAGCTGAATTAGTTCACATACTAACTAAAGTACAATTTAGTTAGTATAAACAACATACAGTTGTACTCATTTCACATGCTAGCAAGGTTGTGCTCAAAATCCTTCAACCTAGGCTTCAGCAGTACATGAACCAAGAGTTTTCAGTTGTACAAGCTGGGTTTTGAGAGGCAGAGGCACCAGAGATCAAATTGCAAACATTCATTGGAATATGAAGTTCCAGAAAAACATCTACTTCTGCTCATTGACTAGGATAAAGCCTTTGACTATGTCGATCATAACAAAGTATGGAAAATTCTTCAAAAGATGGGAATACCAGACCACCTGACTTGCCTCCTGAGTACCTGTTTGCAGGTCAAGAAGCAACAATTAGAATTGGACATAGAACAACGGACTGGTTCAAAATTTGGGAAGGAGTATGTCGAGGCTATATATTGTCACTTTGCTTATTTAAACTTCTATGCAGAGTACATGATGTGAAATGCCAGGCTGGATGAGTCACAAGCTGGAATCAAAATTGCTGGGAGAAATATAAACAAGCTCAGATATGCAGATGATATCACTCTAATGACAGAAAGTGAAGAGGAACTATAGAGCCTCTTAATGAGGATCAAAGAGGAGAGTGAAAAAGCTGGTTTGGAACTCAACATAAAAAAAACTAAGGTCATGATACCCAGTCCCATTACTTTTTGGCAAAAAGAAGAGGAAAAAGTGGAAGTAGTGACAGATTTCATTTTCTTGGGTTCCAAAATCACTGCAGATAGTGACAATTGTAAAATTAAATGATACTTGCTCCTTGGAAGGAAAGCTATGACAAACCTAGACTGTATAAAAAAGTAGAGACATCACTTTGCTGACAAAGATCCATATAGTCAAAGATATGGTTTTTCCAGTAGTCATGTACAGATGTGACAATTTGTCCATAAATAAGGCTGAGCACCAAAGAATTGATGCTTTTAATTATGGTGCTGGAGAAGACTCTTCAGAGTCCCCTGGACTGCAAGGAGATCAAACCAGTTAATCTTAAAGCAAAACACTGAATTTTCATTGGAAGGGCTGTGCTGAAATTGAAGCTCCACCTGATGTGAAGAAGCGACTCATTGGAATAGACCTTGATGCTGGGAAACACTGAAGCCAAGAGGAGAAGCCAGCAGCAGAGCATTAGATGGTTATATGGCATCACCAACTCAATCGCAATGAATCTGAGCAAACCACGGAAGATAGTGGAGGATGAAGGAATCAGGCAGCTGCAGTTCCTGGGGCCACAAAGAGTCAGACATGACTTGATGATTCAACAACAACAACTAAATAAGTAGGGGAACCCTTAATTGATTTTGGCAATTAGATTTCAGAAATCTAAGAGTTTTGGCCACTAACCTATCTTGCCTCATAGCATATTATTACTTAAACAGTTTCAAACTGAAGTTTCCACAAGAAAGAAAATGACTAAATATTGTATGCTATATCCATGCATGAAAGAAAAGCAGTGATGCTTTTAAAAAGAAAAATAGATAGAAATATTAGATCTACAGAAAGATTGCAAGGACATGTGGCTAATTAAAAAAAAAAGCAAATTGCACTAAAATTTAAGTGTTCCAATAAAATTTTGAACCCCATTATCACTTTTCCCCAGTGTTACTCCCAGAAATATGTTTCCTTGCCAAAAAAAAAGACAATTTGTAGACTTAAGACTTAGTAACTAATGCTGCTAATCAGTTGATATAAAAGCAAGTGATTACTCTGGATTATTCAGTTGACTCCAATGTAATTACATAACTCTTAAAAGCAGACCTTCCTCCTGGCTGAGAACAGAAGGGAAGTTAGATATTTGAAGCGTGAGAAAAGTTCTGCATACCATTGCTGCTGTGAAGTTAGAGGGGTCTAAGGACATGGGTAGTCTCCCAGTAGCTGAGGACAGCCCTTGGCCAATAGTCAATAAGAACACAAGAATCCTAGATCTACAGCTTCAAGGAAATGGATTGTGTAAACAATCTAAGTGAGCTCAGGAGTAAATTCTTCCTCCAAGATTCCATGTGAGAACTAAGTCTAGACAGTATCTTGATTCCAGCCTGTGAGACCCAAAAAATAGAACCCAGTCAAGCTATGCCAGATTTTAGATCTATGTAAGCATAAACTAATAAATTTATATTGTTATAAGTCATTACATTCGCAATAAGTTGTTTTGAAGCAATTGAAAATTAATGTAACATGCAATATGATCCTATATTTTTCAGAAAGCAACTCCAGCTGTAGGTGCATGTAAACACTTATGTGTGTGTCGCTTCAGTTGTGTCCAATTCTGTGTGACCCTGTGGACAGCAGCCCATCAGGTTCCTCTGTCCATGGGATTCTCCAGGCAAGATTACTGGAGTGGGTTGCCATGCCCTCCTCCAGGGGATCTTCCCAACCCAGGGGATCAGATCATTTAATCCCACAGGCAGGCAGGTTATTTACCACTGAGCGCCCCCTGGGAAGCCCCATAAAGATTTATAAGTGCACAGAAATAGATCTAGAAAAGTAAAAAACATTATTGAAAAAATATTAACTCTAGAGAATCTTGATGTTTCAGCAGCATACAAACAGTAGTTTTCATGTTTAATTCTACAGACATTTATTGATTTACTCCTTTACTGGCATAATGTATTTGTTTATTCTTTATAAATAACAGAAGATAATGCTTTAAATTTATGGTGACTCCATTGAGTTGAAAATTAATCAGGATATTTCACTTTCAAATTGTTATTCTAAAATCAATCAAGATGCACAATATCATCAGTCAGTACCCAGATACTAAACAAATCAAACTGCAAGAATTACCAAGGCAATCATGGGTTCCAAGTAGCTGAATGATAAACAATTACAGAAGTCTATTCCAGTAGCTCTTTCTCAATACTTTCTCTGGTGGTTAAAAAAATACTCCTGACCCTAAGAACCCTGTGATGTTTGCAAACTATCTGGACACTTATGAAACAAAATAAGTGCAAAATCTTTAATCCTCTCCTTCATGTACAGATGAAAACTACACTGACAAGATTGCTGAAAATTTGACCTATATATCAGTGAGAGTACCCATGATTATAGAAGCAAAGCAATTCCTATACTAAGAACCAGCCAACCCTAAAATCCCCTTTTTTCTTCCCTCTCTCCCCCATTTTCCTACTTTCTCTCCCCGCCTTCTCCCTCTTTATCTTCCCTTCTGTTTTTGATGAGTCATTTTCCTAATCATTTGAGTAAACGCAAAAATTCATCACATTTTGTAGAATTTGAACAAGTAAAATATACCTTTCTGGTGTGAGCATGACATAAACAGAATCCTATAATGTGGAATTTACGAAAGTTAGATTTTTCACAGCTAGTCATTTTCTCCAAGCATTCTAACATTTCAACTTCAACATCAAATATCCACTACTTTGCAGTCAAAATCAGCTAACTGCAATTTGAGACATTTTCTATAATTTAGCTTACTCTTTTTTTTTTTTAGAAACTCTCATGAGCAGGAAATGCAAAACTTAGAAAAAATTGGACCTGCAGCAATTTGATAATTACATTTTTTTCAGCACCAAATGCAGATCTATGCTCTTCAGTTAAAATATAATGGGTGTTTAGAAGTCAAGGAGTCCACAGAGACACCACAAGCACTAAATATATTATCCTTTAAAACTAATTCTGTCATTTATGATTTATAGCCAACTCCTTAAGTAAAGATACAGATTTTCAAATTATCCCATTGAGAGCGATAGAAGAGGAGAAAAGAAAAGGCTAGACTCACATCTGTTTCTGCAGCCAGGGAGTTGCAATAATAACCAACTTTCACAGTGGCTTGCTAAAGAAGCTATTTTCATCTGTGTTTCCTAAAAGCACCTCTTTTGGAGAAAATCCACATATCATTTTATTTTACTGGATGCTGGAATGAAAAATAGATGCCCACTGTCAAGCAGCTATATTGATTACGAGTGAAAATGTGATCATTTTGCATTGACTTGCCCCAAAGCGCTGCGTTCAGTCAAAGCAGCAGAAGGAAATTAATGCCTTCATACCATGCCTAAGAAAAATATGAGATGTCGTTCACTGTGCCCTCTAGACAAAGCAGTATATGCAACAGCTGAAATGTAATAGCTTTCTGAACATGAACTTGAGACTTTTATTAAAATCATTATTTAATGCGCAAAAAATAATGAACCCGCTGCCATGGCATTTAAAGCAGCCATTTACAGTCATTACCTTTTCGATCACAAGGTTTATTTGTTAAAAAACCATTATTGCTCAAATTAAAATTCTGCCTACCCTTGTTTTGTTTTGTTTTGTTTTTATCCTCTTTCATCTTTTTAAAAATTATTTTTTAAAATTTTAATTTGAGGATAATTACTTTACAATATTGTGATGGTTTCTGCCACACATCCACATGAATTGATCATAGGTATATATACATGTTCCCTTCCCCCTGAACCTCTCTCCCACCTCCCTCCCCATCCCATCCCTCCAGGTTTTCACAGAACACTTACTTCTGGTTCCCTATGTCATAGAGCAAACTCCCACTGGTCATCTATTTCACATATGGTAATGTATATATTTCAGAGCTGTTTTCCCAAATCATCCCACCCTCTCCTTTCCCTATAGTGTCCACAAGTCTGCTCTTTATGTCTGTGTCTCCTTTGTTGCCCTATAAGTAGGACTATCAGTACTGTCTTTCCAGATTCCATAACTATGAATTGGTCATGATAGGAATTGCTATTTTTTTATGTTTCATTTGACTTTTATTTTACTCAAATGACTAATGACATTCTTAGCCTCTGTAGGACCCTTATAGTGAGCCCAGCACAGATCTTTAAGTATATGTAGATATATATATATAGATCTTCTTGGCTTGCATATTGATTTTATTATCTCACTAGTAGCTAATATAACATAGGCTTTAACTTAAAATAATGCAAAGGAATTGTATTATTAATTTTAAAAACTACAAGTTCTAAATCTCAAAAATCACCCATAATAGGTGAACATTTAGGAAAAAAAGAGACATTATGCCTTCTGGGCAATTTGGTTTTTTTTAAAAAATGTATCTGGCTTATCAATACTATTCTCTACAGAAGTATATGTTCTATTTCTTAAAGCAGAATTCAACATTCAATTCAAAATTTTTGCAGCAGAAATTCAACTTGGAAAACCAATTGACGTAAAATTGGAAATTATTTTTTTTTAACTCTGATATGTTTTACATTACATAAATTAAATGTGATTTTAATCATCCACATGTATATGATGACATCAAAACAGACATATGTATATCAGAGTAGTGAACCACACTCTTGAATATAAAAAAGATGCTGAACTGAACAAGGACCTCACATTAGCAAACAAATGGATAACTTTCAGGGTGTCAAAAATACCGTGCTCATCTATACAGCAACAAATGCTTATTCTTGTTGAACTATGGAGAGTTTTTCACAGTCGTTGCTTAGATTTCCCAGGTGTACTATGGACGATAAAGTCACAATTTCCAGTTCCCTAAATCCAGTTCTTCCTCTTACTAGTTATATGACTTTGAAAAATTTCATCAATTTATTTATCAAGTGTTGGAATCTATTTTCAAGATACAGTGTGGAAACAAAACAGTTGCCAACCCTCACAGTTCCATGGACTTTGTATTTTCCATTACTTATGCCCTGCATGTGATTGACTCTCCACCCTCCCCAGGCATTAATATTTTGTAAAAGGTCACCTTCTCCATGAGATTCTCCCTGACACCCTATTAAATGTGTTTTGTTTTCCTTTAATTTCCACTGCTACACCTCCACTCTTGAACATTTCCTCTCTTTCATTCCTAATCAAAATGCTTAACACCACTGGCCAGATTCACACCTTGCCTGTCACGGTACTCCCTAGAGAATCCCCTTAGGTGTCAATCTAAAACGCATTTGGACACCACAGGGCTTCCTAGGAACCCATCTATATAGAAGGATAAGAACCATAGCTGGCCCACAGAGAAGACTCAAAAGCTCTTTTCTGTTTGAGTCCTTGAAGAAGTCCCTGGACCACTCCGTGGATGCTCAGGTACAAGCAGATGGGGTGTAAGGGCTCCCCTGACTGACAGCCTCACACTGCACAGAAGCCAGTATTTCTTTTAACGACTCTAGGACTATGGACTTAGGGCTCCCACACGGTACATTACAAGAGCCATTACACTTAGGAGAGCCCAAAACATGGCCTGGCCTCTCCATGAAATAGTCAATGCCCCTTTATATTCCCTTTCAGTCCAGACGCAACTGGACTCATGAGGCAGTACATAATCAGTGTACGCGATATTACCTTCTACATAGGTAATATTGCTGAATTATATAGTTGACAATCTATGGTTCTCAGGTTTCCAGGGCAACAAAATCAGTGTGAATCAAAGGTCAGATTTTCCCATAGCAGAGAAAGAAGGCTTTGCCAGATGTCTGCCTGCAACAATTTTTCCTAATGCCTTTCTTGATAGACTGTAAATATCCCAAAAGCAGGAGCGTTGGCATATTTGTTCATGCTGAATGCTGATTAACTAGTCTCTCAAATGATACCTGAGACAGAAGGTGAACTGTCATAAAAATGAGTGTCTCAGTTTTATTTTCTAAAAAATGAGGATAACAATCCCTATCTAATAGAGTTACTGTAAGGACAAAATGAGACAAAACTTATGAAACACTTAACATAGGACTTGGCATATTGTGAATGCTCTGTAAATGCTAAGTGGTATTATTTTTATTATTTTTCCAGTAATCTATAGGCATTCAAATAGATAAAAATTTAAAAATAACAAACAGATAAACCAAACCAAAAATAAGCAAATAAGATCAAATACATTAGTTGCTACTCTTGAGTCATGCTGAAAATTCTCATATGTGATACTAAACTTTCGTTGGGGCTAATTTAAACAAGATAATATGATCTCCTTTTGAAATAATAACATAACTTCCTCATTAACTACATCATTTTTGGATAGTTTATTTTTTTTAAAGATTAGCTTAACATCTTTCAAAGTACTTTTTCTTTGATGGATATTTTCTTCTCACCTATGTTGGCTAATTTATCTTCTCAAAGATATTCATGAGTCATTTAGTCTTTAAATGTGAGTCAGGAGAATCTTCTTAAAACATAACTGATCACAAAGGTGGCCTAAGGAAGTGGGAGTATGAAGGAAGATGGTTCAGAATCATAGGATTCTGTGAACCCTAGGACCGCCTATAAATATTCAGCTTGTGTTCACTGCACACGCCAGTCAATAAATGTTCTTCTTAATTCCTTGCAGTTAGAGGTAACATTATTATTATATATAGGATGAAGACATTTTTAACATCTTTTAAAACTTCAGTCACATATTATGATTTGCTATTTGTTCAGTATTTGATAAACTATTGTCTATAAAGTCATTAGTGACATCCACATCTTCAAATTTATAGGCTTAGAATTTTTTAAGAAAAAAAGAAAAAGAATTTTTATTATGATCAATAACACAAATGGGAACTAGTTCTAGTCCACTCCCACAGTGGCGTGTCTACAACCCCTAGGGTTATGCAGATTTCCCTCTTCCTTCCAACAGTGACCTCTGCCTTGGGACAGCCCACTAACCCACAAAGTCTAGCAAGCAAACCTCCCTGGCTGGGCTAAGTTGGTGAAGACCTTTAGGTCCGTAGGAAGACCTGTGTGGTTCATGTATGCCTGGCTTTTCTTTTGAGTCCCCCAAAGCAGAACGGAGATGAATAATGCAGTGGACCCTAGAATGCCAAAAACATGGGAAATTTTATCCTTTCTACATTTTTGTTTCTGTAGTTTCCATTCCTAATTTTACTTCTTTGAGTTTTATTTTTCTCATTAAATTTACCAGATGATCATCTTTTCTGTATGTATATGTTTATTTGTGGGTGTCAACCATACTGTACGTCTTGTGTATCACTCATAACATGTGCGTCATGCAGACAATGGTACAGATAGTACACAGACTATGGTATATATAGTTTTGTTTTTATTCCCCACACAATTTTATACACAGTGGATTCATTATCTGAGATGACCACATATAACTAAAATAGGTTATTGCTTCTTTCATATACAAATAAAAATTGAGTTTTAATTTTTCATTATTTGGGTTATGCTGCTGCTGCTGCTAAGTCGCTTTAGTCGTGTCCGACTCTGTGTGACCCCATAGACGGCAGCCCACCAGGCTCCCCCGTTCCTGGGATTCTCCAGGCAAGAGCACTGGAGTGGGTTGCCATTTCCTTCTCCAATGCACGAAAGTGAAAAGTGAAACTGAAGTCGCTCAGTTGTGTCCGACTTGTAGCGACCCCATGGACTGCAGCCTACCAGGATCCTCCTTCCATGAGATTTTCCAGGCAAGAGTACTGGAGTGGGGTGCCATTGCCTTCTCCATATCTGGGTTATAGTTTGGCTCAAAATATTAGTGTTCAGCTCAACATACACTTACTTCTCTTATTTAGTGTTGAAGAGGTTGGTTCACAAAATCTTGATTTTTGTTTCGTAATCATTCTTTCATTTTTGTTCAGTGATGACAATTATTGGAAATAACAATTGCTGTTTCTCCCTAGTACTGTATTCATTAATTTGTCCTCCTACACAATGGACCTTTTCAACTCACTACTCATAGTTTGCCTCAGCTCATTAAGATTTCTTCTATCATGTATAATCCTTGTGTATATCCATGCTTATATTCCTTGTATTCTGGTCAACTAAAGTAACAAAATTAATGTTTGGATTTGTCTTCTCTGTTTCCTGTATTATCTTCTCCTTGTGCATATTTTGCATTTTAGTTTTCTTTACTTCCCCTCTTCCTCTATAGAAGAGCTTCTTAAGTATATCTTCTAAACTCCTTCCTACAGTTTAGTTCCATTTCGTACTGCTTCTGATACTGGCATTAATGCTGTAATTATTGTTTACACTGTATAATCTTTGGTGATGATTGCTGGTGGTTTAATTGCAAAGTTGTGTCTAACTCTTGCAATCCTCTGGACTATAGTCCACCAAGCTCCTCTGTCCATGGGATTTACCAAACAAGAATACTGGATTGGGCTGGCGTTAATTTCTCCAGAGGATCTCTTTGACCCAGGGATCAAACCCGCATCACCTGCATTGCAGGAGGATTCTTTACAGCTAAGCCACCAGGGAAGCCTGTATAATCTTTACTGCCACCTAACTCATTGACATGTTGGGCTGGATGAAGTACAAGCTGGAATCAAGATTGCTGGAAGAAATATCAATAACCTCAGATATGAATCCACCCTTATGGCAGAAAGTGAAGAGCTAAAGGGCCTCTTAATGAAAATGAAAGAGGAGAGTGAAAAAGTTGGCTTAAATCTCAACATTCAGAAAACTAAGATCATGGCATCTGGTCCCATCACCTCATGGGAAATAGATGGGGAAACAGTGGAAGCAGTGTCAGACTTTATTTTTTGGGCTCCAAAATCACTGCAGATGTGACTGCAGTCATGAAATTAAATGATGCTTACACCTTGGAAGGAAAGTTATGACCAACCTAGATAGCATATTAAAAAGCAGAGACATTACTTTGCCAACAAAGGTTCGTCTAGTCAAGGCTATGATTTTTCCAGTGGTCATGTATGGATGTGAGAGTTGGACCATAAAGAAAGCTGAGCACCAAAGAACTGATGCTTTTGAACTGTGGTGTTGGAGAAGAATCTTGAGAGTCCCTTGGACTGCAAGGAGATCCAACCAGTCCATCCTAAAGGAGATCAGTCCTGAATATTCATTGAAAGGACTGATGCTAAAGCTGAAACTCCAATACTTTGGCCACCTGATGCGAAGAGCTGACTCATTTGGAAAGACCCTGATGCTGGGAAAGACTGAGGGCAAGAGGAGAAGGGGACGACAGAGGATGAGATGGTTGGATGGCATCACTGATTCAATGGACATGAGTTTGAGTAAATTCTGGGAAGTGGTGATGGACAGGGAGGCCTGGTGTGCTTCAGTCCATGGGGTCAGAAAGAGTCAGACATGACTGAGCGACTGATCTGAACTGAACTGAATTCAGAGACAGTTCACTTTTCATACAGTCTATTGTCTTACCTATTCTGTTAACTCCAAATAGCTGATTTTTTAGTATTTCAACGATTCTATAATTTGCCTTCTGAAGGATTTCCTTCAATATCTTGAAAGCTGTATTCTATATTTTAAGCATGTTAGTAGATTGTAGTTCCCCCTTTCCCTATTTATTTACCCTGAAATGAGCAATATTTTTTAAATCCTCTTGTTTGATGAGAGAGGGTAATGGATTCTTCTTTCCAGAATTTCATAGGCTTAATTTCACTGTGGATATGATGTGGTAGTCTAGAGAAGCTTCTCTTGCTAGATAGAAACTTGGGTCATCCTTCCCACAAAACTTCTAAATTCAGTCCTTTTTCACTATTGACTCACATCTTTCGAATCCAAACTAAATTCCCAACAGATTTCTAATATAATGACATTGTTTTGTTGAGAGTTATTCCAGAGAAGTATTAAAGAGGGTTTGTCAGTAGTGAGGATTATGAGTGTTTTGCTCCATCCATCCAGTTACTGAAAAGCCTGTGACTATAAGGTAGCTACACAAAACCAAAATGTTGGAAGAATCTCCTTCAGACTCTTCTGAGGAGTCCATTTGCTTGTTTCTTTCTTTCTTGAGATATTCTGTGGGGCTTATATTTTCCAATGCATTTCTACCATTTTTCTCAGGGCTTCACATACCTATGGTTATTGGAAATTCTCTGACAGATCTGGCATATATTGACTAATGAGTTTTTGTTTTTTCACAAATCTGAGAAACCAGGTCAGAGCCCTTAGATTCCTGATATTTTAATCAGAAAGACCTACTAAAAGTTTGAAGTGTGTCACTGTAAATTCTTGTACTCATGAAGCTGAACAAGAGAAAGAGAAAATCGTCGTGAAAACTGGTAAAACAAAAATAGTATAAAATGCCATTTTTTCCAAAGTTATCATTGATTTATATTATTTTTTTTTCTCTGTCACTTATGCCTCTAATGTAAACATTTATACAAATGTAAATTCATATTATGGTTTTCTGCTCATTAACTGTAATAGAGAAACAACCACAATAAAAAGCCCAATTGGACATTTTAGGATATTACCTGTTAGGAAAAATATCCATCTGAATTCTTACGTATAATGAAGAATCAGCTTCCTTTAAAAAAGATTGTAAGAAATTTATATGTATGTATATAGCTATAAATAACCTATATCATATTATACATATTATATACATACTTAATAATGATATGTATAACATATTGTACAAAATGTATTATAAATATTATTTTCCCAGACAGCTTGTATGTGTGTTCAATAAACATGTGCCTTCATGTCTGACAGAAAGGAAATCTTACAAATAACCAGTGCCAAATCTCTTCTTGCAAAGCAAAGATAATTTATTTTAAAATGCTTTTGAACATCCATGTCTTATAAAGAAAGGCCACCCAGAACACAGAGCAGGTAAGTACAAAATTGATCACATACAAGAAAAAAATAAGGATGCAAGTTGATGACATCAGGGACTTTTCATATATGAAATTTTGTGATGGACAGAATCTATATAATTTACATAAAGGCAATAGAAACACAATGATGATTACACAAAGAGACAAATATAAAGGCTAGAAAACGCAAATCAACATCCTTTGTTCAAATCAAATTTACATCTCAAAAGTATCCCAAAACAGACATAATCAACCATGTTTTACTCAACAGAAAAGGAGGAATAAAATTTCTACACTTGGGCTGTAATGCAAAATACCTTCATAAGTAGCATGCTAAATAAAAAGTGATTTGAGGAAGATGTTTATATGAATGCAAAAATGAAGTCTTCAGTGATTTCTATCAAGAAAATACATTAAATTGCTCTTTTGTCAAGGTTGCCTGAGTCACTGAATATGTTTGCATTTTTCTACTAATTTTCAAAATGAACAAAGAACTCTTAATATCAGTCTTTTAGAAAATAGTCTCATAGATTAAATATGTCCTGATAACCATTCTTAAAAAAAAAAAAA
This sequence comes from Muntiacus reevesi, assembly GCF_963930625.1. Taxonomy (NCBI): domain Eukaryota; kingdom Metazoa; phylum Chordata; class Mammalia; order Artiodactyla; family Cervidae; genus Muntiacus; species Muntiacus reevesi. The sequence goes on from NC_089269.1 coordinate 30,686,023, forward strand.
AAAGGATGTCTCACTAAGATGGAATTTTATAAAGCTGGCAGCTAAAGAGCCTGAAACTTCTGAAAGAGAATGGTCCTGATAGAAACAAGTTCAAAAAGAGTTCACATGGGTAGTGTATCTGCTAATACATCTGGGAATACCAAAAAGGCCCTAGAGGAGAGGAGATAAATGTATTGAGAAGTACAAATCACAAATTCCAATTCTTGAATTTAGGACACAGAAGTTATGGGACTAGCCATTAGTTTTGATTTGAAACCTCAAATTACACAGCTATTAAAGAAAAAAGTTTTACTAGACTCCATAATATTGGACAGAACTTAAAATCAGTGAAAGAAAGACAAGAAGAGGAATGTTTCTTCCTTACTCACCTCTATGGTCAAGTTAGCATTAAAATGAATTGAGAGTTTGAATGACTCAAAGTAAATTCTAGCAATTTTAATAAATTTAATATTTAATAAACTTTATTTATTAAATATTTAAAATATTTAATAAATTTAAACAAATATATAAAATATATATATATATTTCATTAACTTTATATTTTAGAGAATTTTCAGATTCACAGTAAGAGTGATGGAAAGTACAGAGCATCCACTGTATGTTCTGCCCACACACACATACTCAATAATCCCCAGTATAAAACATCCCCCACAAAAGTGGTATATTTGGTATAATTGATGAACCTGCATTGACAAATCATAATCACCCAAAGTCCATAGTTTACGCAAGGATCCACTCTGGGTGTTATACATTCTATGGGTTTTGAAAATGTGTAATGGCAGGTATCCACAACTGTAGTGTACACAGAATAGATTCACTGGCCTAAAAATCTTGCGTTCCACCTGTTCAGCTCTTCCCACCCGTTTGAGGCAACCACTTATTATTTTATAGCATCCATGGTTTTGCGTTTTACAGAATTCATATTTGTAGTTGGAAAGCTATAGTATGTATCCTTTTCAGATTGACTTATTTGACTTAATAGTATGTATTTAAGATCCCTCCATGACTCGATAGTTCATTTCATTTTATTGCTGAATAATATTCTTCTGTCTGGATGTGTAACAGTTATTACTCTTTGCATCTACGAAAGGATATCTTGCTTGCTTCCAAGTTATAACAATAATGAATGACGTAGTTATAAACATCCATTTGAAAGCTTTTGCATTGTTCAGTTGCTAGGTTGTATCCAACTCTTTGTGACCACATGAACTGCACTACGATGGGCTTCCATATCCTTCACTATCTCCCAGAGTTTGCTCAAACTCATGTCCATTGAGATGGCGATACCATCCATCCATCTCATCCTCTCTTGTCCCTTTCTCCTCTTGCCCTCAATCTTTCCTGTCATCTGAGTCTTTTCCAATGAGTCAACTCTTTGCATCATGTGACCAAAGTATTAGCACTTCAGCATCAGTCCTTCCGATGAATATTCAGGGTTGATTTCTTTTAGGATTGACTTGCTTGATCTCCTTGCAGTCCAAGGGACTCTCGAGAGTCTTCTCCAACACCACAGTTCAAAATCATCAATTCTTTAGCACCCAGTCTTCCTTATGGACCAACTAATTCCACTTCCTCTCATGCCTAAAGTACCTATCTACTAAATACAGGTAGGTCAATTGGTATGACTGATTATTCTTTAGAGTTTTAGAAATAGCCTGAAATATATGCTTTACATATACAACCCTTTCCATTTATAAATTAATACACACACACACACACACACACACACACACACACACATATACATATATATATATCTCAACTGGGAGCTTTATGTTATAGAAACATTGAAGCAGATTATAATAAGATTCAGGCACACAAAATTCTGCATTTCCAAGCACACAGGTGTTATATGAGGTTTCCTAACAGAAAAATAACTAAAGATCACTTAAATAATGTAGGTGGTACTAACTTGGACACATTCTGAATCTTTAAATCCTTAATTTTATTGTATTAATTTAAGTAAATTAGGTTTCCATATGTTCTACAGACTAGAATGTGGACTGGGGATTAAATGAGTCCGCAGAGAATATTCTAACTGCTTCTTGAACAGCAAGGTCTATTATTAATAAGATTCCTTTCTGTGGGATGGAAATCCCTCAGTCACTGTGTAAAGACAGAGACATAAGAACCCTGTACTTTTGAACTATTCAGTGAGTTTCATAAGAAGGAAACACAGGTAGGGAACTAGCATGAGGCAGAGAACTTTGAGGGAAATTCAAACCAAAGATAGAATGGAAATGCTAATATATGGTCAAATTCTGGTCAAGACAGATGAACTAGGACTCTGTGTAATTAAACGTCAGATTTAGAATAGGATTGGAGCTTAAATTCTGCATCTGTACCTGAATTAATTACATGATTCGAGATACATTCTTTAAGTTTTCTGTTCCCCAGCTTTCCTCTCTGTAAAATGCTGACCTTAACCACATCAATAGGGCTTTCCTGGTGGTGCAGCTGTAAAGAATCTGAATGCAATGCAGGAGATGTGGGTTTAATCTGTGGATCGAGATGATCCTTGGAATGTGACATTCAATAGGCCTTAGGAGTCATTACTAGTGACATGGCCAGTGGAAGTGACTGAATTGCAGCTGAGCCATTTCAAATCCTAAAAGATGATGCTGTGAAAGTGCTGCACTCAATATGTTAGCAAATTTGGAAAGCTCAACAGTAGGAACACGACTGAAAAAGGTCAGTTTTCATTCCAATCTCAAAGAAGGACAGTGCCAAAATATGTTCAACATACTGCACATCTGTTCTCATTTCATATGCTAGCAAGGTTATGCTCAAAATCCTTCAACCTAGGCTTCAACAGTAGGTGAACTGAGAACTTCCAGATGTTCAAGCTGGATTTAGAAAAGGCAGAGGAACCAGAGATCAAATTGCCAACATCTAGTGGATCATACAAAAAGTAAGAGAATTCCAGAAAAACATCTACTTCTTTTTCAATGACTACACTAAAGCCTTTGATTGTGTGGGTCGCAACAAACTTAACAAAATTCTTAAAGAGATAGGAATACTAGACAACCTTGTCCGTCTCTTTATCCATCTCCTCCTTATGCAGGTTCAAGAAGCAACAGTTAAAACCAGACATAGAACAATGGACTGGTTTCAAATTGGAAAAGGGGTATGATGAGGCTATATGTCACTGGCTGTATGTATTATGTAACTCTGCTTGTTTAACTTATATGCAGAGTACATCATGCAAAATGACAGGTTGGATCACAAGCAGGAATCAAGATTGCCGGGAAAAATATCAACAACATCAGATATGCAGATGATACCACTCTAATGGTAAGTGAATAGGAAATAAAGAGCTTCCTGATGAGGGTGAAAGAGGAGAGTGATAAAGCTGGATTAAAACTTAACATTCAAAAAACCAAGAGCATGGCATCTGGTCTCATTATTTCATGACAAATAGAAGGTGAAAAAGTGGAAGCTGTGGCAGATTTTCTTTCCTTGGGCTCCAAAATCATTGTGGATCATGACTGCAGTCATAAAATTAAAAGACACTTGCTCCTTGAAAGGAAAGCTATGACAAATCTAGACAGCATATTAAAAAGCAGACATCACTTCATTGACAAAGGTTCATTTAGGCAAACCTGTAGTCTTTCCAGTAGTCACGAAGTGATATGAGAGTTGTACCTTAAAGAAGGCTGAGCACCGAAGAGTTGATGCTTTTGAATTGTAAGTGCTGGAGAAGACTCCTGAGAGTCCCTTGGACTGCAAGATCGAACCAGCCAATCTTAAAGGAAATCAACCCTGAATAGTCATTGGAAGGACTGATGCTGAATCTGAAGCTCCAAGACTTTGGCCACCTGATGTGAAGAGCTGACTCATTGGAAAAGACCTTGATGCTGGGTAGGACTGAAGGCAAAAGGAGAAGGAGGTGACAGAGGATGAGATGGTTAGATACAATCACCATTTCAATGGACATGAGTTTGAGCAAACTCCAGGAGATTGTGGAGGACAAAGGAGCCTGGTGTGCTGCAGTCCATGGACCATCATATAGGAGCTAGCAGCTGAACAATAATAGCATCTGCCTCATTAAGGACTGTATGGAATAATGGTTATAAAATTCCAGTAGCATAATTCCATTAGCAAAATTCCATAGCATAATTAATGCACATGTTATGTGTATTACTTAGCACTCTGTTACTTGTGGAGAAAAGAAAGGCCAAACAAGCTGGCTTAAGTAAAACAGCAATTTTTTAGGTTCCTATAACTAGTTCATTTATTTCCATGAAGGGCTTATTAGTAACCATTTCTTCTCCTTTTGTTTCTGGGATTTATAGTCTTCTATTTAGCCTCCTGCTCAGGCTGTTACCTTGGTGGTTACGAGATGGCAACAGCTGTTTCTCACATTCTCTCAGGAAGGAACACAAAAGAAACATGTTTGCCTAAGTCTCAAAAACGCCAACAAAAATCTTGCCTATCACTGGTTCTGTATGTTTTTTGTATTTTTTTGTTTTTTTCTATCACTGTAGCAATCACTCTTGGTCCCGTTACAAAGAGGGAAACTAGTCAAGGGACAGTTTCCCAGATGTAAGCTGGACTAAGCTTCCCAATAGATGGATGACTACCAAATTGCTGTTAATGGAATTTTCATGGCCTATTTAGAGAAGAGGAAGAGGATATGTACCTGAGAGAGGGTACATGGTAACGTGAGTTAAAGAGAAATTAAATGTTCAGTGATTTTTGCTTTGTAACATACAGAGTCAGAGGCATCATTATGCAAAAAATAAGTACATAGAGAGCAAACCAAGTAAGTGTAGGCCTTAGAAACAAGAGACACTCCTGATGCTGGCCCTTTGAGGTCACAGGTGAGTGACAGACAAGCATGTGTAAATATCACCATTGCCTTACAGTTGCCAAAGAAATTCAGCTTAGTTATTAGCCTACACACTTTTCAGCTCTAAAAACTTAATAACTTATCCTACTTTAAGATGCAAAAGCCCCACAAAATATACCAACAAAAAAAGTGTTATTTTTTTTTTCTTCCCCTTGGTGCTGCTGTAAAAAAAAAAAAAAAAAAAAAGCGCTAAGTCCTTACAATAACTAGTGGTCAATCTCAAAGACTTCCAATGCTTCCTTCAGTTCCAAATCTACAAAAACACTGATTTGCAATGATGGCATATCTGCTATTCTTAAGTCATTTAAAATGTATTATCAGTTTCTTTTCTGGTTTTAGTATTTTCCCCAATACTCTAAACTTTGCACTATTTATGCTGTCTTCCTATCCTATCTACAGGATTTCCACACTGATGTGTTCTATTGCCATCAATTTTTTTGATCAATTATTAATCTTTACCTTAATGTCAGATTTTTTTCTCTTGGGTTCCAGGTCTATAATTGTATTGGCCCACAGACAACTGATGTTCAACATGTCCCACACAGAACTCATTATCTCCACCCAAAACATTCTATCTAAACGATCATAATTCACTCTGTCTCTCATGCTTGGAATGAAGTCCCTTCGGTCATTACATTTTCCCTTATCCACCATATCACCACTATATTTTGCTGATTTTAATTTTAAAAAGCTCTTTCAGGCTATTGTGTCCACTGCAAGCCCCTGATGATTGCGTTCATTTGTGTCCTCATAAGATCATATTTGGAAAAAAATGTTTTTTTCCCAAAAAAGTTTTTTACTGAGTAACTATGTCCCAGGCAATACTTGGGTCACCGAGGCAATGGCACTGAATTCCACAAACAAAACCTAAATTCTAGTGGGAAGATCTTAATTCAACTTACATGTTATACAAAAAAAAAAAAAAGTAGGAAATGGGAATAAACAGTAGCAGGGCTGTTATGCAGATAAGCTGATCAGGGTCTGTTTATGGAAAGTGGCAGTATTTGAGCACAAATCTGAAGGAGGTAAGGACAAAATCCTTGTCACTCCCTTCTTGTCACTCCCTAATTGGTCTCCATTAAATTGTCACTCCCTCCTGAAAAATCTCTTTCCTATCCCACAGGGTTATTTTTTGTTAGGGAAATTTCCGTCGGGGAACTCTTCCAGTTAGGAAGATCTGTCACTTGTAACCTAGAATTCATCCACCATTAAATGACTGCTTACATCCTGTCCCTGGTCCTCACGTCACTCCCCACCGGGCACCCTATTCGCTCATCATCTCAACTCCCCACAGTTCTCTGAACACATTATACCCTTTTATGCCTTGACACAAGCTACTTTATTTTTTGTTTTTATTTAAAAGGAGTCTTCCACCAAACTGCCTATTAAACTTCTTATTGAGATTTAAGGATACATCTCACTTCCTCGAGGCTGTCTTTTCTAACTTCCCTAGCTGCAGGCGTTCCTGACCCACCTTGCACGCAGTGAACTGGGATTCTTTACCTTTTACACCAGCCTACTTCTAGAGTGAGGGGCTTTCCTGGTAGCTCAGTGGTAAAGAATCCACCTTCAATGCCGGAGACCCGGGTTCGATCCCTGGGTCAGGAAGATCCCCTGGAGAAGGAAATGGAAACCCACTCCAGTATTCTTGCCTGAGAAATCCCATGGACAGAGAAACCTGATGGACTACAGGCCGTGGGGTCACAAAGAGCTGGACATGACTGAGCGACTAGGCAACAATAGCAATACCCTTTAGAGTCTGACCTTTACTAATTTGAGCATATGGTATAAAGATAGTTGAGAAATATTTGTTGCCTGAATGAAGTACCTTGGGTAAGGAAAAGAAACTAGAGGCTGTGGGCTCAGTTATATTTTTCCAGTCACAAGAATCTATGGTTTGATTTTAATTTTATTAGGGGAAAAAAAACTGTGTCCCTCAAGCATGTGTATTTCTCTGCAAGTTTCTTGTTCTTGAGGTTTTATCTTTTCTTTTTGTTTTTTCTGATACGTGTGTGCCTGTGTATGTATCCACATTCACGGCCACACCAATTTCTATTTGTGACAGCAAAGTTGGGAGAAATGAAAATGAGACCTATGAAAATGGAACCAAAAGTTCCAGCAGCCTCAGATTGGGGATTTTCTTCTGATGGCAAATTTCTATGCAGGGGCTGAGTGGAGTGAGGCATACCCGATGTGTTTATTTCTGCTTCTACACTGTAGATGGACTTCTCATTTTCATCCAGGTCTATGATAGACATGCAAACACAAGGAAGTAGTAAACAATGGGTTACCTATTATCCTTACTACCATTTTTAATAACTTGGCGAGGCTGAACTAGGCTGACACTATCAAATATTACTCATCCCGGCATCTCTTTATTAAGGTAAAAATTTTCAATTTACCAAAAAATACGTTCAGATAGGCTCCCATTACAGACTTCCATAAATGTATCAAGAAACAAGAGCTGGGAAAAACTTTAAGCATTCATGCTACACTTCGGAAACATTAGTAATTTCCCTTAAGTAAGATCTGAGTAATAACTGCCCCCCAAAAATATAGTTTTTCCATGTTTTAGAACACATGCATATGTATATACATATATAATTTATAAAAAATATAAAACTCAAAATTTTAACAATTCTCATAAATTTTCACTTCAAGTGGCTTCAAAGGGACCACTAATGCACTTTGTCCTCCTGCCACAGAGTCCTAAAAAGATTTTCTTTTTTAAAGTAAACTATAAGTGTCAATCAATTGCTAGTTTTTCCGTAAACAAACCAGTCTCTTCAGCACTGGCGAGTATTTTCAAAAAAAGAAATATAATTTACTACTAATATTAAACTATAGAATAAGTGCATATTATATTGTCAAAGCAAGGGACTAGAAATATTCTCTAAGGAGGCTTTAAATATGGCAATTCTTTTTTTTTTCCCCAATTATTTTTATTAGTTGGAGGCTAATTACTTTACAATATTGTAGTGGTTTTTGCCTAAATATGGCAATTCTAAGTACTCCAAAAGGAAAAAAATAATGACCTATTTTCTCTGCTTTGTTTGCATAAAGAGTTATATATTAATACCTTACCTACATATCCTTGGCATATTTAGATATAGTCTAAATGGTTAAACCTGAAATTTAACAGATAATTTGTCCCTTGAATGAGTGAAAAGGATGAAAATAAAGACTGACATCCCATCCTAAAGCATCTTCACTTATGAATGAGACACTGGGGGTTTCCCTGGTGGCTCGGTGATAAAGAACTCGCCTGCCAATGCAGGAGATGTGGCTTTGATACCTGATCTCTGAAGATCCAACCTGCTCTGGAGACACGAACCCTATCTGCCACAACTTTGGCCCTGAGCCCCAGAGCCCATGAGCCACAGCTGCTGAAACCCACATGTCCTACAGCCCGGCTCCACACAAGAGAAGCCACCGGTGAGAAGCCCGTGCAGCGCAATTGGAGAGTGGCTCCCACTTGTCACAACGAGAGGAAGCCCACAGGAAGGACCCACCATAGCCAAAAGTAAATGAATAAAATTATTTTAAAAATTTGAAAATTGAATGAGACACCTGGATAAACTGTAGGTAGACAAACAATCAAAACTTCTGAGAGCAATGTGATGCTAATTTGAATAGAAAACAGGGTCGATCTAAAACCCCAAAATGAGAGACACCAGCATCTTCTGCAGAAATAAGAGAATGTAATGCATCCTTTAGGAAAGTAAGACCTAACACAAAGGCTAAGATCCTGGTTTTTATGTACAACCCAGCCTCGAGTTCTTTTCACTTGAGGTCCTGTAGGAGCTAGTTATAGAGAGCATTAAAAACCACCACATTTGAATTTTAGATTAGGAGTGGGTGGTAAATGTTTTTGTGGTCAAGCTATGATTGGAATGGTAACCAGGAATAGTAAGTCTTGACATCAAAAATAGACCCCATTTTCTGATGGTCAGTGTATATTGGGCATGGGCCTAATGGCTAGGAAAGGGGTATTTTAATGAGCATTCAGACTGAGGCCTGCAAACCCCAAGAAGAATGGCTCATCCTCATTACATTGTTTGTGAGCTGACAACTGGGTCACCCTAGCTTTCATCTCATTCTAAACATAAGAAACAAAAATATGTCATGTTTCCATATCAAAGAAAAATCACTTAAACACTATGTGTACATGAATATGAAGTTAGATTTTCCACATTCTAGTACATTCCTAAGTGAAATATTTGGGGGCAACAAACAGGAAAATATTGGTCATACTTCCATTCTCATTTTTCTGATAACAGTGTTTTTGGTGAAGCCAATTTTCAGAACTTTTTATAGAAATTTTCTTTACAACTGTTCCTTCTAATTTGAACAATCTTGATCACATTTTACTTAAAACTGAATTTAGATCAACTAATATTTTGCCATATAGTTTTCATGGTTTCACTTTATTGAACATGATTCCCAAAACTAAATTTATAATTACAGTAAAACTTCACTAAATAAATATTTTAAGTTAAAAAAATCATTTGTAAGATAACATTAATTTAAATAGAAAAAATAAAACTAAGTTGAATATGAAGTGTGGTGATAAAATAGTTTCTATCTAAAATAAAGCACTAAAAGTTATTTCAGAATATATTGTCTATACCAATTATATATTCCAAGATCTTTGCTTTTCTAACCCTTTAATATTATATGATAAAATCTAAGATATTGAACAAACCAGTAACATTACTATTGAATGAGTGGCTAGGATTCTAACCTGCAAAAGATATGTAAAATTCTCCAAATACATTCAAATTCATTTCTATAAAATAACTTACTTGTTGTAAGTAATGGGACAATTTTTAAATAACAACTCATACTCATTAACAAAAGAAAATGACCCAAAAGAGAGAAAATGACCTAACTCATAATCAATAATGAAAAAATAAATTTTTTGTACTGTATGACATGAATACTCATAATCAATAACAAAAAAATAAGTTTTTTGTACTGTATCACATGAATATTGTATGGATTTTTCACATTTTTCCAATCAATACTAAAGAAAAATATTTTCCAACATTGTTTAGCTTGAAAAATAAAGCAATACTCCAGAAAAGGGGAGTGGAGATGGAGGGCAAGATTATTAGCAGTAAATCTGTACTGGCCATTCACACTAAGAAATGGAGAAACGGTGATCCTTTTGTTTTATTTTGGTAGAGAAGGGATATGGTTATCAATGGAAGTTGGTAACTAGTATTATCTTTGATTTCAAATGAAATCTCTCTTTAAATCTACCCTCTCTCTTACATATCCACTTTATTATTTCTTACTTTATCCTATTGCTCTTTTTAATAACACTTCAAAAGCCAAGATTATTTTAATATTCACCCACTTATTTATCCTTACTTTTCAAATTATCTTTAAATTTTAGTGTTTCATAACCAGATGAGCTTCCTAACCAGTCATTTATGTAATGCTTCTATTTATTTTTATAACAATGACTCAGGAAGACTATACTCAAACCATGTGAAGTGAATTGATTTCGACTTCAAGAAGGATCCTAACACTGAAAGTTCATTAAGTTTTTAAACCATATTATTAAACTTACATAAGATTTCACAAAGTACCCTAATCCCTAGTAGCATGTTTTGCTTTTATATAATGGAAAATATTTAAAATACAAGCGCTCCATTCATGAACTTAATTAATTATTTAAGTTGCCATTCCTATGTGTTTGTCATGTGCCACAGAAAATTATGCTTTTTGGATGATCAAAACTAACTAAAACAAAAACAAACAAAAGTCATTTTGCACTGCCAGCAAATAAAACATTGCCGTACCAAGGCATGGCCAGAATTAAACAGAGAAATATTAGCTAGTGGAAATACAGTCAATACTCCAACTTCCTGATAAATTCAACCTAGACGTCAAAGCTTACATAAAAGACCAAAACAACAGTGATAATTTACCAAGGCTGGTTTGACAGTACAACAGTTAAAGTCACCCAAGTTGTAAAAAGGCAATGTATGGCGTCTCTTTAATTAGAGTTTAAATCTGCTCATCTTGATTCAGTAATAAACTGAGCAATGCCAGGTTATATGCTCTTTTGGAAGACAGCGACTGTACATAATACATGTGGCCCTTTTCAATTCAAGGCCTGATTTCTTGGCTCCTGCTTCTGAAACACAATGTTTCATTTTAATGAAAAATACATTACTGCAGTAAGATAAGGTCATCAGCTGTTAAGTGTAATGCAATTTCTGTAATAAAATTAATTTTATAGCCTGCATAAAAGACTTTATGTGGGTTAAATACTTTTAATTACTAGCTAAATTTTGTTCCTTAGAATGCATAAATGAAGCACCTCCACCCTCGTAAAAAGATTGCATATAGTGTAAAATATCAGTAGGATTCTTTATGATTTCAATTCTTTGTATTACACTAAAATGCCAGCCATCATCAACTGCAGGCCAATATGGTCTATTTTGGTCACAGGGACAGAGGATTTATTTGCTAGTATGTCAAGACTAAAACAGTTGTGCTAGTGAAAGTCCTGAACAAATATCCCGATAGGATAGTTATTTGTGCATAGCAATTTGACCAAAGAAATCTGAGACATGAGTACTGAATTATGTAACTCAAGTTAGTCATCCAGCAAATGGACACATTTGATCTCAGGTTAGAAGTTGAATGGGAGCAGAGGGCATGCAAATCACACCTAAAACCAATATTGGAAAAGCATCTCAATGTGGTAAAACTGAAGTCACATAAAAAGAACAACATACTCTTGGTAGAGTTTACATACGAACATTAATTCACTAACCTTCTTGCTTTGTGAAATGTTTTTAAAATAAAGTATTTCTTAAAAACAAGTTAAGTGGTAGAAGATTTAGAACTGGCACAGAATTTAAAACTGGACAGCCCTGAATCCCCCAACTTTCCTATCAACAAGTTATGTAAAATCCAGGGCAAGCTATTTAGCCTTTCTGGTATTATTTTATCATCTGCTCTTTAAATAAGTATAAGAATAGTTGCCTCATAGTGTTATTATCACACTTAAACATAAAAACAACACAAAGTTCCTGGCATTAAGCCTAGCTTTTATGAAAGGCATGAAATAAATGTTACATTCCCATCTGATTTCACTCCCCTTCCATGGACTCATGGGGAGCCACTGAGGGCAGAGACGTGAGCAGAATTGAGATGCTCTTTTGTTTGTTAACATTACTGTGATAATGTACAGAATTACCTCAGTGGAGGGAGAGGTACCTGGTTGTAAAATGTCATTACATTCTGTAAAATGTTATATTTCATTCGTTGTTATTAAGAATTTATAAATTTGTTCTGCAAGTAGCACATCTAAGCTCTATTTTCTTGCTAGGCTTGCTATCTTAGATATAACAAGTATTTTGATACTATATAGAAGGTAGCAAGCCTAGCAAGAAAATAAGAAGTGTCCTCAAGGGATCTGTTTGTATTCTCACTTAACTCTGCACAATAATTAAAAACAGAGGAGTTCTCTTTTCATCATACCCTCTCTAGCATTTATTGTTTCTAGATTGTTGGATGATGGCCATTCTGATCAGTGTGAGGTGATAACCTCACAGAAGTTTTGATCTACGTTTCTCTCATAATTAGTGATGTTGAGCATCTTTTCATGTTCCTTGGTCATCTGTAAGTCTTCTTCAGAGAAATGTCTATGCAGGTATTTTGCCTAGTTTTTTTCTTTTTTTTTTTTTTTTTCATATTGAGCTGCAAAGGGAACCCTCTTGGACTATTGGTGGAAATGTAAATTGATACAGCCCCTATGAAGAATAGTCAGCAGGTTCCCTAAAAAACTAAAAACAGAACTACCATATGACCCAGCAATTCCACCACAGGGTACATACACCGAGAAAAACATAATTCAAAAAGACACATGCACCCCAGTGTTCACTGTAGCACTGCTTACAATAGCCAAGACATGGAAGCAACCCAAACATCCATTGACAGAGGAATAGATAAAAAAAGATGTAGTACATATATACAATGGAATATTACTCAGTCATAAGAATGAATGGAGTTGGGTCATTAGTAGAGATGTGAATGGATGTGAAGTCTATCAGACAGAGTACAGTCAGAAAGATAAAAGCAAATATTGTATATTAATATATATATGTGGAATCTAGAAAAATGGCACAGATAATCCTATTTCTAGGGCAGGAATAGAGACTCAGACAATGAAAGGATATGTGGACACAGGTTGGGGGCATGAACGGGGAGACTAGGATTGACATATACACACTACTGTGTATAAGACAGCTAGCTAGTGGAAACCTGCTGCTTCGCACTGGGACCTCAGCTCAGGGCTCTGTGGTGACCTAGGTGGGTGGGATTGAGGATGGGTTAGAGGGAGATCCAAGAGGGAGGGAACATGTGGGTACTTAGCAGCTGATTTACTCCACTATACACCGGAAACCAGTGCAAGAGTGTAAAGCAACTCTACCCAAATTAAAAAAAAACAAAAACGCAGAGGGGCAACAAGCAGTAATTCCTAGTTGTATAAATGATTCTTAGATATTCCCTATGCCCAGTCTTGTGGCATCCAGTCTGCAGATATCACCACCATCTCCTGGTTCTCTGACATTAGCAATAAATTCACATTCTTCTTTCCTCCCTGGTCACTATCAGCCACAGACGTTCCTCATTTATGATACTGGGTGAGCCAGCAGAAAGTGGCACCGGTGCAGAAAGTGCTCAGGACCCAGGTCCACACCAGCAGACCATGATTCCATCAGCCTGGGGGCAAGGGAAGATACTCCATTGCGACGAGAGTTCTGCAGTGTGAGCATGACCAAGCTGATAAATTACCACTGATGCCTGAAGTTGGACTATTTTTGTTCATAGTCACTCCCTCTGGTTCAGATGTCTCCTCCTAAACATCTTTTTAATGAATGTGAAAAACTTGTCATGTTAATAAATTTTACCTATGTCATTAATTTTGCTTAAAGAGCAATTTGGGGAGGGGTGGGGGGAATCTTTCAGATGTTATTTTATCATTTTACTGATCTTCAACTTACTTTTCCATTTTCTTTACATACACCTTAAAAGGCCATGCCTGAAACAGAACATTGTTTTTCAAGGAGTAAATCGAGCTATTGATTTGTGTGTTATGTTGAATATTTTACTAGGAACTGGTATTTTACTTTACACAAAGTCCACCAGATTGATAATGGGTATTTAACATAATACATCAGTACATCTAACTTGATTAGTACTTTAACTTCATTTTATTATCTGACTTTTACTCACAAGTATCTATTTTTCCTGATAATAAATTCAGAGAGAAGATATGCTTCTGCATTACTTTTCATCACTTTTCCAATGTCTTTGGTCACTTTCCTTAGTGAGGGAGAAAATGCTAATTTGATGTGTTAATACATGCCAATACGTAGGCTCCATTAATCAGCGGTGGGCCCACTGTATACTACAAAACCATGGGCAGTATGGGGCTCTTTGTCTCTCCTAGTCCCAGCCACTTGAAGTAAGGAGCTCTCTATGACTCATAATTTCTCAGTGCAGCAGAATTTTTATAAACTGTTGAATCAGGGCCTGAATTCTCTCCACAACCCCTGCCATCCTATCTAAGGACTTAGGATAAAACATGTCTCATTCACAGATCTTGAATCTCAGCTCCATGTGTCCACCTGTCTTCATCAGAGAGACTGCACTGGAGCGCCAGTTCAAGGACCCACTGTTGCTTTGACTAGTTGCTAAGTCATGTCCTTCTCTAGCAACCGCATGGACTGTAGCCTGAGAGTTTCCTCTTTCCATGGGATTTCCTAGGCAAAAATACTGGAGTGGGTTGCCATTTCCTTCTCCTAGGAATCTTCCCAACTATGCATTGACAGGCAAATTCTTTACCACTGAGCCACCAGGGAAGCCCAATTGTTGTTCCGTCACTCATCTGTATCTGACTCTCTGCAACCCCATGAACTGCAGCACGCCAGGTTTCCCTGTCTTTCACCATCTCCCAGAGTTTGCTCAAACTCATGTCCTTTGAATCAGTGGTGCCATCCAACTATCTCATCCTCTGTCATCCCCATCTCCTCCTGCCTTCAATCTTTATCAGCATCAGGTCTTTTCCAATGAGTCAGCTCTTTGCATCAGGTGGCCAAAGTATTGGAGCTTCTCAATGAATGCTTTTATAATGGAACCTTCATTCACATTTGTCAGGAAATGGTTTCTCTCTCTAGTTGAATTTATAGAATTTATTTTTATAAAATAATAATCTACAATAATTCTTTATTTTCTGACTACCAGAACTCTTGACATTAATTCAAGATTTACCAATAACAACTAATATCCCACATGCCTTTGACTATGCTACAGTTTAATTGAATGGTTTTTTAGTTTTTATTAGCCTGGTGTAAAAGTAACTATAGTTTCCAACCCTGAATTATAAATCATTATAACTAGGCACAAACACATCTTTATTAACCAAAATAGGAACTACTACAATCAATACATTTTTGCCAATGAGAAATAAGTTTGTTCATTTCTGTAGGGTAAAAATCATGCTTTGTGATTCAATGTCTTGGAAAGTATTTTCTTCATCCTGCTGGTTGTGGAAGTGTTTTTCTTGCAAAAAGTTGTCAAGATGTGTGAAGTGGTAGATGGTTGGCCGGTGACCAGGTGAATACGGTGGATGAGGCAAAACTTCATGGTCCAATTCATTCAACTTTTGAAGCATTGGTTGTACAATGTGTGGTCAGTTGTTATCATGAAGAAGAATTGGGCCTTTTATGTTGATCAATGCTGGCTGCAAGCATTGCAATTTTTGGTGCATCTCATTAATTTGCTGCGTATATTTCTCAGATGTAATGGCTTCACTAGGATTCAGAAAGCTTCAGTGGATCAGATCAGCAGCAGACCACCAAATAGTGATCATGAGCCTTTTTTGGTGCAAGCTTGACTTTGGGAAGTGCTTTGGAGCTTCTCTGTCCATCCACTGAGCTGGTCATTGTCAACTGTCATATAAATTCCAGTTTTTGTCATATGTCATAAAATGGGTTCACTGTTGTTGTGTAGAATAAGAGAAGGTGACATTTCAAAACGATGATTTTTAAAATTTTTGATCAGTTCATGAGGCACCCACTTATAGAGCCTTTTCACCTTTCCAATTTGCTTCAAATGCCAAACAATCATAGGATGATCGATGCTGAGTTCTTGGGCAACTTCTTGTGTAGTTGTAAGAGGACCAGTTTCAATGATCCTATCAGCGGTTGTTGTCAATTTCTGATGGCCAGTCACTGCACTTCTCATCTTCAAGGTTCTGGTCTCATTTTCAAAGTTTCTTTCTTGAACCACTGTATATTTGATGGCAGTTCCTGGGTCAAATGTGTTGTTGATGTTTGCAAGCTGTCTTCGCTGCTTTATGATGTGTTTTGAACTCAAACAAGAAAATTGCTTGTATTTACTTTATGTCTAACATCATTTCCATAGTCTAAAGTATATACAAAATAAACAGCAAGGAATAATTCACTAGCAAAAACATAGAGCAAGAAATGCACATTAAGATGATATATGTGTGTGTGCATGAAGACACTTTAGTTATGTATGACTCTTTGTGACCCCTGTGCACCATAGTCCACCAGGCTCCTCTGTCCCTGGGATTCTCTAGGCAAGAACACCAGAGTGGGTTGCCATATCCTGCTACAGTGGATCTTCCTTACCCTGGGATCAAACCTGCATTTCTTAAGTCTCCTGCATTGGCAGATGGGTTCGTTATCACTAATGCCACCTGGGAAGAAAAATGATGTAAAACATAACCAAATTAATTTAAGAATGTATTCCAATATCAAATGTCAAAGTTCAACAATGCAAAACAACAATTACTTTTGAAACAATATGTACGCTGTCCTGTTTTATTGGGTTTAATTTTAAGTCAACATTTTCATGAGGAATAATAGTCAGAATAAAAATTTACAAGTCAATTAGACTTAATCTTTTAGTGTCCCAAATGTTTTGAAAATATTAAAGGCATGCATATAAAATAAAGTTGCTAGACTTTAAACTGGGGAGAACAACACCCTCTATATTTGGGCGAAGCTATGAGAGCAAAAGTATACCTTTGTAGCTCAGTCAGTAAAGAATCTGCCTGCAGTGCAGGAGATCAGGGTTAGATCCCTGGGTCTGGAAGATCCCCAGGAGAAGGAAATGGCAACCCACTCCAGTATCCTTACCTGGAAAATCTCACAGATAGAAGAGCCTGGTGGGCTGCTGTCCATGGGGTCGCAAAGAGTTGGGCATGACTAGGCGACCCACACTCACCCTGGTCCAAATGTTAATTTAAGTGCTTGGAGAAAGAATAGGGAAAACAAAACAAAATACAAACATAATGATTTATTGCGACAATTTGTTATATCAGAGTATAAGAAGGTTTTATATCATTAGTCCTGAGACATAGATTTTATTATTAATTTCACATGACAAATGAGGGAACTGAGGTCTGAATAGATGAAGGGACAATTGTCAGTCCTTTACTTCCTCATCCTTGTGGCCTGAGACCTGCCTGCACCAAGGATTCATGAAACACTACTTAAGACCATGGACAAAAAAAAAAAGACCACAGACCATATATCAGTCATCTTTTATGTTCCCTTAGATCTTTACCATTGAGGGTCTTAATAAATACTCAGTTGAATTATTCTGGTTTCAAGAATTGTGTATAACATTAAAGAGCATAATTTCTGAGTTACAGCTTAAGTTATGATACAAAGTGTTCTGATACTAGGGCGAGTTGGTCAGACGAAAGATCTTAAAGAAAAAACTTTATAGTCTAGAATTATATCTACATACTTTAAAAGAATTCTATAGAATTCCTAGGTTATGATCCAAGTTTCTTAGCTGTCTTTCTGTCTTTGTTAATAAAAATGATCTAGGGGTATAAAGGAAATATTTTATTGAATAAACTGGGTCAATGTTAGTTTTGCTTTATATTTAATCTAATATTAAAAAATTCAACTGAGAAATGCAGTATTAGCTATCCTTTGAAATACTGTTCTACAAAACAGAAAATGATGAAAAAGTTTATACATTTGAATCTGTTTTTCTTTAGGAACTAAGAATTTGATGTTCCCCAAAGGAAAAAAAAAAAAAAAAAAAACACGTTATTTTGGAAAGAAAGACTATTACCCAGGCTCAGGGATGAGATTTAAAAGTCAAGAAAAAACTTTCTTAGATTGTAGTGTTGCAGAGTAAACCGATCTTTAAATCCACTAAAACACTCCTAGAATGCTAAAACACAATGTGTGAGAACAATCACAAGTGATTTGAAAAACACCAATTTTTTAAAATATCCTAAACCACTGGTTTATGAAGTACAAGGATGAGTTATGGCATGGATTTGAGAATATATAGTGGAAGATAATTTTTTTTTTTTTTTTGCTGTACAAAGAAGAAAATGTACAAAGCAAGACTAAACAATGATAAAGTGTCACCAGTTAGACATTAAGAATCTATAAATCTATATGTTTCTATTTTTAAAAATCAACATTAACAACAAAAATTTATGATCATTAAATACATTGGTTGCATTTGTATTAATGCACTTTATTTCCCAAACTTGTCAATCATTACTGGTGTCTCTCTTAGTGAATTTAAATGGCAACAGCATCCCTTAATTTACACATGGTCTCAAAAAATTCCATCAGAAAAGGAGCAAATTGCTCACAAGGATGATATAAGTCAAAGCAAGAATTTATATTTGAATAACATGAAATCTGACTAAAATAAGAAATATTGAAATATATGGCTATGTCCTAAATGTCACAAAGCTCAAAAACCCAGTAGAAATACAAATTAAAGAGGGTAATTATTAGCGTGAAACCAGATAACCTTACTAGTTCATAATATTTTATATTTAATGTAATATATTATAAATGAGATAGTTACTAATGGGATAATGGCTTTTATAGGAAACTTGGTAGTAATTCAGTAGGATGTCAAAGCACCAAAGAGGTCAAATTAATTTTTAAGTTCTTCCATTTATCTTTGAAAAGGATGAGGGGAATTCCAATTATAGAAGTGTTTTGTGAGAACCTAAAGGATGATTTTTTACAAACATGAGACCTTAAGGGAGCATTTATAATGAAGCAACTTGAGATAAATAATAATAGTGACTTATTATAATCATCTGATGTGTATCTCAAGATTTTGGATAGATTACATGGTCAATGCAAGGAAATTATATGTCCTAAAAATGCAATGATAAATGAAAGCCAGTAAATGTTATGACCAAATTAAAACTTTTGGCAATGCATAAGTTATGAATCATAAGATATTACTTTTGACCCAGAGAATGCAACACTTAATTAGAAGGATTATAAAAACTAGATGGCTAATGAGTTACTTATAAAGTTTCCTTTATGCATAATCCACTTGGCCTTGTGACATTAAGACTCAAATATTCTACATCCCAGTAAAGCAACAGCCCTCTTCTCTCAGAATTTTGTCAGCTTAGACTTTTCTTAGCTAAGTCCACTGAATCTGTCCATTGTTCTTGAGCAAGAGTCTACCATTGAAAATAAACCACAAGAAGGAATTTCTCTCAAGATTTTAGTAAAGGGTATTCAGGATGTTGCAATGATCATAAAGGATGCAGTGGATTTACACTTAATGAGGTAGCATAATTTATAATTATATAAGACTCACCAAATTATAATAACCGTAATTTCAGAAAGAACGAACTAGCAACAAATTTGCTGTCTAGCTTCATCTGCTGTTGACTCTGAGAGTCAAATACTAGGAAACTATGGCAGTATTCCATTGAGAGCTGATGGTAGTCTGGACAAATGCAGTATCAGTGTAAAACACCTTGATTTTTCTGTTCAATTTAAAGGTAGACTTGCAGGATTTCCTCATGGATTAAATATAGAACAAAAAGCAAACAACAGCTAAGGATGACTTTATGAGTTTTGATTTAAATACTTGAAGAATGGAATTAATTTACTGAGAGTGTGGAGTACCAGATTTGGAAGCAAAGATGGGTCAGTTTGGCAAATAATAATGCTGAGTTACTTATTAGGCTTTAAGTTATGATATTAACTGGACAGTTGAATATACAATTCTAGAGTTCAGGAGAGCGATGGAAACTTGAGTTAAAAACTTGAATGTTAGTGGTGTATGCATGGAAGTTAAATCATGAGATCAACAAGACAATGAGTTTGGACAGAGGTAATAAGTTTCAGGATTTAGCTCTGTCATGCTGGAATTTAGAAATTGGGAAGATGGGGAAATCAGTAAAGGAACCTAAGATGCAACAACTAATTAGGTAGGTATCAATAGAACCAAGATGTTAGTGCCTGAAAACCAAATGAAGAAAATGTTTCAAGGGGATGTGAATAATTACCTATGTCAAATGCTGAGCAAAGGACCAAGTATTGAAGAATACAGAGATATTGTTCTGGGTAAAAATAAATTTTGCAGAGTAACAAAAGAGAAAACATATTAGGGTGGAATCTCTAGAAACTATAAAGAGAAGGTTTACAGACAATGCGTACCAAATACTACTGCAGTTTGGATTTCCCTTTGGCTCAGATGATAAAGAATCTGCCTGCAATGTGGGAGACCCAGGTTCCATCCCTGGATCAGGAAGATCTCCTTGAGAAGGGCATGGCAACCCACTCCAGTATTCATACCTGGAGAATCCCATGGACTCTGGCAGAGGGGCCTGGCAGGCTGCCAGCCATGGGATTCCCAAGGAGTCACACACAGCTGAGTGATTAACACTAACAGTTTGCTCAGAGGGACCATCTTGAGATGGTTGTATGATAAGGAAAGGTATTCTGTGTTCAGAAAATAATTGTACCATAGTTGCATAGGAAGAAAATTATTAATCAGAAAGAGAAAAATTGTGTAGAAGTAGGAAAACTGGTGGAGTAATGTCCCTGAAAGATCTAGGGTCTACTCCATGAGGGGAAGTGTTGATGTCTCTGATGAAGACTCCTCCACAGCCTGCACTGGCTCATCTCCATAGCAGCCAGAGGGCTCCTGTATCACACAAGCCAGATCATGATGCATGTACAGTCAGCAACTCCCCAGGGGCTTTCCATCTCGTTCAAAGTAGAAGCCTGAGACATTACAAAGGACCACAAGGGAGCTGCCTAATTTGGCCCCATCGTCTCTCTGCCTCCCCCAGTTCCCAGTGTCCCTGTTGCTCAGGACACCCCAGTCATACAAAACCGCTTATCCTTTCTTGAACACATCTGGCAGCTGAGCTTTTCTACCTGCAAAGCTGCGCTCATAAACACTATGCTGAGCTGCATAGCATGCCCTCTCTTTTTCTTTAGATTTGTTTGAATGACACCTGCTTAGGCTATTGAATACCTGGCCAGGCTATTGAAAACGGCAATCTCTATCTCCCTGCCCTCCATATATACTTTTTTCCATAGCACTTATCACCATATGACATGTGTGTTTTATTTTCTTTGTGACTGCCTTGCCACACTAGAAGGTCAGTTCTAGGAAGAAAAGCCTTTTGGTCTATTGTTCACTGTTGTACCTTCAGCACCTAAAACAGCCTGTTGCATATTAGATGCTCATAATGCTAATAAAAATAAAGAAAATGTGATAGTTTAGAGCTTAACTTCAAACATGGGCTGCCCAGTCCTTTAAAAATCCTGAACTTAATTAAGGGGAAAAAAATCCTAAAACACTACATACTTGGTAACAGTGCTTAAATACTACATAAATGTGTCCATTTTAGAGTATTTTTCCATTTATACATTTCTTTATAAAAGACCAAAATAAATTGTGGTGAATGGAAGATTTGTGAAGTCTTACTAAAGAAAGATGCATTTCATATCTTGTAATAGGAAGAAATCATGTCTTCCAGAAGATGCCTTTACCGTAATTCCAAGTACAATTAAACATTACTGGATAAGGAAGAATATTTTTTAAAAAATCTTTTTGTAAATTGTATGGATCTCAAGGTAAATCACCATGTTTTCAATTCAATGCTGTGGTTTGTCCTCCTGTCAGGACAACCTAAGAAACAAAAGCTAAGTCATTTGATTAAATTCCACTGTTAGTCTTTACCATGCTTTCTGAACATCCAGTCAAAAACTTCCTCCTACTTTTTATTGCTATTATGAATGACAGATACTATTTACTGGTGTTTATTTTGAAGGTACTGTCCTCTGGTTTTAAGCACTAATGAATAGCTTAATCTCACAACAGTTCTATGAACTATGTTGTACTAATCATTATTCTGATATTTTTAATGCTCATTTATTAATTTGTCTGTGCAAGTGACCTTACCTGCAGCACACTGGATCTTCATTTTGTCATGTGATTTCAGACTCTTGTTACGGCACACGGACTGTCTATTTGTGCACAGGCTTAGTTGCCCTGTAGCATGCAGGATCTTAGTTCCCTGGCCAGGGATAGAACCCATGTCCCCTGCATTGCAAGGCAGATTCTTAACCACTGGACCACCAAGGATGTCCCTATTCTGATTTTTAATAAGAGGAGACTGATTAAGAGACTATAGAACTTATATAACTTGCCTGGGATCACACTTCTTATCTGTGGTAGATCTGGAGTTCAAACCAAGAAAGTTGCCTCCAGGATACATGTCCTGGACCACTGTGCTCAACTATCTCAGGGGCTTCCGGATCAGTCACAAACCTTAGGTGTTCCAGAATCACGCTGCTGCTGCAAGCTGGACACATCCTTGAAAAGTTCATGGGCATTGCAGTTGAGGCTGTGATAATGAATTACCATCAGCTGACCAGCTTGTAAACAGCAGAAGTTGATTTCTCACAATTCTGGAGAATGAATGATCAGGGCACATGGTCAGGTTCTGGAGAAAGCTTTCTTCTGGGCTACAGATGGCTGACTTCTCACTGCATCCTCACACATTTGAAAAGCGAGCTTTCTGGGGTCTCTCATATAAGGGCATTAATTCCTAATGGATTAGTGTGACCTTTTACCTCAGGACCCAATTATCTCCCAAACTCCCCATTTCCCAATATATTCCCGCAGGTGGGTAGAATTTCAACACACAGATTTGGGGAGGACAGGAACATTCAGTTCATACAGGGAATGTCTTTGTCTCCAAAGAGCTTATGAAGAACATACTTGAAAGCAATATGACAGTAGAAAAGAAGTTGTTTCCCTCAAACACACATCCAGTATAATAGCAATTAGATTCCAAAAGATGCTGCTACCATCTAGGCTAATTGGTAGTGAGTGGTGCTGCTTTAGTTGCTAAGCTGTGTCCGACTCTTTTGTGACACCGTGAACTGTAGCCCACCAGGCTCCTTTGTCCATGGGATTTTCAAGGCAAGAATACTGGAGGAGGTAACCATTCCCTTATCCAGGGGATCTTCCCAACCTAGGGGTCTAACTCAAGCCTCCTGCACTGCAGGCAGATTATTTATGGCTGAGCTACCAGGGAAGCCCTAAGCTAACTGGATTGACATGTATGGTCAATTAACATATATTGGTTATATATTGGTCAGTTAACATATGTTGGTTATGACCATATAACATATATGGTCAACCCCTATATGTCAGCTTGATTATCTTTCGATATTTACATAAAATGCTAAATACTTAAAATTTGTTAAATGAATTTTAAAGAGAATAAATAGAATCTACTATAAAGCAATACTGAAACAAGTGTCTGAATATTCAGTTTTGTCAGTTTGATTACACCTCTTTACATATGCCAACCTGTTTGTCCATACAGATGATATATTAAAGCATATTTCTATATTCCTTTTTGTCCTGAGGATTAAAATAGAGTTTTCCCTCCAATTCATTCTTGCGAATGAGAGAGATGTTCACCAGACACATCAGTTTTTGCGATTTTTTACTAGCCTTTCATTATCTGTATAATCTTAGAATAATTGCTCATTTATAAGACAGAGCTATTTGATTTTGGAATGCAATAATTTCTATAGGTTTTACTTTGGTAAACAATTAGAAAATAATTAAATACTTTTGAGTTTCCAAATACATTAGCCATTCTAAAGTATACATTTGTGCAGGTCTGTAAATGTGATTAAAGGACTATGCTGACTCATCATTTTCATGCAAGTTTAGAAGAATAATTTCAACACTCTCTAAAATGGAGTGGTTTATTGATATGTCATACTATTTGTTGCATGATATGATAAATATAATATGATTCACCATGCCATTCTATAAATATTGCAATGGATTATTAAAGTGATAAAATCTAGTGGCAGAAATATAATGAGATCATGTCACATTTGTATAAAAGCTAGATGATAAATTGTGTCTTCTGTAGAGGCTGTTATAACCATAGAAGGATCTGCAGTAAGGATTCTTGGAGCACAAAGCAAGATAAAGAACCCTAAATCAAGATAGGTTTCAACTGAAAACACTGTTTAAGAAGGCTGTTGAGAGCACAGACTAATACAAGAATACAGGAGGCTACTCTCTGTGCTCTAGTGTGATAGACTGTTTTTCACTATAAAGACCATTTCTTTTGAATAGTTAATCTAAAATATTTACAGATAACATATGGAATAGCATTGCAAATGAGTCAACATGTCTAAGTAAAATCTCAAGTATGCATCATACATTTAAACATACATATATCTAAATAAAAATTAGTGTGCACATGAAAATTAATATGTCAAATTCATGCTTCAAAACATTATCTTATTAAATATTTTCCATTCATGCCCTCTTACTATAGAAAATATATCAGTTTGGAGGAAAATGAATAATTTAGAGAAATTTTATTCCCTAAACAGATAGTCGCTAGGCTTCTGATGCTTTTATATACAGATTTAGCTAAAGGTATTGTTTCTTATAGTAGAGAATATTGAAAAATCAGTGACTAATAATCAGCTCACAGACTGGAAATTAATAATGCTATTTGGGCTTTCCTTGTGCCTCAGCTGGTAAAGAATCCATCTGCAATGCGGGAGACCTGGGTTCGATCCCTGGTTTGGGAAGATCCCCTGGAGAAGGGAAGGGCTACCCACTCGTTTTCCGGCTTGGAGAATTCCATAGATTATACAGTTCATGGAGTCACAAAGAGTCGGACATGACTGAGTGACGTTCACTTTCACTTATTAAGCAAAATGTTTATGTTTTTAAAAGTAATAATAATATATTACCATACAGTATTTAAAAGCCTTTCTGTAGCCATCTTTCCTAGAATTGTCAATTGCCCTCAAATTATTTATAATATCCCAATAATAAACTTTAATGATTATTTTACAATTAAACAAAAATTAATATATATTATATCTCTGAGATGAGTAAGTGATCTATTGAGAGCACTTTTCTGAAGGAAATTTAGTTAACTTCGAAAGTGGAGGGATACACAGCTTATAGCTGTCGGCACACTAATGAAATCTTCATTGAGACATTTATTTTTTGGTTTCCTATACTAACTGATATTATATTTAATACCCACTTTTTCTCATTTTTTTACACTGTTTCAATTTATCTATGTAATATTGATAACTAACTCAATGTAATAATTTGGAATTCAAATATATCAATTAATATATAGAGAGCTTGAATGTGTGTATATATATATACATATAGGTATACATGTATATATATGCACACATATTTATAGTGTTACCCTTGTAGTAAAGACATGAGACCAAGACCAACACACAAAAACAACATATTTACCTGATAATACATAGTATATATGACACAAAATCTGGAAATGTTTGGCATCAAGAGGTATATATTTCTTTTAAAATATCTTACATATATTGTAGTTTCACATTGTATTATTATTTCATCAAGAGGTATATATTTCATCAAGAGGTATATATTTCTTTTAAAATATATTACATATATTGTAGTTTCACATTGTATTATTATTTCAGACCACAAAATTATACTTTGCATAAAAAGAAAACACGCTTTAAATAAAAGAACCTAATTCAGAAGTACATATATATATTTGCCAAGAGAATGAAAATGATGGTTAAATTTTTTTTTTTATTTTTTATTTAAAGGTTAGAAAGCTAACTATACCTTAGTACTGGTTAAAGTCTAAATCATGAATAATTGGCCTTTAAGATGCTCAACACAATCATAGCAATTAATGTGTCTTTTGTGGTTTAATTTGTGTGTGAGCTAATGGGTGGTGGGGAAGTGAGTTTCAAGGACGGAGGAATGTACTCTACTCCCAGTCATGATACCAAGAGGTGCCTAGGAAACTCTCTTCACCTTTTCCTATTTTATTTTACTCATGTCGAGGATATAAAGCTGGAGAAGGCAATGGCAACTCACTCCATACTCTTGCCTGGAAAATCCCATGGAGGGAGGAGCCTGGTGGGCTGCAGTCCATGGGATCGCTAAGAGCCGGGCACGACTTACGCGACTTAGCAGCAGCAGCAGAATACAAAGCACGGCCTAAAAGTTACCTAAGGTGCATTCCAGATTTACAAATCTATAATCTCAGGCCCCAAAGCCAGCATTATAAGCATATGTTGCTAATCATAATCAGAAAGAAGAATGCCTGGGAAGGTTGAGCTCTGTGAACCAGCCATTCTTGAATCCTCCTTCACATCAACACCACCTTTCTGGTAGAAGAAGAAAGAAGCTAGGATTTAAAGTTGTTCATTTTATGATTGACAAAATCTGGTAGTTTTTCACTGATGTTCTAAAACTGTATAGTTATTGTTATACCTATTATTCTTTAGGAATAACTATTTTTTTTTTTTCCAGTAGTCATGTACAAATGTGAGAGTTGGTCTATAAAGAAGGGTGAGGACTGAAAATTGATGCTCTTGAACTGTGGTGTTGGATAAGACTCCTGAGAGTCCCTTGGACTGCAAGATCAAACCAGTCAATCCTAAAAGGAATCAACCCTGAATATTCATTGGAAGGACTGATGCTGAAGCTGAAGCTTCAATATTTTGGCTATGTGATGCGAAGAACTGACTCACTGGAAAGGACGCTGATACCGGGAAAGATTGAGGGCAGGAGGAGAAGGGGATGACAGAAGATGAGATGGTTGGATGGCATCACTGCCTCAATGGACATGAGTATAAGCAAACTCCAGGAGACAGTGAAGGACAGGGAAGCCTGGCATGCTGCAGTCCATGGGATCCCAAGAGTCAGACACAACTGAGCAACTGAACAACAACACCACTAATGGTGTGTGATACAGCATGTTCTGCCAGAGTTTCTGATAGAAAACTAAACAATAAGATCATACATAAATAAAAATAGAAAATTTAAGCAACTGAGTTGAAGCATAACATATTCCTAAATTATTAACTTGGCAGGATAAAGTTGTTTAAAGGACACACTTTATGTGAATTTATATGAATTTACTCAGTAAAACAATTCTAGTTTCTAAAACTGGCTTTAGCAGCAATCAATAATGGCAAGCTTTTTAAAGTTTGACATTAAATTGTTAATGAGGATTTTCATTGAGATGTAGTCATCATGACACTGATTCACTATAGACAATAACATAACAAACAACTATGGCTTTTTCTAGGCAACTGAAAACCATGCCAGGGAAAATCAAATCCACAAATACAGTGAATGTGACAGAGTTAGTTGCTCAGTCTTGTCTGACTCCTTGCGACCCCATGGACTGTAGCCCTCCAAGCTCCTCTGAACATGGGATTTTTTAGGCAAGAATACTGGAATGCATTTCCATTCCCTGCACCAAGAGATCTTCCCAACACAGGGATCGAACACATGTCTCCTGCATGCAGGCAGATTATCGTCTGAGCAAATATAGAGGAGTTTTATAATAATCCTGTTGGGATGAAATTGTAGCAAGAATATACTTCTATGGCTTCTAGTACTGAAACATTAAATGATCTCCAAGATAGGAAGCAAAAATCAAAATCCATAGTGGAGAGAGGAATGATCATGAGATAGAAAAGTTCAAGATTTCTTATATTCTACTTCTCTGTCCATAATATACAAGTTTCCCAAACTAAGAATCACAAGATCTGCTAATTACCTTTCATAAAAGAACAAGAGATGCTTACTCATGACTTGAAAAAATTTTGGTCATACCAGTGATGTGACACTCTAAGCAAAAACTGTGGTTAGTTATGGTTGGAAGGGGACCCAAATTAGCCAGTAGCACTTATATTTTATTTACACTTCCAATTATTAGGGATGAAAATTTTCATTGAAAGTTGGCAACCAGAAATAGCTGTGAGTCTTCAAAATGACCACTTTCTAAGGAAGTTAACCTTTTCCAAAAGACAAAATAATTCTCAAGTGTTGATTACAATAATTCAGTCTAGAATAATTTCATGAACCTTGGCTGCTATAGAAGAAGAAAGTTTTATACACTGCAATATAAGGTATCTGTTAAAGGGCTACAGCTATACTATGCTATTCACCCTCTCACTGTGTATGTATCCATACATACACATATGCATACATACACATATGCATAATATCCATGTTGCTTTTTTCTATTTCTGATATGCACAAAAGTGATTTGAATCTGTCAACAAAAAATTATTCCACTTACATATAAGCTAATATTCAACATGGACATGATAACTAGCAACCATCTCCCAGATAATTTTCAGATTGTAAGGTCATGAAAATGATTTAGTTAAGATTAGAGATAACACTCAACTTTTCAAGTGCCATGTCCTTTTAAGAAAAATTGGTTTTCTAGCTTCTTATTTTGTAAAACACAGCAAAGCATTTTGATCTGGTAATGTTTTAATTATATACATATAGAGGTAAACTGCTGCTTTTTGATCTGGGTTATTTTATATGTAATGCTTTCCAACAAGAGGAAATTACCACTTTATCTATTTCAATAAGTAGGTTATAATAAGTCATATAATTATAAACCAGGTGCTTTATGGAAAAACATTATTAATTTATAGTATAAACTATTAGAAGTTTGAAACAAATTGAGTACAGCATCTGTTTTCCTTTAAAAAATATCCTGCATAACGATCACAATTCTAACCTCTCTAATACTGCTTTCCTAAAGCAACCTGATTGGATTTACTTTTCTACCTCACCACCTGTTTTCTTTTTAATCATATCCCTTCACAAATACATGGTAAATGCAATGATTTATTATACTGGATTTTAACTACCTGTCTACATTTATGCTTTGCTGTTAAATCTATCATTCCAGACAAATAGAGCTAAACAAAAACATTTGTTTAACACATGAGATTGGGAACAATAATCAAGAAAAATGATTTTGAATCAGGAATAATCTGAATTTTCAAGCAAAAAAAAAAATCAGATTGAATTGTTACTTCAACAAGGGAAGACAAGACAAAGGACATTTGGTAAATCTTTGCAAAAAAAAAAAAAAAGCTGGTCTCATTGGTCGACAGCAGTGATCTACAGCTGTGCATAATAGGCTTCCAGCTCTATAAATCTGTTCCACTCTGCAGTACTTTCTCCAGAAAGTGATATATTTCTAAAAAGTTCCATCTAAATGTCACCCTGAAAGCTTACTAGTTCAAGGATCGTTCCCAATGCAGAAGAGGGTAGCACAACCTTTTCTGGTGACCCAGCACTGACTTCAATATTAACCAAGAACATGTTTATAGAGTGACTATAAGTAGTATTGAAGTTTTTAAGGAGAATGTCTTCTCCTTGAAAAATCTTTGAACTTTCAAAGCTTCCAAATCCTAATATCTCTAAGGGCAAGCCTTTGTTTCTCCTGAGGGATTACACAGACTGGATTACTGAAGCAAAAACCATGCTTAGGTGTAAACCTACGGGTGGGTGGTCCTCATGCATTTAAGGAGCTGCTAGTCTGTCCCAGGGTGTTCCCTGGTGTCTCAGCGGTAAAGAATCTGCCTGCAATGCAGGAGACCCAGGTTAGATCCCCGGGTTGGGAAGAGCCACTGGAGAAGGGAATGGCAACCCACTCCAGAACTCTTGCCATGTTCAGAGGAACCTTCCAGACTACAGTCCACAGGGTTACACAGAGTTGAACACACCTGAGTGTCTGAGCGTCAGCAGCAGTGTGTCCCACACACCCTGCTGAGTGTGCGTGACTGGTGGTGGGAGGAGGAGCAGTGATGATCACTAAAATCCAGATCCTCATGGTAGAAGCAAGATCATGTCTTGATTCCAATTAGTCTTTAGAAAATCAGGGGCAACCCAAAGATAAGTAGGCAGAACACTCAGGTCAGTAACAGTTTAAACACAAACACACACACTCACAGACAGAAAACATAACTAGGAAGACATAATTTGTATCTGTGCTTGTTTCGTTTCAAAGAGGGTGGTTGAAACTATGTATTCATAACATACTGTAGGTCCAAGAACTACTGTTTGCTGCGTCTGACATTGTACTTTCTTCTACTACAGGTCTTTCTCTAGTAAATCAATTTATAGATTTTAAACTCTTATCCATTGCTGCCTCTTAATTCATAATTTACTTATTTATGTTTAAGATTTTTGCTTCTTAAGTTATTACAGCCATCTCCCCCCTACTTTAACAGCTGGTCCCCAGAATCCTACAAAAAGCAAACTTAAGTGGATGCTAAATATCCTAAAGGCAATTACCTCAGTGCCAGAGATGCATTTAAGAACTTCTCCTTTTCTTTCTAACCAACCATATGAAGAGGTAACAAAGCTTTAATATTTGAAAAGCATGTGTGTGTTTTCTCAATTTTTTAGACTCCTTTAGAAAATAAAGTGAAGTGAAAGTTGCTCAGTTGTGTCTGACTCTTTGAAACCCCATGGACTGTATAGTATAGTCCATGGATTTCTCCAGCCAGAATACTGGATGGGTAGCCTTTCTCTTCCCCAGGGGATCTTCCCAACCCAGGGATCAAACCCAGGTCTCCCACACTGCAGGTAGATTCTTTACCAGCTGAGCCACAAGGGAAGCCCAAGAATACTGGAGTGGGTAGCCTATCCCTTCTCCAGCGGATCTACTTGACCTGGGAATCAAACCATGGTCTCCCACGTTGTAGGTGGATTCTTTACCAACTGAACTATCAGGGAAGCCGTTAGAACATGTAGTTACAATTAAATACACCCCACATGATTTTTCTGGAGAAAGGAATGGCAACCCACCCCAGTATTCTTGCCTGAAGAATTCCATGGACAGAGGAGCCTGGGAAGTTACACACACACACACACACAAAAACATGATTCTTCCTTTAAAAATCACCAAGTTTTAAAGAAAATACCTACCATATGATTGAAAGAATATAGGATTTATATTACAGAATCAGTATTAGAAAGATAGCATATGGATTAATGACTTTCGTGTAACAATATTTTGTCTTCACACTGTATAAATATGTATTTTTAACCCCCAAATGTTCAATGAACCATCAAAAATTGAAAGTCACTAGCAAAACAGTCAATCAAGTTTATTTTTAAAAACTAGTGGTTACAATAAATGAGGTCTGCCCTTTCAGATTGTTAGTCAGGTTAACAACTTGCCTAAACTTTGCCTCAAGAAATGAAGGACACAAGATGCATGAAGTAACAAGCTCATGCAATGAGGAAGCTTACCAAGATAACTGGTGTTTGCGTGTTAAGTTGCCTCAGTCGCGTCTGCCTGTTTGCGACCCTACGGACTACAGCCGGCCAGGCTCCTCTGTCCATGGTAATGAAATGCAAGCTATCTGCCCAAGCTTTTTCATAATAAAATTTGCCAAACAAAAATGCATTTCAAGATTTCATGTTTAAGATTATTTTCCAAAAAAAAAAATGACTATGGACCAATACTCAGAGAAACTTAAAACTAAGAATAAGAGGACATTAATCTCGCAGAGAAAGAAGTAAGAGACATATGTTAGTTTTGATAGAAAAAATGAAAACTGAAGTGACAACTGTGAATGACAAGGCTGTAATTAACTTCAGATGTCCGTTTCTGAATTTCGGTCTAAATTTTTGTCACTCTTGTGCCTCCTACTTTCTGGTGTTTATTCTCCAAGAGAAGTGACTTGACATGTTGGTAAGTAGACTTGTCAGGTTCTGGAGGTGGGAATGGGCAGGACACTCATAAATGAGGAATGCCTTATGTTAATGTTCCCAGCTTTAGGGAAGCATCTATGCACGATTTTCCTGAAAGAAATCCTATCTCTGAGGAAAAAAAAAAGAGTAGATCTTATACTGATGAATATGATATTCTTTTCACTGCAATTATTTCAGTGGTATGCAGACAGGGATTTTGTGTTAAGTTAAAAATAAATGCAACTCTAAAAATCGTGTACTCAATGAAGACAACCTCTTGTGTGGCCATTTGGGAAAGTGTAACTAATGATGATAATAAATCACTTGCTGTAATATGTTTCTCACATTATTTCCAATGGGGTGACTTGCACCATAATCAATATTTCCTTTAGAGAAGAGTTCTAGAAATGTTTCAGAGAAAATAAATGCTTCAAATAAGAGCTTGCCTTATTACCTAGCTTCAGACATGGCCTCAGCCACTATCTGCTCCTCTGGTTCGGTAACAAGGAATTGATTTTGAAGATATCATTATGGTAACAGTGATACATTGTCAGTATACCTATTTATCAATATCAGTGGATCTTAATGTAAGCACTTGGGATTTTCTGGGCCACATTGCCTGATCTGTGGAACTTCAGACGTTAAGGTAAGTTGAGTATATCTGAGTTGAGTGTCATATACACCTGGGTATTGCCCACTAAAAAATTAAGAATAACCTAGTATCACTGCCATGCTTTCTCTATGTGACCTATAGAAATAAATTCAGATAAAATACCTCATATAAATTTAAATTAAACTAATACATCTCATCTTACCAAATCAGGATTCATTGACTACAAACGTTGCCCTTTTATTTTAATTAAGTATAATGTTTACATGTTCTTCCCTGGTAGCTCAGATGGTAAAATAATCTGCCTACGAGGCAGGAGACCTGGGTTCAATCCCTGGGTTGGAAAAATCCCTGGAGAAGGGAATGGCTACCCACCCCAGTATTCTTGCCTGGAGAATCCCATTGACTGGATATTGTCTATGGCATCAAAAAGAGTCAGATACAACTGAGCAACTAACATTTTAATAGTTCAAGTGAAAAATATCAGTTACTGAAAGGAATGACTTAAAATATATTTCCATAAAAATAGAAAACTTAAAATACAATATCATATTATTTATTAGCATCCTTAGTCAATTTAGTTTTAAATAGACAAAATTGCTATGAAATTGACACAGTATGTCAAATAATATGTCCACTTTGCAATGCTTGCATTATATTTTCGGGAAGTAGGGAAATATTTGTTAAACTATAAAAAGTTCTGAACATGCATTTTACAAGTTGCGCTGTCTCTTCTGGGCCATTCAGTCTACATCACTAGGAGTCCATATAAGATGACATTATCAGTGAGCCAGGGTTTCAGTCTTGTCTTTACTACTATAATATAAAGTTAGCTTCCAAAATAGAGAAGATATGTGAGAAAGGTTAATGAACCCACCCATCTAAAGGTACAGTAAGTTCACTGCCAAATGCAGTACATTTATTTTATTTACTATTACCCTCATGCATCTTACATTATAAAATATAAATTGCTCTTTTATAGCATCCTATAACATGTCTTATGACTTCTATTTGTATGAAATGATAGCTTAATTATAAAGAACTATTTTTGCATAGAATGTATCCAAATACTAAAATATACATGCATGTCATGATTCTCCCCACAGTTGTGACACCTTCTTGCTTATTAATGAATACGTATTTTCAAAATATAAAACATTTAGGTCCTGAAATGTAAGGACAGAGAACTACTATACTGCAACTTTACCCCTTTTATAGCTAGAAAATCTCTTAGACTTTCCTTTAAAGGTTTTATTTAAATTTAGCTTTAGAAACAATGTGCACTCACTGGACTTGTGTAAGTATAATTTGACTTATTAGAGGTAAAATTTAACTAAAGAACCAAGGCAGTAGGTTTGGATCCTAGAGAGTTTATTTAAAAAAAAAAAAGTCAAATGGATTATAGGGATCAATGTAACATCTAAAACTGCATCTAAATGCCTGGTGAATGTCAAAACTCAAAATACTAGCTGTGATATTATTCTACAATTTTGAAAAGTAGTACCATGGGAGCAAACGGGGTAAAGGTACATGAGAGCGCTATGTATTTTCTTTTGGTAATAGTATATAAATCCATAATTATCACAAAATTAAAGTTCAATTTTTAAAAATTAGTATCTTTCAAATATAGAGAGCAAATTATTCTATTTTTGAAGTAGAATCAAAACATTAGCATCTTTATGTTAAACTGCATTGAAGTGTCATTGATGTACAATGTCATGTTTATTCCCACTTATAGCAAAGTCACCCAATCTATATTAATCCAGATCAATTTATAGATACACGTATTCATTGTCATATTATAATGAATATACTTTCCTGTGCTATACAGTAGGATCTTACCATTTAAAACATTAACATCTTAAATATTTAAATTATCCACAGTCAGGATAATAGGAGATACAACCATCAGGTGCTTTGAAAGTGATGACATTTTGTCCACTTGTTTCCAAATACAGAATGAACTTTATAAAATATCATTTGCAAAGAGAAAGCTCAATGTATCATATCAAATTTGATGACATGAATGTTAATTTTGCAAGGGCAAATTCTAGTGTGAAAACTACCATGATAGCAGCAAAATTGCCTATGAAAAAAAGTTAAAATTAGGTGAAAGATTAAACAGTTTTCTGGCTTATATACTCTATTTTATAATGCAGCAAGAAAACTTGTGTATCATTATAGTAACACTGAGAGGGTTACTTTAATTAGAAAATGAGGTGATAACCTAAATTTTGAAAATATTGAATGCAAAATGTGTATCATACTGACAGTCTAACTAAAAAATCTCCAGGACCTCAACATGAAATAAATGGGGTCTGATTTGGCATAATCACACAGTACTAATCTAGATTAATTTAGCATTTCTTCACTAGATATTAAACTTTGGAACTGACATTATTTTACCTATTAATTTTACTATTGAACAAATTTTATCTTCATGAACATCTATATGTGTCACTCTTGGGATACAGTTTTGTTAGGTGAACCAATAATATTTTTTGCTACATAAAGGGTAAAGTTAGGATTATTTTGCTCTGCTATTTCATTAACCATTTAAATACAATTGTCAACTCTTTCTGGAAGGCTTCTTAACACTATAGCACCTACCATATCAAGTGAGATAGTTGTTTATGCATCGGTTTTGAAAATAAATGAGGAACTTGAGTTTAAAAAGGGCTAAAAAATTAAGATCATGGTGTCTGGTCCCATCACTTCATGACAAATAGATGGGGAAACAATGGAAACAGTGACAGACTTTATTTTGGGGGGCTCCAAAATCACTGCAGATGGTGACTGCAGCCATAAAATTAAAAGATACTTGCTCCTTGGAAGAAAAGTTATGACTAACCTAGACAGCATATTAAAAAGCAGAGACATTACTTTACCTACAAGGGTCTGTATAGTCAAAGCTATGGTTTTTCATGTATGGATGTGAGAGTTGGACTATAAAGAAAACTGAGTGTCGAAGAATTGATGCTTCTGAACTGTGGTGTTGGAGAAGACCCTTGAGAGTCCCTTGGACTGCAAGGAAATCAAATCAGTCAATTGTAAAGGATATCAACCCTGAATATTTATTGGAAGGATGGATGCTGAAGCTGAAACTCTTAATACTTTGACCACATGAGGTGAAGAGCTGACTCATTGGAAAAGACCCTGATGCTAGGAAAGATAGAAGGCAGGAGGAGAAGGGGACCACAGAGGATGAGATGTTTGGATGGCATCACTGACTCGATGGATATAAGTTTGAGCAAGTTCCAGGAGTTGGTGATGGACAGGAAAGCCTGGTGTGCCGCAGTCTGTGAGGCTGCAGAGTCAGACACGACTGAGTGACTGAACTGAACTGAACTGACTGAATGTTTTTATCCCACACTGCTCCCCTCCAAATCCCCTAACACCCAATGTGATGGTATTTTGAGATGGAAAGTTTAGATGAAATCATGAAATTGGGGCCCCCACAAGGGAATTAGTGTCCCCTATAAGAAGAGGAGGCTTCCCTGGTGGCTCAGAGGTTAAAGCGTCTGCCTGCAATGTGGGAGACCTGGGTTCGATCCCTGGGTCGGGAAGATCCCCTGGAGAAGGAAATGGCAACCCACTCTAGTACTCTTGCCTGGAGAATCCCATGGACGGAGGAGCCTGGTGGGCTACAGTCCATGGGATGAAAGAGTCGGACACGACTGAGCGACTTCACTCATAAGAAGAGGAAGAGGCTAGAGTCTTCTCTCTCAGCCATGTGAGAGTACAGAAAGAAGGTTGTCACCTGTGAGCCAGAAAGTGGGTCCTCACCAGACATCAGATCTGCTGGTGCTATGACCTGGGGCTTCCCAACCTCCAGAGCTGTGAGACATCAGTATTTATTCAACCACTCAGCCTAAGGGACTCACTACTGGGTAAGACAGGAAGTGTATGTTGTGTGAGGGATTATTTGCATCTCCATTTCACATGAAAAATAAATCATATTTCACATCTGAGATACATTAGAGAACAGTTTTATATGAACATTTTAAACATTTTCATGATTTTTTTTACCATTTCACTTTAAATCATTCAACCGTGAAATTTCTTTACTGTAGAAATTGTTCTTCAAGACTTTAGGCAGATCTTTATCAAATAAATTTATAACAATAAAGCCCTTAGAAATACATACTTCATTTTATAACAATGACTCCTCTTTTAAAATTTTGTGATAGTTTGTCACAGATTTAAAGTGCATGGCATCATAATGATATGAAAGGATGATATAATATATATAGTGTAAGTGAACCAGATCTGTTCTGAAATATTTATTCTTTTTATAGCCCCACCAAATCTGCAAGAACATAGCTGTTGCATAAACTATGCATTTATTCTGATCATTAATTTGTAATATTCTACAAAACTCAAAAAATATAATCCATACTTATTACAGGCATTTTACCTATAAGAAACACTGAGCTATACACTAAAAGAATTCATGAAATATTTTATAATATAGCCCAGTGCTTAACAACTATTTGGGAAAAAAAACAGTCTTCAGAAAATATAATTTTATTCCCTGATTAGTTGCAATTATTTCATCAGATGAATTCCTTAAGATGTATGAGGCAGGTTGGTCCTTTGGATGGACTGTGAATTGCAATCTCTTATAGTCAATATTTGTAGTAATGTGTACATAGGTACAAAGTATTTCATTACGAAAATGAAGAAAACAAATGTAAGAAAAATATATGTTAGAGTTTCCAAGAACTGTTATTTCAATAACAGTTTTTTATTGTTAATAAAAATAATAAAAGTGTTATTTTTCAGTCTAAGCCCTGAGTGGGTGAGTGATGTTTTCTTGTGTTTGATTACTTTTTTAAACGATACGAACAAGTAAATGCAGCTAATGGTACAAGATTTACCTAGGGAGAATAAAGTTATACACAGGAAAAAATAAATAAAAGAAGGAAACTCAACCCATGATAGAGGGTAAGCTGATCACAGGTTATCAATATATCACTAAATCATGCATGCATGGTCAGTCACTTCAGACGTGTCCAACTCTTTGCAACCCTAGGCACTGGAGCCCGCCAGGCCTCTCTGTCTAGGATTCTCTAGGCAAGAATACTAGAGTGGGTTGCATGCCCTCCTCCAGGGGATCTTCCTGACCCAGGAATCAAACCCGCATCTTTTATGTCTTCTGCAATGGCAGGTGGGTTCTTTATACCACCAGCAATAACTGGGAAGCCTTTTAAAGCATGAGTTGGCTATAAGGAAGAGCTCTTTCATAGAAATTGTTGACTTTCCTGTTCTGACTCCACTGTTTAATGAAAATTCTAAGAATGCTAAGATGTTTTAAAGTGTAGCTACATTCAATAGACAAAACTCTGTAACTTCCCTTTTACCTACTGAACTCTGTTGGCAGAGTCAGCTGTGAGAGAAAAGGAAGAAATTATGAAGAGAAAGATCTGGAAGCAACGGGACCACTGGGCAGCTGTAGAGAAGAGAGAGAACACAGTGTGAATACAGCCTGCACAGCACCTGGTGGAGAAATTAAATCTCCAAGAGCTGCAGCAGTCGCAAGAACCAGTCTGTGGGTGTTTATATAGTCATAGCCTTGACTATCCCTCCCACCAAGGGAATGGCAAGCCTCGGCTACCAACTGCTGTCAGGAAATCATTCTGTGTCCATTTAATCAGTGATGTGCTATGTTTGGGTCATACTACAGAGCTGAGAAAAAGAGACACATCTTTTTTATCAGTTTTTAATAGACTGAGGCAGGAAGCAAGACGAAAGCACATTGCCAGCTGGCCTGGTTTCCTGAGATGACTCGAAGCTGCCAGAAGTGAAATGTCTGCAGCACGCTAGCCAGAGGGCAGAGGCACACACACATCTCCTTCATGAAATAAAAAAAAGTGACAAGAAGCAGAGCACACTGCACAACACCTGCTATGGATTAAGTTTGGAGAAGGATATGGAGAAAGAATAACCATCCAGGACTGGATGCTTAGATATTTAAGGTCAAAATGATTTCTCATGCTCTTCCTTTTGGAGCACCGAATACCTACACACTTATGATAAATGCATGAGGTGTTAATATTAAAATGAAAAATAGCCCCCAGATAAAACCATCTGGCTCAAAATAAGAAAGGCTAGAACCCATGAAGCTCCTTGAGGGGGCTCGGCTAGAACCCATGAAGCTCCTTGAGGGGGCTCCCTCTGCCCACTCCCACAGAGGCTACCATTAACTTGCATCGTGCGCTTTTTCATTCCCTTCTTATTAACAGTTATACTGATATCTATTCCTCCTAATATGTTGTTGCTTAGGGTTATATGTATTTGAACTTTATACAAACAGACTCAAGAAGTGTATGTTCTCTGGGACATGCTACTTTCACCCTGTTCATCTCGCTGACATTTATAGTTATTTTCTTCATTCACGCTGCTGAGTAGTATTCCATTTTTAAATATGGTGACTTGTTTATCAGTTCTTCTGCCAGTGTTTGGTGTTCTTATTGCAGGCATAGCTGCTATGAGAACCCTTGAGCTAGTATGAGCATCTTTGTCTGCGTGTCCTGAGGCTTCCTCAGGGTTGAGCTTTCTCACTGCTTGACTAGGAGTCTAGTTGTTGGATCGCAGGACGTGAGCATCTTCGAACTCCTAACTGCAAACTGTTTTTCAAACCAGTCATGACAACTGACAATCTCACCAGCAGAGTATGAAGTGTTGCAGTTTTCTCATGCTCAAATTGTTGCTCACCCGCTCAAACACATTGCCTACATTCCTTACTGTTTCCTACCTTAGGTGAAACTGTTTCCACTTATGTACAAATTCAGTGTTTTGCCTATCACTGTTTGTTGCCTGTGAAAAGTGAAAGTCACTCAGTGGTGTCCAACTCTATGGACTCTATACAGTCCATGGAATTCTCTAGGCCAGAATACTGAAGTGGGTAGCCATTCCCTTCTTCAGAGGATCTTCCCAACCCAGGAATCGAACCGGTGTCTCCTGCATTGCAGGTGAATTCTTTACCAGCTAAGCTACCAGGGAAGCCATTTATATAAGCATTTTAAAATATAAAGTGATACTATGAAGCAAAGTGAAGATTTCCTCTGTCACTTATAAACTGGATTAGAAGGCAGTCCCCAGAACTCCAGAAATGCAGTGGAAACATTACCATTTTAATTTACAACCAGGATAAACTGCATTCAGCTAGGAGCCAAGGGATCTAAGTTCTAGTTGCCATCTTGCA
The DNA here is from genome assembly GCF_963930625.1 of Muntiacus reevesi. Classification (NCBI taxonomy): domain Eukaryota; kingdom Metazoa; phylum Chordata; class Mammalia; order Artiodactyla; family Cervidae; genus Muntiacus; species Muntiacus reevesi. The sequence continues at coordinate 30,725,596 of NC_089269.1, forward strand.
ACATGTGATCCTGAATACTCTCAACTTCTGAAGCCAGAAGCCTCATCATAAAATGAAAGGGGCTGTATCAGGTCATCCTAAATACCTTTCCCAGCTCTGTACTTTGTAACCCTGTGAAATCAGAGTAACATGTACCAAACTGTTTGGGATCCGGGATTTGAGAACCTAAATTCCATGTACAGTATTTTAATCTTCATACTTCTTTTCTGAGTCCTCTTCTTAATAAATATATTTCCACATTCTGTGTATTTAAGTATATTTTAACAGTCTCTCCATCATTAGCAACAAAAAAAGTTTCTCCAGGATGTATTTTCATTTCATTTGTTGCCTACTCTGTAACTTAAACCCGGCTGTCAATCACAAATTTTGTCTTGTCACAATATCTTAGGTAAGATAACCTAGTATCATTAAGCCAGGAATTCTTCACTATCATAAGAAAACAGTTAATTTTGAGATTTGATTATTAGGTTGTGGGCAGAAAGAACATACCTCTTAGAACAAATTAACTAGGGTCTAAGAACGCACATGCCTTCCCAAGATCCTGTATGCAGGCATATGGTCTCTAGTCTCAGGACTGCACTCAAGGCTAGACGGTTGCACCACTACACACATCCAACATCTTATTAAATTACGTTTACATAAAGCTAAAGCATTTTAATACAATTATTTCTGAAGCTCATTATCATTCAAAACCTCAGAATGATTACACTGGACAATGAATCCGATCATAGATCCAGACCCCAATGGGTAAATAAGACCCATTTTCACCTGCTCCTAGTGTGGGTGCCAGTCTTCACTGAAGGGAAGTTCTGTGTCACAAACGTGTGTTGATCTCACAAACTCACACGGAGTGCCGCACAGATCCTTTCATTATGAGGGAGAGGCAGGGAAGGAGGACTCAGCTTGAGCTAATGGATACACTGGCTCAAATGTTATCCTAAAGATAACATTTCAACCATTTTCAATTCACCCTTCATCTCCTCTCTCCCTATTTAGCAATAGTTTTTCTTGGGGAAAATCAATGCATCGATGATCCACAAGTTCAATCACTCAACACTGAGAAACAGATTAGCCTGGTTTCTAAAATCCGTGTTATTTGAGGGGAGGTTTCAGTCCTTGTGGAATCACAGTGCACTTTATCCTTAAAGCCCTATTCAGCAAGGAAATCACTTTTATAGTTAAGCATGGCATCAATAAAAACCCTATGGCCATTTACATATCACTTTGGTCCCATGAGATTTTAAATTGCTTTTAAGAAGATGCACACAATATGATAAGATAAATATTTAAACTCTTTTTAAAGAGATCCTTTGGAAAACAGAAAAACAAAATGTGGTGGCAAGAATGTGGCTTGTGAACAAATGCATGCCTTGACAAATCACATACTCAGTCAAGGTAGAACACGAATGTGATGTTGACCTTTACAACTAATATTTGGGCTTTTCTTGTGGCTCAGATGGTAAAGAATCCAACTGCAATGTGGGAGACCCGGGTTCGATTCCTGGGTTGGGAAGATCCCCTGGAGGAGGGCATGGCAACTCACTCCAGTATTCTTGCCTCGTGACTGAGTGACTAAACACACTTTATAATTAATATTTAGAAAGCAGAAATGATACCCAGTAATAAGAATGTACACAAAACAAACCAGTTATTTGAGACAAACGCCAATATAAAGAGAAAATATTTTCCTCGGAGCCATCCTAGAGAGAATATTTTATCATGATAGCAAAGCACAGTTCAGAAAGAGGCAATTGTGCAGGCCCCATGTGTGGCCCGGTTAGATAGATCTCGGATGGCCTCCCTTAATCCTGAAATAGATTTTAGATGCTATGGCAGATGGATGACTGCATTTCCTCCAGACAAGCTTCCATAAATATTTTTCCTCTTAGCCAAGTGTCTAAAAGGCATTGAACGGTAGTGAATTTGAGATTATGGCCCCTGAAAAGTTATCAGGAAAACTTTAATTCTATGTTTCCATTTACAAACAGACCTGCACATTCTAAAACTCAGCTAAAAGGTGTGGAGTACAAGCTCCTCAAATGGAAAGAAGAAAGCTGACAAGGATGAGCCTTAAGAGAAACCCACTCAATTGCTGATTTTAAAATGTGTATACGCAGTACCGGCTGGAAGAGCTTAGGGTCTCCTCAGAAAATGCCTCGGTCTACTCCAGGGCAGACAGAAATGGATGGTAGGTAAGTCCAGCAGCTGCCCTCCATAAAGCATGGAGGCAATAATTTGTTGAAAAACACTTGTCATGAAAATACTGCCTGAAGAAAAAGGAGAGAAAAGGAAGGAGGAAAGAAGGAAGAGATGAGTATCTACAAAGTACCTAATTCTGAGCAACAAAACTTCCTGAAACACTTTCCAAAACAGACTTGTGGCAAAATGTCCAACTTGGAAATAGAATTAGACAACTTGATGTATGAAATAACAAGGTCTCAGTTAGTCAAGTGAAGGATTGACAAATTAATCAGGTGCATGAACTGGAAGTAGAACTTCAGGAGAGAGACTAAAAAATAGAAGCGGCCCGTAAGCCTATTTATTTTGGCATTCCTTGTTTATAAAATACATCTGTGTAGTTGAGTGACTTTCTCTATAGTCTTCACTTTACCCTATTACAAAGAGCTGGACACGACTTAGTGATTGGGACCCAGTCTAGCTTCACTCACTTTCTCTTAATCTGCCTGATTCTTGAAGCTTTTTCAAGTTTATGCTCCCTATACATCATCTTTATTCCGCAGTAAAGTGTGGACGAATTCATTCGAAACCCAACGAATAAGGTAAAAAGGGATTTTTACACGTTAGAATCCGAGCAACAGCAGCTAGAAGTGATTCAGATTAGTTGAAAAATACGTGCAAGGATTTTTCTAAAATCATGGCTTCAGACTTCACCAGAAGCAAGGTTCCTGTAACTGCAGAAACTCGCCACACGAGGGCAGTACATGGCCAGTTATCGAACATGAAAATATCAATAAAATGGAAATGTATGAAAACAAGATTCTGAAGGAAACAAAAGCATGTTCTGTCAAAGATTACAAAGAATCTTACTTTGTAAAAGTTTCCAGATCCATATGTAGTTTTGAATAAAAATGAAATAGCTTGTTTGAATTTTGCTCTCACACCTACCCCGCCTCCAAATAGCTTCTATCAAAGAGCTTAGGAGCTTTCCAACGTAAAGGCCTTTACACATCCTGTTTATTGCTACCTAGGACACACTCCTGCCCCGTGCTAATCTTTCAGGTCCCAGTTTAAATGCAGCTTCCTTAGAGAGGTCTTATATAGTTACCTTTTTTATATGCAAATCTCCCACAGGCAACATGCAACTTCTTAAGTCGTTTCCCCCACACCCCCATGTATTTCAGCCATGGTACTTATTCCAAATTATTTTACATGCACATTTTTCCTATTTGAGTTTGTCTATTTCCTTCAGTATGCTCTGAGCTTATAAATCTAAAATTCTAAACTCTCTGGGTTATTTTTTTAATCCCCAAGTCTACTAAAGTGGGGTGTAAGGAAGCTTCAAGAACTATAGCTGAATGAATGAAGGAGTCCCTATGTCTGTGGCATATCTCTATGTCTACACACACGTCTGTACCCACCCACAGGTTCAAACAAGCCCCACATTCCTATGGAAATCTTTACAATAATAACAGTTATAAATGCCACTAATATTTTGAACCAAATACACCTGAGAACTTGTTTAGAGGTTATAGTAATTAAGGGTTATTCTGATATACTCTTTTATTTCTTTTTAATTTTTTTTTTAATTGGAGGATAATTGCCTTACAAGGCTGTGTTGGTTTCTGATACACAGCAACATGCATCGGCTATAGGCATACATGCATCCCATCCGTGTTGAGCCTCCCTCCCACTCCCCATCCCACCCACGTAGGCCTTCACAGAGCTCTGATCTGAGCGCCCAGGGCCACACAACAGCTTCCCCACCACTATTTTACACATGGTAGTGTTTACATGCCAATGCTACTCTCTCAGTCCATCCCACCCTCGCCTTTTCCCTTGTGTTCACAAGTCCCTGATACACTCTTGATTGAACACCGCAACTCTTCTATTTAGAAACCTGTCCTTCTTTGGAGAGGGTAAGGGCACAGACTCAGGAAGAATACAAAGCATTAAAGAAAAAAGGCTACCCTTGCCAGCTTCATCACACTTTTGTCATGGACTTTAGTCCTTGATCCAAGACCTCATATCTTCCTCGCTGCCTTGTTCTGCATTTACCTTTTAAGGTAGAAATGAAGATAAAGAGTTCAGTTCAGTCGCTCAGTTGTGTCCGATGCTTTGTGACCTCATAGACTGCAGCACGTCAGGCTTCCTGTCCATCACCAATTCCCAGAGCTTGATCACACTCATGTCCATCGAGTTGGTGATGCCATCCAACAATCTTATCTTCTGTCGTCTCCTTCGTCTCCCGCCTGCAATCTTTCCCAGCATCAGGGTCTTTTCCAGTGAGTCAGTTCTTCATATTAGGTGGCCAAAATATTGGCGTTTCAGCTTCAGCATCAGTCCTTTCAATGAACATTCAGGGTTGATTTCCATTATGATTGAGTGATTTGATCTCCTTGCAGTCCAAGGGAATCTCAAAAGTCTTCGCCAACACCACAGTCCAAAAGCAAAATTTTCAGCACTCAGCTTTCATTATAGTCTAAATCTCACATCCATACATGACTACTGGGAAAACCAGAGCTTTGACTAGATGGACCTTTGTTGGCAAAGTAATGTCTCTGCTTTTTAATAATCTTTCTAGGTTTGTCATAGCTTTTCTTCTAAGGAGCAAGCGTCTTTTAATTTTAAGACTGCAGTCACCATCTCCAGTGACTTTGGAGCCAAAGAAAATAAAATTTGTCACTGTTTCCATTATTTCCCCATCTATTTGCCATGAAGTGATTGGACCAGATGCCATGATATTAGTTTTCTGAATGTTGAGCTTTAAGCCAACTTTTTCACTCTCCTCCCTCACTTTCATCAAGAGGCTTTTTAGTTCATCTTCACTTTCTGCCATAAGGGTGGTGTCATCTGAGGCATATCTGAGGTTATTGACATTTCTCCCTGCAATCTTGATTCTAGCTTGTGCTTCATCCGTTCTGGCATTTTGCATGATGTACTCTGCATATAAGCTAAATAAGCAAGGTGACAATATACAGCCTTGATGGACTCCTTTCCCAATTTAGAACCAGTATGTTGTTCCATAGTTTTCCTTTTTCTTCCAGCTTTACAGGCACTTCCTGCTACATATAAAATGTTCACTTATACTTATCACCAATAGAGGGATATTAAAAATATCTATTATGGGGTATTAGATATTAAAATATCTGTCAATGAGTCAGTAGGGTGTGAAACACCAGCACTCAACATAGTGCAGTTTTATGAAGCAATAGGAAAGGAGACAGAGAGAATATATGAGTTACAGGGCAACTTCAGGGCTGAGTGAGTGTGTGAAAGGTCATCTTCCTAAAGTTCCATGACAATACGGATTCCAAAAGGGGAGCAGCCATTTGCCCACTCATTTTTACCCCATGCCTAGTATGATACCACAGCATAAATTGTTCATTAAGCAAATGGTTGCTTTGTGAAGATTTGAACACAAGCCAGAGTTGACTGGAAGTAGATGTTGTGTTTCTACGACTGAACGGCTGGCGTGGGCCTGAGGTCTGCCGTTAAGGTCCATCACCAAAGGCTGAGCGGTCCAGGTAGGCTGAAGCAAATACCAGCTCTTTTCCAGCTTCGGAGAGCAGAGGATCAAGCCTGATGAGGACTAAAGGAAATTCTGGAACCGAAAGGATAACCATTGGCCCTGACATGTCAGTAGCTTTAGAGCTGTGCTTCCTTCCCATTCTCACCTAGAGGAGGCCCTACCAGGGCCTAGCGCTAGATAAAGAGCAGAGAAGTGGTGGGAAAAGAGCAATCAAAATAAAACTGCCATATGACCCAGCAATCCCACTTCTGGGCATACACACTGAGGAATGCAGATCTGAGAGAGACATGTGCACCCCAGTGTTCATCGCGGCACTGTTTATAATAGCCAGGACATGGAAGCAACCTAGATGCCCATCAGCAGATGAATGGATAAGGAAGCTGTGGTACATATACACCATGGAATATTACTCAGCTGTTAAAAAGAATTCATTTGAATCAGTTCTAATGAGATGGATGAAACTGGAGCCCATTATACAGAGTGAAGTAAGCCAGAAAGATAAAGACCAATACAGTATACTAACACATATATATGGAATTTAGAAAGATGGTAACGATAACCCATATGCAAAACAGAAAAAGAGACACAGATGTACAGAACAGACTTTTGGGCTCTGTGGGAGACGGCGAGGGTGGGATGTTTCGAGAGAACAGCATCAAAACATGTATATTATCTAGGGTGAAACAGATCACCAGCCCAGGTTGGATGCGTGAGACAAGTGCTCGGGCCTGGTGCACTGGGAGGACCCAGAGGAACTGGGTGGAAAGGGAGGTGGGAGGGAGGATCGGGATGGGGAATACATGTAAATCCATGGCTGATTCATGTCAATGTATGGCAAAAACCACTACAATGTTATAAAGTAATTAGCCTCCAACTAATAAAAATAAATGGGGAAAAAAAGGAAAAAAAAAGCAAAACACTCCAGTCCAAGTGCAAAGGGAAGGAAAATTCCAGAGACCAATAGGACAAAAGGGAAAAAGAAACTTCAAAAGCACAAATGCACCGTTCCCGGACAACTAAGGGTATGAATAGTAATGGACAGAGTCTACAGGACAATGGTTTGTAAAACGAAGCCAGCAGACTAGAATTATCTGTGGGCCTTAAATATTTTTATGTGCAAGATTTTAACATTTCTTAGAAGTTGAAGGCATTATTTTAGATATCTCGTTATTCCATCTTTTTTTCATTTCTAAGACTCAAAAGCTGTTTATTAATGGTAAAAATAGGACTGCAACAAACTTAAAATTTTCTGAAAGTCGAATAAAAAACACTTAGGCAGATGTGAAAAACTGTATACACACAATGCAGCGTTAAAATACTTCCTCAGTGGAACAGAGTGTTAAATGAACAAATTTTCCATAGTAGCACTGCTTTTCTGTTCAGTTTCTATTTTAATCTCTGACATTCATACACACCTCTATATACCTGAAAACATCTGTTACTACTTGGAAAAGAAGAACTTTTATCAAAGTTCTTTAATACACCTGCATATCACACATTAAAAATCAAGTCTTTCACTCATTCCTTCTCTTTAAAATCATGTCACTGTACTAATCAGCTATTCAATCCTTTCTACAACCTGGTCTTTTTAAGAAGTCTTAATCTAACATTTTCAAAAATACAAAATGACTGCATTTAAAGTTAAGTTGAAATTAACTCATCTTTGATTTATTTTTAGCCATTTTAGCCGTGTTTGTGTGGGCTTACTCTATGTGTTTCTTCCAGGTTAATGAGCTTTGGAAGACATTCATCAATTGTTGCCTGCCAAAAATTTTCTGGTTTTCTTAGTGTTTTAAAATCTCAGAATAACCTAGGTTTTTCTTTCTTATTCGTCTTAGTCTCTTTTTCTCTGCTTCTTTTTCTCCCATATAAACATACCTCCCCTAGTGCTGAGAACTCTGAGGTTCAAGACAATCAAGAAAAACAAAAGCATCACCTGAACACCTTTCAAAGTTGAAGCACACTCAGTTATCAATGAATAGCAATGCGCTTTTGTCATTACAAGCAAAATTACAGCATTCTCTATTTCCAACTGCCAACAATGTAGGGATTAATCCAAAGAAAATGTCAGAAGCAATAATTAAATAAATGCCAATAGAATGACCTTATAATTTTAAGCCCAAGTCATAAAATGTTATATGATAAATACAAATTTCAACTCATCTCATTAATACCTGGAAGCATTTTGTGGTACTAAGAATATGCAAGAATATAAAAATCCATTTAGTTCCAAGTTCTTTAAATTTGGATGGAAAAAACACTTGTGATTTCAATGAACTTTTAAAATTTAGTTGGGAACATACATACATACATCTCTTAAGAGCTAAAGTCATACATTCAATATACACGCTGTACTGCGCTCAGTCACTCAGTTGGGTCCAACTCTTTGTGACCCCATGGACTGTAGCCCCCCAGGCTCCTCTGACCATGGGGATTCTCCAGGCAAGAATACTAGAGTGGGTTCCCATGCCCTTCTCCAGGGGATCTTCCCAACCCGGGGATTGAACCCAGGTCTCTTGCATTGTAGGCAGATTCTTGATGGCCTGAACCACCAAGAAGCCCTCAATATACATACAAGGGGACAACAGGGGTGAGAGGGCAGAGTTCCACTATGAGATAAGAGAATCAAGAAACCTGTGCGAACTGAGTCCCAGGGGCTATGAGCTTTGTGACTGCCTCCTTGGGGTTCGGAATCTCTGACATCAACTCTAAACAGGTTAGGTTTCCATTAGCAGCTACCCACCCCTCCAAAAGACAGAAGAGGAAAAAGGACGGGTCAATAAAGAAGCTGCTCAAAGTCTCTTCTCCTAATACACCGCAGTCATGTAATTGACATCATCTTCCTCAGCAGAAAGGTTTAGAATTAAGTACAGAGTAACCTGAGCAGCTTCAGTTACCTAGATGGTGCTTACATTCTTAGCGGGCTTATATTTGTTCTCAATCAAGGGTGGTGGTGGTGCTGGTTTAGTCACTAAATCATGTCCGACTCTTGCGACTCCATAGACTATAGTCTGCCAGGCTCCTCTGTCCGTGGGATTCTCTAGGCAAGAATCCTGGAGTGGGTTGCCATATTCACAATTAAATATAGAACTATATAAAAGATTTAGAATCATGGAAGACAGTTTTGCATTAGGAAGGAATCAATGCATATTTGGAAATGTATCTATTTGTAATACTTAAGCATTAGAGTAATAGCTTAAAGGCAGAATATCAAAGGTTCACTTGAATACAGATATTTGATTTTAAATATCTTACTTTTATCATGAATAGCACTGGCACATTTACAAAACTTTTGGATTCCCTCTATTCATGGTTCTCTTAAGAATAAAATTATCAGGGAAATATTGGTTGTTATAGTATATTGAAGAACTTAAAAATAAATAGCTTATATTACAATTAGAAATGCTTATGAACTATAATTCCGTGGGCCATAACTACTGAGCATGCACTCTAGAGCCCGCGAGCGGCAACTACTCAGGCCATGAGCAGCAACTGCTGAAGTCCACAGCCTAGAGTCAGCGCTCCGCAACAAGAGAATCCACCACACTAGAGGGTAGCCCCCACCTGCTGCAACTAGAGAAAGCCCGCGCACAGCAACAAAACCCAATGCAGCCAAAAATAAGCAAATAAATAAAAATTTTAGAAAAGAAATGCTCATGAATTATTACCTCTTCATAACTTCAAATTTAAAATATGCAATTAATTGCTTGATTGAGGCATAGTATTTTAAGTTGATATCTTAGTGTTTATATAATGTTTTGGAATAAACAGAAGAAATTCTGATGCACTTTATTTGTTCATTAGATTATACTAGTTTTTTTTTAGATACTCCGAATTTTACTTACAGAAAATTGAAGCATTTAAAAATATTTAAATTTATTAAGACATTTAAAGTATTTGAAGATGTTTCACATTTATTAAATGATGAAATATTATTTAAAGCCCTCAAGATAACTGCTAAACATTTATAGATTTATAAATAAAATTGGTAATGAAAAGCCTAAGGAAGGATAATTTTCTACATCTGTCATTTAGTAAATTGAATAACAAGTGTTAAAAATAAGCTCCAGAAGTGTTCTCTTCATACAAAAAGGCAACAAGAAAAAATCAGAAGGGCTGTATTCATTTTAATTAAAAATAAGATATTTAACAGAGGACTGATAAATCTGCTTTCATGCAATTTACAGAATGCAAAGAAAGTTCAAGATGGAATGTAGTTTATTTTCAATGGCAGATTTTAACCAACTCTTCATGTGATACCAATTAACCTGAGTCTTCCATCTACCTACATTCCTATAAAAATATATTTCTCAAAGCCACTCATTGTATTGTACACATATATATTCCTTCTCTTCTTCAGTCACATTCAAAGTACAAAGCTTATATAGGGTGGATTTAGACTAACAAGCATATGTGCTTATTATAAATTCACAAAGAACCCCTTTTCACTTAATAGTCAAATATGTGCCTTCATGCTGCTCTATAGACAGGTGTATAAGGATGAGACTCATTAGCAAGTATTCTCCAACAGATAAAATGCTAGTGTAAGCTTATTAGTATGCTCTTTTTACACGAAAGGTAATTGAAAGTTTCTCTGAATGGTTTTTTCTTAAGGGAATAGGATAAAAGCAGATGTTTTCATCACAAGCACCATTTACCAAGCAACCTGAAATGCATGGCATTTATAGGAAAGAAAAAAAAGCAAACAGAAGAACTGTACTCAAAACCACTGCTCTAAGAAGAAGTGAAACTCTCGCTGTTTGCAGATGACATGATCCTCTACATAGAAAACCCTAAAGACTCTTCCAGAAAATTACTAGAGCTAATCAATGAATATAGTAAAGTTGCAGGATATAAAATTAACACACAGAAATCCCTTGCATTCCTATATACTAACAATGAAAAAAACAGAAAGAGAAATTAAGGAAACAATACCATTCACCATTGCAACAAAAAGAATAAAATACTTAGGAGTATATCTACCTAAAGAAACAAAAGACCTATACATAGAAAACTATAAAACACTAATGAAAGAAATCAAAGAGGACACAAACAGATGGAGAAACATACCGTGTTCATGGATTGGAAGAATCAATATTGTCAAAATGGTTATTCTACCCAAAGTAATCTATAGATTCAATGCAATCCCTATCAAGCTACCAACAGTATTTTTCACAGAACTAGAACAAATAATTTCACAATTTGTATGGAAATACAAAAAACCTTGAATAGCCAAAGTAATCTTGAGAAAGAAGAATGGAACTGGAGGAATCAACCTGCCTGACTTCAGGCTCTACTACAAAGCCACAGTCATCAAGACAGTATGGTACTGGCATGAAGACAGAAACATAGATCAATGGAACAGAATAGAAAGCCCAGAGATAAATCCACGAACCTATGGACACCTTATCTTTGACAAAGGAGGCAAGGATATACAATGGAAAAAAGACAACCTCTTTAACAAGTGGTGCTGGGAAAACTGGTCAACCACTTGTAAAAGAATGAAACTAGAACACCTTCTAACACCATACACAAAAATAAACTCAAAATGGATTAAAGATCTAAATGTAAGACCAGAAACTATAAAACTCTTAGAGAACATAGGCAAAACACTCTCCGACATAAATCACAGCAAGATCTTCTATGACCCACCTCCCAGAATATTGGAAATAAAAGCAAAGATAAACAAATGGGACCTAATGAAACTTAAAAGCTTTTGCACAACAAAGGAAACTATAAGCAAGGTGAAAAGACAGCCCTCAGATTGGGAGAAAATAATAGCAAATGAGGAAACAGACAAAGGATTAATCTCAAAAATATACAAGCAACTCCTGAAGCTCAATTCCAGAAAAATAAATGACCCAATCAAAAAATGAGCCAAAGATCTAAACAGACATTTCTCCAAAGAAGACATACAGATGGCTAACAAACACACGAAAAGATGCTCAACATCACTCATTACCAGAGAAATGCAAATCAAAACCACAATGAGGTACCATTACACGCCAGTCAGGATGGCTGCTATCCAAAAGTCTACAAGCAATAAATGCTGGAGAGGGTGTGGAGAAAAGGGAACCCTCTTACACTGTTGGTGGGAATGCAAACTAGTACAGCCACTATGGAAAACAGTGTGGAGATTTCTTAAAAAACTGGAAATAGAACTGCCATATGACCCAGCAATCCCACTTCTGGGCATACACACTGAAGAATCCAGATCTGAAAGAGACACATGCACCCCAATGTTCATCACAGCACTGTTTATAATAGCCAGGACATGGAAGCAACCTAGATGCCCATCAGCAGACGAATGGATAAGGAAGCTGTGGTACATATACACCATGGAATATTACTCAGCTGTTAAAAAGAATTCATTTGAATCAGTTCTAATGAGATGGATGAAACTGGAGCCCATTATACAGAGTGAAGTAAGCCAGAAAGATAAAGATCATTACAGCATACTAACACATATATATGGAATTTAGAAAGATGGTAACGAAAACCCTATATGCAAAACAGAAAAAGAGACACAGATGTACAGAACAGACTTTTGAACTCTGTGAGAGAAAGTGAGGGTGGGATGTTTCAAAAGAATAGCATGTATATTATCTATGGTGAATCAGATCACCAGCCCAGGTGGGATGTATGAGTTAAGTGCTCGGGCCTGGTGCACTGGGAGGACCCAGAGGAATCAGGTGGAGAGGGAGGTGGGAGGGGGGATCGGGATGGGGAATACGTGTAACTCTATGGCTGATTCATATCAGTGTATGACAAAACCCACTGAAAAAAATAAAAAAAATAAAAAATAAAAACCACTGCTCTTATCAACTGGACTCCAAATGCATAGAAAAATTTCTGTATTTCTCTTTCAACTCAATCCATCACCCTTCAGAATGACTACCTCAATCTTTACATATACAGTCCTCTGCATCCCCTCTATTCTCCTTACTCTTTGTCTTTTTCTTCCTTGATACAAATAGAATCCATGAAGAGGAAACTATGTCACATGCTTCTCTAAAGCAGTCTCAGGCCAATCTGTACGATGACCACTTCCTCTACCTGCTCAGATGTATTACAGAATCAACTGTCTTAAAATAAATGAATGAATAAATAAATTTACCTGGGATATTTCAGACATGGTTTCAAGATTCCCTGGGAGATTTCACAGGGATATTAAGAAGAACATGTTACAGAATTATCTTGGAGTCAATACCCGGGAAAGAGGGAGAGAACAGCACGATGAGGAAAGGTAACGGGAGAAACTGGACTTCATGCAATGCATGGAGCTACGTGGAGCTGGATGAACACCTTGGAGTTGTATACAGGCCCAGTCCAAGTTGAAGGAAGGATCTGGGTCTTAAAACACCCACATAAAGCAACCTGTTCCAGCCTCCTGGAAAAGATGGCAGGTCTTTTTAGCTGAAGCAAATCCCAAGGAAGATTGTTATCACAACACCTACAATACAAAGGAACCCCATTTTCATCATGTTCACACTTCTACATCCCCTGTTTCTAGACTGACCTTTACCAGATCCTACTTCACCGAATTTTTAAATGTTAAGAGTACCTCATGATTCCTTCTCACCCCTCATCCTATAATATATTCTCTCAAGTCAATCTCATCTTCCATGCTTTTAATAATCACAGGCTACGGTAATTCAAATAAGCATCTATAAGAGATGTGTCTTCTAGCCCTACACAGATAAAACTGTAGAATTCTCCCCATGACTCATTCTACCTCTTGCTTTTTCCCAAACAATATACTTTTTTATTCTTGTTTTACACAGAGAAGCCAGAGTGCAACTTTTAAAAAATAATTAATCATATTACTTTTCAGCTACACTCCTTCTGTGGCTTCCCATTTCCCTTCAGAAAAAGCAAAATATTCTGAAAATTGACTCTTCCAAAGCTCTGCACATTGTGATTCACTTTTTCCCCTCACTTCCTCAATTTAATTGTATTCAATCCAGTTTTCTCCCTAACCCCTTCCATGAGACTAGTTTTTATTTATACATAAAGTCTCAGTTTACGTGAGACTTTTTAAAGAAAATCCTTCATTCATATTTTTCCAGAATATTCTGGGGATTTTAACTAGAGTCTCATTTTATCTTTGTGTTAATTGAAATGACAATTTATACAATTTTTTTTTTTTGACAATTTATACAATTTTTTATTTCAATGTTTTTTCTATTTGAGTGCAAGTTCAAAGAAGGCTGGGAGAAAAGTCTATCTCAAGTGCTTAGCAGAGCATTTGATATACAAAAATAGTTGTATGTATATGCCGAACAAAGCAGCATGACCCAAAAAATGGATTACTTGATAGGTAGAATTTAATTAGGATTAGTGTCAGAGGCCTATTGGGATACAGCAGAGAGGGATAAGCACCTATTACTAGAAGGAAGAAGAAAATCTCAATGAAAAATAGGGGCTAGAAATCCAAAGATATCATAGAGGGTAGCAAAAGAATTTGCTTTTTTGAAGTTGTCTAAATGACTAAGCTACAAAACAAGCATGACTAAGTTCTGCACAATAAAGCACCTAAATACTGGGAGGCAGGAAGCTTCCTGGCGGTCCAGTGGCTAAGAGCCCATCCTCCCAATGCAGGGGATGAGGGTTTGATTCCTGGTTAGGGAACTAGGTCCCACATACCATAGCTAAGAGTTCACATGCTGCAACTAAACGCGACACAGTCAAATAAACAGACAAATAAATAAATACTATAAACTAATAGGGCTTCCCTGGTGGCTCAGATGGTAAAACATCTGCCTGCAATGCAGGAGACCTGGGTTCGAGCCCTGGGTTGGGAAGATCCCCTGGAGGAGGGCATGGCAACCCACTCCTGTCTTCTTGCCTGGAGAATCCCCATGGGCAGGAGAGCCTGGCGGGCTACAGTCCATGGTGTCTCAAAGAGTGGGACACGGCTGACCACCTAAGCACACAGCACATGAACTAGTAGAAACAAGGTTTATCTTGCCCTTCTAGGTGAATAGCAGTACAAAGAGATAAAGAATATTTTGTAGATGAGAAAGCAGTTATAAAAAAATGAAAGCTGCCACAAAACCACTGGCTAAAAAGTAGCATATTGAACTAATTTCTTTTTGACCCCTGAATGAACCATTTCTATTACACCAGTGCTATCTCAAAGAAATGCTAAGTAGTTTATAATAATGCATACTAACTAATTTTTTTTTTCAGCCCCAGGAGTAACCATTCTGACTCCAGCTTTAGAAACTTAAGTGAGAGGAGAAGGAAGAGGAAACTAGCTTTGAAGAATGCTAGGATTAAGGATAAAGCATCTGCCTCCAATGAGGGAGACCCGGGTTCGATCCCTGGATCGGGAAGATCCCCTGGAGAAGGAAATGGTAACCCACTCCAGTATTGTTGCCTGGAGAATCCCATGGACAGAGGAGCCTGGTAGGCTACAGTCTACCGGGTCGCAAAGAGGCGGACATGACTGAGCGACTTTACTTACTTAGGATTACAAAATGACTTGGGTTTTGCCTTTTTCTGCGGAAGTGCGGCATATAAACCCTCAGTAGACAGTAAAGGAGGCACGTGCGTTAGAAATGTGCCAACACTGTGCCCTTAGCTGTGACTGGTAAGATCAACTGAGAATTTCAATCAGGACTGTCACTTTTGGAGGAGATCAATTCCAACTGATAAAGAGCACAGACCGCCAAATGCAGATGGGAATTATGTGACATATCAAGGTACAGTTCTGTGAAACATACTCTGTGCAATATGGCTTACAGAGTCAACATGCATTTATTTAACTGCACTCAACTAATGTATGCCTTGAGAAGCAAATACATCAAACACTGAGCCTTAACAGACTTTTGGAAAAAAAAAGGGATTTTCTTGTTGTTGTGAAACAGTCCACTGATTAGTTTACAGCATAGAAGAGAAAAGCTAGCCCAGCACATCTTTAGCTTCTAATCATGCTTCACGTCTTAATTAAAGAACAGAGCATCATCCATGAGTAATCTGTTCTGAATCACTTTGGGATAATCCATGCCAAGATAATACTGATGGGGTCTGCCTTGAGACCTGTCTAAGGGAAGTATAATATCAAAAAGGATCTTAGTATAGGTTCATTAATTCCACAACCATTGTTTTTTAAACACCAAACATATGCCAGACATTGTCTTAGGAAGAGGGGATTTAGAGAGGGAAAGAAAGGTATACTGCATGTTGCCTGGTAGAGAAAGACAAATAATCAAATGCAGTAAATTGCAACACATACAAAGACAGAAATGCATGGAAGTCTGAAAATTGGCACACATGAGAAAAAAAGCTGTCACTTTGACATAGTGAAAGCAGCTCTTCTATCCCTTTTCTGTTTGCTCATTTCTGTCCCCAACTTTAAAATAACCTAATTATAGGAATGAGATCACTATGCAGTTTAACCTAACTCCTCCCTATGCTCTCCTGAATACACACCATGCCTTGCCTAACCTGTTGATTCTTTTTCCTAGATAAAAACAAGAATGAATGAAGAATTTAGTAGTTAAACAATGACTAGCACACAACCCCCAACAACCTGCTTACCAATCCTGCAGACAGATCATGCAGGCAATAAACTATTAAGTTAGCCCAAAAGTTCATTCAGTTTTTTCATAAGATGTTATGGAAAAACCTGAACAAATTTTTTGGCCATCCCAATATATGATGAGAGCACCAGCCTGCACTCGGTTGGGAACGATGCAAAACCCAACCTCCTGCCTCAGTGAGTCACTGAGATTCTTCCCCTGGATGAACAGGGTCTTTAGAGTCGGTCTCAGAACACAAGTTCACCTTGTCCTCAGATTGCAGGTTTTCCGGATTAAAGCATCTTTACTTTCTATTGACAATTGCCTCTCAAACTATTGGCTTTTGAGCAGTAAGCAGCCAAGCCTAAGTGCAGTAACAATAAGAAAAGGCAATTCTAAGAAAGATTTATTTAAGTGTTAATACTCAAGCTAAGACTGTAAAGAGTAGCAGTGTCTCTGGACATGACTCGGGGCAGAGAGGGAGTAAAGAAGTCAGGGATCAAAATAAGATGCTTCAAGAGAGAGAGCTGAAATAGCAGAGCCTTACAGGTTTGGCCCACATTGTAATTGGGAGATTTACAAGCAGTTTGATTGGCTGGGGCATAGGCTGAGAGATAGGGCAGGATAAATTGTATCTGGAAACAAGTCAGGGTTTTCAATGTCAAACCAAGAAATATTCATGCTTTTTTATGTGCCATGGGAAGACACTGAAAGGCTTTAAGCAAAACAATGGCACTACATCACATAAATACAGATTTAAGGTAGTAACACAAAACATTTCTTTATCCAATGAATTGAAAAGTAGAATTGTGCAATTTACCTCCAAATAAGTACTTTTCACCCCCACCAAAATATTATAGCAAACAGAATTGCTGACAAGTATTAAGTATTGAACATTGTTCCCTCCTGCAACAACGGATTTCCAATTTTATTCTTTCAGTTCTAATTGTGCCTATTTCCAAGGAAGTATAACCCAATTCTCCACATCTTATCATCTTAAATCAGTGCAAGTGACTTGCTTATCTTGAAGAGAGAGAGTGAGAAGTACAAGACCGATGGAAGCATGTAGTTCCCCTGAATTAACCAGCTGAGCTATGTGAAAAGAAGGTGATTAGACTGAAATTTCAAACTATTTTTTACTTAACATGGTAATCACAAGCAAGCAGGTACTTTTTTATTTCTACAGGAAGTCACAGAGAGAAAAACTTGAAGTTCACACTTCTGAGCCCTCAGAGAAAATGCTATCAGAAGCAGTGGTCCTTTTTTTCTAAGGCCACTGCAAATCATTCCTAAAAGCGGTGTGGTGAAAGGTAAAGAGCCAACTACCAATCAACATGCCTACACCTCTTTCTACAGGGTCTATCACTCCTTCCATCAGGAACTGAAGTCTGTTTCCTCCAGTCTTGAATCCAGGCTGTGCATGTCCAACAGAAGTGACAACAGTCATGTGAGATTTCTGAGCTCAGGTCCTCTAGCTATTACTTTTCATCTTGGAACCCAATTCTTACATGGAGAATCCACATTTTTCTGCCAAAGAGGGTGGACTCATGGAAAGACAGGCCCTGGAGGAGGAGAAACCCAAGTAGAGAAGAGTCTACATAGAGGAGAACCATGGCAATGAAGGCCACAGCAAGCCCACAACCCCCAGATAACTAAATTAGGTTAAGCGGAATCTACCAGCTTCAGTTCAGCTGTCTAGCCAGAACCTTATCAAGCATACATAAGCTATCTCTGCCTAGTCCTGCCCAAATCACCATCCCACAGAACTGTGAGCAATAAAATAGCTGTAGTTTCAAGCCATTAAGTTCTGGGTCGCTTATTATACAGAAAACAGGTAATCAATACATGTGCTAACATACCTACTATTACCTTTTCAAAGAAAATTCCCAGTGCAGACCAGGTTGCCAGGTAGAAGATTTCTGTGGGCTAAATAATAGTCCAAAAGCATCGATCCACATGCCTATGCCCCTCTGTCCAGTGTAGGACACAGAAGCAAGGCCCCAGGGGCAGGCACTGCAGTCAACAGGATACACAGAGAGTCAGTGTACAAAGGGCTGCAGGTGACCCAACGACCTTGTCAACACTCACAGCAAGAAGCAGAAGCCTGGGTCCAGCAAACCCTAGGCAGTGATGTGTGTCTGCCACAGACGAATCAGGCCCGACCAAGCAGGAATCTTGGCTAAAGAAAGATGTTAGAAAATCCACTGAAAGTCCTGGACCTGTTTTTCCTTTAGACGTGTGGACCAGGTATTAAAAAAAAAAAAAAGAAAAGAGAGGTTTTTAATCTTTCATTGAGAAAGCAAAGAAAAACTAAAAACCCTCACTTTTGATTGATGTTACATCCACTTTATGATGTTTTAGAAGTATTGTTTATTCTTAGTGTGAAAACCAGTCAGAATGTGTACAATTTCTCCTATTTTTCTTTTTAAAGCTGCAATATAGAAGTTTTACAATAATGCTTCAACACAGAAATTTTATAATACATCACACATTGTAATAATAAAACTTTACTACCCTGAACAAGCAGGGTCATACAGTGTCACAAACTTCAACGTGTATGATAAGAATGTTGCTTTTTGAATAACATTTATGGTCTGTGTAGAGCACCCAAATACATAATGATTTAAGCCAACACAACAGAGCATTTAAAAAGTTTGTACACTAGAAATTTTAAAAGTGCTAAGTTACAGATTTTCAAATATTTATGAGACATTAATAAGATGCCATGATTCTTCTAGACACTTAACCAACCCAGTTGAGCAAAACAAATAGAAATGACAAAGTTTTATTACTGTTCCACGATAATTTCCATTTTAATTATTTTCTGGCTTCAAAATAATGGAAAATTTTTAACAAACAAAAACTAAATATATTTGTTCCTTGTTCTTTTTTCTAAATAAAATCCTCTTCCCCCGCTTTTCAGTTCAGTTCAGTTCATTTCAGTCGCTCAGTTGTGTCTGACTCTGCAACCACACGAATCTTTGTTTAAGCTAAATAAGTTTGTTTTACATGCAATTGCTTTGTATTTCAAGAAGAATTAGATAAATACACAGAGAGATAGACACATTATACATGATGGGTGATTAATTTCAACTCCTGATACTTGATTAACCAAAAAGGTGGTCTCCAAACAATTTGGCAAGTAAACATCACAGCACCACTGTCAGAAATAGCCCCCAAAAGTCACCACAGCAGAATTTGGGTGCTAGTGACCTGATTTTAATTTCAAATACTTGACCAGACTTAAAGACCAAATTTAAATAGCACATGCTTTTTTATGTAAAAATATGCATCAAATTTTTGTAATCCTTGCATTTTTCTCACACAGTTTGAATCTAGTCAGCTGCTTATGTTATTAAGAGAGTCTAAGGTTTTTACATAGTAGTGACCTTTGATAGGTCTTTTTTGTCTCTTTAAACAATATTCAAAATCCTGAAGGCACTTATGTTTGAACTGTTATAACCTACAATACCATTGCAATGGTATTCCCTATGATAGTTAAAAATTTTGTCTGAGTTTTATTATATTGCACTTACCTCAAGATTTTCTTAAAGCACGTCCCAGTTCTTTGGAGATTTTCAAAGTCTGTTTAACAGCTTTTCTTATTCATTAGCAACTTCCCTTAGAATCTACTAATGAGTCTCTATGGCCTTCGAGTTCTGTCAGTCATGGCGCTTTTTAATGTCTTTATCACATATTTGGGAATACTTCTGTTACTTTTCACTTCACTTAAAAGCATAATGACTTTTCTTGCATATATGACTGCTAAAAATGTTATGTAACTCTTACTTGCATCTACATTTTGTCTAATTATGAGTCACTTAGGTCCTCCACAGATCATAGGCGCCAACTGTTTTTCAGAGAACAAGACCTAGTTTAGTTTTACCAACTAAAAAGGGGCACTTGTCATCTGCCTCTACAAGGATTAGGCCACTAGCTGCTATAGTTCCTGACCTTCTACACACCCTCAAAGGAGATCAGGAATAAGGCACTCTGCGCTTTGGGAAAAACTGGCAGAATAGGTCTTCAAACAGTTAGACATTTTTAAGAGAAGATGTTACGAGTCCAAACTCTTGCAGCTTCTCATATTGAGAAAAACTCATTAAGAGTGACACTGGCTTCTTGTGACTAGCAGCAAGCCTCTGCCAAAATTTGTGCTTGACTCTGCATGCCATGTTTCCTGAAATCATATATATACTGACCTTTTCCCCTACTTATTTGGAGCATCTTCTCAGAGCTATCTGAGATGCTGTCTCCCGGGTTATGGTCCCTGTTTCGTCCCCAAAAAACTTAACTCACAACTCTCACATTGTGTTTTGTTTTTTGGTTTTTTTGTTTTAGTTTTTGTTTAGTTAATAGTTCTCTGTAATATTATCCTCTCTTATACTTGCTTTTTCAGAATATATTTGAGTATATATTTAATTATACAGCACAAGCTTTATCTCCCTTACATGGTCTACTGTGCTGACTCCTCATCTGAAAAAAACATCAATTTTTCTAATCCAGTATATTTTTAATAAAATCATGGCTAAGAACAGAAAATTTCCTTCCAAGGTAGCTTTCCTTTCTTTTCCTTTTCTTGAAAACACTCCATCCAAATACTTTTTCAACTGCCTAAAACACTTAGCCCTACACATCTGTCTTCTCAGCTCCTTGGCTTTGATTAATGGACTAACAAAAGTAGTCACTGGATGTTTCCAGAAAGTACATCCTATTCTCATAGCCCCAGAGTATTCCTAACATAGGTTTATTGGACTTGGCAAATAAAAGTATGGATTCCCACTTAAAATTAAATTTCACCCAAATAAAAATAGTTCTTTAGTAAATATATCCCAAATTATCTGTGATTTTTATGAAGATCAAATTTAAATAGATATCCTCTAATTTATCAGAAAATCCTACTCTATTGGAATAACTCTAGCTTTTATCCAAAACCATGATTGGGAATCTTGGATTACATCATTTGTTTCATCTCCAGAAGTAAAAAACTGAAAACAGAGAAGGTCAGGTTTCATTTTATTTTTATGTACTTGATTTTTATGATATGAGAACTGACATCTCAGGAATAGACTTGCATGGACACCAATAGGGCCTCACTGCTAGAGATTTCTCTGGAATGAGAAGCAAAATCCTTCTTTTTTCAATGGGGTTGCTTGGAATGAACTCATTTATTCAAATTATAAGCACTGCCCACCTATTTCATGACAAGTATTTTAAAATCAAGGATCACACAAAGAACAAACGATATCCTGTCCACATGAAATTTTAGGTTTAGTAAATGGAGAAAAAATATATAGAAAGTGATTTTTCTTTTTACTGGGTTTAGTACCTGTACCAATCCTTTAGTACCAATCCTTTGATTGATACATGTTTACCTATAAATTATATGCTCATTATTAAAAATAGCTTATGCTATATTGGAATTTAGGGTATTCACATATAGATTTCCTTACAGTCAACAAAATGGTTAAGTATGTGTGACCCTAGGAAGAAAAATGTGCTGACCAAATGTAAAGCTGAGATTCAGAAAACATATTTCCACAGAACTATAAAAATGATCTTAATGTAATTTTCTGGAGCTTTCTTGGCTTCAATACTCCAAATGTTGGATTGTCTTAGCTTAGTCCTAAGATATCTCTTCTCTGTAAATCAGTCTGTTAGTTAGAGATCCATAAAGGGTGGTCTGGAGACACTCGGGTATCCCTGAATGGATTCAGAAGTCAAAAATTTTACAGCAGTGAGATGTTATTTCCTTTTAACGATCCTCTCACAGTTTTACCTCTCACAGTTATAAACTTGGGTTTTTCAAAGGCAACATGGCAAATGATATCTCAACAGACTGAAATTAGAAGCAGATATGTGAATACAGTTGTCTTTTTCTACAAAACCATTAAAGAAAGGCATTTGTTGTTGCTCACTCACTAAGTCATGCCCAACTCTTTGCGACCCCATTGACTGCCGCATGTCAGACTTCCATCTCCTTCACTGTCATGTCCATTCGGTTGGAAATGCTATCTAACCATCTCATCCTCTGTTGCCCCCTTCTTCTCCTGCCCTCAATCTATCCCAGCATCAGGGTCTTTTCCAGTGAGTCAGCTCTTTGCATCAGGCGGCCAAAGCATTGAGTTTCAGCTTCAGCATCAGTCCTTCCAATGAATATTCAGAGCTGATTTCCTTTAGGATGGACTGGCTTTGATCTCCTTGCAGGCCAAGGGACTCTCAAGAGTATAGATATATATCAATTTAAGTATTTCTTTTTTTTTCACTATTTTTTGTTTTGGAAAATATAATTAATCTTTATAAAAATTGTATTCATATGAAGAGCACATTACCCTTACTTTAAAATGAGCTAGTATGTATTTTGAGAATTTCTGTTTTAATTTATATTAAGATATCTAAACCCACATAAGCAAAAATTCTCCAGATTACTGATTATTTTTTAATGTAAAGGGGTTTTGAGACCAAAGTTTTGAGAAAAGTGATATCTATTCACACAGCTTTAAACACCAACCTTGTTATACTTATGACAAAATTTATATATTCAAGTGTAACCACTCTCAGTATTAAGGTCTTTCAATGGCTTTCCTACAAGCATAGAATAAAATTCAAACTCCTTTTGTAACCTACCAGGTCACAGGAGAGTTGGTCTAGATCTCCCACTTCAGTACCTGTCACTTTCTGCTGTCTCTGCTTGGTCCACACTGGACACCTAAGCTGTTCTTTATGTCAAGAATGGTCTCATTTCAGAATCCTATTCTCTAATATTCTTCTCAAAATTACTTCCTTTTTTATTTACTCAGATGTCTACTCTGAGGTTTTTCTTTAGAAAAATCTTCTCTGACAATCCATAAGGAAAAGCAGTCCCCATTACTCCATCACCTAGACCTGCTTCACATGTATTCATAGTTCTATTATAGTTTGGATTAAAATATAAATAATATACTGTCTGTATTGGTACAATATCTATAAGTACATGGCATATGTACTTATATGGTCTACATAAACCATTGTAATCTTTGGTACAGTTAATATATTTGACCTTCTAGATTTACTTTGAGGTGAGAGAAATATAGAGCTTATTCTTATAGCTTTTCACATTGAAGGTCATTTCTTTAACTGAATTTCATCATGCTAATAATTCAAGAAGCACAAACATGCATACAGAAAAGTATTAATGATATTGGATAAATTATCCCTAAAAGAGGTTTAATTGAATTTTTGTCATTAGTCAAGCAAAGGAATTTCTTCCATATGATCTGAAAATAAAAGCACATCCAGTGCCTCATATTTTCAATGCCTTGTATATATCAGAAATACAAACAAGTACTTGAGTAACAATAAAGCAAGTTAATGTTTAACATTATCCACATTAGTTCTAAGCCATGTCTTGAACTTCACAATGTTTTATTTATTCAGTGGTTAACTGTTTGCTTATTACTGTGACCCAGATAACAAGAAGAAAATTATGGTCACCAATTTTGAGAACAAAATGTACATCAACCAAGTGGATACAACATTTTGTGGGGTAAACACAGTGAGTTCAATTTGGGACAAAACAAAATTGAAATGACTGAAATATCAAGAAGGAAATATCCAAGAGAATGGGAGAGTTAGGGTGGAGATTCAGGACTAGTGAAGTGGATTTGGCAACCTAGATCACTGAAGCTACAGAGATCACTTAGAATGGTAAACTGAAAAAGGGATAGCTCACTTACTCAGGTTTTTGCAATCAGGAACCAGGCTTCATGACACATTCTAAATGCAAAAGATTTTGCAGTACAGAATCACTGAAGACTGGCCTTCTCTTCGAGATCTGTTTGACACACATACTGTGTACTTGCTCTGCATCAATGTAGTAATTCCAGCCACTAACATATATAACATTTTTACAGTTTACAAATATAATAGTGGATTGTATTAAATTTGGACCTCTCAAGAGACCTTATAATTATTTCTATTTTATGTAAAATTTCAGTAAGTTAAAATGCCAAGGTTACAAATAGGTCCCTGATCCCTAATCCACCAACATTTTATGATGTATAATTGACACTATGGAAGTGGGACTGCTGTGATTTTTCTCCCTGAATTTTACTTCTAGTTACTCCTAATTGACCTAACTGAAAACTTTGCATTGTAATCAATCTTTCCCCTTCCCAAACTATTTTCCACAACTGAGATAACTGCTAGGAACTATCAACCTAACAATCTCTAACCCTGCAGAGGTTAAGTGTGCTTCTAGCTAAACTTCCTAATAATATTTGCACAAACTGTTAACTTTAAAGACATCTCAGATACAGAGTTTCTGTTTTAATTATAAAGAAAAGGAATATTTTAGATAAGATTACATTTTAATATTTAGGATAATTTAACACTTACTTTCTAGAAAAATTTCCTGAAGCAGCAAAGGGAACAAAAATTCATTTGAGATAAAGTTGAATTTTATTCTTTTATTTCAACATATTGATTTGCTAATATTCTATAGAGAACTACAATCGTATAACAGGCTAAATAATGAGGTCCTTTCACTATTGTTTTTTTCCTTAAAAGATTCCTTCATACGTAGTCAGAAATGTAAGGTTTTAACTACTTGAAACTGCTGACAGTAAAATGAAAGAGTTCCATCAAGTGGCCATATAAAGACATGGCAGTTCACATTTCACCAATACAAAGAGAAAAATAATACCTCCAAAGCCTAGTTTACACATACATTTTCAACTAAATCCCCAAAATGCATGCCACGTAACATTAAAAAACACTACAGATACAATTTAAACATCATTAATGAATTTTCCCACATAATTAATAAACTGCAAGAGAAACTAGGTCTAAGTATATTTTGTTTTCTTATTTTGATTTTCTAATACTCTGCCCATATAGCTTAGGCTTGAAGATGCATGGTTATAATTTTAATTCCTACATTATAGTCATCTGTTTAAATTATTCAGTAGGCACACCAGAAATTAACAAAACTAAGTATTGGATTGTGCTAAAACTTAGAAACCAATTACATACAAATGAGTTAAAATATTTAAAAATTATACCTTAAAAATATGAAAGAAATTCAACTGAAGCTTTTTGAAAAATAAAATTAGTTATAAAGCATTTGTTGTTGTTGTTTAGTTACTAAGTTGTGAGTTATAAAGTATAAGCATCAGTTAGTTTTATTCATTAATATCCTAAATTAAGATTTTGAAATATCTTATCAGGTTGCACCCCTCTCATAAAAGATGAAAAAATGGGTGCTTCTGTTTATAAATTATAGTAGGTTTAAGGGGATACAGTTCCTTACCTCTATACTTTAGAAATGAGCAATGACTTATTTTAAAGCTATAAATGCTACTTCTAAATGCACACTACTGATTAAGACTTCTTTCAAACTTTATCAAGGTGTAGTTCATTGAGAAACCACTTCTAGTACATAATTAGCCACACATTTGACTTTATGGTCCAGCTCTCACAATTGTACATGACTACTGGAAAGAAGGCAGAGCAACAAAGAGTAGATGTTTTCAAAATGTGGTGCTGGAGAAGACTCTTGAGTGTTCCTTGGACAGCAAGGAGATTAAACCAGTCAATCTTATGGGAAATCAACCCTGCATATTCACTGGAAGACTGATGCTGAAGTTGAAGCTCCAATACTTTGGCCACCTGAAGCAAATAACTGACACCCTGGAAAAGACCCTGATGCTGGGAAAGATCGAAGGCAGAAGAGGGTGACAGAGGATGAGTCGCATGGCATCACTGATGCAATGGACATGAACTGGAGCAAACTCTGGGAAATGGTGAGGGAAAGGGAAGCCTGACATGCTGCATTCCATGGGGTCATGAAGAATGGGACACGACTTGGCGACTGAACAAAAACAACAAACATTTGTATGTAGCATTTCCTACTTTGTATGAAAACAATGTGTATTATTATTGAGACAATGTTAAAGGATACATTTTTATATTAAGCCTGTGAAATCTCATTAGAGTATATACTGCATGTGTGATTAGTCCTGTCTGAATCTTTATGACCCTGTTGACTGTAGGCCAGCAGGTTCCTCTGTCCATGTAATTTTACAGGTAAGAATACTGGAGTGGTTTGCCATTTCCTCCTGCAGGGAATCTTCCCAATCCAGGAATTAAACCTGCATCTCCTGTATCTCCTACATTGGCAGGTGGATCCTTTACCACCAAGCTACCTGGTTAAATATAAAATTTGAGACAGGGTGTATAATGATTAAGAAAATGGGTTTTAGCATAAAAGATTGGATTTGAATCTAATCTGCCACTGTTTTGCTCTGTTACCTGGAGCAACTATGTCTTCATTTATATAAGAAAAAAATATTACTACTGATATCACTACTATAGAAATTAAATTCTATATTTCATATCAAGCAGTTAGATATGCAATTGACAACCATTTAAATGAATAATACTTTTGGGAGGAAGAATACATTATTCTCTCTTCTCATTGATAGAAGCACAAGCTGGAATCAAGATTGACAAGAGAAATATCAACAACCTCAAATATGCAGATAATACCACTGTAATGTCAGAAAGCAAAGAGGAACTAAAGAGCCTCTTGATGAAGATGAAAGAGGAGAGTGAAAAAGCTGACTTTAAACTCAGCATTAAAACTAAGAGCATGGCATCCAGTCCCATCACTTGATGGCAAATATATAGGGAAACAGTGGAAACAGTGACAGACTTTATTTTCTCAGGTTCCAAAACCACTGCAGACAGTAACCACAGCCATAAAATTAAAAGTCACTTACTCCTGGGAAGAAAAGCTATGATAGACTTAGACAGCTTATCAGAGGCATCACTTTGCCAACAAAGATCAGTATAGTCAAAGTTATGGTTTTTCCAGTAGTCACGTATGGATGTGAGAGTTAAACCATGGAGAAGGCAAAGCATCAAAGAATTGATGCTTTTCAATTGTGGTGATGGAGAAGACTCTAGAGAGTTGCTTGGACAGCAAGGAGATCACACCAGTCAATCTTAAAGGAAATGAACTCTGCATATTCACTGGAAGGACTGATGCTGAAGCTGAAACTCCAATACTTTGGCCACATTATGAGAAGAGCCAACTCGTTGGAAAAGACCCTGATGCTGGGAAAGATTGAGGGCAGGAGAAGAGGAGGGCAGCAGAGGATGAGATGTTTGGATGGCATCACTGATTCAATGGACATGAGTTTGAGCAAATTCCATGAGATGGTGAAGGACAAGGAGACCTGGTGTGCTGCAGCCCATGAGGTTACAAAGATGGGACAGGACTGAATGACTCAACAATAGAAATCTTCTCATTAGTAAATAAATATACATGTTTATTTAGCAAACATTAGTAAATACATACATACATTAGTAAACAAACAAACATAAAAAAGGTGTAGCCTTTTTTATACAAGTTCATTGGGGGGTTTGAGAGTTTAAAAAATATAAATGACTAAGGAAATGAAATAATAGAATACAAACGAACTGCTTCTATGATAGCATCATGATCACAGATTTTCTTCTGTATGAACATCCTACAAACTAGGAATCTCTCAAACCTGCATTTCCATTAAAACAAAAAGCCACAAAGAGGTTCACATAGTCACACTTTTATTCTCCTTTGGAAACCTGCATTGCTAATAAACAAAGCTAAAGTAAAAATCTCACATAAGAAACAATACAACTCTTCTTGTCAACATGGTATTAAAACTGAATGCTGAAAATGAAGGAAAGGGTGAGAGGAAAGATGATAAAATACATTTAGTAAAAAGTAAATAAGTGGAATTTTAGGTACAGATTATATATGAATTATTTGTACTCTTCTTACATATTTCTATGTTTGAAATCATTCCATATAAAATATAATTGAATATAAAAGAAAAACTTATCTTATTCAGGTAACCTAAAAGTAAATGAATGTACCTCTGATAAATATTCACCTAAAAAATTAAAAAAAAAAACTTCTAATGCTATTTCTGCAAAACAAAAAAGAAGCAAAAAAGGAAAGCTGGAGATGCAAGAAAGTATATTCAACAATAGAAGTGGTAGGTATGTGGATAAATCTAAATACACACAGTCTGTGTGAAACAATAACATATAATTTAGGGAGAAAGAAAATAGAGAATTAAAATACAGAACAAGAATAAGTAAGATTAGACAGATGGTGATCTGATTTTTTTAAATTCTAAGGTCCACTTGTTCTACAAGTAGGAGTAAGTGAAGTGAAAGTCACTCAGTCGTGTCCGACTCTGCGACCCCATGGACTATACAGTCCATGAATTCTCCAGGCCAGAATACTGGCGTGGGTAGTCGTTCCCTTTTGCAGGGGATCTTCCCAAGCCAAGGATTGAACCCAGGTCTCCCACATTGCAGGTGGATTCTTAACCAGCTGCGCCACAAGAGAAGCCCAAGTAGGGAGCCAGAAGGGAAGCTACAAGCAGGAGTAGAAATAGTGATTAACACAGATTCAAAGGTAAATACGCCTTTTGCAGTTGTATGGTAACAACTAAGATAGTAGAGGGGATAAATGGAGTGTGGGGGAAAAAACAATTTGAACGATGCAAAAAAGTTGAGCAGTGAAACAAATGAGAAATATACAAGATAAGAAATAAGATGGTAATGAATTCAAATATAAGAAGCAATCCTAATAAATATAAGTGGATTAAATTTACCAAAGCTATATTTAAAAGAAAATAAAAAGGATTACATTGCTTACAGGAGTCACAACTAAACATAAGATCATGAGAAAACCGATAACAAAGAACAGAAAATTGGTAGGGAAAATATTAGCCAGGGGAAAGCTCATACATCTATACTGATATGACAGAAAATTCTTTATGGCACAAAACCACCTTATATAATACAGAAAAGATCACTGATAATAGCTCTGATAGAAGAACTAATAATAGCTCTATTTATAGAAATTATTCTAAACTTTGATGCTTCTAATAACTTGCCATCATAATATATAAAGAAAATTATAGATATGAGAAAGCAATTACATTATTTTAAGGAATAAACAATATTCCAAGCTACACATGAAACTTCAAACAAAACTTGACCATGTCCAAAACCATAAAGGAAATATCAGAAAATTTCAAGAAATTATCATGCAGATCCTTTTTCTTCGACCACAACGCAATTAAATTAGAAATCAGAAAAAAATTCAGTAATTAAAAAAGTGTGTATTTGAATTTACATGAGGATACTTAAGACATACTGCTGCTGTTGCTGCTAAGTCGCATCAGTCGTGTCCAACTCTGTGCAACTCCAT
The DNA here is from genome assembly GCF_963930625.1 of Muntiacus reevesi. Taxonomy (NCBI): domain Eukaryota; kingdom Metazoa; phylum Chordata; class Mammalia; order Artiodactyla; family Cervidae; genus Muntiacus; species Muntiacus reevesi. Next base: position 30,755,084 of record NC_089269.1, read on the forward strand.
AGACGGCAGCCCACCAGGCTCCCCCATCCCTGGGATTCTCCAGGCAAGAGCACTGGAGTGGGTTGCCATTTCCTTCTCCAATGCAGGAAAGGGAAAAGGGACCCTTCAGTCGTGTCCGACTCTTAGCGACCCCACGGACTGCAGCCCACCAGGCTCCTCTGTCCATGGGATGTTCCTGACAAGAGTACTGGAGTGGGTTGCCAGTCTAGAAATCAGCAAACACTGAAAATTTATTAAACCACTAGTTTCAGACATTTGTGAGAGAATAGTAAAGTGAACCCAAACAAAGGAAAGGAACATTATTTTAATAATTACCAAAAGAGTAATCAAAAGAAAATCAACAAACCCAAAGGTTAATTTTTATGAATTTAAAGTATGTATGTTTACTGTACATTAATAATTAAACTTTTAATCATTTTTGCTTGAATATATATCTATAACTATTTTTAGTCATTTTTTCCATTTTGATTTTACACAAAAACTTTGTGACATCCATTTTATTTTATGTCAATTTTTCTTCACATACAAGGCTATTTTTGAGATCTACTTGATTGATGCATATGGTTTATTCCTTCTAATTCTTGCACAATATTCTATAAACTAAATTTTACTTATCTATCCTCTCTTTTGTTGTCTAACAGCATTTTTTTTTTGTCTAACAGTATTGTTATGTACATCCCAGGATCTTCATGTACAAATGTTTTAGAGGTTCCCTGAAGTGAAAATCAACTTTTTTCAGAAAGAGGGAATACAAATCTCCCCAATGTTATCAAAATAATTATTTAAATAATATTCCTCAAGAAAATCTGATAATGCATCTTTTTCCTCCCCCAAATATACACACAATCCTTGGACTGCTTCTTAGTATCCCTATAAAAGGAAGAGTTGAAAAATATTCAGAGATTTAGGTTTTATTTAAATGGAATAATCTTATTCATAAATCACTTGTATAATATCACTTATCGAAATATGTATATTATCTAGGGTGAAACAGATCACCAGCCCAGGTTGGATGCATGAGACAAGTGCTCGGGCCTGGTGCACTGGGAAAACCCAGAGAGATGGGATGGAGAGTGAGGTGGGAGGGGGGATCGGGATGGGGAACACATGTAAATCCATGGCTGATTCATGTCAATGTATGGCAAAAAAACACTACAATATTGTAAAGTAATTAGCCTCCAACTAATAAAAATAAATGGGAAAAAAAACAAAAACCCTAAAGCTTAAATGGTGGTGGTGGTTTAGTCGATAAGTCATGTCTGACTCCCGTGACCCCATGAACTGTAGGCCCCCAGGCTCCTCTGTCCATGGGATAAATCAGGCAAGAATACTGGAGTGGGTTGCCATCTCCTTCTCCAGGAGATCATCCCAACCCAGGGATTGAAACCAGGTCTCCTGCATTGCAGGGGGTCTCCTGCATTCTAGGTGGATTCTTTACCAGCTGAGCCTACAGGGAAGCTTAAAGCTCAAGCTAGACAATATTACACTGCTGTGCTCCACTTTACTTGATTTTTTGAAACTTTTATTTCTAATTGGGCTGCTACAGCATTGTATGAGTGTATACATGAATATATGAATAACCTGCTGCATACAGGTTACACAAATACATTAAAGTATGTGGATTTGCTGCCTTAGCAAAGAGCATCCTTAAGTGCAAGGTGACAGGTATGGTGTTAAGATATCCTTTCACACTTGCCTACATCATAAAGTTTATTCTATTTTGCTCCCAAACTGTAACACCAGAATTTCTTGTAAGGGCAACAGATGAGCATTAGGTATGATAATAATAAAAATTTGCTTGACAAATCAGGGTAATTTTTAGAGTAAAGCAGACCTCAAGAAAATAAATCAGCACCTATCCTTTGGCAAATCTGTGTCAAACTCTACTGGCTTTAACAGTGGAAATGTATCATGACTTGTCATGAACTGAGTAGTCTTCAGTACCCTGCAAGGTACTTGTGCACAGCTAGGAGTGTTGACCCCCTTTCTGTACCTCATGATAGTTTAAAAAGTGACATTTGTCAAAGTGAGCAAGAAACAGCTTCCAGAGAAGGTCCCCAATGCAAAACGATGAAACAAATTGTGGTATTTAGCTATGAACTACAGGGAAGATGAAGATCAAAAGAAATGAATTTTTTTTTCCTTAACTCATCCACATTTTTCATCACACTTCATGTTGCTCACCAGTATAAAACAGGCTGTTTCTTGTTTTGTTTTTGTTCTAAAACTTCGTGTTACTGATAGAATTTTAAATGAGGAATAGCAAAGGGTGGGACTGTGTTAAAGCTCATTTAACTGGATTTAATTCATAACTTAGTTTTCCTCTCAACACATTTTGCTTTTATTTTCCTCTTTTCCCTGATAAATTACTTTCAGTAATAGAAAAGTGAGCATATATTAAAAATTGTTCCCTTCTAGGACATATTCAAGTACTGAAGGGCTGAAAGATGCCCAGGTAAAATTGAGATCCTAGTAGGCACAGATGGGTACCCATTGGTATCTTGGCATTTTATTTCAGTTTTTTACTATCTTTCAATATGGCCCACAGCATGAGAGTTTGTATATTCCAGTTTATTATTTTTTTAGAAAATTGAGATTATGCCAATACTAATCAAAATAATCCATTTCAACATTTCAGTTATCAGTCTTCAAGTCAACATAAAACCATAATTCTTTCCCCAGATTCCTTATTTCAAGTACCTCTACCAAAGAGACACTTATTAAATTTCAAATAAATGTCTGATGTTGGAAAATGTCGAATATTTTTCTTGTGAAAAAACACCCTAGTTAGTCACCAATATGTTAAAATATACTATCATTTTTATGCCAAAATCTCATTCATGAATTTTTCAGGAATAGATTCAGTATTTTAGTACAAAGACATTAAACTATCAAGTCATATTGAGTTCTGACATCACACATCTCTAGAGATTCTTACTGCCAGATGAAATTGTTCATCTTAAAAAAGCACAATCTGTCCCAAGCAGATGTATCCAATAAAAAAAAAAAATTAAAAACATGATTTTTCTTAATTTTCTCGCAATATAATGCATGAACTTTTGTTTCCTGCAGTAATCAGTCAAACTAATAAAACAAGTGATATTTTTATTATTATAATAGTTTCAGTGCTGCTCATTTTTAGGTACCCACTACTAGTTTATTCTTACGTTTTATTTGAACTACATGGTGTATTTACCAGCTCTGTGATCTTGGGAAAATCATCAACTACACTGAGTGATTCTCTCTCTCATCTTTGCTACCAACCCATCTAGTTAAGAGGAAAAAATAAGATTATGCTTGCAAAAGTCCTATAAAAACTGAAAGCAAGAAGAGAGGAGATTTATAAGCCTGAAAAGACAAAATACTTGTGATTGTTAATAGTGTAATCTGGAGACTTTAAGAGTGGCTTGTTTTAGTTGGAAGCAGTCTTCTAGATCTTTCAGGTTGTATGCAACTAGAAAATGTCTTAGATAAAAACTGCTGCCTAATTTGTCACCTAGTTTTCTTCCAATGCACAGAAGTAGGAGACTTTCAACAAATGGATTGTGCACACCATCTGTCCATTTTGTGTTGCATAGTAAATTTTGTACTAAAAATGTCTTTTTCTTCCTACACCAGAACACAAGAAATTCTCTGTGTTTCATCAGATGTATGGCTCAATGTAGTCTTTAATATAAATTGTTGATGGCTAGAGTTGTACAAAATGTAATCATATACAGACTATTTAATTTAAAAATCACCAAATAGGATTCCCAGGTGGCTCAGTGGTAAAGAACCTGCCTGCCAAGCAGGAGACACAGGTTTGATTCCTGGGTCAGGAAAATCCCCTGGAGAAGGACATGGCAGCCACTCCACTATTCTTGCCCGGGAAATCCCATGCACAGAGAAGCCTGGCAGGCTACAGTCCATGGGGTCACAAAGAGTGAGACATGACTTAGAGAGTAAGCAACAAAACAGCAATAAAGTTGTACAATATATAATATATGCAAACTATTTAAAAATCACAAAACCTATCACCCTATTAATGAGGGACTGGAAATAACTCTGAAGTGGAAAATCAACCCAATTTTTGGATACCTTTTTCTATATCTATTTGCTAGTTTTAACTGTGTGTGTAACATACTCGCAATTTCTAAATTTCATTAGATATCTTTTAAATAAATATATTTAACATAAGAATCATTTATATTATTTCAGCATAATTATGTATACAAGTTCCTTAAAATGTTAAAAGCTAAAGCACTCATAAAGGTATATTTTTATATGTGGTCATTTATAACTTGGTAAATAATGAAAACATAAATCTGAAAATAACCATGAAACAGCTAAGGAAAAAATTTATTTAATGCTAGTTTACCCTAATCTAATCTAAATATGTAAGGCTACAGAAAAGTGAGCCCAAGACCCGAATGTAACAGATTTAGAAGCTATGAGTACATAAGATAACACAATGTATGAGGGCATAAATTGATATCAGCTGAAGTTATTAAGTACCTGCTATGTGTCAATTGTTCTTATATATCATTTAACTCTGAGCTAGGTATCTTTCCAATAGAAGAAATTGGAGATTGGAGAAGGGACATAATTTTTCAAAATAATACTGCCTTTTCCTTTTTAAGCAATTTAGGCATTTATTTACTTATTTATTTGCTTACATAAAAATCTCTCTCAAATATTTAATAAATCATGTCATCCAGAAACAAATCTTATAAATCATGACCTCAGGAGAAAATCAAATATACCCAGTACCAGCAAAATGCACTGTATGCAGGAGGTCATTAATAAATGCTTATTGAACTAATTAAAAACTAATCTGAAAGAAATAGATTCTGTCAAATATTTATACACATTTCTTATTTTATTAACCTTATTGTGCATGAGCCAAAGAGTATTTGAATATTAAAATGTCATTTGTCTTGCAGGGATTGTTACAATGCAAAATATTATGTAATAAATCATATCATAATATATTAACTAGAGTTAGTTTTTTTAACATTAGTTTGACATTAATGATATAGCATGATACTTTATTTGAATATAATATAGTTTGTTTTTATACTTGCTAAAGCATGCTATTTCCTAAAATTATGACAAATAACTTATCACATGCAAAGCCTTTATTTTAGAGTGAATGGATGTATGCCTCCACCAAAGAGTGGTTCACTACCTCTCAAGAGATATAAAGTAAAACGTCAGTCTTGATGAAATCAGATTTTTCGTTTGGCAAGAACTGGATCACTCCTAATCAATTAAAACAGACATAGAAGAGTCCTGGATAAAACTGCTTTCTCATTGACTGACTAAGCTGTGAATCAGTGTGAACACTGCCTCGCCTGAAAAGAACTGATGATGCCTTAACAGGGGGTCACCGGGCTTTGGGGCTGAAGGGGAGACAGCTGGGAACCATGTCACATCCTTAAAAGTTTAATTGATGAACACAGTGCCCACACACGACTTTGAGTTTCCTTTCAGAGTTTTCTCTACCTTTAAAATGTTTTTAAATTTTTTTAGTTAGAATATGATTGCTTTACAATCTCGTGTTAGTTTCTGCCCTATAGCAGTGAGAATCAGCTGTGTGAATACCTCCCTCTGGAGACTCGCTCACCCGCCACTCCTCTTCCTGCCCATCCAGGTCACCACAGAGAGCCGAGCCGAGCTGCCTGATCTCTTATAGCAGTTTCCCACTAGCTAGCTATTTCACACAAGGAGGTATAGACGTCAGTGCTACTCTCTGGGTTCATGCCACCCTCCCCTTCCCTCACTGTGTCCACAGGTCTGCTCTCTTCCTCTGAGTCTCTCTTCCTGCCCTGCAAATAGGTTCATCAGTACCATTTTTCTAGATTTCATTTATATGCATTAATATACCATATTTATGTTTCTCTTTCTCACTTACTTCACTGTCAAACATGCTTATTATTAAGGAAATGCGAATCAAAACTACAACGAAGTAGCACCTCACACCAGTCAGAATGGCCAACATCAAAAGAAACAATAAATGCTGAAGAGGATCTGGAGACAGGGGAACATTTTGCACTGCTGGTGGGGATGGAAACTGATATAGCCACGATGGAGAATAGTATGGAGGTTCCTTAAGAAACTAGGGATATGTTTAAATGTTACGCTCTCAAATCATCCCATCTTCTCTCCCCCCAGTTGTGTCCAAAAGTCTGTTCTCTACATCTGCATGAGAGAGTAGCATTGAAACATATATATTATCATATGTAAAGTAGATCAGTTCAGTTGCTCAGTGCTGCCCGACTCTTTGCAACTCCATGGACTTCAACACGCCAGGCTTCCCTGTCCATCCTCAACTCCTGGAGCTTGCTTAAACTCAAGTGCATCAAGTTGGTGATGCCATCCAACTATCTCATCCTCTGTTGTCCCCTTCTCCTCCTGCCTTTAATCTTTCCCAGCATCTGGGGCTTTTCCAATGAATCAATTCTTCCCATCAGGTGACCAAAGTATTGGAGCTTCAGCTTTAGCATCAGTCCTTCAAATGAATATTCAGGATTGATTTCCTTTAGGATGGACTGGTTGGATCTCCTTGCTGTCCAAGAGACTCTCAAGAGTCTTCTCCAACACCTCAGTTCAAAAGCATCAATTCTATTAATTTCCTCTTTCATACTCGTTAGTGTTTGCCGTACATATTGCAGTGCTCCTATGTTGGATGCATATATATTTATAATTGTTATATCTTCTTCTTGGATTGATCCTTTGATCATTATGTAGTGTCCTTCTTTGTCTCTTTTCACATCCTTTATTTGAAAGTCTATTTTATCTGATATGAGTATTGCGACTCCTGCTTTCTTTTGGTCTCCGTTTGCGTGAAATATTTTTTTCCAGCCCTTCACTTTCGGTCTGTATGTGTCCCTTGTTTTGAGGTGGGTCTCTTGTAGACAGCATATATAGGGGTCTTGTTTTTGTATCCATTCAGCCAATCTTTGTCTTTTGGTTGGGGCATTCAACCCATTTACATTTAAGGTAATTATTGATAGGTGTGGTCCCGTTGTCATTTACTTTGTTGTTTTGGGTTCACGTTTATACAACCTTTCTGCATTTCCTGTCTAGAGAAGATCCTTTAGCATTTGTTGAAGAGCTGGTTTGGTGGTGCTGAATTCTCTCAGCTTTTGCTTGTCTGTAAAGCTTTTGAATTCTTCTTCATATCTGAATGAGATCCTTGCTGGGTACAGTAATCTAGGTTGTAGGTTATTCTCTTTCATTACTTTCATTATGTCCTGCCATTCCCTTCTGGCCTGGAGGGTTTCTATTGATAGATCAGCTGTTATCCTTATAGGAATCCCTTTGTGTGTTATTTGTTGTTTCTCCCTTGCTGCTTTTAGTATTTGTTCTTTGTGTTTGATCTTTGTTAATTTGATTAATATGTGTCTTGGGGTGTTTCGCCTTGGGTTTATCCTGTTTGGGACTATCTGGGTTTCTTGGACTTGGGTGGCTATTTCCTTCCCCATTTTAGGGAAGTTTTCAGCTATTATCTCCTCGAATATTTTCTCATGGCCTTTCTTTTTGTCTTCTTCTTCTGGGACTCCTATGATTCGAATGTTGGGGCATTTCACAATAATAGTGGGAGACTTTAATACCCCACTCACAACCATGGGTAGATCAACTAAACAGAAAATCAACAAGGAAACACAAACCTTAAATGATACAATGGACCAGCTAGACCTAATTGATATCTATAGGACATTTCACCCCAAAACAATCAACTTCACCTTTTTCTCAAGTGCACACGGAACCTTCTCCAGAATAGATCACATCCTGGGCCATAAATCTGGTCTTGGAGAATTCAAAAAAATTGAAATCATTCCAGTCATCTTTTCTGACCACAGTGCAGTAAGATTAGATCTCAATTACAGGAAAAAAATTGTTAAAAATTCCAACATATGGAGGCTAAATAACACGCTTCTGAATAACCAACAAATCATAGAAGAAATCAAAAAAGAAATCAAAGTATGTATAGAAATAAATGAAAATGAAAACGCAACAACCCAAAACCTATGGGACACTGTAAAAGCAGTGCTAAGGGGAAGGTTCATAGCATTACAGGCACACATCAAGAAACAAGAAAAAAGCCAAATAAATAACCTAACTCTACACCTAAAGCAATTAGAGAAGGAAGAAATGAAGAACCCCAGGGTTAGCAGAAGGAAAGAAATCTTAAAAATTAGGGCAGAAATAAATGCAAAAGAAACTAAAGAGACCATAGCAAAAATCAACAAAGCTAAAAGCTGGTTTTTTGAAAAAATAAACAAAATTGACAAACCATTAGCAAGACTCATTAAGAAACAAAGAGAGAAGAACCAAATTAGCAAAATAAGAAATGAAAAGGGTGAGATCACAACAGACAACACTGAAATCCAAAGGATCATAAGAGACTACTACCAGCAGCTCTATGCCAATAAAATGGACAACTTGGATGAAATGGACAAATTCTTAGAAAAGTATAACTTTCCAAAACTGAACCAGGAAGAAATAGAAGATCTTAACAGAGCCATCACAAGCAAGGAAATCGAAACTATAATCAGAAATCTTCCAGCAAACAAAAGCCCAGGACCAGATGGCTTCACAGCTGAATTCTACCAAAAATTTAGAGAAGAGCTAACACCTATCTTACTCAAACTCTTCCAGAAAATTGCAGAAGAAGGTAAACTTCCAAACTCATTCTATGAGGCCACCATCACCCTAATTCCAAAACCAGACAAAGCTGCCACAAAAAAAGAAAACTACAGGCCAATATCACTGATGAACATAGATGCAAAAATCCTTAACAAAATTCTAGCAAACAGAATCCAACAACATATTAAAAAAATCATACACCATGACCAAGTGGGCTTTATCCCAGGAATGCAAGGATTCTTTAATATCCGCAAGTCAATCAACGTAATACACCACATTAACAAATTGAAAGATAAAAACCATATGATTATCTCAATAGATGCAGAGAAAGCCTTTGACAAAATTCAACACTCATTTATGATTAAAACTCTCCAGAAAGCAGGAATAGAAGGAACATACCTCAACATAATAAAAGCTATATATGACAAACCCACAGCAAGCATCACCCTCAATGGTGAAAAATTGAAAGCATTTCCTCTGAAATCAGGAACAAGACAAGGATGCCCACTCTCACCACTACTATTCAACATAGTGTTGGAAGTTTTGGCCACAGCAATCAGAGCAGAAAAAGACATAAAAGGAATCCAGATAGGAAAAGAAGAAGTGAAACTCTCGCTGTTTGCAGATGACATGATCCTCTACATAGAAAACCCTAAAGACTCTACCAGAAAATTACTAGAGCTAATTAATGAATATAGTAAAGTTGCAGGATATAAAATTAACACACAGAAATCCCTTGCATTCCTATACACTAACAATGAAAAAACAGAAAGAGAAATTAAGGAAACAATACCATTCACCATTGCAACAAAAAGAATAAAATACTTAGGAGTATATCTACCTAAAGAAACAAAAGACCTATACATAGAAAACTATAAAACACTGATGAAAGAAATCAAAGAGGACACAAACAGTTGGAGAAACATACCGTGTTCATGGATTGGAAGAATCAATATTGTCAAAATGGCTATTCTACCCAAAGCAATCTATAGATTCAATGCAATCCCTATCAAGCTACCAACGGTATTTTTCACAGAACTAGAACAAATAATTTCACAATTTGTATGGAAATACAAAAAACCTCGAATAGCCAAAGTAATCTTGAGAAAGAAGAATGGAACTGGAAGAATCAACCTGCCTGACTTCAGACTCTACTACAAAGCCACAGTCATCAAGACAGTATGGTACTGGCACAAAGACAGAAATATAGATCAATGGAACAGAATAGAAAGCCCAGAGATAAATCCACGAACCTATGGACACCTTATCTTTGACAAAGGAGGCAAGGATATACAATGGAAAAAAGACAACCTCTTTAACAAGTGGTGCTGGGAAAACTGGTCAACCACTTGTAAAAGAATGAAACTAGAACACTTCCTAACACCATACACAAAAATAAACTCAAAATGGATTAAAGATCTAAATCTAAGACCAGAAACTATAAAACTCCTAGAGGAGAACATAGGCAAAACACTCTCCGACATAAATCACAGCAAGATCTTCTATGACCCACCTCCCAGAATATTGGAAATAAAAGCAAAACTAAACAAATGGGACCTAATGAAAATTAAAAACTTTTGCACAACAAAGGAAACTATAAGTAAGGTGAAAAGACAGCCCTCAGATTGGGAGAAAATAATAGCAAATGAGGAAACAGACAAAGGATTAATCTCAAAAATATACAAGCAACTCCTGAAGCTCAATTCCAGAAAAATAAATGACCCAATCAAAAAATGGGCCAAAGAACTAAACAGACATTTCTCCAAAGAAGACATTCAGATGGCTAACAAACACATGAAAAGATGCTCAACATCACTCATTATCAGAGAAATGCAAATCAAAACCACAATGAGGTACCATTACACGCCAGTCAGGATGGCTGCTATCCAAAAATCTACAAGCAATAAATGCTGGAGAGGGTGTGGAGAAAAGGGAACCCTCTTACACTGTTGGTGGGAATGCAAACTAGTACAGCCACTATGGAAAACAGTGTGGAGATTTCTTAAAAAACTGGAAATAGAACTGCCATATGACCCAGCAATACCACTTCTGGGCATACACACTGAGGAATCCAGACCTGAAAGAGACACGTGCACCCCGATGTTCATCACAGCACTGTTTATAATAGCCAGGACATGGAAGCAACCTAGCTGCCCATCAGCAGATGAATGGATAAGGAAGCTGTGGTACATATACACCATGGAATATTACTCAGCCGTTAAAAAGAATTCATTTGAATCAGTTCTAATGAGATGGATGAAACTGGAGCCCATTATACAGAGTGAAGTAAGTCAGAAAGATAAAGAACATTACAATATACTAACACATATATACAGAATTTAGATAGATGGTGGCGATAACCCTATATGCAAAACAGAAAAAGAGACACAGAAATACAGAACAGACTTTTGAACTCTGGGGGAGAACGTGAGGGTGGGATGTTTTGAAAGAACAGCATGTATATTATCTATGGTGAAACAGACCACCAGCCCAGGTGGGATGCATGAGTCAAGTGCTCGGGCCTGGTGCACTGGGAGGACCCTGAGGAGTTGGGTGGGGAGGGAGGTGGGAGGGGGGATCGGGATGGGGAATACGTGTAACTATATGGCTGATTCGTGTCAATGTATGACAAAACCCACTGAAATGTTGTGAAGTGATTGGCCTCCAACTAATAAAATAATATTTAAAAAAAAAAAAAAAAAAGCATCAATTCTTCAGTGTTCAGCTTTCTTTACAGTCAAACTCTCACATCCATACATGACTACTGGAAAAACCATAGCTTTAACTAGATGGACATTTGTTGGCAAAGAAATATCTCTGCTTTTTAAGATTTGTCTAGGTTGGTCATAGCTTTTCTTCCAAGGAGCAAGCGTCTTTTAATTTCATGGCTGCAGTCACCATCTGCAGTGCTTTTGGAGTCCAAGAAAATAAATTCTGTCACTGTTTCCATTTTTTCCCCATCTATTTGCCATGAAGTGATGGGACCGGATGCCATGATCTTCATTTCTGAATGTTGAGTTTAAAACCAGCTTTCACTCTCCTGTTTCACTTTCATCAAGATGAAAGATGAAAGGAAAGTAGATAGCCAGTGGGAATTTGCTGAGTGACACAAGGAACTGAAAGCTGGTGCTCTGTGATGACCCAGAGGGGTGGGATGGAGAGGGAGGCAGGAGGGAGGTTTAAGAGGGAGGGAACATATGTACATCTATGTCTGCTTCATGATGATGTTTGGCAGAAACCATCACAATTGGGTAAAGTAATCATTCTCCAATTAAAAATAAATTAAAAAAAGAACTAGGAATAAAATTACCATATGATCCAACAATCTCACTACTAGGCATATATCCTGAGAAAATCATAATTCAAAAAGACAAAAAAATCCTTACATTCACTATGACACTATTCACAATAGCCAGGACATGGATACAACCTAGATGTCTATCTACCATTATTTTAAATTCTCCAAAGTTCATTTCTCCCCAGTTGTAAATTCCCCCTTGTTTGCCTCCTGTATTTTCTCTGAATCTATATTTTCCATTATTTACAGATTCTGCCTAATAATTTGGGACTCTAGAGGTTCTTTTCTTTTCTAAACAGCTCCAAACTCTAGAATGCATTTGGGTACTATTTTGGACGAAATGTATACCTAAAAAACTACATGAGTTCAAAAGTTCAAGGTGCATCATACCTGTTTTATTCTCTGCACATTCCTACCAAATTTTTACATTGCAAATTTCTTAAAACTATAATTTCAACAACCTACATGTCTGTACTTACAAGATGGCAATTACAGCTAAATTTATTCAAACACTTTTCTCCAAATGGTTTCATACACTGCTTTGAATTGACAATGGAAAGAAACTTTAGCCTTTTCCTTAAGCATCTTGACAGGAAAAAGTTAATTATAGACATAAAACTCCCTTTCAAAATTTTTAAGAGAAATATTTTTGTAAATATATCCCGACTCAAGGCGAGCATTGAGTAAATTGGTTAGGTAGATATGTTTAGAAATGATAGCAAAACATTTGCAATTTATACCATATGGCTTTCAGCCTAGAGAGGTCAAAACACTGTTGAGTGACCCTGGGGAAATCAGACTCTTTTTCAGGTCATGAATGTTAATTTGAAGCCTCTGGGACAGTGACAAGAAGTTCACAGAGATGCAGAAGGAGGTCACGGCTCTAGCTGAGTGGGTAAATGACCTTCATCAGTGGAGGAGGAATTGTTGATTTGGGACCTGTGCTGGGGTCTGGGGACAAAGAGGCAGGCAGCCCTGCCACTGCTACGCCCAGGACTGCCTGTTCTGTATATTCATGCCCCATTGATTCCTTTATGAAACAGCCCACTAGCCCTCATCATAATTACAATATTCACATCCTTTTCCATTGCCTCCCTCTCTAACCTCACCTGGTACCTCTCTCCTCTGAACTCACTTCAAATCCCAAGCATGCTAGTTTTCTAAGTTTCTGCTAACTCTCAAAGACACTTTTGTAGAAGAGATGTACAAATGTACAGATGTTTACACTTGTCCAGTTCAAATAATACAATTTTAAATGCCTTTTACATAATTTCTTGAATATCAATGAAAACTTACAACATAGAACTTAGGAAGCACTGACCAGCAAAAGAGAAATGCAAAAACTAAAGTTTCTTTTCTACAAATAAGCGGACCAATTTTCGATGAAGAACTCAAATGGAAAACTGATTTATCTCATTAAAAAATAACTATAGGGTAGCGTCAAAGATTAAAATGTTGGAAAAAATTTTCTTTTGTGCCAACCTTTAAAGAGAAATATTCATGAATGCTTCCAGAATAGAAAAGCTTCATCAGCCAGAATTCTTATACACTTTCATTTCCCAAAATAATACATATATGAATAATACATATATGAATAATACATATATGAAGAAGAATATCTTAAAATATTATCCACTAAGAGAAGACAGAAAAACTAATATGAAGTTAGATTGTAATTTTTTGACTGTACTTTTTTTTTTACCATTGTTCTTTTAAAAACGTACTTTAACTCTAGATGTGAAAAGTAAAACATAAGCTGTATGTTTTATGGGCTTCCCATGTGGCTCAGACAGTAAAGAATCTGCCTGCAATGCAGGAGTCCTGGGTTCAATCCCTGGGTCAGAAGATCTGGAGTAGGGAGTATATTGCCCACTGCAGTATTTTTACCTGGAGAATCCCATGGACAGAGCAGCCTGGCAGGCTACAGTCCATGGGGCCACAAAGAGTATGTTTTAGCCTCAGATTTCCTAAGCTGATTTTCTCAAAGAAGCAGAAATAACTGTTCTCTTGATGTTTCACAAATTTCCTTTGCTCTTCTTAGAAAAAAAAAAAGTAAGACAGTTTTATGTGAGACATAAGTAAGGGGATGTTTTCAGGGCAGTAACAAATCTGTGATCAGCATCTGGGTAAGAAGCAGAATGCCTTCTGTTAAGTGAGGAGAAAATAGTAAACTATAACATTCTAGAAAACTGGGAATCAAGTCTTAAACTTCCTGAATTAAACTGTTTTTCTTTCTCATTCCAGGCTAACAGAAATATCAGAATGTGTCCAGCTCCTCCAAAGTCAAGGGTGACAGAAAAAAATGAGCATACCTAAAAGTTGGGCAACAATTGAGCTTCTTAAGCTTGATGTGGAAGAAAACAAGTTTAGTATCTTTCTGAATGAAATATAACTGGAAATACACTCTTTTACATGCTGGGCTTCCCAGGTGGGATAGTTGGTAAAGAATCCACATGCCAGTGTAGGAGATGCAAGGGATGAGGGTTCAATCCTGGGTCAGGAAGATCCCCTGGAGTAGAAAATGGCAACCCACTCCAGGTCTTCTAGAAAATTTACAAGTATAGTAGATAGAAAATTCTAATTCCTTACCATAAGGATTTAATGTGAATGGAGATGTGTCATCATGGGGGGGAAAAATTAGAAATTTACCATCTAAACGAATGCTTGAAACTTGGATATTCAGAGGATTTTGGTGGCCCAAATTCCCATTGTGTTTGCCCTCATAGAAAGAATTTCAACCTGCAAGGCATGTTACAAAAATCTGATTTACATTGTGTTTGCAGGAAGTAGGTGGCCTTGGCATTGTTAGTACTAACCCACTGGAGTTGACCCCAAACTCCCATGAGAATTCAAACCTTCTCCTACTCAGAGATGTGCTTTCCTGTAATAGTGTAGGCATGCATACTCAGTCGCTTAGTCCTGTCTAACTCTATGTGACTCAGTGGACTGTAGGCTGCCAGGTTCTTCTATCCATGGCATTTTCCAGGCATGAACACTGGAGTGGTTTGCCATTTTCTACTGCAGGGGATATTCTTGACCCAGGAATTGAACCCAAGTCTCCTGCGTCTCCTGCATTGACATGTGGATTCTTCACCACTGTGCCACCTGGGAGGTCCTATAATAGTACAATCCTTTACTAAAAAGAGAAGCATAAGTTAGACTAGCATGAAAAGAAATTAGTAATAACCAGCAGTGCAATTAGAAGCAATTTTAAAGTTGTTAAACATTGCATTTTTACAAATTTCCTTAATTAATCGCATAACTGTGAATTTTTAAAGCACTCGGGCTTCCCAGGTGGCATAGTGGTAAAAGAAATCACGTGTCAATGCAGGAGACACATGCTCACTCCCTGGGTCAGGAAGATCCCCTGGAGGAGGAAATGGCAACCCACTCCAATATTCTTGCTTGGAAAATCCCATGGACAGAGGAGCCTAGCAGGCTATAGTACATGAAGTGACAAGAGTCACACATGACTTAGTGACTAAACAACAACACGTATATGAGATACCATTCCATCATCAATAAAATTTTGTAAAGTGTTTTATTTCCATGTTATCATCTCTAGTCTCTGATCACTACATTCAGATTTCTCTTCCTAGAGTTGTGCTTATTGCAGAATATCATAGAGATGGCATCATATACTATATAGTCTTCTCTGCTTTCTCTGACTTTAATGTAATGCTTTGTAGATTTATATATTGAGTTATATATATTTATGATCTATTACTTTTATTAATGAGTAGTGTTTTGTTTATCTATTTACCAATGGAGGGACATCTGGGTTATTTTCAATTTGAAGCTATATGAATAAAGCTGCTATGAGCAGGTCATTGTATGAACACATATTTCCATTTCTCTTGAGTAAATACCTACATGTAAAATAGCAGTCACATGATAAGTATATGTTTAAAAGAAGCTTCTTTACTGTTTTCCAAAGTAGCTACATTTTTCATTCCCACCAACAATGCATGAGGGTTTACATTTCTTCACAGCCTCAACAGCACTCTATCTTGTGTGATTTATCATTTCAGTCATGCTAGTAGCCATATGAAAGTAAAAGTGAAAGTTCCTCAGCCATGTCCAACTCTTTGGGATCCCATGGACTGTAGCCTGCCAGGCTCCTCTGTCCATGGAGATCTCGAGGTTAGAATACCAAAGGGGATAGCCATTCCCTTCTCCAGAATTTTCCCAACCCAGGGATCAAATGCAGATCTCCTGCATTGCAGGCAGATTCTTTGCCATCTGTGCCACAAGGGAAGTCCAAGAATACTGGAGTGGGTAGCCTATCCCTTCACCGGTGGATCTTCCCACCCCAGGGATCGAACCAGGGTCTCCTGCATGGCAGGAGGATTCTTTACAGCTGAGCTACCATGTAGTAGCAAGTTATTGTGGTTTTTATTTTTATATTTCCTAATGACTAATGATTTCAAGCAAATTTTAGTGCTTATTTGCCACTGATACATATTTAGGGGAAGTCTCATTTGAGTCTTTTCTGTCAATTATTGGTATTCCTAATAACTAACATATTTGGTAAATTGACTTTGTAGAGAGGTTTGAAGATTCACTTGGGAAATAAAAACCCATAGATTTTTATATGAAATATAAAACTCATAGGAACTCACAGGAACTCAGAGATTTCAAGCCTGACTTCATAGTGTACCTTCTTAAACAGAAAAGAATTTTCATTGAAATTTCTGTGAGTCACTGGTGCACTTATGGTTTGCTTGGATACCAGCCTGGTGTAAACTACAACATTAAGGAATTAAAAGAGCTCTTCTATAAAGTACTAAGGACTCTAGCACATTGGTGGCTATGACCACTCGTATTTATTTAGCTAGAGAGTTGGGAGCTGCTGTGATTCAGGAAGGCCAGAAAGGAGTGTCAACGAGCAGAAGTAAAACTACTGCCTGCTAAGCACTGCAGGTATCTGACAGTGGAGGGCCCTTGCAGAAAAGGAGTAGGGGAAATAGTGGCTTGATATGATGAGGGTCTACTAAGGTGCTTCTTAACGCTTGAAGTGCCTCATAAAGGCATCAAGAAAGACAAGACAGGGTCCTTCACTGACAACAGGAAGTGCTAAGTTTTCTCTGGCTTTTATTTCTGTTGATTAAAATATCCGTGTCTAGATTAATTTTCTTGGGCTTTCATAGCAAATTACCAGACAGTAGTACCTTAAACAACAGAAATGCCTCATAGTCCTAGAAGCAGGGATTGCAAAATGAAGGCATTTACGGATTGGTTCACTCTGAGAGCTGTGCGGGAAAATCTGTCGCATGCTTCATGGTTAGCTTCTGGTAACCTCAAGTGTTCCTTGGCTTCGAGACAAGATTCTCCCTTTGTCTTTTCATCATGTTCTCTCCATTCATTTCTGTCACTGTGTCTGAACTTTTTCAAAAGGACCCAATTATATTGGATTAGGACCCACTCTATTGATCTAACTTGATCATCTGCAAAGACATTATTTCCAAACAAAATCACATTCACAAATACTGGAGTTTAGGACTGTAACATCTTTTGGGAAACACAATTCAGCCCATAACATGGCCAAACTATTAACTTTTAGATAATTTCTCTGTTTCACTTTTAAAACTTAAAAAAACATCTTAAAATTACAGGAGATAAAATAATCTCTTCAAAGTGCTGAGAGAAAATATGTACCAATCTTGAATCATTTCTTTCAACTTTACTGAAATACAGTTGACATATAACATTGTTTAACTTTAAGGTGTACAATGTGATGATCTGATACACTTATATGTTGTAAGATAATTAGCGCTACAGCATTAGCTAACACCTCCATCACATCACAGAATTATCATTTCTTTTTCTGGGTTCAAACTTTTTATTTCTATTTTTTTTTTAAATAAATCTGTATGCTTTATTTTTTTTTCCCTAACATTTAATAATTTGTGATAAACTTTTGGACTTACCAAGATCCCTGCTTAAAACAATTGCTATGAGAATACATTTTGTAGTGTCTTCACAATAAGATTTGATTAAAAGAAATTAACTGTTGTCTCAACATTTACCTGAGAAATCTAAAGTATGGAAGAAACCAATGAAGGACGGTAAAGTAATTATCTTCCAATTAAAAAATAAAGAAAGCAATTTTGACAAAGAAAGTGGTCATAGAAAACTATGTCACTTTCAATATAGCATTTTTAATCAAAATTACTAAGAATTATTTCTACTAATTTCCCCAAAATGAAGGAAAGTATTTTTCACAGAAGATGACTTCCTGTGATCTTTTCATCTACAGTTTCCTAATTTAACACTCATGACATTTTCATGTGTAGTGATTATTTTTTTTCCAACTATGGTGACAGCACAAGCTCAAATCACTTCTCTTGAAGCTTTATGTGTTTTCTCAGAAAGTGAATAATATTAGCCTAGGAGTCAAATATTGTTGTTGTCTTTTATATGCAAATTTTTAAAGGAATGTGAAGCTATCTTTCATTTCGAAGAGTTGTTACAAAATGAACAAATATATGAATATTTTTATTCGTTGCTTAGTCTACCTCTTTATACTGTTCTAAAAAAGAAGGAAATGCTTAACATGCTCTTTTCCCACTTTCATCCACTGCTAAGGAGTGAAATGTCAATTCTAAGTTTAGGGGAAATGTAAAAACCTAGAATACCTTTATTTTTACATATTCTGAGCATTTCTGCTTTTATCAATTATCACTAAAGTAAAGCTCAGGCATACTCCATGTGTTTCAACCTTAACATGCTTACGTGAATCACTCTCGGAATATTCATCCTCTTAGCCAGTGAATAACCAAGAACAGATTTCTGAATTTGTAACCTGCTTTCTATCACTCCTCCCATGCATTGTCTAAAGTCTCCTTGAGTTGCCAAGTCCAAGCTTACTCTGCTCACCATACAATAGGCCAGTGTATCCAAGAGATAAGGTATTGAGGCAAGGAATATGACTTCATTCAGAAAGCTGGTTTGAGGCAGCAGGAGATGGGCCCCCCAGGGTAAAGAAATTAGAGATTCTTTTCTTATGGACCAAAACTCCAAGAATAGCAGGACAATTAAGAGAAGAGGCTGGACCCTGCACAGACCACATATTTTTTGTTCCTGAAGTCAGGAACCTTCTTCCCCCACCACACATGTGCAAAAAAGGCTCCTTGGAGGCCAAAGGGGAGTCATGTCAAGGGATGCTCTATCCAGATGCCTTTTCAGTAGGATCCATCTAGGCATGCACATACATGGAAGGATCCTGAGATACACCAAACATGGACTGTGAACCAGGCAAATCAAAATGATTGGCCAAAGGAAACCTGGAAGAAATGCCCTGTATAAGTGATTTAAACTGCTACACGGGTGCAACTCACGGACTTTCAAAGTAGGCTTGTGTGTCTATCCACATGTACTGTACTCTTTTTCCTTCTAATGCTTTACTTGCTTCACTGTTTTCTCTCTTTGTGTAAATTCTTTTCTGCAAAGCCACTTGTCTAGTGGCTGGGATCTGGTGCTTCCACTACTGCGACCCAGCTCAAATCCAAGCTGATGCAGGCAAAGGCCACCCAAGATCAGGCTGATGAAGATTGCAGACTGAAGTCTCAAAATAATCATCCTGATGCCAGGTTCTTTTATAGATCAGAGATGGGGGCAGGTGAGGAAATAAAGTAAAAAGATCGTTTACTCCTGAAATATCTCCTAGAATGGCAAGCCTCAGGCAGGGGAATGTGTTAATTTCTTCCTTCCTGCCATCTACAGGTTGACAGGCATCTGAAGATAGGCAATTTTAGTCAGTTTTGACTCTTTCCTGTTACACTTGCTCTTTCAAGAGTGGCTTTTTTAATCATCCCCGAAGCAAGAGAATTTCCATTTGACTCAAATTCTTCAAGGATTCAAACCCTATCATTTTCATGTTCCTAAATAATAATAACAGCAAATATTCTTGAGGATTTGAATATGCTTATATTTTTACATATTGTTTCATCTGTCATATATGTGTGTGTGTGTGTTTGTGTGTATGTATATGAATATCTTCTAAACAATCCAGACAAGGAAAAATGAGGCTCAGAGTAATTACCTAACCCAAATCATACAGTGAGAAGGCAGAGGATGTAGAATTTGAAACAAGGCATTTATGTTAAGAACCAGTAATCACTGCACTCTACCACCTTCAAGGAGCCTTGTTTCTGTGTAATATCTAATGGCTTATTGATATTCAGGATTAAGATTTAGTTAAAGGCTAAAGATATGAAGTCAGTGCTGAAAGAGAAATTGTTTCTAAGCCAACTTCTACTAACATCTTCTTAGGTAGTTGGAATAGGAAAAAGGAGTCCAAAATGGTGATGGCTAAAAGACAAAGAAGGGAAAAGCCAGCAAAATAGAACAGAGTAAGGTCCGAGGACCGGAGTGAGGACTTCAGGTTAAACAAATAGCCCTCCTGGCTAGCCCAATTTACATAAGGCAGGCTCAGCAGAGAGGAGAAAAATGTATAAAAAGAGGATGCCTAGAAGGATTGGGGCTTCCCTTCTCTTGGTGTCTTTTGGATCGACCCACCCTCACGCCTCGAGGATGTATTTTCTTTTACTTTCTAAATAAAACTGAGCCGTAACACGGGGCTGTAATGCTGATTGACCCGAGGGAATTACACTGGGCTGTAACACTGGTCCGTCTCTTACTTCAAATTTTTGTTGCAATGAGACAGAAACAAGGAAATTACAAACTCCCCCCAAATTTATGGTGCCATGACTTGTATTTAACCAGGCTGAAACAACTCAGCTTGACCCTCTCTAGGAGGAGGCCAAGTACAGCAGAAGCCCAACTCTGCAAAAGCTCCCATGACAGAAGCAGAACGCAAAGAAAACCCAGTTCAGGGGAAGTGACAAGAAGCCCAGAGTGCTAGAAACCGGGACAGAAAATCAAACTCAGCAGAAAGCTCATGCAGCTGAGCTTCAGATTCCAGAAGACCTCTGGTTAAGGTACGAGGTCTTTGCTCCTAAGGCTAGAAGGACATATGGCTAACAAAATCTTAATTCCTTTACAATCTCTCATTTCTTGTTTCCTCAAACCCCCCAAGAACAGGTGAACAGCAGTGGGTACAATTGAGGGACTCCAGAGAGGCTACTCCCCAGCGTGTCCCGAAGGCTCCACTATCCTCTGTGCCCTAGTGGCTGTTACCCAAGCGGGTGGGGGTTCCTCTGCCCTTAATCTTTGTGCCAAGGATCAGGCCAGTGAAAACTGTAAGCACAAGTCAGGTACTTAGCAGATTTTCTGGCAGGTTATGAAGGGGATTCCTTGGCACACTTTTCCCACTGCTTTTTCCTCTCATCCTTCAGCTCCTCTCTCCTTCTCTCTGGGAACTTGAGCCCAGCCACAACCCATGGTGCCTGGCTTCAGGACCTAATGAAGCTCAGGGTCTGATGTCTCATTGCAAAAATTCATTTAGAGACACAGCGATAGGTAAGGGATGGATTTGTTCGGATTCAGAAAGAAACACACTTCACAGGGTATGGATCATCGCAGAGGACAGTGCAGGGGCCACGGAAAGGCGTGTGGTTAGTTTTTGTGAGATGGGTGATTTCATATGCTAATGAGTGGGAGGATCTTTCCAACCACCGGGGAACCACCCACTCCTGCATCTTTAGACCGTGACTCGGAACTGTCCTGGCACCTCTGGGTGTGTCAGGCAGCCTGCAGATTGAGGATCAAGGTTTAGTTGAATTTGACTTGTCAACTTGGACCCATTTGATTTTAATCAGCTTATGTTATACCCTTGGGCTATGTCATTCTTTCAAAAGTTGTGCCCTGACCCCTTCCCTCCTGTTTCATGCTCCTCTCCTGAGCCCCATCCAAGCCCACAATGTGGCCTCTACAATCTTCTAGAGGGACAACCAGAAAAGAGCTGGCCTATTGGAGGGACATACTGTATAGTACCCAATCCGCCTAGATATCCAGACCCTCACCTTCCATGTTCCCTACAATATGTGCAACAACAGCATCTCTCAGTGAACCTGCTAAGGCGGGTGACAGGCACACAATGCCTGCTAGAAGTCCATCTGTTGGTGGCATCCCTTCAAGGGCAATTGAGCTTCCAGGGATAGTATTTGCCACTTTGGGAATTAGCCCTGCAGATCATTGGGCCCACTTACCACCCTTCTCTTAAAGTTACAAATATACCCCTGGATCAAATCTCCACATTTATGGAACATCTGGTCTGCTGCCTTTTATCAATTTATTCTTAAGCCACTTACTAACTCCTGCAGCCAGGACCCCGCCCCCTTGTAGGCAACATTGCTCCACCCCACTTATTATTAAAATACTCTTAATGCCCCTAACAGGACTAGATAATCTATTTCTTTGTCATTATTTCTGCTATTACCTAGAGTGAGTCTATGACAATGAAATGCTTACCATTGGAGACACCCTAACCTGCTCCTGCTCTTATGGAGGACTAGGGGAAGAAATCAGTGACTTACATTCCCTCAGAGCAATAAGAGCTTATGGCTGTTTCTCCAGGTTCCCAGTCTCAGGGCACAGTCTTGGGTTGCTTTACATCATGATATCTATTCCTACCCACATTGGACAAACCAGCAATGAGTTAAGATTACAACCCCTTAATCCTACCCAGGACTGGTCATTCTGGAGACCTTGGGGATGCCCAACTCCAGTCTGGGGGTCCCAGGAGGTCGACCTGCCTCTACCTGCCTAGGGATCTGGTTCTCACACCTCAACCTGTTTGGGGATCCACCAGTCCAGAGGTCCCAGGAGGTTGACACGCCTCGACCTGCCTGGGGATTCGATCTCCAGGAGGCTGTCATGCTTCAGCCTGCCTGGGGATCTGCACCCTGACCCAGGGATGCCTAGCTCTCAGGTTGCAACAGTACTGGGTAGGATAAGCTTCAGAAAGACTCACCCCTAAAGAAGTCTACCCATGAAAATAGAAAGGAGTCTCTTAGAGGTGGAACTGTGCCCAGTTTCAGCAACAACTCAGGAGTCCAATGAGAACCCCATTGCCTTTCTGGAAAATCTAAAGAGACCCTCCAAAAGTTTACCAATCTGAACTTGGACTCTTACAAGGGACAGGTGATTTTAAAGGACAAATTCCTGCCCCAATGTGCAACAGACATCAGGATAAAGTTACAACAGCTACAGCAGCAGGACCCTGCTGCTTCTTTAGATGAGATGGTCCAGACAGCCACCAATACCTTTTATAACAGAGAACAGGAGAGGGAGGCCAAGGTCCAGGAAAGGGGGAGAAGGAAAGAGACAAGCCATGCCCAGATGCTGGCTGCCCTCCAGGGAAGCCCTAAGGCAAAACTTGAGTCCTTAAAGGACAAAGCATGAGGCAAGTGCCTAATCTGTAGACAGGCGGGACATTGGGTCAAAGAGTGTCCAAACTGTGACAAGTCTCCTAAAATGGCTTGCTACAAATCCCATCAGTTGGGACATTGGGTGGCACTCTGCCCTCGGGACCCAAGAGCCTCAAGGTCGAGTGCCAAGCCTTCCCTCACAATGGTTCAACAGGACTGAAGCAACCTGCTCCAGCCAGCCCACCTGCAACAAATAACCATCACGGGGCTAGAGCCAAGAGTGCAAATAGATGTGGCAGGTAGTTCCAAGAATTTCCTGGTTGACACAGGGGCTACCTACTCTATTCTGACCTCCTGCTCCAGAGCCTTCTCCCCCCACATGCTGCTGTTGCTGCTGCTGCTAAGTCGCTTCAGTCGTGTCCGATTCTGTGCAATCCCAGACCTGTACCATTTTGGGTGCTACAGGAAAAACAATTACAAAAAGATTCACCTGAGCACTTCTTTGTTGCTAGGATGGACAAATATTTTCCCACCAGTTTCTGGTGGCCCCTGAGTGTCCTATTCCCTTATTGGGAAAAGATCTTTGCCTGCCTTCAAAATCTTGCAGCTATTGCAATCCTGATAGAAGATGCTTTAAAACTTTTGGGGACAAACTAACTATTTTTACCAGCTACCAAGTGAAACAACTCCTAAATGGGAAGGCCATTTATGGATGTCTGATCAAAGGATCCTCAGATATCAAGTAGTGCTGATGGAAAATCCAGGCCTGACTATATCCCCTTGTGAGGTTCTTAACCCTGCCACCCTATTGCCTACCCCCGAGGGCTCTCTCCTCTTTCACTCTTGCCTAGAAACCTTGGACCACTTGACAAATACTCGAGAGGGATAGTCAGAAGATCCTCTGACCAGTCTTGAGGAAATCTGGTACACTGATGGAAGCAGCTTTGTCTTGAATGGAAAAAGAAGAGCCAGAAACTCAGCAGTCTCCAATTTTGATACCACAGAGGCTAAACCTTTGCCACCAGATACTTCAGCCCAATTAGCTGAACTCATGGCCCTGACTTAAACTTGAGAGCTGGGAAAAGGAAAAAGTAATGATTTTCACTGACTCCAAGTATGTCTTTTTCTAGTGCTACATGTACATGCTGCTATTTGGAAAGAAAGAGACCACTTGACCACCCAAAGGTCCCCAATCAAATATGGTGATAATTCCTTAAGCTCTTGGAGGCAGTCCTTCTGCCTGCTGAGGTTTCAACCTCCCACTGTAAAGGACACCAAAAAGGGAGCATGGAAGTGGCCCAAGGAAACCAAGCAGCCTATCAGGCAGCTAAGGGAGCAGCATTACAGAATATTGACCTAATAAGTGTTGCTACCTTAGTTCCACAGACTAATTTGCCAGAAACTCCGTCATATACTGAAAGTGAGACTCAAAGCTAAGAGTGAGGGCTTTCAAGAAGATCATATGGGGTGGTTCCAAAAGGAGGGACTCCTTTTTCTGCCTGGGAACCTCCAATGGAAGTTGGTTAACTCCTTACATGCCACCACTCATTTAGGGGAAAAGACCCTCCAAAGGTTACTAAAAATGTCCTTCAGAGGGACAGACCTCCAAACAACTATAAGGCAAGTGGTCTCCTCTTGTCCCACTTGCCAATTAAACAACCCCCAAGGAGCTCGAAGACCCCAGTTGGCCCAGCCCATCCAACGACTTGGGGCCTATCCAGGAGAGGACTGGCAGGTGGACTTCACCCAGATGCCAGTTTCTCAGGGGTATAAATGCCTATTAGTCATGATAGATACATTCACAGGATGGACTGAAGACTTTCCCACCCAGACTGAGAAGGCTGAGGAGGTGGTAAAAAAAAAAAACTGCTCCATCAAATCATTCCAAGATATGGTCTGCCTAGGTCATTACAAAGTGATAATGGGATATCATTTACATCTAAGGTCACCCAAGGGGTCTCTAAAGCATTGGACACAACTTATTATCTGCATTGTGCTGGAGGCCTCAGTCTTTAGGAAAAGTAGAAAGACCCAACCAATTCTTAAAATCAGTGATAAAAGAGTTAACCCAGGAGACCTCCCTGGGATGGAAGGAGGCCTTACCAATAGCTCTCCTCTGAACTGGTATTGCCCTTAAGGAACAGGTTGGGCTTCGCCCTCATGAGATGCTATATGGGAAACCTTTTGCTTACATCAATGATCTCTACCTAGATTCAGAGGCTCAGACCCTCTGGTCTTATACCATGACCATTGGGCAATTCCAACAGGATATAAACTTGTTGGGTGTCAACCAGGACCCAAAAGATTCTAAGTCACACTGTATGCTCCAGGAACTCAAGTCCTATTTAAAGTCTGGAAAGATGGTCCCCAAAGGCTCAACTCCAGCCCACATGGAAGGGCCCCTACCCTGTAATACTTTCTTCCCCCAGAGCAGTCAAAGTACCAGGACATGACTTCTGGATTCACTACTCATGAGTCAAGCCATGGAAGAAAACAGAAGAGGACACTCAATATACCAGTGAGCCCCTGGGAGACCTCAGATACCTATTCAGGACTACAAATGAGTGCCATTCTATTGAACACCCCCAAAATCTAGTTTCTGGGAATAAGATTTTTCAGGATAGCTCTAAAGAGCCAACACAGCTTGGCAGGGGTTGTGCTCCAAAATAGACAGGAGATAGATCTCCTGATCCCTGAACAAGGATGGGCTTGAGACATCTTGAATGAGACGTGTTGTTTATGGGTAAATGCCTCTAGCTAAGTTAAAGAAAGTCTCACAGTCCTCAAGAAAAACATCCTAGATCTTACAGGACCTCAAAGAATGCACTGGAGAGTTCTTAGGATTGCTACAATCTCTCTTTGGGAGATCCTTCTCCTGGCGAGGGGAATTTGGAGTTGCCTAATGTTCCTACTAATTCCTGTTATCACCATATTGATGCTGTTTATGATTGCTCCATGTATTATCAATTGTCTAACCCTTTTTGTCTCTGTGCAGGTCAACAAGCTCCAAGCTGCAGTGCCCGTTCAACCAGGATATATAAAACTATAGCCGACCACAGAAAATATTCATCCTTAGATGAACACTGCTATAAGGACTCTGAGGCTTGAGACTAGCAAGAGGGGGCTGCCCAATTCCCCTCACTGTCCCAGTTAAGCAGGAAGTAGCCAGAGAGCCCTCAACACCTCTATTCCCAAAGAATTGAGCCTCCCATCTCTTGAGGGGGGAATGTTAGGTAGCTAGAATAGGAAAAAGGAGTCCAAAATGGTGGTGGTTAAAAGACAAAGAAGGTACAAAGCCCATGAAAATAGAACAAAGGAAGGTCCGAGGACTGGAGTGAGGACCTCAGATGAAACAAACACCCCTCCTAGTCAGCCCAATTTACATAGGGCAGGCTCATGGGGAGGAGACACACGTATAAAAGAAGAAAGCCTAGAAAGATTGGGGCTTCACTTCTCTTCCTGTCTTTTGGGTGGCCCACCCTCATGCCTTGAGGATGTATTTTCCTTTACTTTCTAAATAAAACTGAGCTGTAACACAGGGCTATGACACTGGTCTGTCATCACTTCAAATTTTTGTTGCAACAAGACAGAATAGAGGAAATTACAAACTCCCTGGATGATCTGAATCAGAGAAACACCTACAATGTATCTAACAATGGCAAATGGAGAAGTTGAGGTTAAAAGAGAACAAGTTACCTGCCTTTGCTGCATATTAAAACTTTAGAGTCAAACTTTGCATTTTTTCACTCCCGGGCTTTGCCCTCTATCTTACACTAATATGTTTGATGATCTCGTCTCAGAAGTAGAACATACTAAAGAATAAGGCTGTGTCTTAATCTTTTTATCCCCAAAAGATAATTTACTGCTGAATTTAGTTTGTTGCTGCCATATTGAAATCTGAACTGAATTAAAGATGCTATATATACTGTTGTGTTTATATACTGTTGTGTTGTGTATATAAAGGAGTTGTGTGTTTTTTTTTTTTTTTTTACTGAGTTTCTTTTGTCACTGAGAACATTATTCTAACTGGCATTAACTTCAGAAACTATGAACTCTCCCAAGTGACCAGTAAGTGTAAAAGCATTAAGTAACACCTGCTCAAATAATTTATCTATTATATTGAATATATGCCATTTGAATTGAACAGATCATAAATAATTTCATCAATTCAAAAGAATCTAGCTAAAGGTAGAAGAAAGTTTTGTACACAGGTTACTCAGATTATAGTTATTAAGACTCAGACAGCTAAATTTTAATACTTCTGATCTACATAAAATTTATGAAATTAGATATCTCTTCCTACCTTTACTATACATGCTACTGTATTAATATTTCCTACAGTGGCCAATACTTCCTAAGCAGATATGTATATATTAATCTCCTGACAAATATTAGCTATAATTCTTCCTATTTCATATTATTTATGTTTTATACCTTGTTTCCAAATATATTTTATTGAATTTGAAATCCATTGTCATAAAGCAATATGTTTGTTTTTTATCGTAAACACAAATTATATCATCACTCATGTAGATTTTCTTTTCTCTCCTTAGAAAGTTGTGATCTGCTAACTTTAATAGTTTAGGTTTTAATAGAATCCTGCTAACAACTATTTCAAAGCTACTTTTTTTTAATGTACACATCCACCCATACAGTTGAAGCATAAGAGGTCAAAAATGTGGATTTTAAAGCAACATATATTTCTGTACAGATGCTCTGCAAAGCAAAGATAATTTTTAAGAGAGAGAAAATATCCAAATAATTTATATATTTAATTATTTGAAATGTCATATTTGGAGAGTAACATTAGGTATTTTAAAATATTTATGTTCATTTTTACCTGCATGAAGCACCCACAATTTCCTCCATCCCTACAAGCTAGAAAAAAGTTAAATGCACTTGACCACTGAATAACAAGGGCTTAAACTGAGAAGATCCATTTACATGCAGAATTTTTTCAGTAAATGTACAGTAGGTCTTCTGTATCTGCAGGTTTTGCCTTCATGGATTCAAACAGCTGTGGACTGAATTTCAATGTGCAGTAGGTTGAATCTATGGATGCAGTGGTTTCCCAGGTGGCACCAACGGTAAAGAACCTACCTGCCGATGCAGGAGAAACGAGAGACACAGGTTTGATCCCTGGATGTGGAAGATCCTTTGGAGGAGGAAATGCCACCCCACTCAAGAATTCTTGCCTGAAAAATTCCATGGGCAGAGGAGCCTGGAAGGCTACAGTTCATGTGGCCGCAAATTCAGAAACAAGTGAGCACATGGATGCAGAACCGGTGGCTACAGAGGGTGGACAGTTCTGTATCAATTTACATAAGGAAATTCAGCACCCACAGATTTGGGGATCTGAGGAGGCCCCTACCTATAACCAATCCCCCATGTATACAAGGAACAGCTGTACTAAATTCTATTAGTCATTATAAAGATGACACAAGTTTAAAGATGTGTGAAATAAACAGTACAGATTGCAAAGGGAGAATAAGTATTAAAAGAATAAGACAATCTGGGTTTCAGAACAAGTAATAAAACAGTGACTTTTCACAAGAAGATAAAGATAGAAATAAATTCTCTCTGCTCAGGCTAGGATGCACACTATGAAGAAAAAGGAAGTCTGATACAAAGTTCAAAGTTTCAAACAGAGACAAAGGAGGTACTTATGTTACTAATTCAAAAAGACATATGAGGATGGAAGTACTTCACTTTTATCAATTTGAAATACAGATGAAAGTGAGTGGTGAGAGACAGGAGGTAGGGACGATGTGAAGGATACAAGCAAAATGATTTGCAGCGCCTGGTGTGATCAGGACCCTGGTGAAGGTCTAGGCACTTACAAGAAAAAAAGCAATATATGTGGAAGTGTTTTGTTCAGAGACATATTTAAAGATATTATATACTGAAGAAGCTCTGAGATTATCAAAAGAGAGGTGTCAAAAACTGATCTGCAATAGATAAAATCATAAATGAAACAGATTGTCCAGCGTTGCTGATTTTATATTTGATATGCTCAAACACTACAAACATTTACTAAGAATGTTATTGAAAAAAGTCATGCAATGGAAGTATTAACAAGGAAGCTTAAAATTGCCTATAATGAGAATTTTCTGGTCCAAGATGGTGGTGTAAAAAGACTGAATTCTTCTCTTCCTACAGACACCTCCATGCAAAGTGATTCCTCTTAAAGAAGAGCTGAGGTCTTACTGAAGAGCTTGTGTACAGCAGAAGATGGATGGACCACATAAAAACAGGTTGGAGATGCAAAGACATACAGTATTTTGGGGAAATTCTCCCCAGTACAGTGACCTGTGTTAAAGAGAGATATCACAAGGAACACTGCAGACTTGGTACCCAGAAAGTGAAAGTGAAAGTTGTTCTGTCGTGTCCAACTCTTTGCAACCTCATGGACTATACAGTCTATGGAATTCTCCAGGCCAGAATACTGAAGTGGGTAGCTATTCCCTTCTCCAGAGGTTCTTCCTGACCCAGGGATCAAACCTGGGTCTCCTGCATTGCAGGCAGATTCTTTTCTATCTGAACCAGCAGGGAAATTTATGAAAACGAATACAGAAAGTCAAACAGGATGAAGAGACAGTAATATCTTCCAAATGGAAGAGGAAGATTAAACCCCAAGGGAAAAAATGAATGAAATAAGCAATTTACCTGATAAAAAGAGTTCAAAATAATGATCATAAAAATGTTCACCAAATTTGGGAGAAGAATGGAGGAAAATAGTGAGAATTTCAGCTAAAAGTATGAGAAAGAACCATTTAGAGCTGAAGAATATAGTAACTTTAGTGGAAAATGCACTAGAGGGAATCAGCAGCAGATTAGAATGGATTAGCAATTTTGAAGACAGAATAGTACAAATCATCTAATTAGAATAGAAAAAAGAAAAAAAATACTAAGAACAAAAATTATACCATCATCTCATTAGATGCAGATAGATCACTTGATAAAATCCAATGATCACTTATGAAAAAAACTCTCAATAAAGTTTGTATAGCAGGAATATACTTCAGTGTAATAAAAACTGTATATGACAAACTCACAGCTAACATGATACTCAGTAGTGAAAACCTAAAAGCTGTTTCTCAAGAACCAGGAACAAAGTATAGATGTTCATATGTACCATGCTGAATGAATGCAGTCCTATCTGCAGCAATCAGACAAGAAAAGGAAATAAAAGGCATTCAAAATGAAAGAAGAAGTACAACTATCATTATTTATATAGAGGTGACAATATATATAGAAAATCCAAATGAGGCCATCAAAAAACCATTTGAATGAATAACTGACTTCAATAGTCACAAGAACTAACTGATATAGAGATTACTGCATCTCCATACACTAAAGACAAACTATCAGAGAAATTAAGAAAACAATCCCATTAACAATTGTATCAAAATGAATAAGTTACATAAGAATCTATTTAACCAAAGAAGTGAAAGAACTATACTCTGAAAGTTTTAAGATAATGATGAAAGAAATTGGAAATGACACAAATAAATTAATAGATATATTGTGCTCATGGATTGGAAGAACTAACATTGTTAAAATATCCATCTATTGTTGATTACAAAGCAATCTACAGATTAAAAGAAATCCCTATCAAAATTTCAGTGATTTCCCCTCCCCCAGAGAACCAGAACAAATAATCTTAAAATTTGTATGGAATGACAGAAGACCCTGAATGACCAAGACAAGCTTAAAAAAGAAAAACAAAGCTAGAGGTGCCACACTCCCTGATTTCAAAATGTGCTACTAAGGTATAGTAATCAGAACAGTAATGTACTGGCACAATAAAATAATAGAGCACCCAGAAACAAACTCACTCTGATATGATCAAATAATCTATGACACAGGAGACAGGAATATGCAATGGGAAAAGACAGCTTCTTCAATAAGTAGTGCTGGGAAAACTGGACAGTTACATGCAAAAGAACGAGACTAGACCCCTTTCTTATACCATATACAAAAGCAAACTCAAAATGTATTGAAAATTACCTGAAACTATAAAACTCTTTGAAGAAAACATAGGCAGTAAACTTTTTGACACTGGTCTTAACAATGCTTTTTTTGGGTGTGTATGCTCAGGCAAAGACAACAAAAGCAAAAATAAGCAAGACTACATTAAAATTTAAAAAGCTTTTGCACAATGAAATAAATCATCAACAAAACTAAAGGCAACTTACCAAATGGTAAAATATACTTATAAATGATTTGTCCAGTAAGAGGCTATAATATCCAAAATCTACAAAGATCACATAAAACTCAATATCACAAAAACAAAGAATCCAGTTAAAAATGCACAGAGGATCTGAATAGACATTTTTCCAAAGAAGACATACAGGTGATCAATAGGCAGTGAAAAGATGCTCAATTAATAACACTAGTCATAAGGGAAAAGCTAATAAGTATAAGACATAATGCCACCATGAGATATAACATCACACATTAAGAATGGTGATGATCAAAATGGCAACAAATAAAAAGTCTTGGAGAGGATGTGGAGAAAAGGGAACCTTCATGCACTGTTGTTAGGAATATAATCTGGTACAGCCACTATGAAAAACAGTAGGGAGTTTCCTCAGAAAATTAAAACCTGAACTCATATGATACAGAAATCCTAATTCTGTGCATTTATCCAAAGAATATGAAAACACCACATCAGAAAATATATGCACCCCAATGTTCAGTGCAGCATTATTTACAATAGCCAAGATATGGAAGCACCCTAAGTGCCCATCAAAAAGTGAATAGATAAAGAATAAGTGGCATATATACAATGGAATAGTACCCAGACATAAAAATGTAAAATCTTGACATTTGTAACAATATTGATGGACCTAGAGGGTATTATGCTAAATGAAATAAATCAGATAAAGAAAATATCATGATTTCACTTATTTATGGAAGCTAAAGAACAACTGAACAAATGTAACAAAACAGAAACAAATCATAGACATGGAGAAATTGGCAAGCATCATATGGCAAGTAGAGTAATGATGGGACACACATTGCAGAATATAATATGCTGTGCTTTAGGAAGAAAAAGTAAAGTATTAAAACATGGTTTACAGTGCATAATGTTAGACAATCGGTAAAGTTGTAGTCAAATGAGTGTGTGTGTGTGTGTGTGTGTGTGTGTGTGTGTGTGTGTGTGTGTGTGCATGTGCAGTTGTGTCCAACTCGTTGCAACCCCATGGACTGCAGCATGCCAGGATGCTCTGTCCATGGAATTCCCAGGCAAGAACACTAGAGCAGGTTGCCATTTCCTGCTCCAGGGGACCTTCCCAACCCAGGGATCAAACCCGCGTCTTTGGTGTCTCCTGCATTCACAGGCAGATTCTTTAACACTGAGTCACCATACAGAAGGGTTTCCCTGGTAGTTCAACTGATAAAGAATCTGCTTGCAATACAGGAGACCCCAGTTCAGTTCCTGGGTCAGCAAGATCCCCAGGAGAAGGGATAGGGTACCCACATCAGTATTCTTGCCTGGAGAATCCCCCTGGAGAGAAGAGCTTGGCAGACTTCAGTGCATGGTGTTGCAAAGAGTTGGACAGGACTGCGACTACGCACCATACAGAAAGTGCTGTGTCAGTAGATTTATGAAGACATGTCTTAGTCACTAAAGTTTATTAAAAACTTAAAACTTCAGAGTGGCGATGTTCTTGAAATTACAAGAAACAAATGAGGAAAAATCAAAAGTGGAGCTTGAATAAATAGAACAAAAGGTCCAGCTCAGGAAAAATAAATAAATAAAACTACCCTGATAATAATCCAGATTTATTTTGGTGTGGATGCTTTGTATTAATTAACTTCATGGGCAGTTATAAAGGGCTCAGTCTTAGAAAGACCATGGATTTGGTGAAATTTTTTGCTGTTGCTGTCTAGATAGTCTTACTCTCTTTACACAAAGGGCTCTATGTTGCCATCAAAACCATCATGATGAGAAAAGCAACCTTAAAGTAAATAGTAATGGTAAACAAAGCAACACATATACTGTCAAATTTTACCTGGGTGAATGATTTGAGTTTGAGAGCAATTTGAAAAGTGAGGAAATGAAAGGGATTCACTGATAAGTCAATGGACCAGATACAGTTGTGTGCTCCTGGACATGATAACTGCTTATCACTTCTCATTGCTACAAAGTAGATTATTTTAAGAGTGCAATAAGCCAAGAGTTGAAGAATCTGTTTCCAGATACATCCTGCCCATCACCATTACTTAAAGACAAAACTTCCCACCGGAAGTACAGTAGTAGTGTTAACAAGCAGAGGAGAACTCTGACCTCGAATTTTGAAAGTCTGAAGAGACTTCGCTAAGGGACTAGTGATATGAATTCATTATCTGCCATCATGAATCTTTTAGAACCATAGTGACAAAAGATTAAAAAGTAAAAAAAAAAAGTATATATATTTTATTTTGTGATTTAGTTTAAAGCATAAATAAAATTCTTACCTTCATCCCCCTAAAGTGATGTACCAGTTGAATACTGTTTCTCAAATTCAAAAGAATATAATTACTTATTTCCATTTTAGCAGCAGACCACAGAAAAGCTCATCTATTTTATAATATCTTATGAGAAAAGAAAACACTATTCAGCTACATAACCCCAGATAAAATTAAATTGAGCATTAACACGCCTTATCTCCATTCAGTTTGAAGTTAGAAAACATCTTTAGAAGACATTTCTTTGTAAACATATTTTGTAAGGCTTTAGTTATTCCCATTGTTTCCCCATGTTATTCCAGAGCCAGAGCCAACATGTGACCCAGAACAAACCTTTTACTCTTCAAATTCTAACTACTATAATCCTGTTATCCTTAAACAGATTTTCAGGAACTTGAATGACAGAGACCTAAGTATTAGAAACACACTTTCTAAGTTTAATTTTTTAATGGATTTAACAAAAATATTTTATGTAAGTTTAATTTTTTAACAGATTTAACAATAATATTTTAGAAAAAAATGTTATTTTAGAAATCCTGTAGTGATGAACTTTTGCTAAAATTCTTTTATCCTGAAAAATCAGTTATTTATTTCAGAACTGAAAAAAAATTAAAAAGACATACCAGCTAAGCAATCAACCTGTGATCAGTATCATCATGGCAGAAATACTATCAACACAAAATCAACTCTTCACACAAAAAATTTTCACCAATATTAGCATGCATGTTCAACATTCTTCACACACACTTCTATAACTTCTCATATATTAATCCAATTCTTCACCCACAGTCCCTATGTCTCTATGCATTTTGCAGTTTGCCTTCAAATTTCATTTTGACACTGACATTATTCACAGTGTTAACACAACTCTAGCAAAGTTTAAGTGAGAGCAGAAAAGTTTAAAAAACAAATCTTCCCCAGAAGTATTCAGACTTACCTTCAACCTGATCTTTGAAAACCAGTGAACCCTGGAGAGATTGTTTGATACCAATTGGGGAGGGCTTAGATTATAAAGTAGCTTAATATTGAGAGGGAATTATAGCTGGGGTGGGAAATGGCAACCTACTCCAGTATTCTTACCTGGAAAATTCCATGAACAGAAGAGCCCGGTGGGCTACAGTCCACAGAGTCACTAAGAGTTGGACATGACTGAGTGACTGAGCATTCATGCACATGGGAGCTATAAGCCTACTAGTTTTTATAAGCTGTATGTGAGAAGCAAATCACCTTATTGAAATAACCAGTTTCTAGAAATTTCCATCATATGTGGGGGCCCCTTAGTTATATAATGCAATAATTCATGAAAAAATAAAGAGGGGCAAAAGAGCTTCATTAAAGTTAACAAATATATTAGTATGCAATGAAATGTCAGCCTGGGCTACAATACAAAACCAAGAGAAATCAGCCTTATACATTCAGTTTATAAAAATATCCAACATGAGAATTCTAAATTGAATTAGAAATAATTTTTGTAATCTTGCAAGTTAAAAATATACCTGGCATAACAAAATTAAATGCCAAAACAGATTTAAAAAGATATATATCATATAAAATATCTTCTCTGATGACAACAGGATCATGTTGGAAACCAGTAACATGAGTAAAGCTGGAAAATTCACAAATTTGTGGAAAGTAAACAACAGATACTTACACAACCAATGTCTCAAAGAAGAAATCATAAGGAATTTAGAAACTACTTAGAAAGCAGTGGTGGGTTGGGGAAAACCTCTTGGAGAAGGAGAATAGCATCCCACTCCAGTATTCTTGGTCGGGAGAACTCCATGGACAGAGAAGCCAGGCGGGCTGCAGTCCATGGGATCACAGCCAGACACAACTGAGCAACTATCATTTAAAACTTAAGGAACCAGAACAAGCTAAGCCGAAAGCTAATAGAAAGGAGGAAATGATGAAGATCAGAGCAGAGACAAAATAGGGAATAGAAAAACAATAGAGGCAATCAATAAAACCAAAAGTGAGTTCTTCAAAAAGATCAACCAAACTGGCAAAACTTTAGCTGACTAAGAAAAAATAGACAGAAATTTCAAACTACTGAAATCAGAAATGAGAATGGGGGACATTATTACCCAGACTTCAGAAATAAAAATAATTATGAGAGAGTACAATGAATAATTATATGCCAATATATTAGGTAACATAGGCGAAATGGACAGATTCCTAGAAAATGGACAAAATCTGCTAAGACCTATGGCTAGTAACTAGACTAAATCAATAAGCAAAATTCTCCCAACAACAAAAAACCTTGGATTTGACGGTTTCACTGTTACATTTTACCAAACTTTTAAAGAACTAATAACTTTTCCAAAATAAAAATTGGAGCAGCTAGAACATTTTCTAACTCATTCTGTGAGTCTAGCATTATTAGGATACAAAAGTCAAATGCACTGTACGAAAACTACAAACCAATATCCCTTATGAACACTAATGGAAATATCCTCAACAAATATCAGTAAAATAAACTTACCAGCATATTAAAATAACCAAGTGGAATTTATTCCTAAAGTATAAGATGGTTCACCATACCAGAATTGTTCATTGTGATAAAACACATTAAGAGAATGAAAAAAAAAATCATCTGAATTGATGCATAAAATACAGTAATCAAAAGTCAGTACCCTTTAGTAATAAAAATCACACATGCTAAGAAATAGAAATAGCTAAACAAAACCAAGAGAAAACAACTAATAGCTCATAGAAAATAACTGCGTCAAAATAATAAAAGTGACACATGAAAAATCCACAGCAAATGTTAAGCTCGACAGAGGAAGACTAACAGCTTTCCCTCCAAGGTCAGGAAGAAGACAAAGATACCAACTTCTGCCATTTCTATTCAAAGCTGAACAGTCAGAGAAATCAGATAAGTTGCTGTGGTTGTTCAGTTCCTAAGTTGTGTCTGACTCTTTGTGACCCCATGGACTGTAGCCCACCAGGCTCCTCTGTCCATAGGATTTCCCAGGCAAGAATCCTGGAGTTGGTGGCCAGTTCCATCTCCAGGGGATATTCCAGATCCAAGGATCAAACCCACGTCTTCTGCATTGGCAGGTGGATTCTTTACCATTGAGCTACCAGGACAGTCTGAATTAGGCAAGAAAAATAAGTAAAATATATCCAAATCAGAAAGGAAGATGTAAAATTATCCCTTTAGCAGATGATGTGATATTATCCTAAATCCTAAAGATCTATGAGAAAATAATGTTATAACTAGTAAACTGATTCAGCAAAGTCAATACACAAAAATCTGTTACATTTGTATACACTAACAATGAACAGTCTAAAGAAGTAATTATAAAAGCAATTTCATCTTCAATAGCATCAAAAAGAATGAAATACTTAGGAAATTAACGAAGGAGTTGAACTACTTGTACAATGAAAACTACAAAACATTAAAGAAATCAAACAATTTAAAAAAATTTAAAGATAAAAATAGAAATAAATTAAAGACAAATAAACAGACATTCCATGTTCAGTGTAAACACTACCAAAAGCAATATACAAGTTCAATGCAATCTCTATTAAAATGTCAATGAAACATTTTACAAAAATAGAGATTCATCCTAAAATTCATAACGAGCCTCTAAAGAATTACTAATAAACAAAATAATTTTGATAAAGAACAAAACCAATTGACTTACACCTCCTGAGTTCAAAATTTACCACAAAGCTCCCAGCGTGGTACTGGCTAAAAACAGATGTATTAACCAACAGAATAGAAACAAGAGCCCAAAAATAAGCTCTCTCATAGTCAAATAATTTTTCACAAGATGACTAAGATCATTCAACAGAGAAAGGACAGTCTTTTCAACAAGTAGTGTTGGAAAAACTGGATATCCACATGAAAAGGAATAAAGTTGAACCCTTAACTAACACCGTATACAAAAATTAACTCAAAATGAATCAAAGACATAGAACTAGAGTGAAAGAGAAATCAACTCAGTAATTGGTTTAATAACTCCTTTCAAACGGTGAGCTTCTAAACAGTGCATGTTTGGCTGTTCAATAATGCAATATGTTCTGATTTGATCCATACACCTTGGAAGAATACATTGTGTCTATTCAATATTATAAAATTTTTGCAAGATCCTTTTCCAAAATGTGAGACTGCTATAATTTCAGTTTGTAGTGGTGTGTAAACTTAATGTTTCAGCCATTTCCCTAGAAAATATCCATATATTCCACTACTAGAAAAATTTAAGAATTACCAAAAATTAACATGTTTCAAGGAATTCATCAGACCCACCATATCAATGATCAAAGGAATAGGCAGAGCCATTGTGTCTAACCAGTGCATTAGTGCCAAAAATAAGACACATGACACTGACTATAGAGTAATTAATTGATCATAAGTAATTAAACATTTGTGTTTTCTGGACTTCCAGCAAGTAATTTTTAAAGGTTTTTAGGTTATGTTGTTGCAACTTTCTCAGTGTGCATAAAGAACAGCAATAAACTGCTTAATGAATAATTTAGCAGACTCTCAGATGTCTACCCCGTGATGATTAGAATTTTTTTTTATGTGATTTCAAAATTTAGTTGGGAAGTCCAGGCTGTGCATTAGTGAAATTTCACTGATGGGCAAGAAAGCAGTTAATGTTGAATTGTTATACCTGGTTTATCTTGGAAACAGCACAAGGAACACGATTCATGTTTTGGAGGATATAAGGTCAGAGATTAGATACTGTGATTTCAGTGCTAATTCCTCTAGGACCTTTAACTGTACAGTTAGTCTTCATAGCTATCTTTACCCTAAAGATAACCATACACTTGTACAAGTTTATCAAAACTTTACTTCAAAGCTAAAGAATATTTTTATCTATTTTTGGGATGCTTTTACACATTTAGTGATGCCAGTCTATAATGTAGAGTTTCCTCTCAGAAAATGTGTTTTAATACACTGCCAACTAGTAAAAATCACCATCTGGTCATGTTAAAAGCAGTTCTTCCCTCTTTTTCATTTCATTTCACCTCCAATCCACTCAGAATCAGATTCTTCACAAAGCTTTGACTCAAGGTCAGAGTGAAGTAAAATAGTGCACTGTTTTCCCTAAGTAAAAAGAGCTGAGTCGTGTATACTCTACACTACTGTACACTTAAGCTTTCTCATTAAATTAAAAATTGGAATCTGAAACATCTAGGGCAACCTCTTCATGATTACTGATGACAAAATGATTTTGTTTGACTCGACTGCATTTCTATTGCATTAGAAATGCACTGCATATAACCTCCCTCACATCATAAGTGCTAGTCGAATATCTGATTTTAAGCTGGAAAACACTTCAATCAAATTGCAGCTAAAATTAAACTAAGTCTATCATTTCCAGAGTAACCACTGAGTAGTGCTTATGAAGGTCACAAGACCTGCTTTTCTCTCTAATCTTAAATTCTGAGGACTTAACATAGGTACATTAAGATGCTCTTAAGCTGATTGGATTTGCTGGCAAGGCGGAAGGTGACTAGGAGGCAACTCCATAGTCAAGTGTCAAAAGTGTGATCCAACTTTCATATTCATCCTAGAAAAAAGCCAATGATAGCAGTGATTTTTTATGCAAAACACAAGATGTGGTTGAAATTATAAAGGTAAGAGATCAAAATCCTAGAACCAGTGTTATAGAGCTAAAAGACTTGGATTTTAAGATTTAAAAAACAAACATTTTATATGCTAGCTTGTTGCAATATTTGCTTAATATTAATGCAAGCATTAGTAATCTAATAATGAAAATAAAGTATTGATATAAAGTGTAGCTCATAGCCTCTTATCAATAGTAGGCATTCAATACCTACAATCTGATGAATTATTGTTTGTGAATAATAATGAGAAAGAATAACACTTGTTGAATACATAACACGGAACTTTGTCTTTTAAGATTTATGTGTCATATTTTAATCTTTACAACAACCCTATGATGTGTGTGTGTATATATATATTTCCTTTTACAAATAAGGGAATTGAGAAACAGAAAAGATAATCAATTTATTCCAAGTAAGACTGTGTGATTCTTTTCCTAGGTTCTTCACCACAAGATGAGATGTTGTTGACAAACATGTGGGCCCTTGCCTTCAAGGATCTTACATTCTATGGAGAATAAAGTCACATTGCAAGAGCTACAATCTTTTCAATAATTTCTGACATTCAAATGGAAACATTTAGCTAATATTTGAGCTAGTTTAATGTTATTATATCAAAAGTATTAACCATCTTGTTTCTACTAGACAAAAGTGATATTTTATTTGAATACTTTACATGGTGAATGTAGTTGTAAAAGTTCTACACAAAATGAAAACATGAATTTTATTTTCAAGTTACAATATAGGTTTATAATTTTCTATCACATTATAATATTTGTCCCTATACTTTATAGACTATTTTCTTAAAATAATGGAGAAAAGTGGAAGGGGAACAATTACTGGTAAGAAGTAAAAGAGAGCCAATGAAGATATCTATACTACACTGGAAATTTTTCTTTTCTTAAAGTGAGAAATGTACATGTTCATCCCAATCCAATTTGGATTTTAGTGACTAACAATGCTTTGAATTTTACATTTTATCATTGTAAACATGTTATATATAATTCATACCAGTAGTGAGATGCCATCCAGCT
The DNA here is from genome assembly GCF_963930625.1 of Muntiacus reevesi. Classification (NCBI taxonomy): domain Eukaryota; kingdom Metazoa; phylum Chordata; class Mammalia; order Artiodactyla; family Cervidae; genus Muntiacus; species Muntiacus reevesi. The sequence continues at coordinate 30,795,358 of NC_089269.1, forward strand.
TTGTATATCTTTGAATAGAGAAATTCACCATATTTCATGTGAAAATAAGCTATGTCTTCTTCCATATCCAAGGGTACTTATGCTTGGAAGATGTTCAAAAATAATATAAGGAGATATGAGACAAAACTTTTCTCATCCATTTTTATTCATTCTCCACAGTGCTTACAAGTTCAAGAGTAAGTGTAAAGATGCATACTGACCAGGAAAAATTGTAAAGACATATATATTTAGGTTCTATTGAAAATCAAATTCAAAAATTCTCATGGACACTCTTAAAGATAGCTAATGGAATAAATAACATTTGGTTGATTTTGACAACCAAAAATATTTAAGTATTTTCTTTTTTCAAGAGGTGACATTCTTACGAAAGCAAAAGGAAGAGGGGAAGATTATGTTGCACATACTCCTAAAGTCCATCTACTTCAGGATTCTGAGATTTCATTTCCTAAGAGAGATGTAAGCACTTTATCAAAATTAAAGTCCATAATGACAAAGGCCTTTGCCCTATGTAATGTGGAAATTTGAAAAGAGAAGATTTCAATTTGTGTGATCTTTGCTCTGGCGAATGATAATGTAGAACTATCTATTTTAAGGATTAGACAAGCTCATAAAACTTTAAACTCTTGTAACTTTAAAATTTTTATTAATAAGATTATTCAATATTTATAGCTTTCTCTTCATGTTTCTATGAATATGTTTAGGAAATAGAATATCTTGAAAAACCATGTGACAAACAATACTATGCAATTCAAGATGGGAATAAATGACCCACATTGAAAATCCTGGATTAAAGGATATCAACATCAATCTGTACAAAACTTCTACATTTGAAGCAATTAAGAATTTGACAGGAAAAAAGTATATCTTTCAAGATTTAGGAAGTAAAATGTGTGTGCTAAGGCTCTTGATTTGATTTTTAGGACAGCAGGGCTCATAAGATGAAATGAACATGTAAGTTGATGGGAAGAAACACAGGAAGCTTTATTTTGGACATTCAATAGGCAAAGCATTTTCACACATATTCTGTCCTCAGTCTTCATTAATAACTCTAAAAACTACATGTCATAAGAGAATTTTAACAAGTTCTCATTAGAATGTGTAGGACCCTGTCCTCAGAATTATTTGCCATTTATAGTCACTTAACTGAATAATATTCAGTCTTATAAATTTCATCACCTATAGAACACCTATCTCAAGTTCCACCTTGGATCCTGTTCCTTTTCTCCCTACATATTCAAAAAATTTTCTTAGCAATTCTCCTGTCTTTCTAGTAGATAAGATAATTAGCATATAACTAAATAGGCAAGGTCATTATATATGATAATATACTATATACCATTTATATATACAAACTTTCCCACTTTCTTAAAAAGGTTTCAATCATCCTTTTATTCCTTGCTAGTTACTACCCACATCTCTCCTCTACTAATGACATTTCTTGAAAATTTTCAATCTATTCACACCTGTTTTCTTTGCCATGGTTCTCTTTAACCTATCTTTCTAGTCTGCCTTAATTTCACTAATTTCATTGAAACTTCTTTTATCAATGTCACCAATGATAAGTGCACTGCGAAATCCAGTGTCACATCCAAGTCCTCACATTACTGGATTTATTATCTTCAACAAATGATCTGAATTCAGTTGATCACTTTCTCCTCAAAATATTATCTGAATATCACCTATTTGTTTCTTCTTAGTCTCAGCGTCATGTTTTTTCTTATAACCCTCAGCTAAAACTGTTGCTGATTTTGCATAGTCTTACAAACTGCTTTTATGTGCAAGATATCAATTTTTTTCAGAAATTGGAATATATGTCACATAATGTATTTCTTGCTTTTATTTTATAATTTCTTGACAGTATAATCATCTTTCAACAATATTGATCTTAACACAGTATCTCTAAACTGACAAATTCAATGAGAAAATGTTAAAGCAATCCCAATGATTTACTCAGAGCTTTCGAAATCTGTGTGGCTGTGTACAAGAATGACTCATTGTTACTAAAACTGTAACAAAAAAGAAATGGTGGAAATAATCTACAAAGGAAAAATATATAATGTGATCCATCGTTATCAATTCTTATATTTTTCAGATCTTTGAAAAGAGCCCAAACTACATGCTAGAGTGTATATATCAATATGACGTCACTATTTCAAATGTCTTTATTGTGGATATTTATTGATTCTGGTTAAACTGCAACTAGTATATTTCCACTCAGATCTTCAGATACATCTATTTCCTTAAATTTTAAGTTATCTTAAAATGTATCTTAGTGGTATAAAATATGGCTTTTAGAGAGACTTGCTAGTGGTGCAAAAATATTTTTACGCATTTTCAAAAGGGAGGAATTTCTACTCTGTCTTAAGAAAATTTTGCTTCTCCATCTTATCAACTGAAAACCAACTACACATATGCACCTCAACACTTTTATATGCAATGGCTTACCCTTTCATTGATGTTCTTTAAGGGCAATTTGAAAAGGATAGTTAGGGAGTTTGGGTTGGACCTGTACACATTGGTATATTTAAAATGGACAGCCAACAAGGGCCTACTATATAGCACGTGTGGCTCTGCACAATGTTATGTAGCAGTCTGGATAGGATGGGTGTTTAGAGGAGAATGGATATATGTATGACTGAGTCACTTTGCTGCTCACCTGAAACTGTCACAAAATTGTTAATCAGCTATAATCCATATACAAAATTAAATTAAAAAAATAAAAAATAAGGGTAATTTGAGATCAACAATTCTAAAAAGCACAAAATATGAATATATATACACATACACATATACATTTCCTTCTTCAAATTTATTGCTTAGCTACTTATTGAGTATATGTTTGGACCTCTCTTCTAATTTGTGATCTGATTTAGATCTAAATCCTTTAGATTTAGGTTCTACTTCAGAACCTAAATTTCTATTATACTGCCAGACAGTATTGCAAGACAGAGTGAGGTCAGGCAAGATTTAGTTTCATTAATCTTGGATTTGCTGTTTATTACCACATTTTTTGAAATGGTCGCTGCTGATCATATCATATAATTCTAGGCACAAAAGTAATTAACAATTATTTAATAGTACATGCAAGAGTTATGTAATGCAATATTCTACAAAGAACACAGGAATAATTGAAAACACACAAACTAAACTATGGGAGGAGAACTCTTACCAACAGGTAAAGTAACTTTAGAGGCAACCAACTAAAATCATGCCATATAGCTAAGACATCTTCAATCAAACCAGTCTACAGTATGAAGTACCCATTCCATAGATGTGTGCTAAGACTTTCCATGCAGGTCATATGTGAACTTTCTGCCTCTGCTGTTCCTCCCAGTCCATTGTTTCTAATTCCTCTCATATATTGTGTAGTCTATGTCTTACAATGTCTCCATCACAATGGGAAGTTCCTTGGATGTGAGATTTTTACTGTGAATTAAAATCCTCATTACTTTTCATAATAAACATTGATTTAAAAATTTTTTATTGATGCGTAATATATTTTCAAAAAATGAACATTGTACATGTACAGCTCACTGGTCTCCACAAACAGAACATACTCAGACATCCAAAAGTCAAGTCAAGAGATGAAATATTATCAGTTCAGTTCTGATTCTTTGCAACCCCATGAACTGCAGCACGCCAGGCCTCCCTGTCCGTCACCAACTCCCGGAGTCCACCCAAATGCATGTCCATTGAGTTGATGCCATCCAACCATCTGATCCTCTGTCGTCCCCGTCTCCTCTTGCCCTCAATCTTTCCCAGCATCAGGGTCTTTTCCAATGATCAGTGACCTAGAAACTCCCTTTTTGCCACTTCCAGTCAGAAAAGAACTCATACTTTTCTACTTTATACAAATGAAATTATGCAGGGTGTGTGTTTTTTACATTAATATCCAACTTCTCTTACTCAACTTTCTACCTATGAGAGTCATTCATACTGCTGCCTAAGGTTGTAGCCCACTCATTGCTCTGTAGTATTTCATTGCCTGAATGTGCAACGATAAATGCATACATCCCTCTTTTGCTGGGCATTTGAGTGGTTTCCAACATGTTTCTATTAGAATACTGCTGACACAAACATTCCAATACATTTTTATTTTGAAAACATGTAGACATTTCTTTGGGGTTACTAGATCATAACACATGCAACATGCAAATTTTAAGTATCAAGTGTTTTTTTTTAATTATTTAACTTTTACAGTTTGTGTTTCTCATCTTCCTATCTGCACAGATAATGAGATGGTACCCATTTCTCCACAGAAAACTCACATGCAACAGTTATAAATCTCCATTAGTTTGACAATGGTGCTTCTATATGATATACACTCAGAGTTACTATTCAGTACTGATTTTCACAATCACAGAATAGCATTTAGTGTTTTATGGCCCCGAGCTTTTTAGGTGGTCTTTAGCACAGCCTCCAGCTTGTGCCCGACAAGAGAAAAGCCTCCTTGTTATATACAAGTCAGATTAATTCTACTTCCTGTCTTTTGTTATTAATTGCCTTTCCTAATTATAGTCAGAGGGAATTTCACTGTTTAGCTAGCTTGTGCTAATCAATTGTTAACCACAGATTCACCAACAATCTCGGTGTAATCTTTACACAGGAACATTTTATAGTCATGTTAGCCTCCCCTCTTTATTGAGAATACATCAGAGAGGATGAGTAATTTTCTAAGCCACATTATTTTTATAGCTGTTGATGTTAAGGGGCATATTGACAAAATTAAATGTTAGTAAGTAGCAGCAGATGAATAATGTGAAAAGTCTGATAAATGAAGTGCATTTAAAAATAATTTAAATAGAGACTTGTGAAATTTCTTAGTAGTTGTAAATAAGGGGTAGATAAGATTTCTCTTCAAATATGCAAATATCTTAATCATTTACATGTACTATTTATTTTTATATAAATAATCTGAAAAGGTATTTGATTTTAGGAAATTATCTAGGGAAAGGTCAACAAACTGTTAAGTTGGTACAAATGTTTTTAATTAAATTTTTATCTGCACAAATCTTATTTACCTAATTTACCAATATTCATTTATCATACCCAATTAGAAAACAAAACAATCTATGACAGTGCTGGTCTGAATGTATCTTCCCAAAACTCATATGCTGATATCCTAACCCCCAGTGGTGATGGTATTACTAGGTGTGGCCTTCAGGAGATACTTAAGGCATGAGGGTGGAGCCCACTTAATGTGATTAGGGTCCTCATAAAGGCTCAAGAGAGCCCCATAGCCCTCCTGCCACGTATGTGATTCAAGAGAGGATCCTCATTTAACCATGCCAGATCCAGGATCTTGAACTTCTAGGCTCTAGAACTGAGAGCAATAAATGCCTTTTGTTTGTAAGCTACCCAGCCTGTGACATTCTGTTAGAGCAACATGAACAGACGAAGATATACAGTTCCTCTGGAGAAGGAAATGGCAACCTACTCTTTTTCCAAATGCAAAGCATACACTAAGACTTAAATAATGTTTTTAGCTGCTGTGAAAAAGGCTATCATTTCACTCTTTATTCTTTATTCAGATTTTGAGGACATAATCAAGAAATATGCCAAGGCACCACAAAGATAAACAGAGCTATTATCGATTTATCAGATAGTCCATCTGTATAAACACATATCTGTGTATATGCATGAAATCAACAAATTCTTTCCTTGTGCTGTTGAAAATATATTCTGTGAATTAAGACTAAAAAGTTACTGAAAATAAATATACCTACAATATATTAGTTTCTCAAAAATTAATTCCTATTTACACTACAGAACTACAAAACATACTAACGTTTGCAAGAAGTCATTTGTGAAATTAAACTCAAGGCATTGAAAATATTACAAATATTTATATAACAAACATAATATAATGATTGTAACTACAGTAATGTTTAAGACATCATTTTGCCAAATTACATATGAATTAGTTAATGGGATTACTGGGCAAGCCATAGAAATTGAAAATTGAATTGTCTGTTGTAATCAACAGTATTTTGACTTTTAGAAAGTTCTTTTATTAATGGATTTAACCCTCAGTAGTACTTCCCCATTGGGCTGCCCCTTGGTTTACTGGTAAAAATCTGCCTGCCAATGCAGGAGACACAGCTTCAATATCTGGGGAATTGGGAAGATCTGGAGAAGGGAATGACAACCCTCTCCAGTATTACTGCCTGGGAAATCCCATGGACAAAGGAGTCTGGCAGGCTACTCTCCATGGGGTAGCAAAGAGTCAGACACGACTTAGTGACTAAAAAACAATGCTCCATGTTAGTTACCTCAAAGTAGAGCTACTCTCAATTCCTCATGTGCACTTACCATTCAAAATACTGGAAATACAATTTTTCCTCTTATTATGCTGATAATAATTGCAACAGTAAACATGATTTCCCTTCCTAGCTGCTTGCTTCTGAACTGAAAATTATTTTTCTGGACCTACCATCTCTTTCTCCCATACACTTTAACATATTTTTTTGTCCACTACATTCTTCACTTACTGAGTGCACTCACTTCTCCCCTGTGTTTAAACATCTTGGTACACTCCTTTCACCTCTACATTTTATGATCACTGATCACTTTATATTTTACAATAATAATGACCTCACAGTGGCTAACCCTGATGGCCTTTGAATTTTAGCAGACTATGAGCTCTCTGCAGTATTTGATATTCATCAAACACTGCTCCTTCCCCATATTTTCTCCTTTAAAAAATGTCCCCCTCTCTTCCACACTTACCACATTACCACTATTTTTGTCCTCATCCTCCTCATGACACGTCAGCCCATTCCTGCCACCTCCATTGGTTTCTCTCTCACCACTTCTTTCTCTAAACCTGAGCCCTTTAATCTTCTGCTGTTAGGTTTCCTCTTTTCTTCTACCTCTGAGATTTTGAGTATTACTTCTATGTGATGACTCAGATACCACTCTTATCTAGAACTTCATATCAGCATTTCCATCTGTGGCATAGCTACTTTCATCATATCCTGCTGTCATTTCAGACTAATCTAAAATCGAACTTAACATCCTCTCTAATTGTTCTCTTCTCTTACTCTCCTGATTCTCAGAATTTCCACTAGGCTCCCAGACAGCATTTTGACTGCTTCTTTTCCTATACATTTATATTCAGGTAATAAATTCTATCAGCTAATTTGCTGTTATTAACAAGATCTCACAACTCTTTTATTCTTTTCATACCAGTCCTCCCTTTTTCATTCATAGACTTCCAGGTCTTCTGTAATCTAATCACACTTTCCTGTTGCTCTTTACAAACAAACTCTTGCTTATTAACATTTCTTGAAGTCACATTCTCTCTTTCACTGACTATAGATTCCCTAACCTTGTTCACCAAATTCCTTGGTAGTCTGGGCAAGATCAACAGCAATTAGAACTCGCAAACACAAAGTGTGCCTTTACAAGTGACCACAACTCTACACATTGCTGTATGAACAACCCCTTAAATGTTCATACTTTGCCCAGACCATATCTCAGCATCTAAATACCTGTGCGCTCCATCTGACTGCAAACTGTCCCAGGGCCCAAGATATTTCATCCAAGAAATGCCCCTGAACTTGGCTCCATAAAACATCCCCTAGTCATAATGGAATGCACATTCACCTTCCTCTCAGCTACTCTAATTCATTCAACTGGACAGCAGTATGTTTTTTTTTTTAATAGGTGCAGCTTTATGTTGTTACTAAATGCAGGTCACAGAACACTCACTATTCTGCATGGTATCGCTTTATTGTTTTCTTATTAGAGAATTTGTCTTTGCAGTGTCAACATTTTCAGACTGAAATATTTTCATCCTTATGTAACCTTAGGCAGAATTTCTATATTGACATTAAAGTAAAAAAATTTTATTAGATATAATATTTATTAATTATAATACTTAACACCTTTATATTCTCTGCAAATAGTTTAACTCATTTTGTTTCTCATTTAAGGCAAACACTTTTATTACCACTTAATAGATGAAGAAACTAAGGTTCTAAGATGTTCAAATATTGAAGTTCACGCAATTAGAAAGAGATGGGGGACAGAATTTATACCATGTAGTCAGCCTCTAGAGACTACCTTGTTAAATGCTAGAATATGGTACACTCAAATAACAGTATTACTTTTAAATGATTTACAATTTTAATTTTTAAAACACAAAATATATAAAATTACTGTGCATGTGTGCTAACTTGCTCCAATCAGGTACAACTCTTTGCAACCCTATGGACTGTAGCCTGCCAGGCTCCTCTATTCATGGAATTCTCTGGGAGAGAACACTGCAGAGGGTTGCCATGCCCTCCTCCAGGGGATCATCCTGACGCAGGTATCCAATTCATGTCTCTTAGGCCTCTTTCATTAGCAGGCAGTTTGTTTCCCACTAGCGCCACCTGGGAAACCCATACAAAATTATTCAGTTCAGTTCAGTTCAGTCGCTCAGTCGTGTCCAACTCATTGCGACCTCATGCATCAAAGCATGCCAGGCCTCCCTGTCCATCACCAACTCCTGGAGTTTACTCAAACTCATGTGCATCGAGTCGTTGATGCCATCCAGGCATCTCATCCTCTGTTCCCCTTCTCCTCCTGCCCCCAATCCTTCCCAGCATCAGGGTCTGATACAATGAGTCAGCCATTCGCATCAGGTGGCCAAAGTACTGAAGTTTCAGCTTCAGCATCAGTCCTTCCAATGGACACACAGGACTCATCTCCTTTAGGATGGACTGGTTGGATCTCCTTGCAGTCCAAGGGACTCTCAAGAGTCTTCTCCATTGCCTCTAAACCTACCAAATGTAAGGTAATCAGATCTATGCATCCTTTGCTAAGTTAAATTTTAGTGTTGTTTCTATTACTGTATTTAACAAAGTTGACAGTTCATTCTGTGTACAGTTTTGCATATTGCTTTTTGATCATATAGTTTTATAACTACATACCATCATGTGGTATCATGCAGATTTAAGATGATTTTTCTTGCTATTTGGCAATGCAGGTGTGCTCAATGATATAGCTCATGGAAAGTATCTGGAATAATCCCTGACACATAGATTTTCTCATATCAATATTTTATGTTTTTTTTAATGTGGAGTTGTGTCTTCTAGTCAGAAAACTTGAAAATAGATTACCCCATGGGTCCTGTATACAAAGCTGTATCCTCTCATTTGCCATCATTTCATATGTCACTGGATTTTGAATAGGATGAACAAGGCTAGTACTAGAGGAGCCCCATTTAATGGGCTACCATAGTTAGTACCAGACAGATTTGCAAGGCTTGGGTTGTCTGTCTACTCAGTGACTTTCTAACTAAAATGTGCAATGGAGTTACCAGGAGGACTTGTTACAAAAGGGACTGCTGGGATCCCCGTGCTGAGTTACTGATTCAGTAGATCTGGGGAGGGGTCCACGAATTTTTGTCTCAATGTCACACAGATGCTTTGGGCCCAGAGACCACATTTTGAATGCCACTGATCTATAAGTTTTAATTTCAGAAAAATGATGACAGGTACTAAGTGTATCTAAAATGCAAGTTTCTGTCTAGCTAGTCCCTAACATAATCAAGTGGAGTTTCACTTTTCTGCAATTTACTTGGAAGAGAATAATCATTTATAAAAATTAATAAACAGACACCTCAATGAAATAGAGATCAGAAGAAGGAGGTCTCATGCCATTTGAAGACAGAAGAGCCTAACAAGAAGAAGAAAGACTCCTCTTACTTCCAGTCAAGGGTTCAACCATGGATAGACTCTTTGTTTACCCTCTCTCTCCCAGGTTCTTCTCCCCTCTATGAAAGTGTTCCCCTCCCCTGGCTGTGATGGGACCTGCATGTGGGTCGCCAAGGTGGCAGACGCTGAGTTGCAAATCTCTGCGGATCCAAAATAAACCTATCTGTGCTGTAGAGACGTCTGGCAGTCTGTTTCAAGTCAACCAAATTGAACTGGTCACAAAAGTACAATTTGCTTTCCTCTCAAAAGGCCTTTCATTTATGGCATTTTGTTTTCTTTACTTTTCCTTCAACATGATGTCTAATGTTCCTGCTCCACCAACATTCCCTTACTGTTTCCTCCGCTGAAACACAGTCCTGGTCAACATCCAAAAAATTTTCAGAACTTCTCATTCATCCTAAAATACTTTAACTCTGTGTTCCCATAATAATCTGGTATAGGGCTTCCCAGGTGGCTCAGTGGTAAAGAACCTTCTTGCCAAGGAGGAGACACAGGAGATGTGTGTTTGATCCCTGGGTCAGGAAGACTCCCTAGAGAAGGAAATGGCAACCCACTCCAGTATTCTTGTCTGGGAAATCATGTGGACAGAAAAACCTGGAGGTCCATGGAGTCACAAAAGAGTGTGATACAACTTTGCAACTAAACAGCAGCAGCAAACAATCTGGTGTTCTCTTTTTGTAGTACTTAGCACATTTTGCTTTTTATTGATCATTTCTATGCATATTTCATAACTGTCTTACAAATGCCTAAGTGTATCTTAATAATTTTTGCTGCTAAAGTATTTTACTCAAAATAGCCTTTTGATAAGCATTTACTCAATAAGCATTTATTGGACCCACAGGGGACTCAGAAAAAACAAAAACAAACATATAGCTGACTTAGCATCATATTCCATTTCTATGAGGAAGGTGAATCATCTAAAATTGGATCGTAAATCCATATCATTTTTCTATGGATGGAACAGTTTTGTTTTTCCTTTTATTTGCCTTGTTTTCATAACACAGAAAAAGAAAAATGAAAGAAATATTTATTTCAGCATGCTATTTTCTATAATGTACTCTGAACCCATGAAATTTTTCATTATACATTTTTTTCTAAGTAACAGAAGAAGTTGAAGGATTTCTAACCTTATATAGTAACTCCTTTTGTAAATGCATGTGTTTTGTCAGTTGGTCATGTCCGATTCTTTGAGACCCTATGGACCCCACCAGGCCCCTCTGTCCATGGGATTTTGCAGGCAAGAATACCAGAGTGGGTTGCCATGCCCTCCTCCAGGGGATCTTCCCGACCCAGGAATCAAACCCAGGTCTCCCAAATGCAGGCAGATTCTTTACCATCTGATCCACTAGGGAAGCTCCTTGTGAATGCATAAACTATAAAATTCAATAATCTAAAAGTATACAAGAAGTAATACATTAGTATCTAGATGCTGTATTTCCCCCTGATGTAGCCAAATTGCCTAAAATATTACAAAATTGGACAAGATAGATTTATGGAATTAATGGAATATTTATTTCAAATCTGAGAGCTAATTAAAGGAATTTTTGAAAATCTAGCTAAATAATTGTATGCTACCATGAAAATTCACATTTATGCAACTTCCTCACAAAAATGGTGGACAAAGTAGGATGAGGTTCGTTACTCATTCTTTACAATTGAAGCAAAGGAGAAAATGCAGGCTAATTGCTTGTCTAAGGTTTGCCACTAGCAACTAAACTGGGATTTGGGCCTAAGTTGTTTCTGTTACTCTTCTGCTCTAAGTTCTTCTTTTGTTCCAAGTTTGTGATAGCTTTTCTCATACCAATGTCATTAAAAACCAGTATTTTAACATTTTATGACGGTGTTCAAAGGTCTCTGACTCAGATGACAGCTCATTAACATATGTTGATGTACACAATATACTACAACTCGATAATTTGTTTTCTTTTTTTCTAATTGAGTTTCATGATCTCCCCAGAATATTCTTATAAGCTCTGTTCCTCTAAACACCCCAATCTAAAGATGTACATTTTACTTAGTTATTTAGTGGTCAAAGTCACATCTAATTCTTCGTGTCTTAAGCACTAGAAATATAGGGATTCTTTGATGAAAAGAAAGGTTTTAATCTCAAGCAGACATTTGAAATATTCTCCATTGAAAGTCAATTTATTGTCAAAGTTGCTTGCAGAATAAATTAAAAGATTTTAATGTTTTGGCCAGCAATTTTACATTTGCATGAAGTGTACAAAAATAAATTATTTATTGAGGTTAATTTCATATGCATAAGAATAGCTGTAATTTCTAAAGAAAATATTTGCTGAAAACATGCTACAAGAAGTAAGACAGGCTTTAGATCTTTAAATGCTATATGAATGATGAAAAGCAAAAACATTCTTCAGATTCATATATTATTAGACAAGTTTTCTTCCAGAACTGGCATTCCAGATGAAGAGAATGTGTGCTTTAACCTTGGGAATAAATAATGCATTTACTTATTTGATTAAAGATTGCACAGTGAATTTCATAAAGACTTTATACTATCTTCTAATGTATTATAAACTCAATTTTCTTACTTACAAACAGCTTTAAGACAGAATTTAGAAGAAACATCCTTTAGAAAATTGTCTTTCCTTCCCCCACAAACAATTCAAATAAACCACATATACTCTTTGGAATGCTTCATTTATATAGGCACGACACTCTCTTGGCATGTCTTCCACATCACTGAGAGAAAGAAAAACTTTATCATGGAAATGCTGGGTATCCATACCTGACACAACAACAACAAAAAACATGAGCTGTAGGTTTTCACTGAATTCAACAAAAGGTTTTCAGTATTTATTATATGTCAAGAACATTCCTTCACTTCAATAATAGCTTATAGAGCAAGTGAGATTTTATTCTCATTTTGCAAACTATATATTCTATGGGATATACCTTTTTAAATTGGAATTTTGAGTGAGAAATAAAATATAAACCCCTTAGAGAAAAAATAATAAGGCAATTTAACCACATCTATGAGGCCTTTTAGGCTTTCCTGAGGAAGGAAAATTTGTCTAGACTTGAAGATGTAAGAGTTGGATGGTGAAGAAAGCTGAGCGCCAAAGAATGGATGCTTTTGAACTGTGGTGTTGGAGAAGACTCTTGAGAGTCCCTTGGACTGCAAGGAGATCCAACCAGTTCATCCTGAGGGAGATCAGTCCTGGGTGTTCATTGGAAGGACTGATGTTGAAGTTGAAACTCCAATACTTTGGCCACCTGATGCGAAGAGCTGACTCATTGGAAAAGACCCTGATGCTGGCAAGGACTGAGGGCAGGAGGAGAAGGGGATGACAGAGGATGAGATGGTTGAATGGCATCACTGACTCAATGGACATGAGTTTGGGTAAGCTCCAGGAGTTGGTGATGGACAGGGAGGCCTGGCGTGCTGCGATTCATGGGGTTGCAAAGAATCGGACACGACTGAACGACTGAACTGCACTGAGACTTGAAGAATGAGTAGTAGTTATTATGCAAAAGGAAAAAAAATGGAGTGAAAAATAGCCAACTGTCCCAGTGAAAAAGAAGCAGTGAGGGTCTGCCTCTCATAGGAGATGATCAGCACAGTTACAGATTTGAAATTATTCTTGACTATCTGGGAAGCAGAACTCATGGTAATATAGATTTCTCAGGTATGAATAAATTACACCCTAATGAAGATTCAGCACTTTAGGGCAGAAAGAGAAAGAGGATCAGCATGAAAAAGGGACTGAGAGAGCATGTCCTCCAGTGAAAACTGAAACTAGGAGATTGAGTGTCAGGAGATAACAGAGGAATATTTCTAGGTGATGGGTGGGGTCAAAATAGGCCAAAACAGCAAGAGTGCAAGTAAAATACAGACTGATGAAGGTCATCCCTTAACAATCCTGACACCACTAAGGACCTGAGGCCAGTTTCTGTGGGGTGCTTTAAGGATTTGGAGGTCAAGAAGAGAGGATCAGACCAGCTACTTCAATGGTTGGTAAGAAAGTAAAGATAAGGCAGGAGAGAAAGACTGAGCCCCCAACACAGGAAAGAACTAAAAGTGAGATAGAACTGAAATGGATTTACATCCCTTCATTTACTCACTATGTGCCCTTCAGAAAGTTACCTTCTCTAAGCCTCAGTCTCTTAAGTTCTACGCTGATAATAGATGCTATTTCAAAGTTATTGTGAAGACTCATAAGACAATGTAAGGAAGATAACTGTATATTTCATTAACACAGAAAGTATTAAATGCATTAAGAAATACTGGTTGCCACAATGATTAATGTATTATTGTCAACTTCTATTATTAAGAAGAGGGGGGAAATGGGTGTGCTATTGCTTTGTTAGTTTTTAATAGGAAGAATTTAGAATTGCTTCAATTCTATGAGAGTGAGAATAAATGAAGATAAAAAAGAGGAGACAATCTAATAAATACTGACTAATCTGTGAAGCCTGTGGGCACATTAATAACACCCAGAGTATTGACAGTCAAATCATCAAACTACTTGGCTTAAATGCATTATTGCTTCAAAATGCAAAATGAATATTGATTCCAGTATCTATTTAAGTAATAGTATGCCTCTCTGATCATGTATGTGTATATCACTCTGGTCACCAAAATTTAAAAAAAAATAAAAACACTGCATCTCTTACATACATAGAAATATTATGTAAAACTTATATTTTAAGTTATTTGTTCAAGATTCTATCTCTTGGTTTCTGAAACCTTTTCAAATTGTTCAACACATCATTCTGAGTATTTCCTGTATGCCAGGAACACTGCAAGGTATTTGAAATATTTCAAGTCAACATTACTTCAATGTGATTATAAGATGCTTAATACTGTTTCCATTAAAAACTACCTCCAATCACTATCAGGAATGGCACCTTACTCAAGTAATTCCTTAAAATCATTTTCATCCTGTTAACTCTAAGGATTTATTTAGGGAGCCTAGAAATAAGCTTGCTTTTCAATGGATGGTGACTAAGATAACAGAAGATACAAGGTTATTTCATACACCATAGCTATATTATTCCGTTTGTGCAACTTTTTGCCTATAAAACAAGTTATTAGGACAAATAAGTATGTCAGTGATCTAGTAAGGAGCACACAACACACATTTAAATTTTAATTATTGTAGTTACCTATAGTACACATTTTTGGACTTATATATATATATATATATGTAGTAAGTCAAGAGACACCTAGAGTTATTTGAAAAGATGGGTCACTTAACCCCAGTTATTGAAAAAAAAATGTCTTATGCACATCTAGTAGGTAAGATATGTGAACTGAATTCACTTTCATACATAGAAAAACTCAGCAAGTAACTGAGATTTTTCTCAATATTGGCATATAGACAAGTCTAAAAAAGTCCTGGGATAAGATCTATCTCAAGCTGGCAGTATATACTGGCATGTGCCTCATCCTGCTGACAGTCATTTCATTTTGAGATTCTTACAAAAAAAAAGAGAGAGGGAAAAAAAGTGTAGTTTAACAGGTTCCAAGTTTAAATAATTATATTGTTATGTTTCTTCAAAGAAAAGCTAGAAAATTAATTTGAAGTAAAAATTCTACTTAGGATTTCTACCCTCTTCTTTCCACCTACTCAAATGGCAAAACCTAGAACATATAAATGAATAAATACACATTTACATACCCAATAGAAATAAGTGATATAGCCTATGCGCCAAGACCTGATGACCATAAGCAGTATGTGGATTAAAAAAGCCATCTGTAGAGACGTGAGGTCAATTTAAACACACATTACTAAGTCACTTCAGTCGTGTCCAACTCTGCGATCCTATGGACCGTAGCCTGCCAGGCTTCTCTGTCCATGAGATTCTCCAGACAAGAATACTGAAGTGGGTTGCCATGTCCTCCTCCAGGGGATCTTCCTGACTCAGGGGTCAAACACGTGTCTCTTAGGTCTCTTGCATGGGCAGGCAGGTTCTTCACCACTAGTGCCTATCTGATAACATCCAACTCAAGAAGCTCAAGGAGAGTAGGGGATAAAAGTTACTAGATAGGAAAATGTCAATTCTCTATTTCTCTTCAGTAGAAAAGTAGAGTGAAAAACTTTAAAACAAAGAGCTGCTTTTATTGTTTGGGGGCACAGAAAAGGATTAGGAAATAGGCATTAATGTTTGAGTGTCTCTTATGTGTCAGGCACTATTTTTTTGCACTTTACCTAAGTTATTTCATTTAAACAGTACAACGTTATGAGATTAGTGTTCCTATGATTTTTGGTTTTCTTTTATACTTGAGCACCAAGGTTCTAAGTCTTCACTTATTTCATACTGGTTAGTAGTTCAGACATGATTGAAATCTAGACATGTCAACCATACAGTCCATGTACCATCCATTCCACAATCACTGATTTCCAACTGCAGATAAATCTATATCAGAAAAATTATGAAGACTGTATGGAAGTCCAGAAAGAACAAGCCAGAATTAAATTAAAAGAAAATTGATCAACTAAAAAAACAATCTACCTTTACAACTTGCAATTTATCATTATTTGAATTGCTATTGTGACTATTTTACGAGGAACCATGCACAAATTAAACAGGTATGCATTGGTATTCTTTTTGCATGTACAACAGTAAAAATGTATTCCTTAGGCATAGTGCTAATGAGAAGCTATCTCACCTTCCTGAAATTATGATTCCACCCAGGCAATTTTAGGCATGGTCTCTCTGTCTTAATAGGATTAGTTAATTACCCATTCATGGAATGAATGGTTTGACTGATTCTTAAGATGAACTAATTAAACTCCTGTCTCTATAATAGCCAACTTAATATGAGCGTATCTGTGACCTCTTGGAGAAATAATTAAGATTTTGCAATTTAAAGAGCAACAAAATGTGAGGACATAACTATTGTACTAATGTCATTATTCTACTGGGTTTCAAGAAAAAAATTACTTTCTTACTTCTATGTCAAAAGATACAGCATTAAGGTCTTCAAAGCACCATGAGATATTCTAATGGATTTATTTCATTTCTTGATACTTCATTTTTCTTAAGCAAAGTATAGGAATAGATATATGTTCTAAGAAATCCAAACCTTTTTTACTTAGTTAAATTTTAAATCTTTTAAAGTATGGGCCTTGGTTACCTTTTCTCCTTGACAAAACAGAAAACTTTTAGGAGATATTTCCATATAGTTGAAAACTTTTATGTCTTGTTAAGATACATACTGCTGCTGCTAAGTCATTTCAGTCGTATCCGACTCTGTGCGACCCCATAGATGGCAGCCCACCAGGCTCCCCCGTCCCTGGGATTCTCCAGGCAAGAACACTGGAGTGGGTTGCCATTTCCTTCTCCAAAGATACATACTACATTAACAGAAGTAAGCAAGGAAAAAAACCTGCTACATAAAATTCATTAAAGAATGGTTTGTTTAGTTTGGAATGATCCAAAGACTCACAATGAAGCTGGGCACTCATAATTACACCAATCACAAGGGCAAAAGATCTCTGTGCAGGCTGTATATCTGCATTATTAATATCCAATATATGCCTCGCATTTAACTTTTGCATAAATGGTAACTATAGAACAAGTTCAGCACACTTATTGCTTAAGAGACGATAATAACTGATATACAAAATAGCCACTGCATATAAACTGGTAATCTGCATGGCTTGTATTCACCACACAAAGAGTTTGAGAGGTGTGGGTTCTTGAGCGGGAGTGAAAATCGACCTGTGTTGTAGAAAGGTATGAACTTGACACTTTGGAGTTTGAATTATAAAATATATTTCACACTGTACTAGAGCTTGGATGGGTATTTCAATTGCTTAAGATAAGCAAAGAATAAAGACTGCTGACTAGGTACGTGTGAATGAAAAATAAGTTAGCAATTAGAAACATGAATTTCTTTTTATTTATTTTTAATTGATTGATGTAGAGAGTAGCATGGATGCATATACACTAACATATGTAAATAGATAGCCAATGGGAATTTGCCATATGACTCAGGGAACTCAAACTGGGGCTCTGTGACAACCTAAAGGGATAGGAATGGGCGGGAGGTGGGAGGGAGATTCAAGAGTGAGGAGACATATGTACGCCAATGGTTAATTCATGCTGACGTATGACAGAAATCAAATCAATTGTTGTAAACCAATCATCAACCAATTAAGAAGTATGAATTTCTTATTGCCTCCATTATACTGGAAATAATTAGGCACATTTTATGATTGAAATATGTATGCATAAAATGGAAACAAAAGCTCAAGTTATATTGTATGTATAATACAGTAACATTTAACTAAATTCAACAAAAGGTGATTTGAGGGAATACCATCAGAATGAACAAGTGAATCAAAAAGTAACAAAGGGTATTCCAATATCTACATGAAGAATGAGGTAAATAAAGCTATGTTTGTAAAGGAATGATTCAAAGGTTTTATTTTGCTGATTCATGTCAATGTATGACAAAACCCACTGAAATGTTGTGAAGTAATTAGCCTCCAACTAATAAAAAAAAATGAAAAAAAAATAATGATTTCAATTAATTCATTGGACAGTGCTTAATTTCTCAAAAATATCCCCTGACTTGTGGAGTCGGCAGCCCTCAGTACTGGATCACAGGGATGACTCTGCAGAGGTTTTCAAAGAGAACTTGAAATGCAAGAAACCATCATAGTTTCCTCTATTTAGGGCTCAGCTACATCTCTTACAATATATTAAATGCTACTTCTGTTTCAAACATACTTTTAGTCTGATATACAGCTGAGATTTTTTTCTAAAACTCCCTTCTCTAAACTAGGGAATCATTTTCTTTGAGCCACCAGAATAACTTGGGAAATAGCTCAGTACCATAGATCAGTATTATGGGCTGAACTATCTACGCTCAAAATTCGTATGTCAAAGGCTTAACTTCCTGTATCTCAGAACCTAAACCTATTTGGAGAAAAGGTCTTTAAGAGATGACTAAATTAAATTAGAGCATTGTTGGTGGGTTTTAATCCAATTTAACTGATGTCCCTGTAAGAACGGGAAATTTGGACTCATAGGGATGTGCAGAGTTCATGAGCAGAGAGACACCAGAGGACAAGCGGTGAGAAAGCACCACCTGTAAGCCTGGGACATTGTGGCCTCCAAGGAAATCTGTCCTTGCAGCACCTTGATCTTGGGCTTCAACTAGGAGGAAATAAATTTCTGTTGCTTAAGCCATGGTATGAAGCCCCCAATCCATGGCATTTTGTAACGGCAGTCCTAGCAAACTAATATCAGGGTAACATTTGTGGACTAAAGAACTTAATGGATCTCCCAACTATGCTAGCATCATTTTCAGTTGTCTGCTTTATAATTTTTAATTTATTTTGCTTTATTAAGTATTTTAATAAAATTTTCAAGAGTTTCAGAAATTAAAACAAACTCAAAAAACTGCCAGTCACATTTTTTCTAATTTTTCCATTTTACATACATATCAGCTCACCCCTTGTAAACATAAAACCCTATCACTTTGACCTCGTCTCCCATATTGCTCTCTCTTGCTCTCATACTGCAGATCTTAATTCTTTGACCCCCAAAGTCCCTGACATACTTCATCTCCCCTATAATTTTTTCTCAGGGTATTACATTTTCCTTCATAAAATCATATCCCATTTATAATTATACAGTTTAGATATTTTTGTTTTATAGTCTGTTCCTTTCACTAAGTGTTAATTCCTCAAATGCAGGTATCAGATCAGACTTAGTATTGCATATCCCCTACTTATTAGAGTGTTGGTCTGTAGTAATAATGATAAATATTTGCTGAATAAATGTTGTTCAATAGGTATTTCTGTGATTGCTGAAAGTGTGAATAGGACTCCAGGCAAAAACATAGCAGTTAATCACATTGTATGAAAATCACTCTAGAAATATAAGGATTGTAGCAATGAAGTACTAAAATTGAGTTACGCCTAATTTCAAAATTAAACAGGGTTTACATTCAGTGATATAGCATCACCTTTCCTAATCTCAGTTACTCTCTATCAGGATGACATATGCAAGCCATTGATGCAATGATTTTTAATCTTTTTGTCTTGAACATTACATGTAAAGTATAATTCCTACATTTGTAACAAGAAATTCTCTCTTAAATGATTATAAATTTGAAGGTGAACTAATCTTTTATGTAAGTAAGAGATTAACAAGCAGGGATTTTCTTTGAGCAGCATATAAACTTAACAAAGTTGTAACTAGAAATTCGGTAAGAAACATAAAATAGAGAATTAAGTCCAGTGCAAATTTAGCTTTAGAGATGAAATATGGGGAGTTAAAGGCAGGAAGGAAGGCAAGATCAAATGTAATCATTTACCTCAAGTTAATCTTCAAGGCTGAAATAAAAATCCCTTTTACCAGTCTTTTTCCAAATTGACTCTTTCAGGAACACATCAATAAAATAACCAGCATCATCGCATTGCACTAATTTATGCACAGTCTGACGATGGTTTTGTTTTGCATATGAGGCTGCATAGCCTTCCCCACATGCTATTCTAAAAAGTGAAACATTTCATATAACTTATAAGAGTGGATATCCCATGTCCTGACAAACCGTATTCTTAAGTATCAACAGAAATACTGACTGAAATAACAATTCTATTGGGAAAGACTTTAATTAGATTATACATAGGAATCAAGGAGATACTGCTTTAGAAGTCAGAAAGTTGTCTTTCTACACATCAAGCAGATAACTTTGCAAAATAAACACCACTCAGTGGCACTGACTTTAACATGGACACTAAAGTAAAAACAAAAAACAAAAAAACTTTCTACTTAAGAGTTTATACAGGAAATTATGTGGGTAGTTACAACAGACATTCCTACAAAATGGCCTGTGCATATTTTATTAAATTACTTAATTATAAATTAAGGAAAAATAATTACCAAAGCAAACTAATTATGTTTTAGGCTTTGTTTTCCTTCTTAAAATGAATATTATAAACTGATCGGGTTATTAGAGCAGGAATTTCAACAACAGGAACAAAGAAGTTAATAAAAAACTTTAAAACTATAATTACCTGTAATTTTACTTAAATATGTACCATTTAAAAATATTTTAGTAGAAGTATAACTTCTCTTTCAAATTAGGTTATGACATAATTCTTATATTTACATGTAGATATTAATATCAGTTAAGATAATCAACTCCATCATAAATTCTTTACAGTAAATGAAAAATAAATTTCATAGTATTATTAAAATGTAACCCACATAATATCCTCCATTGTGGCCTAAAATAACATCAAGGCCATAATAGCAACTAGAGTTATAACTGTAAAGAAAAAAAAACTATTTTCTCAAAAAGACTCAATATGTATTGTCTAGTCATTTTTTTCCTTACACTCTGGGTCAATGCTAGTATGAGTCACTGGTGATAAATAAAAGATGTGTCATTCAACATGAATTCAAACAGTGAATATTAACTGAGTGACTGTTATGTGCAGTCATTGTTCACTAAGCAAATAAATCAAGAACACTTGCCCACTTGAAACTTATATTTTTGTTTTATATTCAATTTAAGTTCAGTCACTCAGTCATGCCCAACTCTGAGACCCCACTGACTGCAGCACGCCAGGCTTCCCTGCCCATCACCAACTCCCAGAGCCTGCTCAATCATGTCCATCCAATCATCTCATCCTCTGTCGTCCCCTTCTCCTCCTACCCTCAATCTTTCCCGGCATCAGGGTCATTTCCAATGAGTCAGTTCTTTGCATCAGGTGGCCAAAGTATTGGAGCTTCAGTATCAGTCCTTCCAATGAATATTCAGGACTGATTTCCTTTAGGACTGGTTTGATCTCCTTGCAGTCCAAGGGATTCTCAAGAGTCTTCTCCATCACCACAGTTCAAAACCATCAATTCTTTGGCGCTCAGCTTTCTTTATGGTCCAACTCTCACATCCATACATGACTACTGGAAAAACCATAGCTTCGTCTAGACAGACCTTTGTCAGCAAAGTAATGTCTCTGCTTTTTGACATGCTGTCTAGGCTGGTCACAGTTTTTCTTCCAAGAAGCAAGCATCTTTTAATTTCATATCTGTAGTAACCATCTGCAGTGCTTTTGGAGCCCAAGAAAAAAAAGTCTGTCACTGTTTCCATTGTTTCCCCATCTATTTGCCATGAAGTGAAGGGACTGAATGGAGAACAAATAAAGAATAGAATTCCAGCAGCAGTCTATGGAGTCACAGAGTCAAACATGAGTTAGCAACTGAACAACAACAAAAATATTAACTGTACAGTCTACTAAGATGACTTCTAATGGTAGATATTTTTACATTTACTTCAGTGATCTAATATCTTTATGATATTTCAAAGAAAATGCTAATGGATTTGCACATCCCCAAATTAAAATGCTAAGCGCAAAGTAATTATGGTTGACATAAAAATTACTCACAGGAAGCTAAAATGAGTCATTTTAAATGACTTTCCAGTGCCATTAGGGCAGTCTGTTTTCAAACGCGTACGAAAAGTCTAACAATCCAGGCAGCAGATCTCATGAGCTTTGTTAAGGTAAAAGGCATTGCAGAAAATCCCGTTAAGTTATATGTCAGACCCCAGAAATATAAAACCTAGTAGAATGGACACCATATAATTTTCCTTCTGATCACAATGATTTAGTTCCAAGGGATGGAAATCCCATCTCTGTGAAATTAGGCAACTCTTAATGATCAAATTTATATCTGTAACAAGTGCTAGCTTTTGCTCCAGCTAAATAAGGTGTCGTGGGTAAATGCTGTCACCTGAAGGAAGGTAAACACAATATAGTTAACTCCTGAGCAGTCAAAACACCAACATTGATTGAGTTCATACTGTATCGTAGGCACCTTGTTAAGCATGGGTATATAGGCTGCAGTGGGAAGGATTCTAGTTTAGCATCACTCAGCCATCGCTATAGTCCTCGATTTAGGCAAACCACTGTGAAAAGCTCTTCTTACAGTCTAATCTTTCCTAAGACAGACGTTTGAGGTCACGGCCTAACTTACAGATGATGAAAAGCTGTTTCAAACAGTTAGAAAAGGGCACAGTGAGGGCATGTGGACAGAGGAGGAGGCTAGATTGTCGAGGTGACATTCTGTGTTCTAAACTGCGGTTATCGCTTCCCACACAGAGAACCTACTCAGATTGGGACTGCCAGCAAACAGTAGTCTCATAAACCCAAAATGTTAACAAAGAAGTTTATAGAGCACACTCTGAGTGAAAACAGCATATTCACATGCAGTATCTTTTATGACCTATACAACCGCACTATAAGATCATTCCTTTTCTGAAAAAGTAGGAAATGGAAGTCTGAAATGGAGCTACTTTATACTGCTCTCAGACCCATGTGTACAAAATGGTTTTCTTGCAAAGAAATTTATATTCTACTCAGAGCCTTATTGTAAAATGAATTCTGTAATTCAATTAAATACTCATCTTAAAATCAGGAACATAAGTGGAAACTCCTCACTGGCATTCATGCAAATCAACAAAACAACAATGTTAAACCTACATCTAATCTCTTGCTATATACACTGCATGTTGGCTACAGCCACTGCTAAGTTATACGTTTACAATGACAAAACCATGAAATTGATTTGTTTCTATTTGTACCAGCAAAAAACTAAATAGGGAGAGTGTGAAAGGGTGAATTTATTTTATTTCCGTAGTACTTCCTTCTGCTGCCATCATGCAGTAGCACTCCTTTCTATAATTTAGAGTGTTCCATATCTTAATTTTCTAACTTCCAACCACCTTGCTTGAAAAACAACAAAATAAAATGGACCACTTATACTTTAAAAAAATTCACTTGTATCATTATTAAATTTTGTTTTTATGTATACTATCACCTAGAACACCTGGTTTTCTGCTAAGTTCTCTCATAGAACATTAGCTCTGCATTATTCCTCATAATGTTTGCAAAATACCAGGCAAAACACGTTAAATATGGTATTTTTATAGTTTTTCTCAGAGCTTTACTATCCACAGCAAATGATGAAATTCAAAGCAAACTTAAAGTACACAATTTCCCCTAAATTTATATAGTTTGCTTAGAAAACTGTGTTTGGGCTGAGGAGAGAGGACATACATTAGCTTCAGTTTGGGAACTTCTCTGCTAGAGCAAGTTGGAGGAGAAGGTGGTGGAGAACCACACAAGGCGGTGTTTCCCTTGGCCTTAGTACCTTAAATGAGGGTAAATCGTGAATCCAGTTTAGTCCTCTAAGTGGTAGGAATTGAAAGAATGGGTGATTTATGGTTAAAGAAGAGACACGCTGCCTGCTCAGTCTTATGTCTCTGCTCTGTATCCTAGAACATGAAGATAGAAGCACTGTCTTATCCATACCAGGGATACAATACAGATCTAGCTTCAAGACTGTATCAAGCAAAAATCTTGGCTCCCTGTCTAATAATGACAAATAAAAATATTGGAGACAGAGTTTAGAGGAAATAGAAAAAGAGTAGCTTTATCATTTTTGCCAGGCAAAAAGGAAACACAGCAGGCTAGTTCCTTAAGAACTGTGACTCCCTTCCTTGGGAATAGGGAGAGGTTTTATATACTCCTGAAGGTCTTGCATTTTTTTTCTCTTGCAGAGTTTCAAAACGGCCACAGCTGGCATCAGACAACTTTTCCGCGTCTTGTGTCTCTGAAGTTGTCAGTCCATGACCTTATTTCAGAAATGTAGGATGTTACAAGAGAGTGTAGGGAGAAAAAGTATGCCAGGTGTAGAGTATAATCTATATGGAGTTGGAGAGTAATTAGCTTTGTGAAGGACAAGTCCAAATACAAATGTTTGTTAGCAGTAACAGCTAGAGAATAACCAAGATTGTTTAACTCTTGTAGCCTGTTTGGGTGGTACGTGCCGAAGGCTGTTCATTCATTTCTGGTTTTGCTGCAACGCAGCCCTGAGAGTGGTAGGGCTGGGAGGCCTAAGAAACAGAAAACTTATATGCCTCACATGGAAAGGCTGCAGAAGGAAGTTCAGACATGGGAGATATGCTTATCACCTTTCCCCTCTACCTAGAAGTTACATGGCACATGCTTTCCTCTTGACATGCTCCATTTATGCTGACTTCACAGAGAGGGTGTGAAGTATGTGGGGGAGACAACTATATCACAACGTACTTGAGATGAACAAGTCCATGTCAGCAATACCAGAAACCATACTAGAGAAACAGCAATAGAGAAACAAAAATAATAAAAGATACACTTTGCTGAATAAAATATACTACAGTCTTTGGCAACACTGCTTGATACAGTCTTGAAGCTAGATCTGTATTGTATCATCTTTGGTTAATTACATTTTTGTTTAATGACAGGAATGTAAATCAGACTCAAGGTGATTTGCTAACTTTTACAAGGCATTTCATTGCAAAAATAATGACTACATGCCTTGTTTATACTGTTCCATAATCTGTTCTTGAATTGAAAATTAAAAAACTAACAAATAGAATCAGAATCTGAGTCATTTTTGTCTGTTCTTGTTTTTCATTTTTTAATCTTGTTTGGACATGAGAGCTTTTAGACTCTATGACTGTTTCAAGGACTCCTGCGTAGTGTTTGCATATTAAGTTATCTTAAATGGTAGAAAGCTTTCTGCATTTCTAGGCTTAGAATCTTTCAAAGAAGTAATTGACATTACACTTAGAGTAAAAAAAAAAATGTTCTGCAGAAGAATAGATGGAGCACAGAAGATTTTTAAGGCAGTGAAAAAATTACTTGGTATGAAACGATAATGGTGAGTACATCCGCATACATTTCTCAAATCTATAGAAAGTGAAACACAATAGAAAGTGATTCCTAATGTAAACTATGGACTTTAGTTCCTAATAATGTATCAATATGGGTCACTTGTAATAAAAGTCTCATACTAATGCAACAGCAACACATTAAAAATAGGAGAAATTGGGGTGGGAGTACAGGTTAAATGGGAACTCTGTACGTTTCATTCAATGTTTTTCTGTCAACCTAAAACTGCTTAAGAAGTAGTCTATGAAACAAGTAGAGCAAATTTTTCCACCTAGTCATACAAAATCTGACACTTGGCTTTTGCTTTTGATATGTGGTCTTTTAGATATAAAAATATTATCTTTGTATAAGAATTATACATTTATTAGTCTAATATTCATGGTGCGTTATTCTAAAATAAACATTAATCATTTTGAAAACAACAATAAAGGCTATAAATACCATATGGAAAGAAATATCTTTATAGGTGTTGACTAGACACTAACCTTTCAAATTCCCAGGTAGTGCTAGTGGTAAAGAATTCAGTTACCAATGCAGGTTCAATCCCTGGGTCAGAAAGATCCCCTGGAGAAGGGCATGGCAACCCACTCCAGTATTCTTGCCTGGAGAATCCCATGGACAGAGGAACTTGATCCCATGGACTATGGTCCATGGGGTCACAAAGAGCTGGTCATGACTGAAGTGACTTAGCACACAGACATTAATCTTTACTGTAAGGTTTAGATTTGAACGTGTTTGTAGGCTGCTAAAACCTGCTTCCATAACATAATTCACTCATGTGAATTAGTGTCCAACTCAGTCAGCTGCTCAGTCATGTCCAACTCTTTGCAACCCATGGACTGTGGTCTGCCAAGCTCCTCTGTCCATGGACTTTTCCAGGCGAGAATACTCCAGTGGGTTGCCATTTCCTCCTCAGGGGATCTTTCCAACCCAGGGATTGAACCTATATCCCCTGTGTCTCTTGCACTGGAGGTGGATTCTTCACCACTGAGCCTTTGGGAAGCCCACGTAACTCATTTGCTAAGCAGCATAATGGGAAAAGGGATATTCAAATTAGATGCTATGGTATATTCAAAATAGGAGAATTTGTTTAATTAGTTGAGTATAAGTAGGACTACATCTCAGAGGAATAGTATGATTTCAGGACTCATGGAGAGGTTATCTTCAAGTGAGGGTGGTATGGACACTACCACACAATGTGATGATTCTGTTATGAGACGAGCATGTCATCTTAGCACTACAGGGCAGATCTGAGCAGGGAGAGCTATACTCCATGAGAGGAACCATGGAAACTGCAGATGGAAGGACATATTTGAGCTGCACTAAATTTATGCATTTGCATGGGGCTACGGCGAAACTTCCTGTATGTGCAAAAATAACGAAGGTGTAAAAAATATAAAGTGTCAGGAAGCATTTCAGTATCAATAGAGCCATGATTGGCATTCTCTTCACTAAGAGAGTTTAGAAAAATAATTCTGGCCGTGCTATACACTTATTATATCACAGTCTCCAGGGGTTAGATTTACAAATCTAAGTTTCCAAAACAATGGCAACCTGAAAGCTCCTTATTTTGACCATACATGTATCTTAATACAGTGAGAAGACTGACAAAATTTCCCTAAACATAATAACTAGGTCCTTATCCCATTTGCTCTTAACTATGTCATATGGATTTTGTACCAAACCTCCTCTTGCTGAGGCTACCTGGGGTCTTTACTAATACCAGTGGGCAATTTTAATTCCTCATCCATATTGACTTCCTTCCATTCTGTCTTCACAGGCAGTAAGAGTGACCATCTCCCATTAGATATGATTAGAGTTCCTCTCCTTCAGATTGTTTTAATGACTTCCTCTTTCTCTAAAGATCACTCTAAAAAGCTTGAAGTATTTTGTTACTCCCCTCCTTCAATCTCCAGCCAGATCTAATGTCATCCTCCCATGAGTTTTCTTTGTTCAAAGTACATTAGTCTTCCCTCTTCAAATGCTCACTTCCTGACTAGGCTCCTTGTAAGATAGAAAGAATAGTCTGATGGTGACATCTTTTTACTCCCCAAGTTTCAGTAATCATATTGATAATTAAACCATTGTTTTAAAGTTTTAATGTCTATTACTACTAGGCTTTAATTCTCTACCCTGTACACTCCACTACAGTGGACATAATTTTAATTTCCATGGTTATGTTGCCAGCTTCTTTGTCAGTTGTCACCTCTTATAGTTTCATCTAAACCAAGGGTCAGCAAAATTTTTGGTGAAAAGACAGAGAGTAAACATTATGAACTTCATGGGCCAGGGCAAATTTGGGCAATTGTTCTTGTCAAGAGACAGATAAAGGCTTTGAAAATTTTACATTTTACACTTAAAATGTAAAAAATATACTTTTAGCTCATGGATCACATAAAATCAGGCAGTAGAACATATCTAACCTCATGGGCTACAGCTCACCAATGCCTGACCTAGACACAGTATTTAAATATGATATATAGCCTATGATTTTCAAACCTACACCTCTAGCCAAGTCAACTTCTTGAAGCCTACTTCATATTTCCACTTGAATTCTAACAGGAATCCCAACAGGAAAAAATCAGTTAAATCAATCAACTCAGGTACTTACCTATATCTCTGCCACTTGAGATCTATCACATGTCATCAAACTTCCCCAATAGAATAAAATATGATAACCCCATGTCCCTAAATCCAAAATCCAATGCTTGATCAATAAACCCTATCAGCTCTACCTTCAAAACAATTTCCAGTGTCAATAAACTTTGTCCAATTTTATTGCTACAATCATAATCCCAACCACAATCCCTTTCACCTGGACAAGTATAGTAGTAAGCTAAAGGACCCCTCTTCAACCACTGTTTTATCCCTCCCCAATAATACACCCTCCATACTGTAGCTATAAGGAACTGGGCAAGAATAAATCTAACCATATAACATCTATATATTAAACCTTTCAATAGATTTGTTTGGCATCTGAACATTGCCTGCAAGATCCTAATTTTTCTGGTCTTTTGGGAAGTCCTGTTTTCACATCTCTCCTGTACCCTTTCTTTATTCCAGACAAACTAGCCTTCTCAAGAAAATATCAAGCTAATGTTTTATTTCAGAATCTGTTTGTATGTTATTATTTTTGCTTAGAACACCCTGTATCTTTGAAGGACCTACTTCGTTCTCTTCATTCCGATCTAAATTAAAATACCATGTCTTCAGAGAGAGAACTTCTTGACCTCTCTATAGCTATAGTGAATGAAGAGTTTACTACTAGGAAGATTGGGTGTGATAATGTTGCTTTTTTTCCTCCCTCTTTGTACTTGTCTCCTTATCTCTCCTCTGGCTTTCTATTCAATTATAAAATGCATATTATTTAAAGTCCTTAGAATTTCTTCTTTCTAAATTGAGAGATTAGCTTCCTCAAAAACCTTTATTTGAGAGGAAAAGAGGCATAAAGTAAGACAAAATAGAGTAAATGTTTGCTTGGTATAAGGAGTCATCTTTTTATGGAAGGATAATTCCACCAGGAAACAAACAAAAACACTGCTGGTTATTCCGAGTTCCCAGATTTGAAGCCAGTAAATTTCCCCATGTTCAAGCACCCTTGACCATAGAGATAAAAGGTATACACCTAGGGCTATTAATTCATTATGTCTCCAACTTAATATGGTTATTGATGGATGTGATAGTAATTCAAAAGAAGTTTTATCAACATTTTCCAACAGAACAAATGCCTTCTCTAATTAGCAAATTTAATTAAATAAGCTGATGAAGAATTTGTTATACATTATGTTAAATTTGCACTGGCTTACCATTCTAGAAAGCTGTCAAATTAATTTAAAAAGAGATAGTCACTAATAGAAATCATTTAAAATAAAATCCAGCCTTACATTGATATACTAGTTTGTAGTTGACTGCAAGAGCAATAAAGAGATGTCATTGACTCCTAAGTAGTGACCATTGTGTAATTTGAAAACTCTGAGTGAATTACCAAAAGAGATCTCAACGTCCTTTTATAGCTTCCACTTCACTCCAAACAAAAGTCAAGCTCATTACCACTGCAAGTAAGACTCTCATTAGTGTCCATCCCTTCCTCAGATCAATGCAGTCGCTCAGCCATGTCCAACTCTTTGCAACCCCATGGACTGCAGCACACCAGGCTTCCCTTATGCCATTTGTTACCCCTTCTCCTGTTCCTCACCACATGCATTTTGCTTCAGCCACAGATTTTTGTTGCTGTTGTTTTTCTTACATGCATGCTGTTCTCACAGGCATGATCCTTGTGCCCTTGCAAGGAATGTTCTTGCTCCAAATCTGGGTGCTCAGGCTCTCTCTGCCTTGCACTTTCAACCGGTATATATTCTCTGTAAGGTAATTTCTAAATATCCAATAAAAACAGCCCCTCAGAATTATCTGGTCTCCATCACAGCGATATTTTTCACCATCTAACTACCCATACTTCACATATTTACATGGTTCATTGTCTGTCATCTGTCTCCCCACGTTAGAATTCAAGTTTCATGATGACAAGGCTTTTTGTCAGTTTTCTAAACTGTTCAAAGTAAATATAATGCTTTGTTGAGTAGATGAACATGCACTCTAAGATATCAAGGAACTTACACAAAAATAAGGAAAAGACGCAAATTAACAAGCATAGTGTACATTGAGAATTACTGATCTGCTTATACATGGGGAGCTTGGTAAATTGCAGGAAGCTATGTCAAAATAATAATGTAGGATCTGGGAAGAGGCAGAGGAGGTGACATCTGAGTTAAGGGATACAAGGAAGAAAGACTTCAGGAAAAAAGAAAGCAAGCAAGAGCTTACAAATGAGCATCAGAAATTACCACAGGAAAAAATAAGCAAAAGAAAAGGTCATCATATAGAAAAGCATAAGATACATTGCATCCCAATTATTATGTTATATACAATTAACTATAAAAACCAAACACAGTTTATACTTTGATAAAGCTAAGTTGATAATCAGACCACACTGTGACAAGATCAGATCTAAATCTGCGTTTCTAAATTTTCAGAAAAAGCCTTTTGCCAAGACACATGACGATTTAGGGAGGCAAACTCGCTAATGAATGAGACACATGATCCATAAAATAATACCTAGCTTGTGATCACTGTGTACAGCCAACATCATGGAAAGGTGCCAGATTAATTTTAAGTCTCTTGAAATCTAAGTGGGCAACTTTGAAGTTCATGTGTAATTCATGAGTTTTTTAAAGGACACCTCATAAGTAACAGAGACGTGATTCTTTACACTGAGGTAGGTATGATATTATAGGTTGAAGACGTAGAAAAAAACAACAAAAAATTAGAATTAGCAGTACTTTCTGCCAAAGACAGATATCCAGTCTCACATACAAGGCTAATTTGAATCTCTTGACTTCAATATCTAGGTTCTTTAGTTTGTTTATCCTTAATCAGTACATAAAGAATTTAAGTTGCTTTTAAAGCATAGTCTTAACACTTCAGACCACAAGTTGGCAATGAAGCTGACTACAAAATAAAGTGGACGAAGGTAAGTGCCTGCTTGGAGAAAGCCACTTTCCTCTGTCTTCTTCCAATTTAATTCCATTTTTTTGTGGCAAAAGTTCTACTAAAAACTTCATATGCAAATTAGCTTAAGAATTTACATCATATTTTACTATTAATAGCATATGTTAGAATTACATATTTCTAGCTTACATGTTTCTCACACCTGCTCCTATCACTTCTCCCTTTTTTCCTGTTTATACCACTTACTTCTACTCCTCTATCTCTTTAGCTATTTATGGTCTCTTTATTCCCAGTCTAAATTCTTTTTTCTCTCCATGGATGTGTCTGGAGAGAGCTAAAGCTAACATATCACATAGAAGATAATGTCTTGTAAACTTATCTATTCTTCAAGTCAAATTCCATAACAAATTTCAAATGCAATAAAAAGTCAAATGAAATTTAAATTCTAAACCAGGTGCCTACTGTCTTTAAATGTGTAAAACAGGACATTAAATTTCCCCAATAAAAAGTGCTAAAGGCTCATGGAAAAAATGTTTAAAATAATTTCTCCCTAAATAAATTTATTGTTTTAGAGCTGAAGGGACCCGTCATAAAATGAGATTTACCTTAAATAATAACACAAAAATTAAAATATACTTTATTATGTTGCACAGTAAAATACTTTTTAAAACACTGTGAACAAATGCCATCTGAAAGTTGGGTAATGTTTCATAATTTCAGTAAAAAGAAGGGCATCAACTACCATGTTCTTCCCCCATAAAAATGGAATGTTTTACATCTAGCCTTTTTCACCCCCATGGCAATGAGGGGTGAAATTTAAGATCAAAAGAAGGTAGAGAACACTGAAAAAAAATTTACTGGTAGGATTATTGGTAGGATTTTAAATGGTGTTGAGGTGGTCATTTACAGAGTTTTTAAGATTTGGATATATGCATTTATATTTTAAGAATTTTAAAACAAAACTAAAGTGGATATACATAAGTCTGCATTCATTCATTCATTAGGAGTCACTCAGTTGTGTCTGACTCTTTGTGGCCCCATGGACTATACAGTCCCTGGGATTCTCCAGCAAGAATACTGGAGTGGGTAGCCTTTCCCTTCTCCAGGGGATCTTCCCAACCCAGGGACTGAACCCAGGTCTCCTGTATTGCAGACGGATTCTTTACCAGTTGAGCCAGAAGGGAAGCTCTAAGTCTGTATTGAACTAAATTAAATTCTGACATATATATTTTTATATGTATACACACACACCCCTTAACTAGAACAATGGAAAATTTTTTACACTTGATAAAAAATAAGGCTTCAATTTCACCACTACTTAGCTCAAACTAACTGTGGTGCTAGAAAAGACTCTTGTGAGTCCCTTGGACAGCAAGATCAAAACAGCCAATCCGAAAGGAAATCAACCCTGACTCTTCATTGGAAAGACTGATGCTAAAGCTCCAAAACTTTGGCCACATGAAGCTAAGAGCTGAATCATTGGAAAACATTCTGAGGGTGGGAAAGACTGAGGGCAGGAAAAGAGGGTGAAAGAGGGTGAGGTGGTTGGATGGCATCGTTGACTCTGTGGCCATGAGTTTGAGCAAGTTCTGGGAGATAGCGAAGGACAGGGAAACCTGGAGTACCAAAGTCCATCAGGTCACAAGGAGTAGGACACAACTGAACGACTGAAGGATTTAAGGTCAGATTTCCTGAGATACACAAATAAACATCTTGTAATGTTCACTGCCAAATGTCTCAGCTTGCCTCTCTTAAACAACATTCAATTATAAGATGAAAATATTTTACCCACATAGCCCTGAAGAACATAAACCTTCGATGGCATTAAGATCCTTCAAGGTAATTATTCATCACCAGTAGAGATTCTAAGATAGTATTAAAACTCATGGATCACATTCTCTGAGGTATTCTAATTAAAAGATATAAACCTCAACTCAAAATTGGATATTACCTTCATTTACTGATAAAATTACATAATCACTGAAATTTATTGAATGAAAGAGAAAATGAGAGAAACTAACCCTTGCACACACTGGGAAAAGATTTCAAGGGAAAAAGATACAAATACAGAGAGACTCTTTAGCTCTCTATCCATCCATCCTGGCAAAGTTTACTCTGATCATTCTAGAGAAAAATATGAATGTGTGATGAATGTAAAACACAAGTGATTAGTTTTGTGTAAATATGGTGATTCAAAAATAATATACTTTAACAACTTGTAAAATAGGACAGCCAAATAATTTTATTTTTTCAAAATTATGCCTCTTAACTAAAATACTTCATGATGAAGATCATGAAACTAAAGATTATAAATGTTAAATATTTTCAAGTTTTATTTTTCAAGTGCTCAGTATATGATACAAAATCTAGTCATGAAAATAGAAGATAAAATAAATTGATTTGTCTTCAAAAGTAATTTTGCTATATGAGTGATCTCCACTTACCTCCTCAAAATTTCAAGCTCTCTTGTATCTAGCTTTAGGGTGACTATTTGGAATTTTAACATGTAAATTTTCATGGAAATCAAACTGATTAAAATTCTAGGTGCACTCATGATCATATATTAAAAATTATTACTGTATTTAAACCCTATTTTAGTACAAAAATAAGAAAAGTAGTGCTAAATCTAAAACTCTTACAAACTTGTTTTTAGAGACAGACTGACATATTTATTCTTCTATCATTCTTAAAATGTACCAGAAAAATAGCATGCCTTTATTATGTACCTGAATAAACAAAACTCCTTTACTGAAGCCATTAAGAGAGAAATACATTTTTATGAATTACCTAGCAATATTTTGAATGGCTTATTTGTTAAAAGTCAAATAATTTTTTAAAATTTTTAACAAGCATTCATATTAATCTCAAACTGCCTCATATTGCCTTTAAGCTCGCTAGCATCTCAGTGACTATTATAAATTACATTTAAGTTACACTTTTGCCTTTATACACATCCCATTATTATCTGAGCATATTTTTGGGGAAAGAAAGAAAATGTGATTTTGAGTTTGGAAAAAATGTCTCAGTTCTGAATACAATAGCTGTTGCCTAAACTTCCTAAAATTCTCTTCCCAGTCAAAATTCCCAGTTTTACCTGTTGTGTTTTGAAAATACACCTATACATATCAGGCATTAGTTTTATTTTTATTATCCTCAAAGTCAATGGGTAATTTAGTGTTTGGAAATATATATGTATACAAATAGCTTATAATAGTTCCTCTAAAGCCAAAAACTCTGAACGTTTATGTTATTTGCTTTTATTTGCATAATAGACATATTTTCTTTAAAAAAATAATGATGTATATTCTACTTTAATTTAAGGATTGACTTAATTTTCACTTTTTATGCAGCCTGTAATGTACTACTGCTTAAGTAGCACAGAAATGGGCAGAGTGTAAGTCCAAGAGTGTAAGTCTAAGGATCAGCCTCCACTGTTCCTTGAGTCAAATGTCATGGAAAGATGTTAAGTGAATGCTTTTCTTGATAGATTAAAAAAAAGTGACCAGAGACACCCACCTGATTCTCACTCACTCTCTCCATTCTCTTCTTATTTAACCTTGATGCCCTGAAGGGGATCATTAGCCAACATTCTTATTTAGGATTCAGAATGCATTTCCTATAACATTAATTATAAGTAGTAGTTGCATACAGTTGAATTAATATTATGATGTTTCATATACATTCTAGAGTAAGTGGATTTTTGTCTTCTGTCCTCAAACTTAATTACCATTCCTAGCATGTTTTTTGGGGGAAAGAATATCCAGGTTTTCCAATGACTTACAAATGATTAGAATAAAATCTACTAATAAATATGGAGCATTTGTATAAAAAATACAATTTAGCTTGCTTCTTATCCCTAAGAAATTTAAATTTACATGAAAATAACTGTATTAATTTTACATGCACATTTGTTACAAAAATCATACTTCATTGACACTCAACCACAATTCTGGACTTTGGGGGTCCCAATAATTAAAGTTTAAGAGTGAGCTGTAAACTTAACACAGAAGAAACTTTACTTACAGATTTTTAATGTATTATTTTCATATCAATAGTGAAGTACTATAAGATTTTTATTTAAAAAGATAGCCAGATTAAAATTTCAGTTTTAAAATTTTATTTTAAAATCCTGCTTATTTATTTGTCCCAAAGTGAAAAAGAAATTAATATTCGATGAGGCTTACTGATCTAAAGGGTAATATGCTGCTTGGGTTGTACTTGAAACTAAAATTTGCTTATCATGCTTGAGAAATTGCTTCATTCATTCAAGCCACTGTAAAGGAAGCAAAATTCCCTTAACCATAAAATTAAAGCATTCCATTATGCTTTCTATTAAGTTGCTTTGTCCTTTGAATCCTTGCTTATTTTAATTTATACTTTTAGAAGAAATTAAATTACTTAACTTGCATTAACCATCAGAAGCTTCAATATAGCTGAGCATGATATTGATTTGGGGGCATGTTTTTTACAAATGATGGTCACTATCAAAGGAAAGAATATCCAGGCAATCAATATTGAAGAAAGAATAAAAGAGTTTCGATAAATAAGAGAGATGATGCATATTATTTCTCAAATATTTGAAATATCCAATAAGCTACTAACCAGTGAGGATAAGCCATAATCCCTGGAAATAATGGCCACAGAAAGGTTTTGGCAGTCTCTTGTGATACTGAATGTACTGTTGGATCACTACTGCAGAGAGACAGGAGTCCTGCTGCATTTTAGTGATCCGACACATTGCCAGAGAAATAAACAACTCTCCTAGCCAACAGAAATGCTGCCTACAGATTCTTGTTTTAGACCTTTGATTAAAAAAAAAAAAATGTGTGTTAAGTATGATGTTCTTACACTATTTTTATCAAAAAAGAAAAGTAAAATGAGAAAGTAATTAGATGTTAATATAAACTCTTAATGATATAAAAGAAAAAACAAAGTCTATTTCATTATTAAAATTTATATACACCTATTTGTATATAAGACACATGCATTTTTAGTTTTGAAAAACATCTTCCTATTTTATCTCAAAAATCAATGAAATTATATATTATAAGCAAACAATGCTATTTTTGAACAATCTTTTCAGAAGAGTTAATAATCTTACTTGAATATGCGCAATATTTTATGGATATTTTGGGAACCACAGGACTAACAGAAGGTCAAAACCACTATGCACCACTATAAATTTTTAGTTTTATCTAGAGCAACACCCTCATGCATTTCCTGCTCACACATTTCAAGGCTTAACAAATGCAGAAGAAATGACAAAATGGAGTCTTCTCCAAGACAAAACAAAATTCATAGGGATCAGGATTTCCTTTTATCATATCAAACATTCAATTGCTATGTGTATCTGAGTAGGTAACACACCTCCAAAAATAACGCTTATCACAAAACACATTTCATAGACACCAACTTTGGCAGAAACCACTCCATGAAACTATTCATAAAACCGGTATATCAAAAAACCATATTACAAAATCTATGGTGTTTTTCAACTCTGCAAAGGACACAACAGACCTGAAGCTCCTCTCTACCATTAACTTCTTCCATATACACTTGGCAAGGCAATGAGGAACGCCAAATTTTCTACTTAATTTCTGAAGAACATCGCTCCCTTTAAAGACTAGATTTCTGAAATTTTAAACAATTAAAACATAAAAGTCACTCAAAGAAAGAAATCCAAAAGCTTCACTTCAAAAACATAATACCTTTAACTAATAGATTCTTGTAAAGTCACATAAACACACACAAATATAGCTATATATATATAGCATCTACTGTAACATAGCCAGTCTTGAAGCAATGACTTCAAATTTGATAACACTAATGCACACCAAATTCTAGCTCAATTTAACTGCTTTCAGAACTATTATAGTCCACTTTGACCAAACAATTTGGGACAGATTACAATAAGTCACTTAAAACATCAAACCCAACGTCCATGTAATCTCACTGTGAAACTCACATCCAGCGCTCAGAATATGAAAACATGCTCGCACCTACCTTGGCCTTGTGCGTTCCCCTGCTGACTCCAAAGGATCACAGTCATGATCAGCAGTCCTGGAGTCCATGTCCATATTCTTCTAGTGACACTTCCCTGTCTTCTGGCCATTGCATTTTAAATTCTGCATATTGAGAGGCATGGGTAATGAAAAGTATTGTAAATTACAACCTTAGAGAAATGCATTATCATTCTCATTCCATATCTAATATGCACTGTGTATTTACAAATCATCCTGCTTACAAGGAGATAATTTGAAAATCATGCTTCTATTTTGTGCTCTCACTATGATGATTAATATGAAAGCTCATTCATCTTGAACCTCATATTCTCAATACTCACTTGAAAATTTTTCACTATCAGTTTGCAAAAATAGGCCATTAAACCTATGAATGCTTAAAAAGGACTTCCAAAATAACTACTTGAGTACAGTCAAGCAAAAAATTGTACTTGGACACTATTTATAAGTAGTTATTTAAGGAAATTGATGTATTATGACACTGTACCATTTCTATGAACATATACAAATATGACTTTTCAATGCATTTATGTAAACATTGCATATATCATTTCTCTGAAGTTCAGAGTAAAATGATACTCTAGTTAGTCAGCAACTTTAATGGCATAAAGAGATTCATCATGTACACAAAACTAATACTGTGAGCTTAAAATTGAGAGTAAAATTAATTGTGGAAACCACAAAACATTTTCAATTCCAGTTCTGGATATACACACCATTGAAAGTCATACCCAGAGCGAGAAAAAAAAAAAAAAAAAAGAAAAAAAAAAAAGAAAGTCATACCCACATGCAGATAATGATAAAACACACTGGAGTGTTCATTTTGATACTGTTTTTAGTATTAAAAATGCTTAAATACTCAAAGGAATATTATATGTTCATATAGCTGAATCATATACAGTAGCTAAGATGAATAGACTTGTCACTTTTACCAAAATGGATCAATGGTCACTTTTACCAAAATGGATCAATGTCAAAAAATAAATACTTAAACAAAAATAGCAAGCTGCAAATTGATTGGTTCGATAATGCATCTTTTATATGTAAACATATATAAATATGATTTTAATGATAATACATGTTTACCTATGTTACATAATAAGCCATAAGAATAATAAACACCTTCTAAAATTAAGAAATTTCAATTTTAAAAGTTATACAGTCCTTAAGGAGAATCTTGAGAAGACTACCATTAAGTTCCAGTGTTTCCACAGTTAACAAAATATGAAGTTAAGTGAACTTAATGATTTCCTGAATAAACTCTATATTCAAAATGCTACATAATCATAATTCTAGTAAACTTGGAAGGGAATCTAGGCATCCAGAGCTTTTTCTTCTTCCTTTTTTATACATTAAGAAAAACGATTTAATTCCTCACTTTGCATTACTTTTAGACTCATAGTGTCAAAGCTAGAGGGAAATTTAGAACCAACTAATCCATTCTCCTCATTTGAAATAAACAAACAGGCCAAGAAGGTTGGGATGACATTTCCAAATCCACATGTAACAGGAGAATGATGATGGCGATAATAGTCTTAGTACTAAGAAATATTTTTTGAAAATTTATTTTCCCAGATTTTATTACTACTCTAATTGCCTTGCAACCCTAGTCCCTTTTCATTCTCAAATAAATCCTATGAAATAAGAAATATTTCAATTGCCATTTCATATCTGAGAAAACAAAAGTTTAGAGAAAAGCCACACAATTCCCAAGTAATGCGATTAGTAGCTATTATGACTTGAGCCACAACAGGATGACTTCAGAACCTATGCTCTGGACTAGTGATCACTATGCAGGAATTTACTTCTAGATCTCCCAACTAGGGTCCAGTAATCATTCCAAAGAGGATGCTGAGAAGAAGAAAAGGAAATAACTTACAAATATAATCTTGTGTACTTATCCCAAATATATACCTTCAAATTGGAAATCATTAAAACACAAGACAATTGAGCTATCACAGTTAAAAAAGCATCATCCTTTCGAGAGCTATGTGGGGTGCCCAGAGCAAATCTCAACACCTTCCCAATACACCTTAGCATTACTGAAGAATGAGATGAATAATATTACAAAAGAGCAGTGGTGATGCCTGATTATTTGTTTAGGAGGCAAGGATCAGAGTAAGAGGTTATTATCTAAAACCAATCTTAATAGTATCCATCTAGAATGCATCTCTCTCTCTCTCTCTCTCTCTCTCTATATATATATATATATATATGTGTGTGTGTGTGTGTGTGTGTATGCATATATATGCATACATATAAACACACACATGTGCACATGTGCAAACACACACAGACTTATAACCACCATTTGATAGTTCTTTGCTTCTAATCATCATGTAATAATTTTTATCTGGTAGCAATAATGTCAAAATTCACATTTAAATCATCATTTATTCTACACAGAATTGAAGCAGCATGTGAAAAATCTTAAAATACTCCTCAAGAAGGATTGGCATATAAAACACCAGTTCCATTATATATTTTAGTAAAATTTTCAAGAACAGATGGCTTTCAAATTGTTATTATAATCAAAAGAAAATGTAACCTTCCTCTCCAATGGATGTTTATAGAAAACTAATACATCATAAATGCCAAGTTTCTATAATATATTATCTATATGCTGTTCTTGTTCTATAAATATGAAAAATCATAACTTTCTAAGAAACTTTTATATTAATTAACAACTGTGCTCACATAGGATCAAACCAATCCATCTTTTTAATTCTTTTCAGAGAAAAACAAAGTAACTAGAAAAGAGGTATGCTTGATAAGCCAGAAAATAAAGCTATCACATACCATAAAACATGCAATAGGCTTCTCAATCCTTTTTGGAACATCTTTTCATGCCTGTGAATAATAACTAACTGAAAAGTAGTTACTTTATTTTATGAACTTTCCCTTGT
The DNA here is from genome assembly GCF_963930625.1 of Muntiacus reevesi. NCBI lineage: Eukaryota > Metazoa > Chordata > Mammalia > Artiodactyla > Cervidae > Muntiacus > Muntiacus reevesi. Next base: position 30,835,200 of record NC_089269.1, read on the forward strand.
ACCTGTTACTCTTTAAGGATGTGAATAAGTCCTAAAACATGAATAGTTGGATCCATTATGCTTTTATGGCCATTAAATAAATGTGGGATTCAGTGAGCAGAGAAGCAGAGCTTAGGACTTCAGGTCAGTAATGACTATATAAATATACCTTCACTCAGTAGTTCTCATCTTGCTCTATTAATGCTGAAAGTCACCAAAGAAAAGAAAATAGATCTTAAGAATGTATAGTGTATTATATCTTGTCATACATAATAGCAAAATTACTGGGTTGGCCACAAAGTTCCATAAGATGTTATGGGAAAACCCACAAGAACTTCATGGCTAACCCAACAGTTTGGATATGCAAGGATTTGTAGCAAACAGCATTAGGAGACAGGGTCATGGAGTGCTGTAGCTCCATAGACTCTCTCCAGGTTGTGCTGCATCCGACGGAGCACACACTCATATCACCTGGTCTGAGGCTTGCTTTCAGATCTAGAGGGTCTCACTAGGAAGGAGGGACTTGAGTTAATAAGACTGTCCAGCTACAGAACACCTAACATCAATGCAAGTGGAAGCATCTAGGCGTCAGGGCCACTTTGGTTACCACTTTGGTTTATATCTGCATCTAACTACTAAATATTAATATCTGTATGCCCTCTCCAGTCATTCTACTTCTCGTGTGGATCTTTTTGATGTTTTCTTCCTCCCTAGCCAGCAGACCCAACCAACCAGTCTTGGTTTTATGCATATGTGTCTATTTCTGTAACCAGACAGGTAATGCCTTCAGATTTGCTGCTTCATTATGACATATAGGGTGGTTCTAGTCAGCTTCTAGAATAGTTTTTCACCAACTCCCTTAAAGAAAATTCTTTACTGGAAAAAGAGGTTTCCTTGCAAGCCCCCCTCCTGGCAACAGATTTCTTTATTGAAGCGACTCAATGAGCACTGAGATGAGCCGATGAGCCTACAGGCTGATGTTTTTTTGCTCAACTTCTCTATTAGAAAGCAACCTTTCTGGTCACCCTTTTAAAACTAAAGAATCAAAGAATCAAGTGGGATCAGAAAGTGACCATGGCTCATAGGTCATCAGTTCTTCTCAGCATATTATTGGAACACAATCTAAACCAGAAAAACAGCAGAGCCCATTACAGATCTCGAGTTCCAGTTATTAACATTGATTTTTTTCAATGGGAAATTTTCATTAGAAGCCAGCACATGACTTACATTCAGTAATAACTTAGAGTGAGACATATATTGAATCCTCACTTTGACACTGTCCTTGGTTTAAATGCCATAGAGTCATTTTTAAAAGGGTTTTTTTTGACCTTAGTAAATTCTCAAAGGTAGAAGTTATCTCTGTCCAAACTATACCTAGCATTCAATAGTGGCAAAGTCTTCTATAAGCCCAATAAGTAGTACAATTTATATAAATTATATATATACAGATACAGTCCATGGATACATTTATATTTATTTTATTTTTCAATAGGACAAAACTTGGGAGCTGAAAATATTACTCTAGGTCACCATGCTTTAGAATAGAGAGTCCAGACAATGAAAAGACACTGGGTTACTGACCCCCTTTAATATCTTTGACAAATTAATTAATCTCTTTAAGATTCAGTCTCCAAGATATGTGACAAATAAAAATATCTCTAAAATTCCTGTAATCTATAAAGTATGAAAATTCTACTATGTCATTGGTTCAAGGGAAACAGATAAATCACTTGCCAATTGGCATTATGAAAAATCAGACATATCAAAATGCAACATAGCATGCACTTCTGTCCTGTGGTTCATGAGCACTGTGCTTCAGAATAATCCAGGATGCTGCTAAAATGTACATGCCTAAGGCATCACTGTGGACATGCTGAATCAGAACCCAAGAGATAAGCCCTGGGAATATGCACTGTAATAAATCCTCCAAGTGGTTATTTTTAATCATAAAATTGGGAATAACTAGCTTATACCATGATACTTTAAAATTAGGGATAAATAGATTTCATAGAAATCTACAGGTTTTTTTTTTCTAATCTTAAAGACTGACTTTTCAGTGAAATAGTGAATATGAAGAAAAGACCTAAGACAAATTTAGCAGTAATCACCCTAACATTTGAGAGTCCAAGAGAGTCACATGTGCGCACGCTCAGTTTCTCAGTCGTATCTGGCTCTGTGCAATCCCGTGGACTGTAGACAGCCAGGTTCCTCTGTCCATGGGATTTCCCAGGCAAGAACACTGGAGTGGGTTGCCATTTCCTTCCCCAGAAGACCTTCCCACCCCTGGGTCTCCTGCATTGCAGGCATATTCTTTACCATCTGAGCCACTAGGGACTTAAAATCTCTGGATAGGAAGAGTGATTCATCTTCCTAACCTTCGTGGAATTACTGAAGCAGAATAAAATCATTCCTGGGTGTCCTGATATCCTCTCAAGTGACTTACAGAGGAATTATTCCTAGCCCAGATTTCCTGACCCACATCTCTCTTTAAGATAGGGTGAGAAGCCTTTCAGCTTTGGAAACTACACGAAATGGTAGGCTGTGGACCCCACTGGATCTATCTAATCCACTCAACAAATATGTATCAGATATTATACAAGTTACTGAGCTACAATAGCAAACAATAACCACGGTCTCTGGGATTTTAGGGCTTGAATTCTAGAGAGGAAGTCAGGGGCAGAAATCAAATCAAGCAAAAAGAAGAAATCATTGCCAGATATATTCACATGAAAAATCAAAGAACTCCAGTTTCATCTATCTCATTAGAACTGATTCAAATGTATTCTTTTTAATGGTTGAATAATATTCCATTGTGTATATGTACCTTATCCACTCGTCTGCTGATGGGCATCTAGGTTGCTTCCATTGAAGTAAGCCAGAAAGATAAACACCAATACAGTATACTAACACATATATATGGAATTTTAAAAGATGGTAATGATAACTCTATATGCAAAACAGAAAAAGAGACACAGATGTATAGAACAGACTTCTGGACTCTGTGGGAGAAGGCGAGGGTGGGATGATTTGAGAGAATAGTATTGAAACATGTATATTATCAAGTGTGAAACAGATCGCCAGTCCAGGTTGGATGCATGAGACGAGTGCTCAGGGCTGGTGCGCTGGGAAGACCCAGAGGGATCAGGTGGAGAGGGAGGTAGGAGGGGGGATCGGGATGGGGAACACATGTAAATCCATGGCTGATTCATGTCAATGTATGGCAAAAACCACTACAATATTGTAAAGTAATTAGCCTCCAACCAATAAAAATAAATGAAAAAAAGAAAAAGAAAAATCAAGGAACTGAAAAGCCAACAAGGGTATTGGGGGAACATCAGAAAGTTTACTTTAAACATTTCTTTCAGGTAACAATATGTAGGCTTAAACACGAAAATGAGAGCAAGCTTTGCATACAGTGAGAAAGTCTTTCAGGAAGGAAAAAACAGAATATCTAAGCACCCAATATGAGGAGACTCTTAATATGTAGAAGGAATGGAGTATATGAATCTTTTTTGATTGGAGTGAAGCACAAAGAAAGATTGATGAGACATAGCTAAAAGATATGATGTGACATTAGAAAGGCTTTATTTTTAATGGCAGAGAATGTAGGCTTTAGTACAGATACACTGAAAAAGTAGAGAGAGGTATGAACTGATAGACATTTTAAGAGATTGCTTTGGTTTCTACATAGCACAGGGAGTTAATGTGAAATTAAGTAGACTAATGGTGAGGCTAGGATAATGGAGTAGGTAAGAAAAGATCTGGGTTTCTCCAGTGGCTCAGCAGTAAAGAATCTGCCTGCAATGCAGCAGACACATGTTTGATCCCTGGTCAGGAAGATCCCCTGGAGAAGGAAATGGCAATCCTCCAGTAGTCTTGCCTGGGAAGTTCCATGGACAGAGGAGCCTGATGGGCTACAGTCCATGGGGTCGCAAAGAGTCAGAAACAACTTAGTTACTAAACAACAACAATAAAAATATCTGGATCTGGCTAGACTGGAAACAAATAAAGTGGAAAAAATTCTGGATATATTTAGAACCAAAATATTTTTAATGAATGTTAGATTATCATAGGAATAAAGGAGGAGGACACAAAAATGACCCATAAGCTCATGGCTCAATTATCTGAATGGTTGGTGATGACATTTACTAGGACATGTTTCTCTTGAATTATTCACGTGCAATTGTCAAGAGAGGCATGCCCTCTCAGAGGAAAGGTCTGGGCCAGACTCAACAATCAGAAATCACTAGCTGTTGAGTATAGAAATGGTGTGCAGTGCTTAGGGAGATTGTGTATGGAGAGAGCAGAGTGATTAGGATGGAGCCCAAAGAAATATCGGTATTTAAAGGTTACATGGGGGGATATAAATGAAAAATACTAGCCTGTCCTATTAATAGTGGGGAAGTTGAGTTCATGATATTCACAAGAGAGTGATGAACCATAACATCTAAAATTTTTAAATGTGGCAACTGAAGACAGGCTAGTAGTGACAGATTAGGAGGGAATGGCAAAAGCTGTGGCCTAGGGTGAGTGTCAGTGCAGATAAAGAATTGCAGGAATGATGATAACTGAGCAAACGAGTCAGAAGCGGAATGATGTCCAGAAGGTGGGCTACGTGCCATCAAGATCTTGGGGGTACATTTACTGTTATAGGAATGATCTCAGATTTGACCATGAGAGGGGTAACTGAAGTGGAAATTTAAAAAAAGCAATGAAGATAAGGACATCAAGAAAGAGAAAAAATGGAGGATTTCAATGGTCCTTCCTTGCAGATGTTGAAGTCACTAAATATGACAAGATGATTTGGCTGAAGAAGATTTCAGTGAGGACCTAAAGCCTTACATAAATGACAAGAGTGACCAAGAGGTCTGCTGAGGTCAATAATACAAAAAGAGCATGACTTCTATTTCCAAAGCATTTGCATTTTAAAGGAAGAGTGTGATTTGCAATAAGCAGATAAAATAGTAATCTGGAAGTCATATTAGGAAGCAAGAATAACTTCTGGGTGAAAGGTATGTGGAGATGAGAAAAGGCTGACTCTCAAATTATGGAGACTACAGAAAAGTCTTCCCTTGGTGTCAATTTTAAGAAAATTAAAAAGGCAGTATAGAACTTAACAATAGTCATTTTTACAGTTTTCAGTAGCTTAGTAAATACACACAATGTAAAATTTAGATTGAACACAAAGGTGTAGCAAAATCCAGTGGCACAGAATCTTTTTCAAAATCTCCCAAACCAGGAAACTCATTGTTCTTCTAAATTTCTTCCTGTACTACAAAATTTACTTCATCTTATTCAATGAATAGTACTAGTTCAGTAAAATGCATACACACATACACACTCAAGTGTACATATATGTCTTATCCATTTGTAGATCATTTTTGAAACTATATTCAAAGTAAAGAAATCATTCCATAACCTGCAAGCATTGAGACTTTTGAAAAACTGGCACATATCTTTTATAAAATAACTTATACTGAGTAGAGGGAAAAAGATAAAGAGTTCAACTTTGGAAGCAGATTCAGCTGAGTCATACTTGCGCCATTGGCATGTCATCAAGAAGTAACCCAGGGCTGGCAGAGTCTTTTTAAGGTAGTGGAAGTCACCTTTCCATGAAGCTCAATTCTAGATTTCCTGGCCAAAACATAGCATCTGGATGAGAGTTTGCTAACTCAGATTAAATTTTGTGAAGATGAAGTAGATACTTGTCAAAATAAGATATCTATTTAGGGAGACACAGGCAGGCATAATTTTTGTCCTATTGGATAGGTATATACTTACTTTCTACAAAAATAGCTTGCTATTTTTTCCTAGAAAGAGCTAACTTATAAAGAAAAACACATGGAAAAGCTATGACATATATGGCATATATATTTATATATTTTATATATCATAAATATATAATCATATGCTATATATCATATATATAACACACACATATACGTGTATCTAGATGCATATGTGTGTGTGTGTGTATTGGAATTGCTATAGATCTTCAGCCATTCCACTATCTTAACGACAAACTCCAAACAAGACAAATATATAGTATTTTACTTCAGGGCAAGTTACAATGAGTAGAAAAATTAGGATATGTAAAATCAATGTAGTATGCCCCTTGCTTTCCATAATTTAGAACTTCTAGAGTTTAAAAGTCTTAAGTATTTGATTTCTCAAGTTATATGTAGCCATCATGGCATTTGAGAAACTCCACAAAACATTTTGTCCATGTGGATTTGAAAAAGGAAAGAGAAAACAATTCTGTGTTTTGCTCTGTATTCTACGTGAAACACATATTTTGTTCTCCATGCTAGTGTTAGCTCGTAATTATCCACGACTCTTTGAGGAAAAGGCAGTTTGATGAACAATAGTAATAAAGTTAAGAAACCTGGTATGCCGAGTTATTAACTGTGTAAATGACCTTGCAATAGTTACTTAACCTAACATTAAATCTCTTTAGTGGTAAATCGAAGGGGATGAATTTACCCCACAGATTACATTTATGTTGATTTTAATAGATTTATCCTACTAAACAATAAATTTAACAGCATAGAACTTTTTATAAACTTCACTATTTCACAGGACTCCTATTTTCTTTTTCAATCTCAAGAAATGCAGAGAAATAAAAATGGATGCCCTTCTAATGCAGGGGAAAATATATGAACTAAGAAAGTTTATAATTCACTACATTATAACTTATTATAATGTATAATTAATTTCTTATAATTTATAAATTAAAATTAATTAATGATAATGAACACATCAAAACCAAGCTGTTCATAAAGTTATAATCTGATTAGAAGATCTTGATATGGAATGAGAAAGGAGAATGATCCCCTTTCCATTCCTATCTTCCAGCTGCTGCAATGCCTTAAAGTTTTATTTATACTCACAAATACAATCTTATTTATGAAACTTAACCATAAATGAGAAACCAGGACTATTTCTTAATAAAAGTGCTAGAGAATAATAAATGCATTTCTGGTCAAGGCACTGGGATTCTGGAAACAATCATTTTCCTAGTGAGGCACAGGAATTGTTATTAGAAAAAACTTACTGTATAATATTTGCCAAGTTCAATTCAGCTTCATTTTAAGGGCATTGTACTATTAGGGCCAAGTATAATGACTCAAATTAATGAACTTAAAAATTGCTTTACAATGTTTTATGGAGACCTTTCAAGTCATACTCTGAGATTTATCACTGAAATTGTTATTGAATTCAATTTACTGCCAAGATTTAATCAGACTAGTCAACTACCTTAAACTGGGGAACATACTATTTCTTACAAACACCTTAAAAACTTTTAAATGTTTCAAACCTAGAAGATGAGCTTTTCATAATGTATTTAGAGAAAATGAACTTTATTTAACATTTAGAGAAAATTTTAACGAAGAAGACTTGGGAACTTAAGGAACATTTTTCAAAAAAACTTTTCAGAGGGAATTAAATTAATAATTTCAGTTTATGAACTTTACAGAATTACCCAGAAAATAAAAAGTGAAAAAAAGTGAAGTCGTTCAGTCGTGTCCGACTGTTTGAGATCCCAAAGCCTGCACCAGGCTCCTCCATCCACGGGATTTTCCAGGCAAGAGTACTGGAGTGGGTTGCCGTTGCCTTCTCCAGGGGATCTTCCCAACCCAGGGATCAAACACGGGTCTCCCGCATTGTTGACAGATGCTTTACCTTCTGAGTCACACCCAAAATAGATAAAGTCATTATAAAACTTTATGGAAATTAATTTTTGTCATAAAGTTGTGTTAATAATTTCAACCATATACCTTGCCTATTATAGGGATACGATAAGAGCTTCATTTCTTAGCTGCCACATCCTCTATTCTCTGGATGAACTCTCCACAAATTTAATGATCAACATACATCAGATTGGTTTTCTGGTTTCCTGTGAGCAGTTTACAAAATATTTTTTTTAATCAAGCCCAAATGTACATTATATTTGAAAGTTTTCATCAAAAGGGACATTCTTTGAGTTGTAAGAAAATATGATTAATTTAGTAATCAATTATCCAGTTAGAGATCTTGAGTGAATTCAATCTTTCATAACCTTACTTCCTTTAATCCTGGCTCTCATTCTGTCAGGTATCAACAATTCTTCAACTTTGCCCTTCACTAGAAGCTTCTCTACCTCTATTGTCATATTTTTCATGTCTCCATCGCTAGACTATGTCTGTATTATTTAACATAATGCCCCATAAATAAATGGTTGGTGAATTTATTACTAGAATGAGTGGTTTCTAGTAATAGAAACTAATTACCAATGGCTATTGCCTTATATCCTGATCTTCAATTCAAATAACTCAAGTCGCTTTTACAACCCTAACCCTCTTTGTGAGTACTGGTCCAACAGTTCTGACTCATGGCACTCTTAAATTAAAATTATTAACATAGTTCCAGAAAGATTATGGTTCTTCCACTACAACATTTGATGCACCATCTAAGCATTATATAGTTGGAGAACACTTTATGACTAGCTATATTAGTCTTCAGATGACACTCCCTTTTTGGCTCATATAGTATTTACATATGTTGTCTTTCATAAATAGGATAGTTCAACTCTAAAATTCTCATTATTCTGATATAAAGGATTTTCTCAAGAAAATTGATTCCCAGATATTTCTTGGAATGCTAACTCAATTCAGTACACCATTTTGAGCAAAATAAATAAATAAGAAAAGTGTGATTCCTAGTTTCTTATTCCTGCTGTAACCAAAAACTCAGTGGCTTAAAATGACAACACAAGTTTATTTTCTTAAAGTTCTGGTGGTCAGAAGTCCAAAATGAATCTCACTGGGCTAAAATCAAATCTTTCTCAGGACTGTGATTTTTGCTGCTGTTGTTTTTTTCTGGAGTTATTCTTAAGGTCAGTTCATCTCTTGGATCCCAACCCCAGCCTCTGTATACAACATGTGTTGATCACTCCAACCTCTGCTTCAGATATTCCATCTCTTTCTCTCAGTCTTCATCTCATAGGATCCCTTGTTCTTACATTAGCTCACACAGATAATTCAGGATAATCTCTCCCATTTTAAAGTCAGATTGTTAAATCTCTGTATCATATGACTGAATCCCTTCACTGTTCATCTGAAACTATCACAACACTGCTAATCAGCTCTACTCCAATACAAAATAAAAAGTTTAAAAAAAATTTAAACATTTCCATGAATTCCATCTTCATTCCATTCATTCATTCCATTCCCATTAACTACTCCTTGCCATGTAACAAGTATTGCAGGCAGATTCTTTATGTGCTGAGCCACTAGGAAAGCCCAACGTATTTACAGGTTCTAGATATTGGAAGGCTATTATTCTACCCAACACACTAAGAAATTAGGGAAAGAAAGATAAAATTATGTGTAATGTACTATGAATTCTGGCAATAAAATATAACAATATATTTTATAAAGATCTCTACACAAGCTATTTTTAAATGTTTCATCTAGTAGATAATTGATTAAATTTGGTATATTCTAGAAGAAAACCTAGCTGATAAATGTCTGTGTAGTCAAAGCTATGGTTCTTCCAGTAGTCATGTATGATGTGAGAATTGGACAATAAAGAAAACTGAGTGCCTAAGAATTGGTGTTTTCAAACTGTGGTGCTAGAGGAGACTCTTGAGAGTCCCTTAGACTGCAAGGAGATCAAACCACTCAGTCCTAAAGGGAATCAACCCTGAATATTCATTGGAATGACCCATGCTGAGGCTGAAGCTCCAGTACTTTGGCCACTTGATGGAAAGAGCTGACTCACTAGTAAAGACCCTGATGTTGGGAAAGACTGAAGGCAGGAGGAGAAGTGGGCAACAGAGGATGAGATGGTTGGATGGCATCTTTGACTCAAAGAGCATGAATTTGACCAAACTCAGGAGATAGTGAAGGACCGAGAAATCTGCCATGCTGCAGTCCATGGGGTCACAAAGGGGCGGACATAACTTAGTGACTGAACAACAACAAGAAAAAATTTCATATCCTTGATATTAATTCATCACACACAATAGGTGGTCTTTTTAAAATGAAAAGGAATATTCAAGGCTCCCTGGACAATAGAAATGATCGACAGTTACTATGTCTCGAGAGTCCTGATTTCCCTAAGTTAGTCCTCTGACAGTATGCACAGACGCCAAATTCCTTCCTGTCCAGACTGTTTCCCCAAGCTTAGCAATTGTCTTCACTCTCATGAGTTTGCATTGAGTCTTTTTCAGGTTTACCTTCATTAGTTTCTTTTCCCCAGCCTCTCCTTACTTTTCACCTCTGAACCCAATCTTATTTCTTCTGTATTCCACATGTTCACACCCTTGATTTTACTTTGCTTTACAACATTCTCTAGTTTTATGCATACGATTTCCTCCCCACAGAAGCTGCTTTCTCTGCAGGACTTATCACCCCGGTACACAGTGCTAATATCACCAAATTAGGCTCTGTCTGCAGCCTAGAATTTAGTATTTTCCAATTTCTAGTCTAAATTAAATTTCATAGTTAAGTAGAGCCCCCATTTGAGGGAATAGTAAGATTTCTGCCCCTAAAAGTCTGTAATGTGCAGAAACACATTTGGAAACTAATTGACTTTTATGTACTGAAGCCAGATGCATTTCATGCCTATGTGTGCTTAGGGAAGCAAGTTCATCTCATATATCACCATAAGCATCTGTTCAACTACATCCCACTGCCGGATACTCATCGCGCTTAGGCAACAAAACACTTAAGGAAATAAAAGCTCTTTCCAATAAAAAGGTACATCAAAAAGCTTTGTTTAAAAAGAAATCTTCCTTTATCAGTTAAGCCCTGAGTAGGAACTATTAAACACAATAACAAATTATTATTGAAATACAGTTTCTGATAAGGAATTTTAGTTCTTATTCTCTATAAGACTTAAAGAAAATGATAAGTGAGTTTCAACAGCAAAGAGTGTGTTCTGAGGTTTGAATATACCTTTGAAAATGCAGAAATTTAAAAGAATAGAAAATAAATTACATGATACAAACCTACAAATAGTTTCACAGATACATATATTTATAACATGAATAAATTCAAACTACAATTTTGTTAAAATATTACATATATCTCTATATAAATGTTTGCACTGTTTTTTTTTACATTTTGTTTATGAACAATAGAAATTCTGATACATTTAGTGTTCATTCATATGAGGCTCTTGCTGCTTACTGCCAATACACCTTACCTTGTTTTCTATTGCACTACTAATCTTTTTATTGATTTCTTGAAACTATTTATATGTCAGATAAGTCAAATAAATTACAAGTACTTTTTACTGATTTGACGTTTGCATTTTATAGCTACTCATATTGTCTTTTGAAATATATAAGTTTTCTATTTTGAAGTCGAACCCATCAATCCTTCTGTCTGTTTCTGTCTTTGATTAGGGCTATACTTAGGAAAGTAAAATTCCCCTTAATATTAGAAATGATATTTGCTTCCAGGGTTTTTTATTTATATTTTGAGGAGTTTGATACTTACTCCAGAATTAATTTTCATGAGCAGTGCATTATAACTTTTTGCCACTAAAAAATACATATACCTAATTACTTCAAAATCATTTCATAATTTTTAAATAATTCTCCCACAGATATGATACACTTTTATCATATATTAGATTTTAAGTTTATGGAGTTAAGTTTAAGCATAACAGACTTAGTTCTCTGCCATTATTTCCCCAAGGATGGATAGAGGAATTGCTAGTTTAAGTGGGTGAATAACATAACATGGTTTAAATAACATCTAAACTGCACACAGACTTTAATTTCTGGTTCTGAACTGTGTTTTAGCTTGCTCAATCTTTTGTCCTGCACACTTGCTTTCAAGGGTAGGGACTTAATTTTTAATGACTGTATTTTCACTCCTTAAAATTGTGTTGGGTACTGAATAGGTGCTCAAAAAATTTGGTTAATGTATATCTGATTTTTCATCATAGTGGTGCTACCACACACTTAATCATTTTAACCGGCTTTTCTCTGTCAAAGATAAAACATTCAAACAGTTTTGCACATGCACACTTTATAGTGGCATGCTGCCATCAAAACATCCAAAAGGATGATATAATATGTGAATCTTAGAGGTTTGATCACAAAGAAAACCATAAATTTGAGGCAGAAAGAGGCAAAATATGAAAGATAAAACTACAAAATAAAATTTCTCTTTACTTTCTTTAGTTTATTACTGAAAAACAAGAAAAGTAATAGAAAGAAAAATGAAAGCTTTCAATATATGTATATATTACAGGTACTCATTTTTATGAATATATATATATATGAATATGACTATATATGTTAAATTATACACCATCTTTTTTGTATTTATAATTTACACATATATGTATATGCATATAAAACAAAATTATTTGCAAAATAATTTCATTTCTATTAATTTTGTCAGCCAAAAATAAAAAAAAATTTTTAACTCAATTATTCATTTGCAAGTGTTTTTAACCATTATTTATCATTTTATGCCCACTTTTTTGATTCCTTATATTGCCATTGTGTGACTCAGTTCAGTTCAGTCGCTCAGTCGTGTCCGACTCTTTGCGACACCATGATCCACAGCACGCCATGCCTCCCTGTCCATCACCAGCTTCCGGAGTCCACCCAAACTCATGTCCATTGAGTCGGTGATGGCATCCAACCATCTCATGCTCTGTCATCCCCTCCTCCTCCTGTCCTCAATCTTTCCCACCATAAGGGTCTTTTCCAATGAGTCAGCTCATTGCATCAGGTGGCCAAAGTATTGGAGTTTCAGCTTCAGCATCAGTCCTTCCAATGAACACCCAGGACTGATTTCCTTCAGGATGGACTGGTTGGATCTCCTTGCAGTCCAAGGGACTCTCAAGAGTCTTATCCAACACCATGGTTCAAAAGCATCAGTTCTTCGGCGGTCAGTTTTCTTTATAGTTCAACTCTCACATCCATACCTACCACTGAAAAACCATAGCCTTGACTAGACAGACCTTTGTTGGTAAAGTAATGTCTCTGCTTTTTAATATGCTGTCTAGGTTGGTCATAACTTTCCTTCCAAGGACTATTTTGCCATAATTTATATATATTTGAAACAGTCACCTTAAATTCACCCTTTGGCTAAGATATCTAAAATTGACTTTGTGTGCAAGCACATACTCAACAAAGAAAGGTCAATTGTAGAAATATATATATATATACACAACTAAAAGATTAAACAAAATGTTTGAGTAAAATTACCTGTATCCTTTTTCTGTCAATAAAATTGATACAGTAGATTTCTTGGTAGTAAATCTTTACTTTCTGCTTGTTTCCATCTAAACTTCCATACTGCCACTGAAATGTTGTGAAGTAATTAGCCTCCAACTAATAAAATAAAATTAAAAAAAAAAAAACCCTTAAAAAAATAAATAAACTTCCATACTGGTATAACACATTGATAATCTGATACTTCACCACCATAAATATAGAATGACCCCCAAAATAAAAAATAAACCAATCAGTGAGTTATAAATTAAAGTTGTCAGTATGGTACAGCAAGGTGAAAAAGGATGAAAACTTAAATTTTCAAGGCCAGTGAATAACAATACCGATGCTATATTCCATGCATCAATCACCATTACCACAGAGCTTTGATTCCTATACTGCCAAATATTTCACCGACAGCCTTAACAGTGATTAATAGATGTGCCATAGTACTGAAACTGAAAGGAGACTCTGTAAACAAGTGATATTCAAAAGCAATTTAAAAACTTATTATTTCTACATCTGGAAATACTGCTTATCAATATTACCTAAGCAAATCTTGATTGCTTTACCTAATATTTAGCCAATGCAGTTTTACTGAATGATTTTCAAGATTATCCAAATGTAGCATGTGCATCACTGATTATGAGAGATCCACAACAAATCTGATTGTAAACATTTTCAAGCAACGGTAGCAAAAGTACACTGCAGTGTTGTTATCTCAGCCATAATCCTCAGCAGCAGCACCACTCATTCTTCTCTTCAGAGACTTGATGTATAATCTCAATCAAGCTCTGCACACATACCTTCAGCAAGTACCCTTCAGCCTCATCTTCCTATGAGAATGCAGTGTAAGAGCCCCTGTATGTAGGAGTTTTAGGGCCACCACTGAAAAGAAAACACTTGTTGCAGGTATTACAAGGCATCACTTTGCAAATTTAGAACTCAAAATACTGAAAACAAATCCAATTTTCAAAAATTGTTTTATAGAACACTGTAAACTCTCTGAAATATGTTACTCTTTAATTACATGACTCTTCATTCCAGCCTATCTGATCATGTTTTCTCATTTTTTTCCCCTTCATAGCCAAAACTAAAAACAGATTCATGGCTAAATTTCACTAATTGATTATTTCACAATAACTTTTCTCAGGATTTCTGATCCCCCTGCTATCTTGGTTCTATAAAACTCAAACATTCGAATGAGTTATTAGCTTTTGTTTGAAAAGCCCTGACTCTATTCTTGGAAAAGACATCATTTCTTCTAAGGACCTTTGCAATAGCAAATATCCATTAGGTCTGGTAATCAAACTAAATAGAAAATCATCATATTATTTTAATATCAATTAATAATATCACCATTTACTATCCTCAAATCTAATGCTTCAGATAATAAATTTTCTACCCAGCGACAGTTGGTTGCACGAGCATCAAAAGGAAGACGAATCGGCAGTCTATACTCACACCAAGACATGTCCACACACACTTGCTGCCACCGCCAAAGGAATGCCATATGTCCTCAGTGATGTGGGTGGACAAAGTAACAGTTGGCCTGCTAAAGAGGGCCATATGTACAAGGAACCTAGCATGCCATCCTCTCTACTATGGCTGCTGAAAGCTGAGTTAAAGTTCTTGCTCAAATGAATACATGGCTGGAAAAGATGCTTCTTCAATAGCAGCAAAAAACTATCGTACAACTACTATATCTCTGGGCATGGAAACTAAAAATATGCCCGTGCATTACTCTTTTTTTTTTTTTTTCATTTTTTTTCATTTATTTTTATTAGTTGGAGGCTAATTACTTTACAATATTGTAGAGGTTTTAGTCATACATTGACTTGAATCAGCCATGGATTTACATGTGTTCCCCATCCTGATCCCCCCTCCCTCTCTACCCAATCCCTCTGGGTCTTCCCAGTGCACCAGGCCCGAGCACTTGTCTCATGCATGCCATATGACCCAGCAATCCCACTCCTGGGCATACACACTGAGGAAACCAGATCTGAAAGAGACACGTGCACCCCAGTGTTCATCACAGCACTGTTTATAATAGCCAGGACATGGAAGCAACCTAGATGCCCATCAGCAGACGAATGGATAAGGAAGCTGTGGTACATATACACCATGGAATGTTACTCAGCCGTTAAAAAGAATTCATTTGAATCAGTTCTAATGAGATGGATGAAACTACAGCCCATTATACAGAATGAAGTAAGCCAGAAAGATAAAGACCATTACAGTATACTCTTCTTCTTAAGACTTAAACATCAGCAGAGTTCCTTAGTTCAATCTCAACTTCCCTCAGTAATAGATTTACATTTCCATTCTAAGGGTAGATGGGCAGCCCCTTATCAAAAATGACCATTCACGATCAACCTTGTGCAATTCCATGTTACATAAACTTGCTTTATTTTTACTTGGGTCTCTATAAAATTATATTATTTGATATTAAAAATATTAAAGACAACGAGAAACACTTAAAAACTTTAGCGCATTTGAGGACGTCTTAGTGGGTCATTGGTTAAGAATCCATCTGCCAGTGCAGAGGACGCAGGTTCAATCCCTGGTCTCGGAAGATTCCACATGCTGTGGAGTAAGTTGGCCAGTGGGCCACAAGTACTGAAGCCCACACACCCTAGAGCTTGTGCTCCACAACAGAAGAGGCTGCCACAATGAGGAACCCATGCACCGCAACTAGAGAATAGCCCCCACTGACCTCAAGTAGAGAAAGCCTGCGCAACGGGCAAAACGCAGCCAAAAATAAATTAATTAACTAAATTGAAATTGAAAAAAAAAAGATGTAAAAAAGCATTTGAACTAGAGTTTCTGGAATGCAAGGACAGAGAGCAAAAAGGCAACAGTATATTCCACCTATGTTACTTTTACAAGGTAAAAGAGCAACATGGATTTTGGATGATTACAATAGCTAGCTTTGTATCTCAACAAGGGTTTTCTTTGGGATTTCCACCACTGCAAAGACCGTTTAGCTATTATACTGATAATACAATTTATAGTTTTAAGGTCATTCTTAATACTGTGATCAGATAAGATAATTTACTTTTTGCTTAATGGCTTCTTTTTGACAAATGAGAGAGCTTTTATGAAGGACAATGCTCCCTGCACAACAACCAATAAAGCATGTCACATCCATTTACACATAATTTTAAGAAAAATGAAGGACAAACTTGTGAGGCAGCAGGAATTCATTTGCATTAAATTAATTTAAACAGGGCATTTCAAGTTCCCTTTGGCAACAATGGAATAGGGAGAAAAATGAATCCATCTCATGCAGTAATCCTCTTTCAAGTTACAGAAAGATTTGAAAGCTGACATGACCATCATTAAATTTCTCCTAGAAGTCTACAATTAGTGTATATAGCTCATGAGACAAAATATTCACAATGCAAATTTATGAACAGCACCAATTTTTATGAAACCACTGTCTGACATTCCCTGAAAATTACATCCCGAAAAGTTTTAAAAGAGAATCAAGCTTTCAGTGGTTTCTTTTGTGGGGATCTGGCTTTGTAAACAAGAGGTAAACTTCCTAAGTAAGAACCATCAGAGTCTCTGCCCTATGTAATTTAAACCTAATTAATCCAGATGTTGCCCCTGATAGATTATGGATTTAATTAATAGTTTTAACCCTAGAAGTACAAATTACTAGAAGTTAGTAATTCCACTTACATTTTACTAATACTAGATTTAATAAATTAAAGGGTGTTTAACTGATTAGCATCTTTGTTAGGAAGATTCTCTATCAATATCTCCTAACAGATCTTTTAAAAAATCTCAAATACACATTGCTTTTCCCATGGGGGAAGGAGGCACATTATTTTCAGGGTCTTCTGCTTGGGTGCTCAGTCATTACAATCGTGTCCAATTCTTTGTGACTCCAGTGGACTGTAGCCCACCAGGCTCCTCTGTCCATGAAATTCTCCAGGCAAGAATACTAGAGTGGGTTGCCATGTCTTCCTCCAGGGCATCTTCCCACCTCAGGGGTTGAACCCGTGTCTCCTGCATTGCAGGCACATTCTTTACTGCTGAGCCACCAGGGAAACCCTTTGGGGTTTCAGGGCACAAAAATGTTACTACCATTTGTGGTCAGCTGACTAAGAGATCCCAAGAGGTCCTTCTCCTAATTCCCAGGCCCTAAGAATGTATTATCTTACATAATCAAAGAGAATTTGTAGATTTGAGTCAAGGACATTGAGAAGAGAAAATTGTCCTGCATCATCAGGTGAACACAACATAATCACAAGAGTTCTTGCAAGTGGGATGGAGAGAATTCAGAGCTGAGAGGAAGACGCACTGTAGAGGCTGAAATAAATACAGGGAAAATGCACTTTGAAAATGGAGGAAGGTGTCATAAACGAATGAATTCCGATGGCCACTGGAGGCAGAAAAAGGCAAGAAAAGGAAATCTCCCTTCAGAGCCTCCAGAAGGAGCAAGCCCTGCCAACATCTTAACTTTAGCCCAGGGAAACTGATTTTGGATTCCGACCTCCCAACTCTAAGACAATAAATTTGTGTTGCTTGAAGTCATTACATTTGTGGTAATTTCTTAGATCAGCAAAAGGAAATTAACACACCAGTGTGATAAGCAAATGAAAGGAAAGAATGACGAAAAGGAGAGATCCTAGAAAAAAATGGGGCACTAAACTCAAAAACAGGATTTATCTTGGCAACTTATTATATATTATTTCTCTATATATTGATCCACATTACTAACATCATTATCATGACCATCTAGTCAATATGAATACACTAGTGTGTCTAATTTAGAGATGATTTTTTTTTCCATTTCAGGCTTTCTATAATTCCATGCAGATAGGCCTTGAGCCTATCTGATGAAGTTAATAACAAGAATCTTCCTATTTAGCAGACAAGGAACATCTGAAAGTAAATTCTATGAAGCCAAACTAGGGACGATACCTAGAGAACTCAAACACTTTTCAAGAACACTAGCTAAGAGTAAGCTTGTGATGCTCTTTGCCAACAGAATCAAAGTTAATTCGAAAGATTTTAGAAACAATATTAAAAATATTGTATCCATTTTTCCCCTTAAAAATAAATAATTGCCCAAGTCTCCATTATATTTATGCTTATTGGATGAAGTCCAGACATGAACTATGCTACCACAAATAGAAAACCTTTTAAATAGAAAAATCTCATTTATTGCTGACAGAATGACAGTACAAAACTGTCAAGGGTGCGAAGAATAAATGCTGTGTGGAATAAATATTTCTCTTTTCTTATCAAAACTGGTCCTGAAACCTAGCATGCTTCTCTTCAAAAGTTTATAATCAAAGTAAAAATTGTAAAACTGCTTTCTTCTACATTTCTAGAGCTTAATGACTACAGAACATCACAAGAGAAGCAGGAGATGGGAATATCATGTGCAAGATGGACATGAAAGTTGAAAAGAAAAATATATAACTGTAAAAGAATAGGTAGAAATACATCAACAGCAATATGTGAGAGGGCAGGAGAATACTTATTGAACGTCTACCATGTGCTAATTCTCTGACATAAATGATTTTATTGAATCTCTTTAATATACCAATGAAAACTCCACAAAACAAGCATTTTATTCAGTTTATAGATAAAGAAATCGGAATACAGAAAGGAAACTTGACCAGTGTCACACACATAGTAAAAGGTAGAAGTATGGTAGGTATCATGACATTAATAAAAGTAGCAGCCTCACCCTTAAGTGGTCCTGAAACTTCACTAAGAAGTAAAACATGGACAAAGATCCTGTAAGTTAGGTGCTGGTAATGTCCCATTTCAGAGAAGCAGCAACAGGAGGGAAGAGAGGCTACATTACTTTCAAGCTCACAGAGCTGGCAAGAGATGATTTCAAATCCAGGTGTGTAAGACATTTTATTACTCCAGTATCCATACACATTATTTTCAGGATTAGCTGAGCTAATTCTTGCTAAGTCTGAGTGTTTGACACTTCGTAAATGTGCTATAATTTATCCTTATTATTATTTAGTATGAGAATTGTTAAACTTATTCACTTGACTTCTGCAATGTCACTGCTCATTCATATCACAGTTCTCCAGAAAAACTAAGTTAAACATATGCATCCCTTTTGATTGTAATTTTTTTTGGAGCTCAAGTAATACATAGCACATCACACTGAACTGACAGTTTAGTTTGGAAAAAAAAGGAAACTCTTCACTCAGCAAAAAATAATTGGCTTGTCCATTCCTATACCTACAATACAGTTCATTAAGTGTATATTTGTATAAAACAGCATAATTTTCTATATTCTTCATATGCTTAAACAATACACTTAAAGACTTGGTTCAACAAATTAGAATAGTCCATGAATTACACACGACAAAATTTTTGTTCAGTGACTTCTGCTTTTCCTTTCATATGTTACCCATTTTAAGAATTAAAAATATGTGTTAAATTCAATATTCTAAGACCAATTTCTCTACCATCTCTTACCAAGTCATGAATAAAAGATGTTTGTCCAAAGTTACCTTGACATGTGAAACAATTGCGTGAAAACTGTGGTTGCTAACTATGCCCACTGATCATTTGTCTCTGTATTTTTCTGCCTTAAACCTCCCAAAATACCCGTACAATCAGTGTAATCACAAAAGGGGATCAGAGATGAAGATCATAATCAATATATATACACTAAAATTTAAATTTCAATCATCTCCATAGTATCTCATGTCCCCTGAACTGTTCATATTAAAATGAGCAACTAAGTGAATATTGGAGAATAAAATGGAAACCCAATCCAGTATTCTTGGCTGGGAACTCTCAGGGACAGAGGAGTCAGGTGGGCTACAGTCCATGGGGTTGCAAAAGAGTCAGACACGACTTAGCATATAAACAACAAAACAGGTGAACAAAGGCTATTCACACTGTTACAAATTGTTATCCAATTTCTTGACCAAATGAGCATTACATATGTGAAATAAGAACTCACTTTCATAAATGCATGTTCATTATACTCCAATAGCAGAATTTGTCACTATTCTACACACACCTTCTCAGCACTCACTATTCCCATGCACAAGGCTCAAACAATATCAGGGAGACAGCCTGTGCTTAAGGCTTTCCAGAAATTCTACAGCATTAATGTCTGCCATGAACTTGGACCAACTCTGGGAGATAGTGAGGGACAGGGAGGCCTGGCATACTGCAGTCCATGGGGTCGCAAAGAGTCAGACATGACTCAGCAACTGGACAACAATGCTCCTCAACACTATTTTCAGATCAGCTCTTAATCAGTGATGAAGATTCATTGAAAAAACTGCCCCATTCCCTTGCCCTGTACATAGTCAGTACTGGCTCCCATAGTTCCCCAACGGGATTGAGTCCTGTTATTCATCCTATTTCCAATTCCCTATATCATTCAGAAATGACTAGAAACTGACTAGATATTCTACTAAAAGGTGTATACAAATTTCTCTTGATCGTAAATGTTTGTAGATAACTATTTGTAGATAACTATTGAATAAGTATGTTCAATTGTACAATGCTCATTTTTTCCTGAGGGATAAAATAATATATATATATATATGTGTGTGTGTGTGTGTGTATATATATATAT
Organism: Muntiacus reevesi; assembly: GCF_963930625.1. Lineage (NCBI taxonomy): Eukaryota > Metazoa > Chordata > Mammalia > Artiodactyla > Cervidae > Muntiacus > Muntiacus reevesi. The sequence continues at coordinate 30,855,986 of NC_089269.1, forward strand.
ATATATATATATATATATATATCTCCTCTTATTCTGTCTCCATCCTTCCTTGCTCAGCTGTCTATCTGAAATTATTGCAAAGGAAGAGAAATAAGGCATTGGTCAATACTCTCAAGGGGATCTCTTTTCTCAGAAAGATTAAGATGAAGGGAAGCCTCACACATACCCTGCTTGAGCTGCTCTCTGGGTTCTGAGAGAAGAGGACATCTAGAGATTTCAAAAAAAAAATCATTTAAGCTATCCTTTTAGTGCCAGGACCTAAAGGGAACTGATCAGATGGTCAAGAACCATAGAACTTATTATCCAGATACATTCAAGAACATCTGAGCAATAAGTGTACTGGAATTCTGCAATCAGATATAAAGTAGTATACCACATCCTTAGTTCCCAAATTCAGCTATGAATATTATGTGTGTGAAATGGAAAAAAAGTTTCAGAGTATATGAGACTTCAAGAAATTTCCTGTAAAGTATTTACTGTTTCTGCTCACTTTCTTCTCATGTGCTTTAACTGTCTGTTGAGTGTGCCTCTACACACAAACACAACCCCTCCTTGGGGCAAAAAAACAATCTTTTTTTGAAACTCAAATGGGCTCTTTAAGGGGCAGTGTAGAGCAGATTTTTATCACTGAAGAATGAAAAGGAAAAAGCTGAATCAAGGTTATAGGTTTTTTTCACCGCCACAAGTTATAGTGAGCTTACTTTGAACCACATCATATCAGACACCAAAGCTCTCATGACATATATAGCACAGGAAACATTTTATAAATGTGGTCACATATTAAAATATACAACCATTCAGTTCCTAACCCTCTTCTCATATATCCTATACTAGACATACAATATCTCCCAGTGTTCTCAAGGTATCTTAAAGACTGTTCAACATCAAGTCTGGCAGTTTACTCTGAAAGAAAGTTGTAGCTATAGATTCAAGTTCTCACTTTGCAGTTTTAAGGTGCATCTAAATGTAGACAGTCCTCTATCTTGGCTGTAAGACATAAACTCTTCCCCAGAATATTCTTAGTATAATACTGAGTTGGCCTTTCAATCCACTCTGTTAAGGAGGACACAAAGTCAGCTGTTAGGAGTTTTCATCATTGCTTGAAGGTGAGGAGATTATGAGCACAATTCTGTAAATTAAAGCATCTTTTACATAAAAAGTGAAACCAGTCTTAACAAATAAGAAATAACAAGATATATTTTAAGATACTTTTACATAACTAATATTCATGTATCACTATTACAATAGTCTCAACTAAAAGCAGATGTACATTTTTTTCAAGAACTGAATTTTTAGTTGAATAGCTGAGGCTTAAATTCATGGTTTATAACATTATTATGTTATACAAATATAGAATATTTCTATTGTATTGTATTCTACATACAATATAGAAATTGTAGAAATCTGGGAAAATCAATCCCTCTATGTCATGGTTTCTTCACCTGAAGAATGGAACAAGCATTACTGTTCTATCTAAACTCTAGATGTTATTAGAAATGGAATACATATGAAAGAACCCGGTTTACAGTGGCAGACATCAAAAAGAATATGTTAAATCCAGGTTGATATTAAGTTAAAAGAAGAGCAAAGTAAAATATTATACTTTAATTACTAAAACTTAAGATGCATATGTCTCAATGTGAAAAACCAGTAGGCTCTCATTTAAGTATAAAATGACACTGGCCCTTTTAGAAAATTTAGTAAATACTGGAAGATATTTAAATTTCATTCCTAAATTTGAGTTCTAATATTTATTTGCTAAATTTATAATTTGTATAATTCACTACTATCAAAACGCACAGTAGTCCACATGACTAATTGTATGCATACCAACTCTACTAAAAAGTATCCAGCAAGACCCATGGAGTAAGTACTGAATCCAAAAACAAAAATAGCTACCCCAACCATCCAAAAGCAAAACGTTTAGAACACTCTTGTGGCCATGGCAATTATAAGATTATGCTCCTAGTAAGCATGGAGTAGGAACTGGCAACCCACTCCAGTTTCCTTGCCTGGGAAATCCCATGGAGAGAGGAGCCTGGAGGGCAACAGCCCATAGAGTTGCAAAGAGTCAAACATGACTGAGCCTGTACCTAGTTATAAAGTAACTTCTACACCAAATAAACTCATAACACATTTTAGGAGATTTGCTGCTCACACACACACACACACACAAATTAGATTTTTTTTAATGAAGCAAATGTGAAAAACATCAAGGGAGTTCTGTGGGAAATTTTACTAACTTTGTTCCCACAATATCTTCATCACTCCCTTTCCCCAAAGTTCCTCTTTGGAAACAAACTTGCTCTCCTCTCAATGTGAACTCCTCACTTTCCCATACATTTGCAGAATGAGAAATATATTACCTGTCAGTCAGACACTTAAAAGTTGTAATGCTAAAGAAATCCAAAATGTGAATAATTTGCAAACAAAGGATAAAGAGGAGATGAATGAATCACCATGGCTATTAAGCTAAATTACCATCAGACTTCAGAGCTACTCTAGATAGCCTGAAGTTCCTAGCCTTTTAAGAAGCTTAGGGAGGATACGGAGCAAAAGAATCTCCAGTTATTCAAAGAGCTACCCTCTGGTAAATCAGGGAAAAAGAAATCCCACTTTCCACTTAGAGGGCAAGGTGGCCTTGTCCCGGACCCCCTAAATCCACACCTTCCAAATCCTTTGACTTGGCTTGGAGAACAGATCTTGAGCCAAAAACGAGGAGGGACAGAAGGACAAAATGGGCTGCCAGCAAAACAAATGCCTGTTAAGAAGGCTTACATATAATGCGTGCATTTGGGGACATTTTTAAAGCCCACTCACTTCAGTCGAATTCCTCTAAACCTCCCCATCCTTGCCGGGAGGATCACAATCCCCCAACCCATCCCACGCCTCTGCACTGCCCGTCCTCAGCCCCTGCGGCCAACGCTAAGACCAGTTTGTCCGTGACTTTATGAAATACTGCAAAGCCCCCAGCCCTTGAGAAGCGGCTAAGCCTCCACAATTCGAAGCCTCTAGTTTCAGACCTTTCAGGAGATCTGCCTGCTTAACTCACCTGGAGTCAGGTCTAGACGGCAGCCTCCGCCCAGCGGGACTGGGAAGCAGCCCGGGGAAGCTCAGCAGCGTCCGCCTGAGTGAGGCGGACAGGGCAGCGGAGCGTCTACCCCCGGACCTGCTGCTCAGGCTGCTCGGGGTTTTCTTCACTCCCCACTCCGGAGCAGCCGTCCTTCCTCCCCTCTCCGCTCGCCTCCCCCGCCTGCCGCTACTGCACTCCGTCCTCCTGGCGGTGGCGCAGAGCGGAGTCCTGCCGCCTCCCTCCTCCAGACACGCGAGCTGTCCGTGGTGCTAATTAGGAGGTTCCCAGCTCCTCCCGCGCAGACGGCGGGCGGTTAGGTCCCTCCTGCCTGGCCCTGGAGTCCTAGGAGCCACAGAGATGTCGTCTGTGGCCACCGGAGAAACGGGCTGGAGGAGGCGACCAGCTGTACCCTCTGGCACCTAACCTTCCCTTGTCGGTTTAAATGATCAATAGCCTCAGAAGTCTTCCTAAACATATCCAGTAATTCACAAGTGCCAAAAAGCAAATGGGTGGTTTGAGGACATATGTGCACTAATATTATTCTCTGTTCAGAGATGTAAACTTGCCTAGATTCTGGGACTAAAAAGTCCAAAGAGTGGTTATTTTCACACAGGTGGGGTGTGATCGGGGGTTTCTAATCCAAACCAGCAATCTACTAGTCATGACAATTCAGGATTCCTACAAAGGCAACTAACACCTATTAAATATTGGGTTCTTTATTTAATAACCTCATTTCCATACAAGTTAATCTTTGCCACAATTCTGTGGAGCACTATAAGCAACTCTATTTTGTATTTCAAGAATTAAGAGACTGAGTAATCTATCTGCTCAAGGAAGGTCTCAGAGACTCAGGGCATTCCCAGGTGGTCCAGCAGTTAGGACCCAGGCTCCAGTTTAATGCACAAGCTGTGAGGCATGGCTAAAAAAGAAAGAAAAAAGCCACAGATTCTAAGTTTCTGAGCCTAAATAAAAACTGAAATTTTATGTCCCACAATTCATACCCCATGTACAAGGTCTTGCATCATCTGAGATGACATTGTGTGATTGAACCAATAAGGATAATAGAACTATTAATATCAACAGATACACTCCAGGAATCTGATTAATTTCCAGAATCATGGTGAGATTTGTGAGTAGTCAAGTACTCCAAGCAACAACAGTTTAGATGCATGCTAATCATGATGATTACTTATAAAAGAACAACAGTCAGAATTAGGAAAGAGAAATGATATTCAATATCACTAGAATCAATTTTCAGTCACATGTGAGTTGGAAAAAAAGGTCAAATTATTGGCTCTTCCAAGAAGTCTAAACTGGGTATCACCCTTTTACAATAAAAAGCCTAGTAAAACAACAACACAGTCCATGGAGTCAGACTCAACTGAGCAATTGAGCGCACACACACACACACCAACAACACACTTGTTTCCTATTAATAGGATGCAATTATTCATTAATATTAAATTTTAAAAAACAGAAACCATTCAACTAATCTTATATGAAAAATTCACTATCTATTCAGGCTTCCAGCATATTAAACAGCATTGAAAACTAAATTTACTTAGATCTTCAGGTGGTGCAGTGACAAAGAATCCACCTGCCAATCAGGAGATGCAAGAGATTCAGGTTCAAACCCTGGGTCAGGAAGACAACCTAGAGAAGGAAATAGCAATTCGCTCCAGTATTATTGCCTGGAAAATTCCATGGACAGAGAAGCCTGGTGGGCTAGAGTCCATGGGGTCACAAAGAGTTGGATACGACTGAGCATACACACACATAGAATATATAATAATATATATTATTGGTGGAAAAAATATTAAGTAAATGAAGGACAATCAGATTTTCTGTAACCAAATTCATCCTAATTATTCTGTGCTCCATTGTAGAAATTATTCAGGGTGGTCTTTATTTCTCCTTATTTTCAAGACAATTCAGAAATAAAGAGAGATGTAATTGGTTCACAGGAGGTGAGAAATTTTAAAGCATGTACATTAATGCTAGTCAGTAATCAACTAGTTAAGAATAAATTATGCTTATATAGAATCACAAAAGACTGATCAAGGTATGACTATCTGCATTCTATTTTATTCATATTAATACTACGTCTAATTGAAACACAGAGATTAAATTGCCAACATCCACTGGATTATTGAAAAAGCAACAGAGTTCCAGAAAAATCTATTTCTGCTTTATTGACTATGCCAAAGCCTTTGACTGTGTGGATCACAATAAACTGGAAAATTCAGAAAGAGACGGGAAAACCAGACCACTTGATCTGCCTCTTGAGAAATCTGTATGCAGGTCAAGAAGCAACAGTTAAATCTGGACATGGAACAACAGACTGTTTCCAAATAGGAAAAGGAGTATGTCAAGGCTATATATGGTCCCCCTGATTATTTAACTTATATGCAGAGTACATCATGAGAAACGCTGGGCTGGATGAAGCACAAGCTGGAACCAAGATTGCCAGAAGAAATATCAAACTTCAGATATGCAGATGACACCCACCCTTAGGACAGAAAGTGAAGAAGAACTAAATAGTCTTTTGATGAAAGTGAAAGAGGAGAGTGAAAAAGTTTGCTTAAAGCTCAGCATTCAGAAAACAAAGATCATGGCATCCGGTCCCATCACTTCATGGCAAATAGATGGGGAAACAGTGGAAACAGTGGCTGACTTTATTTTGGGGGGCTCCAAAATCACTGCAGATGGTGATTGCAAGCCATGAAACTAAAAGATGCTTACTCCTTGAAAGGAAAGTTATGACCAACTTAGATAGCCTATTAAAAAGCAGAGACATTACTTTGCCAACAAAGGTCCGCCTAGTCAAGGCTATGGTTTTTCCAGTAGTCATGTATGGATGTGAGAGTTGGACTATAAAGAAAGTTGAGTGCCAAAGAATTGATGCTTTTGAACTGTGGTATTGGAGAGGACTCTTGAGAGTCCCTTGGACTGCAAGGAGATCCAACCAGTCCATCCTAAAGGAAATCAGTCCTGAATATTCATTTGGACTGATGTTGACACTGAAACTCCAATACTTTGGCCACCTGATATGAAGAGTTGACTCATTGGAAAAGACCCTGAAGCTGGAAAAGATTGAAGGTGGAAGGAGAAGGGGACAACAGAGGATGAGATGGTTGGATGACATCACCGACTCAATAGACAAGATTTTGAGTAAACTGCAGGAGTTGGTGATGGACAGGGAGGCCTGGTGTGCTGCAGTTCATGGGGTCACAAAGAGTTGGACACAGCAAAGTGACTGAACTAAACTGAACTGAATTAAAACAAAAAGATACTATGTACACTTACATTTTTCTCCTATTTATTTTGGCATAATAATGTCATAACTATCCTTCAATACTCAGTGCACAGGTACCCATAAATCTTTCTGATTTGTTTATCCAATATAAATATTTCCCTCCTTTGAATGTTAACAACACTCTATTTCTTCTTTGCAATGCTTATTCTCAACTTTTTAGTTTTTTCCACATATAAACTATCAATCAGCATTGTATAAATAAGAGAACTTTTAATAAAATGGTTTGAATAGACATAAGATTTAGGTTAAATATTCATATGCACACAAAAGCCTAGTTATTCTTCCTTAAAATCTTATGTGCATATATTTAATGTCCAAGTAGACAAAAACTTCTAAAGTAGAGGGGTTCTGTCCCCAAATTTTATGTTTTCCACATATTATCAATCTAAAGTCCTGAACCAGAGCTGAAAGCAAAAAAGTTAAATTTAATCATTGTTTAATTTATTAAAAAATATGTACCTATGCTAATGTCTAAACCCTGTGTAAGATGTAGGGAGTTCAAACTTGATATGGTCTTTGACCTCACAGAATTTACAATATAGTAATGAAGAGTAACGAACAAATAATAATAAATGTTTGCACTCTTGCGGAATAAATAAGTCCATCTGAACTCCTTGACCAAGGCCATACATGAAAGTAAAAGAGCTGCCTGCCTGACAACACTAAAATCAACTCCCAAGAGGGACTCTCTGTTGAAATAGTACATCTCATTATGGAAATAACGAGAAAAATTAGTAACTCTGCAAATGGCAGCACACAAGCATCTTTGTGTTTCCTGACCTTCTAGCTCCCTCAAAGGAAAAGACCACAAACCTTTCAACACTGAGGGCGGTATTAATCTTAGCATAGAGTACAATTTTTTTTCACATACCTTTTTACATACTTCATTTTGTTGTTCTCTAAATTGGTTTTAACTTCGAGCTGAATCTAATCGATTTTCTAGTGAAAATATTTTGACACTGAACAACTGTCTATGAGCCATTCCCATGTTTTAGCTCATTTCTCTGATGCCTCTCTGCTCACGATGATAAAATTTCTTTTCTGCTTTTATTGGTAACCATCACATAGTAACACATTCATGCACTTTGGACTGGATAAGAGCTTCCGAGCCTTTACTTCTAAATCAGAAAAGGGACATCAGAGGGAACTAGGGGAAAGATGTTTGGAAGAATATCCTAGAGATTATCACATCATCTAAGATCAGAATATTTTGTTGGTGGTAGTGTTTTGTTTTATTGGGGTACAATTGATATATACCAACATGATAGTTTCAGGTATACAATAATTCAATATTTATATGTATTGATTATATATTGTATATATATGTAAATGATCACAAAAATCTAGTTCACTTCCACCACCATACACATTTTTTCTTGCACTGATATACTTTTAACATTTACTCTTAGCAACTTTTCATTAAACAACACAGTATTACAAACTACGGGGCTTCCCCGGTGGCTCAGTGGTAAAGGACACATCTGCCAATACAGGAGACACAGGTTCGATCCCTGGGTTGGAAAGATCCCCTGGAGAAAGAAATGGCAACCCACCCCAGTAATCTTGCCTGGGGAATCCCATGCTCAGAGCAGCCTGGGCAGTCTACAGTCCATGGAAATGAACACGACTGAGTGAATAAACAACAATAATTATAAACCACAGTCACCATGCTGTGCATTATATCTTTATGGCTTATTTATCTTACAACTGAAAGTTTGTACATTCTGCCTCCCTTACCCATTTTGCTTTTTGATCTTATTGAAATTTTAAAGAAGGGATTGGCAGCCAGGACCTAGGATGGCTGAGGAATCTCACACCTGTTCATTATTTATGACCAAAATTGTCTCCTGAAATGGCTTTAATTTTTAAAATATCTTTTCATTTGTGTATAGATGTTCGAGAAGTGGAGTTAAGGAAGGGAGTGTAAACTAGTGAGTATTTGGGAGAAAAAAAATGTTTCACAAAAATAAAAAATGTTCTAAAAGATGTAAAGACTGTTCTGAATTTTTAAAAACTCATAATTCATAACTCTATACATTGTCTATAGGCTTAAAGCATAACATAAAAATAAGGATAGCAGATAAATCAAGGGTCTCTACTAGATCTGATTCTTAGAGTTTTCCATACCTCTTTATTTTCAATAAAAGAGACATGCATTTGCATCTCAGAAAACAACAGGCATTTTTTGATAGGAGAAAGAGGAATACGCTTCACTACTATGAAAGTGAGCTATTAGAACATACCATGGTTAACCATCTGCTTCACTCATAGGGTAAAATTTTTATCACTGGAGTCATGCTTTTGAATATACTAAAATCAAATTTATTTGGCAGAAGAATAGATACATCTTTAGGCTATTAAACAATTTGCTAAAACTTAGCATGCATTTATATACTTATCCATTTACTTTATATGACAAATATGTTTGAGGTCTCTTCTTGCCTGGAGAATTCCCTGGACAGTGCAGCCTGATGGGCTACAGTCCATGGGGTCACAGACAGTCAGACATTACTGAGCATCTAACATTTTCACATACCGTTAAGGTGAGAGATAAATGCTAAATGGTGAAGATACATGGATTGGTATTTATATCCATGGTGGCTCAGTTGCTAATTTGTGTCCGACTCATGCAACCCCATGGGCTGTAGCCCGCCAGGCTCCTCTGTCCATGGGGATTCTCCAGGCAAGAATACTAGAGTGGGTGCCATTTCCTTCTCCAGGGGATCTTCCTGACCCAGGGATTGAACCCAAGCCTCCTGCACTGCAGGCAGATTCTTTACCAACTGAGCTACCAAGGAATTCCCTATTTGTACCCATGACTCTATTTTATGTAAGAAGTTGACAACGCTTCCCCTTCTGACACAACTGTGACCTTCTTTATATGGAGATTTGCTACTCCACAAAGTGTGGTCTGTCTGTGGACCAACAATTTCAGCAACCCCTGGAGCTTCTTAGAAACAATACCTACTGAACTAGGATTTGATTTTTGACAAGACCCAAATGATTCACATACACATTTAAACTTCAGAAGCACTGTTTTACAATTCCCTTCATTTCAAATAGCATTGTCAAGGAAAAGAATATACCATAATTATGAAGATAATAATGACAATATTAACAGCATAAGTAACATTTAGTAATCTTATCAATCTTAACAATCTGCTTCCAGATGCAGTTTTTTTTTTATGTAATACTTGCTATAATTCTAAGTTGCCATTAATAACATTCACTAGAGTGAGATTCACAAATTTTAAGTAACTTCCCCAAGGTCACAGAGCTAGTAAATCAAGCAAGGTTTTTAAAACTCGAGCTATGTCACTCCAAAACCAAAGCTCTGTTTACCTCATAGTTAATACATTTGCTTCCTCCTTCCATTTCCTGACTGTGGTTTCCCTTCGATTTCATTAATTTTATTTGTACATGACTGACTTTTTAAGCCTCTCCAATAATTTTTCAAACACAGTTTATAATAGATTAATAAGGGAAATACCAAATATCATCCCTGAGAAATTGTAATGAAGTAGCTCCAAAAATATTCAGGTACTATAAGGAATCAGTGCAGGATTTTTTTTTTCCAGTACTTTTTCCCATAGTGTCCAGTTTAAAAGCAAGATAGTTTTTCCAGGTAGAATTTCCAACTTACATTTCTTAAATGGAGTAGGATGATTAAAGTGACAAAAAAAAATCCATAAACAACCAAAAAGCTAAGAATAAGAATTGCTATATAAGAAAAAAATAAGCATAAATATGCCATATGAATGACATCTATGAGAATCATGGGAATCGTATTTGGTTTTTAGAGTTGAGCTGTGTCCTAGAGTATGATCACAAAGAAGTGTCCGTAAGATTCACGGTGCACTATAGGACAATAAATCACTTCATTAGGCTTGGAGAAATGCAAAGATTTACAGTCTAGGAAAATCTTCCAGATATTCTCACTTGTTTCTTAGACTGTACCTCCCCCAATATTCCTCATTTCCTACAGGCAGGAGCAGACAAAAAGCGCTGACTTTAAACCCAGCAATGAGTGGGACTTCTGTGTAGTCAGACATTTGAAAGGGCAGATTGACTTCCAAAGAGGTAGAGTTGTGACCTTGGTCTCTTTGTTGGAGAAAAGCATTCCCCAGCCACACTGTATTTCTCCCAAAGCACCCTTGTGTTCCGTTTCCTTTATGGCTGGCTCCTACCATATGATCCCCTCAGTCATTCTACTGGTTAATTTCTGAGCAACCTGAATAAACCCCTAAGAGAGACTGAGAAAAACACAGAATATTAAAGCAGCGTAAGTCCATGTGGTTCGTTAATATTTTGATGTTAAATTCAATATGCAAATAAAGATACTGCCATTTACCACCTAGAAGAGACCTTCTAGAATCTTAAAAGTCAAAGGCATTAAAAGACCTAACAGCTGGGACTTGTAAAAACTTTCTGATTAGAGATGAAGGAGATGAGGCCAGGGCACACTAAGAAATTGCCTGAGGTCACATAGCTAGCTAGAGTGCAGAAGAATTTTTTTTTTTCTCTACAACATGTATTATTTTTTTTTAATCATCTCAATAATCTCCATATATTTCTAGTTCATAGTGGGGATACAATTTCCAATTCAGAAGCCTAATTTTCTCTATGAATTCCTTTATACCTCCAGCTTATGAATACCTTTAGGAGTATTACATGAAATAATGAGCAGCACTTGGATGAACTTTATGAGTTACACTTGGAAAAATTAAATCAGTGATTCAGAAACCTTAGAAACTAACAAACACCAGATAAGGTCAAATTATGTTTAAACTTCCATGTGACATAAACAACAACCTAGTCTCATTTGTATAGCAGTACTTTTTACTTTTGAAAAAAAGAATATCTTAATACATAAAATGTAAATACATAAAGAGGAATGAAAAGAAGCAGAGATAACCAGGTGGAAAAACAGCACAGTGTCATCCTCAGATGATGATAACAGTATTCTTACCCTGATTAAACAGAAGAGCTTGATCATGGACAGTGTCTTTACCAAGCTATACTGAAAATGGTATATTTTTAAAAGGCTTTTAGAGGAGATGGAAATGTTGTATTATGTATTCAGTAAAGTGCTATGGTAGTGTTTCTTAACTATCAGCTATTTTCAAAATTCCCATAATCTTTCTCTAGATGACAAAGTTACATAAATATGGAGGAAGAGTATCAGCCTTACAAAGGTGATAATAGAATTCTGTTTTCAAGTGTGAGATATTTCTAAGCTCACATTTGCTAATCACGTTGATGTGTTTTTAACTTCTTTTTCACTACCCCTGTCAAAGGGGCTAAAGCAATCCTTATAAGAAGATGGCAGTTTTTCTTGCAGGCAAAGATTTTTTCACGTAATACTCTAACATTTCCAGTTTCATTTTACATGAAAAATATTTTTGTCATATGTAGGAGCTTCTCTGGTGGTTCATACAGTGAAGAATACGCCTGCAATGCAGGAGACTGGAGTTTGATCCCTGGATTGGGAAGCTTCCCTCGAGAAGGGGATGGCAACCCACTCCAGTATACTTGCCTGGAGAATTCCATGAACAGAGAAGCCTGGTGGGCTACAGCCCATGGGGTCACAAAGAGTCAGGCACAACTGAGTGACCAGCACTTTCACTTTCTCATACAATTACTGGCAGTCTGGTTGCATACATAATTCAGTTCAGTTCAGTTGCTCAGTCATGTCCAACTCTCTGCAACCCTATTGACTGCAGCACGCCAGGCTTCCCTGTCCATCACCAACTCCCAGAGTTTGCTCAAACTCATGTCCTTCATGTTCTATCTTGCCCAGAGACAAGGTCTTTTCTAATGAGTCAGTTTTTCATATCAGGTAGCCAAATGATTGGAGCTTCAAATCAACCCTTTCAATGAATATTCAGGACTTTTTTCCTTTAGGATTGACTGGTTTAATCTCCTTGCAGTCCAAGGGACTCTCCAATACCACAGTTTAAAAGCATAAATTCTTCGATGCTCAACTTTCTTTATGGTCCAACTCTCACTCTCTTTATGGTACAATTCATACATGACTACTGGAAACACCATAGCTGTGACTATATGGGTATTTGTCAGCAAAGTAATGTCTCTGTTTTTTAATATGTTTCCTAGGTTGGTCATAGCTTTTCTTCCAAGGAGCAAGCATCTTTAATTTCATGGCTACAGTCTCTATCTACAGTGATTTTAGAGTCCAAGAAAATAAAGTCTGTCACTGTTTTCATTGTTTCCCTATCTATTTGCCATGAAGTGTTGGGACTGGATGCCATGATCTTAGTTTTTTGAATGTTGAATTTTAAGCCAGCTGAAAATTCAGCATATATAATTAAATGGACTTTATTTCAAATGAATCTATTTGTAAATACTGTAAACTTTTGAACTTCCAATTAATATTATCTTCAGCAACAAAATTTTTTTTCTGTATATTCAGCATTTGGAATATATCACCTTGGTGTAAAATTCAGTAGCTAAATTTATAATTTTTGAATTGGGTTTTACCTGAAGCTATGGAAAGTAAGCAAAGTTAAAAATGGAAGCAAATATCTACAACTGTCTGCGAGCAAGGAAGTATATAAAACACCTAAAATAATTGAAACTTTTTAAATAAATAATGTATTACCTGGTAAGGAAAACATCCCTTTGGCTTTCTAGATGATTTTGACAGGTTCACAAGATTTTCACAGGTTCACTATAGTTTCCGAGCTTCAGTCTGCTCATCTCTTTAATGCAGCAACTGGACTGGGTACCACTTTATATTCTATTCAACTCTGTAAAACTATCTGACAAAATTGCAATTGTACTCTTCTTCACCTTGCTCCATACAATTGTCCCTCTTTCTGCGGTCCCTGTGCCCTTCCCATGAGCACAGACTCTAACTTTTCCAGAGAGTTCTGCTTTCATGGAGTCATCTTATGAATGGTCCCCCCATGTACCTAGTTTCTCAACCCCAAATGCAAAGAATACTCACTTTTCAGCCTTTCCTTTACCATCTTCCTACCTGTATACAATCTGTAGTCCTACCATTTCAAACCTGTAACTAGTGAATGAAACCTGAAACCTGTCTCTCTTGAATGCATTCAGCTTTAACTCTATATTAACCACTAGTCCAAACCACTGTCAACTCCTTAGTTCAACATAACAGTGGGTCCCTAACACATCTGATCATTTCCACTCCCCTCCTTCATCTACAATCTATATGACAAAGAGAGAAATCATTTTTTTAAAGTAACTACATCATATCTCTGCCCTGGTTAAATCTTTCAGAAGCTTCCTAATGCTTGTGGGGAAAAAAATCATAGCCCACAACAGAGACCCTAATCCTGTCTACAACCTCCTGGCATGCATCCGTCCCTTGTTTATTATGCTGCAGCCATACTGAGCTTCAGTTACCAATACACAGGTATTCTCCTGTCTCAGAGTTGTGGCAGGTGATTTTCCCATTTCCTAGAATTCCCTTGTCATCTTTTTGCCTTTCAGTCTGCAGCTTACATGTTATTTTCTCTAAATGGCCTTTCTGGATCCTACTTTATCTTGCTGCATCTTCACTCTCCTTTTTTATCTTTATTGCATGTCCCTTCCTAGTAGTATTTTAATATGCAAATGTCTTATGTATTTATGTGAATATTGATCTCATTTAAGAGAGTCTTTTAAATAATATTTCTATATGGCAGGGCTGTACTCCTTTGTCATTAACACTTAATCAACAGCGCTTGGCACAGGATCTGTACACAAATATTTATTGACTAGGTAATGAGCTTCACAAAGATAAAATCAAGTAAACCATGGGGAGCTGTAGACTGATTATTTTGTACTCATATGCTGAAGCTAAAAATAAGATTTAGGCTATATGAGAAAAATATACCCAACTGTATTAGCATCAAAAATATTTGTTTTTCAGTATTATTTCAGGTTTGTTTTATACAGGAAACTGAAATGAAGACTAAGTTCTGGAAGATTATTAGAAAGTGTTCTTAAAATTAAAACCTCTAACCTAAATGTCCATCAACAGAGGAACAGATAAAGAAGATGTGGCACATATATACAATGGAATATTACTCAGTTATAAAAAGAAACAAAACTTGGGACATTTGCAGAGACATGGATGGACTTAGAACAGGTCAAAGAGAGTGAAGTAAGTCACAAAGAGAAAAACAGATATCATATATTAATGCATATATATGCAATCTAGAAAAATGGCATAGATAATCTCATGTGCAAAGCAGAAACGGGAATACAGAGATAGAGAATAAATAGATGGATACCAAGGAGAAAGTGGAGTGGGAGGGACTGGGACTGACTCACGTATGCTATTGACACTATGGATAAAGTAAATAATTCATGAGAACATACTGTCCAGCACAGGGAACTCTGCTTAAGGCATTGCGGTCACCTGAGGGGACAGGGTCCAAAGAGGAGGGGATACATGCATATGTAAAGCTGACTCATTTTGCTCTACAGGAGAAACCAACAACATTGTAGAGTGACTATACTCCAATACAAAATCATTTTTAAAAGATAAAAACCTGTAGAAAGGAAAAGCAGCACACAATACTGGAGAGACAGAGAAAGGAAGAGTGATGCAATCTCAACTCAACCCTCATTCAAATTTGCAGGGAGTTCTAGAGCTGGCATGAATCGTCAAAGGTGCCTGACTTGGGTTTAGAAGCATGGGCCTTTAGGCCCATACATAAATCAGTGGTAGGTGAAGGCTACTCTAAGAAGGGACAGGATCATGGGTGAATGGTGGCTACTAGCAGCCAAGGAAATTCTAAAAGGTTCTTTATCTACAACATGCCAGGCAGTGGGGAAAATGAATCCTTCATTCATAAAGGGCATCAAATGCAAAATATCAGAATCCAGTATAATCATACTATATTTCACATATTTGAGCCATAAATAAATAGAATAGGTGCTTCCTTTTGCCTACCAGCCATATTACCTCACAAATACAGCATCTGAAGAAAACAGTGGTGAATAAAATTCTGGGTGATGGCAGGAAGACTTTATTTTACTCCCAGAATGGACATTAAATATTCAGATAATAAACGTAATGCATAGCTAAATCTCTGGACTATTTGCCCATCTAAAATTTCCAGAAACTCAGACAAGTTGTTTAAAGTCCCTTGAAGTTCTAATTTTCTAAAAGTACATTTATAGATACATTTTTATTTGCAAAAAACTTAGTCAAATTTTATCACTCCTTCAAAATATTTTATTCTTTGTAGCTACCCATCAACTACTAAAGGGGGAAAATACAACTCTTAATAATGGTGGTATTTTTTTATAGAGCATCTTTCCCTGAGTCATACCAAAAAGAACCAAAATAGTCACCAAATCAAGAAAAAAGAAAACCTTATTTAAACTTCCCAAATTGTGAGAAAACACAATCAACTTGGACAAACCTAAGAGGCAAAGCTGAATGCTGGAAACATTGCTAGTGTCCTCATTCTCTCTAGACACTCTTTAAAGATTCTTTATTTAATCTTGACATTTAATAAATTCACTAGAATTTTTCATAGAAGCTGTTTCTTGGGTTTTGTTTCAGATTCCTCAATGCCAGAAGGCAAACGAAAAGATGTCTACACAGTTTCACTGTGAGAACAAAAAACTCTATGCTCAGGGTGGTTGCCATTTATATATTTTGAGATGATAGGAAAACATTGCTTAATAAAAATAAAAATTTTTTCACATGACCTTCTCCTCTAAAAAGCTTACTTAAAGATAAGAACTAGACCAAAATAAGTGAATCACAAATAAAGGTGTTAGGGTAAAAGTATTGAGATTAACATTGTACTAATAAATAGAATCGTCTTTTTGTAAAAGGACTACACTTAGGAGGAATAAAACAGGATGGAACTTAGTACAGTAAAAGATCTATGATCAAGAGTTCAAAATATATTTACGACTAAAGAAGAGGCAAAAAATAGATGTATAAGTATTCTTAATTTTATAAAATGTTGTATCATTCTTATGCTGGAACTTGAAACATATGTTTAACTATATAATTTACAAGTGGAAACAATCTAAGATTTTTTAACTCACATCCTTTCAAATTACTGGGAAATGGCAAATAATATGGCATAGCAATGGAACAATACAGCTTTAATGGAATCAAAACAGAAAGAAAAAGCATTAAAAATAAAAAATGAACTCATATGCCAGAAGTTTGACAAAACTACCTATCATAACAAAAATGGGGGGAAAATGTACTCAAGAAAAAACAGACCAAGGATGTCGGTTATAATAACACACAAAGACAAACAATAACTATGTCCTGTGAACAATGTGTACCAAAGCAAAAAAATAAGATAATGGACAAAGATATACATAATCTGAAAAATACACAAAAGAAAGCAAAGACTGAAACAATAGTTTCAAGAAATTAATAATATTGAAAGATAAACTCCACAATAAACATAAGATAATAAACTTTATGTTCCAAGTAAGGCAGTGTTGAATGCATAAAACACAAGAAATTTAGAAATACAAGAAGTAAACAGGACAGTATAAATTTAATTCTCCAACAGATTAAGTAGAAAAATCAGAAATAATCCCTGAATAAAGGCATCACTAGTTAGGAGAAATGGGGTAGCCCTCATAGTCAATAAGAGTCCAAAATGCAATATTTTGGTGTATTCTCAAAAACAACAGAATGATATCTGTTTCCAAGGAAAACCATTGAACATCAGAGTAATACAAGTCTGTGCCCCAACTACTAAAGCTCAAGAAACTTAAGTTGAATGGTTCTATGAAGACCTACAGAGAAGGCAATGGCACCCCGCTCCAGTTCTCTTGCCTGGAAAATCCTATGGATGGAGGAGCCTGGTGGGCTGATGTCTGTGGGGTCGCTAAGAGTCGGACACGACTAAGAGACTTGACTTTTCACTTTCCTGCATTGGAGAAGGAAACGGCAACCCACTCCAGTGTTCTTGCCTGGAGAATCCCAGGGACGGGGGAGCCTGGTGGGCTGATGTCTGTGGGGTCGCACAGATTCGGACACGACTGACGCGACTTAGCAGCAGCAGCAGCAGCAGCAGCATGAAGACCTACAAACCTTCTAGAATTAACACCCCAAAAAGATGTCATTTTCATCATAGGGGACTGGAATGCACAAGTAGGAAGTCAAGAGATACCTGGAGTAAAAGGCAATCTTGGCCTTGAAGTACAAAATGAAGGCTAACAGAGTTTTGCCAAGAGCACACACTGGTCGTAGCAAACACCTTCCAACAACATGAGACGATGGTACACGCAGTCATCAGCACATGGTCAGGACCAAAATCAGACATTGTATTCTTTGCAGCTGAAGATGGAGAGGCTCTATACAGTCAGCAAAAACAAGACCAGGAGCTGACTGTGGCTTGGGTCATCAGCTCCTTATTGCAAAATTCAGACTTAAATTGAAGAAGCTAGGGAAAACCACTAGGCCATTCAGTTATGGCCTAAATCAAATCCCTTATGATTATACAGTGTAGGTGACAAATAGATTCAAGGGATTAGATCTGGTAGACAGAATGCCTGAAGAACTGTGGATGGAGGTTCATAACACTCTACAGGAGGCAGTGACAAAAACCATTGCCAAGAGAAAGAAATGCAGGAAGTCAAAGTCATTATCTGATGAGGCTTTACAAATAGCTGAGAAGAGAAGTGGAAGGCAAAGAAGAAAGGAAAAGGAAACATATATCCAGCTGAATGCAGAGTTCCAAGAAGAGCAAGAAGCGATAAGAAAGTCTTCTTAAGTGAACAATGCAAAAACAACAGAATAGGAAAGACTAAAGATCTCTTTAAGGAAAAAAAAGAAAATCAGACATACCAAGGGAACATTTCATGCAATGATAGGGATGATAAAGGATAGAAACAGCAAAGACCTAACAGAAGCAGAAGGGATTAAGAAGTGGCAAGAATACACAGAAGAACTATTAAAAAAAAAAAAGTCTTAATAACCCAGATAACCACGCAGACATTTTGGAGTATAAAGTTAAGTGGGCCTTAGGAAGCATTACTACAAAGCTAGTGAAGGTGATGAATTCCAGCTGAGCTAGTTCAATTCCTAAAAGATGATGCTATTAAACTGCTGCACTCAATATGCCAGCAAATTTGGAAAACAGCAAGGGTCATGGGACAGAAAAAGGTCAGTTTTCATTCCAATTCCAAAGAAAGGTAGTGTCTAAGAATGTCCAAACCAACGTATAATTCATTCTCATTTCAGAAGCCAGCAAAGTAATGCTGAAAATCCTTTAAAATAGGCTTCAACAGTATGTGAAATGAGAACTTCTAGATGTACAAGCCATATTTAGAAAAGGGAGAGGAACCAGAGATCAAATTGCCAACATATGTTGGATCATAGAAAAAGTAAGGGAATTCCAGAAAAACACCTACATCTGCTTCATTGACTACATTAGAGCCTTTGAATGTGCGGATCACAACAAACTGTGGAAAATTCTTAAAGAAATGAGAGTACTAGATAACCTTACCTGTCTTCTAAGAAACCTGTATCAGAAAGCAACAGCTAGAACCAGACATGGAAAAATGGACTGGTTCAAAATTGAGAAAGGAGTTCATTAAGGTTGTTCATCAATTGCCACCCTGCTTATTTAACATCTATGCAGAGCACATCATGCAAAATGTCAGGCTGGATGAATCACAAGCTGGAATCAAGATTTTTGGAGAAATATCAACAACCTCAGATAAGCAGGTGATAGCATACTAATGGCAGAAAGCAAAGAGGAACTAAAAAGCCTCATGATGAGGATGAAAGAGGAGAGAGAAAAAGTTGACTTAAAACTCAATATTCAAAAACTAAGATCATGGCATCCAGTCCTGTAACTTCATGGAAAACAGACGGGGAAAAGTGGAAACAGTTACAGATTTTATTTTCTTGGGCTCTACAATCACTGTGCATGGTGACTGCAGCCATGAAATTAAATGATACTTTCTCCTTTGAAGGAAAGCCATGACAAACCTAGAAAGCATATTAAAAAGAAGAGACATTATTTTGCCAACAAAGGTCCGTCTAGTCAAAGCCATGGTTTTTCCAGTAGTCATGTATGGATGTGAGGGTCGGACGCTAGAGAAGTCTGAGTGCCAAAGAATTGATGGTTTTGAACTGTAGTTCTGGAGAAGACTCTTGAGAGTCCCTTGGACCGCAAAGAGATCAAGCCAATCCTAAAGGAAATCAGTCCTGAATATTCATTGGAAGGACTGATACTGAAGCTGAAGCTCCAATACTTTGGCCACCTTATATGAAGAACTGATTCACTGGAAACAACCCTGATACTGGGAAAGATTGAGGGCAGGAGGAGAAGGGGATGACAGAGAATGAGATGGCTGGATGGCATCAACCATCAATAAACATGAGCTTGAGCAAACTTGGGGAGACTGTGAAGGATACAGAAGCATGGCATGCTGCAGTCCACGAGGTGGCAAAGAGCTGGACACAACCTCATGCTGAACAACAACAAATCAACATTAAACTTTACAGAGGACCTATATTTTCTTTCCACATACTGACTGATAACATAATTATGAAAGTTACACTTATTTGGGGCCATAAAAGAGAAACTTCAACAAGTACAATGAAGAAGCAAGCATATATTTAGAACATGTAGCACTGTGGTGTGGTCCTTAAGTGGACATATCTGTGCTCACAAATTCACCTAGAAGAAAAGAGCGTCCTGGGGCTAAGACATTTTATGCCTCTGAGGGTTACAGTTCTAACATAGCTGATGACATAAGCTATGATGCCTGACCAAGACCAAGTGGAAGGAAAGGCACTGAGGAGTCTTAGAGAACTCACCATCACAGAAAAACAATAATTTAGTAACAGCTTCTCTGCCCCAAAAACTGGATGGAGAGGAAATTCTTTGATATATGCAGAACAATTGACATCACAATCTCTTCCAGTTCAATCAGCCTATTGGTAGGGTTGTGTGTCTGGAAAATCAGTGCCAAGTGAATTCAAAGAATATGACTAAATTAGTTAACACTGAGAACTCAACTGTGGCATGAAGACCCCTTAATTAAACATAACACTGGAGGAAGGAACATGTCTCCTCTTCCAGAAGCCACTGGACCAAAGTATAAACACTGGGCAAAAGTCTGTACAGTTACAAAGCATAGTCGATATGTATGACCAAGATGTGCCCATCTCTTCGGACTAAAACAGTTTTCTCAGGAGGCGACAATAAGCCTTTTATATGGCTGCTATACCAAGTTCTAAAAATTATGAGTGACTCACTTTTATAGGGAAAAAGTATTTTAAAACCATGCTTACTACTAGGGAAATTGAATCTCATTTTTCAAAATTATACAGCACAACAGAAAATCATTAGTAATCTGTCTTTTATATTTTGTGAAAAGACATTGGAAGAAAGTAAGGAAAACAGTCTTTATTGGAATTGAGCAGAAAAATGAACTCTAATGCCTTTAGACATTAATCAAGTGTAAATTGGGAGAGCTCAAAATGTTACTGATACTTTTTTAGTTAAATCACAGTGGCTCTGAATATTCACTTCTAATGGAGAAAAGCCAGTACATGAATATAAAAGGAGTTTATTAAACAAATGTCACTTTGATTTGTTTCTAGAATATCTTGATGTGACCTTCTGGTGGTTGACTCACCATTCTTATTTTGTTTTATTCATGTTAAAATTAAGATACACTTCATTTTAAAGGGCAGAAAACGTTGGTTTTTGAGAAACTACTGATGTATGAGGGTAGCAAGGAGAAGCCATTGAGGAGTTTAGAAAGAGCATATCAAACAGGCCTTTAACATTTATTTTCAATATTGAAAAACAAAAGTGTTGATAAGACTGACTCACTTTTTAAAAATCATGTTTCTTTTAAAACCATCTCAACTAATTTATCATGACCCTTAAACTTTGATCCCAGGTAAATAATCCAGCTCTCTCTTTGGGGCTCTCATTATTATAACTTCTATAGACATCTTACATAGTACTTGTAATAACATGTATGTCTTTTTTTTTTTTAACATGCTCATGTATCCATCAACTATATTATAAACCCCTTAAAAGAAATAATGTCTTATTCATCTTTCTATCTACAATGCTTATATAAAAATATGGAGAGAACAAACACATAACTACTTAACCAACTTCCTGGATTCCTCTTTCTTCCATTAAAAATATGCACAGATTGTGTACACCTACAATAACTTAAAATTCTGCAGTTCAGAATTTTATAACTTGATGTGTTGCTACATGGATCAGTTTTGAACCTCACGAGTATCTCTTCATCAAGATAGTAACCAGAATTTATAATTTTGTCAATGTCAGTGGTTGCCCTGCCTAAAATGTAGCATTGAAATTTATGAATCACAAGTGGAACCTGGATAAGAAATAACTATTTAAAATCCATATATTAATATAATTTCAATTTTGCAAGAGGTAGATCCTTAATCAACATGAATAACTGTGTTCCTTTGTTATATAAAAAGCCTATAACTCTATCCTTTCTTTACATACAAGTGAAACAAATGTGACTCATTACTTTGCAAGAAACTAGAATATTCTGCTTACAAACTTGAGTCTGAAAATCTAGGAATTAAAAGAAATTCAAATTGCTATGCAACTGTTTTAACTGAGCTTTGGTTTTGATGATATTGCAGCTTCATTGGGGGAAATGTTTGTTTCCCATATGGGATCAGACATGGTAAACTTCGGAGTATGGATCAGTTCAGTTCAGTCACTCAATCATGTCTGGCTCTTTGCCACCCCAGGTGCCACAGTACGCCCGGCTTCCCTGTCCATCACCAACTCCCAGAGCTTGCTCAAACTCATGTTCATTGAGTCAGTGATGCCATCCAACCATCTCATTTTCTGTCATCCCCTTCTCGTCCTGCCCTCAATCTTTCCCAGCATCAGGGTCTTTTCCAGAGTCAGTTCTTCACATCAGGTGGCCAAATTACTGGAGTTTCAACTTCAGCATCAGTCCTTCCAATGAATATTCAGGACTGATTTCCTTTGGGATTGACTGCTTTGATCTCCTTTGCAGTCCAACGGACTCTCAAGAGTTTTCTCCAACTCCACAGTTCAAAAGCATCAATTCTCCAGTGCTCAGCTTTCTTTATAGTCCAACTCTCACATCCATACATGATGACTGGAAAAACCATAGCCTTGACTAGACAGACATTTGTTGGCAAAGTAATGTCTCTACCTTTTAATATGCTCTCTAGGTTGGTCATAGCTTTTCTTCCAAGGAGCAAGCATCTTTCAATTTCATAGTTGCGCTCACCATCTGCAGTGATTTTGGAGCCCCCTAAAAATAAACTCTGTTACCATTTCCATTGTTTCTCCATCTATTTGCCATGAAGTGATGGGACTGGATGACATGATCTTCATTTTTTCAATGTTGAGTTTTATCCAACTTTTTCACTCTCCTCTTTCACTTTCATCAAGAGGCTCTTTAGTTCTTCTTCACTTTCTGCCATAACTGTGGCATCATCTGCGAATCTGAGGTTATTGATATTTCTCCCAGCAATCTTGATTCCAGCTTCTGCTTCATCCAGCCTGGCATTTCGCATCATGTACTCTGCATGTAAGTTAAATAAGCAGAGTGGCGATATAAAGCCTTGATGTATTCCTTTCCCACTTTTGAACCAGTCTGTTGTTCCATGTCTGGTTCTAACTGCTGCTTCTTGACCAGCATACAGGTTTCTCAGGAGGCAGGTCAGGTGGTCTGGTATTCCCATCTTTTGAAGAATTTTCCACAGTTTGTTGTGATCCACACAGTCAAAGGCATCAGTGTAGTCAACAAAGCAGAAGTACATGTTTTTCCTGAACTCTCTTGCTTTTTCAATGATCCAATGGATGTTGGCAATTTGATCTCTGGTTCCTCTGCCTTTTCTAAATCCAGCTGGAACATCTGGAAGTTCATGTTTCATGTACTGTTGAAGCCTGGCTTGGAGAATTTTGAACATTACTTTGCTAGCATGTGAGATGAGTGCAATTGTTTGATAGTTTGAACATTCTCTGGCATTGCCTGTCTTTGGGACTGGAATGAAAACTGACCTTTTCCAATCCTGTGGCCACTGCTGAGTTTTCCACATTTGCAACAATATTGAGTGCAACGCTTTAACAGCATCACTTTTTAGGATTTAAAATAGCTCAACTGAAATTCCAGCACCTCCACTAGCTTTGTTCATAGGGATGCTTCCTAATGCCCACTTGACTTTGCATTCCAGAATGCATGGCTCTAAGTGAGTGATCACACCATCGAGATTATCTGGGTCGTGAAGATCTTTTTTGTACAGTTTTTGTGTATTCGTGCCACCTCTTCTTAATATCTTCTGCTTCTGTTAGGTCCATACAATGGAGAAATTCTATACAGTCAGTAAAAATAAGACCAGGAGCTGACTGTGGCTCAGATCATGAACTCCTTATTGCAAAATTCAGACCTAAATTGAAGAAAGTAGGGAAAAACCACTAGACCATTCAGGTATTACCTAAATCAAATACCTTACAATTATACAGTGGAAGTGACAAATGGATTCAAGGGATTAGATCTCATAGACAGAGTGCCTGAAGAATTATGGATGGAAGTTCATGACATTGTACAGGAGGCAGGGATCAAGAACATCGCCAAGAAAAAGAAAAGCAAAAAGGCAAAATGGTTGTCTGAGGAGACCTTACAAATAGCTGAGAAAAGAAAAGAAGCAAAAGGCAAAGGAGAAAAGGAAAGATATACCCATTTGAATGCAGAGTTCCAAAGAATAGCAAGGAGAGATAAGACGACCTCCTCAGTGATCAGTGCAAAGAAATAGAGGAAAACAATAGAATGGGAAAGACTAGAGATCTCTTCAAGAAAATTAGAGATACCAAATGAACACTTCATGCAAAGATGGGCACAATAAAGGACAGAAATGGTATGGGAGTATGGATGTTAGCTCCTTTCTCTCAGATACAGGCAGTCACCTGCAGGAGATAAGACACCAAGATAAAGGGGGCTACAGGAAAGACATGTAACTGATCTTCATTCTCAGATAGAGATTGTTTAAGTAAACAGAACCCACTGTGGCAACATTCAGCCATGCTTGGACTACTGATGCCCTAAATATTTTCATTGGATGTGTATGACCTTCAAGGGTTTGCTCTTCTGCCTATTGGGGTACGTACTATAGTGAGTGAGATATGTTAGCGATACAGTAGAGTAAGACTTCTCTTCAAGGCCATTCCTACTTTCTTCTTTAAGTCATCTCAAGAAAACATAGATCCTCAGGTAGGCAGTGAGAATAGGGGAAGACTTAGACTGGAGGAAGAATAGATTTTCAATCTCATGATTGAGAGCATTTTAAGCCCTCTGGTTGGTGGAGTTAACCTGCACCCTGCCAAATTGAGCAGTAGTTTAATTAAGTACAGAGGTTTGTTGTTAAGCATTCTCTGATCTCACTTAATACATGAAGTCCTCCTGTTAAAATGCTATTCTCACAACCTCCCTCCAAACATTTGTTCACAACTCAGTTTGAATGATTAACATCTGGGTCCTCAGTTGTGACTGTAACCAACATGATGGCAGGAATTTTTTTCTGCTTTGGATATCACTATATATATAGTGATGGTTACTTAGTGGCCTCTTGATAAATATTTGCAAATTACTTGAAGATGCACTGTCACATAGTCACATCACAGAAAACAATGATTTTGCAGACACTTTTCAGAGGAAAAATAAAACATTTATGCCATAGTTACCTAATTAATGTGCTAATCATTTTAATTTGTTTGATGGACTATATTTTGAGGTATAATTTGGTTGGCCAGAAAGTTCTTTTGGGTTTTTAAAACATTTTATATGAAAACATGAATGGACTCTTTTGGCCAACCAAACACTTGTAATTAGTGAAAGGTCTTTAGAAAACTTCAGTTCAGTTCAGTTGCTCAGTCGTTATCCAACTCTTTGCAAACCCATGAACCGCAGCACACCAGGCCCCCCAGTCCATCGCCAACTCCTGGAGTTCACCCACACCCAGGTCCATCGACTCGGTGATGCCATCCAGCCACCTCATCCTCTGTTGTCCCCTTCTCTTCCTGCCCCCAATCCCTCCCGGCATCAGGGTCTTTTCCAATGAGTCAACTCTTCACATGAAGTGGCCAAAGTATTGGAGTTTCAGCTTCAGCATCAGTCCTTCCAATGAACACCCAGGACTGATCTCCTTTAGGATGGACTGGTTGGATCTCCTTGCAGTCTAAGGGACTCTCAAGAGTCTTCTCCAACACCACAGTTCAAAAGCATCAATTCTTCTGCGCTCAACTTTCTTTATAGTCCAACTCTCACATCCATACATGACCACTGGAAAAACAATAGCCTTGACTAGATGGACCTTTGTTGGTAAAGTAATGTCTCTGCTTTTTAATATGCTATCTAGGTTGGTCATAACTTTCCTTCCAAGGAGTAAGCATCTTTTAATTTCATGGCTACAATCACCATCCACAGTGATTTTGGAGCCCAGAAAATAAAGTCAGCCACTGTTTTCACTGTTTCCCCATCTCTTTGCCATGAATTTTGCAGTAAGAGAATTTCATCTTTCAAGATCTTTCCTCTACAGACCAAATGCTTATTTTTAAAAATAATTGTTTGCCTATATATTTATAGGAGAGCTTCCCCTATAAGATCTCACAATGTTGAGATAAAATCAATATGAGATTAGGCCATGATGAATCTTAGAAGAATTGGTCAGCTTTCCATCCATTAACTGCTTAACCTTACTAGTCCCTATGACTTCCTGAAGCTACTTTTCACCTAAAAGAATCATTACCTAATAATTTAGCAATGATAATATAAATTGTATCAAACCAGTTAAACTGGATTATACTCTTATTTATCTGACTTTTAGTATCCCAGAGGAAAACATCAACATAAAAAGGCTTCAGTCAAAATATTACTACTGTTTCCTTAAGGATGGCAGTATTTTAATGTTAATGTTAACAGTAGACATCACCTCACTGCATTTAGCTTCCAAAATTTAAAGATTGTCCCAGTATCTTGCCTTTAAAAAAAATTATAGTAGTTTTGTGAGATCTCTAAGAGACCTATTCTTGCTGTGCAGTTATTTCAAGTTCATTTTGTGGAAATGACTTGTGAATCCTGATGTGTTCTGGATCTCCATTCTATGTTTTCTAGTTGAATGCATTATCAAAGAATATTAATCAAGCATCTTCTCAACTAAGATACTTTACTCATGTGAAGTAATGAAAGGAATAAATGCCTTCCCCTCTTACCTTATGATAAATAGCAGAAAATAAGCAACCATTGAGAAAGTCAAATCCTATGTAGGATTTGATAATTCCAGGGTCCCCGAGGAGGACAGAGGGTCTGAAGTTCCCAAGGAGGAGAAAAGGACAAACTCCTTTTCTATAATGCTTTGTTTTAGTCAATATAACAATGTATCTTGCTCCAGGAAATAATGTTTCTCCTTAATAAGAAGTCTTTCTGACTAATCTTGTTACCTTAAAACAAGATTATGTCTTGTATTATGTTGTGGGATTAGGTCTGATAAAATCTTTCTATTATTAGTTTTAACCTTGTTAATTTAAGATGTATGTTGTGGGAGTGGGTCTGGGGAAAGTATATAAAGCCTTGCTAAGACTAGTGAGTGGAGTGCTCTCTGTAAAACTTCAGCCACACAAGAGCCCTGAGTGGTCAAGCGTGATCTCTGGTCCCTAAACTAAATCTCTCAAGGAATTCTGCCCCTGAATTAATTCAAGTTGGTTAATTTATTCATTCACTAATTCATCATTTCAGGCATGTTGCAAGCAACTACTGAGAGTCAGATATTGGACTAATTGAAATATTAACTCAGAAACTTCCCCTCCCTACCTACAAAATATGTTATGCAAAAGTTTTTTTGAATGAAATGATGGAATGCTCATTTCAATCATGTTTGACAGTGCCTAAGATATTAAGCTTGAGAAACATTAGAATACCATTAAAAATGATAGCTCCTTTTCTAGTTTTTATGAACATGATGGGGGAAAAAAATCAATAATAAAAATAATGGCCTTCAGACATGGGCAATCCTGATTTTCAATTTTCCATCCCTTCACTTAAAAGTAGAGCCATCTAGGTTGCTTAAGTTCTCTGAACTCCAGGTTTTCATGTATAAGCAGATTAAAACTACTTCTGTTAGTTTGTGGTAAAGATTAAATGAACTATACATAAAAGTTTAGGTGCACTAATTGAATATATGGAATTATGTCAATAATTTATTAGTTTGTCTCTGGTTATTGACTGTTGCATAAAACCCTTATCCTAGTGGTACAAAAGAGCAAGCATGTTGTGATGTTCATGCTTTTGTGGTGAAGAAGGATGACTCAGATACAGAGAAGGCAGCTCACCTCTACCCATAAAGTCTGAAGCCTGAGCTGGGAAGACCCAACTAGCTGAAATCATCTAGAGACTTGTTCATTCCTTTGTCTGGCACTTGAGTTGGGTTCACTAAAAGACTGGAACTATCACGTGGTACACTTGCATGTGTCTTCTTTGTGGAGCTTAAGCTCCCACAGCCTGAGAGCTGTGTCCCCAAAGGGTACCCTCAAGACTAACCGTTGTAAGAGCAAGCATTCCAGAAGGTGGAAGCTTCATAGCCTTTTGTGACCTAGTCTGAGAAGACATATGCTGTCTCTTCCTTCTGTGAGTACACAAGTCTGCCAAGATTTCCATAAACAGGAAAGTAAATATCACTTATCAAAGGAAAAATTTCAAAGAATTTGCAGAAGTTAATTTATGCCATAGTTCCCATTCTCTACTGTAGACTGAACAAATTGATTACCATCAACACTTCCTAGAATCATTGCTCAAAAGTATTCTGCAACTGCAGAGGGTGTCTTAGTCACACCTATTAGAAGTTTAACCAAGTGAGTCCTAGAAAATCTGATTTCTGATTTTGAGTCGTTAGAAGTGAATTCAAGTTGCTTTACAATGTGGCTTGCTTTGACTCTTATTCTTAAAATGTTTTGATTATTTTTAGTTAAGACTTTTTCCTTTGTAGCTTTGGGCAGTGAAAATTATGTCTAAGTCACATTAAATAGGGTCTTCCTTAACATTCACCATGTGGACTTTTATAATAAGATCTTGTAATAAATTAAGTACTGCACTCAATTTCACTTCTGGTTTCTTTAGTGTCTGCTATGTTAGAATGCCAAATATTATGCTAAAACATGGAATACATTTCCAAATTTTAACAATTCACTTAGCACAATAAAATTAGGCATTCTGTATAACACATGTCAATATTTTTTTTATTTCTTAGAGAAAATATGAAGCTTTCATTTCTTAAAATAGTTACTAAAAACATAGCTGCATAAAGTCCTCACCACTGTATTTTTTATTTTTTTGTCAATGTAATTTGGAATTGCTGATACCAGTCTCATTACCTTTTAAGCATTTTCACTTTTCTCTTATGGCAAACTGAAGGTCTTTCTTCTGAAATCACATTTGGTGTGATGGGAGGATTTGACTAGCTCCATCTTATCCTCCAGGGATAGGAAGAGGCTCCAAGGCTGAGCATATGGTGGAAGTGTGGCCAACTAGTGAAGAGTGCTCTTGGATGCCTAGGACCATTTTAGATTTGGAACATAAAGCTGTTACCACATGATACAAAGTAGTAGCTAAATAATTCCTTTCTTCTCACGATTTGACTCTTGCTCACTTTTTTAAACCTCCATTTTGCACCATTTAGGTTTGTTTCAATTCTATCTGAAATTGGGGTAAAACAGCTATCTTCTTTCCCAAGGACTGTGGTTTTCTGACAATTTATTAATGTAAACAGCAAGAGAGCTCCCTGGAGACCTGGGTTCGATCCCTGGGCTGGGAAGCTCTCCTGGAGAAGGGAAGAGTTTTGTCCTTCATGGAAAAAGGAACCTGGAGGGCTACATTCCATGGGGTTGCGAAGAGTCGGACACAACTGAGTGACTAAAACACAAACAGCATGAGACTGATGAATTTTCTAACCTGACATGACTAATCAGGGCTTTCCTCTCATCATTAGCTTCTAAGACCACTGCTACTTATTTGGATCAATCAGAATGTCATATTAACACATTGTAATGTCCAGCAGTTAATCACTTTGATGTAGAACTTTGCTGTTGAAGGTGAGTAGGGGAGAAAAGCAAGAGTATTGAAGGTGACTAGACCTTAATGCACTACTAAAGATATTACAGCAACAAAATAAGTTCCCTTAAATTATTCATTTATTCTGACTCAACCTGCTGCTTGAAAATGGCATCTAATCTGGTGCTTTGTTCCCTGAGTGTTCTCAGACAGAGGATGCAGGAACTGCTTCCATTCAGATTCTGTTTCTTTTTGCTATTAACAGTTCTGATTTTGCTTATTTGAAAAGCATGGTTTATAGCTCATGTGATAATTGAGAACATAGCTGCCTTTTTCTAAATGCTAGAAAAACTAAAAGAAGATTTTTAAATAAACATTACAATTTGAATTACATGAAATGGGGTTTGATTCTAAACTCGATTTTGCCCCTCCAAACCTCTTACTGGTAATAAATAACAGAGAGGGAACACAGCTATACCCATCAACAGAAAATTGAATTAAACATTTACTGAGCACGGCCCCGCCCATCAGAACCAGACTCAGTTTCCCCCTCAGGAAGCTGTCATAAGACTCTAATCCTTCTCCATCAGAGGGCAGACAGAATGAAAACCACAATCACAGAAAATTAACCATTCTGATCACATGAACCTCAGCCTTCTCCAAGTCAATGAAACTACGAGCCATGTAGGCTCATCTCAGGCATAGGGCCAACCAAGATGGACGAGTCACAGTGGAGAGTTCTGACAAAATGTGGTCCCCTGGAGGAGGAAATGGAAAACCATTTCAGTATTCTTGCCTTGAGAACCCTACAAACAGTATGAAAAGGCAAAAAGATAGGACACTGAAAGATGAACCCCCCAGGCTGGTTGATTCCCAAAATGCTACTGGAGATAAGTGCAGATATAACTCCAGAAAGAATGAAGAGATGGAGCCAAAGCAAAAACAACACCCAGTTGTGGATGTGACTGGTGATGGAGGTAAAGTCCAATGATGTAAAGAGCACACTGCATAGGAACCTGGAATGCTTGGCCCATGAATCACTGCAAATTGCAAGTGGTCAAACAGGAGATGGCAAGAGTGAACATTGACATTTTAGGAATCAGAGAACTAAAATGGACTGGAATGGGTGTATTTAACTGAAATGACCATTATATCTATTATATCTATATATCTATTATATATCTATATCTATATATCTATCTGTATATCTATATCTATTATATCTATTACTGTGGGCAAGAATCCCTTAGAAGAAATGGAGTAGCCATCATAATCAACAGAAGAGTCCAAAATGCAGTACTTGGGTTCAATCTCAAAAACAACAAAATGACCTCTGTTCATTTCCAAAGCAAACCATTCAATACCACAGTAATCCAAATCTATGCCCCAACCAGTAATGCTGAACATCTGAAGTTGAGCAGTTCTATGAAGACTTACAAGACCTTCTAGAATGAAAAAGAAAGAAGATGGCCTTTTCATTATAGGGGAATGGAATGCAAAGTAGGAGGTTCAGAGATACCTGGAGTAACAGGCAAATTTGACCTTGAGTACAAAATGAAGCAGGGCAAAGGCTAACTGAGTTTTGCCAAAAGAACGCACTGGTCACAGCAAACACCATCTTCCAACAACACAAGCAAAGACTCTACACATGGACATCACCAGATAGTCAATACCAAAATCAGATTGATTATATTCTTTGCAGGCAAAGATGGAGAGCTCTATACAGTCAGCAAAACAAGACTGGGAGCTGACTGTGGCTCAGATCATGAACTCCTTATGGCCAAATTCAGAATTAAATTGAAGAAAGTAGGGAAAACCACTTGACCATTCACATATGACCTAAATCAAATCCTTTACAATTATACAGTGGAAGTGACAAATGGATTCAAGGGATTAGATCTCATAGGCAAGAGTGCCTGAAGAACTATGGATGGAGGTTTATGACATTGTACAGGAGGCAGGGATCAAGACCATCCACAAGAAAAAGAAATGCAAAAAGGCAAAGTGGTTGTCTGAGGAGGCCTTACAAATAGCTGAGAAAAGAAGAGAAGCAAAAGGCAAAGGAGAAAAGGAAATATATACTCATTTGAATGCAGAGTTCCAAAGAATAGCAAGGAGAGATAAGAAAGCCCTCCTCAGTGATCATTGTAAAGAAATAGAGGAAAACAATAGAATGGGAAAGACTAGAGATCTCTTCAAGAAAATTAGAGATAAAAGGGAACCTTTCATGCAAAGATGAGCACAATAAAGGACAGAAGTCATATGGACCTAACAGAAGCAGAAGATTTTAAGAAGATGTGGCAAGAATACACAGAACAGTACAGAAAAGATCTTCACAACCCAGATAATCACGATGATATGATCACTCACCTAGAGCCAGACATCCTGGAATGCAAAGTCAAGTGGGACTTAGGTAGAATCACTATGAACAAAGCTAGTGGAGGGGATGGAATTCCAGTTGAACTATTTCAAATCCTGAAAGATGATGCTGTGAAAGTGCTGTACTCAATATGCCAGCAAATTTGGAAAACTCAGCAGTGGCCACAGGACTGGAAAAGGTCAGTTTTCATTCCAGTCCCAGAGAGAAGCAATGCCAAAGAATGCTCAAACTACCACAAAATGGCACTAATTTCACACAGTAGTAAAGTAATGCTCAAAGTTCTCCAAGCCAGGCTTCAACAGTACATGAACTATGAAATTCCAGATGTTCAAGCTAGATTTAGAAAAGGCAGAGGAACCAGAGATCACTCTTATGGCAGAAAGTGAAGAAGAATTAAAGACCTTCTTGATAAAAATTCATGGGGTCGCAAAGAGTCAGACACAACTGAGCGACTGAACTGAACTTAACTGAACTTGATGAAAGTGAAAGAAGAGAGTGAAAAAGTTGGCTTAAAACTTAACATTCAGAAAACTAAGATCATGATATCTGGTCCCATCACTTTATGGCAAATAGATGGGAAAACTGGAAACAGTGACAGACTTTTTTTTGTGGGGGAAGGGACTCTAAAATCACTGCAGATGGTAAGTAAAGCCATGAAATTAAAAGATGCTTGCTCCTTGGAAGAAAAGTTATGACCAACCTAGACAGCATATTGAAAAGCAGAGAAATTACTTTGCCAACAAAGGTCTATCAAGTCAAAGCTAGGGTTTTTCAAGTAGTCACGTGTGGATGTGAAAGTTGAACCATAAAGAAAGATGAGTGCTGAAGAATTGATGCTTTTGAACTTTGGTGTTGGAGATGACTCTTCAGATTCCCTTGGACTGCAAGAAGATCCATCCAGTCCATCCTAAAGGAGATCAGTCCTGAATATTCATTGGAAGGACTGATGTTGAAGCTGAAACTCCAATACTTTGGCCACTTGATGCGAAGAACGAACTCATTTGAAAAGACCCCGATGCTGGGAAAGATTGAAGGCAGGAGGAGAAGGGGATGACAGAGGATGAGATGGTTGGATCGCATCACCGACTCAATAGACATGAGTTTGAGTAGACTCCAGGAGTTGGTGATGGACAGGGAGGCCTGGCATGCTACAGTCCTTTGGGTCACAAAGAGTCGGACACAACTGAATGACTGAACTGAACTGACCTAGTCAGTCATGTTATTGTTGTTTAATCGCTAGACTGTCTCTGACTCTCGCGATCTGATGAACTGTAACTTGCTAGTCTCCTCTGTCCATGAGATTTCCCGGGCAAGAATACTGGAGTGGGTTGCCATTTCCTTCTCCAATAGATCTTCCTGACTGAGGGATTGAACCTATATCTCCTGCATTGACAGGTGGATGCTTTACTACTGAGTTACCTGGAAGTCAATCTAGTCATTGATAAGTCTAAAAGTGAAGATAGATGGTAATTGTGTAAATCTCAGGTAAATTTTAAGGTTTTTTAAGACCAGGGTGAGACAATATCAGATCTGAAACTTAGGAAGATTATTCTAGAAGCATTGCATGGTAGGCATTGATGGAAGTTTGGGATGTAGAGAGGGGAGTGAATTAAGAATTTTCTGGACTAGTCCCAGAATGAGGTGAAAGTGTTAGTCGCTCACTCATGTCTGACTCCTACGACCCCATGGACTGTGGCCTGCCAGTCTCCTCTGTCCATGGGATTCCCCAAGCAAGAATGCTGGAATGGGTTGCCATTCCCTTCTCCAAGGGATCTTCCAGACCCAGAGATTGAATCCAGGTCTCCTGCATTGCAGGTGGACTCCTTACCATCTGAGCCACCAACATAGTCCTGGAATGGAGTAACATAAATTACAACCAGGTGTATGGAAGCAGAAGTAAAAGGTTGAAATAAAGGCTGTTCATGTCATTGGTAGGATTTGGGGACCAGTTATAGGCGGTAACCCTAAAATATCTGGTGTAAAGGGACCTAGAGTTTGCCAAAAATTAAGTGGAATGGAGTGAAATGGAAAGAGATGAAATCTGGACTCTTAAGATTTGAAATACCTTGTTTTCTAGCTTACCAATTCAGCCGAAAATAAAAGACATTTGGTACCATGGGAAAATATTTGTAACTCTCAAAATATAGAGTTTGGAAAGAGATCTGAAAATGCTGACATTACACAAAACATGTAACTGGATGGGGTGATCCTGAGATGTGATGGACCTCCTCAGTGGCCCAGTGCTTAAGAATCCATCTTCCAATGCAGGGGGTGTGGGTTTGATTCCTGGTCAGAGAACTAAGATACCACATGCTGCAGAAACAGCTAAGCACACAAACTGCAGTTACTGATCCCCGTAGTCCAGAGCCCAGATGCCACAATGGGAGAATCCGTGTGCCACAATGCAACATCCCTCATGATGCAATGAAGATCAAAGATCCTGCATGCTGCAACTAAGACCCAATGAATACATTGACATGAATCAGCCATGAATTTACATGTATTCCCCATCCTGATCCCCCTCCCACCTCCCTCTCTACCCAATCCGGTATGAGAAAAACCACTACAATATTGTAAAGTAATTAGCCTCCAACTAATAAACATAAATGGGGGGAAAAAAAAGACCCAATGCAGCCAACTAAATAAATAAATATTAAAAAAAAAAAAAAAAAAGACCACATGAGTCCAAGCACAAGGACCACAGTACCAGATGGAACTGGGTAACTTGTTTCTGTGATCAGCAGATCTGCCTTTATGCCTGTAAGAGGAAGCCACTGAAGAATTTTTAAACACCATCCCTTTCAGAGGGTAAACAGATTAAAAGGAAGCTAGAGATACTGAGGGACAGGGAGGCCTGATGTGTGGCAGTCCTTGGAGTCACAAAGAGTTGGACACAATTGGGTGACTCAGCAACAACAAGAGAGGATATACGGAGAGCTAAGAGACTGTGATAAGAATGCTGCTGGGATCCTAAGTGTACGTTTAAAGAGAAACAGAGAAGATATCTATGTTGGAGGAAAAGAAAGATTATTACCAGAAAAAAAGAAATGTTACATAAAGATATTTAAGGTATTCTTTTCAAGGGAGACTTCTGGAAATCGTTAATCACCCAAAGTTTTCAAAGTTACTTCATAAATTCACAAGGCAGACAACCACACATAATGTACTGTCTAACATAAGTAGCTGTACTTAAAGTTTATAATTATGGTGTATGAAATGTACATAAAGCAATGCCACACAAATTTATTTATTTCTAGTATAAGGACTAAAATATATAATGAGATTTTCCTAGGAGGTAGTGTTTTCAAAATGCATATAAACAGTTTAAAGTGGAATGAATTCATAGCTATTACTTTGACAGAAACATTTAAATAATATGTTAGTATATGTATAATATTTAAGTCTAGGAAGTTAGCTACATTATCTCACCTTATTTTGCCAAAGGACACACCTTCATTTCAGTTCAGTTCAGTTGCTCATTCCTGTCTGACTCTTTGTGAACCCATGGACTGCAGCACCCTAGGATTCTCTGTCCATTACCAACTCCCAGAGTTTACTCAAACTTATGTCCATTGAGTCGGTGATGCCACCCAGCCATCTCATTCTCTGTCATCCCCTTCTCCTCCTGCCTTAAATCTTTCCCAGCATCAGAGTCTTTTCAAATGAGTCAGCTCTTTGCATCAGCTGGCCAAAGTATTGGAGTTTCAGCTTCAGCATCAGTGTTTCCAATGAATATTCAGGACTGATTTCCTTTAGGCCATCCTAAAGGATTGGTTGGATCTCCTTGCAGTAAAAGGGATACTCAAGAGTCTTCTCCAACAGCACAGTTCAAAAGCATCAATTCTTCAGAACACAGCTTTCTTTATGGTCCAACTCTCACATCCATACATGACTACTGGACAAACCATAGCTTTGACTATATGGCCCTTTGTTGGTAAATAATGTCTCTGCTTTTTAATATGCTATCTAGATTGGTCATTACTTTTCTTCCAAGGATCAAACATCTATTAATAACATACTGCACTCACCATCTGCAGTGATTTTGGAGTCCAAGAAATTAAAGTCTCTCAATGTTTCCATTGTTTCCCCATCTATTTGCCATGAAGTGATGGGACAAAGATGCCATGATCTTAGTTTTCTGAATGTTGAGCTTTAAGTCAACTTTTTCACTCTCTTTTTTCACTTTCATCAAGAGGCTCTTTAGTTCTTTGCTTCCTACCGTAACAGTGGTGTCATCTGCATATCTGAGATTATTGATTTCTCCCGGCAAGCTTGATTACAGCTTATGTTTCATCCAGCCCAGCGTTTCTCATAGTGTACTCTGCATACAAGTTAAATAAGCAAGGTGACCATATATAGTCTTGATGTACTCCTTTCCCTATCGAGAACCTGTCTGTTGTTCCATGGCCAGTTTTAACTGTTGCTTCCTGACCTGCATACAGATTTCTCAAGAGGCAGGTCAGGTGGTCTGGGATTCCCATCTCTTAAAGAGTATTCCACAGTTTGGGATCCACACAGTTAAAGGCTTTGGCATAGTCAATAAAGCAGAAGTAGATGTTTTTCTGGAACTCTCTTGCGTTTTTGATGATCCAACAGATGTTGGCAATTTGATCTCTGGTTCCTCTGCCTTTTCTAAATCCAGCTTGAACATCTGAAATTTCACAGTTCATGTACTGTTGAAGCCTGGCTTGGAGACTTTTGAGCATTAATTTACTAGTGTGTGAGAAGAGTACAATTGTGTGGTAGTTTGAATATTATTTGGCATTGCCTTTCTTTGGGATTGGAATGAAAGCTGATCTTTTCCAGTCCTGTGGCCACTGCTGAGTTTTCCAAATTTGCTGGCATGTTGAGAGCAGCACTTTCACAGCATCATCTTTAGGATTTAAAATAGCTCAACTGGAATTCCATCACCTCCACTAGCTTTGCTCATAGCGATGCTTCCTAAGGTCCACTTGACTTTGCATTCCAGGATGTCTGGCTCTAGCTGAGTGATCACACCATCGTGGTTATCTGGGTCATGAAGATCTTTTTAGTATTGTTCTTCTGTATATTCTTGCCACCTCTTCTTAATATCTTCCCCTTCTTTTAGGTCCATATGACTTCTGTCCTTTATTGTGCCTATCTTTGCATGAAAGTTTCCCTTGGTATCTCTAATTTTCTTGAAGCGATCTCTAGTCTTTCCCATTCTATTGGTTTCCTCTATTTCTTTGCATTGATCACTGAGGAGGGCTTTCTTATCTCTCCTTGCTATTCTTTGGAACTCTGCATTCAAATGGGTGTATCTTTCTTTTTCTCCTTTGCCTTTTGCTTCTCTTCTTTTCTCAGCTATTTGGGGCTTCCTCAAACAACCACTTTGCCTTTTTGCATTTCTTTTTCTTGGGGATGGTCTTGATCCCTGCCTCCTGTATAAGGTCATGAACCTCTGTCCATAGTTCTTCAGGAACTCTGTCTATGAGATCTAATCCTTTGAATCCATTTGTCATTTCCACTGTATTATTGTAAGGGATTTGATTTAGGTCATACCTGAATGGTCAAGTGGTTTTCCCTACTTTGTTCAATTTAAGTCTGAATTTCCCAATAAGGAGTTCATGATCTGAGCCACAGTCAGCTTCCAGTCTTGTTTCTGACTGCAGCAAAAACAAGCAAACTCTATGCATAGAGCTTCTCCATCTTTGCCTGCAAATAATATAATCAATCTGATTTCGGTGTTGACCATCTGGTGATGTCCATGTGTAAAGTCTTCTCTTGTGTTGTCGGAAGAGGGTGTTTGCTATGACCAGTGTGTTCTCCTAGCAAAACTGTGTTAGTGTTTGCCCCGCTTCATTTTGTACTCCAAGGCCAAATTTGCCTGTTACTCCAGGTGTTTCTTGACTTCCTGCTTTTGCATTCCAGTCCCCTATAATGAAAAGGACATCTTCTTTGGTTGTTAGTTCTAAAAGGCCTTGTATGTCTTCACAGAAGTGTTCAACTTCAGATTCTTCAGCATTACTGGTCAGGGCATAAACTTGGATTACTGTGGTATTGCATGGTTTGCCTTAGGAACGAACAGAGATCATTCTGTTGTTTTTGAGATTGTGTCCAGGTACTGAATTTCGGAGTCTTCTGTTGACTATGATGGCTACTCCATTTCTTCTAAGGGATTCTAACCCACAGTAATAGATATAATGGTCATCTGAGTTAAATTCACTATTCCCATCCATTTTAGTTTGCTGAATCCTAAATTGTCAATATTTACTCTTTCCATCTCCTGTTTGACCACTTCTAATTTGCCATGATTAATGGACCTAACATTCCAGATTCCTATGCAATATTGCTCTTTACAGCATCAGACTTTACTTCCATCACCAGTCACATCCACAATTGGGTGTTGGTTTTACTTTGGCTCCGTCTCTTCATCTTTCTGCAGTTATTTCTCCACTGATTTCCAGTACTATATTGGGCACCTATTGACCTGGTGAGTCCATCTTTCAGTGTCCCATCTTTTTGACTTTTCATACTGTTTATAGGGTTCTCAAGGCAAAAATACTGAAGTGGTTTTCCACTCCCTTTTCCAGGGGACCACACTGTCAGAACTCTCCACCATGACCCATCCATCTTGGGTGGCCCTACATGACCTGGCTCTTAGTTTTATTGAGTTAGACAAGGCTGTGGTCCATGTGATCAGGTTGGTTGGTTTTCTGTGATTGTGGTTTTCATTCTGTCTGCCCTCTGATGGAGAAGGATAAGGGGCTTACGGCAGCTTCCTGATGGGAGAGAGTGACTGAGGGGGAAACTGGGTCTTGTCTGATAGGCAAGGCCATGCTCAGTAAATCTCTAATCCAATTTTCTGTTGATGGGCAGGACTGTGTTCCCTGCTGTTGTTTGACCTGAGGCCAAACTATGGTGGAGGTAATGCAGCTAATAGCCACTTCCCTGGTGGCTCAGACTGTAATGCAGATAATATTGACCTCCTTCAGAAAGTCCAATGCAGGCCTTCTGCACTCAGCGCCCCAACCCTGCAGCAGTCCACTGCTGACCCACACCTCCACCGGGGGCTCCTGCACACTCACGGCAAGTCTGGGTCAGTCTCCTGTGGGGTCACTGCTCCTTTCTCCTGGGTCTTGGCGCCCACAAGGTTTTGTTTGTGCCCTCCAAGAGTCTGTTTCCACAGTCCTGTGTAAGTTCTGGTGGCTCTCTGGTGGGGTTAATGGCGGCCTCCTCCGAGAGGACCAAGCTTAAATTCATGCGGAAAAAAGAAAAAGTAATACATACCATTCTACGTGGGTCATGTTCAATCACTTCAGTCATTTCTGACTCTTTGTGACCCTGTGGACTGGGTAGCCCACCAGGCTTCTCTGTCCATGGGATTCTCCCAGGAAGAATACTGGAGTGGGCATCATGCCCTCCTCTAGGGGAATCTTCCCAAGCTAGGAATCGAACCTGCATCTCCTGAGTCTCCTGCATTGGAAGGCAGGTTCTTTATCACTAATGCCATCTGGGAAGCCCTAACATTCTACATTTCTTGCTGTATATCAGACACTGGTTTAAATATTTCACATATATTAACTTCTTCAACAGAATGAAGAGCATAATCTGTTTCAACATCAGCTGAGAAGTTTTCACAACCAAGCAGCTGATATTATAGAAATAACTGGCTACAGATGGAACTACTGAGTTTACTCAGAAGTAAATGTTTGCCAGTTATTGGTGTGTTGAAAACACAGCCGTGATGTGATACTTTTATAAAGGAATGAAATGGACTTGCATTTGAAAATATATTAAATATGAAGACATATCTAAATTTCATTGAATTTTCCACTGGCATTATAATTTTTCAAGAATCTGATCATGATGCTATACATGCCGCTTTTTATAAGCACTCTTCTTGCTATATCATCTTGTTAACAGAAGGAGTGTGGGTGAATCTATCTCCTGCAATCCCATCAATTGAGAAAGATACATCTGGCAACC
This sequence comes from Muntiacus reevesi, assembly GCF_963930625.1. NCBI lineage: Eukaryota > Metazoa > Chordata > Mammalia > Artiodactyla > Cervidae > Muntiacus > Muntiacus reevesi. Next base: position 30,895,763 of record NC_089269.1, read on the forward strand.
TACCACAAATAAGAGCCACAACAGAAATAAACTTGATTTTCATAGTCAAGTCATTAACAGATAAGGTATATATGAGTGAATTCCAGTGTCTGTCATAAATAATGACAAAACAGTTTGAAATAACTACCACCAGAAAATACAATTAACTTATGACTGGGATTCTCTATTCATAATAGGAAGTATATGATAATTATTTTTAAGTAGCATAACTTCATAAACCAATTATATGTATGTAAATCAAATAAAATATGCATTTAATAAAAATATAATATGATCAGATTTCTATACATAAGCTTAATTTCATATATAGTTCATTTGTAAATGTAAATAAGGATGCAGATTTACTAAACAGCTAAAGTGGTCATGTCTTCATGTGAAAAGTTAATTCCATCAATTGATTTATGATAATGTTGAAGATAAAGCTGCCACTGTATGTATATATTTCCAATTATTTAACTAAACTTTAAAGTAAACAGTCTTTACTTTTATTCATAAAATCAACATTATTATAACATTTTTCATCTAGAAAGCACAAGTTTTGAAAATAGAAATCAATTTATTTGAAATCTTTTAGTATAAGTTAAATTTAATGTAGAGTATATTAGGGATTAAATATCTCATCACACACTAAGTGTAAAGACATATTATAATAGAACATAAACTATTTAATGCCCAGACCTAAGAATAGTTATAAATAGGGTACTAGTGGACTTACACTATCTGCTCAATCCTTGGCATCACAGACCAGCTTTAGTTGCTGAGTAAGAGCTGGCTAAGACACAGGCATCAATCAATTCTCCTTAACAGCAACCATTATACATTTCATATCTTAATCTAAACAATCTGTATATGCAATTCACTTTTGATCAATCACGAAAAAATTGTTTTATATTTCCATACATTAATTTTAATTTGAGGAATTGAATGACCTTGTATCAACCTGGAGGAAAGACCAGGTAAATAACATCATTATTTTACATTGACACTCAAAGGAATTTGCATGCAGAATGGCTTAGCAAAGATAGACTCCTGTGCGAAGAAAAGTTAATTCCTTTGATTATTTTAAGTTATAGACTTGGAAGAAAACTCTTGAGAGTTCCTGGATAGTTTTATGCCATTTCCAGCTTTCATTATCTCTCTGCTCTGAAAGCTGATTTTGAGCACCAAGATTCTACTTTAGGATTTCATCTGCCAAAGGAATTATCATGACTCTTTACCTCACATGGAAGGGATAGGCTTCCCACTCCAGTATTCTTGGGCTTCCCTTGTGGCTCAGCTGGTAAAGAATCTGCCTGCAGTGTGGGAGACCTGGGTTTGATCCCTGGGTTGGGAAGATCCCCTGGAGAAGGAAAAGGCTACCCATCCAGTATTCTGGCCTGGAGAAATCCATGGACTGTATAGTCTGTGGGGTCACAAAGAGTCAGACACGACTGAGCAACTTGCACTTTACCTCACAGGACCCAAACTCAGCACCATTCTAGCCTTATCTTGATTCAACTTCTATGCTTTGTCTTCACTGAAGTTTAAGGAAATAGCAACTGTTTTTTAAAAAAATAAAAGACAATAGGCTAAAAATGGAGTCACTTATGCTAACGTTTGTAAGAATTAGATCTTTGGATTGGGACTTGTGAGTTTGATTCCAGGGACCTATTGATTGTGGAGGCTCTCTCTCTTGAAAGAAAGCAAACATGTTAGTCACTCAGGTGTGTCTTATTCTTTGCAACCCCATGGACTGTAACCCATCAGGCTTCTCTACCCATGAAATTCTCCAGGCAAGAATACTGGAGTAGGTAGCCATCCCCTTTCTCCAGGAGATCTTCCTGACCCATGGATTGAACCCAGGCCTCCCATATTGCAGGCAGATTCTTTCAGTCTGAGCCACCAGGGAGGCCCTCTCTCTTGGGGACAACTATTGCCTTCCTGTTCATTTCATGCTCTGGAAATGGGGCTTGGCAACCATCAGGTTGGGGTGGACCCAGAAATATGACCGACACTCTTGATCAGTAAACCAATTTGCCTTGAATCCTGGTCAGGATATGAGAGAGATAGCATACTGTTATCACAATAGACATGATAAAAGAAATTTTGGTAAATACTATTGCTAAAAGGAACATTTTAGTTTTGTCTGTAAGGCAGAGTAAAAAGTAGACTATAGAGAAAGGGTTTCAAGTACATATTGGTTTTACCTACTATGATCACTAATTTGTGTGTCAATTTGATGGGGCAGTGGGGTTGCCCAGATTATGTGTGTTGTGTGTGTCCATGAGAGTGTTTCTGCATGAGAGTAACATTTGAATCTGTGGACTAAGTGCACTGCCCTCCCCGTTGTGGGTGGGCATCATCTAATCCACTGGAGGACTAAGTAAAAGAAAAGGCATAGGAAGGAAGGACTCACTCCCTTTCTGCCTTTCTGACTGGGCTGGAACACCACTGTTCTCATTCTTTTCCTGCCCTTGGATGGGGATTTATACTATCAGCTTCCTTGATTCTAAAGTCCTGAGACTCAAGACAGTAAACACCCCACTTTCATTTTTCCTGAATCTTCAGCTTGCAGGTAACACATGATGGGACTTCTCACCTTCAGTATCAAGGCAGTCAAGTCTTCATAATAAACTCTTAACATGCTTTATATATTTTATTGGTTCTGTTTCTCTGGAGAACCCAGACTAATGCACCTGCCTCGTTGGGAACATATGTCTTAAATCCTTGTGCTTATTTCTTTTTCAGCTTGGAGAGAAATTTCTAGTAACATCTCAGGTTGTCACTTTCAACTTTTCTTATTCATTATTGTTATCAGTAGAATGTATAAAGCTATGGACAGCAAACATATGTTATGTAGATTATTTAATCCCAGATTCAAAACTAATATGCCTAAGTATATAAAACTAAATTTAGTAGCAATAACCATTGAGTTCTATATTTAGGTTTAACAAATGTAAGTATTTAAGGTACCCAAACTTGAAACACATATCACTGTATTATATAAGTTTTGGTTCTTCCGTCTTGCTCTCCCTCTATATAGTTAGTATAAGGTTTTTATAGTTTTCTCAGTATACCTAGCAGTTATAATAAAAATTATTGCTTAGAATTTGTTCAACTATAAATGTTGGATGGATTAATTCATTCATGAATAGATTAACATAGAATGTAAAAGTATTTTATTTTGCAAAGACCACAGTGAATTAGTTCACTATAAGCTAAATTTCTACTAATATCACTAAACTTAGTATTAAAAGATAAAATTGTAGTGAGAAAAATAGAAGTATTTTATTTTAAAAATGTGATTAAAAAGTTAATACATAGTCAGACCTCAAGCCAAATATTATGATTGGTTTTTGGCCCTCTATCAAGGGATATGCTAACACAATGCAGAGAATGAATATACTTCAAAATATTATGAGTGCTTTGAAATTCATAAAAGGTGTACATAACTTTAAGTTATTCTACATTTAATTCAAAGCAAAAAATAAGAAATTGGTCCACACATATGTAAAAGCAACTGATCTTGGCATATTTCAACCACAAAGCTTTAGAATTTTGTAGATCCAAAAGTCAATTAATCTCAAAATATCAAAGTCAATTCTCAAATAATATTAGTAGCAATTATATCCACTATTTCAACAAAGTTGCATAGTTTTTAATAGAATTCAAACAGACTACCCTTTACTAATGTCACAGAGGAGATCTATTCTCTACAAAATGACTTTTAGGGCCTTCCAATTCCATATTCAAGGTTGTGTTATTTCATGATCTGAATAAGTATTAACATATAGAATCCTAATTAATTCATTCTATAGCCTATGGTTAACTTTGCTACTTAAATGTTGTGAGATGAAGACAACAGATTATTTGCTGTACTTCCCAGATGGCGCTAGTAGTAAAGAATCTGACTGCCAACTCAGGAGAAATAAGAGACATGGGTTCGATCCCTGGGTTGGGAAGATCCCCTGGAGAAGGGAATAGCAACCCATTCCGGTATTCTTGCCGGAGGAGCCCATGGACAGAGGAGCCTCTTGGGCTACAGCGCATAGGGTCACAAAGAGTCGGACACGACTGAAGTGATTTAGCACACATGTGTGTAAGAGAAGAGAACATGGTTAAACAGCTTTTGGGAGGAGTTCTTAATATAAGGGAAAGTCATGGATAAGAAGCATCATGAACCTACAAATGACCCAAGGTCAGAGATATGGGACCTTACCCAGAGATGTGAACAAGTTAATAAACTGGGCAATGCAATAATTTTTAAGTGGTAAATGGTAAGATGGTAAAACTATTCTACTGTGGATGGGCAGGACTAACCAGAAGGAAGAATAAACGCAGAAAATAAAGCAGTATCCGTTACTTTTTAAAGATTTTTTTATGTGGGCCATTTTTAAAGCATTTACTGAATTTGTTACAATATTGCTTCTGTTTTATGTTGTTGTTTTTTTAATTGGAGGATAATTGCTTTACAATGTTGTGTTGGTTTCTGCCATACAACAACACAAATTAGTCACAACTATATATATATATCTCTCCTCTCTCTGGTGCCTCCCTCCCACCCCACCCCCATGCCACCCCCGTAGGTCATCAAAGAGCACCAGGCTGGACTCCCTATATTAGATACCAGCTTTCCATTAGTTATCTATTTGCCATACGGTATTGTACAAAGGCCAATACTACTTTCTCTGTTTGTCCCACCCTCTTATTTCCCTTCTGTGTCCACAAGTCCATTCTCTACATATGCCTCCCCATTCCTTCCCTGCAGACAGGTTTATCAGTACCATTTTCCTAGATGTCATATGTATGAGTTAATATATTTGTTTTTCTCTTTCTGACTTCACTGTATATAACAGACTCTAGTTTCATCCACGTCACTACAACTGACTCAAATTTGTTCCTTTTATGGCTAAGTAATATTCCATTATATAGCTCTATCTATCTATCTATCTGAACCATAACTTCTTTACCTATTCATCTGTTGAAGAACATGTAGGTTGACTCCTTTTCCTGGCTATTGTAAATAGTGTTGCAGTGATCTTTGGAGTAACTACTAGGCATAAACCCTGAGAAAAACACAATTCAAAAAGACACATGTATCCCTACACCAATGTTTTGATTTTTTGACTGCAAGGCATGTAGGATCTTAGCCCCCTGGCCAGGGATCGAACCTGTAACCCTTGCATTGAATGGTGAAGTCTTAACCACCAGACCACCAGGGAAGCTACTGTTTTGTGACTTAATATTTTGAACATGGCACTGGGATAATAGTATAGTGTAGTACAGTACGTCTCATTACGTTGAGATGTACAACCCGTGTGGGGAAGGAAGTGCAAACCAGCTGAGATACAATGTGAGATTGAATCTCAAATGATATTATAAAAACTATTTCAATCATTAGGTCTCATCTTTTATACCTTCACATTACAGTTGACTGATTTTATTCAATATCAACTAAAGGCCAACCAACAAACCTTGCTAGGTTAAGAGGGTCAGGAAAGTTTTTATGTTTTTGAGTTGAAATGACACCCAAGATGCTTAGGAGACTGGATGGCACATAGTACCTACGTAACAGAGTACTAGTTTTCCTTACCATCACTGTAGTCTTTTAGGAAATAGGTGACCAAGATTTACATGTGAATAGTGATAATGGAAAAAGCTAAGAAGATTAGAATAGACACTAAGAAAAACAAGAAAAGTGTTTGATTAAAAGTTGAGGCTTAGGACAGAAAAAAGTTGGAAACAATAAAACAAGCAGGAAAAAAAAAAAAAAAAGCAAAGCAGCAGTACCTCTAACAAGGGGTAAGAGAGACATAACTTCCTTGTTTGATATCCAGTGTTAGAACTCATCAGTTCAAGTAAACAGTGTCTTGAGAACCAGGGAATGAAGTGAAAGTGAAGTCGCTCAGTCGTGTCCAGCTCTTTGCGACCCCATGGATGGTAGCCTACCAGGCTTCTCCGCCCATGGAATTTTCGAGGCAAGAGTACTGGGGTGGGTTGCCATTTCCTTTTCCAGGAGATCTTCCCGACCTGGGGATTGAACCCGGGTCTCCCGCATTGTAGGCAGATGCTTTACTGTTTGAGAACTGGTGAGAGGGCTAGTCTAAAGGTGAATCTCTCACTCGTTACTGTCCAAATTGCCAAGGAGTGAGTGACGCTGCATTTACCAGGAAGCTGAGACCAGAATCTTGTAAGACGGTGACAGTAAATGCAATAGCATCCTCAGTGGTGACAAAACATGACAACTCAGGGTTCAGTCAAAAAAAGGAAGAGAACATGAGACCAGTAGTAGAACAAGAAAAATGCAGCACCGAGGAAGTACGAGGTTACGGATTCCTGTTCCTGAAAGAAGGGGACGGTTAGGCACACCAAGCCCATGACACAAATCATTTTATTTCTGCCTGCCTGACATTTCTTCTACTCTATCAAAGAAGCAATGCTGATCTCCTCCCAAGGACATGTACCAGAAGTTAAAGGCATTTAAGTCTATGTGATGCATAATAAAATACACTGAACTAGATTTTGAGGAAAAATTAGAGCTATAGGCAATTGATATTCACATGACTCTTGTTTGCTTCAAAGCATTAATATGTAAATCTTGCCAATGCGTAAAATAATCTATGATGAACATAGTGCAAATAAAAATGAGCAGAGACCTTGTTAATCTAACCAATGTATAGGATTAAAAGTGAGTCAGAACTCTACTGGATTCAGATTTCAAATATGAAAGTCATTTATTTATTTTTTTAATTTTTGAGCAGCTACCTTAGGATCAGCATCATTCTCCAGGACCTTACATTACAAAGCAGAAGTGAGTGAATGAATGAGCAAGTAACTGAATATAAATAAGACAGTTTAACATTGTAACATATTCCATGGGGAAAACAGAGCAAGGATAGAGATTAGGTAGAAGGGGCTATTTTTAGTAAGGTGACCAGGGAAGGTCCCTCTGAGAAGATTTCATCTGAACAGAGATATAAACAATGTGAGTGAACATGAATGAGCCATTAGACTATTTATGAAAAGCACCTATCCGATATCATGAACAGCAAGGGCAAAGGCCTTGAGACAGAAGCATGCTTCATATGTATGATCAACATGCTATAGGAAGCCGGTGGCATACGTGAAAGGTTTTAACAAATTTAATGAAAGAGCTATGGCAGACTAATGTGGTTTGGTGAGGGACACCAAGGGGCTAGCAACCATGGGAGATACTTAATACCTCTACATATAATGGGGGAAAAGAAAGGAGAAACAGGTTGAGTGGAATATGGCAAGAGTCAATGCCGTGGAAGAAGAATTCTGTCCAAGGGTTTTAGCTATAAAGAAACACATCCATGCCCGAGTGAGGTAACGGAGGAAAAGAATGGGGACAAATATCCCAGACTCCCTCTTGTCCAGTCCTCCAGCATCCTGCTCTGGGCTTCTATTTGTTGAACTTGACAGCAAGCCAGAAGGCAAAGGAACCCGGGTGACTAAACCACAAAGTACAGCCTACAGCTGAAAGAAGGAAGAGAACTGTAATGGATGGGAGAGAGGACAGTGGAGCATCTTCGGCACAAGAGGTATGAAGAAGAATCAGAAGCCAGTGTGGCTTCAGCTCAGGTAGCAAGGACAGAGCCAAAACAGAGCCTTGCCATCTTGACTGGAAATCACTGGAATGTCTCATCATAAAAGATAACTCTGCCACAGTGTCAAGAAAAGACTGCAGAACAAGGAACTGAAAGCAGATAGATCAGTTAGGAGTCTACGGGCAGACTAAAAGGGAGCAGGGGAAATAGTAAGAGGCGGGTTGGATTTTAAATACATTGACATCATCCAACCCTAAGTAAGATCAGATGCAGATGTAACACCTTGAAATCGGCTTAAAAATCTTTTAATGAGTATCTATTCCATTCCAATCAATAGGATACAATGAGGACCTCAGAGCGAAATAAATCACAAACAAGCCTCTTTCTTAAAGAGGAGCTCACAGCCCAGCAGAAGAGAGACATAACAAATACAATAAAGCATGCATTCTTCAATATTTAAAAAGAGAGGTCAAGGGCATTCTATAGTCTCATTTGGAGCTGTATTAATGATATGACTTTCCAGCTGTTTTGAGTACAGTTTAAGCAGATTTGCTGGTGGCTCTGATGGTAAAGAATCTGCCTGCAGTGCAGGAGACCTGGGTTAGATCCCTGATTGGGAAGATCCCCTGGAGAAGGTAATGGCTACGCACTCCAGTCTTCTTGCCTGGAGAATGCCATGGACAGAGAAGCCTGGCGGGCTACAGTCCATACCGTCACAAAGAGTTAGGCACAACTGAACTAACACTTTCACTTTACTTTTTCAAGCAGGTTACTGAGGAAGAAGGATAAGAAGTGGGTTAAGAAAGAAGAATGGGTGTGTTGGCCAAGTGTCAAGTGAGAACAGTCACAGGAGCCTGAGTAAGTGAAGGAGGAGCATGGCGGTCCCCAGATAAGGGGGGCAGGTGAGAAAGGCGAAAAGGACTGAATCTGAGTTGCTCTGCTCTTTACACTCCTTTGGATCTCTCATGTGTTTTAGAAATACTGGTGCACAGAACCACCCCAAACCAATTAAATCAGAATCTCAAGAAGAGTGGCCTAGGATCCTGCAATTCTAAAAAAATTTCAGGTGTTTTAGATGCAAAGACAAAGCTGCTAGCTGCCAGCTCCAAAACATGAATTTCAGAATAAGAGCCTTGGTTTTATTATGAATATTTGTAGAAAAATATACATTGTAAAAAATGGTAGATTTTTAGTTCAGTTGTTCAGTCATGTCTGACTCTTTGTGACCCTATAGACTGCAGCATGTCAGGCCTCCCTGTCCATCACCAACTCCTGAAGTTTACTCAAACTCATGTCTATTGAGTCGATGATACCATCCAACCATCTTATCCTCTTTTGTCCCCTTTTCCTCCTGCCTTCAATCTTTCCCAGCATCAGGGTCTTTCCAAGAAAGTCAGTTCTTTACATCAGGTGGCCAAAGAGTTTCATCTTCAGCATCAGTCCTTCCAATGAATATTCAGGACTGATTTCCTTTAGGATGGACTAGTTGGATCTCCTTGCAGTCCAAGAGACTCTCAAGAATCTTCTCCAACACCACAGTTCAAAAGCATCCATTCTTCAGTGCTCAGCTTTCTTTATAGTCCAGCTCTCACATCCATACATGACTACTGGAAAAACCATAGCCTTGACTAGATGGATCTCTGTTGGCAAACAATGTCTCTGTTTTTTAATATGCTGCCTAGGTTGGTCATAACTTTCCTTCCAAAGAGCAAGTGTCTTAATTTCAGACTTCAGTCACCATCTGTAGTGATTTTAGAGCCCTCCCAAAAATAAAGTCTCTTACTGTTTCCATTGTCTCCCCATCTATTTCCCATGAAGTGATGGGAACAGATGCCATGATCTTAAGTTTTCTGAATATTGAGTTTTAAGCCAACTTTTTCACCCTCCTCTTTCACTTTCATCAAGAGGCTCTTTAGTTCTTCACTTTCTGCCATAAGGGTGGTGTCATCTGCATCTCTGAGGTTATTGATATTTCTCCCAGCAATCTTGATTCCAGCTTGTGCTTCTTCCAGCCCAGGATTTTTCATGATGTAGTCTGTATGTAAGTTAAATAAGCAGGGTGACCATATACAGCCTTAATGTACTCCTTTCCCTCTTTGGAACCTGACTTTTGTTCCATGTCCAATTCTAACTATTGCTTCTTGACCTGCATGAAGATTTCTCAAGAGGCAGGTCAGGTGGTCTGGTATACCCATCTCTTGCAGAATTTCCCAGTTTGTTGTAATCCACACAGTCAAAAGCTTTGGCCTAGTCAATAAAGCAGAAGTATATGCTTTTCTGGAACTCTCTCGCTTTTTCGACATTGGCAACTTGATCGCTGGTTCCTCTGCCTTTTCTAAATCTAGCTTGAACATCTGGAGAGGAGTAAAACTGGATGAAGGAATCAGATCTGTTAAGAGTATGTGACAAGGTCCAGGTGAGACGCAAAGAGGGATATAGCAATAGCAAGGTAATGAGGACAGGCAGGGTGATAGATCTCACTGGTGAAATCAAGAGTATTTGGTGGTGCATTGAATGCAGTGAGGCAGGATGTGAGACAAACAATAGGAGGTCACCTTGAAGCTTGGGTGCCTCCTGTTTGTGACCACGTGTGTGACCTCAGCAGCGAGTCTTAGGACAGAAGGAAGGGAAGCCAGCTGGACCACAGGGTGTGGGAGCAGGATGTAGTTTACCTCACTCAAGGGGAGTACGTATCAACAAGAGGAAGAAAGGGGTAACCAACTTTGGGCGGCATGTGTGGAGGAGGGCTGGGAGAGAAGGGTTCAGGGCATCAGAAATTAAAGACTAGATGAGGGAAGAAAAAGCTAGAAATAAGAATATTGTGTAAATTTAGAGGCATAAGGAAGCCAAGCCAAAGGGGCATCACAGAAGCTTAAACGTGAGAGAATTTAAACGAGCAGCCAACATCCATTTATTTACTTACAAAAAACTTTGAGTTTGTAAACCAATGAAGCCAGGAATCACGTTTGGCTAACATTTCAAGGCCAGCATTAGGCATCTTAGGAGGGACAATATTCATATCAATTGACTGTCTCCTGATTTACCAGGAATTCAGCTACAGGGCACATGAGATCAAGCAAACTGACGTCAATGATTTTTCAGTTACTCTTTTTTCCTTCCTATTCCCTCAGTGAGCATCCCTGGTAACTCAGAGGTCAAGAGATCTCTGGGTCTGGAAGATCCCCTGGGGAAGGAACTGGCAACCCACTCCAGTATTCTTGCCTGGGAAATCCCATGGACAGAGGGACCTTGTGGGCTACGGTCCATGGGGTAGGAAAAGAGTCAGATATGACTTAGCCACCACACAATAACATTCTCTCAATATATACCACAGCACCTGACATATGGTGAGTGATTAATACATCTCTGCAACATATTTTTTAGTGGCAGAGTGAAATAGCTAAAACCACAGATCCAAAGTGTTAGCCTCATGAGCAGTCAATGTTAGGTCCATTATTTCATCCTGAGAAATCTTTTTGGAAATTTCAACTAGGGAATCATGTATCCCTGGTCTTAGGATTCTGAAGTGATGTGAGATTTATTTGCCTAGAAAGTGAAGTGCTTCTGCATGTTTCATGTGACAGAGGGAATAAAGACAATTTTCTAACTAGAATTTGAATAAGCAATAAGACTCATATATTTATACAGAAGAAACTTCTCTAAGACTTCTTGGTAAGAATTGAACTCTGATTTCTGGAGCCCACTACAATAAATGAGAAGGACAATTCTTTCACACCAATCATGAATGACATTTGAAATTATACCATCTGGTACATTTTCAGAGAAATACAGCATTTATTAAAATGCCAATGTTAAGTCTTCTATCTGACGACAGTGATACATTTATTTGTCATATATTTCAGCTATTTAGCAACCCCCCACATTGAAATGTTTGTTTCAATCCATTCTGGTCCTCAAGATATTAAGAATTTCAAAGCATGTTTATAGGTTTCTTTTTGATCAATTAATCATGCTTTTTAGTTTCTTTAAACTTATTTGTCCCCATATAGTTACCATTTGCATTTTTAAACTGGAAAAAAAAAGATTTGTCGATTTTACATGCAAAGACTCTTTATTAACCTCATATAAATTGATGAGTTTAGAATATCAAAGTTATAAATGTAAGAAATAAAGTGATGATTTATCTGCTGAATCTCTCCCCCCCCACCACTGCCAAAAAAAAAAGAGCAGTAAATTTTATACTGTTGTGAAATATATGAGCAGGAAAATGTTTCATGTGCCTTGAATAAAATGGTGCTTAAAATTCAAGGTATAATCTATAACAAAACACTTTTTCCAGATTCAGCTTTATAGCAGGATGCATTTTCATTCATTTTTATATTCTCTGCATTTCCTGATACAAGATCTTTTCACAATTCTAAAGGAGAACCAAAATAGAACAATAATTACAGAAAACAAAAAGAAATTGAGCACAATAACTGAGTAACTTAGTCTCAGCAGCTAGATTTTTAGGAAACAAAATTGCACTGAAAAATAGTGTTGAGTCAAACTAGGCTAAGATCTGGGTGTAGGCCCTATGTGTCTGTCATAGAGACAAACAAATTACCTTCAGGGGAACAGAGTGGTTAAATTTCTAAGATTTATTGTATAATCTCAGGAAGACTTTCAGTAACTTTGTAAAAAATGTATACATTTAATGGAAGGCATGCTATGTTTCTTATAAGAATTTGTTCCAAGTCTTTGCATATAATTAATGGTTTGCCTACATATTTTTTCAATAAAACTATCCACACAGAATTTTAAGTAGGCATTTTCAATAGGAGAATGAATGCATCTTTGTGAAGATACCATTTTTCTACCATAGCATCCTAAGCATAATGAAGAGACTTTGATACACTGCAGTTTTAGAAACGACTTGGAAAACAAAGCCCCAAGATACTGTCCTGTCAGCACAAAGTAAATAAATGCATCACAGTAGGTTGAGATTTAAATTCTCAAACTTATCAGCAATGAAATTAAAGTGTTTTCTTTACAAGTTTATTGACTCCAGATTTATATGGTTAATGAGAATTTACTTTCTAATCAATTAACTGATGTATACAAAACCTGAAATGGAGAACTTTGCCTTTTAATTAGATACACTGTAAGCAAAGAATCATTGAATTGGCATTTGAGAATAACCTTATTCATTTTGGCTATTCCTTACATGGAAGACATCCAAAATTTACTTTTAGAACAGTGGAGCTGAAATTTTCAGATGTTCACTTAACTTACAATTTTGTACTTTGACAAAATTATCAAAATATGAAAAGAAAACCTTGTTTTTCCAATATACCAGCAGTTGCTGTCTTAGTCACATTATCTGATAGAAATTAGTCAAAAGGAGTCCCGAAATTGGAAGTACAAAAATCACATATATTCCTTGAAAGAAAACTAATATTTTACATGGTGAGCTTCAGGAAGAATAGGAATATACTATTTGGAGAGGAAGGCCCCTTTCTTTTTACAATTCCTTAGTTTCTCTGTAGAAGTACAGTTGTTTACTGCAGTTAAATATCTGGCTCCCAAAAATACAAAAGGCAAACTGTTGAGATTAAATAGTAAATTATCATTATAGCAGTCATAATGATTAAACCCTTTAAATTACAAATACACTTAGCAAAGGGCCTTTTATACAGGGACTCATTTGTAGAACAAAGTTATGTCAAATCTGTTTACAACCATTTTTCCTGTTTGAGGGTCTCAGACTTCAGTGGATGTTCAAAGCTCTCTGTGCCCTAGTGAAAGTTAATAACGCTTCTGTGTTGGAGCTGGATTGTGCGGGCCTATACCCACTTGTGTCAGCTGATACTAAATGTTCAGAAATGTTGTGAGCTGGTTGTTAAACTGACAGTAGTTTCAAGTTGGGTGTGGTGATAGTATTCACACCAAAGAAATGGGCTAACTCTACGACTTTTCACTTCCTCCTCTCCTGGCCACTTTGCCAGCACACCACTGATTGCTCTTTATTTCCAGAAGAGAAATGAAGTCTAATATGAATAAAGTTAAAATATATATTTTCCTTGTTTTTAATGCTTTTCCACATCCCCTTAAGTTCAAAGGAGTTTTAATAACATCTAACTGAATACATTCACAGGTGGATGCAACTAATAACAACACATCTTTGTGAGTTATTCCCTGAGTGGGAGAATTAAAATATTGCATCAATGGCTGTATTGTACAGCAAAAGTGAGTCAGATAACTCCACAGAAATTTATTTTAAGGAATTTATGCACAAGGTTTTAACCTATAAGCAAATATCTCACAAAAAGTAAAAAATTTTTGGAATTCTAAATAAACTATTCCACTCATCAAGCTGCAGAGACATTTTACTTTCTGGTATTTTAAAATGAAAACAAAATACAAGAATGTGTCAGTGAAGCAAGTGAAAATCAAAAGGGTACAGACTTTTGCAAGTTTCAGGAGCTAAAAATAAAATGAAAAAGTTTGAAGTCTTAAAAACAAATCTGTACGGAACTAAAAGCCGAGGCAGATATAACGGCAGTACATTACGAAAAGCTAGGGGAAAAAAAGGAAGTGACAAACAATAAAGTGAAAATCCCAGAGAAAGCCAAAAAAATTTGGATGGCAGTCAAAAAAAAAAAATGGAAGGAAAAAAAATAAACCTTATAACAAGGCAGAACTATGGAAATGCATCCTCTGGAGAAATATAATAGAGTTGTGAATTAGTGGAGGTGGATGGGCAATGCTGGGTGACTCAGACTGTTAACATAATTAAAAGTATGGAAAAAATTCTGTAGCTGAAGATAAAAAGCCTGAAATATGATATAGTAAAATGCATATCATTCCAAGTATATGCACCAATTTAAAGAATTGAAAACACAAAGTAAAAATTTAACTATATAATGTTCAAATTATCTGTTTGTTAACCAATATATAAGTATTTTATTGTAATTAAAGAGCCACCAAAACAGAGTAGACATTCAAAGTGTCCAACTTGCATTAATTGTAGATAAATCTAGGTACTTTTTCAGAGTATAACCAAAGTCAGAGCCTATGTAATATATTAAGAAACTAGAAAAGATTTCTGAAGATTAGACTACATATATATTGATCTCTGAGACATTCATTCTGAAATTCAGTTCAGAAGCTGGATTTTAACTGGATTTATCATTATAAAATGAAATAAAAGCAAAAACACCAGCCACCTGTGGCATTGTTGTCACCTATTATGTATATTTATATAAATTTATTTATATGCAGAGTTGTCTGACAATATTTGACAGTTTGTGCATTTTAAGGATGAAAGATGTTTTTAAAGATTTTGATAAATTTCTCAGAAACAAAGCTTTCTCTTAAGCTAATGTTAAAAAAGAGCATACACATTATATAAATTATTGCCAAACACATCGACAGATATAAATGACAGTTATTTTCACACAATCAGTTGTTCTTGCAGAGAATCAACATTTTCTCAAAAAGATAACATTTTTTTTAGGCTTACTTTCTACATCTTCAAGCTTAACTTTCTGAGCTGCTTGCTTCCAAGGATACAAAATTTTCCTAACTTCAAGCATCTGGGCTCTTCCACTCTTCCCACTGTTATAGAGTGGAAATGATCAGGTAGCAGATAGTTACTAAGATTGTATTTGACTAATGAAGTAGGTTTTATGTATTTATTTTTCTGGGTGAGCCTGACCTAATCAGGCAGTGCTTTAATATTTTTTCAACTTCTATTGGAGTTTAATTGCTTTATAATGTTGTGTTAGTTTCTACTGTAAGCAAAATGAATCAGCTATTTGTTTACATATATCCCTCTTCTTTGCACTTCCTTCTCATTTAAATCACCGCAGAGCCCTGAGCAGAGTTCCTTATGCCACCCTGTAGGTCCTCCCTAGTTATCCGTTTTACACATAGTATCCATAGTGTCTGTCAATCCCATGAAGTGTGTTTTAAATTAAATGTCATTAAAATGATGTACCTGGTAAGTCTTTTCTCTCTACTTTCTGAGTGAGGCTATTTGTTCACTGACCTCAGAAATCTCAAACCCTAGTGAGCTCTCTGGAGTGACTGAATTTGGTCCAGATGAGAATGCTGAAGGTCTATTTCAAGGGTATCATAGTAGTGAAAGTGTTTTCTCAGTCACCAGATTCATCTAGAATTTTTCCACCACTGGTTTTCTAACAGGTCCACCCCTTTCAAGTACACTGATTTTGAGCCCCAGCTCTAGAAACATATCAAATTTAAGCTGTGTTATAAGAAAACAATTAACTCCATTCCCACTGCTTTTATCTGTAAATTAAGGGTCATCAGAGAATGTGCAGGTAAGGGCGATGTAGTTCATGTGTAATAATGAGGAGAAGGCAATTTTAATATAGGTGCAGACACAGTAAAGTAGATATAAATGGTGTCAGGGGTCCATGAAAGTAATTTTCTGCTTGATTCTATGTTCCTAGGGAAGAGGGAACCAAAAAGAATAATTTCTAGGGAGGTGTCAGGTATAAGAAATAAGAAAAGATACAAAACTATTACCTAGGTGAATTAGAGAGGGAATGTACTGGGGCATATATAGATGATTGAGAAATTAAAAGACACTTGTTCCTTGGAAGAAAAGCTATGACCAAACTAGGCAGCATATTAAAAAAGAGACATTACTTTGCCAGCAAAAGTCCACCGATTCAAAGCTATGGTTTTTCCAGTAGTCATACATGGATGTGAGAGTTGGACCATAAAGAAAGCTGAGCACCAAAAAATTGATGGTTTTGAATTGTGGTCTTGGAGAAGACTCTTGAGAGTCCCTTGGACTGCCAGGAGATCAAACCAGCCAGTCTTAAAGGAAATTAACCCTCAATATTCATTGGAAGGACTGATGCTGAAGCTGAAGCTCTAGTACTTTGGCCACCTGATGTGAAGAACTCACTCATTGGAAAAGACCCCGATGCTGGGAAAGATTGAAGCAGGAGGAGAAGGGGATGACAGAGAATGAGGTGGTTGGATGGCATCACCAACTCAATAGACATGAGTTTGAGTAAACTCAGGGAGCTGGTGATGGACAGGGAGGCTGGGTATGCTGCAGTCCATGGGGTCACAAAGAGTCATACATGACTGAGCAATTGAACTGAACTGAGATGATTGAGAGGCAGTGCTGCGGTTCTCAGTTGTAAATTTAAATGGAAGATGACAGCACGCTGTACTCGATGCATCCAGTTTCTCAGGAATAACTGAAAATTAACTGGAAATCTGTAACTAACTAGGATGGATTATTTTCCAAGCTGGTTCAGCAAAGTGAAAAAGAAACAAGAAAGTTCAAGGTGTAGGCAAAGAAATTATTGATCATGGAATTTAGGCAGGAAAAGAAGCTAGAGAGGACATCAAAGGAATAAGGGTCTTGTGTTAAGGTGTTAAAAGTAATTTGGAAGTCCCAGAGATACTGAAAGATGGCAAAGTTAGTGTTAAAAGAAATGACTAAAGGGAGACCTCAGAGAATGGGGCATATGGTGAGTTACTATAGAAACAATATTTCAGCTAGTCATTCTGAAAAGTGTGGCTTTTTTGGCGGGGGTGGGGCCGGGAGGACTTGCAATTCAGGGCACACTGGTTTGATCCTGGTCAGGGAACAGGAGTCCCAGAAGGTGCAGAGCACTTAAGCTGCCAGGACTACTCTGAACCCCAGACACTCGGAAGCTTACCCACCGCAAATAGAGAATTTATGTGCCACAGCAAAAGATCCTGCATGCCGCAGTTAAGACCAGACAGAGCCACATAAATAAAGAAATATTTTTAAAACTTATTAAAGGAAGACTTTAGGAAATGGGGTACATGAAATCGTGAGTATGTTGAGTTGCTGAGGCAACAGTGTCTCAGCTGGTCATTCTGAAAAGTGTGACTTTGGATCTACAGTATCAATATCATCTGGGAACTTGTTAGAATTGCATATTCTCAGGCAACACCCCACCACCTTGAAAAAATCCACTGACTCAGAAAGTCCACACACACGGTCCAGGAGTCTCTATTTGAACACAGTTTCAGGACACACACATACAGTAATTAGAACCACAGGTCTAGGGTAGGTTCTGTAAGGGAGAGTGAACAAGATAGGGTGGTGTGATATAATAAGAAATATATCTTTGGATTCTGTCCTTAGATCCTAGCACAGAGAACCTAAAACCTTGTGGCTTCCCGAGTGATAGGGGTGAGAGGAATGTTTCAACTGTAAATGAGTTTATTCTAAGTTTACATCTAATGGGATGACTAGTCTAACGGGGGCCTCTAGACAGCTTCAGGATAGGTGATAGTCACCAGAAAGGCCAACGCACAATTTAAAACGGATGGAATGTTCACTGCTGCTCCCTGTCCTCTAGAGAGAGAAGAGGGGCTGGAGATTAAGCTATTTGCATTTGGCCAATGATTTAAGCAAACAAAACTATGTACTGGAAACTATGAAACCCCCTAAACAATCGAGTTTGGAGAGCTTATGGGTTGATAATACACCAAGACTGGGCATTATCAAATTTGTGGTGGGAGTTGTAGGAATCCCTGATCTTGAGCAGGTGTGCCAGAAGTAGAGAGGTTCTAAACTCACCATTGGTGTCTGAAATAGAGGGCAGTTTTGTGGAAATGACACTAATCTCAAGTAAATATTTTCAACTGAATTGAAATGGAGGACATCCTGTTGATGTCTGGAGAGGAGAGAATGGGCTGTTGTGAGGGGGGAAAAAAAAAAAAACAAAAAACCATGTATCAGGAACATAAGTAGCAACATTGTTATTAGGGTGGAGGAATGGAGTCTGAGAAGTCATCCATGACAAAATGCATAAAACTAGAATTAAGACAGGAATATGTGGGAGAAGGTTAAGAAGGTTACATTGAGCCAGGATTAAAAATTGTTAATATATGAGAGAGAGATGATTGAATTTGACAGTTAGGGTTCAGTGGTTTTAGGATTTGGATTTTTAAAAATTTCTTAAGTTGCGTCAATTTTGATTTTAAATTTTAAATTGCTATTTTATCTAAGTCATCCTCAATCCAGATCCCCTCAGAAGTAGAAATGGGAAGAAAATAGCAAAAACCTTTGACAGAAAATTTGTCCTTTTAATTCCCAAGAGGAAGTATGGCCAACTACACTGAGCACTCTGAAGACCTTTCATAATTTTCTCAGTTGTCATATTTTATAATATTGAGCAAGATGAATTATTAACCAAATTGCCTGGAGAATTCTCTGATTCATGTATGTTTCTTACTATCTAGACAAGATCTTTGTTGTTGAAAATCTTAATCTTTGACAATTCAGCTTTCAGGGCCTGATAGCCCAATATTAATGATTCATGTAACTATTAAATGCAGCTGTGCATATGCTTTGGGAATCATGAGGGAGATTTTCATCAGGTATTCACACCAACCTTATGATACTACATCTCTAGACATATGCCCAGCTAACCATGTCACTACTTGGAAACCTAGTCATGACTTGAGATTTTATCTTCAAAGTTTAAAGAGGATTTAAACTAAAAGTTTAAACAGGATTTCCATTTTTCAGATTGGCGGTTTTGGTTCTCTACTTGCAGGAGAGTTGTTTCTCTCTTCTCTGATCAGTGGAGATACAAAAGTGAATTTTAAAGTCCAACACCTAGAGTTCCACAAACCAGGGTTCACTGCAGTTTCTTCCTCTAGTGAGCTATGAAATCTACAACTAGTTAGAGAACCTTTCAAAGCATAGAAGCAATTACGCTAATTGGAAAGGAGTTTGCTAATTAAAAGAAATAGTATCAATACAATTTCTGGAATATATGTCAGTCCTTAGAAGCCTTAGCTTTCTTACTTTATGTTTCAACATCTGAGGATTCTGTACCTAACCCTAAAATGTGAGCTTTTCCCCTCTGGCCAAGCAATTCTGATACCACCTAACCTAGTAGTAAAGTCAATCAGTAGTGTCCGACTCTTTGCAACCCCATAGACTATACAGTCCATGGAATTCTCCAGGCCAGAAGACGTGAGTGGGTAGCTGTTCCCATCTCCAAGGGATCTTCCCATCCCAGGGACTGAACCCAGGTCTCTTGCATTGCAGGCGGATTCTTTACCAGCTAAGCCACAAGGGAAGCCCAAGAATAGGGAGGGAGTAGCCTATCCTTTTTCCAGCGGATCTTCCCAACCCAGAAATCAAACCAGAGTCTCCTGCATTACAGTCAGATTCTTTACCAACTGAACTATCACAGAAGCCCAATACCAGCTAGGTGTCCTACAATTCAACTCAAATCTGACACTGCTTACCCAGAGATAGATTCAGATCTCACCAGTTAAGGGCTCAGTCCCACAAAACTGTCCCCTAATTTCAACTTCAAGTGAACACTGTCACCCATGTTTCTGACCAACTCACTGTAAGACAAAGGTTCCCAAGACCCCTTCCCTGGTTTCACTTAATTTGATAGAAAAGCTCACAAAACTCAGGAAACCAATCACTAAATAATGGGTTTATTACAAACAATATCAAAGGATGTGGGTCAATAGCCAGATGAAGAGATGCAGAAGTTATGGGAAGTTAAGGGGAAAAGCTTGGAACTTCCATGTTCTCCAAGTGCACTACTCTCTCCAAATTTCCATGTGTTTGCCAGTCCAGAATCTCTCTGACCTTCTCCTTTATTTTTTTTAAATAAGGCTTCATTACATAGACATTCTAGTGGCCATTTTTGGTGATTGAATCAAATCCAAAAATCAGGGTATGGGGCTGAAAGTTTCAACCTTCTGTTCCTGATTGGGTTCTTCTGGTAACTTTAATCTTTAAATTTAACTTTCAATCCCCTGGCATCTTTAAGGGAATTTCCAGAAGTCACTTCATTAACAAACTCAGGTGCAGCTGAAGCAATTTCAGGAACTGAGGACAAGGGACCAAATATAAAAGATGCTCTTACTGCTCACAAAATTCCAAGGGTTTGGGGGAGCTGTGAGCCAGGAACCATGGACAAAGACAGACAGACAGACAGACAGACAGACAGACAGACACAGACAGACAGACAGACACACACACACACAATAAATCACAATATCACAACATCTAAATAGAAGCCAGTTGGCAATTTTAAGACATTAGTATGAAGCTAAAAGTTTGTTGACTGATCTTCAACCATTGAGACCATCACAGGAAGTAAAATTAACCAATATTTTCTCCTCATATCCACACACACTCTGAACAGACAGAGAGGCAGTGTTCCCATCAAATTGGAGACAGTATTCTGTGTACTCATTAGGAGAAGATTACGAGAGAAGAATGGCTTTTTCATCAGGTACTCTCCTTTTACTGGCAATAACAACTGAAGAACTTAAGGGCATATGAAATAGATCTTAAGTGGACTTAAGTGCTGGGAAATTTTAATAAGCGTGCTTTATTTCTTCTATGGTAAATCTAAGAACCAATAAAATTGCTCAGATAATTCATTCAGTATGTTCTTTGTCCAAGTGAAACTATTTATACCCTAAACTTTATGCTATGCTTTTATGTTAATAATTGCAATGTTCCTCATTTGTAAATACATGAAAACTAGCTATGTAATAAGGAAAATGTAATTTTAGAGACATCTTCAGGAAGGGCTGTGGAATGTAATTAATGGCTATGAATTCCTGTCACCACTGTTAAAGTACATATACATACAATATATATATTATATATCTCCTGAATATGACTGAGGTAAATGACCCCATTAAGGAACCATGAAAAGTTGTTTCCATACAAACTGTAGTGACTATGATTCTACTATGATTAAAAAGAAGTTAATTAAAAATGAGAATAAATACGAAGCTAGTTAACACCTTGTTTTGTGGACTGGACCTGCAAAATTAAAGCTGTCTTCTAGAGACAGATTTAAGTTAGTTGTGTAAGTGGATACAGTCCATATTTTACTCCAATTATTTAAAGAGAAATACAAAATTTTCATTTCAAATTCCTATTCCAAATTAGCTGTGTCCTAAGCAGTTATTCAGAAGCATTAATATCATTATCTGGCAGGAACTTAGCTTATTATTATGTTCCTATAATCCAAAATTAAAAGAAAACAACAGACCTAGGATCTCCAATCCTTGGAAAATCAGCAGTTCTAATTAGGGCAATATTTGTAGAATACTGTTTCTACTGAAATATATTTCCATTTACAATGCACTTTTAAATGTTAACCACACATGTGTCTGACTAGTAGAAATAGCTATTATTTACAAGTATTCAGAAATAAACATAGATTGATAAAACATGCATGGGTCACAAGAATAAAAGTTATATTGAGCATTTCTTGATCTAGAGATATATTTGAATATATTTTTCTGACAAAATGAATAGCTTGATAGTTATGTTTTCAAAAAAGATATTGTTGTTGTTTAGTCCTTTAGTCATGTCTGACTTTTTGCGACCCCATGGACTGTAGCCCACCAGGCTCCTCTATCTGTGGGATTTTCCAGGAAAGAATACTGGAGTGGGTTGCCATATCCATCTCCAATTCAAAGCATGATTTTATAAATAAGCCATGTGTGTGAACCAAGGGCATAAAACTTCTACATTTAAAATTAACTTACAAAAAGGAATCAAAATAGACAAGTGTGCAACAGATTATGTTTACTATTATTCAGTTCAGTTGCTCAGTCATGTCTAACTCTTTGCAACCCCATGGACTGCAGCACACCAGGCTTCCCTGTCCATCACCAACTTCCGGACTTTACTCAAACTCATGTCCACTGAGTCGGTGATGCCATCCAACCATCTCATCCTCTGTCATCCCCTTCTCCTCCTGCCTTCAATGTTTCCCAGCATCAGGGTCTTTTCAAATGAGTCAGGTGGTCAAAGTACTGGAGTTTCAGCTTCAGCATCAGTCCTTCCAATGAATATTCAGGACTGATCTCCTTTAGGATGGACTGGTTGGATCTCCTTGTAGTCCAAGGGACTCTAAAGAGTCTTCTCCAATACCATGGTTCAAAAGCATCAATTCTTCAGTGTTCAGCTTTCTTTATAGTCCAACTCTCTATTATAAGACTATGCAGATATTCTAGTAATGAAAGGACTTTTGATACTAGAAAGTCTAATTAGCCACTTGCCCCATGAAGGCCACCATTCCTGCCATCATGTTTTACTCACAAAGGCATGTGGTGCAGAAACTGATATGGAATGCCATGCATATTTAAACCAGAAATTTACCAATTATCATCTAAAGATTGA
This sequence comes from Muntiacus reevesi, assembly GCF_963930625.1. Lineage (NCBI taxonomy): Eukaryota > Metazoa > Chordata > Mammalia > Artiodactyla > Cervidae > Muntiacus > Muntiacus reevesi. The sequence continues at coordinate 30,918,464 of NC_089269.1, forward strand.
GAGATGGTTCTTTTTCTGGAGACGCTTCCATTGAGATTGGTAGTTCTAAGGCCACCTTGGAGACTCGATTTACTGTTTGAGATTTTAAGGCAGTTTACTCTGAAATATCTTGGAAATGATACATATTTTTGAGAGAGCAGAAATTATCAAGCATCCTTGAACTACTCTAGATGTCTTATTAATACATTCAAGGGCCAGGTGATTTATCATTATGAACAAATACCAAATTAGCTCTTGATTCAACCTCAAAATCTGGGATAACTCCTGGCAACTGGAGAAAACATTCCGTGTCTAGGGATAGACACTCAAGTTTGATGACTGGCACATTCTAGTAAAATATAGGTGGTGCCATAAGCCCTCTCACTGCCTAAATTCACTTTATATAACATTTTTAGATAAAAACCCACATTGAGTGACTTTTTTGTCAACAAACTATTACACTGAAAATGTGAACACCCGAAAAAACATATACACCCTTGCCCACTATACGATTCTGATTTTAAACAATTCTCAGATTACTTTTCTATTATTTTCAAAAAGCCACAGAGGGACACAGGAAGCACCTAGATAAATTGATAAACAGGAAAATAAACTCTGGCATGATGAAACAAGCCAGTGTTCCAACTAGTAGATGGCAAGTTAAACAAGTTTTAAAGTCATATAAACTAAAATGAAAGGAACACTTTCCTGAAAAGGTTAAAGTGCGTGAAAATCAGTCTAGAATATTCTATAACTCTAATTCAAAAAGATAACTTTATATACCATCTGGAGTTTATCCTTCCATTGATTTTAAGTAAGGAATGTACCACTTGTTACTGGAGGAAGATGATAAACTCCCACCTGCATGAATGCCCATTAAAGCATCACTGATGTAGAAATTAAAATTTCAGCCCCAGATGCGTGAAAGACAGAAAATTTCAAAGCAGTGTGGCTACTAATTTCCTTCTCTCACAGGACCTTGACTTGAGACAATTTCAGCCATTACTTATCGTTAAATCTCATGTTCCAAACTACACACTATCGCGACTTTAAGTTAGCTAGAAATTTAAAAACAAGTATCTAGATGGGTAGTTACAGTGAGGGACGTTAATCTACAAGCGAGTTGGCCATGTGAGGGGTAGGGAGTGAGCCAAACGACAGGCAGGTTGCAAGCTCAAGGAGACAGATCACCACAGAGTTTCAGTTATAATTAGAGCCCAAGTATATGACATGGGATCCCTATATTTCTCAGTTAGCACCTAGGATTTTAATGTCCTCAGAGCCACCGAGAGCCTTCAAGTTTTCTTTTAAATTTAATTCCCCGCATGCTTTAGGACTTTGAACTTAATATCTATTTGTTGAATAAATGAATAATTAATGATGACTAAAACCTGTCCACAGGTCATGTGTAATATTGAGGAGGGACTTCAGCTATTAAAGTATCTATTAGGAGTCTTGCTTTCTAAAAAGCCTCTAATTAATTATTGATATTTATATATATTGCTGACAAGTTCACTCTCGCAAGGTAGAGAAAGTGCTGAGGTTCTCTTGGTCTTCCTCTGCCTTCCACAGCCCTCTCCCCTGGCCCACAAAGGGACGGCTTTGTGGCTCTCAGCTCATTTCCACTTCTGCTAGACCCTCTTTAACATTCTCCGATATAGCCAGCTTCACTTCTCCCCAGCTTCTGGGATGGGGTGAGGGGAAGCACGAAGAAATCCCACTCTAGATGACAAAGTTTCAGAAAATAAGCACCCTTTGCACCACCATACTGTCTTCTAAGTTCAACCAAGCATTTCTGCTGTCTCTCAACACTGTTTTCCATTAAGCCCACATCCCAAATTGGCCCCAAGTTAGACAGAGGAATAAAGACTGGAAAATTCTTTACCCAAACTTCCTTTCCTGGTGGCTCAGGTGGTCAGGAAAACTGCCTGCAATGCGGGAGACCTGGGTTTGATCCATGGGTCAGGAAGATCCCCTGGAGAAGGAAATGGCAACTCACTCCAGTATTCTTGCCTGGAGAATCCCATGGACAAAGGAGCCTGGCAGGCTTGTGTCCATAGGACTGCAGAGTCAGACACAACTGAGTGACTAATGCTGTCACTTTCTAGACAGAGGAGTAAAGACTGGAAAACTCTTTACCTAAACTTCCCTAACCTAACCACCAAGACAAAAAAAATAAAGTGCTCAACTCACCATCCTTTTTTATTTGCCTCACGGTGGTGCCTCATGGTGTTGGAAGCTTGACTTATGACAACCCGGAGTTCAAAATCATTGCCATTTTGCCAGGCCTTCTCCTCTGGTCCACTTACACCTCCAGGCAACCTCTCAGGTCAGTTTCAGGGCTATCTTACCCATCGTGCATCCTGCCTGAGCTCTCATCACGGGGCCAGATGTAATTAGGACCAATCAGGCCCAACCAGAAGCCAGAGTTCCTGATTCCCTACCATCACAATGGCTAAAAATACAAATTTAACATCTAGAGAAAGATATGTAGACAATGCCGAATAGAGATTTTTACGTTTCAAATGTGTAATATCATCAGGTCCACATACCTGGGGTAAGACCAGTCTTACATTTAAAGAGGCTAAAAATTTTTGAAGACAACAACGGTAACTAATCTTACATAGAAACTTGTTTTTTAACACATTGCTCTTCTTGTGATACTGTGGGTTAAATCCATTTCACCTTCCTTGGCTCAGCAGGTAAAGAATCAGCCTAAAATGCAGGAGACCCAGGAGGTTTGATCTCTGGGTCAGGAAGATCCCCTGGAGGATGAAATGGCAATCCACTCCAGTATTCTTGCCTGAAGAATCCCAGGATAGAGGAGCCTGGTGAGCTTCAGTCCATGGGGTTACAAAGAGTCAGACGGACACGACCGAGCAACTGCACACACATCACAGTACACACTAATCAAGGTCATTTTAAGACTTGGATGCCCTCTGAGCCTCACCTAAACAATATGTTTATCCAAGCATTATTTTTCAGGAACTTGGAGTCAGCTGCATCTAGTTTGAGTGGAGCTGGTTAAAACCAGATAGGGCCGCCCAAACCTTCTACTGGGCATGCATGAGTGTCCGCTCAGTGACCTCTCAACTTCAGAGGGCCTAGACCTCCAGCACAGGAGCCTCTAGCCTAGAGGGCAATTACCGCACCTTTTTCCGATCAGGCTTCAGCACTCCCCAAACCTCAGACAGCCCTGCTGCTTTTGCATTATCTCCTGACTACTCAGAACCCCTAGCCTTCAGGGAGGCAGTTTTGAGATTTCTTTTCCTCTCTTGGCTGCTTTGCGATTAAGCCCTATCTTTGCTGCAAACTTCGGCGACTCACCATTTTGGCTTCCTGTGAGTTGGGCAGAAGGTAACTCTTGTTACCGAATTTTGTGAGTTGCTGATACAATGCTATCTTTTTCTTTAAATGAAATATCCTTTTTTAAATAAAAAGAGAATGGAGAATATACTACAGTGTTTATATCATCAAAGTTATAGGAAGGCTATCTGTATGTTCTATAAGGCTCCATCATGCACCTGTTGGCCATTTACTCAAGTTGAAAATCAAATACCAAAAAAAAAAAAAAAGAAACAGTAAGCAAAGTTTGTGTTGTCTTGATTTTACAAGCTTCCAAACCCAAATCTATAAAATGAGAAACTTTCTAATTACTCGCAACTTGTTCTGTGAAATCAAAACAGATGGATTATAAAGATGATTCCATGATAAACAACTAAATGTGATCACTACCTTCTGTGCTTTCTTGCTTCACGTGTTTATTGTTTTGGTTTTTTTTTCCCTTTTAAGCAGATAATGCTTTTCTGTAGCCATGTAAAATTTGCAGCTGCATTGAAAATGTCAGTATATTTTTTTCCTTACTGTAGGTGTCTTTTCAAAAAGTATAGAAAACAAATGGGAAAGTCTGGTGTTGGAAAGGATATAGAAAAACAAACTTGAAAAAAAGGAAAATTAGTTATTTGAAAACAGTTCTTGAGATAGGGGAACTAGTTACTTAGATTAATGTTCTGTCCCCGTTTTCACTGCTTGCTCCTCTCTTAGGAGATTTTTCTCTTTTTTAACCTTCCTTTATTGTCTGCTATCAATAATTCTCTTAGGAGAGACAAGGTTTAAAAAAATAGCAAGGAGTAATGAGATTGGCAATTTCATAGACATGTCGCAAAAGATGCACTTTTTCTAACAGTACTCAGTGTGATATTACATACACGCACAATGTAGAGAAAAGTTCACACACATTGTTGGATGGGTAATCAGAATCATGAGATTCCATAACCTTTATATCAAAAGCTGAAAGTTCAGAAGAAGTTGAATATATTCATACATGTAATCTTTGTAAAATTAAAAATCAATAGGAGCCTATTACAGATAAATGTGTTTCGTTTCCCAATCGATACTTAAGAACATCATAGATTTAAACAATATATGTATAGCTAATATAATCCAATATTGGGTGTATAATGTAACATACAAAACATTTTATAAACATGCAAAATGATTATTAAAGCTATTGTCATGGTAATTTTGCAGGTAAAAGGGAAGAAATGTCATTGCAGGTTAAGGCAGAATGTCTGTTCTGATTCCTAACAAAATAATTATCTCAAGTAAGTATCTCTATTGCATGAGTACAGAAAAGAAGAGCATTCTCCAATTAAGATAACTTAGCAAACCTTTAAGGCACAACTGATAGCTCAGTTGGTAAAGAAGCCGCCTGCAATGCAGGATACCCTGGTTCAATTCCTGGGTCGGGAAGATCCACTGGAGAAGGGATAAAGCAAACCTTTATTTACAGAGAGACTGCTTACAAAGGTGTGGGAAGCTAGGAGAAGAGACACCACAGTAGTATAACTCTTGAGTTTTACTCACAGCAGAGAATCCTGGGGCAGAAGCCACCTTGAGACAGAAAGGGAACATGACCTTCGCAGGAGACACAGATGGGCCAAGGAGACCTAGTAGGCAGAGAGCTTGTGGAATAACCCCTGACCCTTCCCTCTTCCTTCTTACTAATGTCTTGAACACAGATAGAAACCAAGGAGTGGGGGAACTCACTGATATATTCAATACAGGTCATTCTACTTGGATGGAAATGGAGTAAAGTGTGAAGTACAACTCAGAATAGGGAGCACATAGAATATCTCACAGGTGCCACTCCAGAGGAGTCATTTCAAAAATGCAGACGGAAGTTTCAGCTTTTCAGTTCTCCAATGAAACTTAGATGCATCACTATATTGTATTGTATTCACAGAGATTCTATATATGGATATAGGCCGAAGAGTGCCCATTGAAGCACATGGTGTCCAAATCTTATACAAAATAGGGGTTCTATTAACCAGAGGGATAGAGAATGTCTCTTATGAAAGTAACAAGTATGTCCTCAATGAGCCTCCCCCTGGTGGCTCAGATGGTAAAGAATCTGCCTGCAATGCAGGAGACCTGGGTTCAGTCCCTGGGTCAGGAAGATCCTCTGGAGAAGGGAATGGCTACCCACTCCAGTATTCTTACCTGGAGAGTCCTCATGGAAAGAGGAGCCTGGTGGGCTACAGTCCATGGGGTCACAAAGAGTCAGACATGACTAAGTGATTAAGCAAAGCACAGTCCGTATTCTTGGGCTTCCCCGGTAGCTCAAACAGTAATGAATCTGACTGCATTGTGGGAGATCCAGGTTAAATCCCTAGGTCAGGAAGATCCCCTGGAGAAGGGAATCTATCCACTTCAGTATTCTTATCTGGAGAGTTCCATGGACAGTCCATGGGATCACAGAGTCAGAGAAGATTGAACAGCTAATCCTTTCACTTTCATCCTCTATGACTTATAACCTATGCATGTCTAATACCAAATAATTAAAAGTTAGAGCCTCATAACGTGAAAGACATTTAATAAGTACTTTGAAACAAAAAATATAGTCTGTTTTCAAGTAATTGGCAGTCTGACTGCTGAAGCAAAATAACAGATCTTTTGACAAACAGTAACCAGAAGAGAATGTAAGAAAATCTCTGTTTGTCTGCCATCTGAACTTTTATTGCTTCCTGTTAAGGCGCATTTATATGATCTATAACAGCATAGAACAGCTTAAAGGATAGTTTATTGTATTTATTTGCCTACCAACATAGATTTCTAGATCAAAAAAGTCAGCCATTCTTTCCTCAGAAATCAGCTCTAGAGAAACTACGAACAGTGGCAGAAGGCGATTGCAGCCCCATAATAACTTCAATCTGAAAATATTCAGGCTGTCAATATCTAAAGTCTACCTTTTTCTATCAGTTAGGTTAGTGATGTAAATGAGGTAAGCTTGGCATGACTCACTCTTAGTGAATCTCTGCTGCCAGCTTTTTATCATAAGTGCTCACAAAACACCTATTTAATGGACCTTTCTGAAATTGGGCTCACAATCAATATGAAGTTCACTGATGGGGCATTTTTGGAATTCACCACTTGCTTCTTCATTAAACCTGGGATACTTACATATCTTCGGGGTTCTAATAGCCTAAACCCTCTCCTTGAGTCTCTCAAAATCGCCAACACTTTTTCCAGTATGATTCTTAGAAGACTTCTTGATAGTGTATTTATCTTCCATTTGAATTCTTTTATGGTAAGGAAGATAGAACACTATCTTTCCCCAACCTAAACACACAATTACACAGTTTGTATCATCACTGAGGACCTTATCCTTAATACCAGAGATCTTGTCTTAGCTCAGCCGGTAAACAATCTGCTTGCAATGCCTGAAATCCCCGTTCAATCACCTGGAGGAGGGATAGGCTAACCTCTCCTATTCACTCCAGTATTCATGGGCTTCCCTTGTGGCTCAGATTGTAAAGAATCTGCCTGCAGTACGGCAGACCTGGATTTGATCCCTGGGTTGGGAAGATCCCCTGGAAGCGGGCATCGCAACCCACTCCAGTATCCTTGCCTGGAGAATCCCCATGGATGGAGAAGCCAGGTGGGCTACAGTCCATGGGGTCGAAAAGAGTCAGACACAACTGAACGACTAGGTACAGCACTTCTTTTATAAATTTTAGTCTTGAAAATAATTTCTGGCTTCTCTATGAATTTAATCAAAATCCTTTACTTGTATTCTGCTATTATGAGAATTATATAATGTGTTAAAGACTAAAACCTGCCAAATCTTTTAATTAGATTAATTTGAGAATAGGATTTTTTTTTCTTTTCTCATAACTAGGCGAAGATCTTGATTTTTCATGCAAAAATCCAGACATACTCAATCATTCAAGAGCCTAAGAAACTTGCTGCAACAATTTGGCTTTGAGTAATTCTAGTTTCTAAACTATGTGGTTGTGGTTTAGTTGCTAAGTCATGTCCGGCTCTTGTGACCCCATGGACTGCTAGCCCACCAGGCTCCTCTGTTGCATGAAATTTCCCGGGCAAGAATACTGGAACGGGTTGTCATTTCTTTCTCCAGGGGATAGTCCTGAACCAGGAATAGCATTAGGTCTCCTGCATTGTAGGAAGATTCTTTACCAACTGAGCTATGAGGGAAGCTCATTTCTAAATTATAACATGGGTATATAAACATAAAGAGGAAAATCAACTGATTATTTTGTAAACTTCATGATATCCAAGGGAAACTATGTATCCATGTGCTTGGGCTCACAAAGCAAGAGATTTCTTTAGCTAGGATGTCACTAGTGAAGTTTTTTTGTAACTATTCATAGAATTCAAATACATTTAAGCTATCTTGGGCTTCATAGGTGGCTCAAACCTTAAAGAATTTACCTACAATGTGGGAGACCTGGATTCAGTCCTTAGGTTGGGAAGATCCCCTAGAGAAGGGAATGGCTACTCACTCCAGTATCCTTGCCTGGAGATTTCCATGGACAGAGGCTGCAGTTCATGGGGTTGCAAAGAGTTAGATATGACTGAGTAAGAAACACAAGGCATCTTGAAAGTAGGACCCCTGGGGAAAAGAACATATGGAAAGTTAATTGTTCTTTGATTTGGCATTCCTCTGGATTAAATTTAGCACTTTCTTCTAAACTCTCTTCCTTTGCAGGTGATCTGTAATAAATTTTCTACCTGTACAAGCAGAGCTACTTCCATAGGAAGGAATGGAAAGCCCAGCATCCAACAGGGATACTTTGCTTGATACAGCCAAGCTAGAGCAAGCTCTAAAGAAGTGTCCAAACAATGTTCTTTCAGATTCATTTATTCATCCAAGCATACCCTGAAAATCCTGTTTATAAAGCTAAACTAAGAGGTTACAAGTGCAACGTTCACAGACTTCAGAATCTAACAAAAAATAATTCTACGCAGTTCACAGATTTTTTTTCTTGTCTGTTTTATGCTTCGGCACACAGTCCTAATGCTGTTTTGCTAACTGCCCTCTGGGAACAAATTCATGCCAGCCACAAATATAGACCCTAAAAGAGAGATGTTTATTACTCTGCTATGAATTCTATCTCCTATTATGCTTTAAGAATGCTACAAATTGAGCCATTACTATGTAGATGACATTTCTAGCAAGTCCTCAAATAATGTTTTATGAGATTTCAAATGCCATGATTATGAGACATACGTAATACCAGCCATACACAACAGTAATATACTACTGAGAAAACAAAAGATTACCATCTTCCAGTTCCTTCTAAAACCTGTACATGTTATTTCAAGCAATAATTACAATAAAACTATGAGGTATACACTGACTTTATATAGAATACATTGTAATGACATCCAGATAATCAGTGGCATAGTTGAGGCCTGAAGTCATCAACTATTAGAGATTAATTTAGGAGACAAATGCAAATTATGGATAAAAATGTGGGTTCTGGATTCAAATTCTAGACCATCTCCCTTAGTATCTGTGTGATTTGAGGGAAAGTTCCCTTACCTCTCTATGCCTTAGCTTTACATACACATCAGTTTGTGCCTCTCCTGCGAGCTGGTGGGTATTATACTAGCTGATGCTTACGGGACACTCAGAACCATGCCTGGCTCTTGATAAAGATTAGCCATCTTGTACCATTTTCTTTACCTTGAATAGTTTATGGCCTGATAGAAATCAATGTCAATGTGGATAAATGCTTATAAAGGCAACAGGGGGAAATATAAAACCATATAAACAACTACATTTTACTGGAAAGGCTATTGAAAGCTTGTTAAATTGAGAAGGGGAAGGGAAAGCCTCTCAGGATGAGATCACAGTTGGGAATCAGTGACTGGAAACTGACAAGGCTTGTCTGGAATAATCTCTTAGAGACCCTGAGACTTAAAAGTTTTGACAGAGGAAAAAAGATGATTGAAGAGTGTTGGGAAAGGACATTTCTGAAGTCAGCAGATATGACAGTTCAATAACAAGCAAGACAAATGCAGTAAAGGGAAACAAGTAATAACATACTTGAAGTGCTTTCTAAAGGGTAACGTGTGTAAAACCTGTGACATGTAAGTTATTATGATTATAGGATCATTTCCTGGCTGATATGCTATAGCGATGTCACCTAGCCATGTGAGATCAACTGTCTATGCCTCAGAATACCAATAACATCTAAGCAGAGGTATCAGTAATATCTTGTAGGGTTGAGGAGACCCTTACAGCTAAGGTGAAATCGTCTTTAAATGACACTTTTAAGATTTAAAAACCTATTGTCAGTGAGTAAAGTGGGGATTACCACCAACACCTTTACCTTTAGTGGGTTCTCAAGTCACGCGCATGCTAAGTTGCTCCAGTCGTGTCCAACTCTTTGAGACCCTATGAACTGTAGCCTGCCAGGCTTCTTTGCCCATGGAATTCTCCAGGCAAGCATACTAGAGAGGGTTGCCATGCCCTCCTCCAGGGGATCTTTCTGACCCCGGGATGGAACCCACATCTCTTAAGTCTCCTGCATTGGCAGTGGGGTTCTTTACCACTAGCACCACCTGGAAAGACCTCAGATCATATTACAGTGCTTAACAATGTAACTATTTATCTTCTGTCACATTCCAGACATTCTTCCTTCCCGTGCAAAACAGTTTCTGTGAAGATCATGGCATCTCTGCACCTTTTAGGTCTGTCATCCACAGACCATCAGCCTCTTGCTTAGTCTTCTGTTTAATCCTGAATTCTGTTTGTCCTGTATCAGTCCTCTCCGCCAATGCATGTTCTTGACTGTATTTTTAGTGGTGACTGCGGTTACTTGGGTCTGTTTCCCACTCCATTTCCTGAATATGTCTTTAAGTATTTCTCTCTGAACTTTACCTCTAAGCTCCTAGAATTAATTTCTTGCTTTCTGACTATACTTTCTTTCCCAGTGTTCCGCATATCACCTATTACCTCTTCTACTCCTGCTTTTACAAATGAGAAATTTATTGACCCTCTAACTTATCACATTTTTTTATTTGCTCCAAGCCATGTGTCCCTACAATGTGTATATTTCCTCAGGAATTATGGCCCCACAATGTATTTATGACAGTAGACCCTATATTAGGCATTATAAAGTAAGAATAAATCCTAGCCTCTGCCTATAAGCAACTAGTTTCCAGTCTAAAATACTGACAAGAAATGAAAATGTAAAATGGTAAGTCTCCAGAAGCTGATGAGCATGTACGCAATTGAGACTATTAAGGAAAAATTCTCAAAAGTGATGATAATGTGCTGTGACCAGAAGAACAATAAACACAGAAGTAATTGGAAACAGAGGATTATATGGACAGGGGTGTAGGGAAATGATATCCATATAGGCCAAAGGATCTTGGAGATGAGACAGGTGTGAGAGCATATGGGAAAGTTCATTAGCATGATATGGCTGGAGAAAAGTTTGTGTAAGGAAAACCATGAGAGGAGGATATACAGATAATTAAATTTTATGACAACAGTGTTTATATAAAACGCCAAGCTATTTGGACTTCTTTATGGCTGTAAGAAGACCTAGAAGAACTTGATATACAAGAAAGCCAAGCTTAGACGTGTATCTTAGAGCAGTCCCACAGCAGTTTGGAAGATGCTGAGGAAGGAGGAAAATCTTCCAATGATGTGAGAGTCTAAAATCAGGTACCATCAGTGGAGATGGAAGGAAAGGGTCATAGAAGCCAAAGAGTTGAAAGAGATGGGCTGTGGAGGGCAAGTGTGTGTAGAAGTAGAGGAAAAAGTGCTGAGATTGACCCATGACTAGAGGTAGATAACCGAGTGTCTAGTGATAACTTTCACAAAAGATAGAGAGGTAACAGCCAGAGAAGTAAGAAGAAAAGTACTGGAGTGTTATATTGCCTTTTTAGTGGAAACCTAAGTAAAACTTTTTAAGTTTTAAAAAGGTCAAATACTTGATCTTTTAACTGATCTTTGCTTATATACCTCCTGAATTAACATATATTTCAGTCTGAAAAACTTCTCAACACTTTGGCTAGCAAGTTTGCTATTATATCCACATATTTCTGCTAATACCAGCAGATGGATAGGTTTGCCAAGGATGCCTAACTTGTTCTCTGATATAGGCAATATTTTCTCTTGTCATTGTATGTAGAGATGTATTTAAATATTATGAACAGCAATAACATGAGTATAAATTTAGTTGTAAATACTGGAAAGCTTAAATTGATACTTTCTCAATGGCTGTCACACCTTAGACACTGAATTTAGAGTATGTGTTTCTAATAAACAGAATGATTACACAAACTATCTGATTTATGACTGACTATAGGGAAGAGACTTAATATTGCCCTGAAACTTAGGAAACAAAGGACCAGCAAATGAGTAAATGGTGATTCAGAGCCTGTACAACTTTAGCATAAAACACAGTTCACCTGAGTCAAACATTATTGCCTTAGGGAATTACACTCTTTAATTAATGCCCAAAATTTACCATTTCAAAAATTGGATATTGGTCTGGGAAAATTACCATTGTATATATGAAAAGGTGTAGAAATCTTCCTGAACATAGAAATTCTAATTATTTCCTTCATCAGTTGTTTCCAAATTCAAGCCCATGGAAAACATGCATAAAGGTTATTTGGAAAAATGTAAAAAGAATGCATATCCCCAGCTCCCCAACCCAGAAATCTAGAAGAAAGGCTAAAACCCTACCCAATCATAGATAGAGATCTCTATGTTATAGTGCTAGTAAAGGCCTCTAACCATGTCTCTTGGTTACACCAAATTTAACAATTAAAATGATTGAAAGACTCTCACAAATGGTACTTCCTATCCACATCATATATCAAAAGAATACTCCTCAAATTAAGCATTGTCTTTCAAGATAAATAGCCACAAAGTCATGACCCAAGCTTAGTCTATAATGACTGCCAAAACAGTCAAGAGAGATCAATGCCTCCTCTTTTTAGAGATTAAAAAGAAAGTGCACACTCTTAAAATGCACAATTTTATCTTATTTGATAACAGATAATCATTAGGCAGCAATAGAGAATTCTAGAATGCGTGAGATTCCAGTTTCTCAGGAAGCTGACCTTTCAAGAGGAAACCATGAGGGAAGGAAGAAAGTTAACTCTCATTTCAGGTGATCAGAACTTAGCAAGCACCCTTCCTTTATTGAATTTGCAATGGGTACTTCAGTGCTATCATTAATTATTTCATTATAAGATAATGCTATGAGAACTTCATGGGAAATGGCCACTAGAGCTCCATCACGAATAGAAACAAGGTCTTGTTTATGATAAGAATCCCCATAAAAGCACAATTGTAGGATCACATCTCCCGGATAATTCACTTATTACCTCTACTGATAATGAATTGTCTGAACAGCTTTCCTGTATGTTCACTTGTTCACATTTGATTCCATCGTTCTGTGAGTTGTTATAGAAGCTTCTTACATTAATGTCCTAATTACTGATTCATATAATGTCACCATGCCATCTTGAGCAACAAAAAATGGGTCTCACTCACTGATATGATGCAGGCGCTGGCCAGTGAAGTCTTGCTTATATACGACACCATATTCTACCAATGCCAAATGCAGCCATATCTACAACCATCTAGAGAACACTGAAATGGGAGAGTCCATAGATAACCACCTTTATGGCAGAAAGTGAAGAAGAACTAAAGAGCCTCTTGATGAAAGTGAAAGAGGAGAGTGAAAAAGTTGGCTTAAAGCTCAACATTCAGAAAACTAAGATCATGGCATCTGGTCCCATCACTTCATGGCAAATAGAAGGGGAAATAGTGGCTGACTTTATTTTTCTGGGCTCCAAAATCACTGTGGATGGTGACTGCCACCATGAAATTAAAAGATGCTTGCTCCTTGGAAGGAAAGTTATGACCAACCTAGACAGCATATTAAAAAGCAGAGACATTACTTTGCCAACAAAGGTCCGTCTAGTCAAGGCTATGGTTTTTCCAGTGGTCATATATGGATATGAGAGTTGGACTATAAAGAAAGCCGAGTGCTGAAGAATTGATGCTTTTGAACTGTGGTGTTGGAGAAGGCTCTTGAGAGTCCCTTGGACCGCAAGGAGATCCAACCAGTCCATCCTAAAGGAGATCAGTCCTGGGTGTTCATTGGAAGGACTGATGCTGAAGCTGAAACCAATACTTTGGCTACCTGATGCAGAGAGCTGACTCATTTGAAAAGACCCTGATGCTGGGAAAGATTGAGGGCAGGAGGAGAAGGGGATGACAGGATGAGATGGTTGGATGGCATCACCGACACAATAGACATGGGTTTGGGTGGACTGCGGGAGTTGGTGATAGACGGGGAGGCCTGGCTTGCTGTGGATCATGGGGTAGCAAAGAGTCAGACATGACTGAGTGACTGAACTTAACTGAACTGAACTGACTGATAGATAAAAATGCAATAATAAAGGGTTAGTGAAGGAGAAATAGGCTACCTGGCCTCCTACTTAATCCAAAGCTAAACAGATTCAAAGTGCTGTTGTTATTTATGCCTCGTCAATAGTTCCAGATATATCTGGACTACACTTTCCACTGCTAAAGTTACTAAATGTAGAGAAAATACTACTGAATATTCATAACCTCATCCTGTACTTTGACTGCCCTTATCTATAGTTGTGTGTTCCAATTATCTAATTTAGGTTTAAACCCTAAACTTTACTTGTCTTGATAAGGAACAGTTGTTAAGATTCTGCTTATTTCTTGATTCTTGTTAGATCAATACTTGATTTACTGAACTCAACAGTGAGAATAATACATTTATTTTGTAACAAATAAATATGTCCTGGAAGCTGGGCACATCTTAACCAGGCATATTCCTTGCTCTTGCTTTGTACAGAAGTGTGTGGAGATAGATAGCCTGCAATTTGTGTTTGTTGCCTATGAGATTGAAATGCTGGCTTATGGAGGTTTGCTTATGCAAGGCACATTTCCCACAAGTAATTTTGAGAAGTTTTACCCACAGTGCATATATCTTTTGATATGTGAGTTACTTCTAAGGAAGAAAAACTCTGAACACAAGCATCAACTTTACATAGAGCTGGACCCATGCCAAAACTTTTGCATAAATTTGCTTATTAAACAACTGTTGTACATTGGCACATTCACACCATCAGACTTCAAAACAAGAGACCAAAATGTATATTTTGTGTTTTATAAAATTTGGTAAAAATATTTTTAAGCTTTGTTGTTGTTGTTCAGTTGCTAAGTTGTGTTCAACTCTTGAGACCCCGTGGGCTGCAGCAGGCCAGGCTTCCCTGTCCACTGTCTCCTGCAGTTTGCTCAAATGCATTCATTTTTAAGTTTATACTCTTACAAATGCTGTTATTAGATTTTTATGGCATATTAGGATATGCCAATTGGGAGATTACTTTCAAGTTAATTTAACCAGTCCCCTGGAGGTGGGCTAGTTAGTATACATCACAGTTATATTGGCGGCCATGGGTCTCACAAAGAGGTCTCATGAGTGTTGCTCCACCTACAAGGCCATGAATGAATAGACTTCGGAAAACTAATAATTACAAAGGAAGAACTTTTGTAACCTAGCTTTTCACTTGTAAGATCCGATTAAATTTGCCACTTAACATTTTATTCTGGTAGGCATTCCTCTTAAAAACCTGTAAGAATAGTAGAACTTGAAACTTGTTTGAAAATCCAACTATAAGTGTGATATACACTTTGATAGAGGTAGCTGTTTTGAGTTGAGCTTTTGCAAATTAGATATGCCTGGGAAATCTGTTGGGGATATTTTCAGGAGGTCAACACACCACCTGTAAATCAAAGTTACTGATTTCAACATAAATATAACTACTTCATTCACTATCAACCACTTTGAAGAGTACAATAAACAGTGCTTATTGCTTGTTGCACTGGCATGATCTACATAGAAAGATGAGCCATCTTCTGCGGTATATTCAGAAAGTCCTACCTGGTAAAGTCAAGTTTTGAAGTTACCTTTCCTCTGATAATTTTTTATAAGAACATATCCACTTGAAGGCCTATTTCTGTTTCTCCACATTTTCACCTCCCCCCCATCTTTTGCCTCCTGCCTTTACCTCATGATCTGTGCTTTATAGCCTTAAATACTCTGGAAACCCTTCAACATAAATGTGTTAGATACAGGGAAAAAAGCACTTCATTAAACTGTTTTATTCATGGATGTCTTGACATGCTCACCTATAAATAACTATTTATAGATCCCATATGCTATTTATATGCATTTGGGAAGAATTTCCTTTAACATCAAAAGTTTTACAAAATTTAAATTGCCTGCTGTTGTTATTATACAGTGCTTCCACTTGTATTTCAAAGTTTAGAAATTGAAGGAATCAATGTCCAGATGCATAGGATTTATAATATAAGCACAAAGGTTGCTACAGAAAGCTGTCTTCCATATACATGTGCCTAATGACTGTTTGTATAATTTTATATATACCAGTAACTCTGGAGGCCTGGGCTAGTCAATAATTATATTAAACAAAAGAAAGAAACATTGCTCAAATTTCAACAACCAGCTGAATGGAAAAGCTTATCCCTTTGAATAAAAATACTAGACAGCCTTTAAAATTAAATATTTTAACTATTTTAAGAAATTATATAACCATCAGAGGATGAGGGGAAAAAATGAAATAATCTACTTTAACTTTTTAAATTTCTTTAACCAGAGAGTGCTTATACCCTAACTTCATTACTGTCCTTTAGAGTTAAAAAGAAAACTTTTTTTTTTTTTAATTCACAGAAATAAATTAATGTTGGCATTCATTTGAGAACTGTTTAACCTCTCAGACAACATTTTGAGAACTCATTAGCCAAATACCACCATAATGCAAGCGAGTAATACATGGAAATAATGATTTCATTGTAAAGTTTAAATCAATGCTAGCATGATCAGGAAATTTCATTAACCTAGAATGCTTAATTAGCTCTAGAGGTGAAGTGAAAGATAAAAATCACTTCACATATTAGTAAAAAAAAAAAATTAGAACATAACTTTATAAACCACTACTGTTCCTTTGCTATTAGGAATCAATGAAATCTATAATTAGGGACCATTATGAAAAGGTTAAAGATGAGAATACATGCAGTCTATCTACAGGAAATCTAAACTATTTAGGTTAATGAAATGTCTGTGAAAGTCATACTAATTAGCAAGTTCATGGGTACCTAACTTTAATTTTACAAATGTCATGATGGGAAGTATTCCGGCTCCATGCACACCTGTGTCCCAACTAGATTACTGCACAGTGCTACCTCTTTTGAATGTCTCTTCATTTCCCCCTCAGTGATCTGGATGCTAATAAGTATGACACATTTCTGAAAACTCTTCATGATTTAATGATATAAATTTTAAGATGATGAGAAACAGAAACTTTCTATTTTTTAGATAAAAGGATCGTTGAATTCTCAATGTTGCACTAACATAATAAGATGCCATATTTCCTTATTTTATCATTTCTAATATCAACCAAAACCATTTTTTTTTTCATTCAAAAGTGAGAAGTTTGCCCATAAATATCTAGTGTAAACTGGGGAAAAAAAGCTAGAATTGAATCATATGTTAGGGATTGATTATATAATAAATAGCAGGAATACAAAGAAAAAACCAGAATGTTACCAAAATCAATCATTACCACAAAAACAATTTCACTTCTGTACCATGAAGGGCTTCCCTGGTGGCTCAGAGGTTAAAGCGTCTGCCTGCAATTTGGGAGACCTGGGTTCGATCCCTGGGTCAGGAAGATCTCCTGGAGAAGTAAATGGCAATCCACTCCAATATTCTTGCCTGAAGAATCCCATGGATGGAGGAGCCTGGTGGGCTATAGCTCACAGGGGTCGCAAAGAGTCGGACAGGACTGAGCGACTTCACTTTCACTTTCACCATGAAGTTAACCTCTTATCCACAGTCACTGAAGACAGAATTCTTTGGTGAAAGTTGATTACTGTTTTCATTCCGGGTATCAAGTAAAATAATATCTATGAACAATATCTTTTATCACTTTTCTTACTTTCAAATGTATGGGCATATCTGATTAGCTGAGCCCAAGTTTCATATGCACATCTGCCTACAAGAGATGTTAATAATTCAAAACTTGATTTTATTTACAGAAGGATTGACAACTTGGAAACTTTTTTAAATTTTAGAAACTTTTTTCAAAATATGATGTTCAAATGTTTAAATTACAATGATGTGGTAGTAGCTCATATCTGACTAACTCAAATGCAGAGAAAAAATGATAAACTCTGATCAAGCCATTTAAAAAACACATTTGATGTAACAGAATGAAAAAGAAAATAGGTAGAGAACCGTTCAGTTAGTTTAGTTCAGTCACTCAGTCATGTCCGACTCTTTGTGATCCCATGGACTACAACACAACAGGTCTCCCTGTTGATCACCAACTCCTGGAGTTTACTCACACTCATGTCCATTGACTCAGTGATGCCATCCAACCATCTCATCCTCTGTCGTCCCCTTCTCCTCTTGCCTTCAATCTTTCCCAGCATTAATCTTTTCAAATAAGTCAGTTCTTCACACCAGGTGGCCAGAGTATTGGAGTTTCAGCTTCAACATCAGTCTTTCCAATGAATATTCAGGACTGATTTCTTTAGGATGGACTGGTTGAATCTCCTTGCAGTCCAAGGGACTCTCAAGAGTCTTCTCCAACACCACAGCTCAAAAGCATCAATTCTTCAGCACTCGACTTTCTTTATAGTCCAATTCTCACTTCCATACATGACCACTGGAAAAACCATAGCCTTGACTAGACGGACCTTTGTTGGCAAAGTAATGTCTCTGCTTTTTAATATGCTGTCTAGGTTGGTCATGGCTTTTCTTCCAAGGAGTAAGTGTCTTTTAATTTCATGGCTGCAATCACCATCTGCAGTGAATTCTGAGCTCAAAAAAATCAAGTCTGCCACTGTTTCCACTGTTTCCCCATCTATTTGCCATGAAGTGATGGGACTGGATGCCATGATCCCTGTTTTCTGAATGTTGAGCTTTAAGTCAACTTTTGCACTCTCCTCTTTCACTTTCATCAAGAGGCTCTTCAGTTCTTCTTCACTTTCTGCCATAAATGTGGTGTCATCTGTATATCTGAGGTTATTGATATTTCTCCCAGCAATCTTGATTCCAGCTTGTGTTTCATCCAGCCCAGCATTTATCATGATGTACTCTGCATATAAGTTAAATAAGCAGGGTGACAATATGCAGCCTTGAAATACTCCTTTTCCTATTTGGAACCAGTCTGTTGTTCCATGTCCAGGTCTAACTGTTGCTTCCTGACCTGCATTCAGATTTCTCAAGAGTCAGGTCAGGTGGTCAGATATTCCCATCTCTTTCATAATTCTCCAGATTTTATTGTGGCCCATGTAGTCACACAGCTTTGGCATAGTCAATAAAGAGAAATAGATGTTTTTCTGGAACTCTCTTGCTTTTTTGATGATCCAGCAGATGTTGGCAATTTGATCTCTGGTTCCTCTGCCTTTTCTAAATTCAACTTGAACATCTGGAAGTTCACAGTTCACGTATTGTTGAAACCTGGCTTGGAAAATTTTGAGCATTAATTTACTAGTGTGTGAGATGAGTGAAATTGTGTGCTAGTTTGAATATTCTTTGGCATTGCCTTTCTTGGGGCTTGAAACAAAAACTGACATTTTCCAGTCCTGTGGCCAATGTGGAGTTTTCCAAATTTGCTGGCATATTGAGAGCAGCACTTTTACAGTATCATCTTTTAGGATTTGAAACACCTTAACTGGAACTCCATCACCTCCACTAACTTTGTTTGTAGTGATGCTTCCTAAGGTCCACTTGACTTCACATTCTAGGATGTCTGGCTCTAGGTGAGTAATCACACCATCATGATTATCTGGGTCATGAAGATCTCTTTTGTATAGTTCTTCTGTGTATTCTTGCCACCTCTTCTGCTTCTGTTAGGTCCCTACCATTTCTGTCCTTTATTGAGCCCATCTTTGCATGAAATATTCTCTAATTTTCTTGAAGAGATCTCTAGTCTTTCCCATTCTTTTTTTTCCCTATATTTCTTTGCATTGATCACTGAGGAAGGCTTTCTTATTTCTCCTTGCTATTCTTTGAAACTCTGCATTCAAATGGGTATATCTTTCTTTTTCTTCTTTGCTTTTCACTTCTCTTCTTTTCACAGCTATTTGTAAGGCCACCTTAGACAGCCATTTTGCTTTTTTGCATTTCTTTTTCTTGAGGGTGGTCTTGATCCCTGTCTCTTATACAGTGTCACAAAACTCAGTCCACAGTTCATCAGGCACTCTGTCTATTAGATCTAGTCCCTTAAATCTATTTCTCACTTCTGCTGTATAATCGTAAGGGTTTCGATTTAGGTCATACCTGAATGGTCTAGTGGTTTCCCCTATTTTCTTCAATTTAAGTCTGAATCTGGCAATAAAGATTTTATGCTCTGAGCCACAGTCAACTCCCGGTCTTGTTTTTGCTGACTGTATAGAACTTCTCAGAGTACAAAGGGAGGTAACACTGTTGGATAAGTTTGCATTAATTCAGTTTTATATCTAACAACGCTCTACATTCTGTGGAGAACTGAATGACTATACAAAGCAGCAAAAATTTTTCCAGTTTGAGGAATAAGTACATAGCTCCAGATTAAAAGAACAGAAGAGCTGGGAAATTGAATGGGGTGGGAGAGGATATCATGCAAATGAAAGTCACAAAGGAGAATGAAGATTTGAACTATGTATCTAAGCAGCATTCAAATTATGAGTAACTTGTAAATTGCACACCCATAGAGGAAATGCCATTAGACCCCAGCAGAAACCAATAGCTCAGGATTTAGAGCAGAGAATTCAATGCTACCCACTACAAAGGAATGAAATTCTGATGTTTGAGTACAGATGGATGGATAATACTAGACAAGGATCACTCTTCAAGGAAAATAACAGAACCCAGAGTCTCTACAATATATGAGCCACAAAATCTAGTATATTATTTAAAATAACCAAATGTAAAAAGAAATTGGAAAATATGATATTTTAGCAAAAGCAGAGAGTAGAAGGAGACATTGCGATGGTGTACATGTTGGAATTTGAACATAAGAACTTTAAATTAACTATTATAAGTATGCTCAAGATTAAAGGAATGTGTTTTCATACATATATGGGGAATTTCAGGCAAGAAATAAAAACTGTGCAGAAATAAGGAAATAGAAATTCTAAAACTGAGGAATACAATATCTGATATGAAAATTTTACTTGATGGGCTTACCAGGAATGTCAGAAGAAAATATCAATAAACTTGAAGACAGGTCAAGAGGAATTTTGCAATATGAAGAATACAGAGGAAAAATTACTGATTAAATTCTACACTTCCTAAATAATGGAATGTTATTTCTTAAATTGACTGGAATGTTCATTGTCATATCATTTGCAACTCTCTTCACTTAAAATCCAGTGCTTTTCAAACCACAGCAGATTTGCTTGAAAATTTAATATATGTGTAACTCAATTAGTTTCTTTGAGGGTAACACCCAGGCTTCTAAATTTTTGTTGTTGTCAGTTCCCTAGTGATTCCACTATGCAGTCTAGCTCTGCCTTATTCAACCACATGCACCTCATTCATTTTTTCCAAATTCAATTTTCTTTTCTATGTGAAAGCCAGTTTAAACCATAAACTTGACCATTTAGTTACTTTGCAACTATAGTACATCCATTTATTCAACCAATATTGACAACTGACTATATTTTCAGTTATATGCTAGATCCAGAAATGTAGTTGAAACTTATCTAAGTTATTTTGTGTTGGTTTAAAGACAAAAAGGGAAGTATACTCAGTTTATTAAAAAGAAATGTAAAGTTCCAAGAATAGAACTACATTATTTCATGAAATTCCCAACTGTTTTTATGATATGGGCTGAAGTTCTGCTAATACACAAGATTATGACTACACCTTGTCACATAGAAATGGTTTAACTTTTAGGTAAATAATCTTCAAGCATTAAAAACTTACTATCAATGCCTTTTAAAGATATTTTATTTATACATGCTTTTTTTGGAGTTTGCTTGTCTAAAAATCCTTCAATCATAAGTTGATAAATGTTTACCTGATTTCAATTTGTGAAATGCTGATTAATGGGGCACAGGCTTGGATTATAAAACAGAGATTTTTAAAAATTAGCCAAGTTCATAACATATGTGATATATACATATTTAAAATGCTTATCGTTAATAATTCTCTTCTGCTTTAGTCTAATTTGTTCTAGTTTGAGACCAAAGTTGACTATAGTGATTAGATTAAATGCTTTACATATTTCACAGATGTACTATCCAAGATCCCTCGTAAATTATATTTTAAACTTTCACTTTTAGTTCTTCCAGAATTTAATGAGTTTTCCCTCCTGATATAAAATAAGTTTAATGAAGCTCAAAATGCATTGAAATATTTATATTTTTGATTGAAAATTGATGAGTTACCATGATTTTTATCATCAGGAGATGAAATGTAGATTTTTAAATCTTACTAGTTTAAATGAGTTCCACTCTATCTCACGTACGGATTAGCTGTGTAGACGGCATCAATCTTTCGGAGTAAAAACCATCCTGTGCTCTATGCTTACATCTGCCTTGACAAGTATGTAAAGTTCCCATCATTTTTAAATTTATAAAGGTGAGGGTCACATTATGCTCAGAAAGTCACTTTCTCCTGGTGGCAAGGCTGAGAATTGCTGTAAATTGCCCCCAAAGGGTGACAATGGCTGATGCATGTATAGTCGTGTACACAGCCACTGGATAGGAAAATCTGTCAATTCATGTTCTCCTTCACCCTCTCCCCAGTATTGAACATAGATTCCAAGGACCATGGAAGGTTTTTTCCTATACTGTTGAGATTTTACAGTGGGTAGGAAGTAGTACAAAATGTTAACCACTGAGATAGACTTATTCTTACCGGGTTTTCAGTCATTAGTCCATGAGGATCACTGCCGGGTCCACTTTGTTCCAAACACAACCATGAGACCTCTTCAGACCTGCCATGTCAGTGGAACACATACTTCTGAGATCAGGTCCACAGGCTCATGATGAAGCCCCCGACTGAACCAAGTGCACTAATTGGACTGAGATGCCTCACTTTTTCTTGAGAGCAGTGTCCAGAATAAGGGCACAGAGTGTCCTCAGGCCAATCTGATTCCACTACATGGGTGATATGTCTCCTGCATGTCTAAAAGCTGGTACAGGGGAACTGCAGGAACTTATTTTTTAACCACTCTTCTTGAATTCTCCAAATCCATTTCCAACAATCACTCCTGAATACCAGTTTCAATCTGAAGTGAAGAGAGGCTCTCACCATCCATTTCTCAGCTATCTTAGAAACCGCTTGCTATGTGGCTTCTCTTCTGTCTTCTCCCTTCCTTACCCACAACCTAACCCAGGGAATCAAGGGGAAGACATCTTTCACACCAAAATATTTGAGTCCTGACCCAGGTTTTAAAACCCAAGAGCCTGACAAAAACTTGACTGTTTTATTTTTCCTTTTTTTTTTACCCTATGCAGTGTCATCCATATTCAAATTAAATAGCATTTGCCTTCACAGTTATGCCATATCACCAAACAATTGGTGTTTGTAGTGTATTTCTGTCTCCTATTTTGGAAAAAGTTCCTGCCTCTTTCTTATGATATATTTTTAAATACATTGAGTTAGTTGCTCAGTCTTATCTGACTCTTTGTGACCCCATGAACTGTAACCTGCTAGGCTCCTCTGTCCATGGCGTTCTCCAGGAAAGAATATTGGAGTGGGTAGCCATTCCCTTCTCCAGGAGATCTTCCCAACCCAGGGGTCAAACCCTGATCTTCTGCATTGCAGGCAGATTCTTTACCATCTGAGTACAAATGGTGATAAAATTTAGTTTCCTCTCAAGGAATGGATATTTTACCTGAAATCCTAGAGTAATATTCAAATTCTTTCAAACTGGCTTAGTTGGTATCATGGTCATCCACAATTTCCACTTGCAATCCAAAAAGGAACATTAAGAGGAAGAATAGTTCTTCACTAATTAAAGGCAAAAAGAAAAAAGCTTTCAAAACTCACAAGCCTGTGAATACAGTTGAACAATTAAAGATCTATCAGGAAAGAAAAAAATAATTCTTTCCCTCCCCTTTACACTACAATTCCATATGTAAGGCAGGCTTATTTCAGTTTGTATTAACCCCAGGAACTGTGCAGACTCATGAGCATTATCTTGGAATTTTGTGGGGCAGATCTAGTTACTGGGAGACAAGCTAGGTAAGTAGTTTCCCAGACATAAAGTCCGCACAAGGAGTAGGTCACACGCTATTAGATAGACACCGCCCCCAAATCCTCCCCGCCTTCAGAGTTGGATTCCTGGGGTGGGGGGCGGGCAGTGGGGGAACACCTTGTTAAAGAGTCTGTTTGCCAATGCAGGAGATACAAGAGACTTGAGTTTGATCCCTGGGTCAGGAAGATCCCCCTGCAGGAGAAAGTGACAACCCACTCCAGTATTCGTGCCTGCAGAATTCCATGAACAGAGGAGCCTGGTGGGCTACAGTCCATGGGGTTGCAAACAGTCAGACACAATTGAGTGACTTAACTTGTACACTTTCAGGGTTTGGGAAAGAAGGTCTTTGCCACTGGAAAATGATACAGATTAATCAGTCATATCTAAGAAAAGTGGATTACAACAGTGTCTCAGATGAAAAAGTCTATCTCCCATAAAAGGACATTTAAAGTAGTCAATACTTGAAATTCAGAAAGTGTTTAGACCTTTAGGTTGAGTGACACATGCAGGAAAAAAGCAGAGATCCAGTTTTAGAATAAAATTAGGCCCTACGAGGATGTATAATCCAAAAATTTAGAAGCAGCCAAGGCAGAAGGCTTTCTGCTGAGCCTCCAGGCAGTGAGAATGACTGGATTACTAAGTCAATTACCAAAACAGGAGTGCAGGAATATAGATTCTTTGGGGACAGAAACTTACTTGCCAAATTATTCGGATGTTATAAGGTACAGAGTGGTAGAGAGGAAGAGCAGAAGACTGGAAATAAATGGGGTAGGCGAAGAACATCATTGGAAAACTCCATAACTGTCAGAGGTGATGCAGAAATAAAATCCCTGGATTGGTCCTAGAGACAGTGAAAGAGAGAGAATCTACCATCAAGTGTATATTAGCAGCAGAGACCAGGCTATGGATCCATTCAGTTTAGGGTCTCAATCGTGTCTGACTCTCTGTGACCCCATGAACTGCAGTATGCCAGGCTTCCCTGTCTATCATCAACTCCTGGAGCTTGCTCAAACTCATGTCCATCAAGTTGGTGATGCCATCCAACCATCTCATTCTCTGTCGTCCCCTTCTCCTCCTGCCTTCAATCTTTCCCAGCATCAGGGTCTTTTCCAATGAGTCTGTTCTTTGCAACGAGTGGCCAAAATGCTGGAACTTCCACTTCAGCATCAGTCCTTCCAAAGAATATTTAGGACTGATCTCCTTTAGGATGGACTGGTTTGATCTCCTTGCAGTCCAAGGAACTCTCAAGAGTCTTCTCCAACACCACAGTTCAAAAGATTCAATCCTTCGGCAAAGAATTCGCCGTAGGATTGAGGCTAAGGATAGGAGAAAGGTATTAAGGTTAAAAACTCATGCAGTCTTCAAACCCCACGGGGCTATTTGGTCTTTGCTGCTGTCTGCCAGCAGCTACCAGTAGCTCTCAATCAGAGTTACCTGGAGGGCTTGTGAAACCACAGTTGACTGGGAGAATTTCCAGTTCTGTAAGAAGCCCGGATTGGATCAAGTCAGGGCAAGATGGACATTTATAGCACTGTGGGCTACACCTGAGAAGAACACTGACTTGGAGAGAAGTAACTGGTCAACTTTGGACAGGGGCAGACAGACAGCCTGGGAGAGACGTGACACTGCTCATCTGAGGGTGCTCTCTCTGTGTCTTACAGACAAGACCAGCCATCCACCAAGAAAACGTACTCCTGATCAATATGTCCAAATAGCACTGCGTCTTTAGGCAGTTTCTAAGTTAAAAATTAGAAACACACATCCACTGACATTCATTTTCCCATGGGTCACATATCAGTCTGGATCTTTCCAGCTTGCCCTTTCTTGATTAGAATCTTGGGTAGCTCAGAGGAGAATTTCACATTTGATCATGTGAGATTTTGGTGCACTCAACCCAGCCACTGACCATCAGTTGATATTTAAAAGATACAACCTATATAAACCCTTCTTTCTACATGAAACAATTCAGTTCTTATTTTCCTTGTGGGTTTTAAACATTTTTATCGGTAGTAATACAAAAAACATGCACAATGCAAAATATCTGCTTGAATATATTGTTTGTTTTATCATTAGTTAGTTACATGGATTAAAGTAACTGTCTTAAATTGTCAAGCAATGGCTGCAGATTGAGGAACAATCCATGTTAAAAGGCTGCCCTCTTGTGACGATGTGTTGTAGGTTTTATTGATAAAACTTGACCTTATACCCTTTAGAAATCAACTCATAATAGTATTAAAGAGAAATAAAACTTGATTGTATTTTGGGGTATTTTTAAAACATTTGTTTATATGGAAATTTTGGATGATGGATAGTTCCTATTACATAGATGTTCCAGGGAACTAAAGGTTTAAACTTCTCTCATTATTTAACTTACCTAATGGATATATTTCTAACATTGGTACACCACTTTTCTGTTTAAAAATAAATAAATAAATTTCACTCTAGATCGTGTATCAGTGGCACACATCATATAACTTAATAACTTATCATCTATTTTACTGTAACTGTAAATGTCACCTCCAGATTAAAGAATCAGTTAAAATCTGTAAACCTCACTAATGGAATGGTGAATGGTACCTATCTCCTGGCTTAGATCTTCTTCCCCAGTTCTAGGAGCAAAACTATTTTGGGCTCACTGATTTAGACAAATAGCAAAGAAGGAAGAATTTCGTGGAAAGAAATAAAAGCCTGCAACTCTTTCTGTCTTGTGACATCTTGAAGCCTAAGCCTTAGGGAGAATTTAGAAGCATCAGGAAACTGGTGGAGATAAGTATTTTGCTGAGTGAGAAAGACTTTGTATAAATGTGGAAGGAGAAAGATTGTCCCCAGATTGGGGAAAAAAAATTCAGTTTCCACGTCTCTACATTCTCTCCCCGTAGTTCAGATGAGCGAAAACAGAGGGGCCTCTTGATGGCCCATAGAGATCTAAGAATAGCTCTCTAGAAACATCCTAGGATATGTAAAGGTCCCAGAAAAAGAAAAAAAAAAATGACAGCAACAAGGTAGAAGGGGTAGGTAGAAGGGGCCATGTGGTGACTGATGGAGGATTTTTGCCCTCCAAGTATGATAAATTGAGCTGGTTGTCCTAAATGTCTTATGCAGGAATGGACGAAAAAGGGCCGGCAGACTGTGTGGACAGATGGCCAAGCTCTAAATGCCTACCCACCACCCCTCCCCCATGCTCTGTTCCCCAAGGCTATGCTCTGCCACCTCATGCCATCTTCAGGACTAGGCCACCATTCTTCTGGCTCCTGGGAGTGTTGACAGCTGACTCCTTGCAATAATGCCCCCAGATAAATAAAATGATCTCATCTAAGATCACAGCCCCTTCCCATGGACAGCCCATAGCCAAGGACTGGTCATGTGGGCCTAAAAGATATGACTTCTTTACTCTGATTTGGAAGAAATTTTTGGCCCCCTCAGAGTCAAAAGAGGAGTAAATTAATTTCACCAAACACTTGATAATTAATCCTAATAGTGTAAATCAAAATTGCAGTTTAACATGGCACTTCATGATTATTGAAATGATTAGTTTTAACTCCAGATACAAGATAGCTGGATATATAAGAAACTGGTAATTGTTTCATCTCTGGAGCAAGGAATTCTAAATATATGCCCTTCTGGTGCACTTTTATTCTTCATCATATTGAGAGAGAAACACTTAAATGAGCAATGGGAAATTCCCTATAACATTACATAAAGGTTCCAAAAGTTCTGCAGCTCAGACAACTTAGATAAGACAGAAAAATGATGGCCTAGAAAACCCTGTTAGGTAACTTTAAAGAGGAACTAATTGATTTAAAAGATATGTTTATATAAAAATGCATGCGAAGAGCTTGGGTAAATTGTTCATAAAATGTAAGAATTTCTAAATCAGCATGTCATCCTACATAATATATATAATTCATAAATCTTAGATATTTAACTTTTCTGTACAGTGTAACTTCTATATTCAATTTACATATTCAATATTGTTCACATGAAAAACAAGATCTTCTCAGTGGGAAACTTTGGGAGATCTCTAATGCCTCTAATACCCTCCCTTTCCCCACACAGGGACATCAGTGTGTGTGTGTGTGTGTGTGTGTGTGTGTGTGTGTGTGATTTTTTTAATAGGAAGAAAGAGAAAAAAAAAATAACACTTAAAACTCTTATCAGGATTTCTTTAAAAAACTGAGCAAAGGAAAGTTACCCTGTTCTGGAGAAGGAATTGCAGAGATATGATGCAATTTTGACCTAGAGAGTACAGATCTAACTCCTTTGGGATCTCTACGTTGGGCAGGCATGGCTTTTCAAACCACCACTATTAGTAGCTCTTCAAATAGCAGATCCCTTCCAGACTTTATTATGTAAGTCAACTCAATCTGCCACGTTCCTCAAGTCCCTGCTATTGTTAGGAAAAAAAAAAAAAAGGCTATGTGCTCTTTCAGATTAAAACCCATACAATTTTTAAGTGGATGGCATATAGCAATCCTTAATCATTTCTCTTGTTTTCACTCATTACATTTGAGGACATTTAATACAACTCCTACTAGGTTTTCCCTTTGGAGCTCAAAAGGGGGTCTCAACGTGTTTTAGAGAAGGGATGAAGAAAATCATGTCACATGAAAGGGCCACGTCTACACAACATATGAACGTTTCCTTCATTTTTGCCAGACTGTTGTGGCAAAACTCCAGTGCATCTCTCTGCTGAGTCTCTCCATTACATCCCACTTGTTTACCCATGTCTCCTTTTATTATCCTGCCTTGGTCAGAACACCAGCAGAGGGGTTGATAACATCCTCTCCAGTTAGGCATTTGAGAGATATCTCTTTTAAAAACACAAGTATGGTCATGCCCTGTTTTCACTTGGTAATCTTAAATAGCTCCTGACTAGAATAACTCCTTTCCATGACATACACAACTTCATATAATTGGCCTACATGTATCACATCTGTTCTTCCTTCTTCCTCATACTCTATGTCTATAAAAAGCTACATTCTCCTCTCTAGCTCCCTCTTTACATGAGCTAGTCCCTAAACATCCATCCAATATCATCTTTGTCCAGTCCAACCTTCACACACCTCCACTGCAGCTGATATTCAGACTCTGTTCCACACCAGCCCCTGGAATCATCATTATTTCTGCAATAATCAAAGGGTATGACAACATGGGTTCAACCAGGTAGCTTTCCTAATAGAATATAACTTCGTTGAGTCTAAGGATTCAAATTATTCTCTTTTCTATGTTCCAAATACATGTCATACTTGAGCAAGGTTCATTGTCAAATACACATTAATCTCATCCCTCTTGGACAGGTACATGATGAACACATGAGTGTTTACAAATATTTTAAAGCTGAAAAAATAAGTCTTCAGAGGTATACTCTCTCAAACCTGTTTCAAGGAATAGCTAGCACAATACTGAAGGAAATGGACGGAATTGGAGGACTGACTGCTGTCCTGTAAGACTTACTATGAAAGTGTAAAGTGAAAGTGAAAGTCACTTAGTTGTGTCTGACTCTTTGCGGCCCGTGGACTATACAGTCCATGGAGTTCTCCAGGCCAGAATACTGGAGTGGGTAGCCTTTCCCTTCTCCAGGGAATCTTCCGAGGTTGAACCCAGGTCCCCCGCATTGCAGGCAGATTCTTTACCAGCTGAGCCACAAGGGGAGCAAAGACTTACTATAAATCTACAGTAATCAAGATGGTGCAGTGAAAGGATGGACAACTAGATTGATGGAACAGGACAGGCATCCCAGAAACAGACCCACTTAAATATAGTCTACAGATCTTTGTCAGAGGAGCAAAGGCAATACAATGAGCAAAGGTCAGTTTTTTCAACAACAGTGCTGGGACATTTGGACTTCAACATACAAAAGAATTAATTTAGACAACGACCTTACCCTTCACAAAAATTAACTCAAATGGATCACAGATCTAGATGTAAAATACAAAGCTATTAAACTCCTCCAAGATACAAAGAAGAAAACCTAGATGACCTTTTTCATGTTCATTACTCCAAAGGTATGATCCATGAAAGAAGTCATTGATAAGCTGAACTTCATTAAAATTAAAAACTCTGCTCTTCAAAAGACAATGCCAAGAGAATGAGAAAATAAACCACAGACTGGGAGAAAATATTTACAAAAAACACATCTGATAAAAGACTTCTCTAAAATATACAGAGAACTCTTAAAACTCAACAATAACAAAACATGGGAAAAAGACTTTGACACCTCATCATAAAAGATACAAGGGTGACAAATGAGGGTACTGAAAATGCTCAACATCATACGTCATCAGAAAAATTTAAGTTGAAGCATTGAGATTTTACTACACATCTATAAGAATGGCCCAAGTCCAGAACACTGACAACGCCAAATGCTGGTAAGATGTGTAGCAACAGGAAGTCTCATTCATTACCGGTAGCAATGCAAATTGGTACAGCCACTTCAGAAGGCAGTTTTATGGTTTTCTTACAAAACTAAACACACTCTTACCATATGATCCGGCAATCGTGCTCCTTGGTATTTACTCAAAAGAACAGAAAACTTATGTCTACACAAAAACCTACACGTGGATGTTTATAACAGTTTTATTCATAGTTGCCAAAACTTGGAAGCAACCAAGATGTCCCTCAGTAGGTGAATGGATAAATAAACTGTGATATATTCAGACAATGGAATAATTTTGGGGGACTAAAAGGAAATGAGTTACCAAGCTATGAAAACACATAGAGGAAACATAAATGCATATAACTGAGGGAAAAAGCCAATCCAAAAAGGCTACATACTGTATGATTCCAACTATATAGCATTCTGGAAAAAGTACAGCTATGGAATTTTCCCAAACATAGAATGTACAATGCTAAGATTGAACCACGATGTAAGCTACAGGCTTTTGATGTCTATGAGGTGTCAATGTGGATTCATCAACTGTAGCAAATGTTCCACTCTGGTGGGGCATGTTGATAATGCCATTGGCTCTGTAAGTACATGAGCAGGGAGCATGTGGAAAATCTCTGTACCTTCCTCTCAATTTTACTGTGAAGCTTGAACTGCTTTTAAAATGTTGAGTCTTAATAAAATTTTCAGGCAATATTCAAATTGAGACCACCTCGCTTATGATGAGGCCAAAGGACCAGCTTTTAGTGATGTCTGAACAGAATCTTACCCTGACATATATTGACCGCTACTCCATAGCTCCTGCAGTAGCTGACACCAATGACCACGGTCCTGCTTCTGATCTCCACTGTGCATACAGGCTATAGTTGTAATAATTACAATATCTCTGTGAATTCTGTCATTGTGTTCTAGACATTTTGCTTATTTAATTCTCACACCAACCCTGTGAAGAAAGTATAATTAATACCACCACTTCTCATTTAAGGAAACTGGGACACAGGGCACTTAAGTATTCAGTTGAAAAGCACCCAGATGGCAAATGGTAGGTCCAAGAATTGGACTCAGGAAGACAGTTGCCCAGGCTTGTATTTGAAACCACTCTTGAGCACCACATCCCTGTGGCAGGAGCCATCTTCCAACAAAGTCAGAACCCCAGATACTCTGGTTCTTCGAAATGCATTCAGAATTGCTCAAGACATGAAGGCCCTGAAGGATGACCAATGTCGTTCTGTAGTTTATTTTGTAAAATGAGATTTCAGGGGAAAAAACGGTGACAGCGAGAGAAGCACTGTATTGTTTTCTCCCATACATTTGTTCATCACAAGGAGAGAAAACACATATTTGCATGTTCATTCCATAGACATTTTCCTAATTAAACATCTCTCCTACCCAGTGTTAAAGAGAAACATAACATTAAATATTAAAGAGTAAAAAAATGCTCTGGAAACTGATGACAAGTTCCACTGACAAAGCTTCAATGATTTCAGAATCTATGCCTGCAATAGACTTCATTGTTTTAAATCTTCAAATTGTTTTATTTTCCCAGAGAACAATTAAGGAAAAACCTGAAATTTATAATTCATCTGTGTTTAGAATGTTAACATTTTAACACTTTAACAATATATGTAAAAGAAGTTTCAAATTTAATTATAAATGCAAATTATTCTTCAGTACTATATCTGTCTTGACTAAAATTATCTTATCTTAAAATCATATCTGGTTTTACTACATTCTTAAAAATAATGTAAGACAAAGAAAATCTTAAATCTGCTGTACTGTGAGAGCTCTCTGATCTCAAACCAGAACCACTTGAAACATTCTGTTCTTCTAAATAGCCAGCAGACACTGGTATCTGCCCACTCTTCCCCAGCTAAGCCAAAAAAGAGGCTCTTAATTTTTAAAATTTTGCATTTATCATTCAACAAATGTTTTTGGAGCCCCTGGAATAGTCCAGGCATTTATCTGGACCCTGAAAATACAAAAATATGTATGTAACACAGAATTTCTTACTCTCAAGGAGATTATGTTTTAGTGGTGGACACAAACAAGTAAGCAAAGCCTTAATAGAGACATGAAATATCACCTTTAAGAAGCAGAGGAGGAAGAAAAGCAAAGTGAGGAATGAGTTTGGGAGAGATCAGTTAACAACGGAGAAGGACAAGAAAGGGCCAAAGTGGAAGGAAGTTGTGAGGGTAAACCTGAGTTAAGAACTGCAAGGTGCTGACAGGGATCAATAGGAAATCTGGAAGAATATTCAGTAGGGTCCTGGTGAATCTGGGTGAGTGATCTATTGCTTTAAATCTTCAAACACTTCCTATAATGTTATGTTCCACTGAAAGCACTTTAATCACGACTGCTAGTCTACATACAAACACATTCTTCCATGTCCCTGTGAGATATATAATCCTACCCCTAGCCAAGAGACCCACATTCCAGAAACTTAAGTCATGGTACAGAGATCCAAATTCAACTCATCAACACCATCTGCATAACCAGCTGTTCACCTCCCGAATTTCCTTCTTTTTACATGTAACGCATGCTCATAGGGAAAAAAGAAATCATGAATGAAAATGTTATCTGTGCTTCGAAGTCCTACATTGCATAATGCCAACGTCATCCCCAAATGTTCTCTGACAATGTTGCTTATGCCACTTACGTGGGTCTGTTTCTGAGATGCCTGTCCTGTTCCATCAATCTAGTTGTCCATCCTTTCACTGCACCATCTTGATTACTGTAGATTTATAGTAAGTCTTTGCTCCCCTTGTGGCTCAGCTGGTAAAGAATCTGCCTGAAGAGGCAGGTTATATTATCTTGGGGAAGAATTCAGGTATTTGATAACTGTTCGCAGTGTCTTCATCCTAAGATCTTGACAGCACAGAATGGAAAACCAGCACATGTGTCTGAGGACTTGCCAGGATGTTTCCAGGCTACTGCTCCATGGCTGTTGGCAGGTACTCACTAACCACATTACAGTTTCTCAGGGCCAGAGGCTGCCTTTTGTCCTGTGTTTTTATCCAGAGGAATTGACTTTCTGTTCACCCATCCATCCCTTGATTCATTCACAAGCATTTACAGAATGCCTAATATACACCCAATAGATAACTATCGAAACACAACAAACATACCTTTCAGGTATTGAAAGAAACAGTCTAATAGATTTTCTTCTCCACTTCTCCCCTCTGTCACAGAAGGTGAAAAAGCTACATACCTGATGAGGCATTTGTAAGGACTAAATGAAATATTGAAAATCAAAGATTTAAAACACAGATTGGCACATCGTAATTACTCGTTATGTATTTGTTGTTACTGTTATCATTACTATGTGAAAAAGCAGGATTGATGCATAGATGTTATGACCCACAGCAACACTTACATGATTATAGCTGATTATAAGCATTACTACATAATTGTGCTTCTCTGCAGTTTTCTGTATCTGACCCAGACAGAGTTCCTTCAAAGTAGCCTGGTGTAACCCATTTTGTGCAGAATGGCTATCTGTTCCTTCTGTTGTCGTACATGATTGCTATAAAATATCTGTGCTTCATCAGTCCTCCAAAAAGTGCACTTTTCCATCTCACTACTATTTTTGATCTATGACTTCTACAAATTTGGAAAAATGTGATTAAAAATATTGTTTGAAGAATATAAACTTGTGGGTCAGAGGAGGTTACTTCCTCTCATCCTCAAGACAAGTTACAAAGTTTTCCTTTCATTGTTCATCACGAAAAAAAAAGCAAAAAAAAAAAAAAAAAAAACAAAGTAGAGGGAATTAGGACACTGGAGAAGATATTGCAGCATTGTTGTTGTTGTTCAGTTGCTAAGCCGTGTCTGACTCTTTCCGACTCCATAACTGCAGCACGCCAGGCTTCTCTATCCTTCACTATCTCCTGTTTGCTCAAACTTATATTCATTGAGTCAATGATGCCATCCAACCATCTCATCCTCTGCTGTCTCACTCTCCTTTTGCCGTCAGTTTTACCAATGAGTCAGCTCTTCCCATCAGGTGGCCAAAGTATTGGAGCCTCAGCTTCAGCATCAGTCCTCCTAATGAATATTCAGGACTGACTTCCTTTAGGATTGACTGATTTGATCCTTGCAGTCCAAGGGACTCTTAAGAGTCTTCTCCAGCATCACAGTTCAAAAGCATCAGTTCTTCAGTGCTCAGCCTTCTTTGTGGCCCAACCCTCACATCCGTAATGACTGTGGGAAAACCACAGCTTTAACTATATGGACCTTTGTTGGCAAAATGATATCTTTGCTTTTTAAAAACACTGTCCTAGGTTTGACATAGCTTTTCTTCCAAGCAGTGTATTTTAATTTCATGACTGCAGTCACCATCCACATTGATTTTGGAGCTAAAGAAAATGAAATCTGACACTGTTCCCACATTTCCCCCCTCTGTTTGCCTTGAAGTGATAGGACCGGTTGCTGTGATCTTAGTTTTTTGAATGTTGAGTTTTAAGCCAGCTTTTTCACTCCCCTCTTTCATCTTCATCAAGAGGCTCATTAATTCCTCTTAACTTTCTGCCATTAAAGTGGTATCATCTGTATATCTGAGGCTGTTAATATTTTTCCCAGATGTCACAGTATGGAAACCTATAAACATTTCATAAGTTTATATCCTCAAGTTATCCTTGAAGGATTCCATCACCTATGACAAGGAAATTTTGTTATGAGAGTTACAGGGTCCTTTAAAAAGCTAGGTACTGTTATCCAAAGTTCCTAAGCAGTCTCAAATACTGGAATAGGAATTCTCCCCCTAGGAAGATATCTCTAATGCAGTTTATTTAATTTTAAATATCATTAATATCACAAACTAAGATTCAGAATTTCCAGGGATATCTG
Organism: Muntiacus reevesi; assembly: GCF_963930625.1. NCBI lineage: Eukaryota > Metazoa > Chordata > Mammalia > Artiodactyla > Cervidae > Muntiacus > Muntiacus reevesi. The sequence goes on from NC_089269.1 coordinate 30,953,271, forward strand.
GAAAACTAATTGAGGGGTGTTGGAAAAGTGAAATTACAAAAGGGTTTCTGGTTTTGCTTTAGAATATGAGAAGTTCGTGATGAAATGGCTAAATGACAGACAGGAGATAGGATGTGTTTCTATCAATTGGAGTCAGAGGCCCATGGACCGAACGGCTGAGGCAGACACTGAGGAAGGAATATCTGAAAGTAGAGATGCAGGGAGCACTGCTAAAATCCCTAAGCAAAATGTGGAAACCCTTCTACAAGTTTCTGCCTGGAACACATATCTAATACATCGAGTCTTCACATATCAGTGTTTTCCAGGTAGGCATCAATAATGGTCCTGATTCACCTTCAAATACCACATGAGGCAAAGATTATCATTCTGGTCTTCATACAGTTCATGAGGTTCTCATGACAAGTACACTGGGGTGGTTTGCCATTTCCTCCTCCAGTGTATCGTATTTTGTCAGAACTCTCCGTTATGACCTGTCCATCTTGGGTGGCCCTGCATGGCATGGCTCTTAGTTTCATTGAGTTATGCAAGCCCCTTCGCCATGGACAAGGCAGTGATCCATGAAGAGGATAAATGCTGAAGAGATCAAGAAGAGATAGAAAGAATACATGGAAGGTGAAGGTGAAGTCACTCGGTCATGTCCAACTCTTTGCGACCCCATGGACTGTAGCCCACCAGGCTCCTCCATCCATGGAATTTTCCAGGCAAGAGTACTGGAGTTGCTTGCCATTTCCTTCTCCAAGAATACATGAAATAACTGTATAAAAAAGATCTTAATGAGCCAGACTACTACGATGGTGTGGTTAGTCACCCAGAGCCAGACATTCTGGAGTATGAAGTCAAGTGGGCCTTAAGAAGCACAGCAGTTAATAAAGCTAATGGATGTGAAGAAATTCCAGCAGAACTATTCAAATCCCTAAAGGAGGATGCCATCAAGGTTTTGCATTCATTATGTCAACAAATCTGGAAGACCCAGCAGTGGCCACAGGACTGGAAAAGGCCAATTCTAATCCCAATTCCCAAAAAGGACAGTACTAAAGAATGTGCTACATCAGACAATTGCATTCATCTCCCATGCTAGTAAGGTTATGCTTAAAATAATGCAAGCTAGGCTTCAGCATTTTGCAAAACAGGAACTTCCATTATGTCCAAGCTGGGTTTAGAAAAGGAAGAAGAACTAGCGATGAAATTTTCAACGTTCACTGGATTATAGAGAAAGCAAGGAAATGTCAGAAAAACATCTATCTCAGTTTCATCGACTAGGCTAACACTTTTGTGGATCATGAAAAACTGTGGAAAACTCAGAGAGATGGGAATGCCAGACCATCTTACCTGTCTCCTGAGAAACCTGTATGCAGGTCAAGAAGCAACAGTTAGAACCCTGTATGGAACAACTGATTGGTTCAAAATCGAGAAAAAAGTACAACAAAGCTGTCTGCTGTCACCCTGTTTGTTTAACCTATACCCTGAACACATCATGAGGAATGCCAGGCTGGATAAGTTACAAGCCAGAATCAAGATAGGTGGGAGAAACATCAACAACCTCAGATATGCAGATGGTACTACTGTAATAGCAGAAAGTGAAGAGGAACTCAACATCCTCTTGATTATGGTGAAGGAGAGTGAGAGAGCCAGTTTAAGACTAAATATTAAAAAACTAAGATCACGGCATTCGGCCCCATTACTTCATGGGAAATAGAAGGGGAAAAGGTGGAAGTAGTGACATATTTCTTTCTCTTGCACTCCAAAATCACTGCATATGTGACTGCAGCCATGAAATCAGAAGATGATTGCTTCTTGGCAGGAAAGCAATGACAAACCTAGACAGCATGTTGAAAAGCAAAGACATTACTCAGCCAACAAAGGTCCATATAATCAAGGCTATGGTCTTCCCAGTGGTGATGTACGGTTGTGAGAGCTGGACCGTAAAGAGGGCAGAATGCCAAAAAATTGATGCCTTTGAACTGTGGTGCTGGAAAAGACTCCTGAAACTCCCTTGGACAGCAAGGAGATCAAACCAGTCAATCTTAAGGGAGATCAATCTGACTATTCACCGGAAGGACTGATGCTGAAGCCGAAGCTCCAGTATTTTGGTCATCTGATGCTCACAGATGATTCATTGGAAAAGTGCCTGAAGCTGGGAAAGAGCAAGGACAGAAGGAGAAGAGGGCATCAGATGATGAGATGGCTGGACGGCATCACCGATGCAATGAACATGAACTAGGGCAAACTCCTCCAGGAGATGGTGAGGGACAGGGAGGGCCGGCCATGCTGCAGTCTGTGGGGTCACAAACAGTTGGACACAGCTGGGCAACTGAACAACAGCAACAATCGCTGTGGTGCTAATGAGTGATGGATGGTGTTATGAGATGAATTCCCAGTACCTCAGAATGTGGCTTTATCTAGAGACAGGGTCTTTAAAGAGGTGATTAGATTAAAACAAGCCCATTCCATATGCTGTAATCTCTGAAGTCGCTCAGTCGTGTCTGGCTCTTTGCGACCCCATAAACTGTAGCATATCAGGCTCCTCCATCCACGGGGTTTTCCAGGCAAGGGTACTGGAGGGGGTTGCCATTGCCTTCTGCACATAAGGACACCAGCCAATTCTAATTTTGTATGAAATCCTGGGTAAGTTAAGTCAACATTTCTATGGCCTCCATTTCTGTACCAGTGGAGATTGAAAAGGCCAGTCTCATAGGATTTTGGTAGGGGGTTAAAATAATTGATATATGATAATTGATATATACATATATATATACACATCTATATATTTATATGTATATATACATATAAAGTATTAAACTGTAGCAAGAATACAGTGTTATATGTAAGTGATATTATTAGTCCTTATAAGAAGAGGAAATCAAGACAGAGAAAAGTGACACCCAGCACAGAGGAAAGACATGTGAGGGCACAGCCAGGAAGTGGCCATCTGCAACTAGAGAGACGGGTCTCAAGGAAACCAGACCTGCCAACACCTTGACCTTGGACTTCTAGCCTCCAGAACTGTAAGAAAATAAATTATGTTGTTTAAGCCATCCGATCAGTGATTTTTTTTAATGAAAGTTCCAGCAAACTAATATAGCAGGAAAGCAAAAGCATAGAGACTCTGACTGTAGTTGACAGATGAGTTTAGAAACACACATTAAACAAATCTTGGGAGCTTCCAGACACAAGTGAGGGGGAGCTGAGGAATAGGAATTCCTGGACTGAATGGGTAAATGGGGGAATGCCAAGGACATTTAGATTATTCCCAGTGACTCTTGAGCAACATAGGTTTGAACTGCATGGGTTCCACTTACAGAGGGTTTTTTTTCCCCAAAAATATACTATAGCACTATGTAATCTGTGCCTGGTTAAACCCATGCAGGTGGAACCACAGATAATGACAACCAACTATGGGATGTGAGCATCAGTGGATTTTGGTATTTGTGGTGGGTCCTGGAAGCAATCCCCCAAGGATAACTAGGGATGATTGTATTTCAAAAGTGATCATTTATAAATATCACAATTATCATGTATTGAACTTTGGAGAAACATGTGAAGTGAAAGTTACTCAGTCATGTCTGACTCTTCGTGACCCAATGGACTATAGCCCACCAGGCTCTGTCCTTGGGGATTCTCTAGGCAATAATACTGGAGTAGGTTGCCATGCCCTCCTCCAGGGGATCTTCCCAACCCAGGGATAGAATCCAGGTCTCCCGCATTGCAGGCAGATTCTTTACCAACTGATCCACCAGGGAAGCCTGGAGAAACAGGAATAGGGGTTAAAAACCACAGACTCAAGAGACTTAGGTTTCAATTTTGATTTTGTACACAATCCTGGGTAAGTTAGTTAACATTTCTATGTCTCAGTTTATTCATCAGTGAAGATAACAAGGCCAATCTCAGAAGGTTTCTGTAGGGATTAAATTTATGTGTGTATATATATATATATATATATATATATATAGTATTAAACTGGACCAAGAATACAGTGATGCATGTGTTAGCTGTTATTTTTTATTATCATTATAGGCAGACACTAGTCAAAGTGTTGAATCAATATTCACAGAAATTTTTAGGTGCCTGAAATATGGTAAGGTAAATTTTGTTACTCATGATCACACCATTAGTAAGCGAATAAGTGGTAGACCCCGGATCTGACATTAACGATTATGGGCCTATAAATTATTGTGCTCCATGAAACAAAGCCTTTATTTACAATGCATTATAAAATGCCAAATGGATCACTAAATAGGGATATTTCTGTTTACAGGATTTACATGAATCCAAGGAACTTCTGAAAATTTACACATTTTTTAAAAGTTCATTTATTTCATTACTGCATTCTGAGTGGAGAATGATACTGTTTAGACGGTGTGTTGAAGCAATAAACTTCTTTTTTTTCTAAAGACATTTTATCTGTTAATAATAAGTAAAAAAGGGAAACATTCAAAGAGAAACATTTGATTAAGGTAAACAGAAATAAACAGCTTTAAAATATATTCAGAATGCTTTACTATATGCATCTTAAAGTATTCTATATTTTTGATTCTTAAAAACTTGTACATGAAAAAGAAATATACAAATTTCAGATTGAACAATGCAGTCTAAAAGAAATACTAATTGCACTGTTTCCATTTACAAGTTTTTCAATTCACAAACAAGCTGTTACATTTGATGGATGAAGGCATTTTATATTTCATGTGGTTTGCATGTGCTTGGAGTGAGAAATAGTTCCTTGCTTTCTTTAAGTACAAAATTATAGATGCACAGTGGTGGTCTGTGAAAGAGAAAAAAAGAGAGAAAAAATAACTGTTAGTAATAACAGCAAAGGTTACTTTCTTCTCATAAATATAAAAATATCCTATGCCTATAACTGGCTCAGACAGTAAAGAATCTGCCTGCAATGCGTGATGGATCCCTGGGTTCGATCCCTGGGTTGGGAAGATCCCCTGGAGGAGGGCAGGGCAACCCACTCCAGTATTCTTGCCTAGAGAATCCCCATGGACAGAGGAGCCTGGCAGGCTACAGTCCATGGGGTCACAAAGAGTAGGAGATGGACTAAGCATAACACATGCCTATAACTAACAAGTTCTCTAAAAGCAGGGAGTGGAAAAATACCTACAGGATCCTTTCTGCTCCATCTCATTTGTCTATGTAGAGATGAATAGACATAATATTTGTGAGAAAGAAAAAATTCTCTGTAGTCCAACACCCTCTCTCCTTGTTGCTTCACTGGAATACTTACACTGAATAGGAAATATTTTGGGATACTGAAACAGCTGAAAACTGAACTCAACTCTTAGTGGCTAGGCCAGTTCTTCTATCATGATAGCCACCACGGAAGAGTTGGACTGAATTCACAGACAATTTTGCCAAAATATTTAATCAATCCTCTGCCACCTGCTAAAGTGGAAATAATAACATTTAAATCATTCTCTATCTTGGAGAAATTGTGTATTCAGTATTTCAAGATTTCTGAGAATTCAAATCACTGTGGTGAATTATGTCCAGTAATTTATCTTCTTGTTAATATCTTGAAACCCTCAAAAAAGTAATCAACTGAAATAAACATAGATTGGTCAAAGTTGAGGAAAGGAGCTAAAGAAAAAAAGTGGTAGAAATAAATGGAAATTTCTAGTACCAGCCATACTAATTTAATCAAGGAAAGGGGGACAATTCAACTGCACAGGCGCTGGTAGCTCACACTTATTTGACACATGCACTGCTCTAGATCAAGAGATACATTTCTCCCCATCATCTTCTAACTTGGGACATGACTAAACACATTTTAAAATATTCAACAATAGTGTTAGGTTAAATTCTTCCATTTTACATCAACTTCCTATATCTGATAATATTTGAAAATTAATAAAATATGGACACATTTATCTTTAATTATAAAAGCTGATATAGGATATTACAGTATTTTTCCACTTAAAGTAATAAATACATTTGAAAATTTAATAGTATAGAAGTGTGAAATATCAGTACTTCAATCTTAAAAGATTCTTAGATGTTAGCAAAAGTAGCTTTGTGGTAAATTGTCAGAGACCAGAATGTAATTGAAAAATCAGACATAATCCTTTCTCCATTATTAAGGGGAAGAATGACTTTAACACTTCCCCTAACAAATGCATATATTCTTATGTCAATTTTTAATTTAGCCTGCTAAATTAAAGACTTTCTTCACTGAGTGAGCCTTCAATGGTCTGGATGTCCCTGATTCACTTCAGTTTTAAGTTGTCATAGTCAGACAAGGGTGTCAGATTTATTATCAGGTTGGTGAAAATGTAACTGCAGATTCAGACTGTGAATTTTAAATCACTGTAACTAGGCTCAAACACATCTTTATTAAACAAAATAGGAGCCATTAAAATCAACACGCTTTTGCCAATGAGAAATAAGTTTGTTTATTCCTGTAGCATAAAAACCCATGCTTCAGTATTTGATGAACTCTTGGAAAGCATTTTCTGCCTCCTGCTGGTTGTGGAAGTGTCTTCCCTGCAAAAAGTTGTTGAGACACTTGAAGAAGTGGCAGTCGGTTGGCGAGAGGTCAGGTGCATATAATGGGTGAGGCGAAACTTCTGTAACCCAATTCCTTCAGCTTTTGAAGCATTTGTTTTGTGATGTGGGGTCAGGCGTTGTCACGGAGAAGAACCGGGCCCTTTCAGTTGACCAACGCTGGCTGCAGCCATTGCAGTTGTCAGTACATCTCATCCATTTGCTGAGCATACTTCTCACATGTGATGGTTTCGCTGGGATTCAGAAATCTTTAGTGGATCAGACGGGCAGCAGACCACCAAACAGACCATTTTTTGGTGATAATTTGGCTTTGGGAAGTGCTTTGGAGCTTCTTCTTAGTCTAAACACTGAGCTGATAGTCACTGGTTGTTATATAAAATCCACTTTTCATTGCACATCAAAATCTGACTGAGAAATGGTTCATTATTGCATAGAGTAAAAGAAGACAACACTTCAAAGGATGATTTTTTTGATCTTCAGTCAGCTCAAGAGGTACCCACTTATTGAGCTTTTTCACCATTCTAATTTGCTTCAAAAGCCAAACGACCATAGAATGGTCAACGTTGAGTTCTTCAGCAACTTCTTGTGAGTTGTAAGTGGATCAGCTTTGATGATGGCTCTCAATTTGCTGTTGCCAACTTCCTATGGCCGGCCACCACGCTCCTCACGTTAAGGCTCTCATCTCCTTCGCAGAGCTCCATGAACCATCACTGCCCTGAATGCTCCTTAGCAGTTCATGGGCCAAACGTGTTGTTGATGGTGCTGCTTTCTGACCCATTTTGAACTCAAATCTCTCGAATTGCTTTCTGTCTAACATAATTTCCCTAGTCTAAAATAAATATAAAATAAACAAGAAGTGTTAAGTCATTAGCAAAAATATAAATAAATACAGTGAGAAATGTGCATTAAAATGATGACTAACATGATTACATTTATTTAAGAATGTATTCCAATATCAAATGGCAAAGTTCAACAACGCAAAACTGCAATTACTTTTGCACCAACCTAATAATAAATTGTATCTGTCATCAAGTAATTGTCCTACTAACATAGTTTAATACAATCTTAAAGCAAGTGTGTTTCCGTTTATTTTCTACAATAAAATGAAAGCTCACTATCCTATTACGATTGACATATGTTCAATATAGTAAATGCATATATTTTATTAAATATTCCACATTTTACAAAGCTCTCACAAGCATTATAAAACAATTTGGTCAGGTTCATTACAGCTTCCAGAGTTAAATTTTACCAAAATATATGAGGAAAATTAATTTTCCTGTTTTTACATTGTGAAAGCCTATATAGTTCTATTGCCAGGAGACTCTAATATTGAGATCATTTATTCTGTTATTATTAGTTCCTTATCCCCAGGATAAAAAAAAAATTTAAACTGTATAATTAGAAAAAAAAAATGTGATATATGTTGAAATATTATAGGAATAAGAATATTTAGTTTTTTTTTAAACAAAAAAAGCATTGGATGTTACACTTCTAAAGCTTTGTTTACCTCAAATTAGCAGAAATGAGCACAGTACATTGATAAAGCATAAACTTCAGTGAAAATACAGAAGAAATCCAAGAATTAAAAAAATCTCTAAAATTCAAATATAATTAGTTTTTCATTTTTAATCCATATATATTTTACAAAATACAATAAGTATACATGCTTCTTTATTTCTAAAATATCTCCCCTAAGGCTTTTGTACAACATATCACATTTATGCATCTAGTGTTCTTTTAAAAAGCTACTTAGGATAAGGTTCCTAGCACTAACAAAGGTATCTGTTCCTACCTGCAGGTAACTGAGTAAAGAGAATAGAATGATCTTGCTTTAGTAGTGGGGATTATTACCCATAAAGTTAGCATGGTTCTGGTCCTACCTAAAAAACTTTGAAAGCAGAACCTGAAAGAACCAATCTTCCTAAAAGTAACTAAATAGTATCTTGAGAATAAAAGAAGAATTATAAGAATACAAAAATATGGAGCACCTAACATGATAAAATACACAGTGTCTGGCATCTAATCAAGAAACACCAAGCATGCAAAAAAGCAGGAAAACTGACCCATATGAAGGCAACCAATTGAAATCAACCAAGAATTAGCACAGATGTGAGAAGCAGCAAAGACATTGTTGGTGGTGGTGGTGGATTTCAGTTGCTAAATTGTGTCCAACTCTTTGCGACCCCATGGATTGCAGCACACCAGGCTTCCCTGTCTTGCATTATCTCCTGGAGCTTGCTTAAACTTATGTCCACTGAAAAAGTGATGCCATCCAACCATCTCGTCCTCTGTTATCCCTTTCTCCTCCTGCCTTCAGTCTTTCCCAGCATCAGGCTCTTTTCCAGTGAGTCAGCTCTTCCCTTCAGGTGGCCAAAGTACTAGAGCTTCAGCTTCAGCATCAGTCCTTCCAATGAATATTCAGAGTTGATTTCCATTAGGGTTGACTGGTTGGATCTCCTTGCAGTCCAAGGGACTCTCAAAGGTCTTCTCCAACACCACAGTTCAAAAGCATTAATTCTTCATTGCTCAGCTTTCTTTATGGTCCAACTCTCACATCCATACATGACTACTGCAAAAACCATAGTTTTGATTATATGAACCTTGGTCGATGAAGTAATGTCTCTGTTTTTTAACATGCTGTCTAGGTTTGTCATAGTTTTTCTTTCAAGATGCAAGTGTCTTTTGATTTCATGGCTGCAGTCACCATCTGCAGTGATTTTGGAGCCCAAGAAAATAAAGTCTGTCACTGTTTCTTTTGTTTCCCCATCTATTTGCCATGAAGTGATAGGACCTGAAGTCATGATCTTAAATTTTGGATGCTGAATTTTAAGCCAACTTTTTCAGTCTCTTTTTTCACTTTCATCAAGAGGCTCCTTAGTTCCTCTTTGCTTTCTGCCATAAGGGTGGCATCATCTGCATACCTAAGGTTATCGATATTTCCCCCAGCAATCTTAATTCCAGGTGGTACTACATCCAGCCTGGCATTTTGCATGATCTATTCTGCATATAAGTTAAACAAGCAGAGTGACAATATACAGCCTTGATATCAGTTCAGTACAGTTCAGTTCAGTCACTCAGTTGTGTCCAACTCTTTGCAACCCAAAGGACTGCAGCACGACAGACTTCCCTGTCCATCACCAACTCCCAGAGTTTACTCAAACTCATGTTCATTGAGTCGGTGATGCCATCCAACCATCTAATCCTCTGTCATCCCCTTCTCTTCCTGCCTTAAGTGATTACCAGCATCAGGGTCTTTCCAGTGATTCAGTTCTTCGCAGCAGGTGGCCAAAGTACTGAAGTTTCAGCTTCAACATCAGTCCTTCTGATGAACATTCAGGACTGATTTCCTTTAGGATGGACTGGTTGTATCTCCTTGCAGTCCAAGGGACTCTCAAAAGTCTTCTCCAACACCACAGTTCAAAAGGATCACTTCTTCAATGCTCAGCTTTCTTTATAGTCCAACTCTCACATCCATACATGACTACTGGAAAAACCATAGCCTTGATTAGACCTTTGTTGGCAAAGTAATGTCTCTGCTTTTTAATACGCTGTCTAGTTTGGTCATAACTTTTCTTCCAAGGAGTAAGCGTTTTCTTTATTTCATGGCTGCAGTCACCATCTGAAGTGATTTTGGAGTCCAAGAAAATAAAGTCTGCCACTACGTCCACTGTTTCCCCATCTATTTGCCCTGAAGTGATGGGACTGGATGCTATGATCTTAGTTTTCTGAATGCTGAGCTTTAAGTCAACTTTTTCACTCTCCTCTTTCACTTTCATCAAGAGGCTCTTCAGTTCTTCTTCACTTTCTGCCATAAGGGTGATGTCATCTGCATACCTGAAGTTACTGATATTTCTCCCAGCAATCTTGATTCCAGCTGGTGCTTCATCCAGCCCAGCGTTTCTCATGATGTACTTTGCATAGAAGTTAAATAAGCAGGGTGACCATATACAGCCTTAATGTATTCTTTTCCCTATTTGGAACTAGTCTGTTGTTCCATGTCCAGTTCTAACCCCATTGCTTCCTGACCTGCATACAGATTTCTCAAGAGGCAGATCAGTTGGTCTGGTATTCCCATCTCTTTCAGAATTTTCCACAGTTTATTGTGATCCACACAAAGGCTTTGGCATAGTCAATAAAGCAGGAATAGATGTTTTTCTGAAACTCTCTTGCTTTTTTGATGATCCAGCAGATATTGGCAATTTGATCTCTCGTTCTTCTGCCTTTTCTAAAACCAGCTTGAACATCTGGAAGTTCTCGGTTCATGTATTATTGAAGCCTGTCTTGGAGAATTTTGAGCATTACTTTACTAGCATGTGAGATACGTTTAATTGTGTGGTAGTTTGAGCATTCTTTGGCATTGCCTTTCTTAGGGCTTGGAAAGAAAACTGACCTTTTCCAATCTTGTGGCCTCTGCTGAGTTTTCCAAATTTGCTGACATATTGAGTGCAACACTTTCACAGCATCATCTTTTAAGATTTGAAATAGCTCGACTGGAGTTCTATAACCTCCACTAGCTTTGTTTGTAGTGATGCTTCCTAAGGCTCTCTTGACTTCACATTCCAGGATGACTGGCTCTAAGTGAATGATCACACCATTGTGATTATCTGGGTCATGAAGATATTTTTTGTAGAGCTCTTCTGTGTATTCTTGCCACCTCTTCTTAATATCCTCTGCTTCTGTTAGATCCATAACATGTCTGTCCTTATAGAGCCCATCTTTGCATGAAATGTTCCCTTGGTATCTCTAATTTTCTTGAAGAGATCTCTAGTCTTTCCCATTCTATTGGTTTCCTCTATTTCTTCGCACTGATCACTGAGGAACTTTCTTATCTCTCTTTGTTATTCTTTGGAACTCTGCATTCAAATGGGTATATCTTTCCTTTTCTCCTTTGCTTTTCATGTCTCTTCTTTTCACAGCTATTTGTAAGGCCTCCCAGACAGCCATTTTGCTTTTTTGCACTTCTTTTTCTTGGGTCAGATCTGATCACATGGACCACAGCTTTGTCTAACTCAATGAAACTATGAGCCACGCCATGTGGGGCCACCCAAGATGGATGGGTCATGGTAGGGAGTTCTGACAGAATGTGGTCCACTGGAGAAGGGAATGGCAAACGACTTCAGTATTCCTGCCTTGAGAGCCCCATGAAGAGTATGGAAAAGCAAGAAGATAGGACACTGAAAGACGAACTCTCTAGGTCAGTATGTGCCCAATATGCTACTGGAGATCAGAGGAGAAATCACTCCAGAAAGAATGAAGGGATGGAGCCAAAGCAAAAACAACACGCAATTGTGGATGTGACTGGTGATGGAAGCAAGGTCCAATGCTGTAAAGAGCAATATTGCATAGGAACCTGGAATGTTAGTTCCATGAATCAATGCAAATTGGAAGTGATCAAACAGGAGATGGCAAGAGTGAACGTTGACATATTAGGAATCAACAAACTAAAATGGACTGGAATGGGTAAATTTAATTCAGATGACCATTATATCTACTATTGTGGGCAAGAATCCCTTAGAAGAAATGGAGTAGCCATCATAGTCAACAGAAATGCAGTACTTGGATGCAGTCTCAAAAATGAAAGAATGATCTCTGTTCGTTTCCACGGCAAACCATTCAATATCACGGTAATCCAAGTCTATGCCCCAACCAGTAATGCTGAAGGAGCTGAAGTTGAACGGTTCTGTGAAGACCTACAAGATCTTCTAGAACTAATACCCAAAAAAGATGTCCTTTTCATTATAGGGGACTGGAATGCAAAAGTAGGAAGTCAAGAAACACCTGGAGTAACAGGCAAATTTGGCTTTGGAGTACAGAATGAAGCAGGGCAAAGGTTAATGGAGTTATTCCAAGAGAATGCACTGGTCATAGCAAACACCCTCTTCCAACAACACAAAAGAAGACTCTACACATGGACATCACCTTATGGTCAACAGCAAAATCTGATTATATTCTTTGCAGCCTTGACATACTCCTTTACCAGTTTGGAAGCTGTCTGTTGTTCCAAAGCCAGTTCAAACTCTTGCTTCTTGATTTGCATACAGGTTTCACAGGAGGGTAATGTGGCCTGGTATTCCCATCTCTTTAAGAATTTTCCACAGTTTGTTGTGATCCACACAGTCAAAGGCTTTAGCATAGTCAATGAAACAGAAGTACACATTTTTCTAGAATTCTCTTGCTTTTTCTATGATCCAACAGATGGCAATTCCCTGGTGGCTCTGATGGTAAAGGTATTGAAAGAGTTACTATAATTGTATTTCATGTGTTCAAATAAGTAAGTAGAGACATGAAACATATTCAAAGATTAAATGAAATATCCATAGATAAGAAGTACAATATCTGAGATGAAAAATGCCCTATAATAGTTAAATAGCAGCTTAGACGTTGCAGAAGAAAAGAATAATGAACTTGAAGACACAGCAAGAGAAACATTCAAAATGAAATGCAGGGAGAAAATTAAATTTAAAATTCAGAGCATCAGTGAACAGTGGGACACCTTCAAATAACCTAATAAATTTGAAATTAGAGTCCCCAAAGAGATACTAGAGAATAGGGACACAGCAAGAGATATTTCAAAATAAGTGAAAAGTTTAGATAAAATCTGATGAAATCTATAAACCCGTGGATCCAATAAAGGTCAACAAACACTAATCACAAGAGGTATGGAAAAAATTTTTAAAAGTCACATTGAATTAAACTGCTTAAAATCTGTGATAAGGAGAAACTCTTAAAACCAGCCACAGAAGAGTTTTATTTTGTTCATAGCAACAAAGGAAGGATAGTAATAATAAATTTCTCGTTAAACTCAGTGCATGGTTTAAGACAGCACAGTAACATCCCTAAAGTACTGAAAGTAAAAGTACAACTGTCAAACTAGAATTCCACACCCAGAGAAATCATCTTTAAAAATAAAGACATCATAAAAACACACAAAAGTTGAAAACATTCCCAACTATCAGATCTCACAAAAAAATCTTAAAGGAGCCCCTTTTGTCATAAGGTAAATTCCAGCAGATGAAAATATACATCTAATACAGGTTAGAAGTACACCAGAAGTGGTAAATGTATGGAAAAAATACGTAAGACTTTCTAATTATTCATGTATTTTAATAGAATGTCTCTTTAAAGGAAAGTGATACACTTTATAGAGATTTTAGCATATGTATAATTAAAATATATGCCAAGAACAGCACAAGAGAGAAATGGAAGTATTCTACTGAAAGGTCCTCATGTTACATGTGAAGTGGTAAAATTCACTTGGTAGACTGTGATAAAATGAAGATTATAATATAACTCCATGGGAACCACTAACTAATCAACTTCTTCCATTGACAAAGAAGATTAAATGGAATCATAAGCATGCATGTTAAGTTGCTTCTGTCATGTCCAACTCTGAGTAACCCTGTGGACTAGAGCCTGCCAGGCTCCTCTGTCCTTTGGATTTTCCAGGCAAGAATACTGCAGTGGGTTACCATGTCCTCCTCTAGATGGAATCATAGACTCCTCAGTTTATCCAAAAGGCAGAAAATGAGAAAATGGGAACAAAGAAAAGATGGGACAAACAGAAAACAAAACAGCAAGATGGCAGATTTAAACCCAACTGTACCTGCAATTACATTAAAGATGCAGATACCCTCAATTAAATGGCAGAGGTCATCAACATCATTTGTCATTAGAGAAATACAAGTTAAAAACATAGTGAACAGAAGTGTTTTTGTTTTCTACACACGTGTTAGAAAACCAAAGACAACAAAAAACTGGCGAAGGTGCAGTTTGGGTATAAGACAGCAATGGAACTCTGGGAAGTGCCAGTGGGGATGCAAAATGTACGTCATTTTGGAAACCAGTCTGGCAGTTGCTTACAAGGTTAAACATACACTCACAATGAAAGTGAAAAGTGAGCATGTTAGTCGCTCCGTCATGTCTGACTCTTTGCTACCCCTTGGACTGTAGCCCACCTCTGTCCCTGGAATTCTGCAGGCAAGAATACGGGAGTGGGTAGCCATTCCCTTCTCCAGTGGATCTTCCCAACCCAGGGATCAAACCTGGGTCTCCTGCATTGCTGGCAGATTCTTACGATCTGAGCCACCAGGGAAGCCCCGTCACTCACAATATGACCTTACAATCTCTAGGTATTTAAGATAAATGAAAACTTAGGTTCACATAAAAAGCTGCAGGTAAATATTTATTTTGGCTTTATTCTGGACAGATAGAAAAAATTATGAACAAATTATATTTTTCCTCTAACTAAGATAAAGGAACTGTGGTATATACATACAATGAAATACTATGTATCAATAACATTCCATTGGTATAAGCAACAACATGAGTGAGTTTTAAATGTCTAAAGCTAAATGAAAGAAGCAATATTTAAAAAGGCAACATATCATATGACTCCATTTATATAAAGTTCTGGAAAAGGCCAACAATCTAGGTGCATAGGTTGCCAGAGAGGTCCCCAGGTGTGGGGAGTTGGCAATAAAGGGACAGCATAAGCAGTTTTTGTGATTGATGAAAATGTTCTGTATGTTAATTGTGGTGGTGGATACATGACTCTGTGCTTACTAAAACTCATAGAACTATATGCCAAAAAGAGTACAATTTACTTATTAAGCAAAAAATTTTAAAGTTGATTTAATTCAACTTTTCTCAGGTGCCTACACTACAAACATTTCCTCTCAATCCCTAAGTCTGGAAGGCCAGTCTACTGGAAATGCTCAGAAGAACTGTATTGTTTGTGTCGTCTCCATCACTGTCTGTTACAGACAGCTAATTATTGACTGAGTTAGACACACAGTTTATTCTGGACCATAAGGCATCACATTTTTATCACTCACACTCCCAATAGTTTGGCAGTGCTAATTCTCATTAATTTCACATTATCTGTATGGACAGATCTAAACCGGAAAAGCAACTAAATGGTTACTGCAATTATCTAGGTAATTAAACTTAAAGCACGCATTTCATTCAAGCATCTGTTAGCATCCACAGCCAACAGGGAATGTTAAGAGTTCTGTTAACCACCCACATAATGTATTTTAGTTTTTTCCCTGAGTACAAGTAACTGCATCTAAATTTTATAAATTTAGCAAATTTTAATCGTCTATCTATTTAGATAGATTTTACATAAAAAATTCTGCTTAGATTTTACCTAAAAATTAAAATGACACACATGCTTATTTTTTCCTCTGTGGCATATCCTAATGACTTTCTGTTTAGAATTTACATAAAACTTAAAATGACACTATTTAGACTGTAGATTTTAGATTATACATAAAAATTAAATTTTTATGTAAAAAAATAGATTAGACTTTTACATAAAAATTAAAATGACACACATGCTTATTTTTTCCTCTGTGGCATATCCTAATGACTTTACCCTGTTTCTACTTAACGAGTGATGGAGTTGTATGTAACACTTGTCTATGTAAAACACGATTAAGAAGACAGTGAATCAAATAATTAAATTCATGATTCAACTGTAGCATGTGTGATTATAAGTAAACATGACAAAATATTAACGGTGTTATCTCTTAGTTATAGGACTACATGTGAATTAAATTTTCCAAATGTCCCACAATTGGAATAACTGACTATATTAATTAGTGAAAAACTTAATTCCTATAAAAATAGCAGCAGCTAAAAATGAAGGAAACAACAAATGAAAAAAAAAAGTTTGGCTTCCTGTCACGACAAAGGCAATTCTCAGCTAAGAGACCTTAGACATGTTATTTTAAACCTCTAAGATTCTGTTCCTTTACTAACAAAACAAAGAAAATACTTAACTCATAGAGTTGTTGCAAAGATTGTAAAAAATAGCATTTGAGATGTAGTAGATGCTAAATAAATTTAAAGAAGACTTAACGCTGAAGAATAAATGGTTTTGAACTGTGGTGTTGGAGAAGACTCTTGAGAGTCCCGTGGATTGCAAGGAGATCCAACCAATCTATCCTAAAGGAAATCAACTGAATATTAATTAGGAGGACTAATGCTGAAGCTGAAGCTCCAATTCTTTGGCCACCTGAAGGGAAGAGCTAACTCACTGGAAAAGAGCCTGATGCTGGGAAAGACTGAAGGCAGGAGGAGAAGGGGACAACAGAGGCAAGATGGTTGGATGGCATCACTGACT